>NW_025334013.1:29237142-30591453 GCF_019186645.2 Phyllostomus hastatus
CTCCTTCCTAATAGAACCGCACCTCACCGGGACAGTCAGCCAGAGAGGATGAGGCTCATGTACACGTGAAGCGGCAAAGAAACCCTGAGAGAGGCGTTGTGTTCAGCACTTGGAACCTCCGTGAGGGAACCAGCTGGGCTGGCCTTCAGCACTTCATCTTAACTCTTTCCAGAAACGAGATGTGCCAGAACTAACTTGCTTTTCCCATCTCGAGATCCAGTGTTGTACACATTTCAAGAAGCCATGGGTTCTCTTGGTAAAAAACAATGTAAAGATCTGGACCCTAGACACTGGGGCTATGTTTTTATACCATTTCATGAGTTTATATAATTCCACGTAGCCTGCAGGGGCAAGTTGGGTGACCCCACAGCAGTTTGGGGACTTCAGTGTCTAAGAGGAAGTCTTTATCTTCCAAAGTCAGTGTGTGCTGATGTGCTTTATCTCGCCCAGTCTTCATTAAGTGCTTTTCCACCTTGCTCTAATAATACAAGGCCATTTTCATTCCTGTTTACCTGTCTTTTTTTTTTGAGCTACCAGTCTTTTTATCATTTTTATACAGCATGTTCAAGTCAGATTTTATATATTATGTTATATATGTTCACATCCGACCATGCAGTTACAGCTGCCTAGATTTAAGAATATCAACACTCAATTGTCACTTTCTTTTTTTTTTTTTTAGCCATTGAGCCTGCATTTCCCAGCTTTGGAATTTAACTCTCCTACTTTACTCAGTTTTACCAGTAATAGTGCACATCAGGTGGATCCATAAGAGCTTGTAACTGTGTCAAAAAGGAAATTAAGCCTTTGGTTACATTTTTCTTTCATAGGTTTCTATTGTATTCAAGCATGTCATAGAGGAATGCCTGTGGCGCGTCTGCATTAGGACTCTGTGACCAGCACTTCAGCACATGGGACCAGAACCATCTCACGCACAGGGCAGTCAATAATGTCACCACACACCGCAGCACAAAATCCCTTTACAGCGTTCGTGCTTGCACGAGCGGTCATCTGTGTTCTTGGAAGGATACGATGACATTTGCTACTCCGTGTTATGCACCCTTATCTTTAAAAAGAAGTGCCTGTAACTGATGCTTTGTCTTCAGTTTCTGTCCTGCTACTGGGGGACTGGGTCCCATCCAGAAAGTGTTCTCGTGCCCTCCCTTCCATGGGCAGGCTGTCAGTGACACAGGAAGGCCCTTCCAGCCTTAACGAATGGAGTGTTAATGAATTACTACCCATCCACATGCAAACTTTAAACTTAGTTAAATACAACCAGTGCAGTATAACTCAAAGGGTGTGAATATTCAAAAAGTTGGAATTTTTTTAACATTTGGAATTTTGAAACAATCTCAGTAACCCTGACTATAGAATCTTCTTCCCTTGTTTAATTTTTATGCTCATGAATTCAACTGATGATGTTGCATATATATATAATCTTACTTTTTTATGTATAGTGATATATATAGGGAGTCTTTCTTTGGGAAAAAAATATATGTAAACTCAATGTACCTCACTGTTCTTTCTCCCTTTCTTTGGCCACTCTTTAACTGTAACTTACTCAGACTGTGAAGACTGTGTTATTCCCCTGCTGGTGGACAACAGGGTTGTTCCAACTCATCACCGTTATGAACAGTGAGCGTCCTCACCTATGGCATTCCGTGCGTGTGTGCGAATATGAGCATCTCTCCAGCATTCTATCCCTAGAAGTGGACTCACTGGGCCACAGAACATGCACAAAGTTCTAATTCACTGCTAAGTTGCCCTTTAAAGGTCTTTATCAATTTCCATTTCTTTTTTTAAAAGATTTTACTTATTTATCTTTTAGCGAGACGGTAAGGGAGGGAGGAAAAGAGTGTGAGAAACATCAGTTGACCACTCGCCCCACCATGTGCCCCAACTCAACAGGGAATTGAACCTGCCACCTTTAGCTTCTCAGGACCAGCCGCCAGAGCCACACCGGCCGGGGGTGCCAGTTTACATCTGCACTGAGGTCCGAGGGCCTGCTCCTGACATCATCGTCAGCACTGGGCGACATCAGACTTTTGACATTTCCGCCAATCTGAAGGGAAAAAACATTTACACAAGCAAATTCTTGATTATTACTGAGGTTGAACATTTTTCCAGATGTTTATTTGCCAGTAACATCCCCCCTTTTGTGAACTGCTTGTCTGTAGCCTTTGTCCACTTCTCAGTTGGATTCTTAGTGTTTTAATTAATCAGTTTGTTAGTGTTCCTTACAGAAATTCTGGGTATTAAATCTTTGGCTGTTTTTGCTTCTCTTGGGCTCCATTTAAAGTATTATTTCCCATTCAAAGTGTTGCAGGGGTGCCGCCTTTCTGCCAAGCTTTACGTTCCCGCGTGGGGGTAGGTCCGCCCTCCCATGTGGAAGGCTCCTGGCCTCCTGCCCCGTCTTCTCAGTCTCCCCCAAGGGAAGGAGAGTGACTCCACTTGTGGGTCACTCGGCAGAAAGAAGGAGCCAAAACGCTCAGCTCAGTCCCATCCTCCCTCCTCTCGGTGAAGAAGCACACACCCTCCTCCGTTCCTCCATGCGGTCAGCTTTACAGCGGCAAACGCTCACAGGGCTGACCCCAGGGGTGAGACGCGAGCACGCCTGCTGGCCTGGCAGACCTCAGCCATGCTGTCCAGGGTCAGTTGCGGTGGTAATAAAAGTAATATTTACATCTGCATCTGCTACAGTCCTGTGTCTGTATCATAACAGGTTCTTGTGTCAGAGTCCAAACAGAAACAGATGGCATGCTCACATCAGAACAAGTCAGGTTGAATAAAGGGGCTATCTGCGAAGGCGTGGGCAGGGTGTGGGGAGATAAAGGGGACAGTACAGCAGAGCTCGTGCCACTCCTAGGCCTACAAGGATGAAGGGGTGGGGGTGTGGCCCCTGAAATCCAGGGGCGGCGGGCCCTGTGGAGCTAGCTGCCCTCGGGTGAGAGACACAGGCCGCCTGCAAAGAGGGAGCCTGAGAAGTAAATACCCTGACCTTTCTCTCCTTCCCTTCTCTAATCTCCTGCTCCCCACTAGACAAACCAGCCAGGAGCTGGAGGACAAGGGAACCCACTGAAGTAATCAGTGGACATCCATTTACTTGGACAAGAAAGCAAGGAGGGAGAGGGATCTGGAGGGACAAACAGAATCTCTCCGGCACGGTTCACCTCTTTCTTCCCTCACTATATATACACTGTCGTCTGCATCTGGGCAAAAAACTCACGTCCACATGGACAGGATGAGCAAAGTCCCATTGGTTCCATTTTATCCCGCAGCAGTCTGGATCTGGCATAATCCCTCCTGAAATCTAAAGCATCACTATCAACTGAAGAATTGGGGAAAAGTGAGGAGAGGTGTGATAGGCAGTATTTGGAGATGGCATCCCAGAATTGGTGTACACACACTTACTCTCTCTTAATCAAACACTAATCTAGGACGGAAGGCATTCCGCAGTTGTAATTAAGGTCCCAAGTTAATTATGAAAAGGAGATTATCCTGGGTGAGCCTGATTCAATCAGGTGGGTCCTTAAAAGGGCCAAGGCTCTACCTGATGAGACAGATTTGAATTTGATGCATGAGGAGTTCTCCCTAGGCAGCTGTGCAGAGGGAGGAGGAATATGGCAGGCCAGCACAGAACAAAGGCCTCGGTCCTGTGGCCGCAGGGCACTGAATTCTGCTACACCACGTGAGCCTGAAAGAGGGCCCTGAACTCCGGAGGAGAAGGCGGCCAACACCTTATTTTCAGCCTTTTGAAACTTTGAGCTGTGTATGCCGTGCCTGGACTTCTGACCTACAGAACTGAGCTAATACGTAGATATGGTTTTAAGCTGCTAAATTTGTCATATTTGGTCAAAGAGATAGAAACCAATACCAGAGACAAAAAGGAACATAAAACACAGCTGTGAAGGTTCCGATTTTGTGGCTGGTTATAGGGCCTTAGTTGGTAATCACATCTGTCTTCTTCCCTCGCCCACTCCAAGCTCCCATCGCCCTTAGATAAGGGTTCTTGACCTGGCAGAGCGACTCAGACCTCCCTTCCTACAGGATGTGTGTCTTTGGTGGTCTTGCCACTGACTTCTCGGTTTTCCATCCGCCAGAACTTAAGAGCAAGAGAGGGCTCAGAGGTGCCCTGAGCAAAGGCCTCCCCACCCCCACACTGCAGCAGCCACACAATATCCCCTGGTGATCAGGATCCATGACCCCGCCAAGCCGAGAATTTCTCTGTTTAGTGGCTCGAGAACCCTGAAACGAACAGGGTAAATCTCAGCTTCCAGTTTACTTAGGAACCAGGACCATGTTTCCTGATGGAAACATTGCTACTGTGGACACTAGGAACTTGGGACTCACGGAGCTCAGGTTTCAAGGATGGAAACAAAAAAGGCTTCCAGTGAATGACCAGGTGTAACAGTGAGAGGGCCACTCCGAGCCCTGGTCCTTTGTTTTCGGACACATGCGTCTCCGCTCTCAAGGAAATGGCACGGTGCACTGACCGCCGGTTTAAAGCAGGCGCTGTTTGCAGGGTGCTGTCTCCCCACTAGCACTGTGACTGAGCCTTCACTAACCCACTGCACCCTTCTCTCAAGCTCCTTGATTCTAGATGATAAGCCACATGGTGATACCAGTGGATTTCATGGGGACGAGCCTGCTGCCACTCTTCTTATTCTCTAAATGGTGTCCCATTGTCAGAGGGGATGTTCAGTTTGATACCACGGTGAAGGACAAGTCGTTTTGCAAGTTTACAACGATGCTGGAAGGAGCACTTCAAGCAGGGAACACTGATAACTAAATATGTATCTATCCTGTGGGAACAAAGTACGGCTCCCTCCAAGAAGGAGGGGTCCAAGGTGGCTTCCCTCCAACCCCAGTGTGTCTCTTTCTTCCTGGTGCAAAATGCAAGAGACACAACTTGTATCTCACTTCAGAAAGATGCCCCAGACCACTGGGCCCCTAGAAGCCTCATTTATACGGTAGGCCTCTCAGCCTCAGGCACACATATACCTTACAAAGGCACCTAGAGAGCCGGGCACTTCTCACTCACTAGGTCCCCTAAGCATAATACCCTCGATGTAGTGAGCCAGGGTGTCCTGTAGGGTATCAGAGTGGCCGAGGTCCCCTCACATGATACTATGACGTCAAGGAGGAGGCTCGACGTTGTCCTGGTGCATAACCTGGTACACCTGGTGTAAAGGTGTTCCATTTGCC
The DNA here is from genome assembly GCF_019186645.2 of Phyllostomus hastatus. Classification (NCBI taxonomy): domain Eukaryota; kingdom Metazoa; phylum Chordata; class Mammalia; order Chiroptera; family Phyllostomidae; genus Phyllostomus; species Phyllostomus hastatus. The sequence continues at coordinate 29,242,345 of NW_025334013.1, forward strand.
CTGCTGTATAAATACAAATTGCTTTGGATATTCATGGAAAGAAAACGGTTTCCAGGTCAAAAGCTGAATGCCAGGTGCCATAAGCTGTGTTGCACTGCCACCATTACGTACTTCAGTTGTGACTGGCCTCACTGCCTGACTAAGCTTGCGAAGGTTTGCTGTCTTTCTCCATGCGCCATCGTCTTTCGCACTAGCCAGAGAGGTCAACTGAGATGGGGATGGGTAGGAAATTGCCGCCTTTGCCTATGTCAGGAGTCTGAAGGTAGCACTAATCTCTGTAATTTTCCCCGGGATTGGAGTTTTATTGCTTTCAACTTCCTTTCTTGGTGTGATGGGGTGGACTCGAGGGGGTCATTTCAGCAGCTTCCCCTTTGACCTTCTCACCATGGAGCCTTCATTGCACGGGTGAAAGAATCAGTGTAAGAATTCCGCCAGTTATTAAGTATCTCTTCACCATATATTCTGGGAGTGGGAAAAATACAGGGTGGGTGCACAACCCCACGGACACTGCTGTAGACAGACATGGGCTTGGTCTCCACACGTCACCCGACTTTCATAAGTTCCCAGTCTCCCTGGTGGATCATGGTGGCCCTCTGGGACCCTGGGGGTCAGAGAGAATTCAGAGCTGCCATCCATTAACCTCAGGAAGATCTAGTGTGTCCCTTTCCCCAGGGCAAGTCACCCTGGCAAAGGCCGCAGGTCGTTTGGGGAAGATGCGGTACCTGTGGGCACACGGTGGGATGCTCCCCCAGTGGGGGTCTCTGAGCCTGTGGACCGACTTAATGAGGTCTGGGTAGTGGGTCAAGGCCATGAACACCCATCCAGTTTCTACCCAGAAACCTAGAAATTTTCATCTGCATTTGGCAAGCAGCACCTTCATAGGCTGCCCGACAATTTTCATTTCTAGAAATCTTTGCCCCAGTTCCCTGGGGATCAAGGCACTCTGGCTGTCATTCTGCTCCCATGGCATCCTCTGGGCCTACCTCTTCTCTAACAGCTACACATGGCCGCCTTGACTTTCCTGCTCTGGTGTCCCATTATTCCCACTGAGATCAAGGGACCCAGATCCTCCGCATCCCCCCCCACCCCAGTTGTCATCTCCAGTCTAAGGACAATAGTCACCACAAGCTTTTCAAGCACTTCTTAATGCCTTAGTGAGGGAGTGCCCTCTCGGGCTTCCCAAGGGCTTTGGTTAGGGAGAAGCGAACAGGCTTACGCAGCACAGTTCTCAAAGTGTGGAGGTTCTGATACCTTTGCTGTAGAGGAGGCTTCTGAGACTTCAGTGTGCATGCAGATCACCTGGGGATCTTTGTAAGCACAGAATCGGATTCAGTAAGTCTGGGGTAGGGCCCAGCATTCTGCATTTTCTAACAAGCTCCTATATGACGCCAGTGCTTCTGATCTGAGACCACAGCCCTGAGCAGTAATGCTGTAGAGGAGGGTGCCTGGAGACTCGGGAAATGGAAATATAATGGATCAATTACATCAGTGGTTCTCGAACTTCAGGAGGTCTCAGAACCACCTGGAGAGCTTATTAAACATGGGTCTCTGGGCCTACTCCCAGGGTCCGTGATTCTGTAGACCTGAGGCAGGGCCCAAGCATTTGAATTCCCAACACGTTCACAGCGGATGCTCTTGGTCCAGGGACCACACCTTGACAACCGTGCATCTAATGTCCTCATAAGGCACTCCCACACATTTCCCTTAGATTCTTGACTCCACACCTTGACAAGGTTCTGTAACTCTTTAAGTGCATAGACCATCTTCTTCTGGAGCAGGCCTTTTAGTGATGAGAGGCAAAGAGTGGACCTAAGGAGAATGGGCATCAGCTTATAGGGCAGCTGCCCTGAGCGAAGTTATTGTTAGGCTTTGATGCAGAGGAGAGCTAGCTCCTTCAGCCAGCACAAGAGGTCTGGAGCAAATGTGGAGGGTCAGAATCCTCAGCCGCATCGTCTGGCCCTTGGGCACCATGTATCCCCCTCCCGAGTCTCAGAGTTCCGCTGTTCCCACCAGCAACCTTGCCTGGGTGAAAGAGGCCTGGCAGAGCTAAGCACCGAATTGGAGCTGCAAACCTCCAGCCCTTACACTCAGGCTCTGGGCCTGGTTCTTCGCCACATTCGCTCTGAAATTAGCGGAAACAAGGGGCTCCTTCAATGCCACCATGGAGGTATGCTGGTTCTCCTTGTGTCTTTTAAGTTGTATTTCCATAGGTTTTATTTTCTCTTTTTCCCTATGTATGCTTTCCCTATGTGGCAAAAAGAATCTAGTCGGTTCCACTATTTTATAACCACTGTTGTTGCCATAGCAATTAAATGTCAGAGCCACTTGATCTCTTACTGCCTCCATCTGCATCTCATCACGTGCTGCCACCATTGATGACTTGAGTAATGATAATGCCACCACATGCCCTGGGTTTCCCATTTCCTGCTTCTCCCCAGCAAGGTTATCACTGTATTCCTCAAATATATGGGCAACTGAATTCTAGAATCCCATTTTGAGAGAGTATTTCCTGATTCCACAATGACCGTATTAGTCTGAGTCCAAATAGGAAACAGATGGCACACTGAAATTAGTCTAACTCAAGGAGGGTTTTATGAAGACTATTTATTAAGGCTTGGGCAGCGTATGGGGGACACGCAAGGGAGAATGTGGTAATCCAGAACTAATAACGGCTGAGCTATTCAATATCAGTACCCCTCAGCCTGAAGACATGCACGGAGGGAGTGGTTTCTGGAATCCAGAAAGAAATTCCTATAGGGCGGGCCAGTAGAGAGAAAGCAATGGTTCAGGGTCAAAGAACATGGTTGGCCCAAGTGGACTTCTAAGGGAGGGGTCTTGCTGGGGTTACTCATGGCTGAACCCAACAGAAGCCAGATGGGAAAGAATCCATCGACACAGTCCATGCAGATCGTCCCCAAGGCAAAGAGCGGGGTGCAAAAGGGTAGACAGCAGGTCTGGACAGGGGAATGGCCTCCTAGTTTTTTTCTGACACTTACAGTTTATTTTTCTTTACATTTAAATCTACCATTTTGTTCTTTGTTTTATACTTGTCTCATCAGGTTTTGTTCCTTTATTTCTCTTTTCTTGCCTTCTTTGGGAGTAATTATTTTTATTTTTCCATTTTGCCTCTTATGTTGTTAGTTTCACACTTTCTTATTCTTCTAGTGGTTATCACAAAGATTGAATACATCTTCTTACATCAGTGTAAACTCATGGTTAGCTTTATATAGATATAGGTGGTTACATATACAAATATATATTTATAAGTATTTATATAGACAGACATACGTGTGTGTGTGTGTACACAGGCTAGTATACACACATATATTTGTTTGCTCTGTCAGCTGAGAGGGCTTGGAAGGAGTGACACCCCGTTAGCAGGAAGCACACCTGGCACCTAGACTTTGGTTTCTAATGCCATTTTAAAATCAAAGAGACTGGGCTCCTTGGAGAAATGGCTGACTAAAGCTGGGAAAGAAAGTATAGAAGATAAGCCTATATCATGTTAAAGTTCCAGAAAGTGAAAAGGTGCTTCTTAAAAAAAAGATGAGGGGATGTCAAAAGGACACAGGAATCAAATGAAGAGCTCCTAGTGGTCAAAGCTGGAACAATTTGAGCAAAATAATAATAAGTAAAATGGTACTAGATTATAACCCAAAGTATAAAAATCCACAAGTCCATACTGATGTAAATAAGTGAATAAATAAATTGGGGAGAAGAGAAAATTCTCCCTTGCACAAAAATCCAAATAATTCACATAGAAATTGCACCTTCCAGGGAGTAGAAGTTAATTCCCACTCCTTAAGTGTGAATCATACATAGTCATTTTCTTCCAAACAAATACAGTATGGAAAGGAAGAAAAGAGTAATTTCATGGTAGAGAAACTTGATGAACATTACCTCAGCCAGGTAACCACGGTTAACAACAACCACGATAAGTCATGTTGATGGTAGATTCCCCTTGACATGCGAAAAAAAAAAAATGAGACTTGACCGTTGTGTTCCTCCACTCCAAAACAGACAATTCCAATCTAATCATGAGAAAAAAAGACAAATCTCAGTCGAGGGTCCTTTTATAAAATACTGACCAGTTCTCCTCAGAACCCCACAAGAGTCTAACTTCCTTTACCTCTCCCTCCTGACACTTGGTGCAGTTTTTGTCATTCATTTTATTTCTACAACTGTTTAAATTCTAGGAGACAGTATTGTTGTCATTTGAAGCAATCAGTGCTCGTTTAAACACACACTATATATGTATGTGTGTATGTATGTGTTTATTTCTCTTACCCTTTCTCGTGTTTTACATTTCCTCCTGCACTGCCATGCTTCTGTCCTGCATCATTCCCTTCAGCCCGACACTCTCTTTAATTGTGGTGATGGTGATGTCAGAACTTGTCAAACCATACACACTATTTAAAGACCCCAAAAATGTTTCCTTATGTTCGTTGGTGGTCACTCCCTCCAGCCACTCCTTCCCCGCTGCCTCGTCCCTAGCAACCACTGATCTGTTTCCTCATCACTGAAGATTTTTCTTGCATATTCTAGAATTTTCTATAAAAAGAATGATATTGTGTGTACTCTTTTGGTCTGGCTCCTTTCAGCAGAGTCGTGCTGTGTGCCTCACTCCGTGCGCGTCAATAGCGCCTTCTTTTTCGCTGCTAACTAGTGTTCCATTGTATGGATCGCCGTCATTTACTTGTTTGTTCACCTGTTTATGGACTTCGGGTTGTTTTCAGGCTTTTTGCGTTGCAGACAAAGCTGGTGTAAACACTAGTACAAATGTTTGTATGGATATGTATTTGCTTTTCTCTAGTGTAAATACCGAAGACTGGAATGGCTGGATTCTATGGTAGGTGTGTGTTTGACTTTTTCAGAAACTGCCAGACCGTCCTCTAGGGCGGCTGTACCACTGCACGTTCTCCATCAGCAGTGTGAGAGTTTCATCTGCTGCACTCTCACGAACACGTGGTGCGGTCCGTGAGTCGTTTTAAATTTTAGCCCTTCCGGTGGGTGTGTGATGCTGTCGCCGTGGCTCTGATTGGCGTTTCCCCAATGACTGCCGAGATGAGTGTTTCACGTGCTCGACCTTTGGCAGCTTCTTTAGTCACTTGAAGGAAACTGCTTTGTTTTCGTTTGTCCAGAAATGCCTTTATTTTGCCCTCACTTTTCAAAGTAAACCTCGCTAAGCATATAATTAAACAATAATCACTTTCTCCCAGCAGTTTGCAGATAATATTCTCCCGTCCTTTGACTGCCATGTGGCTGCTGAAAAGAGAGCTTTCGGTCTAATTCTAGACCCCGTGTCCTGACCTGCTTTTCTCTCCTTCTCCTACTTCTGTTCGGAAACTGTTTGCCTTTCTGACTCTCTCACTGATCATCGCTGTCTCTGATCTGTTTTGGAAATTCTCACCCATAATCCCTGAATATTGCAGCTCCTCTTCCCTTCTAGAATTCCTAATGAGGGTTATGTAAGATCTCGTTTGCTCCTCCCTCCCTCGTGATCCTTCACATTTTCACTATATCTGCCTCTTCTTAATGTGATCTGGGTACTTTCCTAGATTTATCTTCTCTTCCCACCTGTGTACAGTCTACCCTTTAACCCTTCTATTTTTCCACTTTGTTTTTAATTTCCAGGAGTTCTGTTTGGTTTCCCCTTCAACTCTATCTAGTCCTTCTTGAAGGTCTGCTCCTATGTCAAATTTTTTATGTCTTTTGTATTTCTTCAAACATATCTTATATTTTGTATCTGATAGTTCTAGTAGCTATCTTGTGGGTGGGCCTGATTCCGCAGTGTATCGTTTCTGCTGATTCACACAGAGCGCTCCATCGCCTCCTCTGTCTGAGGAGTGTGCGGTGGACTCATATTCCTTGGACACTTACCCGTGGGAATTGAGGCCTGGGTGAAAACGGGTTTTTCTCGGGGGGAAAAAATCTCTCATTTGCTTCTGCCAGGCAGTTGGGGGCACTACAAACCTGGAATCACTTCAACTAAATTTTAGGCTTGAGATTTCTTTTTTTAACGCACATTGATGAAGCATCACTTCCAAGTGAACACAGCCCCAGATTTCGAGACACGTATCCTCATTGTCTTTCTCCGTTGTTGGCATCTTTCCAGTCCATCCACAGGCCACAGGGAATCCCGGCTTTCTGTGGAGATTTCCAATACAACGTCCCTGCCCCTTCAGACCTCGAGTTCCAGTTCCTGTCCTCTGCATTTTGCTAAGCCACCAGCGACAGACTGCTGTCCCCACGCAAACAGCAGCTCCAGCTGGAATTTTTCTGCAATGGAACTTTCTTCTTGTTTCTGATCATTTCCATTCCTTTTCTGACAACATTGCCATGCCTTTAAAAAGAAAAATGCTTTTTGTATTTCATCCAGCATTTTAAATGCTTTATACTAAGAAGGTTTCTCCAGACAGCAGGCAATAGATTATTTACATTTTTACCCATCTGGAGTTTATTTTTATGCGTGGTGTGAGGCAGAGGTCTAAGGACTCTAGTATCCTCTTCAGGGTTTCTCATCTTTTCTCAGAAGTGGTATCTCTAAATCAACTTCTAAAACAATGTTTCCTCCCTATTTTCTGTTGCTCATTGCCAGCTGGATATGTAAAAGAGTCACGGAAACCTACTTTTAAGTGAAATATCCCTAAAATAAAAACTATAATATTTCTGGTTTCTTGAGTGGCTCTGGGTTTTTTACTCCTGTGTATTGCTTATGAATAAATAAAAATTTTTCTCAAAATCTATATAATGAAGTTTTTTCCTAACAATCCAATTTTATCCTTTGATCAGAGGCAAAAGGGAGCTAGGTTTTCTGCCATACAGATGAAGAAAGCTCGGGTCAACAGCATGTTACATTAAAAATCATAAATTTGAGAGAAGGAAGAATTCATAACTTTGGATTCTCAAAACTAGAAATCATGCTGGGATATAATTTAAAATCAGTTTACAGACCAAGTCAATTTTCTCTCAGCCAAATTCATACCAGTGGATGGAAAACAGAGAATGTTACAAAATGATCTAACCCATGTTTTTCATAAATTTTAATGTAAATGGAGAGAACACGCTGCTCAGACCCATTCACAGACAGACAGACAGACAGACAGGCATTAGAGGGAGAATATCTGTTGCAGTTTTCACAACATAAATCTATATTTTCTTTTTTCATTTTATTTATTTATATTAATTATATTTTATTGATTATGCTAATACAGTTGTCTCAATTTTTCCCCCTTTGTCCCCCTCCATCCAGCATCCCCACTCCCTCTGACAGTCCCCACACCATTGTTCATGTCCGTGGCTCATACGTATAAGTTCTTTGGCTACTCCTTTCCTATTCTGTACTTTACACCCCATGGCTACTCTGCAACTGCCTATTTGTATGTCTTAATCCCCTCGCCTCTACACCCATTCCCCCACACCCCCTCCCATCTGGCAATCATCAAAATGCTCTCTGTATCCATGATTCTTTGTTCTTATTTGCTTAGTCTGTTTTTTAGATTTAATTGTAGATAGATCTGTATTTTTTGCCATTTTATTGTTCATAGTTTTGATCTTTTTTTTCCTTTAATAAGACCCTTTAACATTTCATATAATAATGGTTAGGTGGTGATGAGCTCCTTTAGTTTTTCTTGTGTGGGAAGCTCATTATCTGCCCTTTGATTCTAAATGATAGCTTTGCTGGGTAGAGCAATCTTGGCTGTAGGTCCTTGCTTTTCATGACTTTGAATACTTCTTGGCAATCCCTTCTAGCCTGTAAAGTTTCTTTTGAGAAATCAGCTGACAGTCTTATGCGAATTCCCCTGTTGGTAACTGACTTTTTTTCTCTGGATGTTTTTAAGATTCTCTCTTTATCTTTAACCTTTACCACTTTAATTATGTGTCTTGGAGTGGACCACTTTGTATCCATCTTGTTTGGGACTCTCTGTGCTTCCTGGATTTGCATATCTACTTCCTTCACCAAATTAGAGAAGTTTTCTTTCATTATTTTTTCAAATAGATTTCAAATTTCTTACGCTTTTTCTTCTTCGAGTGCCCCTTTGATGTGAATGTTGGACCTCTAGAACTTGTCCCAGGGACTGCTTATACTGCTCATTTTTTTTTGGATTCTTCTTTCTTCTTGCTCTGATTGGTCGTTTTAGCTTTCTTATGTTCCATATCATTGATCTGATTCTCGGGTTCATCCACTCTATTATTGTTTCCCTGTAAATTGTTTTTTATTTCAATTAGTGAATCCTTCATTTCTGACTGGATCTTTTTTATGCTTAGTGAGGATCTCCTCACTAAGTTCCTTGAGCAGGCTTATAATCAGTGTTTTGAATACTGCTTCTGATAGATTGCTTATCTCCATTTCATTTAGCTCTTTTCTGGAGTTTTAATTTGTTCTTTAATTTGGGCCATGTTTCTTTGTCTCCTCATTTTGGCAGCCTCCCTGTGTTTGTTTCTATGTATTAGGTAGAGCTGCTTTGACTCCATGTGTTGGTAGTGTGGCCTAATGTAGTAGGCGTCCTGTAGGAACAGCAGCACAACCTCCCCTATCACCCAAGCTGGATACTTGAGGTGCACCCTTTGTGTGGGCTGAGTACACCCTTCTCTTGTAGTTGAGCCTTAGTTGCTATTGGCAGATCAATGGGAGGGATTTACCCAGGCCAGTCATCTGCAAGATTTGACTGTGACCACTGACCACCAATCTCTGCCCTCTGTGAAGGATCAGTTGTGCAGGGGCAGGATGGTGGTGCTCTGACATGGTCTGTAGCTGTCCACTGAATGCCCTGACCCTGGAGTTTCCTGGGTGGTGCAGGCCAAGTTTAGCTCCCACCTGGTTTCTGCCTCGAGCCACCCTGCCTGAGCTATAAAGCAGTCTGAGATGGCTGCTACGTGTGTTGGGCTTGGAGATTGCCAGGCAAAGCCAAGCTGTGAATCTAGGCTGGCTGCTGCTAGTGCCAGGCCTGGGGCTCACTGAGGCCAGCTGTTTCTTATTTGAAAGAATTTTAGGAAGTTGTGAAACATGAGCCAGGACCAGCCATTTATATAGAAAAGCAGCTTGAGTGGATCTGTAATTTAGGTGGGGCGGAGTCTCTGTGGATCTTCAAGGTGGGTCAAAGAGTGTTAGCCAGGTTGATGGAGTCTCAGATATGGCACCAGCTTGCTGACTCTGTGGGGGCAGGGTTTAGAAGAGGGACAATAGCCTCTGCTCACTTTGATGCCAGCCCCTTTAGTTCCTCCCTATATGTCATTGTTGACTTTCAAGCTGCTATCCCAGTGCTAGAGCTCAGAGGGAGGGAATCAGAGTGGGTGAGTTCATGTGTGGATTCTTTAAGAGGAACTACTTGGGGCTATAGAAGTTTCTTCCACTGACTCAATCCCTGCTGGTTTTTGTAGCCAGTAGTTGTGGGGACTCATCTTCCTGTCACTGGAACTCTGAGCTGGGGAGCCTGATGTGGGGTTGAGACTCCTTGCTCTGAGATATCCCTCCCAAATTTTTATCTACCACACATGGATGAGGGACCAGCCCATTCCATATCTGTGCCCCTCCTACCAGTCTGGATGAATGTGGTTTCTTTAATTCCTTAGTTATCAACTCAATTTCTGATGGTTGTGAGTGATGGTTGTTCTATATTTTAGTTGTAATTTTATGTGGTTGTGCAAAGAAGCAAGCCATGTCTGTCTATGCTGCCATCTTGACCGGAAGTCTAAATTTATATTTTCAATCATGTTAAATTGTTACTTGAGTAGACAATCTCAAAGAACAATAATTTCTGAAGCTCTATAAACACTGTTTTTTTTATTTGATTAGCTCTCAATCAAGCTAAAAATACCAAAGAAGATCTCTAGAGCAAAGCTCTTTATTTAAAATATCAATCCTACTTAGAAGGAAAGATACAGAGAGGCAAGTTAAACATATATTTTTAATGCTTTTTAAATTTTAATCAGTGAACACAACTCATGGAGAGAAAAAATACTTCCTACTTCTTTTATGAAGGTAAAATTTGTATACAATAAAATGCTCAAATTTTAATGAGTTTTGACAAGAATATGTATTCAAGTAATCATTGTGATCAAAATATTAAACATTTCCATTATACAAGAGCGTTCCTTGGTGCCCATTCCAGTCACCTCCCCCTAAAGGTAACCACTATTTTCATTTATATTGCCATAGCTTAGTCTGTCTAGATTATATACTGGAAAACTTTTCTGTAAAGGGACAGATACGAGTATTTTAGGCTTTACAGGTTGCATATGATTTCCATCACTACTGTTTCTCCTCCTCTTCTTTCTTCTTCTTTACAACCTTCTAAAAATGTAAAAAAAACATTCTTAGCTCAAAGTCGTACAAAAACAAGCATTGAGCCAGATTGCCACGTTGTTCTGGCTTCTTTCACTTAACATGCTTTTAAGATTCAATCCATGTTATCGAATGTATCAATAATTTGTTCTTTTTATTGATTTTTCTGTATTTGTCTACTTCTGTTTCATGTATTTCTACTTTTATCTGTTTTTTCCTTAATCCTCCTTACTTTGAGTTTAATTTGCTCTTCTTTTTCTAGTATCTTAAGGCAAAAGCTTAGATAATTGGTTTAAAAACTTTCTTCTTTTCTAATATTAACATTTAAAGTCATACATTTCCTTCTAAGTGTTGCTTTAGCTCTATTCCTCCAATTTTCATGTTATAATTTCATTATCATTCAGTTCAAAACATTTTTGAATATCCCTTGTAATTTCTTACTGACCTTCAGGATAAAAACGTGTTTTTTAATATCCAAATGTTTGGGGATTTTTCTGGTTTTTTAATTTTATTTTTGTTTGTTTCTAATTTAATTCTGTAGTAATCAGAGAACATACTGTGTATGGTTTCAGTCCTTTGGAATTTGTTGAGACTTGTCTTATTGCTCAGCACATGGTCTATCTAGGTAAATGTCCTTTGTGCACTTGAAAAGAAAATGTTCTGAAGTTGTTGAATCAGTGTTCTATAAATGTCAGTTAAGTCAAAATGGTTGATAATGTTGTTCAAATTTTTTGTTTCCTCACTATTTTGTTTGTGCTTGTTTTATCCATTACTGAAAAGACATAACAATTTAAGATATGTACATGTACCTGTATCAGTTAGCTCAGGATGCCATAACAAAATACCACAGAGGGGGTGGTTTAAACAACATACATTTGTTTCTCCCAGTTCTGAAGGCTGGGAAGTCTTGTACCAAAGTGCTAGAAGACTCGGTGCCTGGTGAGAGCCCTCTTCCGGGCCAGTCACCCTTCGTGCCGTATCCTCACATGCAGGGGGAAGAGCGCTGGTCTTCTCTTCTTATAAGGACACTACACCCATAGTGGGCCCACCCTCAATGGTCTCATTTTAACCTAATTACCTCCCAAAGGCCCTACCTCCAAATACCATCATTTTGGGGGATAAGTCTTTAACATATAATTTGGGGGGGATACAAATATTCAGTCTAAAACAGTACCGAATAACAGAGCTTTGAAATACATAAAACAAAAATTAACAGAACTATTAGAAGTCAAACCCACAATCATTGGAGATTGCCCTCTCTCTCTTGAAAAATTGCCCTCTCTCTCTTGAAAAATTGATCCTTTAGCACTAAGAAATGGCATCTTTATCTCTAATAATGCTCTGGTAAGTCTATTTTTTTTCCTAATATTAATTGGCCACACCAGCTTTCTTATACTTCCAGCCAAGATAGAGTAACAGAGACCAGATTTACCCTCTCACTTCCAACAAACAGCAAACAAACAGACACAGTGCATGGCACAGAAGTTTTAAAGACACTGGACATCAGGCAGTAAGGAACAGTGATCCCTAGGAGATGGGAAACAAATGAGGTGAGCCCTGTGGTTGCCCCAACTTACTGCCTGGAGAGAGTTTGCACGACATGGCATGGAAATTTGACACAACCTAGAGATGCCCTGAGTTGAGAAGAGGAAACTGAGAGTCTGGAGACAAAGGTACCCAGAGGTTATCGGACGGAGCACGAGAGAGTGGAGAGCCGCAGAGGTGGGGGCCCTGAGGATTTACAGAGGATCCCACTCCAGTTTTCAGCAGAGGTCAAAAGATGTGTGTGAAGAAGCTCTCTGAGACTGGAGAAGGAACTGTCACAAGGGTTAGAAGGAACAGTGCCTGGCACTCACACAAGCCAGACTGGAAAATTCTAAATTCAGCAGGCATTGGACAGAGCACCCAGGCAATGCATAGAATGACTCAGAGTGGGGAATAATTAGCCTTAGCCTGAGCACTTCTGCAGACCTACATAGCACATCATAAAAGCAAGATCTAAAAGGACCAAATTATTTAAAAATAACTTAGTTGCATCCCAGAACAATGTTCAAGAAGAATTAAAGGGTCCTCCTTTCTTTCCCCATCAAGTCTGTCCATTTCTACCTTTAAAAAAAAAATTGATTCTAGAGAGAGCGAAAGGAAAAAGAGAGGGAGAGAAACATCAATTGGTTGCCTCCTGCCAGGACCTCCACTGGGGACCAAACTCATGACCCAGGCAAGTGCCCTGACTGGGATACCCTTTGGTTTGCAGGATGACATCCAACTAACTGAGCCACACTGGCCAGAGATGTCCATTTCCACCTTTTAATCAACATATTTAGTCCAATTGCAGTTAGCGTAACTATTGCTATGGTTGGACTTTAGTTAACCATCCTGTTATTTGTTTGCTATTTATTCCCTATGTTCTTTTCTCCTGGTTCGTTTTCTGCCTTCTTTTGGATTTATCAAGTATTTTTAGTATTTCATTTTTATCTTCTCCACTGGTGTTTTTAAAAATACAGTTTTATGAATATGTAATTCACATGCCATACAATTCACCTAACTAAAGTATACAATTCAAAGGTTTTAGTATATTCAGAGAGTTGTACAACTATTACCACAATCAACTTTAGAAACTTTTCCTCACCCTTTCAAAAACACCTCATACCTTTGTTCCCCTTCCTTCAGCTACCAGTTCTCTCCCAGCCCTAGTCAACCAACTTTTTGTGCCGTATAGAATTGCCTAATCTGGACATTCCATATAAATGAAATCATACAATATGTGGCCCTTTCTTGTCTGTCTTCTTTCACTTAGCATAATGCTTTCAAGGTTCATCCATGTTGTAGCATGTGCCAATGCTTCCTTTTTTATTGTCAAATAATATTCCACTGTATGAGTATACCAAGTTCTGTTTATCCATTCACTTGTTGAAGGACTCCAAGTTGTTTCAACTTTTTGGCTACAACAAATGAAACTGCTATAAACTTCTGTGTGTGAATTTTGTGTGAACATACGTTTTCATTTCTCTTGGGTATGTATATATATCTAGGAGTTTAAGTGTTGGGTTCTTATGGTAACTCTGCGTTTAAACTTTTGATGAACTGCCAGATTGTTTTCCATAGTGACCCATTTTACATTCCACCAGCAATGTGTAAGGATTCCAATTTCCCACATCCTTGCCAATACTTATTGTCTGCCTTTTTTTATTTTAGCAATCCTAGTGAGTGTGAAATGATATCTCAATGTGGTTTTCATTTGCATTTTCCTGATGGTGAATGATGCTGAGATCTTTTCACATGCTTATTGGCCAATAGTACATCAGCTTTGAATTCTATAGGTTTTTTACATATACCTCTTTCTATTGTTTTTTAAGTATATTTTATTGATCATGCTATTACAGTTGTCCTGTGTTTTCTCCTCTTTCTCCCCCTCTGCTCTGTACCCCACCTGCCATCAGCATCCCCCACCTTAGTTCACGTCCATGGGTTGGACATGTAAGTTCTTTGCCTTCTCCATTTCCCATACTATTCTTAACCTCCCCCTGTCTATTTTGTACCTACCATCTATGCTTCTTATCCTCTGCACCTTTTCCCCCATTCTCCCCATCCCAATCCCCACTGATAATCCTCCATGCGGTTTCCATTTCTGTGGTTCTGTTCCTGTTCTAGTTGTTTGCTTAGTTTCTTTTTGTTTGTTTTTTTAGGTTCATTTGTTGATAGTTGTGAGTTTGTTGCCATTTTACTGTTCACAGTTTTGATATTCTTTTTCTTAGATAAGTCCTTTTAACATGTCATGTAATAAAGGCTTGGTGATGATGAACTCCTTTAACTTGACCTTATCTAGGAAGCACTTTATCTGCCCTTCCATTCTAAATGATTGCTTTGCTGGATAGAGTAATCTTGCATGTAGGTCCTTGCCTTTCATGACTTTCAATACTTCATTCCAGCCCCTTCTTGCCTGAAAGGTGTTGTTTTTTTGTGTGTGGTTTTTTGTTTTTTGTTTTTGGGGGGTTTTTTTTGTTTTGTTTTTTTTGTTTTTGTTTTTTGTTTTTTGTTTTTGTTTTTCAGAAATTAGCTGATAGTCTTATGGGAATTCCTTTGTAGGTAACTGTCTCCTTTTCTCTTGATGCTTTTAAGATTCCCTCCTTATCTTTAATCTCAGTGATTTCATGATTATGTGTCTTGGTGTGTTCCTCCTTGGGTCCAGTTTCTTTGGGACTCTCTGAGCTTCCTGGACTTCCTGGAAGTTTATTTCTTTCACCAGATTGGAAAGTTTTCCTTCATTATTTTTTCAAATAAGTCTTCAATTTCTTGCTCTTCCTCTTCTCCTTCTGGCACCCCAATGATTCAGATGTTGGAATGTTTAAAGTTGTCCCAAAGATTTCTAAGCCTTTACTCATTTTTTTATGAATTCTTGTTTCTTAATTCTGTTCTGGTTGAATGTTTATTTCTTCTTTCTGTTGCAAATCATTGATTTGAGTCTTGATTTCCTTCCCTTCAGTGCTGATTCCCTGTATGTTTTTCTTTATTTTACTTAGTGGTTTCTCTAAGTATTACAATATTCATAGTCTTCACTTCTCCCTCTGTTTTGCATCTGTACTTAATCATTTCTGTGAGCATTCTGATTACCAGTGTTTTGAACTCTGCATCTGATAGGTTGACTATTCCCTCATCACTTAGTTCTTTTTCTGGAGTTTTGATCTGTTCTTTCATTTGGGCCATATTTCTTTGTCTCAGCATGCCTATTATTTTGTAAGGGGCAGAGATTTAGGTAATCACTGGGGCAGGGCAACCCACTTTGCTGTGTTGTGGTGCTGTATGTAGAGGAGGGGTCAGAGAGGGAAAAACGCCACTTGCTCAGCTCTCACCCCACTTTCAGTCACTCCCCCTCAACCCACAAGCAAATTGGGCCCTTCTGGTGCTGATTCCTGGGTGCTGATTCCTGGGTGGGTGCTGATTCCTGGGTGGGTGGGTTTGTTTCTAGGACCCTGTGGGTCTCTCCAACAAACTCTCCTGTGAGACTGGCAGTTTCTCCTACCCTGCAACCCACACAGATTTTTACAGCCAGAGGTTCTGAGGCTTTACTTTGCCTGCCTGGGAACCCAGGGTTGCACTATCTGTCTCACAGCCCAGTTGCTCCTCCTGGTTTATCCTCATGTGAATATGGGATTGTCTGGTCTCCCACCTTGTCACCCATCCTCTCTGCCTGAATTGCCCATCTCTGCCCCTCCTACCAGTCTGGATGAATGTTTCTCCTTTGACTCCTTGGTTGTCGAACTTCCACACAGTTTGATTTTCTGGCAATTTTGGTTGTTTTTTTGTTTTAAAATTTGTTGTTGTCCTTCTTTTGTTGTGTAAGAAAAAAGCATATCTACCTACACTTCCATCTTGTCCCTCTTTCTATTGTTACTCAGTGGTTTCTCTAAGTATTACAGTATTCATCTATGACTTACCATAATCTTTGCTGAATTTATATTATACCACATTATATATAAGATAATAAACAATGATCCAATTCCATTTATACCCCATTCTATTCCTTATGGTATTGTCATGTTTTACCTCTGTATATTTTATAAACACCACAGTACAGTGTAACTGTTAACAATTGACTTCTGAAGAATTTTTAAAATGAAAATAGTTGTTTTGCATTTAAATGTGTATATATATATATCTATATACCTTTCCAGTACTCTTTATTCCTCCCTGTAGATCCAATTTTCTGTCTGATAATACTTCTCTTCCACCTGAAAACTTCCTTTAGTAGTTCTTGTGTAGTTTGTGGGCAATTAATCCTTTCAGCTTTTGCTTATCTAAAAATGTCTTTACTTCACTTTCATTTTAAAAATATATTTCACTTGATATAGAATTCTAGGTTGACAATCTTTTTCTCTGCCCTTATAGAGACATTTCATTGTCTTCTGGGCTCTATTATTTCTATGAGTAGTCAGCTGACATTTTCACATTGTTCTGTATATAATGTGTCTTTTCCTCTGGCAGCTTTTAAGCTTTTTCTTTGTTACATTTGATTTTCAACAGTTTTACCACAGTGTGCACAGGTGTGATTTTCTTTGTATTTATCTGAGCTTCCTGGATCTGAGTTTGCTATGTATTTCTAATCAAATTTAGAGTGTTTTCAAGCAAAAAAACTTCTCTAAATAGAGTTAAAATGTTTTCTGCTCCATTCTCTTTCCCTCCTTCTTACGGGACACTGATTACATTGGTATTACCCCTTGATGCTGTCTCACAGGTTACTACTAAGCTGTCCTCTTTCTTTTCAACCTTTAAAAAAAACCTCTGTTCTTCAGTTTAGATTATTTATATTGACCTGTCTTCAAGTTCCCTAATCTTTGATTCTGTTTTGTCTAGTCTGCTTATTTTTAATTGAGATGGACTTTACATACCATAAAATGTACCTTTTCAAAGTGTACAGTTAATTAGTAGTTTTTAGTATATTTGCAAAGCTCTGCAACCACCATCACTATCTAACTCCAGAATATTTTCGTCACCTCAAACAGAAACCCCATAGCCATTGGCAGTCACTTCTTAGTCTCTCCTTCTGCCATCTCTGGGAGACTAACCTACTCTCTGTTTCTATGAATTCTCCAGCTTCAGACATTTCATAAAAATGGAATCATAAAATATTTGGCTTTTTGTGCCTGACTTCTTCCACATAATCATAATTTTTCAAGGTTCATTCATGTTGTAACATGGATCAGTATGTCATTCATTTCTATGCCCAGTTAATATTTCATTATATGGATATGCCACATTTGGTTTATTTGCTCACTAGTTGATGAAAATTTGGGTTGTTTCTACTTGTTGGCTATTAAGAATAATGCTGGTATTCATGTACACATTTTTATGCTTTTATTTCTCTTGAGTATATACCTGGGAGTGAAACTGCTGGGTCATACAGTAACTCTCTGTTTAACTTTTTAATGAACTGCCAAGCTGTTTTTGGCAGCAGCTGCACCACCTGACATTCCCGCCAATATTGTATGAGGGTTCCAATTTCTCCACAGCTACACCAACATTTGTTATTGTCCTTTTAAAATTATTATTATAACCGTCTTTGTGGGTGTAATTCAAATATCTCATTATGGTCTTGATTTGCATTTTCCTGATGACTAATGATGTCAAACATTTTTTCATGTGCTTATTGAGCATTTGTAGATCTTCTTTGGAAAAATGTTTATTCAGATCCTTTGGGTTATTTTGGGTTAGAAATAACCTAATTTTTAAATTGAGTTATTTGTCTCTATTATTGAGTTGTTAGAATGTTTTATATAGTCCTGGCTGGTGTGGCTTAGTGGATGGAACATCAGCCTGCAAACCGAAAGGTTGCCAGTTCTATTCCCAGTCAGGACACATGCCAGTGTTGTGGCCAGGTCCCCAGTTGGGGGCATGCAAGAGGCAATCATTTGGTTTATCTCTTTATCTCTCACACACTGATGTTTCTCTCCCTCTCTTTCTCCTTCTCATCCCCTCTCTCTAAAAATAAGTAAATAAAATCTTTTTTTAAAGAACAGTGCTTTATATATTCTTGGTACAAGTCATATGTCAGATATATGATTTACAAATATTTTCTCATTCTGTTGGTTGTCTTTTCATTTTCTTGATAATATCCTTCAGTGCACAAAAGATTTTAATTTTGATAAAGTCCAATTTACCTGTTTTTTTCTTGGTTGGTTGTAATTTAGGTGTAACATTTAAGAAACCATTGCCTAATCCACAGTTATAAAAATTTACCTCTTGTATTTTATTTCAAGAGTTTTATCATTTTAGCTTCTACATTAAGATCTTAAGTCCATTTTGAGTTAACTTGTACACATGGTGTGATGAGTCCAAACTCATTCTTTTGCATGTGGAGAATCAGTTGTCCCACCACCATTTGTTGAAAAGACTGTTCTTTCCTGCCCTGGCTGGCATAGCTCAGTGGATTGAGTGCGGGCTGCAAACCAAAGTGTCGCAGGTTTGATTCCCAATCAGGGTACATGCCTGGGTTGCAAGCCATGACCCCCAACAACCACACATTGATGTTTCTCTCTCTCTCTCTTTCTCCCTCCCTTCCCTCTCTAAAAATAAATAAAATCTTTTTTTAAAAAAAAAAGACTGTTCTTTCCCCATTGAATGATCTCAGCATCTTTGTGGAAAATCAATCTATCATAGACTTTCAATTCTATTCCATTTATCTGTATGGCATTCCTTATAACAGTACCATACTTTTTTGATTACTATAGCTTTGAAGTAAGTTTTAAAAATTAGAAAGTATATGTCCTCCACGTTTTTTCTCTGTTTTCAAAGTTGTTTTTTGTTTGTTTGTTTGTTTGTTTGTTTATTGGCTATTCTTGGTCCTCTGCAGTTCTCTGTGGATTTTAGGATCATCTTATCTATTTATACAAAAGAGGTAGTTGAAATTTTGATGGGGATTGTATTGAATGTCTAGATCAGTTTGGAGAGTATTGGCATCTTAACAATATTAAGTCTTCCAAACCATGAAAATGGGATTTTAAAATTTATTTAGATCTCCTTTAATCTCCTTCAACAATGTTTTGTAGTCTTCCATGTAAAAGCCTTACAAATATTTTATGAAATCTATACCTAAATTTATACCTAAGTATTGTATTGATTTTTTAAAATATTTTTATTTCTTTATTTTGAGAGAGAGGGGAAGAGAGAGGTAGAGAGAGAGAGAGAGAGAGAGAGAGAGAGAGAGAGAGAGAGAGAGAGAGAGTGAGAGAAACATCAATGTGAAAGAGAAAAATGAATGGGTTGCCTCTCACATGCCCCCAGCTGAGGATCTGACCCATAACCCAGGCGTGTACCCTGACTGGGAATTGAACCAGTGACCTTTCAGTTCACAGAATAGCACTCAATCCACTGAGCCACACCAGCCAGGGCTGTATTCATTTTGATGCTATTATAAATAGAATTGTTTTCTCAATTTCATTTTCAGAGTTCATTGCTAGTGTATAAAAATAAAATTGACTTTTGTATATGGTTTGAGTCCTGCACCCTTACTTAACCCATTTACTAGTTCTAAGAGTTTTTTAGTGAATTCCTTAGAATTTTCTGCATACATTAAGTTATTTACACACAGAGATATATTTACTTCTCCCTTAACAATTTTGATGCATTTTATTGATTTTTTCTTGCCCAACTGTCCTGGCTAGAACATTCAAGCCATTTTAGCTAGAAGCTAAAATGATAAAACTCGTACAGTGTTGGATAGAAGTGGCAAGAGTGAACATCCTTGTCTTGTGTCTGATTTTAGAGGGAAAACATTCAGTCTTTCACCACTAAGTTAAATGTTAGCTGTGGGTTTTTCATCGATGTCCCATATAGTATTGAGGAAGTTCTCTTCTATTCCTAGTGTGTTGAGTGCTTTACCATGAAAAGGGGTTGGATTTTGTCACATGTGCTATTTTGTGCCTTTTGAGATGATCATGTATTTTTTTGGGGGGGGGGTGTATATTTATATGGTATATCACATTAATTGGTTTGGAGGCATTAAATTAACATTTGGATTGCATTCCTAGAATAAATCCCCACTTGTCCAAGGTGTATAATTCTTTTTATATGTTGCAGGATTCAGACTGTTAAAATTTTGTTGAGGATGCTGGCATCCATATTTATAATAGATATTAATCTTTGCTCAGCTCTTTCGGGCTCCCAGCTGTTATCTCCCCCTCCTTGCAGCCTCTCCACTCATGCGGTTTAGGGGTCTGCCAAAGACCCAAGAAATGTCTGTATATAGATTCAGCGCATCCCCTTTTGTAGCTCCCTCCTTTGGAGATTTTCCTCCTTAATTTCCTGAGGCTCTGACAGCCCCTCCCTCTGTCCTGTGCCTCCTCCAGGCGACTTCGGTTTCCTCTCCTCTCTGGTCTTCTGCTCTGCAAGGAGAAACCGTGTGAACACGGATCTCACCAGCATGGCTCCCTCCTTTCAAGAATCAGATCCCCCCTGTTTCCGCCTGCCTTTTGTCATTCTCCAGTAGCTTCCAGTGATTTTTAAAAAATATTTTGGCCAGAGTTTTATCATTTTTATCTGTAAGAGGACTAATCCGATATAAACTACAGTGCCAACACCCAAAGTCAGGACCTTGTTCCAGAACTGTTACCTTTTAATATGAGTTATTAAAACCATTTATCATCTGTTTAAATATAGCTAATAAATATTCCTATTTTAAAATTGCCAAATGATACAGAAGTATACAGAGGGAAAATTAATTTTAACTAATTATTGTACATAAATAAATCACTTAATTACCCCCCTCCTAATCCCCTCTTTATAAGATTTTTTATTTATCCTTTACAAACACACATACACACACATACATGAATGGTATGATACTATACATGTTATCTGGCAATCCACTTTTTTTCACTTACTACATATTTCAGGGTTTTTCTATGAGTACCTACTTATCCTTTCATCAAATATTCATAGAGTACTTGCTACATACCAAACACTGTTCTAGATCCTGGTGCTAAATCAGTGAACCAAACATGTAAAAAAAACCCTTTGACTTCACAGAGCTTGCATTCTAGGGAAGGTGGGAAGTGGCGGATCAGAAATAAACAAAATAAATAAGTAAGGTATTAAGCGCTGTGGAGAAAATTTCAGTAAGAAACGCCATAAGGAGTACTAGCTCTTTGAGAGCGGAAGGGGATCCAAGTTTTTCAAAGGGTGAAGAACGAAAGGCCTGACTCCAAAGGTGACGCTTGAGCAGACTTGGAAGAAGTGAAGTTGCGTGAGAAAAGAATTTTCCAAGCAGTGGCAAGAGCAAAAAACACTCCGCAGGAACGTGCTAGCATGTCTGGGGAGCAATAGTGAGGCTGATGTGTCCAAAGCGGAGTGAGTGAGGGGCCATGATTGGAGGTCTTGCTCTCTAGGAGCCACGTAACAAGGGGCCTCGAGGCCACTGTAGTTACCTGTCTTCGAGTGACATTCCATGGAAGCGGGTCATTGTGACCCCCTTAAGCCTCTAGCAATTTTTCTTCGGTTCATACTACACGGTGCTTCTATTGAACCTGGTTCCCAAATCAATGAATGCTTTTCTACTCTGGTAATGACCTTGTTGGCCTGGGTCTTCCTTAGTAGAGCAACAGTCCAACTACAGTTTCCCCCAAACAATACCATGCCGAGGTATTCAGGCCTAAAGGCACCGCTTTCCCTATGCTCTCTTAGACACTTGCTTTGAGCCCAGGTTCCTTCTTTCATGGTGATTTCTTTACTGGAAACCACGGTGTCCTTCCCACCAGCAGACCTCAGCACTCCACCCTAACGTCAAAGAGCAGAGAAGAGGGGCTGTGATCACCATCCCTTTCTTCCTGAGCTTTGGGCTTCTCATGCAAAATCGGTTTACCTTTCCCCGGAGGCCCAAACCTCCACATATCAAGGGCATATGCAAGAATCCTGCTTTTATGAAGCCACACAAGGCTTCATCTCACCATTTTCTCGGGGCGAGGGGTGCCTATCCATAATTAGTGGATCTGCCATAAATAATAGATCTCACTAAGGCTATACTTCCTGAATGGAGAAGGTTGCTTTCAAGGTGAAATAGTAAATCCACCTGAGCAGAAAAGAGAGGTGACTGCCTGGTGCTTTCTTACATACGGATATGTTGTGATTTAATCCGTTCCTCTACTCCCAGGTATTTGTTTTCTTCCTTGTTTATTGTTATAAATAATTCTGCAATGAGTATCTTGGCACAAGGGCTGATATTTCTGTGGAATAGATTCTTGAAAGCAAGATTGCTGGGTCAAAAGACATTTAAATTTAAAACATTCCAAAATTGCCCTACAAAAATGATTTACTGATTTTTATTCCTACGAGAATGTCTGCTCCCCCACACCGTCACTAAATATGAAGAGCCATTTTTCATTTTTGATATTAATATTGTTTCAATTTCCATATCTCTGATTACTAGTGAAGTTAAACATGTTTTTATGTTTATTGACCATTTTTCTTTTTCTGTGAACTGACTGTTTATAACCTTTGCTTATATTTCTATTGGGTCGTTTGCTGTTTCCTTTTCTTGCACACATTGTTTTCAGTTTATTCCCAGGTATTTTGGAGTTGTTGTTAATTGGTGACTACAGACAAATGGAACGGCTTTTTTACTGAGCATTTTCTTTGGTTTTAATAGTTTTACAGTTGATTATTATTTTTTTCCTAGGGAGACCATCATATCATTTGCAAATAATGGTTTATTGTGATTGCTGATGTATTTGGACTTTTGCCGGCTATTTTATTCTATATTTTCTGTTGATCACACTTCCTGATTTCGTTTCCCCTTCCTGTTTTTGAGGGCTTAATAGTATATCTGTGTTCTTTTTGTGGTCTGGAAGTTATACATTCTATTTCTATGCTCCTAGTGGTTGTCCTTGCATATTTTGTTGAATAATAAAACAATTTTTTTCTATTAATGTCAAAAATTAGCCCTGGCTGGTGAGGCTCAGTGGATTGAGTGCCAGCCTAAGAACCAAAGGGTTGCCAGTTTGATTCCCAGTCAGGGCACATGCCTGGGTTGTGGGCCAGGTCCCCAGTGGGGACCAAGTGAGAGGCAACCACACAGTGATGTTTCTCTCCCTCTCTTTCTCTCTCCCTTTCCCTCTCTAAAATAAATAAATAAAATATTTTAAAACATTAAATCAATTAATAACTTCCCCCAGACAAGATAAGATTATTAGAACACCTGAAATCTACTCCTCATCCTCCTTTCCCCTATTTTATTAAAGTCACTGGAAATCTTAGTACCAGATTATATTTAAAACCTTTTTTCATATTGCATCTCTATTACTTAGAAATCCTTTACTTTCTGCTTTTTGCCATACATAGAGAATGTCCAGCTTTCTTGTTGTCACCTACCATTATTTAAAAGGTAGGAATCCTGTTTTTTAAAATAATAATAACTATTATTATTATTATTATTATTATTTTATCATTACCTGAGGACTTTTTTTATTGCTTTTAGAGGGAGAAGAAAAGAGAGAGAAATATTGATGCAAGAGGGAAGCCTTGACCAGTTGCCTCCTGCATGTGCCTGGACCACTGGGGATTGTACACACCTGGTCTAGGGAGTGACCTGCAACACAGGCATGCACCCTCACAGGGAATCGAACCCACAACCTTTCGGCTACAGGATGATAGTCCAATCAACTGAGTCACACTGACCAGAGCAGGAATCCTGTCTTTTAATTTTACTAGTGAATGACTTTTATATTTACCAAATACATTTTTAAACCGCTATTTCTCAGATCAGGAAAGTTAAGTACAATCAGTGCCTCCTAAGTCCTTCACTTTATGTCAAATGAAGATTTTAGTGGATCTTTACCTGCCTTACTCCCTCCTCACTCATGTTCCAGTCCTTTAAAATGTACTGGGAATTTATAAATTCAACTTGCATTTCAATCATGTATATCTTTTTTTAAGAATACATTTCTGTTCAATTCTTATGATAGATTAGGTTGGTATTAATGCTTGCAACCAAATCTTTTATGTTATAATATTTCCATTTTTAAGTTCTTAATTTTAATTCACCTCTTGAGCAGCCAAAGTGTGTCTCCAAGTTGTTTACTTCAGGAGAACACATGAGCGGTACATTTTCTACACCCTTCTCTTTAAATCTGGCATATATTTCTGTTGTTTTTGCACATGAGGGGCACTTTGTTGGGTTCAGAATTCTTGTGTCACAACCTTTTTTACTCAAAACTGTAACCATCACTCCCTATCTCCTAGCATTTAGACATGCTGAGGCAAAGCCTGAGACCAACCTGGAATTTCCCCTTTGCAACCCCACTTAATGCATGGGTCCGTGTAACACTTTTTCTTCATCTTAAAAAAAAGAATTTTTTCATCACTAGGATATGTCCTGGCATATAGCATCTTTTATTAATTTTTGCTGGAACCCACTGATTTATTTACCCAATCATTTTTTCAGCTCCGGAAGTCATTTCCTATTGGGTATGTGAGTATTGCTTCTGTGCATTTGATTGCAATGATGATAAATATCTCTTGGCTGCGCCCTCCTTCCCATCCTCTCTCACCGGGCTGAATGCAACAACCTTCAAACTAGTCTCTGTGCTTTCACTCAGGCCCCTATACCCTTTTTGTTCCCTAGTTCCATTTACAAAACTTGAGGGTGAGGTCCCTGACCACTTTGCTCACTGCTGTGAGCGCTAGCTTCCCACTGCTCTGGGAATAGGACCCAAGTCCTGGGCGTGGCCAGTGCAGCCTCTGGTGAGTGCCGCTGCCCGCTGCCTCCTCTCCCACTACTTCTTTCCCCCTTGTTCCCAGGGCTCCCGCCATGCTGGCCTCCTCTTCCCCCTTCAGATACACCTGCTCCCGCTGCCCTACCTTCACACTTTCTGCCCTTCTGCCAACTTCTCTGTGCTCTTTAGATCTCACCTTGTCGCTGCCCGGGAAAACTCCCTGACGCTCGCACCTCCACTCTGTTATGTCCAGAACTTTGTCTTCCTGTTCATTTTTTTCAATAAGTGTTGATTTCATGTCCACTCTGTGGCAGGCACTGTTCTAGACCCTGGGGACACATCAGTGAGCAAAAGAGACAAAGGTTCCTGCCCTCCCGGAGCTTAATTCTACAGGTGTTCCTTCATAGCACTTCTTAGAATTATTACACAAGATAGTTGATTGTGGAATTGTTCTACTCTGCTTCTCCCACAAGAATGGTAAGCTCCTTGAGGTCAGGGGTCAAATTCACTTGTCCACTCTCGTAGCTCTACGATATGTAAGACAATGGTTGGTATGTGATGAACACTCAATGAACATTTGATGAATGAATGGATAAATTAAAGGTATTTGTAGATGTTGGGACTCTTCCATTTGGAATCCATCTCAAACTAGCTATGGCAGAAAAAGAAAGAGAGGGACATGGATCCCTCAGCTTGTTCCAGTGGGAAGTTCGTGGGCAGCTCCGATGTTGCGCACAGCTGGATGCAGAGCCCTGCTCAATGCCGGCAGGGCTTCCTCTGCCTTCCCCTGTGTGTTGAACTTCTGCTCGCTGGCTCCAGATGGATTTCCTCCATGTTGCCAGAGGAGATGGGTGCTGACGTTTCCAAATTCATATGTTCTCAGCTTAGCAACACCAGGGGAAAAGCACTTATTTTTCTCATTATTTGTATGTTTGCAGAATTCAAGACAACAGGTGATTGGTCCAGCTTATGTCACATGACTCACCTGGTCTGATCACTTTGTCAGAGATAAAGGAGCCTTCTGATTGGCCAAACCTGGGCAGCGCACCTTTCCTTGAGGATCTGAGAGAAGTCAGATGGGCAGGACACTGTGACCTTCACACCAAGAGGTCTTCAGAATTCAGGAGGTATACCCCCGAGAAGTAACAGGTGCTACCACCAAGAAGAAAGAAATGGCTAATCATTCAAATGCAGTGTTTGCCCATCATCACTTGACGGACTTACTTGCATTCTTTACTTTTTGCAGCTGGTGCTTTTGCATCTCTCTCTCCCTCTTAGTCTATTCCTCTGTCTACTCCTGAGTAGCTGTTTCCTGGATGTGCTGTCCTTCTGCTGAGGGTAGGCGATGGAGGGAACCTTGAGCCTGCTATATGCAGAGCTACCTTCTGAGGACAGTGCCTTCAGATAGCTCTCATATACACTGGGGAGCTCTGTCCCATAGTGATACTCCACCGGGGAAGTGCCCCAGTCTCAATCAAATCATTTGCACCTCTGTAATCAGGACCTGAAGGCCAGGTTAGGAGAACTCCCAGACTGATTTTACGTGTTCCTCAGTGGGCTCTTCATCCACAGAAGGGCTGTCCAGATGCCCAGCTCCCTGGCTGTGTTCCAGGGGCAGACCCAGGTCAGGCTCCCCTTTGTGCATGCACAGTGCTGGCAGCATTTGCTGCTTCCATTCAGAGGTGACAGCCCCCAGGGCCACACTGTTTGAGGGCACTGCACACTGTGGTGCCATGTAACACACAGTCAGGGTCAAGGTTCAGGTCATTGTAAACAGGTTACTTACTTGCACGACAGTCCAGCGGGCTATTCCCACGCTGGGCAGGATGTAGGGCAACCCTTCACTGGACAGGACGGTCCTGAGTTTGCAGAGCATCCAGCATCCCTGGTCCCCACCACAAAATGCAAGGACACCCCTTCATTATTAGGGCAAGCAAAAATGCCCCCATGAAGTTCCTAAACACCTCCTGGGCGGGGGGGGGGGGATTGTTTACACACTGTTTCTCATCTTTTGAAGATTTTAAACAGGGTCTATTGTTCTCCACTTCCAGCCCCCAGGTTCTGCCAGTATCCTGAGTGATGTCGCTGCCCTCCAGGACAACCCCTCTGAGAATACAGAAACTACCGTGTCAATCCAGGGAAGGTGGGCGTTTCTGTTGCTTAGAACTTTTCCAATAGCTGCTCACATTTTGGAAAACTACTAAGAGCAAAGCCCCTTGAGGTATTTCCATGCCAGACGCACTGCATTTGTAGCCTCGCTGGTCACAGTGACTTCACATCCACACGCAAGCATCTGGCCCTCATTCTGCCGCTGGGGCGGTCATGCCTGAGCACCTCCTCGCCCACACACGGCCGCCTCATCACACTCCACTCTCCCTCTATTTCTCTCCCTCTGACTGTGGGGCCTTCTTTGGACGTTTTTGACGTTTGAACAGTTTGGACACTTGAAACTATGTATACGGTAGGTAATATCACCTATGCATTTGTTTCAGAACAGTAAAGGGGGTGTCACAAAACATTTCTCCTAGGTGGGTGTTGGGAGTGACGGAGCTGAGCACGGAAGTCTAGGAGCTCGGCAGAGGTCAGCAACGAGAAGGCATGTTTTTCTGTTCGGAGCTTTCTTCCTTTCTCTAGTAAGAAACCCACGGTGAAGGCGTAACCAGGTTCATCAGCCCGTGATGCCCCTGGGGCCCCGAAGTGGCCACAGTTCAGCTTTCTCCACTTGTTCATCCCACAAACATCTCGCCCACACATTCCTGGTCCCCGAGCGGCCAGCTCTGGAAATGAGAGTCCGGCGGTGACAGACTCACACAGGCGTGGAGAGAGGGCCCCTCCTTCCCTCAACGGTGGCCTCAGGGCTTGCTCAAGCCCACTGCTTTTCCTGGGGTCTGCCAAGTCCTTCCATTTCTTTCCAGAAGCCCCTGCAGTTCTGAAGGACACTTCCTGGACCTAGGATCCAATTCAAGGCAGACACTGTGGGCTCCCCAACCCCCTTTGCCCCAGGCCCATGTCAGCACCCCGAAATGTCACCCGGGCTGGGCCTGTCTGACACAGCCAAGGTGGCTGCCAGAACCTCACAGCCTGGAGTTGGTCTCCACGCAGCAAAGCCTCCCCCTCGGCCTCTCCGGCGGCCTTCTCGAGCCCCAAAGCCCTTCTTCCATGCTGACCACCCCCTCCGGCTGCATGGAGTCCTGTTTGTCCTGGAAAGGGAGGAGCAGAAACAGGAGGTTCTCATTTGGATTCCAAGCATGGGGCCTCTCTCACACCCCACTTGAGCCTTCTCTGGATTTCACTGGCTTATCGTGTGGTCTGCCCGTGAGCGGGCCGCACAGGACTGTGCCTGCTCTCCCTCTGACAGCCTCCAGGCCAGGGCCGGCATCCCAGATGAACGGAATTCCAACTCCGAACGCGGAGATGGAGAATGCAGATTTTTTGAGGGTTTGTGAGATGACAGGACTTACAATGCTCCCCACCAGCCCCCTCCCCCAAGCCCTTCCACTCACCGTGGCTGCACAACCCTCTGTGCTCTCTCCAGCCTTTCTTGCTCCCTTCTCCCCCACTCTCCTTCAAAATGAGTGTGTAAAGCACCAGCACCCTTAGCCTGACAGAGGCCACCAGCCCCTCCCCTGGCATCCCCTGGAAGGCCTTGATTCATCTCCCCACCTCTCCTGCTTTAGGAAATACTTTGGTCCTCAGCAAAGAGAAGTGAGTGTGCTATTTGTGTGGGCCCCAGAGTCTCTTCTGGCTCATCCCCAACCCAGTGCCCCCTCCTCCCTTCCCTCTATATCCTTGCCTTCATCCCTGATGCTTTCATTAAGATTTGCTTGCCAGCCCCAAACTGGCTCTTCAGCTGTTTTCTCCTCCAGGGCCTCTTCTCAGGCCCCCTGGCCCGCAGAGGACCCTCAGTTGTTACCAAAGCCTTCGGTGACGCCCTGGAGTTCAGGAACGTGTGACTGCAGTGGAGGCAAACCCACCAGTTCTGGGGTTCACTAGAAGTCGAGCTGGCAAGCAGAGCCTGCTGCCGGGCTCCAGGGCCCCCATTCCCTGTCTCTCATCCCTCAGTCCCGAGGAGCAGCCTGGGCAGGCGCTCTGCCCACTGCAGTCTCCCCTCCCCAAGAGAAACAGTGTTTGCCAAGCTCTGCTCCCATGGGCTGAGTCTGCTATAAGATGCTCTTCACTGCCACCATCCATTCACGTTTTCAGAGAGGGGGGAGGGTTGCATGCCACAAAGCCTTGGACTGTTCTGGGTGGTCCCTGAGGCTATCTGACCCTGGCTGAGGCCTGTGGGGTACCTGTAAGGATACCCAGAAATTCCAATGGACCAAACTTGCTACCCAAAAGACAAACGAGAAAGGGTTATCTAGCCAGGTCTAATGCCTGTCTCAAGGGCCCTCAGATTAAGGGTTTATCTCTCCCCTCCCGTGCCTCATCTATTGAGGATGTCACCTGCATCACCTCCTGCTCCCCATGTCTGTCCTCTTCTGATCCCAGCCCTGGTCCCAACTTCCCCCTCTTCCTCCTTTCACCAAGAGCTGAAATGCAGGTGGCTCCCCCAGATTCTTGAGGGGCTTTGTTCAGAAAAACCTGGCTAGACCGTTCCCATGGTGACTGGCTTCGCCATCCCAGATTCTGCAAGCTGTGCCGTGCACCTCATCAGCCAGTTCACTCCAAATGTGTCTGGAGCCCATGTACACTGTGAGAGCTCCTCCCCATGCCCCTGAGCTGGCGTTTCCAACAGCCGTCTGCACAGGGCCTGGGAGATGTGACTGGTTCTTCAGAAGCAAACCTGGAAAGGAGGATTTGTACGCAGGTGATTTAAGGGTCCTGGGGCCAGAAGGGAGAGGGTCAAGTGAGCTGAGATATTGAACTGAATCCCAGGAGGACAACTTTGGCTCAATCCCGCAGCAGGGCTTTGAGGCCACCCTGCAGGGTCATCCGGCCCAGGGAGCGGGGCAGCCCCGTGGTCACTGGTGAAGGCTGCCGCTGCCCCATGTCATTGCCCAGGCCCTTGCCTGAGCTCAGTCCCTGACAAAGACGGAGTGCAGGCTGCTGGAAAGCACTTGGGGAGCTGGCGTGCAAAAACGGTCCAGGGGAGTGTGGGAAAGCACTGACAGCACTGCTGCAGGCGCTCTGAGATTACTTCTTCAGGTGGACTCTTCGTATCTGCGACCCGCCACGTGCCTCACTTCTCCGCCATGTTCTGGCCACCCCTCTGAGTCGTCTCACACCCTGGAGCAGAGGGCCTTGTGGCTCTGTAGCCGGTTCCCTGGCATCTGCTCAGTGAGCAGGAGAAACAGTACTGGACCCCAAATCAGTCCAGGTATCTTCTCTCAGCTCCTCTCCCCTCCAGGAAAACGTTCAACCCCTTAAGGAATTGTAAGTCTGTTGAGGCTGGAGCTCCCTATTTTCTCACAAAGGTGGATACAAATCCCTTTGCTGTGAGGCGTAGCAAAGGCCTGGGCCTTCCGCATGCCTCCAGGTAGGCAAGGATGTCTGTCGGGCAAAACTGTGCTTAACTTCATCAATTAAGTTTCTGGTGGGGATTTCTTTGTGCCCCGTGGGGGCTGAAACTTGCCCCCCTGCTCCAGGACCCAAGCTCTGCACCCACCACCCTTCCTTTGATGATGCTCTTTCCTTTTCCCTTATCCTCTGCTGTCTCCAGATGAAGTGTCATGGAGAGGACTCCCCACATCCCCATGGGGAAGGGCAGGTGCCTCACCCCCAGGTGGGGTCAGGGCACCATGGGCTCCCATTCCAAAGGTTCACCAGGCACCCTCGGCCCCAGTCACCATCCTTCTTGTCATCATCCATCTCCCACAAACCCTCACCAAGGGAGGCCTGGCTTCCCCTTGGCATGGCTGAGGGAGCCTTGCTCAGCTGGCCTTGGGAGTTGTGGTCAATGTGTGTCCTCAGACAGGCGATTCCCACCCCTCCACGGCTCCCTTGGGGGAAAGGTTCCTGGCTTCTGGCTGCACGTAATACACTGTCAGGTATCCTGACCCACCCCCCTATCAGGTATGAAGTTTCATTAGCAAATACCAAGTTGTCTCCTGCCTACCTGGGGCCCCCCAAACCATCGTGAAACCCCGTCTCCAGCCTGTAGCCCTGGCTGAGTACCTGGGAGTATCCATAAGAAACTTCTCCATTGTGTTGACAAAAACACCCACTCAAATTGCTTTACGTAAAAGGGGAATGCACTGGTTTGTTCATGGAAAAGGCACGAAGGCTGTTGCTTCAGGCTCAGCTGGATCCAAGTGCTTACTTACCCAGAGGGCTGGTAAACTACAGCCTGCAAGCTACGTCTAACTGGCCACCTGTGTTACACACAACTGCTGGTTGGAACACAGCCGTGCTTTTAACTTACCCATTGTCCACGGCTGCTGTCGTTCTGCGACTGTCGTTAGTAGTAGCAGCAGAGACCTCAGGGCCCACAAAGCTGAAAATATTTACTACTGACCCTTCGGAGAAAAGATTTGCCAACCCAGTATCATGAGAAATCTGTGTTTACCTCTCGCCCAAAGGACTGTCGGTTCCCCTCAGCCCTGGCCGCTAAACCTGCAGACTGAGAGTAGCTGAGGTGTGGTTCCCAAGCGAAAATTGGGGCGTGGCCACGGGGGTGCGGTGGGGGGGGGGGGGGGGGGGAGGAGGCGAAACGGCTTCCGAGCAGGCGCAGACCGCAGAGGTCTGCTCTCCGGCCTGATCTCGCTGTCCTTGCAGTGTCACACGGTGCTGCCGCACAGCGTCTCCCTCCGCCTGGAGCCGCACCGAGTGAGACTGTCTCTGCGTGTCCTCTCGTTGTCAAACCCAAAAGGGGATGAAAAGATGCCCGTGGCCCCAGGGCAACCGTCATGACAGAACACAGTCGGCACAGTCAGCAGCATGGTTCCCAGGGCACCGTGCGGACTTCGGCCTCTGTCTACCAGCCCCGCCGCCACTTTTGATCTGGACTGAGCAGTCCACACACGTTTGATACAGTTCTGTGAAATCCTCTGGGTTGGAGGGGGTTCCTGTAGGGAAGCAGCCCTAGTCCTATCAAGTACAATTCTCGTAAAACGATCCTCGAAATCTCACATTCTTTGGTGAGGATGCATCAAAACAGGGAGCTCACAAGCCGAGAACTTCTCCCCCTACACGCCGACACAGATGTTGCTTTGTGATCCTTGGTGGCTTGATCCTACGCACGGAGGAGCTGTTCCACTCCGTTCTTACTGCCCATTCAGTAGACGACAGCCAAAGCACACATTTCTAAGAAGGTGCCACTCTGAGTCGTCTCCAAACAGGCTGGCTGCTGAGCAGTGTTGTCCATGTAATGCACTGGGCACAGGTGTCCCACTTTATTCGAATGTCCTCTGTCTTGGGCCAGAGGAGCCATGCCCTAATTGGCCCCAACATCTGCTCCCTCCCCAAGGCCCCAGATCATCATGCATGGACATCAGTGCTGTGGGGCAGCCTTTTTGAAACAGTGCCAACTGCTCTCACCGTCCATTTATGAGGCACACAGCATCCTGTGCAATGCCCAACCATCAGGGCAGCCTCTGTCCTTCACAGAGTGGGATGTGCAGGCCGTAAGAGGAGCTCTGTACTCTCCCTGGCAACAGGACTCACTTCTTCCCCTTCACTAGAAACCACTGCTGACTTCCTAGTAGCTCTTTACTGACTCCCCACCTCCATCTGGGGCAGGGAGGCAGATCTGGGTTATGTAATTCAAGGTTGTAAGTACAGCTTCTGAGGGTTGCCCCAGGCTGTCAGCCAAGCCTCTTTTCCAGACCGATTTGCTGTTCCAAATGGCCTGCACTCCCTCGTTAAAAATGGTCTCAGTGACCTGAGGATGTGACCTTCTCAACACAGCAGCTGCACCTTCAGTGCTGATGATAATAGTGTTGGAGCTACAGGCCACTGGAGCTTCCACCCAGCACGTCTCCTGATACCCACCCAGTTCAGGGCTGGGAGGTGAGGCAGGCAGCAGCGCACGCCTGGAAGTGTGCTCCACACTCACGTTCCTTAAATGCGTTCTTGACAATCCACGTCAGCATCCAAAACTCTAGTCTGTTGATGGAGTATTGGGCCTCACTGTCAGATGGACCAACCTTGGTGAGCAAATTTTATTATCTCCATTAACCTAATATAGCACTACCTTCTACCCTTCTGTCTTAGACCGAAGTTGTGTGTCTGACATCCTTTCCTCTGGGGAAAGAACTCTCCCTCATCCCCTGCGGTTTTGGTGGCACTGATCTCCACTCAGCCCCCACCCCCCCAGAGCCCAAAGGTGGGTATGTGAAACAGGCTTTCAGGTCATTCCATCGTTATAGCCATGGTGATTAGTTCAAGGATGGGCACAGGACCAAGCTCGGCCAACCTGACTCTTCCCTGGGAGTTTTCTGTCACAATTGCCAAGGGAATGCTGTCTCATTCTCCAGGAGTGCAAGCTGGGGCTCCAGTGGCCATTTCACGGGCCATACAGAGGAAAGACTCTACAATACAAGAGAATGAAGCCAATAAGCCTACTGGGCCAGAGACTAAGTCGTGATCAATGAAAGATGGAGAGAGAGACAAAGAGAGAGATAACTTTGACCACGATTTGAGCCCCTGGACCCAGCCATTTTCCAGGAAATAAAATATTATAAACCCCCAATCTCTTATTCCATCAGTGTTTAGAATTGTAGTCGAAACCAGAGGCTTCAATACCAGTAAGGAAGGAAGCTTGAGAGAACAAGAAATTATTGGGATGAAGGCATTTGAGATGGGAAAGCAGTGAGCTAGATATAATTTTCTGTGTGGCAAAGATTAGGAGTAAGTTGAAAGGTACAAGGAAGAGTCCGGTCAAGGTGGAGGTGTGGGTAAACACGGCTCACCTCCTCACACAATCACAGCAAAAATCACAACTAAACTGCAAAGTGACTAACACCCAGAATCATCAGAAAATCACACTGTATGGAAGTCCGAAAGCCAAAGAATTAAAGAAGTCACATTCATTCAGATGGGCAGGAGGGGCAGAGGCACAGAGACGTGGAACAGGCAGTCCCACACCCACGTGTGGTGGATAAAAATTGGGAGGGATATCTCTGAAGTGAGGGATCCCAACCCCACACCAGACCACCCAGCCCAGGGCTCCAGTACCAGGAAGATAAGTCCCTACAACTTCTGGCTGTAAAAACCAGTGGGGGCTGGGGTAGCAGAAGAAACTGTGAGATTCTCAGCCATCTCCTCTTAAAGGGCCCACAACGGATTTAGGACTTATGCAGACCCACTCCCTTTGGGTTCCAAGACTACAGCAGGAGCTTGAAGGGCACTAGTGTCATACAGAGAGGAACTGAAGTGTCAGGCATCAGGGTGAGTACCAGGAAATAGCTTGCTTCCAGATAAAACTCTAGAGGCCAGGCAGTGGCCATTGTCCCCTTTCTGAGCCCTCCCCCACACAGAGCCAGAGAGCCGTTGCACCATAAGTGAGATTCCATCAACCTGATTCACACAGGTTGCCCTGCTCTGGTGATTACCTAAGGCTCCACCCCATCCAACTTATGGGTGAACTTTTTTATAATAGCTCACACTACTAAGACAAGGAGTCAAAGCAGCCCTACCTAATACATAGAAACAAACACAGAGAGTCTGCCAAAATGAGGAGATAATGGTCCAAACGGAAGAACAGAACAGAACTCCAGAAAAAGAGCTAAGCAAAATGGGGATAAACAATCTATTAGATGCAAAGTTCAAAACACTCATCATTAGGATAGTCAAGGAATTCACTAGGCACTTCAATAATATAAAAAAGACCCAGGCAGAAATGAAAGTTACACTAGGTAAAATGAAGAAAAATTTACAGGGAATCAACAGTGGAGGGG
Source organism: Phyllostomus hastatus (assembly GCF_019186645.2). Classification (NCBI taxonomy): domain Eukaryota; kingdom Metazoa; phylum Chordata; class Mammalia; order Chiroptera; family Phyllostomidae; genus Phyllostomus; species Phyllostomus hastatus. The sequence goes on from NW_025334013.1 coordinate 29,276,670, forward strand.
ATAAAGCCAAGAATCAAATCTAATTTGGAACACGGAAGAAAAAAAATCAATCAGAACAGCAAGAACAAAAAAGAATCCAAAAAAATGAGGACAGTCTAAGAAGCCTCTGGGACAACTTCAAATGTACCAACACTCAAATCACAGGGGTGCTGGAAGAAGAGAAAGAACAAGAAATTGAAAACTTATTTGAAAAGATGATTAAAGAAAACTTCCTTAATTTGTTGAAGGAAATAGACATACAAGTCCAGGAAGCACAAAACATCCCAAATAAGATGGACTCAAAGAGGACCACACCAAGACACATCATAATAAAATGCCATGGTTAAAGGAAAGAGAGAATCTTAAAAGCAGCAAGAGAAAAGAAGTTAGTTAGCTACAGGGGAGTTCCCATAAGACTGTCAGCTGATTTCTCAAAAGAAACTTTGCAGGCTAGAAGGGACTGGCAAGAAATATTCAAAGTGATGAAAAGCAAGGACCTACAACCTAGATTACTCTACCCAGCAAAGCTATCATTTAGAATTGAAGGGCAAATAAAGTTCTTCCTGGACAAGGTAAAGCAAAAAGACTTCATTGTCACCAAGCCATTATTATATGAAATGTTAAAGGGACTTATTTAAGAAAAAAATCAAAACTAAAAACATTAAAATAGCCATAAATTCACAACTATCAATAATTAAATGGAAAAAATAAGCTGAGCAAACAAGCAGAACAGAAACAGAGTCATAGCTACGGAGCCAATGTGGATGATTTTGGGAGGGGGAAAGAGGAGGATAAGGGAAAAGGTGCAGGGGTTAAGAAGTACAAATTGGCAGGTACAGAAGAGGCAGGGGGGTGTTAAAGACAGTGTAGGAAATGGAGAAGCCAAAGAACTTACGTGCCATCACTCATGCACATGAACTAAGGGGGAGGGTAGATTGTTGGAGGGAATTGGGGGTACTGGGTTGAGGGGAGCGAAGGGGGAAAATTGGGACAACTGTAATAGCATAATCAATAAAATACATTTTTAAAAAAAGAAAGGTACACGGACGAGAGAGTTAATCACAGACAGCTAAGATCTTATTTCATATTTGTTCTTTTGTATCTTGTGATGATGACGCTGAGTGGTTTGTATGCAAGAAGTTCTCCTATAATGTTCTACTCTAACTACAATGGTTTATTGTTTTATAACCCTTAACCTTGAGACTGGGATGCTTGTTTATTGTAGAAAATTGTACTTACTCATTGTAAGTTTGTTAAAGGAAATTGAACTTGCTATTTAATATTTAACCTGATAACTATGACATCAGTGCTCTTGTTTTATTTAAATCAACTGGCAGTATAAGAATGTAGAGTTTCTTGGCATTTGGAAAACGCATTTTTAATTTTTTTCTCCTTTGCAGGGCTTATGCAAGAAAAGCAAATACTGATTACAGCAGAAAACATTTAAAAATACAACGGAGTATTTAAACTTTTTCTTCTACACCCTGGACTTTCACACTTTCTCTGCCATGTGCAATGGGGAAAATCCTGACTAATACACCTTCCGAGGGGAAGTGGCGAGAGAGGCCAAAGCCAGGCGGAGCGGCCGAATCAGCAGCTCAGGACACCCTGCGGCTTCCCAGGCTCCACAGTGGGCACGCTGGCTCGCATCCACCGGAGGGTGGGGGCTGGTCACAGCTGACTCCGCCTCGGTCAGTAAGTCCAGGTGGTTTTCACTGCAGCACTGCACGCTAAACGTGGGAGAGAGGGAGAAGCACCGTTTACGTAAACAACTGTACTATTAGCCAGAAAAACACACACCTACAGCGCAGGAAAATGTACAAAATCAATGTTGACTTCTGGCTTGAGTTTTGGAGAACATGCAGAGAACGGCTTTCAGGGGTGGCTGAACCGGAGCAGAGAGAGTGCTCCTCAGGGAGTAAGGGACTTTCCTTTGGGTACAGGATCTCTCTGCACCCAAAATGAGCACCCTCTAGACCTTGGAAGGGGACAAAAAACCCTCTGGAACCCTCTCACTCCTTCGGCTCCACCAGTTTGCGTCCTAGAGGCCCTTTCCCTCCCTCCTGCTGGAGCCCGCCCCCTTGGACTTCAGTACACGCTGCCAGCGCACAGTTCTGTCTGGTTTCACTTCAAATGAGAAGCGGTGGGCATGGGGGTGAGGACCACTGATCGGTAGAATATCTACCAGAAAGACAGGCTTTCCACACCACGGGCATCTGGTCTGTGAGATGTTGTGCAGAAAGAGCTGTTGTCTGCTCTCTTAGGTGTCACAGGGCCACATGCCCCTTTGTCACGCTGGTCTTTGCATATCCCATGCTTTAGGGCAGCAGATACAGGCAGGAGGGGACCTTGTACCGCCGTTGTCGCTTCTATCTCACAGTGCTTTCCACAGCTTTCCCTGACTTTGAGGTGGGATTCCAAATTTCTTTACAGCTCACGTCTGATCAATCTTCATTTCTCTGTGCTGGACATCTGCACGCTCGGCAGTCCTAGTGAGCTTGTACTCCGGAGTTTGAGATGGACCGCTTAATCCGAGGAGCAGCCGAGTATCCCCTGCTAAGGAAAACATCCCAGACAAGACCCAGCTTTTAGTCCCCACGTGACTGCTGTCCTTGAGCCACTGCTTCCACCGCTCACTGAGGGTCTGGAAGTCAGTCTCTACACACCATGAAATCCCCCGACGCCCATTGGACCGGAAGTGTTTGGAGAGCTGGGAGAGGCTGCCTGACCCCACACAGCAGAATCCCCTCGGGTCCATGCTTCTCCAGCCCCTCTCCCTGGGCAGGGCCCACACTCGCCCCTTCCTCCCCTCAGTCTCCGGGCCCCGCCCTGCCAGGCTGGCTCTGGCCCTTTCCTGTTTTGTGTATCAAAATCCTGCCTGCTGGAATAGACCAATCAGCAGAAGGAAAGGCAGCCAAGGAGTGCTTTAAAAACAAAAGCCCAGTCATTAGCTAAGGAGCTGAGCTAACCAAATGGAGCCCCTGATGGGTCTCAGTTTATGCTACCACTCCACGTCCAAATGTGAGAAAAAGCCAGAACATATTTATGTCAAATCATGTCCTATTTTTTTTAATGAAATGTCTGCTCCTGTCTCCAACCCATCATTCTGCCCTTGTACTAAATGCATGAAGTTTTGAAAGTTCTGACCTCAACAACACTGGGACAGAATCATTCTTTCACCAACATTCCAAATTCCAAACTTGTATGTGTTTTTACTAAACTACCCTCCAGCCCAGCACTACCCAAAAGAACTTTCTGCAGTGACGGAAATCCATGTTCTACAGACGCTCTGTCCAATGTGGCAGCCATCAGTCAGCCTGTATGGCTACTGAGCTCTTGGAATGTGGCTAGGGTAACTGAGAAACGACATTTTTAAAATTAATTAATTTTAATTATTTTACTGTATATACCTATTGGGCAGCATAACTCTAGCCTAATTCTACCACTGACAATGAAGGACACATGAAACTTTAAAAAAAAACCCTGGAAATTAAATTGTAGTAGAGTAAGCAGCATGTTGACTAATTTATATATTGTCCTCTCACTAGGAAAAATTTTTCTCAGGTCTGAGGACTGAAAACAGCAAAGCCGCTCTTAAACAATGAGTTAGTTTCATTTTGCTTTGAATCTTAAAGACAGTATGAGTTCCATATTCAGTGATGTTTCCTTTTTTTCCTTGGCTACCAGGAAGCTCAGCCAAGTTTAGAGCCCACCTCTACCATGCATACCCTTAGATACCAGTGTCACCTTCAGTTGCACGTATCTCTTTCCTGTCCTGTGATCTTTGTTATTTGTTGTTGTTGTTATTGTTTTTTAGTGGATTGTTTAATGATTTCTAGTAAATGCACAACATTGTGCAACGTTATCACAAAACATTTCCATCAGCCCAGAAAGAATCCCTGTGCTCCTTCCTAGTCAGTCCACACTCCATGGGCTGCCACCAATCACTTTCTGCCTGATGTAGATTTGCTTTTCCCGGACATTACATATAAATGGAATCACACAATATGTGGTCTTTTGTGTTTTTGACGTTCATCTGTAGACGCTATTGCTAGTTTATTCCTTTTTATTAACAAATAGTATTCTACTCTATGGATAGACTGCATTTTACTTATTCATTCTCCAGTTGATAAGCATTTGAGTTGTTTCTACTTTTGGGCTGTTACGAATACTGCTGCTATGAACATTTACATATAAGTCCTCCTGTAGACGTATGTTTTCATTTCTCTTGGGCAGATACCTAGGAGCGAAATTGCGGGGTCACATGGTAAATTTATGTTAAGAATCTGCCCAACTGTTTTCCCAAGTGCTGCGCCCCTCGCATTCCCACAAACGACGTGTGAGGCTCCAGTGTCCCCACATCCTCATTGCCACTCGTTGCTACCTGTCTCTGTCACTATCGCCATTCTAGTGAGTGTGCGGTGGTTCTCGTTTGCAGTTCCCCGCAGACGAATGGTGAGCATCTTTTCATGTGCTGTTGGCCATCCCTGTGTGCCTTTGGTGAAGTGTCTGTTCAATTCTTTTGCCCATTTTTAAATTGAATTATTTGTCTTATTATTGAGTTATAAAAGTTCTTTATATATTCTGGATGCAAATCCTTTTATCAGGCATAAGATTTACTGATATTTTCTCCTTTGTGGCTTGTTTTCACTTTCTTAGTGGTGTTTTTTTCTTTTTTAATTCAAAAAGTTTTAATTTTTATAAGGCCCAATTTACTAGGTTTTTTTCTTACATTACTTGCACTTTGGTGTCATATTTAAGAACTTGTGCTAACTCAGGTTGTGAGGTTTTATGCCTATGTCATCTTCTCAGAATTGTATTGTTTTGACTCTTTCGTTTACACCTATGGCCCATTTTAAGTTAATTTTTTAACACGGCATGGAGTAAGAGTCTAAATGAACGTTTTTGCATATAGGTATCCAGTTGCACCAGAACGATTTGTTGGAAACAACTCCCCTTTCCCACTGAACTGCCTTGGTACCTTTGTCAAAAATCAATTGACCATAGAGGTGAGGCTGTATTTCTAGACTCTCAGCTCTGCCCCATTGATTTGTATGTCCACCCTTACGCCAGCATCACACTCTCTTAATTACTGTTCTTGTTTTTCCTTTTTTTTTCTCAGTTTCTTCATACACTTACCTTTAAGTTTACTTAATGGGGAGAATAGGTCATCTCCTGTCTCTCCCCCTAAATTGATATTAGCTCTTGGCTAGAATGTAATCAAGGCTTCCTAAAGTCAAGTAATCAAAGCCTCTCCTGTGAGAATCGTTGAGAAGTCATTAAAGGGACTATGACCATATTCTTATTCAAACACATCCCAAAGGGGATCAAGAAAGGAACAGACATTCTAACCCTTGCCACAGTAATCGGATTTACTGAATTCCCAGGGAAAAGGGAAGAATCACTGCTAATTATGAGGTAGTTAAGGAATTATTTCCTTTCTCAATATGGCTTTAGAGTGTACTAGACCTAAGCAGGAATGTCTGTCTTTGAGTGATGGGTATGAGTGTATTTGTTTAGCAGGTTCGATGTTTTTTAAAAACACTACAGATATTGAATATGGGAGAGAAACCTCTTGAAGAAGAGAAAAGCACCTGGAAGGATGGGAAGTAGGACGCCAAGGCCCTTCCCCCCAAGTGCAGTCTTTGGGAGGAGATGCCAATGCAAACATCGCTGGTCAGCTTGATGAGCCCTGTGGACGTGACTCATGAGTTATCTTGGCTTGGGGAGCTGAATGGGACCCAGGCAGACGCACCCCATCCTGGTGAGGAAAGAAAGAATTCTCTGAAAGTGGGCTGCCAGGAGGTGTCGATGAAGGACTCAGTGCAGAGAGAAGCTAAATAGTAGAGGATAGGAGAGTGAATTCAGCATTTGACTCTTGAGATACTTTTCTCCTCAGTCCCTGTGGAAATTCTAGTTATTACCCAGCTATAATTTTCTCTTTCTACCTTGTAATTCCTTTGTAAGTTGACTTACTCTTCATGGAAGCACCCCACATGGCAGGCCACCCTCAGAAGATGGTCTTGGGGAGAACAAAAAGGTGCCGTGGGGAAGGGGCAGAGGGCGCACTCCACACCTGCCTTTTTTCTGGGGTTCATGGGGAGAAAACAAAGTTTTCTTGAGGGATCTACGCCGCAGACTCCCGGGGGTGGCCAGCATTGGGAGATGCGATCCCCTGCAGAAATGAGGACGTTTAAAATGGTGGACCAGCTCCCAGCTGAACAACTCAGAACTCAGTGCAGGTCTAAGAGCGAACCTGCTACTTCTCTGTTTATGTTAGATGAAACCCACCTGAAAGGGGGCCTGGGGGGAGGTGAACATCTGTGTAATATTTTTAATGTATTCATTCATTTAAAAATGTGGAGAGAGTCCTACTGTGTACCACGCACCTTGCACTGCATGTTTCTATGTCACCCAAATCCTTTCGGAAAGAAAGTAAAGTGGAGAAAGAGAGGGAAATGCACTCGATAAATCTTGATTGAATGAATGAATTGCAAGAGCCAGATGGCATGAGTCTTAAATGAGCAGGAATTTTTCCATGAGGCTGAAGGAATAATGATCTGGGAGTGGCTTTTGAGAGCACAGAAGGCTCTGCCCCTCCTCCTTACTCTGCGGTTGGGAGCAGGGCAACTTCCCTGGAGACAGTCGCTGGGTGCTCAGTGAGGCAGGGGCTAGAGGAAGGACCGGTGAAGGGGCTGAAGGCTTCTGGAGGGCAACAGAGGAGGTTGGGGAGGGAGCGGCGGGAAGCTGGATGGGGGCAAGGAAGTGCCAAAGGTTGATGGATGATGAATCGGACTCTCATCGAGACACTAGTTGAGGATTACCAGGAAATGGAGCCCATTGGGATTAGCTTTTAAATGGTCCTCCAAGCCTGTGCTATTAGAGGTTTAATTATGCTAATTCTAAGAATCATCAAATAGCGTCTATTTTCAAGAACCTATGAAGAAAAGCTCTGGTAAAGCTCTTTACGAACCCAATTTCATGTCATTCTTACAATGCTGCAGTAGGTAGGATCCCCCTTTTACAGAAGAGGAAACTGAGGCTTAGAGAGAGCAGTGACTTGTTCAAGACCGAACAGGTATTAAGGGCCATGGGCATAATTTAGACCGAGCCTGTATGTCTCCAAAGGCCAGGCCACTGCCAGCAGCTGGTCTGTCCTGACTGTGGCCTCGGTGGTGTTGGCAGGATACGGGAGTCCTTGGAAACCTGGAGGTGTCCAGGATACATACACCCCTATGCTGCTCCAAGCCCCTGCCCAGAGCCCCCACAACGCTACTGAAGCCTGCTGCCCACATGGAACAGTCCTGGACTCCACCACCTTCCACGCAGGGCTGGGGGCCCAGAGAGACACCTATGCACAATCATACGTGGAAGAAACAGGGCTCTGTGAAAATGTCTACCAAACAGCGCTAATCTAGACAAAGGGCCAGAGAAGGCTGCCCAAAAGAAGTAATGTTTGAGCCTAAAGTGAAAGATGAACTGAAGGGCGGAGCGAGTGGGGCGGGAGAGCCCTCTAGAAAGAAGGTGCAAAGGCCCGGTGGCTGGGTTGGGGTGGGGGCACGTGTGTGCTTGAGGAGTTGAAAGGAAGCTGGAGGGAACTCAGGAGGGGGGAGCCTGATGCTAAATGTTGACGGAAGGAAGGCAAAGGAGGGCATTTAAGGAGTCGAGGAGCTGGCTCTTTATCCCACAGGCAACGGGGAAGTCATTAGAGGTTTTCAAAGGGGAGTGACTTGATAAGCCTGGAGAAGGATGGAGGGACCAGTGAGATGGGTTAGGAGGCTCTGCAGGAGCCCAGATGAGAGGTAATAATAGGGGTTCGAAACATGGGGAAGACCTGGACCAGCAACAAACCACTGACACGGCAGCAGAGCCCCTGGATCTCCTCAGGCTCAGCCTGGTGAGCAAATTTACGTGAAAATGAGGAATGGCAGCTTTGAGGTAAAGTACGTGCTTATAGTGAACGTTTAAATGTGATATAGGGAGATGTGGAAGAAACTGTGCCTGCTATAGACATTGGTGAAGAAACATGTGAAGAGCTATATAAGTCAACAAAATGGAATGTTCCAGCGCTCTTTTTCCCGGGAGATGATGTTGTACTAGTTGTCCCTTCACTGAGAGCTGGATGAAACAAAGAATTGATCCTGTATGGAAAGTAGGAGACTTTGTATGATTGTTTCTTTAAATGTAGAAGATATTCAAAAGAGAAACCTGTGTAATTTTTCCATTCCAGAGGACATACTTATTGATTTTAGAGAGAGGAGAAGGGATGGAGAGAGAGAGGGAGGGAGACATCGACGTGAGAGAGAAACATCAATTGCTTTGTCTGTGTCGCCGACCAGACCAGGAGACCGAACAGAAACCCAGGCCTATGCCCTAACTAGGAATCAAAACTGCGACCTTCCAGTTTGCATGATGGTGCTCAACCCAACTGAGCCACACCAGCCAGGGCTATAAACTTTGATATTAAGAAATGGACCCTGGCTGGTGTAGCTCAGTGGATTGAGTGTGGGCTGCGAACCAGGCATCGCAGGTTCGATTCCCAGTCAGGGTACATGCCTGGGTTGCAGGTCATGACCCCCAGCAACCACACATTGATGTTTCTCTCTCTCTATCTATCTCCCTCCCTTCCCTCTCTAAAAATAAATAAATAAAATCTTAAAAAAAAAAAAGAAGAAATGGCCAAGGCTCTGGCTGGTGTGTAGTTGGTTGGGTGTCATCCTGCAAACGGAAAAGTCGCCGGTTTGATTCCCAGTCAGGGCACATACCCAGGCTGCAGGTTCAGTCACTGGTCCAAGTGTGTTTGGGAGGCAACCAATTGATGTTTCTCTCACATCGATATTTCTCTCCCTCTCTTTCTCCTTCCTTTCTCCTCTCTCTAGAAAAATAAATAAATAAAGTTTTAAGAAATGATTGAGGATTCTTCCACTCCTGAAATCAGCTGATTTGCAGATAACTCACAAATTCTTAAGTTAAATATCATTTTTATTATTCTCCAACCCTTACAATAAATGTGGTCACCAAGATGCAGCCCTCTTTTTTAGGACTTAATTTGCTCCACTGATTTTTTTAGACAATTTCTAATATTTTTTTTATATTTAAATTAAAGTTGATGCTTTCCTTCTATTTTTATTCCTTTAAATGCAAAACAAAAAAAAGGTAATGATAACTTGGACCAGTGAGGTATCGGTAGAGATGAAGAGAAGGGGGCAGATTAAAGAGATGCTCTGGAGGTAAAATTACCGGGATGTGGTGATGGTCCCCAGGGTTTGCCCATCAGGTGGCAAACTCACTGAGGCAGAGAACACTGGGACGGTTTCACAGAGGGAGGATCATGAGTGAGGTCTTGGGCATGTTGGGGTTGAGGTGCCTTGGAGGCACTGAGGTAGAGATGTTTACTGGGTAGTGGGCTAGGCTCCCGTTGGTCGGTCGGGAGCTTAGATAGGAAGTTCTCCAGGCTGGAGACAGAAGGGTGTGAATCATCACCAAATGGATTGTCATCAAAGCCATAGGCATGGATGAGATCACCAGGGAGAAAGTCCATAGTGAGAGAGGGCAGCAGCCTAGGCATGGGCCTTGAGGAACAGGAGCATTTACTGGCTGAATGGAGGAGGGTGACTGCGTGGAGGAGACTGAGAAGGAGGCCAAGGAGTTAAAAGACCAATCCAGGAGAGTATGATGCTAAGGAGGTCAAAGAAACTAGTGTTTTAAGCATGCAGTGGTTGAAACGTCTAAAAAATAAATACTGAAAAAAAAAATGCCCATCCAGTTTTGAGACATGGAGGTCATAGCTCCAACATCGCGTTTCGGGGGAGCTGTGAGAGGTGGAAACCACATCTGACTGAATGTGGGCGTGAACAGGAATGCTGTAATGACCTGGAGTGGGGACAGAAGCTGGAGTTAAGGTTGCAGGGAGCAAGAGGATGGGAAGAATCTAATTGAGAGGGTGGGATCAAGTGCTCAGAGAGGGAAGGGACTGTGGATAGAGTGAGGCACCTGAGAAGCAGGAAGGGCCAGGGATCAAGGGTGGGCAGGAGCACTAGCCTGACACAGGAGGAGGGGTACTTTCGGTAACGCATCAGGAGAGGGGACAGAGGTAGCGAGATGTGTGAATGTGCCAGTGGGTAGCTGGGGGAGTTCCTGTCTGGTGGCTTTCATCCTCTCTACAACAGAGGAGGCCAGGTCACATCTACCACTGAGGCAGGGGAGGGTTAAGAGGAAGGTTAGGCACAGCCACTGAGAAGAGCGGGGTTCCTAGCCGACTGGAGAAACATGTCCAGGACCCCACTGGGAATGTCAGTCTGACCTGTGGAGTCCTTTGGCTGCTTGAGCATGGCACAAGAAGGCAGGTCGGAGGCCTCATCCGGAGCTGGGAATTTGCCAGACAGATGCGATCAAAAGGCAGAGAGGCCAAGGGGCTTGGGATACTATCAAGCTAATTATTGAAATGCTGGGCCTTGGCATCTAAGTTGGACAAGAAGAAAGGAGGGAGCTGATACATTCGGAGAATGCAAAGAAGTCCGAGGAGACTGAACAGTTATCTTGAGATTCCATGAGCAAGATGGGAGCAGCAAAGGTGTGGTTAGGGAGGGGGCCAAGGCCCCGTGTGTGATGGTCAGAACAGGCGGCCCGGGTGGCCTTCAGGAGGTGGTCTGCCTTCTCTGGCCCTGAAGTCACCCAGGCAGGAGGAAGTAGCAGAGGCCACTGAGAAGCCCACTAAGTGGAAAACAGAGGCACAGCCATCAGACTTGGCCAAACAGAGGTGAACAGTCATCCTGCTGAGAGCAATGTCAGTGGATTGCTGGTCCTGAGCCCCGTGCAGGTTGTCGTGGGCTGGGTGCGAGCAGGGGATGGGAGAGTGGAGACTGCACGTACAAACAGCTCTTGGATTTGTCGTGAGAAGAGCAGAGAAATGTTCAGTCTCTCCCACTCGAGGTGGGGGGCGGGTCAAGGAAGCAGATTATTTTTTAGGATGGGAAAAAATTAAGAATAACTATGAGCATATGGGAATGATATAGCAAAGAGGATGGGAGGGGTAAAGGGAGAAAAGCAGAATTCTGGAGGAGCCAGAGCATCTTGGGGACCAGCCCCCACTGTGGTGGGGCGCACGCTCCTGGGAACCAGAGGGGAAGGCACAGACGTGGGTGGGTTTGGTAGTGGGGGGAGGAGGAAGTCCTCTCTGGTGGCTCCTGTTTTCTCAGAGAAGCTTGAGCTAAAGTCACCAACAGAGTGTCCTATTGAGAAATTAACTCCTCTCTCATCTCCCCCACCCCCACCCCATGACTCAGGAAGGATTGAAGGGTCTTAGCTGGGCTTTTGTGCTCCGTGGGCCTTTCTCTCTCCCACCCCACACCTCAGAAGGCACACAGACTGCTCTGCCTTTTTGGTGTTAGAGCCCCTTCTGACTGGCCAAGAGGGAGGGCACCACTGCGTCTTAGGGAGTCGGCTCTCCAGCATGGAAGTGAGGGCAGAGCCGGCACTCCCATCCCACCCTGACATGGCCCCCGGCCCCCAGGAAGGTGGCTGTGGGTCACTGCAAATGCTAAGGACCAAGGCCTGCAACCTTGCAGGCCTATAGGCATGGCCCCCTTGAAAGAGCCTGGGATGAGCCCTCACCAGTGTGGCTCAGTTGGTTGGGTGTTGTCCCACCAACCAAAGGGCAGCTGGTTGGATTCCCTTCTTGTCAGGCACATGACTGGGTTATGGGTTCAGTCCCTAACCGGGAGTGTATGAGAGGCAATTGATCAATGTTCCTCTCTCTCTAATCGATATTTCTCTCCCTCTCTTCCTCCCTTCTCCTCTCTCTAAAAATAAAATCTGAAAGGAAGAAAGAGGAAGGGAGGGGAGAGGGGAGGAAGGAAGGAAGGAAGGAAGGAAGGAAGGAAGGAAGGAAGGAAGGAAAGAAGAGAAAGAGCGAGCTTGGGCTGAAAAGAGTAGGGGAGTCCCCTTCCGAAGGACCCAGCTGGACAAGTGAGGTCCTGCAGATGGGGGACAAGGAGTGGAAGCCCCATGACAGTGACAGCTAATGTCTGCGACAGCAGCAGTGATCCAAGAAAGACCTCAGCCTTTGCCCACAAGGCTGTTGGGCACAGATTGACCACCTTTGGGGTTTGTGAGCCCCCGGAGTTCTTGGACAATTGGAGGGAGGTGAAGGAGGGCTGTGAGTGATGTGGAATCCTTGCCAATCTGGTCAGGGTAGGGGCTCAAGCTGAATCTAATTTTATTTAGACCAAAAGATGTATTTACATCATGAGTTTGGGCAGTGTCCAGCGGGCCCAGGGGACAAAGGGTGAACAGTGAAGAGGAGTTGACATCTGGCTCTCCCCTCGCCCTGCACCCTGGGGCCAGGACACAGCAGACACAGAGCCACCACGTGGCACTGCTCGGCCTTCACAGACGAGCACAAGGACATCCCTCCCCGGTGGCCCAGGGAGCAGGCCGGGAAGTCAGACCCACACAGACCCGGTGGTCAGAGCTGAGCAGTCTGAACAAAGCCTCGGCTCCTCCCCTTCCCTCTAGGTTGTCATACACTCACAGGCCCGGCCACCTGAGGTTATTTTCTGTGTGGTTCCCAGGGCCTGGGCTTCTGGCTTTTTGCCTTCCCTTGTGTCCAGTTCCAGGTGACGGGTGTGCTGAGATCTGGGCAGCCTGCTCACAGGCGGTCTCGCACCCTTCCTCAGCAAACACTGGACCACAAGTGGTACTGAAAGATGAGTGAGCAAGGCCTAGGGACCAGTGGGTGGAGTTCTGAGACCTCTGTGTCGCATGGGGGTTGAAGCAAGAGCCCGGTCAGCGCAGCAGTGGATGGGGCTGCCTACTTCATTCGCAGGAGTGTAAGGACCTCTTGCCCACCGCCCTTCTAAGTATTATGTTCACAGACCAGCAGTGCTGGGCAGAGGGAGCCAGGCCGCCAGAGCCACAGACCTACTGAGATCCCAGGCTAGCAGACACACAAGTCTGGAGACACCATAGCCCCTCTTCAGCTCAGGCTAGGCCTACAGAAGCCCCAGGTGTGGGCGAGCTCCGAGGCTTGGTCAGGGAGCTTTTCCCCACCTAGTCGCTTACGTCTGGTGGGTCCCCGAACATAGAAGGGAAAAGCTACCTGTTCATTCCTTTAACACATATATGTATGGAGCACCTGTTGTGTGGCGGGTCCTGATGCTGGCCACGAGGATATGGCAGTGGGCAAGGCAGGCTTGTCCCTCCTGCCCTCAAGAAAGCGCACAGTGTGCGGCCCTCAAGGAAGCCACAGTGTGTGGGGTCGGGGGACAGACACAGGTAGCAGTGACACAATGCTTAGAATTTCAGCAGGTAAGCCCCACACCCAGCCAGGGGTTGGGGATGGCTTCTGGGGGGAAGTGATGGTTCTAAACAGACACCAATGATTTCAAGGCACTGAAACCCACTCAACACAGAGCAAGTCTGAAGAGATCTTAAGTCTCCTAGGACTGTGCGCAAGAGAGTTTATGACCAACTTGGTTTTGTGTGGTCTGAAACCCCAACGTCTGACACTTTCTGTCCCCCACCCCATCCTCTTTCTCGTTCTTTCCCTGCTCCTCCGCCTAACTCTGTCTGATGTGTTCCTCACAGGGCCACATGGTCTCTAGTCTCTGTTTTTTTCAAGGTTTGCAGGATTGGTGGCTAATTCAACAGGGACGCAGGAGAGAAGGTATTCCCGGCCCGATGACTGAGTGAATGAGGGTGCTGCTGCCTGAGCTGGGGACCACTGAAGACCGCAGATCTAGGTGGGAGAGAGACGTGCGGGGAGGGGCATGAAGGAGGTTCTTGGTTGTGTGGGTCCTCAACTCAGAAGAGAGGCCCAGACTGGGGACAGAGATTGGGAAGTCATGGATATGTGGTTGTGGGTGGGCGAGATGGTCCAGGGAGAGGGGGAAGTGAGGACAGCCGTGGGGAGGAGCAGGATATGGTACAGGAGATTGAGACAGAGTGGGCAGTGAGGAGAGTCCAGACCATGGCAGCCAAGGGGAAGGACTGTTTTCACAAGTCAGCAATGAGCAGGCTTAACTGGCTGAAAAGTATACTTTGTTAAATTGGAAGAGGGCGGGGGTGGGGGGGGGGGAGCCCCAAAACAAAAACCAACATCCGGCCTAAATTCTGGAACACTGGCAAAAATGTATAAAGCTGCATAAAGCTTTTAATACCTCCCCCACAGTACACCAAAATTACTAATGGGTAAAAAAATAAAATAAAATAAAATAAAAACACCCCTGGCTGGGAGTATTTATTTTTGATCCGTTGGTTATCAGGATCTAATTGTTTGCCCAGTCACTGGAGCCAGTCCCATCCCCCTCTTGCACACCAGGGGGCGCACATGCACTGTTGCTGAATCCAAGTTCTGGGCAAAAAGCAGGCAGTGAATTAGGTGATGGGAACTTGACCCCTCAGCCTGGATCCTTAAAAACCACCTCCACCCCTGCCCTGTACACTACACTGTGATCCCTGAATCCAGGGGCTTCAACAATTCCCAAACTTCATTTCTTTTCCGACCCCCCAAACTCCACAAACATATCAGGAAGGCCCCATAGGAGATCAATCACTCCACAGGGGCTCTCACCTGACCGAAGGCAGTAGGGGTAGGTCCCCCATCTTTCATCCAGGGGTAGGTAGGAGACGACTGGTGTGCCGGTGGCATGGACTAGGAAGGTGGGTCTGGAGCTGGGGGCTGTGGTGCCAAGGTGTGACTCTAGCTCTGGAGCTCGCCGAGTCCCTGTGAGTCAGGGCAGAATAAATCTTCAAATAAGTTAGTGATTTAGCACAGAAATTTACAGGGTTAGCATATGGCTTTGGTTTGTGGAGTCAGAAACTCAATACCATGGTTTCTACCAGGTTTGGTGGACATTATCAAGTCCTGAATTCAAAGGCCAACTCTAGACTTGATTCAGCTTCCCAGGTGAAATTGACATAAATATTGGGGTGTTGCCAAGCCTAGATTGGGGGCTGACCTTGGGTCAGAGAAGTAGGGGGTGAGTATGGGGATGAAGTGGATTTGCATGGAGTTTCTGCAAAGCCTGTCTCATTAATCTTAGGTTCCAAAGATTATTACTAGAGTTGGGTCAAGTTAGGGTCCTAAATGGCGCCAAGGATGTGCGTGGTTTGAAGTGAGTACTTGTATTAGGTTCTTTTCTGGTGACCCAATCTCAGTTCAGAAATTGGGTATCCCAATTTAGGAAGTGTGTTGGCATTGATCTGGGATTGGGATCAGAAGGAGTTTTATGTAAGGTTTGGGGTTCAGCAGAAAGTACTGGGGTTCATAACAGCTATTGGATATTAGGTTTTGTTTAGCAATGGTGGCTCAGTATTAGTGTTGGGGTCCATTTAAGGACCAGGTTGGTCCTATCAAGCTAGTAGTTAAGGGTGACAAGGAGATTTAGAGTCAGAATCGTTCTTTGGGCTCGATATGGGGCTTCAGATTTAAATCATTACTTGAGCCAATTTCGGGGCAGACTGAGGGGTTTAAACTCATTTTTTGAGTTTGGGGGTGGCTGAACATTAGATTCAGATCAGTATGGGGAGGCAATGGGGTAGAATTGGGTTCACATTACTATGGGAGGGGATCATATTAGAATCGGGAAGTCCGCTAATAGGATCTGGACTTCGTGTGGGAGTTTGGAACTGTACATGCTCATTATTGGGGTTCTGGTTCAATATAGGGAGTTCCAGTCGGTGTGCAGTCGGGGTTGGGTTGTGGCCTCCCTGGGCCTACTCGGCTCCGCGGTTCTAAGAGCGAGAGTGCACGAGGGGAGGGGCTGAGCCGGGGACGAGCACGGCAGGGGCGCGGGCGCGGGCCCGGGCACGAGCAGGGGCGCGCGGCTGGAGCTGGCGCGGGAGCGGCGGGAGCGGTGGTGGCGGCGGCGGCAGAGGCGGCGGCTCCAGCTCCGGCTCCGGCTCTAGCTAGGGCTCTGGCTCTAGCTCCAGGGAGTGGGACCCCGGGGCGGCGGCAGAAGAGGAGAGGGAGCAGCGGCCCAGCGGCTTGGGGGGGACATGCGGTCCGACGGCCCCTGGAGAGGCGGTGAGTGACCCCCGAGCCCCCTTCCAATCCCCTCCGCATAGGTTCCTTCCTCACTCCCCCCGCCCTCTTCCCGCGTCTACCCAACGGAGATGGGGGCGGTCCCGGGGGGCTAGGGGCGCCGCTGAGGCCCGGCCGCGCCCCCACCTGCCTCGCCCGCAGCCTCTGCTCAGCAGTCCCCCCACCCAACCCGGCGGCTCCTCCCCGCGCTCACCCCACGGCAGACGCGCCCCCCACCGCCGCGGGCTAGCCGGCCCCTTGCCGCCCTCCCCCGCCTAGACCGGCCTCCTCGCCGCACCTGAGCCGCAATCTGAACCTCCCCCCCAGAGCAAAGTTTCCCTTTTGCATTTATGCTCTCCCTCCTCGGCCCAACCCCACCTCCCCCCTTCCACCAGCGCCGACGCGCTCCGGGGGCGGCCCTCCACCTCCCACCTCCCACCACCCCAACCCCGGGCGGGTCCAGGCCGCGCCCCCGCCGCACCGGCGCCCCCTCCCAGCCGGCAGGGGATCCGCAGCCGACGCGCCCCAGTCTCACTCGCGGCCCCGGCGCACGTGCGGTCCCGGGGTGCGCCGGCGCGAGTTTGGAGCCCTCACCCCCCTCAATCACCAGCGCGGGCTGGTGAGGGGCCGGGACATGCTGTGCCCACCCCCACTCCAGTGCAGCGACGTGATGGCCCTGGAGCGCCCTGTCCCGGGAGGACGTGTCCACTCGGACCCGCTCCGGAAAGTTCACTCAGTCACCGCCCCGCGTCCCGTCCCGTCCTGGTGTGCCCTGGTCCTCATCGCGGTGCCCACGTTTCCCTCTCCGCTTCTTTATCCCTTTTCCTCTGTGTCTCGGTCTCTATCTCTGCCCTTCAACGTCTCTGTATCTCTGTCTCCCTGTGTCACTGCCTCCCAAACTCCCCCCCGCCCCCCAGCCCCCGCAATCTCAAGGTCTCTCTGCTTTCTCTCCCCAGGTCTCTCTGCTTTCCCTCCCTAGGTCTCTGTTCTCTTTCCCCGGGTCTCTCTGTGCCCCCTCCTCAGGGCTCCCTGTGGTCCTCGCCCACATCTCTGAGTCCCCCTTCCCGGATCTCTCTGTCGTGTCTCTCACCAGTCTCTTGGTGTCTCTGTCTCCCACTGACCCGAGTCTCCACACCCCTCTGCTAGGCCCCCTCTCCATTTCTCTGGAATGCTGCCCCTCAGGTTCTTCCACCCCAGGGTGGGGGAGGGGCTGGCCTTTCTCCCTATTTCAACATCCCCCCCAAGAGCTGGAACAGGTTGGGGAGTGGGAGTCCTGCCCCTGTGTGAGCTGTGAAACGGAAGGGAGGCTGCCAGTGTGAGGGGAATCCTCTGGACTCCCCTGGGGGCAGCGAGGCAGAGCTGGGAGGCTGGACTGCCGACTGTTGGTGATAAAGGCTCTACTTGGGCTACTGAACGGACTAGGGCGGGGATCCAGAGTGACCTGGTGTGGGATCTGGCCGGAGAATCCAGGAAGTGCATGGGAGTGAGAGGCCTGGAAAAGGAGCCCCGGTGGTGTTTCCAGTGGGGTCTTTGTTGGTGAGGAATCCCCTGAGAAGAGAAAGGACCTGCGGAGGGATCCTTGGGGAGGCAGCAGGGATCTGATGTGATCCAGAGGAAGGTTCTAACAGGAAATCTCAGGAAATTCTATGCTTGGCTCCTGACTAACTCTTGCTTCAGGGAGCAAGAAAATCCCAGTTTTTTACTGATTCTATGAATGAGCCTAGGGCCTCAAGAAGGAGCAGTTGTAACTCCCCCAAGCACAGCCCCCCCGCCATCCGCAGCCCCAAGCACAGGCCACACACTCACAGCCCTCTCATTCCCACACTCAGTTTGCCCCCGACACACACACACACACACACAACATCCACTGGCCTTCCTGCCCAGACAGTTTTTTGCACACTTGGGCTGCATGGCAGCCAGAGGTCTGGAATCTGCTGTGCTTGCATGCCATGCAGCGCTTCCTGCTTGTGCTCCCACAGTGATGTTGTGCACATCCAGGAAGGGGTGTGTGCACACTCGCAGTTTGCTGCATCCTCAAGCACACTTTATTGCACACTTTTGCTTGCTCATTGTCCTCCTTACGATTTGCAATGTCTCTCTAGTGGTGCTTTCTATTTCACTGCTCTTCCTCTTCCCTCTTGTCTTTCCTTTAACAAGGAAGTTGTTTTAATATAATTTCTTTCTTCCTCCCTGCCTTTCTCCCGCCTGCAGCTCCTGACCTCCTCTCAGTCCAGCTTTGTGCCCAGTCAGGGTGGATGTTGTATCGGGACTTTTGAGAGGGGAGGCTGGACTTGAGTGCTGGTAAAGCGGTTTGGGCCGGGGGCTACAGTAGTGGACTGCCTAAAACTTTTCTTGGCGATTGCAGTGGTGTGCAACAAAATGCTGGCCCCAGCAATCTGTGCTGCCCCTCCCATCATGCTAACTGGGAGTCCACTGTTGAGGGCCCTCGGTCAGGAGGAGGGGGGACCCCGACCTTCTCCACAGAGGCTGTGACACACAACATAGATCTCCCACTTTCTAGCTTAAGATCTTAAGAAGCGCCCTTCCCCCCTGAGGCTCAGTTTTACCCCCTGTAGGATGGAGCCGCTAATCCGACCCTGGTCAGGTGCCACGGCTGTTGTGAGAATCCAAGGGAACTGTGGGGTGGTGCATCGGCAGCAGGGGTATCGCTTCTCGTGTGGCTGACACTGCTGTGTGCTTGGACCGAGCTTGCAGCCTGGGCCTTGCCCTTGAGAAGCTCATGGTCCCTGGGGGAACAGACTGCATCATGGGAATGCAGAGCAATTCAGTAACCTCTTATTGATTGCCGACTGTGTGCCAAACCCTGGGCTAGGCACTTTCAGCCAGGCTGCCTCGCTTCCTGTGGGACTGACAGCTAGCTGTGTAGAAGAGGCGACCCACCACCCCTTAGTAGCTGCTGAGGTTGAGCTCAGCATTAGCTCGCCTAAGGCAGCTGTAACTCTAAGCTGAGGTTAGAAGCTGCGGGGGATTCAACATGATAATGCAGAGGAGAATCCAGGGGTCAGTGTGAGACAAGTCCCAGAGGAAACCAAGAAGGGGCTATCTGAATTGGGTTTTGAGAGGTGAATAGGAGTTCTTCAGTTGAAGAAAGGGTGCTCCAGGTAGGGAAAAGAAAAAAGTAATAATGTGAGTGAAGACTCAGAGGTCTTGTCACTTGTGGAGTATTCAGAGATACAGTAGAGCACAGAAGGCTTTGAATGCCCTTAATTGGCTAAGACTTCACTCGGAGAACACAGAAAGGGGGACCCAAAGGATTAAAGCTTGGGGTGGGACGTGTGCAGTGTGTTGTCAGATTTGTTTCTGGAAGATTCTGATGCTACGGGAAATGGATGGAGCCAAGGTGCTCAGTGAGGAGGAGGGTTTGTTCGGGGAAGTCCGGGGAGCGCTGACGGGGGCTTGGATAGGGCAGGATCCTGGCGCCACTTGGAAGGCACAGTTACTAGGACAGGATGGTTCATTGGATGTGGGGTGGGGAAGAGGAAGGGGTGCAGGTTCCTGGGAGTGATGGAGTGGGGTCTTCTCCCAGCTGGGGACTTGGGAGGAGAGGTCGGTTTGGGCGGGGGCAGGTAATGAGCTCATGGTTGGACACCTTGCTTTTGAGATGCAGCATTTGAGGTTGGGGCAGGGGTGGAGGGGACATGCAGGAGGGGGTGGGGGCGAGCCTCTGGAGTTTGAGAGAGAAGCCTGGGCCCGAGCAAGGACGGACAGTGAGTGAGGGCAGAGCTGTGCTCGTGGGGAGAAGACAGCCTCAGTGGTCAAGAGCACGGCTCTGGTCTCTGACTGCTGAGGGTCAGCTCCACCTAACCGTGGTGCGACCTGGAGCGAGTTGCTGAGCGTTTCCGAATCGGTTTTCTCGTGTGTCGTGTGCGATGCAATACTGTGCCCTGTAGGGTTGTTATGAGCATGAAAGTTAATGTGCTGAGAGTGCTTAGGACAGGGCCTGGCATCCAGTGAGCACGGTCTCAGTGTCAGCAGTCCTCACCATAGCCCTCATCAGTGTGGGGGTGCAGCCCTACCCCGTCAGAATGTGGGGAGGGGCTTTAAAAACTGCCTTGTGATGGTGAGGGGCCCTTGCTCACCTAAAGTAGCTGCAGTCCCGAGCTTAGCCTAGCAAGTTGGGGGAGCTCAACCAAGGGAGTGCCCAGCCCTCATCCCTCATCATGTTTTTGGGATTGTGTGTGTTGCTCAGGTGTTTCTGACCTTCAGGTGGGCTGGCACGAGAAGACTGAAGGAAGACGCCCTGGGGAAGAGACCCGGTGTTTGGTTTGGAATGGTGGAGGGGGCTCTCGGGAGGGGCAATTCAGTCGCCCATGTCCCCCGCCCGCCAGGACCCTGGACATCTAGCGAGACTCTTTATTCTCACGCCTTCCTCTGAGCGCCCGGCGGACGTGGGACGGGGACACATCTGACGCACCAGGACTGTGTGTGTCCCCGCCCTCCAGATCCAGGAACAGTGGTTTCCACTCCTCGGCAGTGTTGTCGCTGCTGCGTCTGGGGACTGTTCCTGGTGCAGCCACAGGCGCTGCCTGCGGGCTGCTCCTCCAGGTCTCAGCTCGTCCCTGGTCCCGCTGCCAGGCCGGCCTGCAGGCCTGGCGGGCGAGGGAGCGCCCTGCTGGGGTGGGGGCCAGCCTCGGGTCGGCGCCAAGGCCGTCTCACCTGATTTTGGTCCAGGCTGCCAACCTCACCCTTCTGAGGCCTTTCTGGGTGCCAGGCAGAGATTTCTGACCTGTTTCCGGTACCAGTCAAGTTCTTTCTGAGTAGCTTTCTCGTTGGTGCTCTGGGTGTATCTGGCAGTCAGTGATTGTTCTGGGCTCGTCCCGGGGTGAGCCTGGCGTGGTTCTGGTGAAACCGAGGGGTGATTCTGAGTGGCTCTCTAGGTGGTTTGGGGGCCAGTGTGCTCCCGGACTGGTGTAGTTTCGGGTGGGTGCTGTTCTGGAACCCTGCCCTGGTGCAGTTCTGTGTGCACTAAGGTCTTTCCAAGTACCTGTTTGTGTGTTCTCCAGGCCATTGGGGTACATACTGCAGGTGTGGCTCCTGCTCAGTTTAGGTCCAGTCTGCAGGCACCAGGCCCAGTGCTCCTGGTATGGCCGTGGGCACGGCCGAATTGCCTGCTGGCTTTGCTGTTCTCTGCCGGGGACTCCGCCCCTCTGCCTCAGGGTCCCTGAGCAACGGTAGAGCCAACAGCTACCTCATGTCGGGCACTGTGAGGCCCTGCGGGCATCCCCAGACAAATGGGCCTTTGAGTTTGGGATACGGAAGCTGGTTTGTCTGGCCAGACCTGCCTGGCAGCCTGTGTGCCAGGAGCAGTGGCCACAGGGAACTTTTTGGTGAAACTCGGTGATCTGGGGGAGGGAAGCCATTCTGAGTGAGCCCCAGGGCTGTTGGTTCTTGGGGGGTTGGGGGTGAGGGAGACAGGAGAGAGTGAGCGCCACACGGTAGGTGTGGATGGTACTGGGCTGGTGAGTCTTCAGTCAGTGAGGACATCCCCCATGTTGACGAAATTGTCAGTCTCGAGTGAGTCCCAGGGACAGGAGGCTGGCCTGGGCTGTGAGGGTGTTCCCTGAGCTCCGATCTGTGCGTCCGATTTGGGAGGAGCTGAGATGGCATTGCTGTGTGGGGAGGGGGGCTGAGGAGAAGCCCGCTGCCAGGTGTAGCCTGCGCCTCGTGGGCACCAGCAGCAGCACCAAGGCACTGAGCTATGGCGAGATGGCCATGAGGTGGAGTGGGCGTGTCTGGCCCCTGCCCCCACCCAGGACGGTGCCCACACTGGTGCAGACTCAGTGATGGTTCTAGAGGGAAGGGGCCCGCTCTGAGGCTGTATGCGTGCCAGCAGAAGAGGCATCCAGGGCACACCTTCATTTTAAAAATTATAGAGAAGCAGAAAGTCAAACATAAATACTGCTTCTGAAGCTTCTTTGAAGGCTGCATGTGTGCTGGTGTGGTGCTTCCAGGCTGGCTTGTTTTCCAAGAACTCATTCATGCATTCATCCACGCATTCAGCAAGCCTTGATGGAGCACCTACTATGTGCCAGCTCTCTGCTGGGTGCCAGGGGTACGGAGCTGAACCAGACACACACCTAGCTTATAGGTGTGACTCAGTGGCCATTCAGCAAATGTATAAGTAAATAAACCATCGCATTTCTGGCGTCTGCCGCAAGGCAGGGCCCAGCATGCGGTCTAGGACGCCACGTGAGAGAGTACCATCGGCCCTCAGACCTGAGGGGTCACTGGCTAGAAACTCATGGCTAGAACGTTCCAGGTGGAGACATACAGGCTGACAACTAGAAGGGATGCGGCACATGCGCCAGTCTGAAGAGGACGTTCTTGCAGTTGGCGGCCGGGAGGGAGGGGAGCTTGGCAGGGGCTGCCGGGGCGGGCAGTGCCGACGGCTCCACTGGCTGGAGGGTTACGTTGAGGAGGTTGGACACAGTTTTCCTGCTGAGGCCAGGGACTTGGTGTAGGATGTTCACATCTAGATGCCGCATGGCTGGAAGAAAGCCTGGCGCATAGTAGGTGCTCAGGAGTATCAAATGGGTGAGCGAGCGAGCGAGCGAGTGAGCGAGCGGCGAAGGGCGTTTTTGCTAAATGGGGATTGTCCTTCACAAACAGTTCCATCACCTGCTTTCTCCCCCTGCATAAATAGCACATTTTGACTGTCTTTCTGTGTCAGTACATACTCCACTGATGAAACGCGTGATGTTGTCATTCTTTCCTCTCTCCCCAGGAAGGAGCGGAGGCCCCGGCACCCTGCCCTCGGTGCTGGTCGTCCAAGAGTGACTGGTGTGAGCAAGCAAAGGCCGGGTGAGTGCGCCCCAGGGGTTTGGGGGCAGGGTTAGAGAGGTCCTGTGGGCCAGACTGAGTGGCTTGGGTTTTGACACAGGCTGGCAGAGGGCCACAGAAGGGGTGTCACTAGGGGCACGACCTGATCCGCGGTGCGTGTGGCAGAGGGATGACGGAGGCCCGGGTCAGGGAGGTGGTGATGGAGGTGGAGAGCAGGGATTCGAGTGCTGGCTAGGGAGGTGGAGGAGTCACAGGACGAGGTGAAGGACTGAATGTGGGGCGCGAGGGAGGGCGGCGTCAGGGATGCCGCCCGGGTTTCTGACTCTGACTGGGGTGGATGATGGGGGTGGGTGGGGACCGATACACAGCTTGTCGGCTGCTGTGGATGTGGAGTAGGCTTCCCGGTGGCGTCCTGGGATCTGTCTGCCTTTACACTCACCGTGTTTCTGTAGAGAAGCCTGTTCTTACCAGCTGTTGGCCGTGGTAGGAGGAGTAGGCTATCCACAGGTCCGGGCGCACCCTTCCTTGCTCCTTGAGGTCTCCTCCTTACTTTCCTTTAGAAGAGCAAGTGGTGTATTGCAGTTGCAGGGAATGAAGTTGGAGCATTAAGTTGGAGTCAGCATGATGGGCCTTGGGTGTCGGGCTAAAGACCTGGGGCTTTTTCCTGAGGGTGACGTGGAGGCGTTGAAGATCCTTAAGCAGAGAAGCAGCGTCCATGTGTCCATCTACCATCTCCTGTCCTTTCTACTACTTACAAGACGCTGTCTGTGTGCCCGCTGTGGAAAAAAGCAGCAGGCAAGGCGTGCTTGAAGGGCGTGATCAGATCTGCATGTTTGTGAGCTAAAGGGGGCGGTGTGATCTGTGTGCAGGGCGGGTTGGAAGGAGTGACCAAAGGCATGGAGCCCACTTAAGAGGTGAGCAGTGGCAGCTCTTACCAATGTGGTGGCTGGGATGGGTGCCGGGCAAATTCGAACTTACTGACCAGCCCTGGCCAGTGTTGCTCAGTCAGGGCACATATGGGAGGGAACCAACTGATGTTCTCTCTCTTTCTCTCTCTCATCAATAAACATACTTTTAAAATTTAAAAAAAAAAACCCACCGTATTGAGCAGCTGGACACGTGGGGTGAGGAGAAGAGAGAATCGGAGGAGGCCCGGCCGGCACGGTACCTGTTGCCGACATGGGGACCCGGAGGCAGAGTGGGATGGGGAGTTTGACTTCCCGTTGGGCCATCCTCTGTGAGCTCCTTAAGGCAGAGCCCAGGGCTGTCTTGTTCATCACCCTGCCTCCTGGCTCAGAGCCTCGTTCTGCAATGACGGACGAAGGCACAGGGCACGGAAGCAAAGGGCAGGGGAGGGAAGTGAGTGTGTATCGGGTATCCGCTGGGGGCCGGGTCCTGCGTGTGGTGAGGTGGACATTGTGGTTACTTAGAAGCTGCAGGTGGAAGGGACTCAGCACAGGTCAGGAAGGTCAGGTGGGGAGGATGGGTGTGGGAATACCTGCGTCCCTTTACCTGCCCATTCTGAGACAATGGGTCTCACCTACTGGGGAGCCCGGCCTTACCAGAAAAGGCGCCTAAAAGTGCAGCCCCCTGTCTTCTGGGGAGGCCACTGTGTGTGAAGGGGTGGGGTGTGCTATAAAGCTCAGCTTCTGGAGGCGAGGCTGACTTGGAGGCGGGTGGGGTGGGGATGGGGTGGGGTGATGCTCTCAGACCCGGAGGCCCGCGGACAGCTAATACAGGAGTTGAGTCAGGCTGAAGCCTCTTTGGGTGCGGGCCCCAGGGTGCTCGCCGGGGACCAGGTTCTGGGGCAGGGGCCAGGGCAGTCCCTAGGCCATGTCTACAAAAGAGCTTGCTGTCTCCATCAGGGTTTCTCAACCTCAGCACTGATGACACTGACCAGGCAGTCCTTTGTGGTGGCGGGCTGGCCTCTGACAGGGTGTCTCGAGGATGTCTGGCAGCATCCCTGTTTCTTCCCACGGGATGCCAGTAGCACCTGCCCCCCGCCCTGTCCTCAGTGCTGGCAGGTGTCTGCGGACGTTGTGTAGTGTCCTGCGGGGAACAGAGTCGCCCTGGCTTGGTAACCACTGGGCTGCATCACCTCTTGCTGCCTTACTAAGCCGCACAAGTCTGGAAAACTGGGGAGGACCAGGGGTTCAGTGATGGGCCACCCAAGCTGAGTTCTGAAGGGTGAGTAGGTGGCTGGGGCAGGAGAAAGGCGTTCTTCCCAGCAGAGAGCAGCAAGTGCCGAGGCTGCAGGCAGCCACGCTGGGGAGCACTCCCCAAGGGAGGCCCCACTCCCCAGGGAAGGAGGCCGAGGGCTGGCGGCCTGGGGATGGTAGCTGTAGGAAGGTGCCTCTGCTGGTCCCTTAGCCCGGAGCCAAGCCTGTGCTGAGCCCTGGGCCCCCTACCTGCTGGAGACTCCGGGACCCTCTCTCAATCCCCCTGCACGCGCAGGGGAGGCTCAGCAGCTGAGGGCTGAGAATGGGCAGGGCAGGCGGGCTGTTCCTGGCTGCGCTCACGGACGCCGGTCCCTGGCTGGAAGAAGAAGGCAGCCTGCTGTCGGCGGCTCCTTCCCCAGAGCAGGGTCCGGGCTGAGCCCTCGATTTATTCTCGTCCTAATCCGGCGGTTGGTTTGGTGAGAGTTGGAAACATGTTGGTTTTCCTCTCCCAAGTGTAACAAGCCCGTTTCCGCCTCCGTGGCCGCTGCTGCAGTGCCACGCGGTGGACTGTCCAAGACGTGACAAAAGGGCTCAGTTAGCTGCCCGCCGATCAGAAGAAGAACAGCTTCCAGCCCTCCCCGCCCTCGGGCTCCTCTTGCTCAAACGCCAGCCTTTCCCTTTGGCCGGCGCCCCATGGGGCCCTGGGTGCCCTTCCTTCCGCCACCGCCGACGTCCATTCTGGGGCCCCCGCCTCCTGGGAGCGGGGTCCTGCCCTGGGCAGGAGGCAGGGAGGAAGCCGGAGGAACAGGTGGTATTTGGAGATTAATTAATATTTGTGAATAAAAACACGTGCCCAAGGGAAACAAATCAATCTGTGTTTGCATATTCATGAGGAGGTCTGAATGATCCCAGCTGTTCTCCAGCCAGGGAACCCCCCACCCCACCTCTGGCATCACGTGGTCCCTGGGGGTGGGACTCCGGGGCTGACCAGGGTGGCCAGGTCGGGCTGTGTGGAGGGGACAGGGGCTGCGTGGAGGTGACGGGCTGCGTGGAGGTGACGGGACCTCCGTGTAAGGTGCGTTTCCGTGACGATTGTCACTGAGTCCTGTGACTTGGTGCAGTGCCTGTCCTCCCCCCCTTTTCCCTCAGACCCTGCCTCTTAGGGGTTTTGGTTTCACGAACCAGTACAGTTTCCAAGGTACTTGGGGACCAGGCATGGGGTTGGCAGCTTTTTGTTTTACCAAGTAAGGACATGATTTAAAAAAAAATAACTGCTGTCTGCTTTCACCATCATTTCCTATAAGAAAGGACATTTTAACACCAAGGACGAAATTTGAGAGTAAAGGACAGTTCTGTCCAGGAAAGGGTGCTTGGCAGCTTTATACTGATGGAGCAAAGGAAAAGGGTATATTAAAACCATTCCGAATGCAGAAAAATTACATTTAATTATATTCTGTTGTACAGCAGAGTTGTTTTCCTGCCTGAGGATGTCAGTTCGGCAGAGCCGATGGCCCACAGCGCAGGTCAGCGACGGGCCTGGGCGTGCAGGTGTCCGTCCGGCCTCGTGTCCGGCTTGGGCAGCGAGAGCCCAGACTCACCCAGGCGCCTGCGGAGGTGGCGCTCTGCGCTTAACGCAGTGGCGCCGGGTCCAGTGGGCTCCCTGCCACCCCAGCAAGGCTAGCACTGCCCCGCCTCCCTGATCCCCTCCCGCCTTTTCCCATAGGCAGCCCTGAGCCCTCAGGAGTGGGGACCTGCCTGGGGACCTGGGACTCTGAGTGCGGGGCCCTGGAGCTGGGAGCGGCATGCACTGCCCTGACAGGCGCTTCCCACCATGGGCTCCGCGGTGGCGGGGGGGGGGGGCAGCTTGCTCACGCCAGGAGCTGACGCGGGAAAGGGCCTGCTCGGACAGCCACGTGGCTGCCTGAGCAATTCCCCGGGAATGTGTCGGCGTGTGTGTGTCCCTGTGTCGCCCCTCTCTCTGGGCAGCCACGTCCCTGTGTCCATGGGCCACTGGGGGAGCTCTCTGGGGGAGGAAATGTCTTTTCAACTTGTCCACCTCTGTCTGTTCTGCTTGCTGGGCCTGAACAGGGTCACGAACACAGCAGGCCCAGACAAACACGGGATCTCTGGAGTCCCCTAGTCAGAGCCCCCCATGTTTGTCTCAGCGGGCTGGGGTTACCAGAGGCCCAGGGTCACCCAGGGTCAGAATCTCGTCCAAGACATGATACCTGCTCTGCATTACACCCCCGTGATGGCTGTACTGGGGACACACAGCCCTTGCACACGTCCCCAGTACAGGTGGACGGGATGGACACCTCCGTGATGTCTGTAACGGGGGGTCACACTGGGGAGTCACACCTCTAGACTGTCGGTCAGGCAGCTCCACTCCTGTGACGCTGGGACCCTCTGTCACACTGACGGTGTCTGGGTCAGACAGCTGCATGTCTGTGACGTCTGCACTGGGGTGTTACTTCGCCGTGGGTACCAGGGCAGCCACAGGGAGTCAAGTCTGTGAGGATGGTGTCAGGAACCTATGTTCCAGGGTGGCTGTGCTGTGCAGTGGCACCTCCATGCTGTCTGTCCCATGTGGCTTCGTCCCCGTCATGCCCGTGCCAGGGAGCTGTGCCCTGTGGTGGGTGCTCCTGCGGGGGGAGCCCTGTGGTACCTGCACTGAGGGGGCTCACACCGGCTGCTTATAGCCGAGGTTAAACCTCTGTGGTTATTGCGTTGCTGCCCCCCATGATGTCTGTACGAGGCCCCCCTGCCCCGTCCTTTGGTGCCACACACCGCTGAGCTGTGAGCTGTGATGTCTGTGCCAGGGGCTGCGGGATGATTGTGTCAGGGGACCGTGTCTCCGTGATGCCTGGCCGGGCGTTCCGCCACCTGATGTCTGCTGGGATGTTGGATTCTGTTGTCGGCCGCCCTGCTGCGCCGCAGCGCCTGATGGCCAAGCCCAGAAGGGGCTTTGTGATACGTGACCTCCATCCCAAATCGGCTGTGCGAGGCCTCGTGCATTGTGGGGGCTCCCTCTCTCCGGGAGGTCTCAGCCACCGGAGCCCTGTCATCGCTGAGCACAGCCCCGGGTGTGATGTGGTTGCCCACCACACCCCTTCAACTTCTTGCTTTTGCTGCTCAGCTCCTGTCTCGGGCTTTTGGCAAGAGCTGGGACAGGGTACATCCCCACCCTCCTTCCTTTGTGTTCAGCCCCTTTCCTCTTCACAGTCCTGCCTGCTTTGTCCCAGCACCTTTGCTCACCTACTGACTTCTGATCTCACGACCTTTGACTTTCTCAGTTGAGACTAGGGTTCAGATTCTAAGAAGGAGCAGAACCGTCTTTGAGCTGTGCCCCTCGTGATCACCAGTCCTGTCACCTCCTTGCAAATGTTCTTAACGTTGTGGGTCAGCCAGAGCCTGGCCCTGATCTCGACCCTCCACGGGAGTCAGCGGGTGCCGCTGTAGGTCCCTAAGGTGTGTTCTCTGTCACTCACTCCTCCTCTGTGTCTTGTGGCATTTTTAGAGCATCGGTGAGGGACTTGCATGCCAGCTTCTGCACCAGAGGAAGGTGTGAACAAAGCTGGTGGGCACCAGTGTGCCTCCCCTACAGCCCCCTATTTGGGGAACATGGGAGGCAGACCCTGAGGAGTCCCCCACGGGGGCCGGGCCGAGAAAGCAGTGTGTCTGTGCTGCACGGCGTGACCGTGCCGAAGGCCTCGCTCCGGCTCCTGGTAGAGCCGGGAGGGAGCGTGGGAGGAGCCCTGTGAGCAAGGCCTGGTCCGCCCCAGATGAGGTCCTCCCCCTGCACAGGTTTGTGTCTCTGTGTGGTGGCACTTTGGAGCATGTGGCCCTGTGAAGTTTGCCCATGCCCCTGCTGGGACAAGGGCAAGGAGGTGGGTTGAATCTAGGGTTCAGCACCCCCACTTCCTGGCCACTAGGGCCTCCCTGTAGCTTCCCTTTGGAGTGGGGAGGTGCCGTGGGAATTGGGTAGGATGAGGGTGGCCAGGTGGGCAGCTGCAGCTTGTTAAGAGTGAGTCCCGGCGAGCCTGGACAGGTTGTGGCTTTGACTTCGAGCCCCTGATACCTGGATCCTGTCCGCCACTGTCAAGTCTGTGCTCAGGTCTGCACGCAGCCTGTGGGGTCTGGCCGCCTGCCCGCTTCCTCCCCGCTGGGAGAGGAGGGAGAACAGGTGCCCCAGGGACTCTGGAGTCCCTGGCCTGTGTGGGCCTTCTAACTTCTGTCTGATCCCTCTCTGTGTCTCGTTTCGTTTGGTCTCTGTGTATCTCTGACCCTGGTCCTCTGTCCCTGCTCCCTCTTGAGGAAACTCAAGATCTGGGATGGAGGGTCCCTGTACACCATCCGGTCTCGGTAGCCCCCTGCCCCCTGTTCAGGTTTGGGGAATGACCTGAAGGCCTTACCTTACAATGTGACTCTTGGGCTATTTTGGAGGTCACTAGGGGATCTATAAGAAGCCTGAGTGGTCACAGGGGTCAGAAGGTATGGGTGAGCCCGGCTGGTGTGGCTCAGTGGGTTGAGTGCTAGCCTATAAACTAAAGCGTCGCTGGTTCAATTCCCAGTCAGGACACATGCCTGGATTGTGGACCAGGGCCTTGGTGGGGGGCACGCAAGAAGCATTCATGTTTCTCTCCCTCTCTTTCTTCCTTCCCCTCTCTCTAAAACTAAAATAAATAAAAATATTTACAATAAAAAAAGGTATCGGTGATCATTGTATAGCTGGCGGGGGGCCGGGTCTGTTGAACTGGGCTGTGGATGATGATCCGTCATCAGTGAGGATGAGCAGGGGTCTGGGTGAGGAGGAAGGCCAGGAGGTGGCATGGGTGGGCCGCAGAGACCCTGGAGAATACCAGCTGACTGGCTCGCCCTTCTCTCCGTCACAGGTCGATTGTCCTGGGCTGTGGCTGGCCGTGGTGCTGGACTCCTGGATGGCCCCTGAACCAGCCCCAGGGAGGACGATGGTGCCCCTTGTGCCTGCACTTGTGATGCTTGGTTTGGTGGCGGGCGCCCACGGCGACAGTAAGTCTGACCCCTTGAGGTGTGGGATCTCCCAGGTCAAAAGGTGGCGGTGTCCCTCATAGCAGGACTCTGGGATGGGGGCAGGACCAGCTACGAGGAAAGACAGGATGGCTAGGTGCCTCTCCAGACCTTTCTCTGTCCTAGAGAGAACCCCCTGACACGGAGAGCCCCTATCCAGGAAGCACCCAGCTCCTTGCTTCCCAGGTGCATCCCGTGGAATTGCCTGCATGTCCCTTAAGACACTGCGGGGCTGGGCGTGTCTAAGCGTGACTCCCTTTTATGGGCTAGGGGTGAGACCCGAGTGGGATTCATGTGGTCACTGGGCGATGTGCTCGGGCCTGCGCCGTGTGCACCGCTGCAGGTCTGTGCAGGAGGCCCTGTCAGACTGGCATGGGAAGGGGGGCGGGCAGGCAGCATGTGAGGAATGCGTGTGGACCTGAGAATGGATGCCACCTGTGTCCACACATCCAGGGAGGACCCCGAAGGCAGAGCCATCATAGCACTGCCCCGGCGCTGCACCCGGGGTATCCAGGTGTGAAGGCACAGCCCCTCCTTTCCCCTCTCCCCTGGGTCTTCAAGGCAAAGGAGCGTCCCCCTCTCCCAGCCCCTCAGTCCCGGGGAGGCCGGGGGAGATTGCACTTGGCCAAGAGGAAGATGGTCTCCAGCACCCCTCTGTGTGTGTGTTGGGGGAAGTGGAATTGTCCCCTGCCCAGATCCAACTCCGAACTTTGGTCCCTTTCCTGCGCCCTTCCCCCTGCCTGGCACTGTGAGACTGGCCGCAGCCCGCCCCATCACCATGGTTACCACTGCTTGGTTACTGGTAGGAGGCGGGGCACAGGGCTGATTTAGCCAATCTGCACACTGAGGGGGAGGGGCGGGGTCGGAGCCAAGGTCCCTGGGGGAAAAGGGGATGTTCCCAGCCTGTGCAGAGCCCAGAGGTGGCAGAGGGCCAACCCAGGGGTCACCCTGGGGGTCAGCAGGCAGTAGGGCTCCCCCCACCCCCCCCCACCCCAAGTCTGTAGGCAAAGATATTCTCTCCTTGCCCCACCCAGGCCCTTTCTCCAGAGGCTTATTAATTATTCAGGACCAGATCCGGAGAGGGGTTGGACTGGAGCTCCTGCCCTTTGTCCTCCCTGGCTGGGTCCTGGTGGGGCTAGAAGGGCAAGAAGAAGGGGAGTGCATGGGGGTGAGGGGTAATGGGAGCACTGAGGTGCTGGCAGTGGGAGGGCTGGACAGGCCCGACTAGGGTGGGGTTAGGGAGTGGGGGTGATCTCCAAGCGGTTAGGTAGTGCTTGAGCCTGCAGGGACAGGTTGGGGTAGACAGTCATCGCGTGTGACTTCCCACAGTGGCAGGGAGGCGAAGGCTCTTCGAGAGTCAGGTGTGGTCATTTGCCTTGGACATTCCCCCACCCCCACCCTGGCCACTCTCAGGGCCTTCAGACAGGGAGCTTGAAGGTGGGGGGGTGGGGGTGCTGCTGCTCAGCTGGGCTTTCAGAGTCAGCACCTCCTGGGGGAAGAACTGCCTTTTCCTCCTGCTGCAGACCCAACGTGCCCCAGCCTGCACCCCTCACCCCCACCCCCCACCCAACCTGCTCGTCTTCCTGTTTTCTCTCCTGGCGAATGGCATTGCCACCCACCGGCCGCCCAAGTCAGAAACCTGGGCCTCCTCCCAGCCGCCTCGCTCTCATACCCCACATCTAATCCATCACCAAGTTCTGTTGTTTCTCCCTTCTAAATATCTTTGGAATGCATCCACTTCTCTCTCTGCTCCCTTCACCCAAGCCACCCTCAGCTCTGGTTGGAGCTTTTGTATGCAACGGCTCCTGATCGCTTCCAAGCCTCCAGTCTCTTTTCTCATAATGTGCTCTTCATTCCGGAGTAAAAGTCACGTTACAAAACAAAAGCCTGATCCTGTCGCCCTTCAGTTTAAAACCCTGCGCTCTCCTCCCTTTTGCCTTCGGGATCAAGCCTAGGGCTCGCAGGCCTTTTTCAGGCCCTGCTTGTCCAGCGTCTGCTGACCTCGTCCTGCCCTCTGACCTCCCACCCCACACCCGGCCATGCTGCCTGCTCTCAGTCGCTCGTGTTCTCCCCAGGCCTCTGGTCCTCTCGTTTTCTCTGCTTGGAACCCTCTTCCCCACCCCGTTCCCCTGCCCGGTTCCCGTTCATCTGGAGCCATCACCTCCTCCGGGAGCATGGGCCAGGTGCTGCCCCTCTGTGCTCTACCAGAGTGTGTGACTGTGGCCGTCTGCTTTGGGGCTGCCTGTCCCATTGGGCTGTGAGTTCTGGCGGGTCAGGCCACTGTCCAGCTCAGGTCCTGGAGTGTAGTCGGTGAGTGAAGGGGTGGCGTCAGGCCTGGTCCCCCAGTAGGAGCTGGGGCAGAGCAGAACAGTTTTTAGAGCAGAGTCCAAGACCCTTCGTGCTGGTCCTTAAAGATCAGAGCCCGAAGGTCAGGGTCTGGGAGGCAGGAACCAGCCGGAGACTCTGAAATACGTGGGCTAGCCTCTGCTTCCAGGCAGAGAGGAATGTGGGACACGGGCCTGGGCCAGTGGCGGTGGTGATCTGGCCTGGGAGACAGGTCTGTCTTCCAGGCTCGCCTTACGCTGCACACACTTTTGGGTCTGTCCCCCAGTGGTGGCCAGGGCTGAGCTGGGCTTGGGAGACCTCTAGCCAGCGGCGAGCAGCAAACGCCACCAGAGCTGCGATGAAAGGTAGGGCAGGCACCCCAGAGAATTGACGACCGGCGCAGTGAAGCGTGGAGTGGACAAATGCGTTTCTGTGGGCCTCTTAACGAGACAAATGAATGGGGGCTCTGGCCTCTGAGGGGAGCAGGGCGGGGGTGGGGTGGGGAAGCAGCTGCGAGAGTCGGCCCAGATGCCCCAACGTCAGTGCCGAGTCAGCTCTGGTCGGGACCTGGGCTTGTGGGGCCTGGGAGGCTCCCCAGTCCCCAGCCCACCCACTACCAGCCCACCCACTGCCCACCCACTACCATGTGAGGCTTTGTGGCTTCTCACGGGGGAGTCTTGTGGGGCCAGAGGTGGTCCTGAGTAGGAAGAGTTTTCTGCTGATCTGCCGCGTGTGGGGGTGGGAAGAACACAGGCCTGCCTTTGGAACCTGCGCGTGGGTTCCTGCTGTGGGTGCCGTGTCGGGAGCGCGCTGGCACAGAGGCGGTAGCCTGAGCATCTTGGGAGGCCTCCTGGAAGAGGGGGTCCCTGAAGGGTGAGTGGGCATTTGCTAATGGGGGTGTTGCATAAGGAGAGGAGACTGGGGGAAGAAGCAGGCATGGGCCTGGGCTCCTTTATGGAGCTCCTGGGAGATCCTCCGTGAGTCCCGTCCTCCTTGTGTCCCCAGACCATGTGGGACAGTCAAGGATGCAGGACCTGGCTACGGCCCAGTCACTTCGAACCGCAGCATCCGAGCGCAGGATGCCGGGTGGCTGGAGGGGTAGGTGGTGGGTGGGGGCCGGGGCCTGAGTAGCTGAGGATGCGTCTGGCACGTCGTTCCCCTGCCCCCTCCTCCAGAGCCTGTGGGGCTGGAACACGGCGGCGGGGTGCTGCATGCAGCTCTGCAGCGCGCTTCCACGCGTCCTCACGGGTGTGGAGGGCCCGGAGTCCCGTCTAGACTCCGTCCCCTGGGGACTCCAGCAGGCTGCTTTCTCTCTCAGGGCCCGTCTTCCTGTTGCGCAATGAGGGTGATCACTCCTACCTGGAAAGGTTGACTGAGGTCACCTGTTCACGGCGCCTGGCACGTAGTACATGCTCCCTCCATGGGAGGCCATGGCCTAGGGCTCCCTGAGTGTCCCCTGGAGCCCAGGGTTGTCTCTGAGTGGGCTTCTTGGGGCGGGGCGTGGAGCAGTCACAGGAGCCAGCACTAATGAGTCCCCAGCTCATTAGGCGGTTCAGGGCCTGGGAAATCACCTCTCCGGGAGCTCCCGCCCCTGCCTGGCAGTCCCTGGCTACTGCTGCTGCGTGTCTGCTCTCTGCTTCCGTGTGCTGTGTGTGTCGTGTGTAGGGTTGCTCTGCAGGGAAGGCAGAGTAACAGCAGTCAGCCTCTGGTGGCGGACCCTTGGAGGTGGCCCAGGCCTGGACCCTGGGGGGTGTGCCCACCCACTACGGGGCCAGCCCACTCCCTCTGTGCCCCAGGGCATGCTCGAAGAGGCAGTTGCCCCAAGGGGAGGGGGTCGGGCTGAGGGAGTCACACTGTGGTGGAGCAGAGAGCCCCTCCTGGCTTGTGGTCTCTGTTCAGACGTTCACTGAACACCAGCTCTGGGTCAGCACTGGACAGACTGGTCAAGTCGCCGGGCTTTGTGCACCTGCCCAGGGGCCTGACCAGTCACCGTGGCATGTGACAATCAGTGCTCGGATGGGGACCCCGACCCCAAGGGCTCCGGGGTGCGGCGCCTGAGAGGAGCAGGGCACGCACAAAGGCAAGGAGGTGTCTGGGGACCTGGCCTGTTGGAGCGGCCTGGGTGGGGGTGCCAAGCCCACTGGGTCCAGGACAGTGTGTGGCCCATCGCAGGTGCTGTTCTTTGAAAGAGGCAAGCTGGGTGAGCCCGGAGAGGTTAGCAGGAGCAGGTGCGGGGAGGGGAACGGGGAGACGGACAGAGGGACAGAGGGTTTGGAGCTGGGGGAGACATGGTCAGGTTCCTGCCACCCAGAGGTCCTCCTGGTGAACAAAGGGGCAAGGGCCTGGCAGGGCTTCGAGAGGAGGATGCGCAGGAGTTTGGTTTGACTCCTGTGCTAGGGGAGGTGCTCCTGGGTGGGGGGTGGGGAAAGGTGAGGAAAGCCAGGGCGAGGCCAGACTGCGGGGAGGGACCTGTCCCTTGGGCGGTGCCAGGCTCAGGCTGCACTGATAGGCTTGCCAACCTCCCGCGGGTGGGTGGCCAGCCAGGCGGGGCGCTGGCCCTGCTCCAGGCTGCAAGGGGTGTTCCGCCTCCTCCGTGGCCCCAGGCCTTGGGCCCAGTCCAGCCTCCACATAGTGCTAAGGCCTTTCTCCTTCTCTTGCTCTCTCTAGACCCACACCTGGCTGGGAGCCACTCCCCAGTTTCTGGTTCTTTGTTTGGTGCCGAGGCCCCGCCCCGCCCCGCCCCCAGGCACCCTCGCTCGGCCATTCCGGTTCAGCAGGTTCCAGCCCCTGGCTCCTAGGCAGACACGTTGAGACTGGAGCCAAGGAGGGTTTCTGCCCCTCCTTCTCTCCCTGGCAGAGGGGCCTCCCCGCCTCCCCACAATGTGTGAGGGGCTTCAGACCCCATCCTCCTCAGGCTTTCTCTCATCAGTGGCTTCTTCACTGGTGCCGGACCCTGCGTGTCAGGAACTGGGCCGGGCCCTGCGACAGGGAGGCCCGGTATCTACCCTGCCGAGGGCTGTTGTTCTGGGTGGGGAAGCAGCCGTGACTCAAATACTCCCCAAAATGTGGAAAAAGTAATCAGTCACCTTACCCATGTGCATAACAAGCCATGAGCCAAAGCAGTAACCTCGCACACCTACAGAGCACGCCACGAGCGGTGCTGTGGGAGAGGCAGATGGAGTTACCAGAGAGCTTGACACCAGGAACCACCCTGATGGAGGTGGGGATGGGGGGCTGAGGAATGTTTCCTGAGGAAATGTGTTTTAAATTGAGTTCAGAAAGGTGAATAGGAGTTAGTGGCCAAAGAGTAGTCTAAGAGGTTTGTGGTGGAGGAACAGCCCGTGCAAAGGCCCTGTGGCCGCAGGGGAGGTTGCTTATCCAGGGGCTGAGAGGCCAACCAGGGCTCTGGAGCCGGGAAAGTGGCGAGGGTCAGACCTGTCAGGTCTCTGTCTGTCACGATTGTTTAAATTTTGTTTTGAGAGTAGTGGGCGGGTGGGGGGTGGCTTTGGACAGTTTCAAGCAGGGGAGAGAGGCTGTCCGTTCGCCCTGGCTGCTGAGTAAAGAAAAGACTGGAGGGGGCGAGACTAGAGGCAGGGAGACTGCTTGGCAGGTTGGTGGGGGGGCCAGGGAAGGGTGGGTGGTGTCTGGGCTGAGGTGGTGGCAGTGCTGTCTCAGGTGTGCGTGGTGCAGGTGGGGGATGTGGTGTGTATGCAGCGTTGCACCGGCAGAGCCCTCTGCCCTGGCGGAGCCTGAGTGGGCAGCGTGCTGCCTGAGAGGACCTGTCTGAAAGGGACAGGCTGTGCAGACAGCCGCAGACCAGGGGTGTCCAAAGCCTCCTTCAGAGGACAGTCGGGACCAGGGTGTGACAGACTGAGGCGTCCTGAATCTCTGTGTTCCCCCACGTCACTCTGGTCCCCACCAGGCTTGTGTGGCTCCCCCCACCAAGCTGCCCCTCTAACGACTTCCGGTACAGTCAGGTGAGTCCCCAGCTCCAGGTTTGGACCGCCGGCTCAAACCCTGGCTTTCCCCTGCAAATCACTCTGAGATTTGTCGGTCATTTAACCTCCTGAGTCTCCACTTTAGAAATTGGTCAATAATACAACCTGCCTCGTGGGATGGTTTTAAGACGGGTAATGCTCAGGAGAGGGGTGGCCGCCCTCGCCCCAGGCCCGCCGGTGTCCAGCTGGTGCAAGCGGTCTGCAGAGGTCGCCGCCTCTCACCTGCACGGGCCTGTGTCCCCAGCGCCATTTCGTAGATGAGAGAATGGAGGCTCAGAGAGGGTGAGGGATTTGCTTAATAATTAAGTGAACCCCCCAGAGCCCGACGGGCCCCCCTCCCTGCCCTTCGTCCCCACAGCTGTCACTCCTGACCCTGGTGGTCCCCCTGGACCCGCCCCTCCATCGGGGACCATGCCCCATCTGCCGTCCCTCCTCTCTCCACTGGAGTGGCACCCTCTTCCTCTCTGCCGGCTTCTTCCCATCAGCGTTTAAACACTGCCTTTCACATCTTGGGGGGGGGGAGAAAAAAGAAATGGATGCGTGGAAGTCTCCCCCAACCCTCCCCCCTCCAGGCACCATATTTCTTTATCTTCCCCGTCCCAGCCAATCGTGTTTGAATACCACTTAGCCCCTCTCTCCGCTGCAGCTCCTACTCCTTGGCCTTCTTTGGTCTGGCCTGGCTCCCACCATGCCACTGACCCTGCTCTTGACAAGGCCTCCGGCCACACCCTGTGAATGGTTTCATGCCTGGCCCCTTGGAAACAAGCAGGCTTGAATTCCAGTCTTGGATGTGCCGCTCCATTGGCTGTGTGACCTTGGACAAGTGACTTGACCTTTCTGAGCCTGTAAATGGGATAATGATAATGAAGGACTAAATGAGACAAAGTACCTCGTGCAGAGTAGGTGCTTAGCGAAGTATTATCATCATTGCACACACATGTTTCTTTGCCAGGGACCAGGCCAAGCCTGGATGCATCAGCACTGAGCAGGTGGACTGAAAGGTCATTTCTCACGGTATTAGCCTTCCTGGAGCTGTTCATTGGCCTGATTAATATGAAATGGATCTGCTGTCAGGATTAACGAGGTGTTACTGCATCTCAGTGAGGGCCGGGTTGCTCTGGTCCTGCGACCCTGGGCAGTGGGATTCATCGGGACAGGCGCTCCAAGTGGGCTCCAGGTGATGTGGGCGTGGCAGGACAGTGTCTGCGCCCCCTCCCTTCTCCTCTTCCCCTGCCTCCCTGTGGACACTTGGGGAGACGTCCAGGCTGTCCAGGCTGCCGGAAGGCAGTAATCCCGTCAGTGGGGGCAGGGTGGAAGGGCAGATTTACAGGAAAGCATTCACCT
Organism: Phyllostomus hastatus; assembly: GCF_019186645.2. Classification (NCBI taxonomy): domain Eukaryota; kingdom Metazoa; phylum Chordata; class Mammalia; order Chiroptera; family Phyllostomidae; genus Phyllostomus; species Phyllostomus hastatus. The sequence continues at coordinate 29,314,346 of NW_025334013.1, forward strand.
GGGAAAATGTCCAGAGATGCTTAGAAGGTCTAAGCCTTGGGGACTGCTGGCACGTGGGGGCCAGAGGAGAGGAGGAGTCTCAGTGTCTGGCCTGAGCCTTGGGGCAGATGGGGTACCATCACCAAGGTGGAACGCAGTTGGGGAGAGACGAGTCTGGGGGAGATGCTGGGGCTGTTCTGAGCAGCTCTCAGCGTGCCTTTGTCCTAGAGTTTGGAATTGATGGGCAGCATCGGGGACCAACGTGTAGTGGTTCAAACGTGGACTCCAGACTCCTGGCGCCTGAGTTCAAATCTCAGCTCTGCCACCTGCTGGCTGTGTCACCTTGGGCAAATCCCTCAACCTCTCTGTGCCTCAGTTTCCTTCTCTATAAGCAGAAGTAATTGCAGCACCCACCTCATGTACCTACAGCTCTTTAAAGAGCACCTGGCACCTAGTAAGCACTGTGCAAGGGTGTGGATCGCTACTATTATTTCTTGTATAGATCTTTTTTGCCACCACCTCGTGACTGCCACCTAGTGTTGGCTATGCTGTGGTGACTTGGAGTCTCCATCTCTCCAGGCAAACCTGCCTTCGTTAAGGTCCCTGAGGACCAGACTGGGCTATCCGGAGGGGTGGCCTCCTTCGTGTGCCAAGCCACAGGGGAACCCAAGCCGCGCATCACATGGATGAAGAAGGGGAAGAAAGTCAGCTCCCAGCGCTTCGAGGTACGTCCCCGGGTGAGGAGGGGCAGATGGGGCCCCGGGTGGGCCTGCTTTGGAGTCGGGTCCTGTGTCCGCTCCCTGGGTCTCTCTCCCCGGGGCAGGGGGGGGTTTGGAGGCTGGAGGATGGCTGACTCCGAGCAAGTCGTGACCAGGTGTCCGTCCTCCGGCAGGTGATCGAGTTCGACGACGGGGCAGGGTCCGTGCTGCGGATCCAGCCATTACGGGCGCAGCGCGACGAAGCCATCTACGAGTGCACGGCCACCAACAGCCTGGGAGAGATCAACACGAGCGCCAAGCTCTCGGTGCTGGAAGGTGCGTGCTGGGGAGGGACATGGCAGGGGGCGGGCAGACTGGTGTCTGGGCAGGACCAGCTAGCCACCCGTGTCCCTGCCGTGGGCCGGAGTGTGTTTGGCAGAAGGGAGAACTGGCTATTCTGGGCTCGACGAAGGCCAGCGATGGACGAGGGTGGTCGTCGGATTCAGCCTGGACTGTCTGGCTGGCTTGTGCTGAGGCAGCGGCGTGCCTCGTGTCTCTGCAGTCTGCTGAGGCGGGCACGGCCCGGGCACGTCTGGGTCTGACCTGAGGCGGGGCTGCCGCGGTGCACTGCCTGGCTTACGTGGTTTGTGGCAGCGGACCGGATTTTCACGTGGGCTTGCTGGTGGGCTTCAGAGAGCTGTGTTCCTGCGGCAAGGGTCCTGGATGGGGGGCGGGGCTCTGGGTGTGGAGTTTAGTGTCTTCTCTCACTTAGTGGCCGCTCCATGCACTCACAAACTCTCCCAAATGCTGCCTCGTGTCCAGAGGATCATCTGACCAGGCCTTCAGGACTTCAGTGTCCACTGAGTGCTGTGGGGGCGGCCCGGAGGGCTAGGGAGCATGGGGTGGACAGGCGGGCGGGGTGGGGAGCTGCTGTCTGAGCTGCACCCCGAGGATGAGTGGAAGCTGGGTGGCGCCCTTGCAGGAGGAGTGGCGTCGGTGTGCCAAGGCCCAGAGGCAGGAGAGAGTGGAGCTGTTTTGGAGGGTGTGTGCAGCTGGAGGGCTCAGAGAGAAGAGGGGGAAGAACCGGACAGGTTCCTGGGGAATGGGAGGTGAGGAGCGGGGTGGAGCGGGACGCGGCCAGCCCCCAGCACAGTGCGTCCGTCGGTCTGAGGGTGTCTGCGCGTGTTTTCAAAATACAGCATCCATTGTTGCTTTAAAAGAAGTTACAACAACAATACCTGTTCACTATTACAAATTTGATAAGTGAAAAATGGCACATGGGGAAAAATAACAGTTGCCTGTTATCTTACCTCTGCTAAAAAGATTGGGTTTGTTCCTTATAGTCTGTTTTCTGTGTGTGCCGTATAACACAAGTGGGATCACATTTTGCCCAGTGGTTTGTGGGCTGCTTTAAAAAAAAAAATATCACGAACATCTTCTTCTTCATTAAGTATTCTTCTGCATCATTATTTTTAATGGCTGTGCGTGAGTGTCGCATGGAAGGGCCCTAATTTATTTAGCCGTTCCCTTATTGTTGGACAGAGACAGCGTTCCCAGCTTTCCGCTTTTATAAATAGGGTGTTGGACACGTCCATGCGGATGTGAAGTGTTCACCTTCCTGATTGTTTCCTTCTTCTAGATTCTGGGAAGTAGAATTGCTGGATCAAAACGGCACGTGCATCTGTAAGGTTCTCAGTATTTCCAGAAGATTGTGTCAGTTTATACTCTCACCGAGCAGGTCACGAGAGGGCTCTTTTCCGCGCATCCTTGCCAGCAGTGGGAATTAGCATTAAAAAAATATCTTTGCCAAGTTAATAAGCAAAAAATGACATCTCAATTTAATTTGCATTTCTTTGATTACAAGAGCGGTGGAGCATATTTTCGCCATGGCCATTTGCACACTGTGGCTGTACGGGTTCACGCACGCACCCGTTCAGAAATTCCTTTGGTCCAGGTGTCTCCTGCGAGACGGGGCGGGGCCCCCCAGCTTCCAGGGGCCGTGGAGGACAGTGGCCAACAGCAGGGGCTGACTCCTTATGCTCTCACCTCATGACCTTCGGCCCGAACTATGCCTCTGCGCCTCATGTGCTCCACCTGCGTTCACAGGTGTACATGTAATTCCTGCTGCCCAGGCTGGTTTGGAAGATGAAATATGATGCAGTTGAGCACGTCACAGGATTCTGCCATGAAAGGCAGCTGCTGGAAGGTTGGGCTGGAAGCCGCACATCCTGAGGCCCAGGCATCTGAGCTGGTAGTGCCTGGCGTCCGTGGTGGTAGTATCCACCCTGGCAGTATCTGGGTGGTGCCGCCCTTACCTTCTACTCCCACGGGGGGCACTTACCTGTGGGGCAGGGACCCAGAGGACAGGCCCTGGGCCAGGGTCACTGATTGCTGCGTGTTCTGACCCTGCCACCCCTGACCTCAGTGTCCCCATTCGTGACCTGAGGACAGGTATTCCAGCACTGCCCACCTCCTGCTGGTATCTGCCCCGGCAGGAAGCCATCTGCCCTGGCACTGGGGACCTGGCGGGAAGGCCGGACGGACTGTGGCTGCTGCCCAGACGGCGTCTTCTCAGGCCCTCACACTGGGGGAAGGGCCTCCTCCCCCTCAGTGCTGGAGGAGAAGTGCCCCCAGAGCCCCAGGCCCTACCTCTAGCCGGGCTCTCCCCGCAGGTCCTCTGTGGACACTCTTCTACCCCCACCACTGCCCTGGGCCGCTTCAACTTTTGAAGGGTTGAGGAGGGTGAGGGTGGGCTTCCAGGGCCTGAGAGGAGGGGGATTCAGACTTTCAAGGGGTTTCTCCATCCCGAGGGGTCTTCTTGGATCAGGGTTTCTTTAGCAGGATCTGGGGTGTGTTTGTGTTTCTAGGGTGTGGGGGGTGTCTGGTGAGGTGGCGGAGCGCTCGGGGCAGGTCCCTGTCCGACCCGGGCTCCCTGTGTGGGTGGGGGTGGAGCTGTGGGCCTGAAGGAGCCCCTCCTGCCCCTGAAACACAGCACCCAGAAGACTAAGTGCTGACTTGCCGTGTTGGTCTGTGTAACCTTGACCGGCTCTGGGCTCGGCAGAAAAGAGCGGAGTGGGAGGCCTCAAAGGTGCCAGGGGGCGGGGCGGAGGGGAGCAGCCCCGGCTGTGACAGCCGCCACCAGACACTGCCCCGGCCCAGGGCCTCCCATGTGGTCCCGAAACCCTGTTTAGGGATGACTGGTGCTTGGGGCCAGGGCCCCTCGCCCCAAGCTGAGCTCTTCAGGGGAGTGGCCGAGGGCTGCCCAGGGGGACCTGGCTCAGGGGAGGGGTGGGCATGCCCCTAAAAGGGCGTCCAGGCCTGCAGGTCTGCCCCGTGCCCCCTGCGCTGCCTTGCTGCACACTGGGGCCGGCTGCCCTCTCACTCAGCTCCGCTGGTGCCTCTGGGAGCGTCCCGGACCCTGGCCTTTGCACCCAGCTCCCCAGGCAGGGCCCTTGCTGCCCTGTGGCACCCAGGCAGCGGCTCAGCAGCACTGGCTGGCTGGGGGCGAGCCCGTCCCGGACTGTGAGGAGCGCAGAGCCTGCCGCCCAGTGTTCCTGTCTGAGTGGTAATTGAAGCCATTAGCGAGCCAGCCTCTCTCTCGCTGGGTAATGGCAGGAAAAGCTCTTCTCGCTCCACACTCTTGAGGCGGCTGAATCACTCCCCCTCCAGCCCACCCCGCATCCACCACTGAGAACAGGGAAGCTGACATTTTCCCTCTTTACAGAGGGGGAGCAGAGGGGGAGGGGAGGCAGGCCTTGCTTCTTGGCCTCTCCCTCCAGGGGTTGGTGGGGGGGCATGAGGTTCTTGGAGCTCAGTGTGGAGGGCACAGATTTCTCTGGGCCTGTGGGTTCCAGGCCAGGCAGGCCAGTGGTCAGGAGAGCCCCAGAGGAGGCCAGACAGCAGGGGTGCAGCAGGGCCCTGGTAACTTGAGTAGGTTATGGAATGGCCAAGAAGGAAGGGGAGATGGAGGATGCATGGGCTGAGGGGCAGGGGTGAGCTGTTTCTGATTCTGCCCTGGGGGCCTGGCTCTGAGGGCTCTGGGTGCAGGTGCAGGTGCAGGTGGTCATGGACACTGCAGGCGGCGCTGTGGGGGTAGGGCCCTATGTGCTATGTGCAGGGCAGTGTGTGTGGTGCAGTGTTTATGGCCGGTGGTGCCTTACAGGCCGTATATATAGGAGGGGGTGTGCAGCAGACTGTGTGTGTGTGTGTGTGTGTGTGCGCGCACGCGCGCGTGTGCATCAGGCATTGTGGGGGGTGTGGTATACACAGCAGGTGGTACTTCACACAGCAGGTGGTATACATCCCAGGGTGTGTGTGTGTGCACCAGACAGTGTGGGGGTGTTCTGTGTACAGCAGATGGTGTATAGCATGCAGCGTATGTGTGCACACACATTAGACAGTGTGTGTGGGGGGGTGTGGTGCATCCACAAGGTGGTCTGCACCTTACAGGCTGTGTGTACAGCAAGGGGGTGTGCAGCTAGCAGCCTGAGCCACATGCGTCATCCGTCCGGTGCTATGGGAGGTCAGAGACACTGGGTCTGGGCTCACGGTCGCAGGGACCCCACAAGATCCTTGCTCAGAGCTGTGGGTCAGCTGGAACAGCGGGACAGAGAGGAACGTGGGGCGGAGCAACTGGCCTGACCTCTTCTCAGTGCCTGTGATGCACCTCAGCAGGTCCTCTCCAGCCCGCCAGGAGGGAGGGTGCACCAGGCAGGGATCCTGCCCAGACCTTGGGGCCCCTTCCTTTCCTTCCCCCTCCTCATCACCAAGCCCAGGTGCCTTTTACCTGTTCCCACCTGGCCTTGGTGTCTGCTGGTGGACCAAGAGCACACCACTCATGCCACATGGGCCCACCGGAATCCAGGTGCCTGCACAGAGTACCTGGTCTTTCCTATCTCAGGGCAGGCGTCAGGCAGTGCAGGGTAGTGACTGGGGTGGGGAGCAGTCAGCGCTGGGCCTGGATCCCTGGGTTCTGCCCTGGCTCTGACCCTGGCTGGCTTGGGGACCTGTGGGGTGACGAAGAACCTCTTGAACCCCCCTTGACCTGCCTCCACACATAATCCCTTTGGAAACAGCCCTGGCAACATGAGGGCGGATGAGCAACACACACCACTGTCCTGAGCTGTCCTCGGCTGGGCCAGCCTGGAGCTGAGCTGGGAGGGGAGCCTGCGTTTTCCCAGGGAGTGAGCCCGCTTTGCCCGGCCCAGGCCTGGCGGGGTGAAGGGCTTCCGAGGGCAGAGGATGGCTTCCCGTGTGGCAGGAGGTGCCTCCTTCCTGTTGCCCCCATTTGTGTCTGGGCAGTGGGCCGGTTTTGTGGAAGTGGGGCCTGTCGCCCGCCTGGTTTGCAGCCGCAGGAGACCTAGAACTCAGGCCAGCTGCTGCCCCTCCCCTGGCAGCTGCGGCCTGACTTAGGTGCTCTGGGTCCAGGGACTGGTCTCTGTGATTGTCCTTGCACCGCCCCACCCCCACACCAGGACCACAGTGGCATTTGAGACCATGCAGATAAGAGACTCTGCATCCATTTCCTGGAGAGTTCTGTGCCCCAGGCACGGGGGTGGGAAAGATGTCAGGTAGGCGGGCACTGCCAGGAGGCCCTTGAAGGTCAGACCCTGCGTTTCTTGGTCCCTGGAATCCCCTATTTTTTTCTGCTTCTCATCTGCTTTCAAGGGCCCAAGTGGACTTCTTTCTAAATGGGTCCTCCGGTGGGGCGGCCAGTACACCTGCCTCTTCTGTTAGCTGCAGACACACTGGCACCTCCCCTGTGCCCACTGTGGCCCACCAACCCTGTAGTCACGGGTGCTTACAAAGCCCTGCCGTGTGCATGGCCCCCCACTTGCTCCCCTGTCCCCCAGCCTCATGACCACAGTGGAGCTGGCAGCTCTGGCAGCAGGTGGTCAAGTTGGAGGCCCTGAATGACCTTGTGTGTGCACATCCTCCATCCCTGGTGAGGGGCCCCGTCTCTCTGGTTGCCAGAGGAAAGAGAGTTTTAATCGGGGAAAGCGACATGATGAGATACATGCTTCAGAAATGCCCCTGGACGTGCAGAGTGGGGTGGAGGGAGACCAGAGGGAGGGTGGGCAGCCCTGCAGCCCACGCGGCAGGTGGCCATGGGCCAAACCCAAGCAGTGGGTACGAGAGCAAGGGAGACTGGGCTACAAACCGTCTGGAAAGAGTGGTGGCCCGCCTGGCCACCTGTGGGACCCAGGAGGTGGGAGGCTCTGGGTTACTGGCTCTGGCCTGGTGGGCGGTGGCACTGTTCTCAAAGACTCCAGTACGGGAGCAGGACCCGGTCTGCAGTCAGGCTGAAGAGTCCTGTTGGAAACCTGCGCATCAGGCGTGCGCAGGCATCCGGGCGAGGTGTTGAGGAGTTCTCCTTCAGATTCTCCTGGCACCCAGGGTGCATCTGGAGGTGGAGTGGCCCTCACTCCCTGAGATTTGCCATCTCTTGGCAAATCTCAGGGAGTGAGGGCCAAGCGGGCAGGAAGGGGGCCTGAGTGGAGCCCCAGAAGCCAAACTTGTCCCGGTGGAGGAGAGTTTGTGTAGGAATCTGGTGAGGGGCCATGAGAGGTCGGAGGCCGTGGACGTGGAAGAGAAACGAGGAAATGCAGTGGGAGGAGGTAGTCAGCAGTAGGGGGTGCTGTCCAGAGGTCAGGCAAAATGACGCTGAGAGTCCTTCGGGCTCACCTCCACGGGGACAGGGCTGACAGTGGGGAGCCTGCCGGCACGAAGCAGTGGGTGGGGCGGGGGTGGCGGCTGGGCTGCAGGGGCCTGAGGAGTGAGTGGGAGGCTGTCAGTGGTCTGGAGGGATTGGGCCTGAACCTCGGGGGGTGGGTAGTGTAAGTGGATCAAAAGAATCTTCCTGAGGGGGGATGGAGGTGGGGAACCCCAAGAGGAGAGTCTAACACGGGCCAGGGCCCGGCGCCAGAGCATAGGTAGGGTGTGTGCCCAGGGAGTGGCCCCTGGGGCCACTTGGTGTGCGTGGTGGGGATGCCTCGTCAGCTGGCCGAGTGGGGCTGTGCGAAGTGCCAGGGAATCCCTGGCTGACAGTGGGGACTGGGAGGGGGAGGCCACGGCTGCCTACAGGCCCCAAACAGCTCAGATTCAAAAACAAAACAGGCTTTTAAGATGCCAAGTTTGATGAAATCTGAGTGCTAGAAGAGGTGGGAGTTTTCTCTTGGAAAAAAGCTGAAAGTCGAGGCTGAAAGCTGCAAAGGGAGATGGACCCAGGCCCCCCCAGGCCTCCCTTCTTTCCTGGAAGCCTGGGGGCGAGGCCGGGCTCTCTGGGAAGAGTGGATCTTGCAGGTCTGGAGCGGCCTTTGGACCTGCTGGGGGATGTCTCATCCTGCCCCTGCTGGGAATGGAGCTGCCTCGGGGACGGGGCCTGAGGGGGCCTCGGTTTCCTCACAGTGCTCGAGGGCTGGGCCAGCCAGCAGCTACCCATGCAGTTCCTTCACGTGTCTCAGCATGTCTTTATGTGTCCATGTCTCTGTCCCTGTGTCTTCAGGTCTCAACACACGTGTAACTCTGACTGCACCCTTCCACATGCATGTTTGCGTGCCTGTGTGTGCTACCTCTGGATCCGCTTGCACGAGCCTTTCCACAGGTGCTTGTCACTGCACGTGCCCCTCCACATGTACATGTAGGTCTGTTTTCACACCTCTCTGTTTCACCATGTGTATCTCTGTGACTGTACATGTTTTTTTGGGGGGTGGGGGTGTTCAGAGACATGGTGAGACCAGACCCAACACTCATGCACAGGGAGGAGGTCAGGCTTACAGACAGTGCCGCCCCAGGAAGCCTGTGGATGTGTGTGCCTGCATGTGCACAGACGCCAAGAAGCTGGGTAAGCCAGGGTGAGGCGGTCCTGCTGACAGACGGTGCTGCCCACCCTGAGACCCTGCAAGGCGTCTCCATCTGTCAGCCTCCCTGGTCAGCCCCCTCCCTCTGGCCCAGGCTCCGCCTCAGGCATCTCAGGCTCCGCTGACAAAGAGACCTGTGTGCACTGCTCGGGGGCCTCAGCAGCCCCCTCCCCCAGTCACTGCAGCCAGCTGAAGCTGATCCCTGTCCACCCCCACCCTCAGCTCATCTATCAGGACCCCAGTGTTTTCCTTAGCCTCAGCCAGACTCACTTTTCCCACCCTCCCACAGCCCTTGCTCAGGCAGTCCCTCCCTGCTGCAGAAAGCTCTCCCACCTCCCAAGCTCCAATGTTTCCTATTCTTACCTCTTCTCCTTCCTCCAGGAAGCCACCGCGCGCAGGTGAGCTGTGGAGGTGAACTGACTCAGCGCTGTGAGGCCTCAGCCAAGCTCCTGCCCCTTTCTGACCCTTAGTCTCCCAACTCTCCAACCCGCACGCACGGACACACCCGGTCACCTTACTCTGCCCAGGACTGCAGGATAGGGCGCCGGTCTCCCTCTGCAGTATCTAAAAGCGCAGTTTGGAGCGGGAGCCACATGTGCGCACCCCTGCGGGTACACAGGGGTCCATGGGGGCAGTCCCTGGGAGCATGTGTGTGCGCCCTGTGTGCGCACATGTGCACACAGCTGCATGCAGCTGCAGTCCACAAACAGCTGTGGAGTCTTTGGCTCCTGGTACTTCTCAGGTGCCCAGAGCCTTCTCCATCCTGTATCAGAGGATGGATGGACTTCGGCCCCAGGAGGGACAAACACTGCAGATGCCCGGCATTTAGGCTGCAGGTGTGTGAAGACCTGCTCCTATCGCTTAAGCGGGAAGGATGCCTAGGAGGGAGAGTCTCTTCGAGTTAGGAGTTAGGAGGTGGGGGCCCTGGGAGGGGACGCAAGGACTCCACCCAGGTGAAGAGGGAGGGGCCGGAGCTGCGCGCCGCTTGGACACGCGCAGCGGCGGCGCCGCCGTTGCTATGGTTACCGGGTGGCCTGGGAGGGGGAGGGGCCCTTCCCTTCCCTCCCGCTCCGCAGGACTGGGTTTTAAACGGACTCGGCCTGAAGGGTACATTCGGATGTTGGAACCTGGGTGCATGGCCTTCCCAGGGGTGGCCGCGTGTGGGGACGGTCGGTTCGTTTTGCAGTAAATGAAAACGCCGAGGCTTGTGTGCAGGGGGCCTGCGGTGAAGTGGTGAGCCCTGTCAGACGGCAGAGGGCGTGGTTTGGGGGGGTGTTGAACCAGCCTTGGGGAGGTGAGCCGAATGGTGGCACGGTGTCCCCAGGGGTGCCCTCACCTCTCTTAGCCCTGCCCTGCCCTGAGCCCTGCCAGGCACTGGGTCCCACCACCTGGGTTTATCCCCAGCCCCACCTCCCACCAAACTGTGTGACCTTGGGCAGGTTTCTAGATCTAAGTCTCCATCTGTTTATATAGCTCAGGGTTTGGGAGAGATTAAATCGTTTTATTAAAGCATTTTAACTCAGTGCTACCTGTGAGGTGGTAAAAGCTCCATTAACACAACCTTTTCTCCGTCGTGTCTGGGCCTCAGTTTCCCAATTGTCGGTGGTTTGGAGTGATGGTGTGGCACCTGCAGAGGAGTCTGCCTTGGTCTGCCTGAGGGGTTCCGCCTGCCCCTCACCACAGGGCCCAGCTCCTGAGGGAGCGCAGGGGGTAAACGTGCCGGTCGGTGCCGTTTACAACCGCGTGCCCAGTGCTCGCCTCGTCCAAGGCGCACGGCGGGCAGCAGTACCCGGCTGCGGCCCCCGGCTGCATGTGAACGTGCTGGAGGGCCCAGGTGAGCGTTGAAGGGTGAGACAGCAGGGGTCACTCCGGAGGGGCTGGAGTCCTCCTGTGACACACGCTTCTCCTTCCCGAGGGGCAGAGTGCCGCCCTGCAAGTGACGCCTGGAAGCCTCCTTGGCGCAGGGGAGTGGCTGCTGGGCCCTGCTGTCTGACGGGCAGCTGTTTGCACGCGCCGGCTCTGGGCTCTGGTGGCGGTGCCAAGGATGGAGCCATTGAGGGAGGAAAATTAATTGTCCTTAATTTGGCGTACAGCCCAAAGACCTTCCCCGTGTTAGGAATTCAAAGCATACTCCTAGGATGCGGGGCTGCCGGTGTCTGTGCTTCTTCCCTCCTCCCTGATCAGTGCCTTGCTGGCAGGGTGGGGTCCGCTGGCGGCTGGGCCCTAACTCTGGCAGGCCTGTCCCCTCTGTGCGCCCGCACCTCCGTTGCCTGGGGAGGGCTTAGCAGGTGTTACTGAGGGATCTCAGTCTGGGAGGAACTAGACGGGAGGGCTAGGGTGGCTCGGGCGGTCCTGCTCGCCCCCAGCTGCTGGGGAGAACAGGGAGGGCGGTAGGGGAGCCCCGGGCTTTCTGTGGAAGCAGGTGGTAGCAGAGCCAGTGGGAGACTGTTCCCCTGCTTGGTGCACCCCGAGTCCTGCCTCATTTCCATCCTCTTTTCTTGTCACTATTTAAATTTTCCTTTTAAAAACCAGAGCTGAAAGTTTGGACTCTGTGGGCTCATATGTGTAGCCACAGAGACTCTCGGGTCCCGCCTGGAGTCTGCAGAGCTGCGGGTCCTGCCAGCCGGGAGGCTGGGGAGGTGAGACCGTGCTGGGAGTCCTGCTGCTCCCCTTCCAGACCCCTCCTCCCGATGGGGCTGCAGCCCCTTTGGCCACTGGAGCCTTGGCAGAGAACCCCCAGGGTCTGGGCCAGACAGAGGGATGCCTTGCTTCTGCCTACGAGGGCTCCTCCAGCTCTCTCCTGCCTGCCCCTCACCCCTGTCAGCCTCCCTGGGCCTCAGAGAGTTTTCAGGCAGGACAGGACTGCCATCCTTTACTTTTCCCCTCTGAGAGTGCCCCGTGTCCTTTCCCTGGCACAGGAGCCTGACCTCGGCACACGTCCCCACACACCCACCTCACACCAGGCCTGCTGGAGGGAGGTGCGGAGCCCTGCTAGTCTCCTGGTCTCCCCTGCCGTGGAGCCCCACACCCCCACCTGGAGCCGGACAGTGTACAGTGTTCCCCTCCCCCTCCTGGGCGTGCCCGGCGTCCACACTGGTGGAGAGGCTGTGGTGAGCTCACACAGCCTGTGGTTTCCTCCTGGGGGAAGGGCCTCCTGCCCGCCCACCCCGGCCATGGTACCTGTCTGCCCCAGTGGCTCAGCCCTCGCTAGTTACAGTAGTGCAAGCTGATGTTCATTGGCTGCAGATTCCTTGTCAGACACTCTTCTGCACCTCACGTGTGTTATCAGATGCCCTCGTGATGGTTTTACAACGTAGGCGCTTGAACCCCCTTTCAGATAGAATCGGAGCTATGGAAAGGATCTGTAACACACTGAGGTTACAGCTGGGCTGTGGTGGAGGTGGGGGTCCTTCCTGGTCTGCACTCGTCTGGACCCTGTGCTCCCAACCCCTTTGCTTCCACGGTTGGGGAGACCCTCAGGGCCTGCCCAGGAGTCTCTGTGCGGGGATTGGGGTGGGGTGCTGCCGACCTCTGTTCCTGCTGACTGGGGCAAGGGACTCCTGTGAGCCGGAAGACACAGCTAGGGAGGAGTTTTGCCCCTTCCTCCCCCCACCTGCCCCCCATCAACTTTTGGTGTTCTCAGAGCTTTTTCATTTTCTTAGCCTGCACACGTTCAGACATGGGCCCCAGGCCTGAGTCTGGACCCCAGGTCAGGACTGAGGGGGAGGGTCAGGGTCACAGCTGCATGGAGACTGGGTCAGAGTCAGGGGCCGAGGGTGGCTCGTTGGTAGGGCGGGGGTGTTCTGAGGCACTGCGTCAGGGTGGGCCCCACTGCTGCCCCCGGCCCTGTGAAGGGTCGGCCCGGTCAGGGGCGTGTAGGACTCTGCCTAGAAGTCCGGGACCCGGGAAAGAAGAACATTGAATCTTAGGGATCCCAGCCACCCTGGGAGTCAGGGCGTCCCAGCCCTCACACGCACATCTTCTCTCTGCCTGCAGAGGACCAGCTGCCCCCCGGGTTCCCCTCCATCGACATGGGGCCCCAGCTGAAGGTGGTGGAGAAGGCGCGCACGGCCACCATGCTGTGCGCAGCGGGCGGGAATCCAGACCCCGAGATCTCGTGGTTCAAGGACTTCCTCCCTGTGGACCCCTCCACGAGCAACGGGCGCATCAAGCAGCTGCGTTCAGGTGAGCAGAGGGCTGCACAGACGGGGAGGGGAGGTGTGGGGCCCACACCCAGCACAGCCTTCCCGCCTGGGCTTGGGTGCCTGGGCGCTGCAGGAGGCCTCAGCCTGGGGGCGACCCTCCAGGGCTGAGCAGAGGGCACCCGGTGGGTGTGCCAGCTCTGGCTCTAGACCCACCTGGCCCGGGAAGAGAGCCTGGCTGTGAGGGCTGGTCCTGGGTGGTTCTTTCACCGTCCGGGATGGTCGGACTCCAGACTGCGGGTCGGCTCTGCTCCTCGCGGCACGCATGTCGTGCCCAGCCTGGCGCTGCGCTCTGCAAGGTCGTTCTGTGGGTGTTCGTCCTCCACCTTCCCCGCAGCCCGGCCTGAGAGTGGGGCCCGGACAGTGCTTCTCTTTACTTCTCCAAATGGCAGGGAAAGGGGCCAAAGATGCCTGATTCCTCGGGCCTCAAAGGGCTGGGCTTCCGAGCTTGGGGCCAGGGGGAGTTGCTGCCGTCCCTTGGACACCGGGGTCTCCTCTGGATGTCTCAGTGGAGCCCGCGTGCAGCCCTGGGAGCAAGGATGCCGTCTTGACCAGGCGGGAGGTGTCGCCCCGCTGATCGATCTGCCCGCGAGGCTCCCGCCAGGATAATTGATTCAGTTTCTGTGAGGACGGAGCAGGCGGGAAAGGAGGCTCAGGTTCAGCTTGGCTACATTCTGCATCCGCCGCCAGCATGGCTGGGCCGACAAGCCGTGGTCCAAAGTCCTCCTGCTAGCTGCGGGATGGGGCACGCCGGTGGGATGGCCAGCGCCAGCCAGAGCCCCTGCTCCGCCTCAGCTGTGATGTCAGCACTGTGAAGGAGGACATGCCTCTGCTCCGCTCAGCTCTGCTGGCTTCAGGGGCACCCCTGCCTCTCCCTGGGGTGCCGGCCCCTCCCCCCGGCTCCCACCCGGTGGACACCCCCTTGGTGCCCAGGGAGGTGGGAGAGATGATCCGCCCAGCAGGGGCAGGATTCTGGCCCCAGCCACAGCCGCCTGAGACAGCCTACAAAGTGTTAGCTCATTTAATTTAATTAAAACTCAACAAGATGGAGGCAGCTGTAGCGCAGTTAATTAAAACAGTCATAATCAAGGCAGGAAAGAGTCTGGCTGCATGTGCAGCCGTTGCCCGGCGCTGCCCAGAGGCCGGCAGGGTTCGGCTCCTCTGTCCCCCCACCCTCCCCCAGGCAGGCTCCCCCAGCGGCCAGATGATCCTCCCTGCAGGTCTGGCCTCCGCCCCTGACGGCCCTGCCTGCCCGTGGGTGGCAGCGGTGCGGTGCTGGGAAGTCGCGCCGTCTCACGCGTTCATCCGTCATGTGTTTACGCAGCGCTCGCTGGGTGCCAGGCCTCGTGCTGCCCGTTCACTGCCCCGGGAATTGGCTCCCGCCCAGCACTCCACCCAGGGCCGCTCAGGCCACAGCCTCCGCGTCCTCTCAGCAGCAGTCCACACCCCTCCCTCCTGCTTGACCGCTCCCTCCCAGGGCTCCCCGGCTTTTCTCTGTCTGCCCCGCAGCCCCCTCCTACTCTGCTGGTTCCTGCAGCCGCCAGGAAGCAGGCTAGCCCTGCCCTCGCTCGCCCCATGGACAGAGCCCTTCCCCTTGGGCTCTGCTCACTCCTTCCTGTATCTTCAGGCACCCGCTCCGCTCCTGCAGCTCCCAGATCTGTCTCTCCAACCCAAACATCTTGCCTGTGCTCTAGACCAAAAAATGTATCTGCCTCCTGGGCGTCACCCTGACCATGATGAGTGATGACTCCTTCCCAAACAGCCGCACCCTTCTCCCGCTGACCCTCTCCCTGTGAGTGGCAGCCTCCCCACCTGAAACCCTGGCTCCGCCTCCAGTAAGGACCCACCAGCTCCTCTTGATTTGTCACCATCGTGACTCGCAGGTTGGTGCCCTTTTCTCCTTGCGTTGCCTGCGTTGGCTGTGTCCTAAGTCACCAAACACTGCTCTCCCTGCCTCCGGGCTCTCCCCTGGAGTCCCTCTTCCAGCAGCCATCAGAGTTTCCTGCTCCTGTCCCTCTGTGCTCTGACACCCTCGTCACCTGCACAGGCAGGCGTGTGCCCCAGACAAGACACACGCAACCCTTCCGTGTGTGTCTTCCTCTGCTCACACCTCCAGCTTTATCTCATTGGGTCCCAGCTGCACCTCTGTCAGGCCTCGTTGGCCTCAGTGAGGTTATTTAATTTCTCGGAGCTTCAGTGTTTTCGTCTTCAGAAAGGAGTTGCAGTGAACTCTCAGTGAGACAGGCAGTCGGAGCTTTAGTTCGCTGCCTGGCATGTGGTGAGGGCTCTGGGGTCACGACTCCTGTTACTCCTAGCTGCTCCCCACTCACACTGAGCCACCTGACCCCATCCAGCCCTCTGCTTACATTCACCAGAACGTACAGCCCCACCCTTCTCTGCCCCAAACCTACTCCTTTAGGACCCATCCGCTTTAATTTTTACCATCTGGCTCCAGCTCTGCTCACTTAGGCTGAGCACGCCTCACAGGGAGGGCCTGGGTCTGGCTCCCCCTTCGAGAGCCCCCCCAGAGCCCCGCACTGGCCCAGCTATAGGACAGGTATCTCTGAGCCCTTGCTGATGAATTACTTTGTGAGCGTGACCTGTGGACCCTGTACCTGCAGACTGATGTCCACTCCTTCTGCTTCCCAGGTGCAGGAAAGACCTCTTTGTTAGACCTTTTCTGCCCCCGGGCAGCTGTGATCCGAGGGTGGTCGGCCCAAAACCCAGCCGCTAGGATGGGGCCAGATGGCACCCGAAGGGACTCAACCATCTCACCTCCAGGTGGAGGTACCGAACAGGACTCTCCCCCGTCACTGCCTGACCCTGGCCCCCGGCCCCTGATCCCAATAGCTGCTGCCCCGGTCCTGTTACCACTTCAGAATGTGCTGGGCTCTCCTGTGCATATTTACAGGGACATCCCATTGCAGAGTGAAATCAGGCCCCCGAGCACTCGGCTGTTTTACAGGGACTTTCACGGTTTACGCACCATTGACAGTTTACAAAGCGCTTTCCTGCCTTTGGTTGCACTGGATTCTCCTGCAACCCTGAGAAGTAGGACAAGCTCTGATTACCATGCCCACTTTACAGCTGAGTTAAGGTAGTCCCCTGGAGTCACACGTGGAGGTGCAGGGCCAAGGAGCTCCCCTGTGAGGTCCACCAGGAACCTTCAGGTATCACATGTGCAGAAACGGGGCCTGGGGAATGGCTGGACCCTGCCAGGGCTGCAGAGCTGCTCAGTCCCATTCTGTCCGGACTTCAACCGCCCCCCCTCCCCACACCCCCCAGTGCCCACAGGTATCTCTGGGCAGCACCACAGCAAATGTCACCAGGGTGTGGCAGATGGTGGTGTGTGCCCGGGTGTGAGCTCTGCTCAACAGGCACGTTCCTCACTGAAGTGACGTGACCTGCTGCAGCAACACGAGCCCCTTGGAGAATTTGAACCTGAGAGCCAGGGTGGACCCAGGAGGAATGGGACAGGTTTAGGGAGAGTGGAGATCGAGTCAGGAGCGGGCAGGGTCCCTGGAGCAGTGAGTGGGGACTTGCCTCTCAAACAGGGCTCTGCGCCACTACCAGGTCCTGAGAGGAACTGTGGGCCCCGTGCTCTGCCAACCTGGACAGAGCCCTAAGGAGACCTCCCGTGACCTGCTCATCCTGGTGCCGGAGCGTGTGGGCTGCCCTTCCCGCCACAGGTCATGCATCGAGGGCAGTGTGATGCCCGTAGGGCCGTCTCCTTCCACATACCCCTGGGCCGAGACTGCAGGGCCTGGAGCAGAGGTGCCAACACCTGGCTCCCAGAGGAAGCCTGCCGACCCCAGCGGATGGGACCCGGGGGGGAATGCAGAGCAGTCCCTGGAGTGGGCCTGGGGCCTGCGGCTCTGCTGGCTGGCCACAGGTCTGACGAGGAGAGCCTGCCCCCCGGCTGCGCCCTTGCCACCCTCTGGGTCTGCCAGGAGGATGTGCTGTCGGCACGTGGTCACAGTTTCCTTCTGGCCTGAGCACACCGGCCCCTCTCACGGGCAGGGCCGGCTCCCGGGCTCCCTCGGTGCCTCGCAGCCACCTTGTGAAATGGAAACGGCAAACCCTCACTTCGGTTTGATGGGGAAATGTCTGTTCTGAGATGCCCAGAGACTCACTGTGCAGCAGGGTCGGTTTCAGAAGAGCCGAGGCCAGGACCTAGGGCGTCCCAGACCTGGGCCACGCACACCGCCTGCCCCCGGTCAGGCCAGGCCCCCAGGAGTAGATGGGTGGCTGTCAACTTTCGGGCCTCAGGACCTCTGACTGGAAATAGCAGAGGGCCCCAAAGAGCTTTCGTTTTAGGTTTTATCTATCAATATTTACTGTGTTAGATGTTAAGATGAAGAAGATCTTAAATATTTATTAATCTACTTTAAAATAACTTAAAAGCCCATTACATGTTAATGAAAAGTAATCATATTCTCTAAAACAAAACGTTTACTGGAAAAGAGAGCAGTGTTGTTTTACACTTTTATAAATCTTTTTAAATTTTACGCTTGCCAGCAGAGCCAGACTCTCCTGTCCGTTTCCGCACTCGGTCAGGTGCTGAGCACCCAGCACGGAGCCCCTGGGAAACCCCACCGTCTGAGGGAACGAGAGCGAAAAAGACAGATGATTTCTTAGTGTGATGAAAATTGGTTTGGCCTTGTGGACCTTCTGAAAGGGTCTTGGGGACACTAAAGGTCCCTGGACGGAGCTTGGAGGGTCGTGGTGGTGGTTCTTTCTAGACAGCCCCTCTGCCCTCTGCCCTCGTCCCACAACCTCCCCCCACCCCCGCCCCGGGCCCCAACAAGCTGCCTTTGCCTCCTCTCCAGCCTCTGTGTCTGCAGGAGGCAGGCAGCCTAGTCCAGTGGGGAGGTCTCATGCCAGACACACTGGGTCGATTCCTGTCTCTTCACTCAAAAGCCGTGTGACCTTTGGGCTTTGGTCATTTAGTGTTTCTCAACCTCTGTTTCCTCCCTTCTGCACGGAGATAGATCATTCCCCCGGGCGGGTATCATCAGGTGCAAGGGGATGGTGATCATTGTTCATCTCCTGGCACACGTCCCTCCCCAGAGATGGACAGAGAGGCACGAGGAGTGTGTGGGTGGGCCCGGGCACAACACTGTCTTCCCCCTACCCCCCACCGGTGAGGTGAGGTGATGGTGGGAGAGAGGTGTGAGCGCCGCCTCGGAGGAGGCCCCACCGCCGGGAAGGGGGCCTGCCCAGACCTCGCCCTCGCCCTGCCTCAGGCTCTTGGAGGGTGAGCGCTTGGCCCTCTCAGCTACTGCCCCCCGGGATTACTGACCAGACGAGGGGTGGGCACTGGCCTCTGGCTATCGCTAGTCAGGTTGGGGAGAAGCTGTTCGGCAGAGCTGGGCGGTCTGCACAGGGGGTCTGCTGCTAGGTTGTGAGTTCGACCTCTGGGAGCAGCAGGGTGGGCCGGTAGGTGTGTGTGTTCAGGGAAACCTGGTTTGGTGGTCACCTGTGGCGAGCCTTCCTTTTTGCCCATTCTCTCTCTCTGCCTAAACGCCCTGCTTTGTTTTGGTAAGTGCCTTGCTTTGAAGTCTACCACCTGTGGATTTGGACGGCCCTGCAGGGTGGGGTTGCCCCCTCTCTTCTTCACCTCCCCCTTCCGTTGGCCTCAGCCAGTGGGGTCTGCAGCAGCCCCGACCAGACCGGCCGCCTGATGCCCACCACCCCAGCCCCGTGGAGCCCCACCCCACAGTCTCCCTCCTCAGAGCAGTGCCCGTGGCCTGGGGGACACAGCCTCACCCACACACAGCCCGCACACACACGGCCCGGGTCGGCCCAACTCAGGCCTCGATTTTCCCGTGTATTTAAGGCCCTTTTCCCTTTTCTAGTGTTTTATTTTATCTGATTGGCTTTTTGTGGCTTTCCTTCCTTTTGTACTAATGCTTCTCTCTGATCTTATTTGCATTCAAATTACCTCGCCAGGTGGTTCACCAATTAGAGGTAAGAATGCTGTCCGTGCATCTCGCCACGCCACACCACGCCTCGCCACTGCCGTCACCACCACTCCATCCCGTCCCGTCCGTCGCCTCCCCCATCCCCATCCCGACCTCTCCAGCCTCATCTCCAGCTCCGGCCCCCTCAACGCCACCAGCCACTACACACATCCACTCTCGGTCATTCCCTCCTGTGGACTCATCCATTGCCAGTCTGGATTGTGAAGAGACCTCGCTGAACCCCACCTGGGGGACGGCAAACCCTATTGCCCAGGCCTCCTAGGCCAGCCCCGCAGAAGAGACCTGCTGACCCTGCAGGGAAGCCCAGCGCTGGTCCCCAAGGCCGGCCATAGAGGGAGAGTCTTCCCGTGAGGTGGGGGAGCTTGACTAAGCCTTGCCTTTCCTCTTGAGAACTCCTTTGTCTCGGGGCCCTCAGTTATTACTTAACTGCCCTGTAACATTCTGGCCCTGTGGTAAAAATGAGGACCGTCCATAAATGCCTCAGCCCAGCAAACACTAGGAGGAACGTGTAGTTAAAACTTCAGTGTAGAGGGTGGGATGGCAACAGAAATTCAGGGTCCTGTGGGACTCGATCCTCTGACCTGCTAATCCCCGGCTGTTTCTATGCAGAAGCCCTGCAGCCTTGGGGTTCAAAGCCCATATTCTGGACTCAGAGATCCAGGTGCAAGTGTGACTCACCCCCTGTGTGGCCTTCAGAAAATTGATTCATCTCTCAGAAGTCTGTGGCCCCCTCTTTGTATGGGGGCCAAAGCCCCACCTCACGGGGTCGAGGGCCAGAGGAGAGGATGAGGGCTGGGTAGCACCTGGCGCAGCAGGCACTCTGTAGAGTGGTTGCTTCTGTACTATATTCACTCACATCAGTTTCTCCCCACCTTCCAAGTGTCCTCGGGTACATCTAGACCCTCAGAGTTCAGGGCCACAGTGGTCTCAGGATAGAAGGTGGGGCTGGGAGGAGCAGATGCCGCCCCGTGGAGGCTGGTTCCAGTTCAGGGGTTTCTGTGTGCAGATAGGCTCAGGGTCTGTGTTGGGGCCCCCGACCAGTCCTGGCTGTCGGGGCAGGGGAGCCTCCTCTCCCTCAGGGGTCACCCCCGGGCACCACTTCCTGTTCCTCTCTGTGGCACCATCCCCCAGCTGAGCTGAGCTAAGCTTAGTGCAGCCCCAGCCGGGGGTGTGACCCCCACCTGTTTGAATGAATGTTTTCTGTAACAGCGTCCATCCATCCCATGAACATGACCTACTGGGTGCCATTGGGCTGCTCTCCCGGGAGAAGGGTGTTCGGCACGTGCCCTGGGCCCTCACGCTCCCTGCTGCCGAGGGAAGCCGGGACCACAGAGCAGGCCAGCCCTTCACCTGCAGCAGGGCTGAGCCTGCGAAGCCCCCTCCCTGTCTCCATCTCCCAAACCCCTGGTGTTCGCAGCACCTCCTGCTGACCTGGGTCTGGGGCATGGGGGAGAGGTGTCAGGTGGTGGGGGGGCTGCAGCTCGGGTCCGTGGGGGTCCTCCCTGGGGCCTGGGCTGTGAGAGCCTGGCTTGGCACTCTTCCCGTGGCCCCCGTCCAGCCCCGTCAGGTGGGGACCCACAGGTTCTCGGTGTCCTGGGTGGGTGTGGCCATCAGCCACCCTGGGGCCTGGGAGGAGTGGGCTGTTAGGGTCGCTCTAGCTGTCCTGTGCAGGCGGTGTTTTCTGTCAGGCCGTGTCCGGTGGGGTTATTAACTGTCCAGTGTGGGCGTGGCTGTCTCGGCTTGTTCCAGGGAAGCGTGCTACCTGTGCCCCAGGGTGTTACTGTCGCAGACAGCTTCCCAGTGTGCTCCCAAGCAGTTTATTCACGTGTTTGTTGCCAGGGCCGGGGGACTGGCCAAGTCATGTGGTGTCACTCCCCACCACCACCCTCGCCTCGGGCTCCCCCACCTGGCCTGGACCTACCAGGACTGGCCCCAAGCCCAGGATCCCTCTACCCTCTGTGAGGGTCCTTTTCAGCTGCCCACCCCCCAATCCTGGCTCCTGTCTGTCCGCCTGCGGCCAGAGCAGCCCCTCAGGGCGCTGGCATGAGTGGGATCTGCAGCCTCCATTAGCCTCCTGAATTATGCAGGAGCCGTGGTGGGTCGAAGCACTTTAGCAGGACCAGGCTGAGGAGAGGAGCCGGAATGGGTGGGGCTCGTGGGGTGGGGGTGGGGTAGGAGGGGAGGATGGGTGCTGTGAGCCGAGGCTGCTGGGCACCAGGCCCCCAAGGCAAGCCCCTTCCTTCCTGTGGAGTTCTGATGGGTGGCAGGTTCCCAGGTTCCTGCCCGATGCAGGCATTGCACGCTTGCACATCCCAGGCCAGCAGGTCTACCGGCTGCTTCCACCCACGCCTGGCTCCAAGTGGCCTGGCACAGCCGGAGCATTAATGGGGATGCGCACTGGCAAACAGGCTCCAGCTGACCGGAGCGTGGCAGACACTCAGTGGAGCTGGGGACTGGGGCTAGAGCTCCTGGCAGAGCCAGCAGGCTCAACTGCAGGCTTGCAGAACAGGGCAGCTTGGGCTCCAGAGCACAACCCTTGGCTCCAACCAGGAGGCCACTGGGCTAGTCAGAGCTTCCTGGAAACAGCACTGACTCTGGGGTGTGGCCCCGATGTGTGGGACATCTGGTCAACACAAGCCACAAATGTCATCGAGACTCCTCCTGCTGTTCCAGGCCTGAGCTTTGTCTTCTTGTCCCCACAGGTGCCTTGCAGATTGAGAGCAGTGAGGAGTCAGACCAAGGCAAGTACGAGTGTGTGGCGACCAACTCTGCAGGCACACGCTACTCGGCCCCTGCTAACCTGTATGTGCGAGGTAAGGACCCGGCAGTGCAGGGCGTGGCCTGTCTCCGTGGAGCAGAGCTGCCCTGCTGGGCGTGGACACACGGGGTGAGGGGGCTGCCCTGGGCCTGGTCTCTCCTTCCCAGCTCTCTCTGCAGCAGTCATAGCAGCAGCACTGCCCGCCGGGCACACTTCTCCTGTTGTCACCACTACTCTGCCTTCCTTCCCTGCAGGCCCTTGGGGAAGCAGCCACTCTTGGGAGCATTTGTCTCTTGTAGGTCCTGCTGGGCCCAGAGCCCCAAGGGAGTCCAGAGCCTTCCAGGCAGACCTGTGTGTGCGCAGGCACACACATTTGTGTGTAAATGTGTGTATACCTGCCTAGTCTTCCTTGAGTGTGTCCCACCCTCCCCCTAGCAGGGCAGGCTTCCGGCCAGGTGTGCTTGCCCTCTGGCCAGGTCTGCCCGGTGCCTTCCTGGAGGGGGAGCCAGCTGTGCTCTGCCACCAACCAGGACCCTCTGCAGGGGGTCCGGCCGAGGCAGCCCTGCGGGTGAGCACCTCTTACCTTCCGAGTGTTCCTTGCTGGGACTAAATGTGTTGTGCATTTTCACAAGTCCAGGAACCCAGCAGAGGAGCTGGGGACTGTTTTGAAGTGTCCAGTCCCTACTGTGCTCACAGCCCAAGGGCCACCAAAGCTGGCCGCCTGCCGCTTCCTGTGAACAGGCTGGGTCTGCTGTGCATGGTGCCCAGGAGGAGTCCTGGAGCCCCTTCTGCCCCACCCCCACTGTCCCCTCACTGAGCCCTCCTGCACAGATGGGCGTCATTAAAAGTGAAACCGGTTCCCTTGGGGGATTTGTAAAGGAAAGTGGATGCGACTTCCTTACAGTGATGATTTCATCGTCCTAAGTGCTTAGTACAGCTTCACGGGGGTGTCCGCCTTTCTGCCCCGGCAGTACCGAGGGCCCATCCGTCCCAGCTCCTCTAGGACGGCTCTGCTGTGCTGGCCACCAGCTCTGTATCCCGAACCCTGCTTGTGAGCGGGCTGCCCACGGAGAACTCCCCCCGCCCCCAGTGCCGGCCTGCGCAACAGTCTGTGCCCACCCGCCTCCCAGCAGCACGGCTGCCCATTACCCTCCAGGCCGGAGGGAGGCCCCTGCTGGGCACCAGCTATCAGGATCTCAGCTTCAGCCTCCAGACCAGTGTGGACCATGGCCCAGGGTTTCTCAGCCTTGACACTGTTGACATTTCAGGCTGAAGAACTCTCAGTTGTGTGGGGCAGTCCTGTGCATTGTAGTAGGATGTCTAGCAGCATCCCCGGCCCACTCGATGCCAGTAATACCCCCTAGTCACAACAACCCAGCAAGCCTCCAGACCTTCCCCAGGGGCGCCTGGGGGAGTCCCCCCAGCTGAGAACTGCCCAGAATGGTCAGCATCCCCTGGGCAATCATCTCTATCCATCTCTGACTCTTGTCCACCAAGCTCAAGGCTGTGTCTCCTCAGATTTGGCTTCAGTGTCCACCTCTCATCCTGCCTCTTGTCTCCTAGACTCACAGGGTTCCCACTCCCTCTCTGAAGCCATGTGCTTGCTGCACATAATCAGACAGCAAGTGTAAAGCTCCCGGCATGGTGCCAGGCGCGCAGGAAGTGCTCAGCAGTCAGCTGCCGCCGCCGCTGCTGGCAGGACAGCACTGCTGGGAAACAGACGCATCCTCCGGTTGCTCTGACTTTGCCCACAGCTCCACCCACGGTCTAGCAGGCCCAGGCGTGCGTGGCAGACTCAACTCTCCCTCACCCTCTGACTCCCCACTCTGAGTGACTCACTCTCTCCTCCCGTCCACAGCGTCTCTCCTCCAGCTTTCAGGGCGTACTGCTGCCAGGGGCCAGGGCAAGGCCACACCCTCTGCAGAGCCCACCCTACCTGACCCTGACTTCCCCCTTCTCTGCAGGGAGCTGGCCACCAGGCCACAGCTGTCTCTGAACAGGGTGCTGTCTTCACAGCCTTTCTCCCCACAGGTGCCCAGACCAGCTCCTCACACTGTGCTACCATGCAGTGTGGGGCTTCCTCAGAGTGGCGGGGTTCTGGTGGCTTGTGTGCCTGGTGGGTTTGTGGGCTGGGTGGGCCCTGACCCCAGAGCCCAGCTCCCTGGGTCTGCCTGAGCCGTGGGGTGCGCGTGAGGCCAGGGGCCTGCCTGTGCCCCACTTCCATGCTGCCCCGCCCTGCCCCTGGCATCCCAGCACCTGCCCGGGGGACTCAGCCCCGTCCACCGTGTCCTCCATGAGTCCTGAGTCTTTTGTGAGCGGTGTGGTCTGCGCGCCCCTGCGTGCACGTGTGTGTGCTGGGGCCCGAGAGTCTTGTCTCGTTTCCGTGCTGTGTGGGCAGACGAGGGTTGGCCTGTTTTTACTCTCTCTGTGTTTCTCCTTGTCTTTTTTTTATTCCCTCTTCATCCTCATCGCACTCTGCCATCAACCCAAACTCTCATCTCTCAGATCAGCGAGAAGGTTGGTCCTTTTCACTTCTTATCCATCTACAGTTCGCCCATCGATGGGATGCTCCCGTCAGTAGGGACCAGTGGGTGCGACCAGCTCCCTAGGGCTCGCTCCAGCCAGGCCTGCCTGCCAGTTGGGCTCTGTGGTCTGTTGTTCGGGCCGGCAGGCGGGCAGGACCAGGGGTGGGTGGGCATGCCCCCCTGCACTGCATGTTTCTGCTGCTTGCGTCCCTGATAAACCTTGAGTCTGCATGTCCCCTCAGCAGGGCTCCCCTGCAGGGGTGTTCGGGCGGGCATGGTGCATGGCACACAGCTGCACTTCACCTGTGTGCCCAGGCCGGGCCAGCTGTCTGTTCCAGGTGGAGTTCAGGTGTGGCTGTGGGAACTGTGAGAGCAGAAGTGCTTTATGTGTACCTGTGGGGCCTTCCACAACCCCCAGTCACCTCGACTCCCCATCTGCCTGAGCTCAGCTGAAACCACTGAGAAGACAAAGGGGAAAGGCTCATCTAGAACGAGCTCACCCCTCAAGGTCCTGCAGCACAGGACAAAAGTCCTGCAGCGCCGGCCCTGTCCTTTCCCCCAGCAGCAGCCCTGGTCTGCCCCCTGAGCTTAGTGTCCATGGCATAGGGTGGGTGGTATCATCGTGGCCCACTGAAGGTGTCCCCTACACTCTGTCGCTTCCTTCTCTGGCCAGATCCAAATGCAAGGCTTCCCACTGGCCCTAGACCCCTCTCTCTGCCCAAGTCTCCCAGACAGCTTGCATTTCCTCAGCCCTGTGCTGGGTGCTGGGCATTCTGACCCGAGGAGCTCACCCCTTGAATAGGCAACTGCAACTTAATGAGGCCCACTTGGGAGCCAAAGATTGGAAAGGGCTTCCTGCAGACTCCACTCCGACCTGCTCTATCGCAGTGTCGCACGGGCCCTGTTCTCAGCCCCCCCGGGGTGAGCGGCTCTTTCTGTGCCCCGTGGCCTGAGTGGCCAGGGGAGGATCGCCTGTCCACAGGGCTTTGGGCTGAGCCCCAGGAAGCAGAGCTGGGCCACCTGGCCCCCTCCGTGTCATCTCTGTGGCTTGAGTTTCCTCCACTAGGGCGAGGGAGCCAGTTGGGAGGAGGGCTGTGGCCTCGGCTCAGATAACAGCCCTGAGCATCCACCCATATGCTCCCCTGAGCTGTGGGGCATTTCGGTTACACCGTTTTGCTGACCGGGCGGATCTTCCCCGGGCGTTCAGAAGCCCGCCAATAGCAGAGACGGCCTAGCCTGCAGCTGCCTCCCGCTGCGCCCCTCTTCCCCCACCCTCCTGTTCCCTCGTCCCTTCCCCACCCTCTCAGTGGTCCCACCAAAAATAAGCACGTACACAAATATTTAACGGGAAGGCAGAAATGAGTTTCTAAATATTCCGGGGGGATTTGCTGGGCTGGTAATTTGTTTGGCGCTGATAATTACATCTTACATTTTTCCAGCTTTACTTAAAACTGTGCGCCGAGCGCGCCGGCATTTAATTACTGCTCTGCGGCAGCCACAAGGTTATTTATTAAAGAGTTATTTTATCTTGATACAGTGGATACTGCCCCTGATCCCCTCCTTAATGTTGTGTTATTTTCATTCGAGAAATTTCTGCGAGTGAATGCAGATTGCGGGGCAGCCTTCCCCGGCGATTAGGCTGTCACTTCCCTGAATACCAGCGCCTCCGGGCGCCGCGCCGCCCTATTATAGGGGTTGTCGGCGCAAATAATTAGACTTAAAAGTTACAGCTCAAATATAATCCAGAAATGGCAGGGCCCTGTTTTGGAAATTGTCTGTGAAATGCCAGCACTCAGTATGCACGGGGAACGGTAAGAGACGGGCATTGTCAGAGCGTGATGTTGGACTCCTCAGTGCGTTTTTCCCGGCCCTGGTCTTCCCTTCCCTGCTGTTGCTTCTGTCAGCAGACCGAGTCCAGGGCGAGCACCGTCCCTCTCGGAGGCCTTGCGTCTGCGGCAGCGGGAGGAATGACAGTGCGGCTGCTGCCGTGGCTGTGGGAAGGGGACTGTTTCTCTGGGCAGGTCCAGGGTGTGCGGCCCCACAGGCGGCGGCAATCCCGGGGGGTTGTCCCTCGCCTCTCTCGCCTTGTAGCCAAAGCCCATAAGGGTCAAGGGCCGCCCACCCAGCAGTCTCTGGGCCGGAGGCCCTTGCCTGGTGCTATCCTTAGTCCCTGGAGTTCTCCCTTCCACCTGCCTCCAGGAGGGGGAAACAAAAAAATGAAACTGTTCTCAATGTTGGTGCACGAAGGTACCCCATTGGCTGACAGTGGGCAGAGACCTTGTTCTCTGGGGACTGTTTGGGGTAAAGTCCAGTCAGCTTTGTGCCCTGCTTAGGTTGGGATCCAGGGTCTGTTGATCAAGGACCTACTTCCTTTTCCTGGGGCTCTTTGCTCTCATGTTCAGGGACCCAGCCATTGACTGGGGCCAAGCTGGCCTCCGAGCCCTCTCACCTGACACAGGCTCCCCAGTCCCACCCAGAACCAAGAAGCTTCAGGAGCTTCTCTCGGGAGTCTCCTGGGTCTCTTTTCTTCAGCCCTGTCAGCCAGGTGCAGACAGCACGAGCTCTCCATCAGACAGGCTGCTTGTAGTACCCAGATAAACGCGGGCATGTCACCGAGAGTGCCTTAGCCAGTGCCTTATCTGTCATTGGAAGGTGGTAGCTGTGGAAACCTTCGGCACATAGTGGGTGCTCAAGAGTGGTTTCCCTTCCCCAAATGGCCATGCGCGAGGAGATGGGGCAGCCACTGGCTGAGAGCAGAGGAAAGACTTGGTCAGTTAAGGCTGCTCCCTGTCTTTCTGCTCCAGCCTGGGCTGTGCTGGACCCCACACACTTGGCAGGCCTGGGCCTGGCCTGCAAACAGACCCATCTGCACCTCTGTCCCCCTGGCCCGCCCCGCAGGCCCAGCTCCAGAGGCCAGGGGCGCCCACACCACCAGGTGTGGCTGTGCTTCTTTCTGTGCCTCCTGACCTCATCTCTGTGCCATTGGGGGCGCGTTGTGCTCACAGGGGGCTTTTTGTTGTGGCTTCCTCTTGCCAGCCATGCTCTGGGGCCCACCTGCCCTCTGCCACACAGAGCTGCTCTACCTGTGACTTGCTCTTGTCCTTCGATGTGGACTCCCAGCTTTGGGACAGATGACAGAAACCCGCTTATATCAGCCTAAGCAAAACAAGGAAACTCTTGTCTTAACAAACTGAGAAATGGAGATTGGTGTCAGGCAGAGCTGGATCCAGGTGTTTGAACAGTTTGGGTGGGCATTTGTCCTTGTCTCTTAGCTCTGCTGTCATCAGTCAGTCGACTGCTTCATTCTCAGCAGGGCCTCTTACGTTGCCCCCAGCCCCTCTAAGGTTAGCCACCGCAGTGGAGAGAGAAGGCCCGCCATTCTCATCTTTGTTGAGAAAGTCTAAAGACTGTATTGGCCAGATCTGGGTCATGTGCCTCGCGGGGCAAGAATGGGATGGCTTCCCTAGAGGAAATGACGATGCCAGTCTAGAAGGTAGAATGCTGCGTGTCCACGAGACGTGTGGAGACCCCGTCCAGCCTGGGGACACAGGGAAATGACCAAGCCCATGACACTGGTCATGCCTGGCCCACTCAGGGCACTGGTGGGGCTCCAGTTCTGTTGGAAGGCCCCAGAGTGAGGTGGTGCAGATGGAGCTGAGGCAGGGGCCAGGGAAGGTAGGTCGTGTGGTCGGGGCCGAGGAGTCACTGGGCAACCCTGGAGGAGTTCTTGACCAGGGAAGTGGAGAGAGCAGATCTGGGCCAGAGCAGCGGGCCTGGAGGACAGCAAGGCAGGAGGAGCAGTGAGGAACTCCATGCAGCTATCCAGAGAAAGATGGTGGTGGCTTGGACTTGGGTGGTACCAGTTGCCCTCGGATTTGGAGAGGAAGTGGTAGGTAGTGCGTTAGCAGGACCTGGTGGTTTGCTGGATGTCTGGTCTCTGGGCCAGAGCTCGACCCCTGTGCAGGGAGATCAGAGGTTGGACTGGGTGGTCTCTGCATTTGCTTCCGGTCCCAGTTCTGTGGTTTTAGGCTGCGCAAGCAGCAGAGCCTCAAACCTCCAGCAGAGGTGCTCCTGGTGGGGTACCATGGTCTTTTGCATGCCTGGGCTCCCCCACAGGAGTCCTCTGAGACCTGCACTCTCAGTGGTGCCTGCTGGTCACTTAGCCTTGCTGCCTGCCTTCTTCAGCCCTGTCTGCAGGGGTGCCCGTGAAGGGCACACCCCCGCCTCTGCCCACCAGCCGCATGACCTGTCTGCATGCCGAGCATGCCTGCCCTCTTCTGCATGTTCCAAATGTCCGTGCCAGGCTTGCAACTTTGGGGGGCGGGTCACCTGGCTGTACCTTGGATTGAGAAGCTCAGAGCAGCTTCTGACCTGGGGAGCCCAAGGCCGGAGGCTGTGGCCAGGCACAGCCACCCTCCCCCTTGAGATCCTTGTTCATTGGCGCAGAAAGCCATCTGCTCGGCGCCCTCATCATGTTACTGCCATCGTCATGCCCATTCTGCCCGTGGACCACATCCCTGGCCCGCCCGGACCCCTTGCCCCTGCCCAGTCCCTCCTGGGGGGCAGCCCCTCTTCTTGGGTTCCTAGGCTGCGCCTTGAGCATGGCTGAGGTCATGGCAGGAGGTCGTGCCACAGCCCTCTTCTCTTCTTGGGCCTGGAGGTGGAGGCGGCAACTCCAGAAAAGGCGGCTGTGTCATTCCCAGACTGATCCTCTGCCCAGCCCCAGCCATGCTCCAAGGACCCTCCCCCGTAGGGTGCCTGCACTTCTCTCGCAGGGGGCCCCAGCTGGCCTCTCTGCAGACCCTCGTGGGGAGAAGGTCAGGAGCAGGTAGGGGCAGGCACTGGAAGGTGACCTGGCTTGTGGCCCTGAGTAGGCCTGGCCTTTGCACTGAGTCCCTGTTTGACCTTGGGCAGATAGGACTTTTCTGGGCCTCAGTTTCCTAGGCTGTCAACTGGGAGCTTGGTTGCAGAATCTCTCGTGTTCCAGACAGTCCCTGAGTGCAGGGGCTACTTCTGTCCTGGAAGTGGGGTGGGCAGTGGTGAACCAGGGCCCAGGGACTCCGCCCCTCCTGTCTCTGAGGTGGGCTTGGCTCTGACAAGAGGGGCTTCCTGGATGAGGGGCCCCTGCCCTTCCATCCCCTTGCGTCCCCTGCCCAGCCTATGAGTGCTTCTCTCCCTCCTCCCGCAGTGCGCCGTGTGGCTCCTCGTTTCTCCATCCCTCCCACTAGCCAGGAGGTGATGCCGGGCGGCAGTGTGAACCTGACGTGCGTCGCAGTGGGCGCGCCCATGCCCTATGTGAAATGGATGATGGGCGCCGAGGAACTCACCAAGGAGGACGAGATGCCAGTTGGCCGCAATGTGCTGGAGCTCAGCAATGTCATGCGTTCTGCCAACTACACCTGTGTGGCCATCTCTTCCCTGGGTATGATTGAGGCCACGGCCCAGGTCACAGTGAAAGGTGAGTGCCACGGGCAGGCCTTGTTGCGGAGTGCTGCTGGAGTACCAGCGTGCATGGCTGCTGTTGGGCCAGGCCAGGCCCTGTCGTGCCCTCTCCTGGATGCATTGGCTCTGGGGTCCTCCTGGCCCCTGGGGGTGGAGGGAGAGCTTTCGCTCATTCGTAGTCTCAGCAGTAACAGCTAGCAGGTCCTGAGTCCTGGGGGCAGAGGCCGTGCTGGGAAGCACAGATTACATTACTCAGCCTCAGTGTCACCCTGGGAGATAGATACTCTCATCCCCCTTTTGCAAGTGAAGGAACTGTGATGCAGGGTCACACAGAAGTAATCATGGAGCCAGGACTTGAACCCTGGGGGTCTGATTCCACAGCACGCCCCTCTTACCACCACATAGCAGCAGACCCTCGAGTTTCCCAGCCTCCTGGCAAGAAGGGCATAAAACAGGATAAACAGTAACCAAAGGGCGTGTGGGCTCCCTGGGCCCTGGGACGAGCAAATGTGTGTGGCAGGCTCCCTGCCCTCCCTGCTTCCGCTCTGCCTCCTCCGATCCATCCTCCCCATTCTGCAGCTTCAGTGCTCTTTTCAGCATGCACAGCAGGATTGTCTCTCCCTTTAAAGAAAGGGAGAGAGCCTTCCAGTGTCTGCCCCTGGCTTTAGGATAGAAACCGGGATCCTCACTGTGGCCTCCTTGCCACTGCAC
Source organism: Phyllostomus hastatus (assembly GCF_019186645.2). Classification (NCBI taxonomy): domain Eukaryota; kingdom Metazoa; phylum Chordata; class Mammalia; order Chiroptera; family Phyllostomidae; genus Phyllostomus; species Phyllostomus hastatus. Next base: position 29,344,504 of record NW_025334013.1, read on the forward strand.
ACCCAGTGCTGATGGGCTGGGTGCCTGACCCAGCCCTGGCCATCGCTGGCTCCATCTTGCTGTCCAGGTCTTAGCTCTGTGAGACCTTCCCTGGTCAGCCCGTCTAGAGAGAGTCCTTGGCTTTCTTTCCCACCCAGCACCCTGCTTCCTGCTGCCCTTGCCCACACCAACATCATTGTCCGCACATCAGTGCTCGCCTCTCGCACTGGAGTTTAAGCTCCATGCGAGCAGGCACCTGCCTGTGCGACGTGGGCCTTGGCCCTGGCACAGTGCCTGACACTCCGTAGTTATTTGTTCAACGTTGGCTGTGGGCCTGGGACTTCTCTATCGGTAATTTCAGCCGAGCCACTGGCTCTGTGGGCCAGCGCCCCATCATTCTTTCTAAAATTCAGGGCCATTCCCTGAGGGAACACCTTCCCCCCTCCCTGGCCCCTGCTATGCATACGCACCCACCGGTGAGCCCAGGCAGGCTGCAGAAGCAGGTCTCAGCCGCAGCCTGCGTGTCTCTCATCTCCGTGGGACCCGGGCAGGCAGTGTCTCGTCTGGGTCTGATTGACAGATGAGTCACAGGGGCTGGTGTGGAGATGCAGCCAGTCCCAGAAGTGGCGTGGACAGGCACTGGATGATGCAAGGCCTCCGGGGTCAGACAGGCACCATCCCCCACTAGGTTCCCTCAGAGGTCACCGCATACTTTCCAGGCCATTCATCAAGGTGGGCTGTGGGGGTCAACCACACTCTGGTTAGGTGACCCCTGGGGTCATGACCCCAGGTAGCCCTGAGCATCTCACTTCGTCCCCAGCTTTGCCAAAGCCTCCAATTGACCTCGTGGTGACAGAGACGACCGCCACCAGCGTCACCCTGACCTGGGACTCTGGGAACTCGGAGCCTGTGTCCTACTATGGCATTCAGTACCGCGCATCGGGCACAGAGGGCCCCTTTCAGGAGGTGGACGGCGTGGCCACCACTCGCTACAGCATTGGCGGCCTCAGCCCTTTTTCAGAATACATCTTCCGTGTGCTGGCAGTGAACAGCATCGGGCGAGGGCCGCCCAGTGAGGCGGTGCGGGCACGCACGGGGGAGCAGGCGCCCTCGAGCCCCCCACGCCGTGTGCAGGCACGCATGCTGAGCGCCAGCACCATGCTGGTGCAGTGGGAGCCGCCCGAGGAGCCCAATGGCCTGGTGCGGGGCTACCGCGTCTACTATTCCCCCGACTCCCGGCGCCCCCTGAGCGCCTGGCACAAGCACAACACAGACGCGGGGCTCCTCACCACCGTGGGCAGCCTGCTGCCTGGCATCACCTACAGCCTGCGCGTGCTGGCCTTCACCGCCGTGGGCGATGGGCCCCCCAGCCCCGCCATCCAGGTCAAGACGCAGCAGGGAGGTAGGTGTGGGCAGCACACTGGCCGGATGGCCACAGCAGAGCTGGGGGGCGGGGACCCAGCCGTGACGGCACCTCCTTCCTCAGGCTGTGCACGCAGGGGTTCGGGAAGGAGGAGGGCCCGTATTCCTCATGTGTGCAGTCGCTCGGAATGCAGGCTAAGGGTGTTGGGGTGAAGATCTGCCCTCCCCTGCCTTTTTCCCCTGGGTGCCCCCACCCTTGGGGGCATCGGTGAGGCTGACCACGCCCGGCCTGGGGTGTTGCAGTGCCTGCCCAGCCCGCGGACTTCCAGGCCGAGGCGGAGTCCGACACCCGGATTCAGCTCTCCTGGCTGCTGCCCCCTCAGGAGCGGATCGTCATGTACGAGCTGGTATACTGGGCCGCGGAGGACGAAGGCCAGCAGGTGAGCGCTCGGCGAGGACAGGAGGGGGAGGAGGGCCTCTCCTGGTCCCTCAGGGTCTGTGCTGGGCCTACCCAGGTAGGCCTGGCTAGATTTCTGTAGCCCCTGGGGTACTCCTGGGGACTCTGTGGCTCGTGCAGCCTTTATGGCTCCTAGTCTTTGTGACCCCGTGCTGGGTGCAGAGTGACTAGGTCTGTCCTTGAGTCCCCCAGGTTCTGTCGCTCACGTGGCACTGGCCGAGCCCTAGAGTTCCCCTGGGGTTGTGTGTCCCTCGTGTGGGCCCGGTGTCCAGCGACACAGAGGCAGCCCTGGAGCCACGGTGGCTCCAGAGGGGTCAGCTGTACCTCATGCTGGGGAACAGCTTCTGAATGACCTTGGTTTGAGGTCAGAGCAGTCAGTGAGTGCTCCCTGCTCTTCCAGCACAAGGTGACCTTCGATCCTGCCTCCTCCTACACCCTGGAGGACTTGAAGCCTGACACGCTGTACCGCTTCCAGCTGGCCGCCCGCTCTGAGATGGGGGTGGGCGTCTTCACCCCTACCATTGAGGCCCGCACAGCACAGTCCAGTAAGTGTCTTCGGAAATGACTGCGTGCCACTGCTGGGCTGGGACACGCACACACACACACCCCCTCCCCCACGCCCGGGCAGGCGGCCAGGTCCGCTGGGCCCCGCACTAGACTCTGGCCTGGGCTCCAGGTCTGGACCCGTAGAGAGGGACAGGTAAGTGCCCTCTAGTCCGCGGCCAGGCAGCTATTGCACTCACTGCTCCCTGCCTGACTTCTGTCCCCTCCACGCCCCCTCACCCCACCCAGGTAAGTTCTGTGTCTGTGACTCATCTCCTCCCTGCACCCGCCTCTGTGCTGGTCGCGCCAGCTGACTAGACCGTCCTCAGTGATGGGACCCCCACACTCACTGAGCCCCAGACCTGCTTTGGCAGCTGTCGCCCTCCCCATACTCCTGCATCTCATCTCCCCATCGCCCGTGTCCCCTCCCTCGCACCCCGCACCATGAGTGTGTGTGAGCCATGCAGTCACACCAAGCCGAGTGCCCACAGAGCACACCTGTCAGAGTGAGACCATGTGACTGCGTGTGTCCATGTGCCTGCACTGGGATCCTGTGGCCATCTGTGTGTGGGGCTGTCCACGAGGCCGTTTGTGTGATAACTTGTGTATTGCATGCTGCACGTGTGCGACTGGTGCTGTGAGCACGTGTCACCACGTCCAACCACCTGGCCGTGCGGCTCCTGCAGGTGTGGGTCAGTGAGTCTCTGCGTCCCTACCATGGGGTCTGTGAAACTTTTCTTATTTTTTAAGGTCTTATTATTTTTAAAGAGAGGGGGAGGGAGGGAGAAAGAGGAGAGAAACATCAATGTGTGGTTGCCTCTCGTATGCCCCTCACTGGGAACCTGGCCTACGACCCAAGCATGTGCCCTGAGTGGGAATTGAACCAGCGACCCTTTGGTTCGCAGGCTGGTGCTCAGTCCACTGAGCCACACCAGCCAGGACTCAGTCTGTTAAGGCCTCCTTAGGATTGGGACTCAGCAAGTGTGTCTTTGGGCATCTGACCCATGATTCTGTCTGTGGGTCTCTGCAGCTCTCGCTGTCTGGTCACTCGGCCACCGCAGACCACTGTTCGTGAGCTCTATGTGATGAGAGTGCTGGGGCTGTGCCGCAGGATGGGGTCATGGCGTCGAGACAGGAAGCACGTGTGACGGCCTTAAAGCATGGCAGCATCCATGAGGTGGCCCGTGCCACAGTGCCACGAGAGTGTGCCAGTGATGTCAGGAAACAATGTGTGACCTCGTGTTCATGAATTCATTCCACCTGCAGCTCTTGCACACCTGCTGGGCGCCAGGGCTTGTGCACACTGCAGGGCTGGCAGCACGACCCTGACACGGCCTTTGCCCACGGGAGTCCTAGTCTAGGGGGCACACAGCCCTTGAACCTGCAATTATCCAAATGACCTTTTAATTACATTTGTATAAAGTGCTGTGGAGGAGACAGACAGTGGAGAGATGGCAGGATGAGAACCCCATCTGGTCTGAGGGGTCAGGAGGGGCTTCCCAGTGTGACACAGAGGCTTCAGGGAGGGGGTCAGCAGGTGCCCAGGCCCTGAAGGAGGAAGGTGCTTGGTTGTGGCCAGGGGCAAGCGACGGGCCCATGTGGCTGGAGCAGCCACCTGACCTCGGGGAAAGGTGGGAGGGCCGACGCTCCGGCGTGGGAAGGCCGGGGTGAGGAGGCTGTGCGGTGGTCTAGGCAAAAGACAGCCACTCAGGTGAGACAGCGGTGGTGGCTGTGGGAGCTCTCCGGGGTGCAAACGGATGAGGTGTGGGGGCTGAGAGAGAAACGTCGGGTGGACCCTGTGTTTCTGACGCGTAGACCTAGGAGAAGGGTGGTGGCTCTTCTGAGGGTAGGAGATAGGACAGAAGCAGGACCCAAGCTCAGGTGCTCTTCTCCACCTGCATGGTGATGCTGGACAGGCCTCGGAAGCCAGGGTCTGCACTGAGATGAGGGACCCTGAGGAGGATGGAGGATGGCTGGAGACAGGAGGAGGTCCCAGAGAGTGGTTGGAGTGGGGTGTGTTGGAGGGTGAGAAGAGAGTTTCGAGAAGTAGACCAGGTGTTGCTGCCGAGAGGTCAGGGGAACACGCAGTGTCTGCTGGAGTTCAGAATGTGGAGGAATGAATGGGCCTGGACAAGAGTTTGGGGGACATGAGGACCGATGCAAGGCATGATGGGAGGCAAGGAAGTAGGGACAGAAAGCTCAGATGTCGGCTGTGTAGTTGGGAGAGAGGAGATGGCGTCCTGCCATCACATGGGCCTCCACGCAGAGGCCCGGGGTTTGTCTCTTCAAGTGGGAAAATCTTGAGCATACTTCAGTGCTATAAAGAAGGAGCCAATAGGATGACGTAGAAAATATGGGAAAGAAGGGCCATGGGAGGCTCAGGAAGGGGAAAGGGGCCGAGCATGGGTGATGGCAGTGACTGGCCTGGAGCAGGGGAGTACAGCCCCCCTTCTGGGCGGCGGGGAGGTGAGAATCGGTGCTAATGCAGGTCCGTGGGTGAGTTTGGTAGCAAGAGATGGAGGGAGCTGCTTTTGGGAAGTTTTGGTTTTCTCTGCAAAGCAGGAGACAGGTCACGTGCTAAGGAAGGGAGGCGATGGGAGCTGGGGGTTCGAGAAACCTGAAGGAGGCTGGACTCACCTGTCACGTGGCAGAGCGAGGTGGGCAGAAAGACGGGCAGGCAGTGTGGCGGCCCGTGAGCCTCAGGGCATGTGTTCGGAGGGAGCCGCCCTGACTGAGCAGGCAGCTTCTTCAACCTCCCCGGTGCCGCCTTGGAGAAGGTGGAGAGGTGGATTCATGTGGAGCTCAGAGCAGGCCAGGCAGGAGTGGGATAAGGTGAGGGGGTTGGGGCTAGTGGTAAGGTGGAGGGCTTCAGTGTCTAGTGGGGGTGGTAAGGGTGGCAGGTCAAGGGTCGGAGGCCTCTAGGGGGTGAAGAGCAGGCACCATGCTGGGGCCTGGAGCACAGCTGGGCTGGGACAGGAGGTGAGGTCCACGAGGGGCCGTTGGAGGCCGTGGTCTGGGAAGTAGGGCTGTGTCCGGTAGTGGCGTGGTCCAGGGTCTGAGCACAGCAGTGCTGGGAAGGAGAAAGGCTAGGCAATGGGGGACTCTGGGGCCAGTGGGCTGAGGGGGCCACTGAAGTCACCTGGGCAGGGGCTGGTGGCAGAACTTGATGTGGCAAGGAGGCCCATGCAATGACAGCAGTGTCCTGGGTGGGAAGAGGGTCCGGAAGTGTCCCTGGGCATGAGGAAAGCGCAGACCCACCCCATAACCCCAGGGACCCAGTGAGTGAGAGCACCTGCAGCAGGTACTTCTCCAAACTACCCCAGGGGCCATCGGCCCCTTCACGTCTGGCCTCCAGCCTCTGTGGTCACCTGTGGCTCGGGCAGACACCTGGTCCAGGCAGGCACAGGCCGGGGCATCCCTCTGCTGGCACAGCCTGTGGGGCCGCTTGTCCTCAGAAGACAAGAGCTGTGGGGATAGCGTCTGGAGAGGTTCTCTGTATGTGGCTGTGTGTGCGGGGTGTGGGAGTGGGGTGGCATGGCCTGTCCTCGTGTGTGTGTGATGCCGTGTGTGTCTGGGGTGAGACAGCATATGTGTGAGGCACTGTGTTAGAGCCCCATATGTGTGTGGGAGACACCGTGTGTTTGTGTGAGAGAGAGCGCGCGTGCGTGGGCTCACACACGCCTGTGGTCCAGAGGCAGCCGGGCTGTCTGGCAGCAGTGGCTGCAGCCAGCCTGGGGGCCCTGGGATGGCCGTGGCGCACTTGGGGAATGACCTGCCCGGGTGAGTTCCCCTCTGTGACTCGTCGCCGTGCCTGTGAACACCCCCTCCATCTGCCTGCTTCCCCCTCCCCCGTTTGTCTTCCCCAGCCCCTTCTGCCCCTCCCCAGAAGGTGACCTGTGTGAGCACGGGCTCCACCACAGTCCGGGTAAGTTGGGTCCCACCGCCGGCCGACAGCCAAAACGGCATTATCACCCAGTACTCGGTGGCCTACGAGGCGGTGGACGGCGAGGACCGCCGGCGGCAGGTGGTGAACGGCATCAGCCGCGAGCACTCCAGCTGGGACCTGGTGGGCCTGGAGAAGTGGACCGAGTACCGGGTGTGGGTGCGGGCGCACACGGACGTGGGCCCCGGCCCCGAGAGCAGCCCGGTGCTGGTGCGCACCAACGAGGACGGTAGGCAGCGGCGCCCACGGGGACGGGCAGGGAGGGGAGGCCCCCCGCCTGGACACCGCCCGCCTTGCAGCCCAGGGCCTTTGTCTCCCACAAGCCCAGGAGGAGTGCTCTTCCTGGTGCAGGCCGAATGGCTGAGGCTGGGGAGATGTAGCTTATGGGGTAGCCCACGCCCAAATCCCAGCCTTTGGGGCTCTTTCCAAGGCAGCCAGAGCCTTAAAAAACTAAAGTGGAAGCAGCCCCCACTAAGATTTGAGGGGTCAGAACCGGGAAGATAGGCACAAGAGACACTCAAAACAGAATCAGCAAGCCTCTACCTGGGCTGGACAGAATGGGGCCCGGGAGCAGACAGGGCAGGCAGTACAGACTGGGGATGTTGGCGGCCTCTCTGCTCCCCGCCAAGTGAGGTAGCCCTGAGCCAGGGAGCTGGCAGGTCCGGGGCTCTCCCTGCTCTCAGCAGAGGGAACCCTCCAAGTTCCTCTCTGGGGACAGGAGGTCTAAGGCAGCTGTATCACAGCCTCTCCTGGGGTAGTGGGTCACCAAGGCAAGGCCCTGGTGTGGGCTGTGCCCACTGAGCCGGACCCATTCCACCAAGCCTGACTTCCTTGTCTCCCTGGTCCCCAGTGCCCAGTGGGCCACCGCGGAAGGTGGAGGTGGAGCCACTGAACTCCACCGCCGTGCACGTCTCCTGGAAGCTGCCCCTCCCCAGCAAGCAGCACGGCCAGATCCGTGGCTACCAGGTCACTTATGTGCGGCTAGAGAACGGTGAGCCCCGTGGCCCACCCGTCATCCAGGATGTCATGCTGGCCGAGGCCCAGGTATGCCCCAGGAGATGGTGGGGTGGGAAGGTGGTGGCAGCCATACACTTGCGTCCTCTTTGGAGCCCAGGTTTGCCTCCCTCCACTGTCCGCTCTCAGAGGGACTGACACCGAGACCTCCTGCTGTGTCAGGCACGGGAGGCCCTGACCAAGTTAGGGCTAGGGCCCCACGACAGGCCCTGCCAGCCCCATCTCTCTGTCCTGGTGACAGTGCCAGCCTGGTGGTCAGCTCTGCAGCTCAGCCACCAGCACATACTAAGGGGCTCTGTCTCCACAGGCCCCAGTTGTCACCCCACTCAGACTTCAGTCCCCTTAAGTCCTTCTTGGTGGTTGGGAAGGAGCACCTTTGCTGTCCCGTTAGGCTGTGCTTTCAAGATGTGCCTGCCTCCTGGACAGTGCTGAGCTGGCCAGCTGCTCCTCCCACGGCCAGGCGCCAGGAAAGCTCTTCTCGGCAGTCAGTCTTCTCCCCCAACTTGGCCCTTGGCCATTGCCGAGTTCTGTGAATGGCCAGTCTGGGGCGATGGTCTCTGCCCAGCCCCGAGGAGAGTGGCTTAGCCCCTTGTGATTACCCTCCAGAGCTGGGCCTGCCAGCCAGCCTCATATCCCACCCTGTGCTCCGTCCTGGGGGTTGGTGACTGCCCGTGAGCTTGGGGCGAGGTCCCTGGGGTATCCTCAGCACTGGGTTGCTGTCTGCATGGAGAACCTGGGGTCCTAGGAGCTGATGTGAGTGGTCCAGAATTTCTCAGTATAGGTAGGTGGTTGAGCTTGGACAAGAAGCTAAGTCTCTGGGTTTCTGGGAAGAAGGCTGTAATTGCCATTGCAAGTTGTCTCCCAAAATCTTCAGCTGAAGAGTCCTAATGCCCAGTGTGATGGGCTCTCAGGGTCTGCCCATCTAGAATCAGGACCTCCGGGGAGCCACAGGAGGCAGCGCTGAGCTACCCTGAGGGAAGGAGCCTAGACTTGCCCCAGGACCACACACCCTCCCCTGCTTGGGCGGGGATCGGAGGTACAGGCACAGAACCTGTGCTGTGCTTACCAGTGGGCTCCCCCACACAGACGGGGCCCTCGTGCCTCCTGCTGGGCCCAGCCCACTGAACAAAATTCCTTTTTGCAACAAGGGCGCCCTCTCCCCACTCAGTCTGCGGGTGCTGAGAGAACAAGGGGGTGAGGAGGCGGGCGTCTACCCGCCTGCATTCCTGGGGCAGGTTGAGGGCTCCTCCTGGAGCCTCAGCTGACACACCCACCCAGAAACATTCCGGGAATGGGCTCCCTCCGGCCCCTCCCCTCCGAGGGGCTGGCAGCTCAGCTGTCGCCCGTGGGGTTCTGGAGAAGCCACTTTGGGTGCCCCCTTCTGGTCCCAAGAGGTTCGAAGGAAGCTGAGCTGTAGGAGGAGAGAGACTGCCCTCCGCGCCTCCAGCACCCCGTGACCTGGAGGCCGGCTGTGGGAGCTAAACATGAGCTCAGGCCCCAGGGAAGCCAACAGAAAACGAAGGGCTGTCCTTGAGGCCCCCGTGGGACTGGGTCATTCTGCTCTCAGCCAGTAGCAGAGCAGATGGGGCCTGGTCCCCAGCCTGGCCACAGGGTCCAACTGTCCCCTGAATGGTCTATCAAGGACACCACAGCCTGTCCGTCACCCAGCAGCACCATCTGCTAGGCCCAGGGCCCCGCTCCGTTCTGAAAGATCCATGGGGTACGTGCCCCCCATGGGTGTGCAGCCAGACCCACCTCCTTTCATTACGTCCCCGGGTTTGTCCCTGTTTCTCCTGGTCTCCGACTGTTCCTCCCTGTGTCCTTGTGCCCCTTTCTCATGGTCTCTATCTTTCTCCTTGTTTCCATCTCTCTCGCTCTGTTTTTGTCTCATTACCTTTTCTCTCCTCTTTTCTGACCCCTTCCCTCCCTCCCTCCCTCTCTCTCTCTCTCTCTCTCTCTCTCTCTCTCTCCCTCCCCCCTCTCTCCCCGCCTCACTCTCTCTCTCTCCATTCCACTCCACCTGCTTTGTCTCTCCCTTCTTCTCTCACTCTGCCTCCAGTGCAGGAGAGGTACCCTGTGAGGCCCTCCTGACTGGGCCTGGCTTGCACAGTGCGGGTCTCCCACCAGGCAAGGGACCTAGGGCAGAGGCGGGCCCAGCCACAAACTGGAAAGTGGCCATGGCCAGTAGGGGCCTGTTAACGACCTCCCCTCCATACCCTTGCCGCTCTCCTTGCAAAGCCTTTCAACCAGAGCAGGAGGAACTGGGCACAGTGGACAGAGGCAAAGCAGCACTCTGAGGGTGGTTGGGCTGAAGGACCCCATGCACCTCTGTCTTGGAGATGTCCTGGACCATCTCTCCATGCTGTGCTCTACACCTGCCGGTCCCCGGCCCTCCAGGGACATAGGGCCACAGAATGGAGACATCACTTCCTCCACCTGTCCAGCTAATACGTCTCCACGCCCCATGGCCTAGAGAAGAACGCACTGAGAAATAGCATTGCCAGCCCTGGCACATGCCTTCCTACCATGACGAGGTCTCAGGCACCCCCAGGAAGGAGCAGGGTCTGAGTGCTTCCCCTGTGCCCGTAGAGCAGGGCCCAGGCTCCGAGTTGGCTGTTCACAGCTCTGTCATCTTGCTGTCCAGCCTGCCCCAGGCCCCCACCCCCAACCGGGATGCAGGCCTCACTGCCCCGGGACGCTGGTTCTGCCTCTGACGGCTGTATAGTCTGTCATCCCCGCTGGGGTCGCGGCATGGCAACAACGCTTAGGCCGGGACTGCCCCAGGCAAACCGGGTTGTGCAGTCCCCCTCCCTGCTCGTCCCGTGGTGTGTTCCCTCCCCTCTGCCTGCCTGGTCCTGCCCACCCCGTGTCTGCCGGCCTGGCCCCCAAAGCACCTTCAGGTGGCGCACTCTGATCCCTCAGTGGCCTGGAGCCCTCCCCTCCTCAGCCCTGCTGCAGACAAATGGGCTCGTGAGGCAGGGGCTGGGGTCAAACCAGGGGAGTGGTTTTGGGTTGCCACCTCGTGGGCACTTCCCAGGCCCTCGTCCTCCGTCTGTGCTCCGTGGGCCAGGCGCTCTCCAGCCTGAGTCTTTCACATCCTGTCTCCCTTTCTCTCCCTCTCCGCGGTCAGTGGCAGCCAGAGGAATCCGAGGACTATGTAAGTAACAGGTGTGCGCGTGCGGGCAAGACCTGGGTCAAGCTGGGCTCGTGGGCCCCTCCCCTTCCCCTGCCTTTCCTCCCAGCCTGAGCTGCCAAGATCCACGGGGCACCAGCCGCATCTGGAGAAAATAGGCGTTTAGATGGGAGTGCCGAGCTGAGCAGCGATTGGCATTTCCTCTAATCCTCACTTCTTGCCCGTTGAGCAGCAATTTCAGGCCAATGTTCGTGATTAACCAGGGCCTGGCCCCGGCTCTGGCCAGACAGGGATGGAGTTAAATCCAATCCTGATTGTTAGGCCTTATTGATTCCTGGAATGAAAAATCACCTGCCCTGCGCCCAGGCTGGGGGGTCATTTGGAGAGCTGGGTTTGGGCATTGGTGCATTCTGGAGTCCCAGCCCTGGGACCCCCTCCAGCTGGGGCAGGAGGGGGCCTGTGAGGGGTTGGTGGTGGCTGCAGTGGCCCACCCAAGGCCGAGCTGGAGGGACACCAGGGCTGGCGGTAACAGCTCTGTTCCCACTGCACAGTGGTCTCTCCTTTCTTCCCACTCTTCCCTCGGTGTGATGTTGTCTGGCCTCCCATGGTGTCTCAGCATGTCCGGAAACGACGCCTTGGCTGGACATGGGCATATGGGCAGGGCCTGCCAAGGCCAGGGGACTTTTCAGGCATGACTGGGCGGATGGGGAAGTGCGTTCCCAGGGCGGGATTCCCTGTCCTTGTCTCTCCTCCCTGTCTCAGGAGGTATCGCAGGGCACAAGGTATTCACGGAGCTAGTGCCTCGATGGGGTCAGGTGGGGTTCTGACTTGATCCTCGGGGTAGCACTTGGGACCATCCCTCTGCCTTGCTCTGGGTGTGCATGGGGATGGGTTCGTACCTGCAGGTGGCCTTCCACCTGCTTATTCAAGAAGGGCTGTGGGCTACAGAATGTGTGTGCCAAGAGCCATGTAAGGCATTTCATGTGCATGTGTGTGTGAGGCCCTGGCCCTGTGTGTCACGTGTGCACAGACCTCACGAGGTGTTGCTCACTGCACAGTGGAGGGAAGGAACAGTGTGGCCTTTGTTCTTGTCTGGAAGGAAGAACGAGCTGTCTGCCCCAGGCGTGCGGCTCCTGGGACCAGCGGGGTCCTCCTGGGCACACGTCTTACCTGCCTGACCTCTGGCCCTGTGTGCTCCGGGGACGCCCCACTGGCTGGGACCCTGAGGCGATTGCCCGGTCTGGCCTCTCCTTGCCATCCTGTGATAGGAATGGGCTCCTACCTCCCCCTTAGGAAACCACCATCAGCGGCCTGACCCCGGAGACCACCTACTCCGTCACTGTCGCCGCCTACACCACCAAAGGAGACGGTGCCCGGAGCAAGCCCAAGATTGTCACGACGACGGGGGCAGGTGAGCCAGGGGTGCGGACAGAGCCGGCGGGGGGCAGGGAGGAGGGCCGTGCCAGAGCCCAGTGCGTGGTTGTTCAGTCCCAGGCCGGCCCACCATGATGGTCAGCGCCACCGCCATGAACACCGCCCTGCTCCAGTGGCACCCCCCCAAGGAGCTGCCCGGCGAGCTGCTGGGCTACCGGCTGCAGTACCACCGGGCCGACGAGGCGAGGCCCAACACCATAGATTTTGGCAAGGATGACCAGCACTTTACCGTCACCGGCCTGCACAAGGGGGCCACCTACATCTTCCGGCTTGCCGCCAAAAACCGGGCCGGCCTAGGAGAGGAGTTCAGGAAGGAGATCACGACCCCGGAGGGGGTACCCAGCGGCTTCCCACAAAACCTGAACGTGGTGGGGCTGACTACCTCCACCGCGGAGCTGACCTGGGACCCCCCGGTGCTGGCGGAGCGCAACGGGCGCATCACCAACTACACGGTGGCCTACCGTGACATCAACAGCCAGCAGGAGCTGCGGGACACCACTGCCGACACCCGCCTGACTCTCTCCGGCCTCAAGCCGGACACCACTTACGACATCAAGGTCCGCGCGTGGACCAGCAAAGGCGCTGGCCCGCTCAGCCCCAGCATCCAGTCCCGGACCATGCCCGTGGATCAAGGTGTGTGCCGCGGCCACGTGGCTGCGCCTGGGGAACTGCTGCTCCCACTGACTTCTGGCCACTGATCCACCAGCCTCTGCTCTGTGACCCTCCGGTCTCTCGTGACCATGACCACTAACCTCTAGCGAACGGGCGCCATGTTCTCGGTGTGTGGCTGCCCGACCTCTGCTGTCTTGACCTACTGACCTCTGCTGTGTGACTTTCTGATCTCTTGTGACCTTGACCCACTGAGCTTTTTTGACTATATCACCATTCTTGGGTATGTGACACTGATCTCTTGGGGCCATGACCCACCAGCCTCTTACTGAGCGTGCTCCACTGCTCTGGTGCTTGGCCATGTGCGTCTCATGGCCAGGCCCACTCACCTGTGGCCGCTCTGCCCAGGCACCTGTGAGCCCCAGCTTTAAAGCACGCACTTGTGGAGGTCATGGGTGCTGTGGCATCTGCTGACAGTGTCCTCACTGTGCAGAAGAGCTGGGGCTGGGAGCTGAACTGTGTGATTTGAAGCCGGCTGGGAGTGGGGTGCCCAGTTCTCTGCAGCCACTCCTGGCCCCGGCACCCCAACAAGTGTCTCTCTTCTAGTGGGGAGCCTTTCAGGCCCGCTCACCCACCCACACAGCCAGCACTGACTCCCTCCTTATATTCCACAGTGTTTGCCAAAAACTTCCGTGTGGCGGCTGCCATGAAGACGTCTGTGCTGCTCAGCTGGGAGGTTCCCGACTCCTACAAGTCGGCTGTGCCCTTCAAGGTGGGTGATGGCCACGGCCAGCCCAGCCCTCGTGCGGGACTGCCGCAGCCATGTCCCATTGTGTGCGTTTGTGACTCGGGGTCCAGTCAGGCGTGCGTGTGTGAGCTCTGCCCCGCAGGCTCACGACGGGGCACCTCACACAATGTGCCATCCGCCCCTCTCCCCACAGATCCTATACAACGGGCAGAGTGTGGAGGTGGATGGGCACTCCATGCGGAAGCTGATCGCGGACCTGCAGCCGGACACACAGTACTCGTTCGTGCTGATGAACCGGGGCAGCAGCGCCGGGGGCCTGCAGCACCTCGTGTCCATCCGCACGGCCCCCGACCTCCTGCCCCACCAGCCGCGGCCCGCCTCTGCCTACATGGAGGACGGCCGCTTCACCCTTTCCATGCCCCACGTGCAGGACCCCTCGCTCATCAGGTGGGCAGGCGAGGCCGTGGGGGTAGGGCAGGGCTAGCGACACGAGCACAGGCAGTGACAGTCCTGTCTCCTGCTCTGCCCGCCCAGGTGGTTCTACATCGTGGTGGTGCCCATTGACCGCGTGGGTGGGAGCATGCTGACGCCGCGGTGGAGCACGCCGGAGGAGCTGGAGCTGGACGAGGTGCAGGGACGGGCCGGGGCAGCGCTCACGACAGCCCCATGGCAGCAGCTGGCTGTAGCCCCCAGGGCTCCCCCAAACTGGAATCACTCTGGCCACTTTTACTGGCAGCCAGGCCAGTCCTAGAGGAGGGGGACTCCCTGGGAGGGTTTGCTGAGGATCCCTGGGATGGGAAAAAATAGAGACATCTCTGAGGGTCTGGAAAACTGCGAGTTCTATAGACTTGAGAGGCTCCTGAAGGTCCAAAGTCCTCAGCAGGACTAGAGAGGAGCCCCCAGGATGTTTGGAGCCCCCATCCTCTTCTGAGTGGTGTGGAACCTGTCTGTTCTGGTGAGGCAGAGAGGCAGGTTACCAGAGGGCGTCATCTTACTGGGCAGGCGGGAAGGAGGGGCATTGCTGTGCCTGGTGTCCGGCATCTCTCTGCGAGGAACGCGGGCAGGGCCGGGCTCGAGCCCCTTACCCAGAAGGTGAGCCCGGCCTCAGCCCAGGACACGTGCTCTAGGGCCCGGTGTGACCCTGCGCTCTGCTCCGTCAGCTCCTGGAGGCCATCGAGCAGGGCGGCAGGGAGCAGCGCCGGCGCCGGCGGCAGACAGAGCGGCTGAAGCCTTACGTGGCCGCTCAGGTGGACGTGCTCCCCGAAACCTTCACCCTGGGGGACAAGAAGAGCTACCGGGGCTTCTATAACCGGCCCCTGTCCCCGGACCTGAGCTACCAGTGCTTTGTGCTTGCCTCCCTGAAGGAATCCGTAGACCAGGTCTGCCTGAGCCCCCTGGGCCCTCAGCACCCCGAGACCCCAGGCCTGCCCCAAGACCAGGCCAGGCTCCAGCACCCTGAGATCCCAGGCCTGGGGCAGCCCCAGAGGCCCCAGGTCTACCCAAGGGATCTCAAGACACCAGCCCCTAGGAACGAGAGAGTCAGGCATAAGCTGTCCTAGGGACCCGCTCAGCTGATCGGGCTGTTGGGTGTGGGAGACCAGTCCCAGCCAGCCAGCCAGCACAGCCCAGCCCCTGAGTCCGTTCTCTGGGTTGGGAGGGGACGGGGTGGGGGGAACTCTCACGCTGAGCTCACTGCCTGTGCCGATCCTCAGCCACAGAAGCGTTATGCCGCCAGCCCCTACTCCGATGAGATTGTGGTCCAGGTGGTGCCAGCGCAGCAGCAGGAGGAGCCTGAGATGCTGTGGGTGACAGGCCCTGTCCTGGCGGTCATCCTCATCATCCTCATTGTCATCGCCATCCTCCTGTTCAAGAGGTGAGCGCTGCACTCAGGACTCCAGGGGGCGGCCACCTGCCCCTGGGCTCTCATCCAGGCCCGGAGCAGCCACACCGGCCTGCACCCCGGCCCGGGCTCAGTGGGGAGCCAGGAAGAGCAGAAGCTGTGTGTGTGCACATGGGTGTGTTGCCTGCGTGTGATAGGAAGCCTCGGCCTCACAGAGGGCTGGCTCCCGTGCATCCGTGGGCGTGTCTGTCCGTTGGTCTCTGTTTTGGTGGCTGTGAGTATGTCTGTCTCTCAGCTTCAAGACACTGCCCTCTCCTGGTCTCCTACCTTCAGCACCTCCTGTGCTGCCACTCTGAGATGACTCCTTGGCCTGGGAGGCCCAGGCCCACGTGCCCACAGATGTTTACTTGGCAGGCATTTATCGAGTGCTTGCTGTGACCACGGCGTTCTCAGCTGTCCTGTACTCAGTGCATCTTGAACCTTCTCCCAAACCCTCCTCCCATCCCCCCAATTACTAGCCAAACCCGGGTGTCACCCTCCACTCTCCTCTTCCTCTGGCTCCACTGCCTCCTGTGAGTCCTCTCCTGAATGCTTACGGGTCTGTTCCTCCTCCTGTCCCGGTGGGCTCCCCGCAAGGTGATGCACGAGCAGGCAGCTGGAGACACAGCACACCTCAGTCTTTTCTCTCTCAGGTAGTTGCAGCCACCTGCTCTCGGAGTCTCCTTTTTCTATCCATTAACCTTGCAACCTGGAAGCTGTTACCAGAGACTTAACTGTGTCACCTCAGTTTGAATGTCTTTAGTGGCTCCCATGATCAACCCTGACCCCTGTCACCTGACAGTCAAACACCTCTCTAGTTTGGCCCCTGCCACCACTCCTGACATTGTCACACTGGATTAATGCAGTTGCCCTGCCAGCTCCAACTGCGTCCCCCTCCCCTTTGCAGCTGTCCTGCTCCCTGCCCACCTGGCAACTGCTGTCTCATCCTTCAAGGCTCCCCTCCAGGCCTGTGAGGCTCTTGTGGGCCCCCACCTCTTCCCTACACTGGCCCCATCTGGCCCCATCTGGCCCAGCCTCATTGGGCATGTCGCTGGGCCTGCATTTCCAGTGCCCGGCACGAGGGTGAGCCCACGAGACGTATCAGTGAACGATTGTCAGTGAGCGCGTGTTGGGCAGTGTGTCTGAACATGTCCCCATATATTCGATCCTGTGCTCTGTGCCCCATCTCTCCCCTGTCCCTCCTCTCTGACATGGACTCAGTGCCTCCTTCCTATGGAGTTGGCTCCTTCCTTCCTTCCAGGGTGCATAGGAAGGATGGGGCCAGGGCACGGAGACCTGTGGGAGGGGACCCGAGGATCGTTCCCCTCACCCACTCATCCTCCTTTCCACTCCCGTCTGGGTCTTGGTGTCCATCAGGAGAGGCAGCCCCCTCCCTGTGCATGCCAAGTAGGTGCCGTCCACAGGCCCCACGGGGCCCCCCCGTGTCACGAGAGACCCTGAGTTCTCGACAGAAACAGTGACCATTCTTTCTTCTGTCCTTGCCTATCTCTCGGGACCTAGTAAACAAGAAAGGTAGGAGTCATTCCTTCTCTCTTCACACACCTTCCCCGTCACTTCTTACCCCTCTGCACATTTTGGGCCCAGCAGGGAGGGGCGGTGCTTTGACTGGAAGCCTCCTGGCCTGTGGCTGTCCCATCAGCTCAGCAGGCCCTGGGGTAGGCTCTGACCCTCTCTCCACTAGCACCCTGCACAAGGAATGCCCTTTCTCCAGGGCGCAGGCATAGCACCGACTTCCGATGCCCCCCTGCGTGCGCAGACTGGCTCTGAGCTCTCCGGAGCCTTCACCAGGCTCCCTGTTCTGAGTCACCCGAGTGCTATAGGAGACAGAGTCTTGCATGTGTGCAGAGAGCGCTGCCTGTAGGGCAGTGGGGAAGTGTGTGCACTACGCACTCGTGCAAACTCACACAGGTCTTCTCTCCCTCGAGTGCCCACTACCCCCCACCCCCGCATAACCATCTCTGCTGAGCAGCAGCAGCCCCTGGGTGCTTGTCAGCAGCTAGAGCCATAGTCTGTCTCTGACCATGTCCTTGTATTCAGGGGAGCTGAGGCCATCAAGGGAGGACTCTGCCTGGCTAGGGTGACGCTTTCCCTGCCCTGTCCCTGCCGCCCTGGGCATCTACCCTAATACCAAGAGTCAGACAGCTGGGGCCTGACGCTCTGTGATGTTTGCGTATCTTACGTGTCATCTGCATGTTTATTCCTGGTGGCTCCTGCTGTCTCAGCTGTGACTGCCTTGGGGCCAGTAGCCACTGCCCAGCAGTGGCCTGCCCTCTGTCGGAAGGAGCCACCAGCCTCCGCCTCCCCTTCTCCCTTGCTGTACCTCTCTCTGTCCTCTCCCCACCCCCACCCTGTGTTCTCCACGTCGAGGCTGCTCTTCCCCTGGCTCCCCTGCGCTCAGTGACCCTAGGAGGGGCTGGGGCTGGGGCAGTGTGGGGGACAGAGCCGTGGACGCCACACCGTGCATCTCTGCCCTCTGCCTGGACCTCGGGTTCTGACCGAATGCCCTTCTGCCTCTTCAGGAAAAGGACCCACTCCCCGTCCTCCAAGGATGAGCAGTCAATTGGGCTGAAGGACTCTTTGCTGGCCCACTCCTCCGACCCCGTGGAGATGCGGAGACTCAACTACCAGACCCCAGGTAGGGCAGCTCCTCCAGCCTGCCTGCCCCAGCCCCTGCCTGCAGGTCCCCGGGGTCTCCGCTGAGGGACCCTGGCCTCATGCCCTGTTCCCGTTCCTCCTTGTCGCCTTTCTCCCTGTATCATCCACTTGGCTGCAGTGACTGGGGAGCCCCAGATCCAATAGCTAGATCGGCGCTCTGGGGCCCAAGAGCCCGTCAGGGGAGGCCAGGCAGCTTAGGCCCTGCCTTGTCTTTGGTCTCCGAACATAGGCCAAGGAGCCTCACACAGCCCACACCCCCACCATGCACCGGCACTCGGCCCCTCCACGTGAAAGACAAATGTGTTGGTAGAAAGTGCCACATCAGACACTTGTGGGACCCGTCCTGGCGGCTGGCCCCAGCTTTCCCATGAGAGCATGGGGGCCCTGCACAGGGCCTGGTGCCTGCTTTTCCTTTCCCAGCCGCTCTCACGAGACCCTCTGGTTGTTCCTTCTACCCAGAGTGCCGCTCCCTCCCTGTGCCCCAGCAGACACGGCTCAGACCTCTCTTCCTGGGTGATACCTCCCAGACCGCCCCAGCCCCCACACAGGCCTGGGGCGGTCTCCCCTCAGCTCCCAGAACCCCTCTGCTTCCTCTGTCACGACACCTCCCACCCTGGGCTGGCAGTGCCTCAATGACAGTCCGAGCTCCGGGGAGCCGGGGGCTGTGTCTCGCCCGTCCGTCATCCCTGGTCTTGTGCGCACGGCGGGGTCTGGCTGGGTGCCTGTGACACAGACACACGACAGCAGCATGAAGGAGCGCGCTGACACGCACACAGGCTCGTGTGTGCAGGAGCTCATTTTTCCTGCGTGTCAGATCACCCCAAAACTTAATGGCTGAAAACAACAGTGATTATGTATTATCCCTCTCAGTGTTTGTGAGTCAGGAAGGCAGACAGGAGCACAGCAGCCCGCACGGCTTGTCTCTGCTCCAGGGCCTCCAGGCCCTCAGCCGGAAGACGTGAAGTCTGGGGGCTGGAATCATTGAAAGCGGGGGTCAGCAGACGATGGCCCGTGGCCAACCACCTGTTTTTGCAGATAAGGTCTTATTGGAACACAGCCATGCCCATTCATTTATGTATTGTCCATGGCTGCTGTCCCACTGCAAAGGCAGAGTTAAGTAGATGTGGTAGATTCGTTACGTCCACAAAGCCAAAAATACTTGCTGTGTGGCCTTTCATAGAAAAGTTTGCTGAGCCCTGAATCCTGAAGACTCATTCATTCACGTGTCTGGTGGTTGATGCTAGAATCCGCCCCACGCCCGCCTGAGTTTGTCCGCTGTCACAGCCACATGAAGCCTCTTCCTGTGGCCTGGGCTCCCTGAGGACATGGAGACTGAGTTCTGAGGGCACACGTCCTGAGAGAGAGGACCAGGCAGACCCAGCACGCTGCTGCAACCTGGGTATCTGTGAGGCACCAAAGCTCCAGGGTGCTGGGGCCCCGGAGGGCCGGGAAACCTTCTCTGAGAGGGATGCCAAGCCATACGGGTATTAACCACCCACAGGGGTGGGAGGAAGCTCTCGTCGGTGGAACTAGTGCGCACAGGCGCGGCTCGGGCGCTAAGTGTTCTGCTGCACTGGGGCCGGGGCTGTGGAGAGCCCGGAGATGAGGCTGCAGAGTTAGGCGGATGTCCAGTCACAGCGGAACCTGAGCAGCAGGCTCAGGGGTTTGGGCTTCCCCTTGAGGGGACCAGGGAGGCATGAAAGGTTTTCCCCAGGGGAGCGCAAGGTCGGAATTGTGCTTTAAAAATATCTCTGTCTGCTGTGTGGAAGACAGGTCAAAGGGAGAGAAATTGGGGCGGGAGCCTGTTTAGAAGGCCACCGAGTGAGTGGAAGGTGGGAGGGTGGCAGTGGGGCTGAGGGAAAGGTGGGCCCAGAGAAGCATGAAGGAGGCAGGGCAGCGGGGACTGGGCTGGCCTGCACGTGGGGTGAAGCCAGGGGCCACGCAAGGATGGCTCCTCCTTGCTGGCCAGTAGTGGGGTGGGAGCAGGGGTTCTGGGTGGCAGTTGAGTCTGTGAGTCTGGACCTTCGCTCTGACATCCTGGCCAAAACCACAGGCGTGGGAGGTGCCGAGGAGTAGGCAGCGGTCAAAGTAGAGTAGATGAGCGACCCAGGAGAAGAGGGGGCGGAGAGAGCGCCAGGGAAGGAGGTGAAACGCTGAGGGAGGATGGGTGACGTGTAGCCTAGGAGGTTACAGTGTCCCCGGAAGCCAGGGCGGGGAGGGCTGTGTGGGAGGGGATTTGGTGATGTATAGCGGCTGGAGACCCAGGGGGCAGGGGACCATCGGCTTGGGCTATAGGCACTTGGAGAGAGCATGGCAGCCGAGCCTGAGGGCAGAAGCGTTTCAGTGCCTTGAGGAGCAGTGAACAGGGAAGGAACAAGTGGAGAAACCCTTTCAGAGGCCAAGTGCGAAGGCCAGGAGGGGCAGGAACAGGGCAAGGGAGGAGAGGGGTAAGAGATCCAAAAAGGATTTTTCTTCTTTCCCACATGGCATTATTAACGGTCATTGGTCATTTGAGTGAGCATCTGAGACTCGGGGTTCAAGCCCTGGGTGTGGGGTATGAGTTAGCCTGGGAAAGGTGTGTTGGGGGTGCCTTTGGAGCTCCGGGCCAGGAGGGAATAGGATGCAGGTGAGGTGGTATAAGGGGACACATTGCTGGAGTTCTTGGTGCTAGGCCTGTTTCCTCTGGGATGAGAGGGAAGGGGTTAGAGCAGGGTCGTGAGAGAGGTCACGGCCTGGGAATGTGCATGCCCGGGAGGATTGCTGAGCAGCCTCAGCACCCAGGGGACAGATCCTGAGTTCCGGTGACTGCAGGAGCCAGAGGGAAGGAGGAGGGAAGAAAAGGAGGTCCGCAGTGGTGTTCAAGGCCAAGGGCAGGGGCCCAGGGGCCAGAAGGACAGGAGGCTGTGGCCCAGGTCAGGCAGTGGGGAGGGGCATGGTGAGCATCACCAAAAACCTGGAGATCAAGGAACTGAGGCTGCTGGTGGGGAGAGGTGCCCCTGTGGACACGGGCAGTGGTGAGTGAACCAGGGACCCTAGAAAAGCAAGGGACATGGGGGGAAGGGTCATCAGAGGGAGAGATGGAGATGGGGAAAAAACACAGTAAAACAAGGGACAGTGGTGGGGGCTGTGGGGATGGCGGCACTCTCCACGGCTCAGGGTCTCCACAGTTTTTTTTTCTCTTATCGTTTGATTTTTATTCTGAAAATTTTTCGACCTCACAGAAAAGCTGCCAGAGCGATCCGTCATCGTCTGCGTGTTCTCGGGCAGACTGACCCTTTCGTTTCTTGCCACACAGGCCTCATTTCTCTATACAAAAGCATAGTTCGCTTTTGCCAATTCATCTGAAAATAGCTAAGGTTTAATTTTGGTACCTCAGGGGACAAGGGTTGGTTTGGACCAAGAATGTAGTTATAAAAAGAGGCCTCCCGGACCCCCGGGAGCTGGGAGTGCCCAGCTCTGGGTGGGAAAGTGGTCTGTGCCCCTCGAGAGGCAGGAGGAGGCCTGTGCTGGGGCTTGGCTCGGTGCCCCTGCCCCTCCCTCCTCCTGCCCGCCCCTCCCCAGCCTGCTCGGCCCCTTCCCCACCTTGCCCGCCCCCCCCACGCTATATTCCACTATGGTGTAACCAGAGAAGGTTAACGGGATTTCTTCTCTTGCCCTGCTATTTTTTGTTTTGTTTTGTTGTTTTCCCCTGCAGGTTCCAGTGTCCCCAGTTGCCCGAATATCTCAAGTTAGTTTTTCAAGTTCCCGTGTTTGGGGCCTCCTCTGGCTTCTGTGTCTGTTTCCTCCACTTTTTCTCGCCCCCATCACCACCCTTCTCCTCTGATTCTCTCCTCCCCTCTCTTCCTTCCCCCTTCCTGCTGCCCCATCTTTCCCCTTCTCCGACCTCCCCCTCTCCTACTTGCTTCCTCCAGCTTTGTTCCCCCTCTCACTGGCCCTGGCCCAGTCTCTCTGCCTCTCTGGCCTCCAGCCTCAGTCTGACACCTTTCTGGGTGCCTCTTCTGTCTCCTGGGCTCCCTGTCTCCACGTCTCCCCCCTCGCCTCTGCTTCTGTCTCCGAGTCCTTCCCTGTCACTCTGCTACGTCTCTGTACTTCGTGTTCACTCCATCCATGTGCTCGATGCTGGGACGGTGATGTCGTGGAGTCTCCCACGGTGACTGGCGCCAGTGAGGGGCAGGAGGGCTGTCCACAGGCAGGCCCCCCGGGGTGCGGGCGCAGGCTGAAGAAGCCCAGAGCCCCATCCCATCAGCTGCCCCCACCTGGGCTCCAGCCCCAGACTGGGAGGGGCCAAGCCCACCAGGTGGGGCCCTGGTGCCCCCACTCAGCGCCGAGTCCCACCGACATGCTCACACGTGCTCACAGCACACCCCCTCTCTGTCCTCTCCCCTCTCCAGCCGCTGTGTGCTCCGCCATCCCTGTCGCGCCGCATGTGCTGCTGTCTCCATGCCACCAGTGCCACGTGCTCCATGGTCACACATGTTCACATGTGCACATACGTGCGTTGGGGCTGTCTCCACCGCCTCACTCAGGCTTCATGCTAACTCACCCTGTGTGTGCCCCCAGGTATGCGAGACCACCCGCCCATCCCCATCACTGACCTAGCGGACAACATTGAGCGCCTCAAAGCCAACGATGGCCTCAAGTTCTCCCAGGAGTATGAGGTGAGACATCCCCACCCCCGGCCAGGTGCATGACCCAGGCCTAACCCCACGCCTGCGTCTGTCCTGTCTCGAGTCCCAGCTGTGGGTCGGGGGCTTCCCCAGACCACGCATCGGAGGGGTCAGCAGTGGCAAGTCGGGAACTCAGCCCCTCGGGTGCTGGGCCTGGCCGAGGCCCTCCCAGTAGCTTGGGCCTGGACACTCAGACACCCGCCCAGGTGCTCACCAAGGCAGGCAGAAGGTCACACGCACACACACATCCACACTCGTGTCAGTACCAAGGGCTGGCGTTGATCAGAAGCTCACCGTGAGCCAGCACTGGGTTAAGCACTTCGCGCACCTCGCCGCATTCCGTCCTCTCCACAGCCCTGTGTGGTGGGCATTGGGATCCTCCCGTCTTAGAGAGGAGGAGGCTGGGGCTCAGAGAGGGGAGGGAGCTTGCCCAGGGTCAAACAGCTGACGAGCAGGGGAGCCAGGATTCGCACCCAGGCCTGCCTGATACCGGGCCCTGCCCGCGCCCTGCACCGGCGTGTGCTCTCATGTCAGAGCTGCACAGATCACAGAGATGGGGAGTCGGGGAACTCAGGTGAGGCTGCAGAAACCCTCCCTTGCAGGGCCCTCCGCACTCAGGCTTCACTCAGACCTTGACTCCTCCCTGCTGGGAACTCAGACTTCAGACCACTGTTCCCTGGGCCTGGGGTCTGAGGGCCTCCTAGTTGCCCAGCTGGGAGGCGCTTTGCCAGTGAAGGCGGTAACAAGGGGAGCCCTGCCTCCTCTGAGGGGCCCAGAGGGAGCCATGGTCATGGCTCAGCCCCGCTGTTCCCCCTGCTTCAGGCACAGACCTCACGTGGAATTCACCCCCGATCCGTGAGGGGTGGGGGGCGAGGGAACGACTGGCTCAGCCCAGCTGGGAGTTTGCTTCTCTCTGGTCAGATGTCCAGGCCGTGTGTGTGGTTCCCTGGGCATCGAGGCTGCCCTTCCAGGGCTGCAGGCAGGCAGGTTCCAGGGCTGTGGGCCAGGTTTCTGCAGAGGACGCGGAGCTTGGCAGGCAGGTTGGTGAACAAGTCTGCCACGAGGAAAGCGTGCCGCCTCTCCCCACAGAGCACCCACCAGGCCCTGCTTTGCGTAAGGCCCTGCTTCGAGGGTAACAATTCCAGTGAGTTGGGCTCCCTGCCTTCAGTCCATCAGCTGGCCGGAAAGGCCTCCCGTGGTCTTCAGCCCATGCACACTCAGTGCCGCGCCCCACGCCTGCCTTTCCTCCCAGTGAGGCTCTGTGCTGCCTGCCCAGGCCCAGGGTTCCCCTGTCCACCTTGGCCCACTTTTCTCCTCCAGCCTGGGCTTTCCTTATAAGAGCTTCCTCCTTCAGGAAGTCTTCTCTGGCTGCCTTGGCCTGCCGTGGGCTTTCCGTCAGCTAAGATCCCATAGTTCTGTTACCTTCAATGGTCAGTCAGTCACTCATCACACATTGTCAAGCACCTGCCATCCACCACCTCTGTGCTAGGGATAAGGAGACAGATGGCCTTGGGGAGCTCAGTCCTCGGAGAAGGGAGTGCAGACAGATAATCAACATGGAGTAGAATAATGTGCCTTAGCAGTGAAGGTGACAGACGTGCAGAGAAGGTAGGCTGGGGGGCAGGGCGCGCTGGGCGGGCTCACGGAGGCAGTGCACGCTGTCCCTTGGAGAGCAGCGGGCTGGCGTCAAGGCATGGAGGACGTCGTGTGCTGTGCTGAGAACTGGATTGAATCCATCTGTAAAAGGAAGATAATAATAGAACCTGCTTCATAGGAGGTTTAGACGAGGGAATCCATGCAAAGTGCTTAGAGCAGTGCCAAGCATGCAGTAAGTTCTCAAAGTTCTCACTAAGATTGAGCTGTTATTATTGTCGTTGGAGGTGAGGCAACGAGGAGCCGTGGAAGTCACTAAGCAGGAAATTGGCCATTAGATCTACATTGTGTAAGGATTGTTTGTTGTGTAAAGAGGCTGCTGGCTGTTTGGACTGGAGGCTACAAGCTGGGTTCTGGGCAGCTCCAGCACACGGATGCGAGGTCCTACGACAGGGTGAGGTCACCCTGGAAAAGTTGTAGAGGTCGAAGAGGGCCGGGAATGAACCCTGGAGGAGCACTGTGCCCTGCCTACTGAGTGGGTGGGTGGGAGGGGAGGAGTCAGAAGAGAACCAGCCAGAGAGGTAGGAGAACCAGACAAGGCCGTGTATGGGTGTCCGGGGCCCTAGGCAGTGGCGGGCACCGCACAGCGGGCTGCCGTTGCTTCCTCTCGTTCTGCGCTCATTTCTTTACTTGGGTGCAGGGCCTGAGGGACTTCCCCCTGCCCTCAGCTCACTCCTAGTCACTGCAGGCAAGGGGATTTGGTGCCATAGCCAGAAGTGGTGTGGCAGCCCTGGAACCTCATGACTGGGGGAACCAGAGCTCACTCTTCACTGGAGCCTCGGACTAGAGGGGCTGGCCGTGGCCCAGGAGCGAAGACAGGATGCGGGCGCCACCCGGAAGGCTAGGTCTCCCTTGGGGGCAGGAGGCAGACCTCCGTGCTCACCCTCTCCACCTGCCTCCTCTGTTCTCTGTAGTCCATTGACCCTGGACAGCAGTTCACGTGGGAGAATTCAAACCTGGAGGTAAACAAGCCCAAGAACCGCTACGCAAATGTCATTGCCTACGACCACTCTCGTGTCATCCTTACCTCCATCGATGGTGAGCCAAGGGCGGGCCCCCTCCCATCCCCTGCTCTCCTCCTGGCCGGCCGGGGTGACAGTGCACTCTGTGGAAGAGGCCCTCGAGTCCTGGGGGTGCACCGAGGCGTGGTGGGTGGGGACCGGGGCCTTGGAATAACGCTCTCCCATGTCCCTTCCCACCCACAGGTGTCCCGGGCAGCGACTACATCAACGCCAACTACATCGACGGCTACCGCAAGCAGAACGCCTACATCGCCACGCAGGGCCCACTGCCCGAAACCATGGGCGACTTCTGGCGGATGGTGTGGGAGCAGCGCACGGCCACCGTGGTCATGATGACTCGGCTGGAGGAGAAGTCCCGGGTAGGACCGTGCGGGGCTCTGCCGGGAGGTTCAGTGGGAAACACTTGGCCACCACGTGACTCCGGGCACCTTGTGCTGCCCCTGGGGAGAGAAGTTCCGCAAGGGACTCGCCAAGTGCTGTTTTCCTGGGGTGTTATCATCACGGTCCCCAGACACTGGTGGGTTCCTAGGATGTTAATATGTTGCACCAGATGCCGCATTTTCTGGGAACATTGACGTGTTCCCCAGTTGCTGGCGTGTTCCCGGAATGTTGACATGTTCCCCAGATGCCAGAGTGTTCCTGGGGCACTAACACATCTCCATAGTTAATTAGTGGAAAGAGCTGCTGTTATCTGCTTTTGCACTGCAAATTGTTGACTGGAACGTAAAATTTACAGAGCTTGAAAATGGCACATAAACGTTATGGGTAAATTTGGCAGAAAATGTGCCTGGTGCGATCTGGTCATGAATAAATAAATTTCAATTACGGCCCTGAGTCCCCCAGCTAGGGCCGGGGTGGCGACGTCACGTGAGAACCTGATGCGGTTTGGTGAGGGGACGGCAGGGTGGAGCTGAGAGTCCGGGGCATCTGGTATCCTGGCAGGCTAGACTGCCCTCCCTGCCTCTGCCCCAGGGCCCCTGTCCCTCTGAACCTTTGGGCACTTCCAAACATCCTTGCACCCTGCCCTGCTGGTCACTTTGCAGGTGAAGTGCGACCAGTACTGGCCAGTCCGTGGCACCGAAACCTATGGACTCATTCAGGTGACCCTGCTGGACACAGTGGAGCTGGCCACCTACACTGTGCGCACCTTTGCGCTCCACAAGGTATGGCCTGCAGTGCCGGTCCCGCGCAGGCCCTGTAAGGACGGTAGTTGGAGTGTGGCATGCTGGGCAGGGGCAAGCAGGAACCTGAGTCGGAGGCTAGGGACTCGGAGGTGTGGGGTGCACTGCGATGGCCAGCCCAGGTCTCTGTGCCCTGAGCCTGTGGCAGGCAGTCTCCCAGTCATGCCGTCTCTCCCCACATTCTCCCCAGAGTGGCTCCAGCGAGAAGCGGGAGCTCCGTCAGTTCCAGTTCATGGCCTGGCCAGACCACGGAGTCCCTGAGTACCCGACCCCCATCCTGGCCTTCCTGCGGCGGGTCAAGGCCTGCAACCCACTAGATGCGGGGCCCATGGTGGTCCACTGCAGGTGAGGGGCTATGGCGCCAGCGCAGGGGTGGGGCGGGAGGCGGGAGGCGGGTGGACCTCTGCCCCAAGCCGAGCCATGTCCTGCAGCGCGGGCGTGGGCCGCACGGGCTGCTTCATCGTGATCGACGCCATGCTGGAGCGCATGAAGCA
Organism: Phyllostomus hastatus; assembly: GCF_019186645.2. Classification (NCBI taxonomy): domain Eukaryota; kingdom Metazoa; phylum Chordata; class Mammalia; order Chiroptera; family Phyllostomidae; genus Phyllostomus; species Phyllostomus hastatus. The sequence goes on from NW_025334013.1 coordinate 29,371,298, forward strand.
CGAGAAGACGGTGGACATCTACGGCCACGTGACGTGCATGCGGTCCCAGCGCAACTACATGGTGCAGACGGAGGACCAGTACGTGTTCATCCACGAGGCGCTGCTGGAGGCCGCCACGTGCGGACACACGGAGGTGCCTGCCCGCAACCTCTACGCCCACATCCAGAAGCTGGGCCAAGTGCCTCCTGGGGAGAGCGTGACTGCCATGGAGCTCGAGTTCAAGGTGGGCCGAGGGGTGGGCCTGGACTGGGTCGTGGGGATGAGACCCCCCGGGAAGCCAGGCCCAATCGGTGCCTCCCTTTCCCTAGTTGCTGGCCAGCTCCAAGGCCCACACATCCCGTTTCATCAGCGCCAACCTGCCCTGCAACAAGTTCAAGAACCGCCTGGTGAACATCATGCCCTACGAGTTGACCCGTGTGTGTCTGCAGCCCATCCGGGGTGTGGAGGGCTCCGACTACATCAACGCCAGCTTCCTGGACGGCTACAGGTCAGCATGCTTGTGTCTGCCCACCATACCCCGTGGACACCTAGGCCTGTGGCTGGCTGGCTGGGGGCGCAACAGAGTAGGGTTCGCCCAGACTTCCTGGAGGAGGGTGACCTGAGTGGGGCCCCAAGGGACTAGGCAGTCTTGGGGAGGACCCTGGGAGCACAGCACCGCCAGCATGTCCAGTTTATGTCCACCCCAGACAGCAAAAGGCCTACATAGCCACGCAAGGGCCTCTGGCAGAGAGCACCGAGGACTTTTGGCGCATGCTCTGGGAGCACAACTCCACCATCATCGTCATGCTGACCAGGCTTCGGGAGATGGGCAGGGTGAGCCCACCCCCCCACCCAGGGCCCCCCTTACACCTGGCAGTACACCAGCCTCCCCCTTGCTCTTCTCTCCTTTCATAACCCAGCCTCCCATCAGCATAGCCTCTGACCATCCCCCTCCATTATCGCCACCTGAGGGGTCCTGTCCCAGAACCCTCTGATACCTAGAAACGCCCCCCTCCCACTCCCTCCCACCTGATCATGGGGGCCGGGCCCTCTGTCCACAGGAGAAATGCCACCAGTACTGGCCAGCAGAGCGTTCTGCTCGCTACCAGTACTTTGTCGTTGACCCAATGGCCGAGTACAACATGCCACAGTATATCCTGCGTGAATTCAAGGTCACGGATGCCCGGGTGAGTTTGGACGGGGGAGCATGTGTATTTGCAAAACAGCACGTCTTAACTGCCTGAGCACGTGTGGGGCGGGGGCTGCCTGCATGGTACCCTAACTCCAGCTGCAGGAGTCTGAGGCTCCAGTGAGAAGAGGCTGGGGGCCAACTCCCAGGGTGCTTACCTGTGTCATTGTCCTACTCTCCTGGCCTTGTGGGGCCACAGCCTGAGGGATCAAACTCATTTCCTGTCTCTCCCAGGATGGGCAGTCAAGGACAATCCGGCAGTTCCAGTTCACAGACTGGCCAGAACAGGGCGTGCCCAAGACGGGGGAGGGCTTCATCGATTTCATTGGGCAGGTGCACAAGACCAAGGAGCAGTTTGGACAGGATGGACCCATCACGGTGCACTGCAGGTGGGGCCCGCTGCCAGAGGGCGGGGCGGGGGTGGGGGCAGGGGCAGGGGCAGCCTGCAGGCCTGGTAGACATGACCCCTGACCTCATGCTGTCCCCAAGCAGTGCTGGCGTGGGCCGCACCGGGGTGTTCATCACTCTGAGCATCGTCTTGGAGCGGATGCGCTACGAGGGCGTGGTGGACATGTTCCAGACGGTGAAGACCCTGCGCACCCAGCGCCCAGCCATGGTGCAGACGGAGGTACGTGGGCCGGCGCATGGGCACACACCACCGACACTGACCGTGGCCAGCTCTGCCTGGGGCTCTGGGGCTGGATGGGTGGGACGTGGGCCTCCTTCAGCAGCTCTGCACCGAGCACTACTGGTGTGCCCGGCTGCCCCTGGGGTTGGATGTAGGGGTCCTCACAGGGGATCGTCAGGTGAATGTGAGTAGTGGGAAGGGGAGTGAGATGGGCTTTCACAGGTTTTTTTCGGGCTCTCTGGACATAGCCTGGGGCAGATGTCTGGGCCTAGCACCTGCTCCTGGCCGGCAGAGGCTAAGTTTGTGGCACGTCGGCTGCAGTGTGAATGCCCTCGGCCGCATGTTGGGGTACCTGCTGGCCCTGTCCATGCCGACCATCCGGCCATGCCCCTGTCCCGGCAGGACCAGTACCAGCTGTGCTACCGTGCAGCCCTGGAGTACCTCGGCAGCTTTGATCACTATGCAACGTAACTACCGCAGCCTCTCCTTCGCCGCCCCTGCCTGGGGGCTCCGGAGGGGACCCAGCTCTTCTGAGCCATACCGACCATCATCTAGCCCTTCTGCACGGATGCCATTGGTGGCAGAGCACAGCCCACCGGGATCACAGCGTTTCAGGAACATTGCCACACCAAACAGAGAGCCCAGAAACCCCCGGCGAGGGGGTGGCCGGCAGGCAGCCCATCTCTACCCTCCAGGCCTGCCCGGAGCCTGCTGGAACTCTCTGTTCCGTTGCCGCGTTTCTCATGCTTCTTCTCACGGGGTGGGGATGGGGCAAGGCCTCCTTTTATACATTCAGTGGAGTAGACGAAGGGATTCCAGCCTCTTCCCTCTGACTTTTCCTTTTGCAAATTCCTAGCTGCAGAATGGGCTGCTGTTGGGGCTGGGGTGTCATCTCCTTTCTTTTTTGAGTTCACTTGGATCCTTTTTTTTTTTTTTTGTATAACTTTTATTGCTGAAGGACGAACATGCCTTTTTTACTCGTGTGGAGCTGGGGCCGCAGCCTGAGCGGGGGTCTCACTGATCCAACGCTTTCCAGGCCTTTCAGACAAGATCCTGTTTCAGCCAAATGCAGGGAACAATTTTTTTTTTTAGTTTAGTTTTGTTTTCCTTAAGGGCCTTATTTCAGGCGCCACAGGCAGTGGTGGGCGGGGAAGAGATAGGAAACACTCAGCCCCAGTCATCTGTTCCAGTGTGTGTGTAAGTCACAGCCCAGAACCGTGGACGTGTCTGGGGGAGCCTGGCGAGGCGTTCTCATCACCATCGTGTTTGCAAAGGTTAAAAAAAGCAACAACAAAAAAACAACAAACAATCTAAAAAAAAATCAAAAAAAGAGAAAAAGATAAAAAAAGAGAGAGAGAGAGAGAGAGTCATTTCCTGGCCTCTGCTTCAAACCCCTGAGAGGGGAGGTGGCTCCCTTTGCCTGGGGCTCCCGGGGAGCTGCCAGGCTGACCTCTGGACCTGCGGAGGCTGGCTTTTGTCCCCAGCATTTTGGTGTGGCGGTGTGGTGTGGTGTTGGTAGGTTGGGGGTCTGGTCACGCGGCCAAGGCAGTTGGCACAGGTCAGGGTGTGTGCCACACCCTGCACACCTCAGGGCCAAGCAGGGGCACGGCTGGCCCTTCAGGTCCGGGCCAGTGGGCCGGGTAGCACATGTCTGTACTCAGAGAAGGGGCCAGAGGATCTTCCTCCCTGGTTTGCAGCTATTTTCCAAGCCCAAGAGAATTGCTCTTTTCCACTCCTTCAAGATGCCCTCATAAACCAATGTGGCAAGACTACTGGAATTCTTTTAATGGTACTATAATCAATCCTTATAATCTTGGCTTGCTGAGGGGCAGGGAGAGGGCCTCTTCCTCTGGGCAGCACTATCTAGGTAGGTAAGTGGGGGCGGGGAAGGGTGCATAGCTGTTTTAGCCAAGGGACATGGAGCAGACGTCCCAAGATCTAGCTAGGCTCGGTCAAGATCAACAATCCAGGGTTGGTAATGTTGGATGAAACATTCATTTTTACCTTGTGGATGCTAGTGCTGTAGAGTTCACTGTTGTACACAGTCTGTTTTCTATTTGTTAAGAAAACTACAGCATCATTGCATACTTCTTGATGGTAATAAATTTGAATAATCAGATTTCTTATAAACCGGGCCTCTGTCTCAGCTCTTTCCGGAACCAGAGTCTGGCCTCTGTAAGTCAGTACCTAAGGGTAGGTGCTGGTGACTGCCTGCTCCTAAGGAGCCAGGGGCGTGTCGTGAGTATTTGTGACGAGGTGGGCTCTTGGCACGGTGCTTGCTTTCAGAGAGGAGCAGTTACAAACCCTGAAGACTGAGCCACCGGTGCTTATACCGAGCTCCCCCCGTGGCATCAGCTCCCTGGACTGGGAGCAGGCGTACCCTTGGTAGAGAGTCATAGTGAAGGAGCCTACCACAGAGGTGCTGTGGGTGCACTGAGACAGCACCTGACCCTGTGGTAGGGTCAGGGAAGGCTTCTTGGAGCAGGTGACATAAGCTGGCCTCTTGAGTGTTTCCTGAGGTAAGTAGTGATTCACTTTATTTTTTTTTCCACTCCAAGTCAAATAATCTTCCATCACCATTTATCCCCACTTTGCCCTATCTTATCTCCCCCCACCCTCCTTTCCCTATCTTATCTCCCCCACCCTCCTTCCCCTCCCTCTGATAATCACCTTACTGTTATCTGTGTCAGTCTTTTTTTTTTCTTTTAACTTAATCCCTTCACCTTTTTTTTTCCACCAAGCCCCTTCCCTCTTGACAGCTGTCAGTCCGTCCTCTGTATCTGAGTCTGTTCCTGTTTTGTTTGTTAGTTTATTGTGTTCATTAGAATGCACATATAAGTGAAATCATTCAATACTTATCTTTCCTTGCTCATCTTGTTTAGCACCCAGTCAGGGGAAGACATGTAATCTCACAGCAAAGTACAGGGTGGGTCCTATTATGCCCCTTTGTAGATGAGAAAATTAGGTCTCATCCACTCATTCAACACATACTTAATGAGCATTTGCTATGTACTGGTCATATTAGCGTACTGAGCAAAGACTTCTTCCCTCGTGGTATTTACACTCTCATCAGATGAAACAGGATGCTTGCAAAAAATAAGGAGTTTGTTTGGAAGTAGAGGTGCGGGGATTAGGGGCCAGATTATTAGGGTGATCAGAGAAAGACTCATTGAAAAGATGGGATTTGAGGGAAGATTTGAAGGTGGTGAGAGATTTTTGCCTCAACATCTTCAAAACGAGCTTGCTGCCAGCGGGAACAGCTGGAGCAGAGGTCATGCACGGGACAGAACGTGCCTGAAGTGCTGCGGCTGGTGCAGCTGTGGTGCTGCGAGCAGAGGGCGAGAGGGTCGTGGGGGATGAGGTCAGAGAGCGAATGGGCCAGCTCCAAGGACCTGGGGAGGGCTGTGGCGGAAGTCCAGGCATGGTGGGCCCTGGCTGGGTGGCTTAAAGCATCGGTTAAAGCATCCAGTACACCAAGGTTGTGGGTTCAATCTCCATTCAGGGCACATACAAGGATCAATCAATTAAAGCCTAAATAAGTGGAACAATAAATTGATGTTTCCCTTTCTCTCCCTTTTCTCTCTAAAATCAATAAATTAAAAAACTTTTAAAGTGAAAGAAATACAACAAAACATTACCACTTCCCTCTGGGTAGTGGAAATGTAGGATTAAAAAAGAAAGAAAAATCCAGTCCTGAACACTGTTTGACGTTCAGTGTCACTTGTGAGGCAAAAGGTTGTTGGTTCAATTCCCAGTCAGGGCACATGCCTGAGTTGTGGGTTTGGTCCCGAATTGGGATGCATGCAAGAGATGACATTTCTCTTGCGTGTTGATGTTTCTCTCTCTTTCTCCCTACCTTCTCCCCCCCCCCCCGTATATGTGTGTATACACACTCACATATTTTCAGAAAGAAAGAAGGAATGAATGTCCAAGTGTGGTGAAAAGTAGCTAGATACTGGTTATAAGTTAGAGGTAAAACTAAGGATTTCCTTACAGAGTGGATGGAGAAAATGAGGAGTCAAGGTTGACCACATGGTTCTGGCCTGAGCAGCTGGAAGGATAGGGCGGATCTTGAGAGCTGAGCAACCTGAGCAACCTACACAAGGTTCCCAGTGGGAGGGTGGTGGAGTTGCTGTCGCTGCTAGGTCTGCCTGACTACAGGGCTCATTCCGCACTGTAGGTGCCTCTCTGTGGAAACAGTCAGGTGCATTGAAAAAAAATATTTGGAAGGAAATACACCAAAAGTTGTGAGGTTAGGTGATTTTTTAAATTTTAGAGATAGAAACATTGATTTGTTGCCTCACTTATTTGTGCATTCACTGGCTACTTCTTCTATGTGCCCTGACCAGGGGATCGAACCAGCAGCCCTGGCATATTGGGACGACACTCTAACCAAATGAACTACCTGGCCATGGCCAGTTGGGTGATTTCTTTCTATGTAATTTTCCAAGTGTTCTGTAAAGAATTAATAGCATTTAGCCCTGGCTGGTGTGGTTTGGTGGATTGAGCCCCGGCCTGCAAACCAAAGGGTTGTTGGTTCAATTCTAAGTCAGGGCACATGCCTGGGTTGTGCGCCAGGTCCCCAGTAGGGGGCGCATGAGAGGCAACCACACATGGATGTTTCCCTCTCCTCTTTTCCTCTCTAAAAGTAAGTAAATACAATTTTTTTAAAAGAATAGCACTTAGAAAAAGAATTAATAGCACTTTAATTTCTAGAAATACAAACTTTTAAAATTATACAATGTTTTTATTTTTTATTTTTAGAGAGAGGGGAAGGGAGAGAAACATCAATGTGTGGTTGCCTCTCACATATCCCCATGTGAGGACCTGGCCAACAACCCAGGCAAGTGCCCTGACTGGGAATCGAACCAGAGACCCTTTGGTTCACAGTCTGGCACTCAATCCACTGAACCACAACAGCCAGGGCTAAAATTATACAATGTTTTTAAAAACTACAAAAATCTTGCAAACAGGAAAGAAGTTGTAAAATATTAAAGTCCCCATTCTCACCCTGTCCCCCAGCTCCCTGGAGGGAGTCACAATTTAGTCTATATCAGCTCTGGCTGGCATAGCTCAGTGGATTGAGTGCGGGCTGCGAACCAAAGTGTCTCAGGTTCGATTCCCAGTCAGGGTACATGCCTGGGTTGCAGGCCATGACCCCCAGCAACCACACATTAGTGTTTAAAAAAATTTTTAAAAAGAAACAATTTAGTCTATATCTGGGCATTTTCTATAAATGTACAAACATGTTTATAAATTTTGTTTTTTTAAGATTTTATTTATTTTTAGAGAGGAGAAGGAAATGAGAAAGGGAGAGAAATATTGATGTACCAGAGATACATAGATCGGTTGCCTCTCACACACCCCCAACTGGGGACGTGGCCTGCAACCCAGGCATGTACCCTGACCGGGAATCGAACCAGCAACCTTTTGGTTTGCAGGCTGGCACTCAATCCACTGAGCCACACCAGTCAGGGCTATAAACTTTATTTTCCCTACGAGAATCATGTTACTCACATCTTCCTGCAAATTGTCCTTTTCACTCAAGTGTATTGTGAATTTCCACATGAGTGCCTCATTTTGTAAACCACTACATACTCTTCAGTTATAGATGTGCCATCATTTTAAAAAATGGTTATCAATATAACATTTTTGTTTCCGAAGTGGACGTACATGATAAAATAGATCAAAATAATTCAGTCTTGAAGGATACACAATCTCTGCTCCCCAACTCTAGTTTCATCCCCTGGAGCGTCTGACTTCGGTTCGGGTGGTGAGCATCACATCCTCTGTAGGTGGTCTCTCCGTTGATGGTTCCCGGTGACTCCGCAGTAAAGTGCTGGGTTTAATTAAATTATATGGTCTCCCACCTGTACCTCCTGATTTTGTTAGATACAGTATTTTAATTCTTCCGGAGCTCCCCCATGACTTTAAGTAATATATTTAAATATCTATTTATCACCCAAGGCAGTATCTATTGATTACCCTCTATGAAGAATGAGGAAATTAGTTCGCTTTCCCTGATCCCCTTCCTCCTTCCTCCAGCTACCTTTTTTTTTTAATTATTATCTCACATTGTCAAGTGTATAATACTTTTCTGTTCTATTTCTGTAATTAAGTCTTTCATTCTAAAAATTGAAAATCAATAAACAGCATTTTAATTGCATGTTTATGAAAAAATCTTTCAAGCATTATTTTCAAATAAGTCTTCCGATTTTTCCTCCATGCCCCTCACTGCTGGATCGCACTAAGTGGCCGCGTTTCTGGTGCAGCCTGTTAGTCTTCCCCTTGCCTTTGGTGACGTGCCCCTCGTGAAATGTTTTCACTTAAGATTATAAAGTTTCTGATTCTCGTAGGTCTTACAATCTCTTTTAGACATACTCTCAGTTTTAATTTTGCCATCTGTGCTTAAAGATTTCCCCAGAAACCGCTAAAGATACCGTGTCGGGTTCTCCATGAACCTGCTGCTGGAGGAGGAAGGCTGGACCGCAACTGCTGAGGCCTCACTAGGGGGTCTCGTTATCAGATTCCCCTGGTGTTTGCCGCGTCACCCACTCTGATTTCTTTACCTGAAGCCTCTGAAATTAAAACTTGTCCAGCCCTCTCTGGGAGAACGATCCTTGACTAGACATCTTGGGCTGTGGTTTTCTTAGCTCTGTTTTCTTTGTCAATCTGATTCCATTGCTACTATCTTTTTAAAGATATATAGATATTTATTTATTTACTTACTTTCAGAGAGAGGGGAAGGGAGGGAGAAGGAGAGGGAAAGAAACATCGATGTGTGAGAAAAACATCGATCAGTTGCCTCTCACACGCCCCCATCCAGGGACCTGGCCCGCAACCCAGGCATATGTCCTGACTGGGAACCAGCAGTTGACCCTTCAATTCCCAGTCCAGTGCTCAGTCCACTGAGCCACACCAGTCAGTGCCATTGCTTACTATCTTTTGGAATTCTTATTTTAAAAAATATTTTAGTGTATGGTTCATGTGAATATCTAAATCCCCCCCCCCCACACAAAATTACTTTAGATCACCCTCTTCTTCTTTGCACTGATTTGTAATTCCTCCTTTAAAAGAAAATTACATACGAAGTTTTAAGCACAGAGGTTACTTCTGGGCCTCAAGTCTGTTTCATTCATCTGTCTTGTCCAGGCCAGAACCACTCATGTAATGTTTGTGGTTTTGTTTTATTACCTGACACAGCTAGTCCCCCTGTCATTACCTTTGTAGGTTTTCAAAATTAATTAGTGCTAGTCCCCGACGTTCTGCCAAATGGACATTAGTTGAACTTTGGAAAGTTCCCCTCCCTCAATTTGGGTTACAGGTGTCAGTGTTCCTTGAAAAAATGAACGATGACATATCTGAATGTGTTTCACATGAAGGAAAGCCGGCTGGGGTCTGAAGGAAGCCTTGGGACCCAAGTAAGCCGCTGGGAGGGAGGAGACGCTGTCTGATGAGTGCAGCCGCCCAGGTTGCAGAAGGACAGCCGCAGCGTCACGAGGAAGCTGGGTGCAGCCTCTCAGCATCCACAGTGATGACAGTCTGGAACTTGAAACTCAGCATACTCTTATGACACTTGACCCACCTCTTCTCAAACCCTTAATTCCAGCCTTATGTAAATTTTAAAACTTATTTATCGACTTTGGAGAGAAGAAGAGAGAGAGAGAGAGATCGATTTGTTATTTCACTGAGTTATGCATGCATTGGTTGATTCGTGTATGTGGCCTGGCTGGAGATTGAACCTTCGACCTTGCCTATCCGGACAATGCTTAACCAGCTGAGCTACCCAGCCAGGGCCCCAGCCTTATTTAAATACTTGCTTTTTCTTAAGCACACCATGCCAAACATTTGTAAAAAGTAAAGGGTAACATCCCTAATCGATAGACCTTCTTTCAAATCAACAAGAACAAAACTAAATATCATAATAGAAAAGTGGGCATGGACACAAACAGGCAATTTACAAAAGATACACAAGTTTTGTGAAACTATGGAAGATACAGAGCCTTACTATTTTTATTTTTCTCTTTCCTTTTTAAAATTTGTCTTCTTTTTTGTTGTGTTTTGTTTCCACAGAGCCTCGCCATTAATTGAAGAAATGCACACTGAAATAAAAGATCAGGGCCTGTTGTTTAACAAATTGACAATAGTTATGTGTCAGTATTGGAGGGGGCAGGGGACCGGGCAGTCACACTGCTTGTGGGGGTCTACGCTGGTTCTAACTTCTTACAGGAAAAATTCCAGTATCAAAAGCCTTAAATTATGCTTTACCTTTGACCCAGTGATATACATTCAGGAATTTATATACAGGAAACAAGCAAATACCTTTTAAATATATGGGCAAAAACTCACGGCAACATCATTCATAATACTGAAAAGTTGGAAACAACCCAAAATATATACACGCATCAGCTGGGAGCATTTTAGAAGCAGAATCCCAGTCCCAGCCCCAGACCTACTGAAAGAGAATTTGTATTTTGAGAGTTCCTTAGTGCATTTGTATGAGCATTAAAATTAGAGAATCTCTGGCAGTGTATACACCAAAACGTCAGCAGTGATTTTTCCCGGTGGTGACGCTCCCTATTTTAAATGCGTTTTCTGGTTTGCTACCGCTGACATACACTTTTTTTGAAAGAATGTGTGAGTGGTGAGGAGGTACGCCATGCTGTGGCTGTGTGAGCCTGGCATCCTTCCTGGTGCCCCTCATCCAAAACCAAGTCCTTTGGGAATCCTGCCTTAGCCCCTCCTCCCCCACACCCAGCCAGACGGCCTCACATTAAGCTGTAGTGCTGGTCCAGTAACCATAGCAGTGTGCTGAAATTGTTATTCTTCTTTCTTCTGCTGTTCACATACTAAAATAGGGGGCGGTGCGGGGGGTGGGGGTGGAATGCCAAAGAAATCCTCCAGGCCTCAGTGCAGAAATGAAATGCAAATTGACATGATAATTATGGTTTGATTCATCTGTCTCCTCTACTGGACTGGGAACTTCTCGAAGCCAAGAGCCATGTCTTACTTGCCTCCCAGCCTAGTCTGGCTCAAAGTAGCGACTAGATAAATGTTTGCTAAATGGACCAGAGAAGAGGTGTTCGGCCTGGCCCTAAGGCAAGAAATAATCTGATGGTAAGAGGGCCCATAGCTGGGGCCTGAGCCCTTTGTCCCCCCCGTCTCCACTCCCAGCTCCTCTCAGGAGGCCCCACATTCTCCTTCCACCCTGAGCACACATCCTAGTAAGCCGTGAGAGGGGCTTCCCGTCCCCCAGCCACCTCACCTAAGAAGGGACCTGCATCCACACCAAATCTCCCTGTGGAGCTGCTTTTCTTCCCATCCCCCACCCCAATGGTAGGAATGGCTCCGATGCAGATTTACCAATGACAATATTTTTTTTAAATATTTTATTTATTTTTTAGAGAGGGAAGGGCGGGAGATAGAGAGAGAGAGAGGGAAACATCAATGTGTGGTTGCTGGGGGTTATGGCCTGCAACCCAGGAATGTGCCCTGACTGGGAATCGAACCTGGGACACTTTGGTTCCCAGCCGTGCTCAATCTACTGATCTACACCAGCCAGGGCTCAATGACAATATTTTTTTAATAAATAAAGGTCACCCAATACCTGGATTGAACTTGGACCTGGGGGGAGGTTTTTGGCCCCAGAACTGGGATGCTCTTCAATCTCCTCCCAAAGATCTGTGTCCCAGATTCCTTTCCAGCTGTGGCCCTTTGCAGTCTCCTCTCTGGCACATTTTCAGGGCACTCTCTGCAGTCACTCCTGTCTGAGCTCCCGCCATGCTATAGTAACACTGTTAACATTACTGTGCACTTGGATGTGACATGCACTTTATTTGCATTGCTGAAACTTAATCCCCCCAACAGCCCTGTATAGAAGCTTGTATGATTATCTCCTTTTACAGCTAAAGACTGAGACTCAAAGAGGTCAAGCAACTCACCCTATGTCGCATGGCTAGGAAGGGTGCAGAATCTAGATTTGAACCTGGATCTGTGTGACTCCAGAAGCTGCATGCTAACTACTACTCAAACTGCAATCTATGTGGCTTCATTTATCCATTCTTTCTACAAGCAATATACCAGGAATGTTTATTGAGCACTTGCTATGAACCAGGCATTGCACAGGACAATGGACTTCAAATAGAGAGAAGCCAAAGTCCATGCTCTTTGAGGCTTAGTCGGTGGGAAACAGACATAAGCCACGGAAATCTTAACACACAAATAGAATTGCAAAACTATAGGTGCTCTGCAGGAAAAGCTCCTAACGCCATGAGGGCAGTGCAGGACAGCAAGACCTCCACAGCAAGAGTCAGGCTTCTGTGAGGAAGTGGTCTTTAGCCAAAGGCCTTGAGGCAGAAGGGAGCACAGCTCCTTTTAGAAAAACATAATAGAGCCCTGCCTGGTGTGGCGCAGTGGATGGAGTGCCAGCCTGTGAACCGAAAGGTCTCCAGTTTGATTCCCTGGCGGCACATGTGCCTGAGTTGCAGGCCAGGTCCCCCGTCGGGGGCGTGCGAGAGGAAACCGATGGATGTGTCTCTCACACATGGTTGTTTCTCTCCCTCTCTTTCCCCCTCCCTTCCCCTCTCTCTAAAAATAAAATTTAAAATTACATATATTTATATACATAAATATATAAATATAAAAATTGCCTCTATTCTGATATATATATATATATATATATATATATATCAGAATAGAGGCAAGCAGTGCTGGAGCCGGGAGAGCGAAGGAAGAATGAGGCAGGATGGGGTGGGGAATGCGCAGGGGCCCCGCAGGCCAGGACAGGGACTTAGGACTCACAGTGAGAACACAGGAAGCTTTTAAAGGGTTTTCAATAGAGCAATGAATTCCGCTTTGTTTTGTAGAAACTGTCACTCTGGCTGATGTTTGGGAAACAGATCGGAGGAACAGTGGTTGCAGTGGTCCAGGTGAAAGGTGTTGGGGCTTGAAGTGGGGTGGTAGTCACAGAGGTTTAAAGAAAAATGAATTCTCCATATAGTTTCAAAGGTAAGGCCAATAGGCTTGGGTGTGGGCTGCAAGAGAAAAGAATCGAGAGTGCCTGCCCGCCCACCTGCATGAATACTGGTGCCTCTACTGAGGTGGGGAGCACTGAGGCAGGAGCAGACTTAGGGAAGGGCCAAGCGTGGGCTTTTGTTGGGTTTGAGTAATTAATTGTCCACGTGGAGGGACAGAGTTGTCTTCATTTCTATATCCCCACAGCCAGTACAAAATAGGTGCTTGTTTTAAAATTGTTAAATTATCCCCGACTGGTGTGGCTCAGTGGGTTGGGCCTTGTCCTGCAGACCAGAAGGTTGCTGATTCGACTCCAGTCAGGGCACATGCCTGGGCTGCCGGCCAGGTCCCCGGTTGGGAGCATATGAGAGGCAACTGATTGATGTTTCTCTCACACATGGATCTTTCCTTCTCTTCCGTGTTTCCCTTCTTTCTAGAAATAAATGAGTAAAATCTTTTTTAAAAGTAAAATAAAATCATTAAATTAAAAAAGGTACAAATGGGTAGAATTTGAGTGAAGTCTTGAGGAATGGATGGGATTTAGCCTTGAGGTGAAGATATTTTGGTGGCTCAGGTGAAAATAAAACGAAAACCCGACAGAACAGTTGGTGGAAGCGAAGGAGGACTGGAGGTGACGAGGAAACGGCCCACGGGGGGTGCCTGTTTGCACTACTCTCCAAGGCGTCCCCTGTGACGCTGAGCCGTGCTCCCCAGCGCGGGCGAGGCAATCAGAGCTAGAAGGAAAGACTATGTTTTTGTTAACTGGAAGGTTCAGGGTGGATTTGTGAGTATGTGTGTGTTTGCCTGTAAACATTTTTATATTTGTATGTTTCTATTTCACAGTCTAGAAGGCCCTGGTCTTTCCAGCTGACCTTGTCTGCAAGGCTGAGTTAAGGCTGAATTCTCTTTGTATTTACATGGCCTGGACTGGCTGCTGAAGCCCTTCCCCACCCCCCTTCCCAGTGAACCAGGCTGAGTGGGTTGGGCTGTGTCAACCTGTTCCTTGTGCTTAGGGATCAGGGCTTCTTTTCTGGGCAGCTCCTGTGGGGCCCTTTGACCAAGACCCGCAAAGCTCCAGAAACAGAAAATGTTCTGTTCATCAGCTAGCGCCCCCACACAAGAGGTGGAATGCGACTGACCCGGAGGTGAAAGCCAAAGGCATCATCAGTGCACAGACACAATCCTTACTGTTCGTTTACTCATTCAGTTCATCATTCATTCATTTATTTAACGAATCGCCGCAGATCCAGTGTTCATTTCACATCGCCTAACCTTCCTGCCTCTCAGGTTCCTCAGCTCTAAAGTGAAGTCAGTAGCGATGCCTTCTTCGACAGTTCATTGTGAGGATGAAACTAAGGAATGTCATTTGTTCACTGAAGAAATATTTAAGTATTTTTTAAAAGATTTTATTTATTTATTTTTTGAAAGAGGGAGGGAGAAAGAAAGGGAGAGAAACATGGTTTGGTTGCCTCTGACATTCCCCCAACCGGGGACCGGGCTTGAAACCCAGGCATGTGCCCTGATCCATGATCCAGAACCAGTGACCTTACAGCCTGTGGGACGACGCCCAACAGGCTGAGCCACACCAGTCAGGGCTCAACAAGTACTTAGTAAGCTCACGCAGAGAGCCAGGGCTGTCCCTAGTGATGGGGATCATGGTGACACAGAGTCCTGGCCTCACGGACAAGACATTCTAATGGGTGGAGTTAAAGAATAGAAAAATAGAGCATAAAGTGGTGGCCAGGGAAGGCCTCGCTGAGGAGGTAACATGTCAGCAAGGCCCGGAAGGAGATGGGGAAGCGAGCCACTCCCACATGGGGGAAAGGGAACTGGAGGAGTAGGGGGAGGGGTGACATGGCGATGGGCGTGGGGGGATTGTAGGCCATCTTGTTTCTCGAATGATAAGAGAAAAATTTATTTAGAAAGATACAGAAGGGGTCTTGGAGCCTAGGAGAGAGAAAGGAATGTGTAACCGCCTGGAGGGATGAGGTAGAAGGGAAAGGCGAGGCTGTGCTTCCCAGAGGGAGAGTGTCTATAGGCCATTCTAAGGACTTGGCGTCTCTCCAGAATGAGATGAAAGTCATTTATTTGATAGTTTTTAAAGGAGTAACATGATCTGGCTTCAAGTATTAAAGAATAACTCTGCTGCTGAGGCGACTGCAGGCAGCAAGGGCAGGAGCGGGGAGAATTATCCTCTTCAGGCTTCAGATGATGGTGGCTTGCACGGGGCGGGGGTGGGGGGTGGGGGGTGGCTCGCGGTGGAGGGAAGTGCTGGATTCTGGATAGGTTTTGGAGGCAGAACAGAACTGTATAAATGCTAATGTCAGTGCACCAAAGGCACAATACATAAAAGAAGGAAAACTGTTAAATTAGACTTCATCAAAATTAAAAACTCTTGCACTTCAAAAGACACTATTAAAATGAGAAAACAAGACACAGAATGAGAGGAAATATTTACAAAGCCAATATCTGATAAAAGGATTTGTATCCAGAGTATACAAAGAACTCTTACAACTCAATATTAAGACAACCCATTTTTAAAAATTGACAAAAGATTATAAATAGATATTTCACCAAAGATGATATATGAATGGCTAATAAGCATGTAAAAAGATACTCAACATCATTAGTCACTAGGGAAATGCAAATTAAAACCCCAATGAGATGCCTCTTCACACCCACTAGAATGGCTGTAATCAGAGACAGACAATAACAAATGCTGGCAAAGATATGGTGAACGGGAACCCTCCTATATTGTGGGAATGTAAAATGTATAGCCACTTTCAAAATCAGTTTGGCAGTTTATTAAAAAACAAATTTACTGTACAACACAAATTCCATTCCTAATTAACTAACAAAGAGAAATGAAAACATACATTTCAATAAGACTTGCACATAAATACATAAATGTTGATAGCCCTATTCATAACAGCCAAAAGTAGAAACAACCCAAATGTCAATACTACAATGGCCTAGCTGGTGTGGCTCAGTGAATTGAGTGCCAGCCTGCAAATCAAAAGGCCACAGGTTCGATTCCCAGTCAGGACACATGCCTGAGTTACAGGCCAGGTCTCCAGTAGGGAGCATGCGATAGGCAACCAATCAATGTATTTCTCACACATTGATGTTTCTCTCCCTCTCTATCTCCCTCCTTTGTTCTCTCTCTAAAAGTAAAGAAACAAAACCCTTAAAAAATATTATACAATGGTCCTGGCTGGTGTGGCTCCGTGGATTGAGCCCTGGCCTGCAAACCGAAGGGTCGAGGGTTCGGTTCCCAGTCAGGGCACATGCCTGGGTTGCAATGTTTCTCTCCCTCTTTCTCTCTCCCTTCCCTTCTCTCTAAAAATAAATAAAATCTTAAAAAATATACAATGGGATACTATTCAACATCAAAAGAAATAAAATACTGATGCATCCTACAACTTAGATGAATCTCAGAAAAAATTATTGCTAAATGAAAAAATTCAGACACAAAAGAGCACATATTGTATGGTTCTATTTATATGAAATGTCCAGAAAAGGCACGTCGATAAGGACAGAGTAGATGCATGGTGGTCGGGGCTGGCAGTGGGGGCAGAGAGTGCTGGTCACTGGGCATGGGCATCTTACTGAGGTAGCAGATTTTACTGAAGTGACGGGAATGTTCTCAAACTGGATGGGGTGCTGGTTGCACAAGGTGGTAAATTATTAAAAATCGTTACATTATACCCTTAAGATGGGCAAATTTTATGGTGTCTAAATAATACCACTATAAAGTTGTTTTTATAAAAAATGTTAATGACGACGTAAACAACTTTTGTGTATACGGGTATTAAACTTTTCAGTATAGTGTTTGGAACATAATAAGGGCTAAGTGTAGTTAACTTTGAAAACTAATAATATTGCCATTATTGTTACCGATGTAATACTTACTATATGCTAGGCATTGGACAAAATGACAGTTTATCTCCAGATCCTACCATCATGGCTAACAAATCACTCTAAAAGCTGTATCCCCCGTCTTTTTCTATCCATAGCAAGCACAACTTTTGTGATTTTCTTTATCTGCTTGAACACTTGTTTCATGCCTGTTTCCCTCACTAGACTGTAAACGCCATGAGGGCAGAAAGGGACTGTTCCACTTATTTGGTAACGGTGGGCCTTCAGTAACAGGTGAGCAGATTCCGGGAGACTTCTTGCCTCATCTGGTAGGAAGAACAGGTGTTCCTGATGTGCTCCCTTTCTCCCTCATCACCATGGATGTGGACAGGATGCCTAGGGCCACAGCAATCACCCTCCCACTGTGAGGCGCACATACGAAGGCCAAACCCAGGTTATGAATGGGGGAAGATGGAAGGAGACTGCATCTTTGGCGTCTTTGCTGAATACTAAGTCAATGCCAATAAATGCCCCCTTCAGACTTCTTGTCACATGAGAAAAATAACTTCATGTTTGTTCAAGCCACTCTTGCTAGGGTTCTATTTCTGGCAATGAAACACATTTCTAAAGGATACTGCCAATAACACTGACATGATACTCTTTATTTTTTTAAAGACTTTATTCATTTATTTTATTTATTTATTTGTTTGTTTGTTTATTTTTTAGAGAGGGGAAGGGAGGGAGAGAGAGTAACATCAATGTGTGGTTGCTTCTCATGTGACCCCACTGGGGACCTGGTCTGCAACCCAGGCATGTGCCCTGACTGGGTATTGAACCTGCGATGTTTTGGTTCGCAGTCCGAGCTCAATGCACTGAGCTATGCCAGCCAGGGCTTTTATTCATTTATTTTTAGAGATAGGGGAAGGGAGGGAGAAAGAGAGGGAGAGAAACATTAATGTGTGGTTGCCTCTCATGTGCTCCCACTGGGAACCTGGCCCCATAACCCAGGCATGTGCCCTGACTGGGAATTGAACACGTGACCCTTTGGTTTGCAGGCCGGCACTCAATCCACACCAGGTGGGACTGACATGATACTTGAGAGAGAGTTTTGACCAGTGGAGAAAGATGGGCCTGTAAACACTCATGCACTTGTAAAACACTTACTTTGTGGAACTCTGTGAAGAGTGAGGTAACGGACCCATGAAGGAGTCCCTGGCTGCTTACTGGTTTCTGCCTTAGGTGATTGGGTGGATGGTGCCCTAATAACTGAGATAGGACACTTAGGAGGTGAAGTTCATTTGAGAGGCAGAGCAGTTCTTTATTGGGCATGTGAGTTTTAGGTACTTGTAGGATACCTGGAGGGGAGTGATCTAGACATAGGAGAACGTATGGATCTGAACTCAGGGGAGAGGAGCGTATGCCGGAGTACAGAGTGGGTGTCGTCAGTGCACGCACATGCGCGAAGCCGTGGATCAAATGTGTATTGAGCTCTTGTTTCAAACTATGGGCTAGGTGCTTTATATCATTACCATCGTCATCATCCCTCAGTGCAAGTAACATTTACTAACCACTTACTACATGCCAATTCAGCATCAAAGTGCTTTACCTGCATTATCTCATTCAATTCTCACAACCAAGAAAGGGAAGTACTGTTCCAGTTTTAGTTATTAGATAACTGAGGATTGGAGAAATTAAGTAACTTACTGCTGTTAGTAAGTTGTGAAACCAGAAACACCTAAGAATACTTTGTAGAATGAGAAAAGAGGGCAAAGGACATAACCATGAGAACATCAACATGATTTTCTTTAAAAAATTTATTAATTTTGTAATTTAACTTAAAAAATTATGGTATCATGTACATCGAATGCTATGCACAACTTATATGCTCAAGGAATTTTTACAATCCAAACAGACCAGTCCTGGCTGCTGTGGCTCAGTGGATTGAGCACTGGCCTGCCAACTGAAAGGTCTCCGATTCCTTGTCAGGGCACGTGCCTGGGCTGTGGGCAGGGTGATCAGTAGGGGGTGTGCGAGGGGCAACCAATTGATGTTTCTTTCCGTCTCTTCTCCCTCCCCTCTCCTCTCTCTGAAAATAAATAAAATCTTAAAAAAAAAAAAATGTGAACAGACCAGTGTAGAAACCACCATCCAGATTAAGAAATAGGACATTCCTAACAGCTCAGAAGCACTATTGGTGCAGCCCCTGTTCCCCATCTCCCCATCACCTATCCAAAGGTAACCACGCCTTTGACTTTTTGCTTTGTATATCAACACAGAGGGAGTGGCAAAGGAAAGATAAGCTTCAAAAGGTGACTAAAATAAGCTGGTCAGAGAAATGGGAGAGTGTCAAGAGAACTTGATCCAGGCCCCACCTTTCACGTGCACACACCAATTGAACAAAGCCGCAGCCACCCTAGAAAATCCTTTTTGGCAGCACCAGGAAATGTTAATGAGATTAAATTCACAGAGTATCTGGTAGTAACAGCAAGGCTAGGAACCATATCCACCTCCAGGACGGTGGAGGCTGAAGCAAACTGAATTTTGCAAGGACAGTAGAGGTGGGTGACTTCTGTGGCGCGATTTGGTGGGAAGAACCCCCAAGTTGGGTACTTCAGAGGCATAGCAATTTTGTGAGATACCCAACACAATCTAATGTATTACCTCACTAGGTCAAGAGAGAAAAACCTTATAATTGTGAAAGATTAATGGTTAACTACCTGCCCCCACCCCCGCCACAATGGTCATTTCCCTTGTCTTTTTGGAAACAGAACTTTGCTTCTGGGGGTAGGAAGGGGAAAGCATGGGCTATATTACCACTGGTCCACGTCGAACCATTGTATGTAATGCCATCCTTTTTCTCAGCGTGTGTTAGCTCTCATCGATATCACAATACTGCAAGGCTAGTAGTAGTGTTTTGCTCCCTTTTGCTGATTCGAAATTCCACACTCAGAGGACCACTGGTTTGGAACACAAATCTGACTCCATAGCTCTTTCCAGGTCACGACAGCATTACTTATTTATGGGTAATTTTGTACTTTTATTTTTTTAATGACTGGTTGTGAGAATACTGCTTTTTCTATTTGACCCACCGGAGCGTCCTGTTACACCCCCTGCCCCATCCCCCTTGACAATCTGGGAACTCCTTAATTATGGCGATTTACTACTCAGGAACCGCTCCTAATGACTCCTAGAAGCCCCCTCCCCCACGGTGCGTCTAACGACTCCCAGGATCTCTTCCCCAAGAGCTCCTCCTAATGACCACCAAATTCTCGCTCACTCGGGAACTGCTTTTTAATGACTTTAAGGACATTGCCCCTTAGGATCTGTCCTAATAACCCGCAGGGCTCCTTGCCAATTCAGGAGCGGTTCCCTTCAAATGTCGTCGGTAGGCCGGCGAATGAGGGGATTCCCAGAGGATGGGACTTTGCTTTTTAAAAACCGAGACAAGTTAGTCACCTTATCAGGCATTCCTTGTCCTCGGAAGCTTCCCTTTAAGGGATCTTAACACACTTCTACCTCAGGCAAGGTCCTAACTCAGCCCCAAAAGGTTCTGCCCCACCCTTTCGTTAGAGGAATCGGACAGTAATCTCATTTACCCCTTCCCACCATCCCATTTCTAGGCACTCGCGTCCTTCTATCCCGATTAGCTACGGGCCGCCAGAAGCCTGCCTGTGATAGGCCCACTACACATTTAGCGGAGATGCTCAGTGGCCGCGGTCCCGAGTGGTGCGGCATTTTCTCCTGGCAACAGCCCTAGCCAGCTCTCATAGGCTGAGCAGATTCATAAACCCGGACTTGGGAGCGTCCGCAGCGCGTGTTCATTGGTTTTTTGAGGGTTGCTTGTAGTGAGCCTCGGATTGGTTGACTCTGTGAAGCACTGTGCGGCTGCGCTGAGACCGACTTTAGAGGAGGCGGAGCTTCATTTGCTAGAAGGAAAAGCAGTGAGATCGGCTAGTGGCGACAGCAGAAACTGGGCCTTAGCCCGGCCGGGCCGGTGGGCTTTAGGTGAGAACCGGAGGGTTTTGTAATCTTTCAGATTTGTTGTTCCTTCGGCCTTGACCGTGAGATCCGGTGGGGGAGGGGAAGGGGTGAGTGATGGACACGGTTCTCAGCCAATGGAAGCAGGAGCCTCTAAAGTGCATCCCGAGATTGGTCCTTTCCAATTTCTTATGGCCAATGATCGTCGGAAAGGGGGGCGGGTCCACTGGGCCGTATTTTCTTCCTGCGGCCGGGCCCCTCTCTCGTAGGCGGCGGGGCCGGGAGGGGCTGGCCCTTTGCACGGTGAGGTTTGGGGACTTGGGAGCTAGGGGCTGCTTTGGGAGCGATACCCGCGGGAGCGGTGTGAGGGGAGGGGGCGGGAATTTGAAGTGGTTGTTAGCGATAGCTACCTTTATAGAGTGGTTAAGTACCGGGCCTAGTGCTTAGCATTTTGCTTGCATCATCTGAGTTAATTACAGCAACCCTGCCAGCAAGGAGGTTGGGACCCCCATCTTACAGGTGGAGAAACTGAGGCTCTGGAAACTGACACAGCCAAGGTCACACAGTTAATAAATGGCAGAGACCGGATCTGTATTTAGAGTTGCTTTCACTTCGGAGTCGGTGCTCTCAAACCACTAGGCTTTGTTGCTGGATGGGAGAAAGGTGTCAGGGAACCCGAGCTGTCCCCAGGGAGTAGGTTGGGGGAAGGGAATCCAAGGGTGGAAGAAAGGGAATGAGCATCAGAGATGAGGGCAAGGAAATCAGTTATTCAGCAGTTACAGAGTGCCTACTCTGTGCGGTGCATTGTTCTAGGTTCTAGGCATACAAAGATGAGTAAGGCCAGAGGCGATGGGCCCCAGCACTGTTTTCACGTGATTGTATCTTTTGGTAAAATTTGCAAAAGTAAGGTGTTTTGTATTTTTAAAAAATAGGGTCTTCAAAATTGAATATACTTCAGGTTCCTCCACACTTGATCTGCCCTTTTAAAGGGCTTAGTCTAGGTGGAGGTTATTATGTAGGCAGCATAGAGTAATAGAAGGAGCATCAGGAGTGCATTACGGGACTGCGGGCATATTTCCTGGTATGTAAAACAGGGATGATACTATATTGCCGTGCCATGGTTTGGCAAGGCACATGAAGAGCACTGGGCCAGGGCACACTTTATGTTTGGTGAAATGGCAGTCTGAGAGGCCTTAGTAGGAGACCCTGTATTCTCTCATACCTCATACAGTTCTCCATGCTGTCTACTAGATTGCTGGTAGGTTGGAGGCAGTTTCCTTCCCTCTGAGTTCTCTAGCTCTCAAGGGACCTCCTGGAACCGAACTGCCATGGCTTTGGGGGAGTTTAGAGTTTCCTTTTTGCTTCTTAACTGGTCCTTTTGAGCTGATCTGCTTGGTTCTTACTCAGTCGTAATAGTCTTTTGTAGTATCTGATAATGGGAATGTACCCACTTAGCATGGAGTCCTAGTCTAAAAACAAAGTATTTCCCCCTTTCCAGTCAGTTATGAAGTTTGCCCTGTGTTGCCAGTTTATTGCCTGTTTAAATTTTGTCCTTTGAGTTTTGGGTGCAGTGCAATTAAACCAGTCTCTAGCTTGACTTCATTGAATACTGTTGAAACTGCATTGTGGTTTAGATATGGTTTTAAAAATCATAGCTCGAGCTACTGATATCAAAGTTTTTTTTAACCATTAAACTTTGTAACCTCATAGCTAAGTAACTTTTCTTAGGAATCTAGAATCCTATTTAAAAGCTGTTTCTGAGAAGGGAACTCATAGGTTGCTTTTAAAATCTGGTTATAGGGTATTATGTTTAATACTCTGAGAAGCAATTAGCAAGGTGTGGCTAAGGGATCAACTTGAAAAGATAAGTGTAAGATATGGGCAGTGCTGCTGTATTGTTAGATATCCTGATTTCTTCCCCCTTTTTTTTTTAGCTGAAACATTGTCTCCATTTAAATAATATTTGAATACATGCAGTGTTGATACATTATGTTCTTCTAAACAGAGCCTTTGTCTGTATTTTTAGTTCATTTAAGTAACTTACCTAGAGGTAGATTCTAGGTGCGAGGTCTTAATACTTCTTCAGAATTTCTACATCATCTTTTAGTGTTTTCAGCACTGACATTCCCAGTGTTTAATTTTAATTACATTGTATATAATTTTATGCTCTTATGCATTTCTTCAGATTCCTGTTTGACAAAAGTCACCTCAGGAAGGAGGGAAGATGGCTTCTGAATCCGAAACCCTGAATCCCAGCGCCCGGATAATGACCTTTTATCCAACAATGGAGGAGTTTCGGAACTTCAGTCGGTACATTGCCTTTATTGAATCCCAAGGAGCTCACCGGGCTGGGCTGGCCAAGGTGAGTTGTGGGTTTGTTCAGCAATGGCTTTTGTGACAGGACAGTGGGAAGACTTCCTAAGTGAATGCTGGAAGAACTGAGGTTTACTGAAAGCCAGGCAGGGTGATGAGTTGAGTGCCTGCTGTCCTATTTGCAAGTTAATTCCTTTCATTAACATCTGAAGCATCTCTCTTTTAGGTAAGGGCAGAGCTGCTTGGCATCTTTAAAGGGGAGATAAAGAGCCAGGGTCTCAGGGTAGCTACTGTGGTGCTTCCATCTTCCCGAGGAAGATGGTGCTTGAGTGGTTTTTTATCTGTCATGGAGTGGGTGTGCCATTCACCTTCTCTTTTTCTCATTTCACTCAGCCAGCACTCTGGTAGTAATTTGGCTTCGCATGTGGACTTTCTCTTAGTCTGAGACAGAATCAGATCTTCAGCCTCCCCTCTTGGTAAGATATGATACTGAGGCTGAGAAGCAAGTATCGCTTTCCTTAAGGCATCATGGCAACTAGGCAGCCAGCTGGTGACAGCACGGGATTAGGGTTAACATGACAGTGTGACTTCCTGTGTTTGGATGAGCGTGGTTAAATCCAAGTAACTTTCAGTAAAATTGACTGTTAAATTGGACAGCAGCCTCCACACTTCCTGGACACTGACCAGCTCACGGGGTTTCTGAGCTTTCGCTTTGTTGTGTCCCTACAGGTTGTTCCTCCAAAGGAGTGGAAGCCTCGAGCGTCCTATGATGACATCGACGATCTGGTCATTCCCGCTCCCATCCAGCAGCTGGTGACTGGGCAGTCTGGCCTGTTTACTCAGTACAACATACAGAAGAAAGCCATGACTGTTCGAGAGTTCCGCAAAATAGCCAATAGTGATAAGTGAGTGAGAACACTCTTCTGTCTTTATCTGTCATGATGTCTAGTCCCCAGCCTGTTGTCATCGCTGTCTTCAAGACTGTGGCTGTCCCACTGAAGGCCAGTTTCCTCAGCTCTAGCTTCTGTCTCCCTTTCTGACCTTTATTTGGAAGCATTTCCTCCTCTCGGTACTGTGTCAGTTTTGTCCATATGCTCGCAAAAAGTAATCCCATTGTTTCTTCATTAGAAGTAGAGTGATTTTCGACTCTGGTAAATGGCAGATTTCCAAAGGAGAAAGTTGGAGTTGGTTCAAAAGGAACTTTTGCTAGACATATTGATACCACCTGGTTATCTGAAAGTGGCATTACTAGTCGAATCCCTTCCTCTGGGTCCTTCTGTCTTGAATCATGCTTAGAGCTGCTTAGAATGTTCACAGCCCAGAAAATGCTGTCTCCCTCCATTCTGACATGACCACCGTGTGGGTAAACTGCCACACTGGTTGCCGTTTTCTCCGACTCCACTCTTCCCCTTCTGTACATTCTTATCTCTTAGAAACGTCTTTGTTTGAGCCTGATGTTTTTGGTGGTTTTTCACTGCTGTTTGTAACATTTAGCTCTCATTTGACCTCAGGTGCACAGCGGACGAATTTTGTCTGTCTCTTGTCAGTTTTCACTGCCCCTTCTCAGTCTTTTTCTTTGGATCGTCTCCCTCCCTGTGCTGCTTCTTAATTTTGAGTTTCCTCCCTCTTCCCGTGCTTTTTCTCTCGAGCCTTTCTGATCTTCGCATGTCTTGTTTTAGCCGGTCAGACGTGTTGCGCCTTCACTGTGAATAAGCCCCGAGCTACATCTGTAACTTGCCAGTCTTCACACTTTTGGGGCGTGACTTCATGCGCGTTATCACCTCCCTCTCTCACATCAGATCTTGCTGTTTCTATTCTATGCTTTGCCTTTTCCTCTGGCTTATCGCAGTTCTAAATACGGTCTTCCAGTTTTATTGACAGCTTGACACTGAAAACATCTATATTGCTGGCCAACCCGCTGTCTAATGAGATAATTTATGTACAGGCATGTTGAAGAAGTGTGACGTGCTCTGCAGATGAAAGGCTGTGTCATCCTTTGTGTCTTATCTCGAGCCGGGTGGGGGTGGGGGTGGTGGGTTGTGGGGACCACAGCACCCGGCACACCTGTTTCCTGTTTCACATGGGCTTCCACGGAGGCCTCAGCCTCCTGTGCCTGTCTCCTCTGCTCGGCAACATATGGTAGGCCTTTTCTTCTTTCACAATACTTCTTTTCTTTTTAAATTAACCAGTCCTGTGTCTTTTCTTTTCATCCCAAATACAACAAAGTCTTACCCTTGATTTCTATCTGCCTGGTCAGCAAAACACAATAGGTAAAAAATCTTAATTTATAAAGCAGATCAGTGGGAGGTGGAAGAGTTATTTATATTTCAAGAAGAACTTTAGAGTTCTAAACTTTATTATATATCAGGTTGACATTAAAATATTAAAAAAGTGAGATTTTTTCCCCTCACTCATCCCTTTATCTCCACACAATTTCATTTTGATCTTTGCTTCCACTCTAACCACTTATGATATTCGTTTGCCTTTTGAGTTATAGGATGCCTTTTCAAATACCTCTTAGGTTTATTTAAGGTTTTTTTAATTTTTAAAGATTTTATTTATTTTTAGAGAGAAGGGAAAGGAGGGAAGAAGAGAGGGAGAGAAACATCAGTGTGTGAGAGAAGCATCAGTTGGTTGTCTCTCGCAAGCGCCCAACTGGGGACCTGGCCCGCAACCCAGCCATGTGCCCTGACTGGGAGTTGAACCAGAAACCTTTCCATTAGCAGGCCGGTGCTCAATCCACTGAGCTATACTAGCCAGGGCTCAAATACCTATTGGGTTTATGTATTACTCTTTTTAAAATTGCTGTGTAATAATTTTTAAGTGGGTTTAAACTATTTTTGCTTTTAAACATGACTGTTTGTTGAATGTTAGCCACTGCGCTGGGTGCTGGAGTATAGCAGTGACAATACAAATGTGCCCTCATTTCCTCTGCATGAATGCAGGGAAGTGGCACCATGCCTGGGTTTCAGCTCTTCACAGGCTGTTGGGTTTTGTGGTCGTCTGTGTATAGACAGTTAACCCTTGAACAATGTAGGGGTGGGGCATTGATTCCCCACCCCCACCCTGTAAAGTCAAAATCTGCATATAAATTTTGTAAAATAATAATTTTTTTGAAATTTAATTTTAGAGAGAGGGGAAGGGAGAGCGAAAAAGAGGGAGAAAAACATCAATGTGTAGTTACTTCTTACATGCCTCCTACTGGGGACTTGGTCTGCAACCCAGGCATGTGCCCTGACTGGGAATCAAACCAGCAGCCCTTTGGTTCACAGGCTGGCACTCAGTCCACTGAGCCACACCAACCATAGCTACGTATAACTTTTGACACCTCCAAAACTTAACAGCCTACTGTTGACCAGAAGCCTTACTGATAACACAGACAGTCTGCTAATACATTTTGTTTATGTATCGTATGCTGTGTTTTTAAAATAAACTAAGGTAGAGAAAAAATGTTATTAGGAAAATCATAAGGAAGAGAAAATACATTTACAGAAAAATAATCCATCTGTAAGCCGACTTGAGCGGTTTAAACCTGTGTTGTTCAAGGGTCAATTGTAGGGATTTGCAGTTCTTGGATCTTACAAGTCTGCAAGTTTTTTTCTCGCTGGGTGGCTAGTCCACTCCTGATCTTAGTGGGGTATAACTTGAGTAGATTCTCTTAAGACATTTGAAGGTACGTACCATGCTTCTTAAGGAAGATGGGCTTACAGCTTCATGTACATTAATTACCTTCCTTTGGCTAAGAGCTCATGGAAGGGATGTTGAGGGAGTTACTGTGTCTTGGAGCCTTGAAGACCAAGATTATGTCAAGTTAATTTGAAATATCTTGTTCCTGGAACGGAGTTGTGTCTTGTGCTATTCATAATGCCTAATGAATTTAGTCCCTTTTAAGTGATTAACACTTTTTTTACTTTTGAAAGATACTGTACCCCACGCTACAGTGAGTTTGAAGAGCTTGAACGGAAATACTGGAAAAATCTTACTTTCAATCCTCCGATCTATGGTGCAGATGTGAATGGCACTCTCTATGAAAAGGTGAGACTCACTGGCAACTCTCTGCAGCATTTTTGTAATGTAAGGCCGTTTCATCTGCCCAGTGCTTAGTGGGCCCCCAGAGCTGCTTGCTGAATGGGCGGATGAACAAAGGAACGATCTACCACCAGCCGATGTGCCTTGCTCACTTAAGTGGGGTATTTTTGCATGTGAGTGAATGTAACTTCTCCTACTCTACATGTGAATCGGATAATGTGGCGTTCTTCGCCAGGGCTGTTAGAATAGTCTGTGGGTGGTGGCTGATGAGTTCTTGAGAGGGTGGGATCACAGAAAATGACTTGTTGGGGGGAAGGAAAGAGGAGTTGTTGGGGGAGAGGCAGTGTGGTTTCTGCAGGAAAAAAGGATCACTGACTAATCTAATGAAAGGGGAGGGGTGTATATTTAAGAAGAGAAACTTACTCAGATTTTTGGAACCTGGAAACAAGATTCTGTAGCAAAAGCTGTTTTAACAAATTGCACCGGCTTGGGATATAAAAGGAAGGAATGTTTGGACTGTTTTTTTGGGTGATTAAAAAATTTTGGGGGCATTTCAGGGGTTATCACTCAGATTAATTTTAATGCTTTTGTAAGTTATTGGAAGGAAGGAGTTTAAAAAGTGAATTCCAAGTTAGCTGAGGACAGTTTTTGGGTGGTGGGAAATGAAACATAGACAGACGTGAATGATGGTAAGGGCCTGGGACGGGAGGAGCAAGCAGGGCACAATAATCCGTAATGCACTGTGGGCGGTGGGCTCCTAGCTGACCCTACCGTCGCAGCTCAGGAGGAGGACTTGGGTGACACTGTAGAATTTTTACCAAAAACACCGCTCCGTGGAAATGAGGCCTAGAAAAGTCCAAAATTGCTATAGTTAATTTGCATGTTTTGTACTTTTTTAAAAAGATTTTATTTTTTCATTTTTAGAGAGAGGGAAGGGAGGGAGAAAGAGTGGGAGAGAAAAGAAACATCAGTCAGTTGCCTCTGTGTGCCCCAACTGTGGACTGAACCTGCAGCCCAGGCATGTGCCCTGACTGGGAATCAAACCCCTGAACTCTGGTTTTGTGGGTTGACCCCGACCAACCGAGTCACACCGTTCAGGACCCATGTTTTGTATTTTTTATGGTTTAAGAGTTTTTTCCTATGTTGACATAGTTTCTTCGGCTTCAGTCCAAACTTCCTGGGGTGTAGAACAGGCGGCTGTCACTTCTCTGTTCGTCTTTCGTACACTGTGGTGCTCGCCGAATGGTGTTTGCCCCTCAGACCTGTAATGGTGTCGTTTCCCGCGGTGGCCGTGAAAAGGGGTGAGAGGTGGTGTGGTCTGTACGTCCATGCTGTTTTGATGTCATTCTGTGTCTTTGTTAGCTCACCTGTGACCTGTTCCGTGATCTGTCGGTTCAGAGCCCCCGTTTATATGCGTCGTGACTTGCCCTGGACTGTCATTCCCTTCGCAGCATGTTGACGAGTGGAACATCGGCCGGCTGAGAACAATCCTGGACTTGGTGGAAAAGGAGAGTGGGATCACCATCGAAGGTGTGAACACCCCGTACCTGTACTTTGGCATGTGGAAGACGTCCTTTGCCTGGCACACTGAGGACATGGACCTGTACAGCATCAACTACCTGCACTTCGGAGAACCAAAGTCCTGGTAAAGTCAGCTTGTAGTTGGCACTAGTGCTTCTCAGGAGGGAGCAGAGCTTCTCAGACGTGCCTAGGAAACGCCTGCAGATCTTGTTAACATGCAGACTCTGGTTCTGTAGGCCCGGGGTTGGATTGGCATTTTACATAGTAGACAGACATGGAAGTGATGCGCTACTAGTGGAGCTCCAGCTCTCAGGCTGCCTTTTGCGTAGCTGGCTTTAGAAGGCAGGGCACTTAAAACCAGCATATGGAAGCATTAAGTTGGCTGAGGGACCGAGAGCTGCAGAGGCTATTCCAGGCTATCCCACTGCTTTCTAATTTCTTTTTCTGAGCACGCCTGAGGCATTGTTAGAGGCTGACTTCCGAGACTGGAGTTGCTCCTTCAGCTGATAGAAAGCCTCCTTGTCCTCATGGAAAAAATATTCGGTGAGCAGCAGTGTGTGCTTAATACAAGAGGGGACACAAGGTTACTCGGCACATGCTTCCTGCCCTCCAGGGTGTTCTCAGCCTACTTGGGGAGACAGATTTGTTCTCCCTTCTCCCCCGTGCTGATCCATCACTCAGTCTCAGCATTCGGTGAGGGTGCTGAACTCAACAGCGGTTCATAAGATGGATGGGGGACCTGCCCTCGCCCAGACAGGAGATGCAGAGCGTGAGAAAAGAACGGTGTGAGGAAAGCCCTGATGGGAGACGGTGGGTGCTGCAGGTCCACATGGAAAGGGGACACGAGGGGTGGGGATTAGCATGGGCGGTGCTGGACGAGGTGACAGTTACACTGAGACCACACGAGCATGGAAAAGGTTCTGAGTGGGGTGATGATGGGTTCAGGAGAGAGAAGCTGAGGGAAGTGTGTCTGAGTGGCTGGAAAATACACGCAAGGGTCTGGGCAGAGAGAGCCTGTTGTCGTCAGTGGTCTAGAGGAGGTTCGCCGTTGTCTGGGGGCTGTGTACGAGGACGGGAGTGAGTGAAGAGGCCAGAGGGAGCAGCACGGGCCGGGTCACGGGGCGTCAGAGAAACTGTGTGCATCTTCCTTTTTTTTTTCCAGCATCTTGAGCCACGTCCTTTCCCAGGGTTTTCCTTTCTTCTTTCAGACACTTTCCAGTTTCCAGTCTTGGGGCAAAAATTTTTTGAGCCTGTGATTACCCCCTAAGTACTGTTTCATTACCTTCCTTAGTTGGCCTGACTTCTAGAATCTGCAAATGTTGCTTTTGTGTCTTCATCACATTTATTCCAGAGTTCCCTGGAACTGGATTTGCCCTTGTGTCGAGGACTGAGTCTGTGGTTATG
Source organism: Phyllostomus hastatus (assembly GCF_019186645.2). Classification (NCBI taxonomy): domain Eukaryota; kingdom Metazoa; phylum Chordata; class Mammalia; order Chiroptera; family Phyllostomidae; genus Phyllostomus; species Phyllostomus hastatus. The sequence continues at coordinate 29,401,210 of NW_025334013.1, forward strand.
ACATGATGCACTCCTGTGGTTATGACATGATGCACTCCTTAGGTCATCTGAGTGGGGCCTCCAGAGCTTTCTGTGTGAGGCGAGCAGAGTCCAGACATTCCCTCGACCCTTGTCTGCTGTCTCATAATGAAGTTATTTGGGATGGGAAGTTTTTGTTGTGGAGTAAACTTCCGACTTGATATAAAGGTGAAAACAGACTTCCTGTGAGCTTCAGAATATAAAGTTTTAGCTTTGCAAAAGTTTTGAAAAGTCTTACATGGTTTTTCGGTCTTTTTACGAAGAGCAGTGTCTATGATGTCAAGAGAACGCGGGTGGAGGAGTCATTACTGCTGATCAGTGCAGCTGGAGAGGAACGGGAGGCGGGTTCAGCAGCAGACAGGGGTCGGGTCTCCGAGAGTGTCTGATGCACATCACCCTTGTTTTCTGTCCCTCCCTTGCCCTCTCCCAGTCAGGTCTGTCCGGCTCTGCCATGAGCACTCTAATGCCGTCCTTCTTCCATTTCATTTGATTAATGACGTCACGAAGGAGGGCAGCGTTGAGTGTGTACCCGAGTCTGGGCTGGTGGTACGTGTTCAGCACATGTCTTGTTAATGGATGAATATAAGAGAAATAAATTCACTTGCATTTCTGTGTGGGCTCCCCACTCTCAAACCATCTGATATTTCATCTCTCCAGATTCTTTTCTCATTTTTGTAGTTGGGAAGGTGAAAAATCTCAGTACCATGAGGTGTTCTGAGAGTGAGAGCGAGCCCCTTAGCTCCCGTACTGTCCTCTGCTCGGTGTCCAATGCTCTCGTGTGATTGCAGGTACTCGGTTCCGCCGGAGCACGGGAAGCGGTTGGAGCGCCTTGCCAAAGGTACTGTGTCTCCTCCATAGCCGGGCAGACCCTCCGATGAGCTGGGTTCATTGCTCTAAAGTGGTCATTCTCCGTGGTCAGATTCTCATATGTCCTTTCTCAGGCCTGCAAGTGGGGGTAATCGAGACTGCCAGATGGGTTATTCTAGCCGAACAACTAAAATCAGAGCGTTTCCCGACTTTATCCTAAGACAGGACTTAGTAATTCCTTCTTACACTGTCTTTGCCTCAGTCTTACTGAGCACAGGTTTGACCAGAGATAGTATACCAGTCATAGTGGGTTTGATTCTTTCTCCAGAAACCCAGATGTTAAAGTGAAAATTGAATTATTTTGTGCTTTGATTCTTTTAAGTAAATTTCGATAGATTTATTCCTCTAGAGAGCCCATTTCAAGAGAGCTCGGGCAGTCTGTTCTGTGGTAGATGGTTACTAACAAGAGGCTGAGGCTCCAGGTGAATGGAGACCAGTGCTAAGTAGTTTCAAAGCTCTTGATAGGCGAAGAGGCTGCTTGGGTCGTCTCCATTCCCCAGACCCAACTGGATTGATTACCCAGGTAACAGCCTGCCTGGGAGGGCACAGAGGCTCGCTGCAGAACCTCAGACTTGCCCTGAAGCTAGGAGGATTCACAGAGCTCACCTTGGTGGTTATCCTTGTGACCACCCAGATGAGGTGCCCAGGTGTAGAGTGACGCTGGGTTACAGAGCTGGTGTGGAGCAGTGTTAACTGGTGCCTGTTTCAATTAAACAGGCTTTTTCCCAGGAAGCGCTCAAAGCTGTGAAGCTTTTCTCCGCCATAAGATGACCTTGATTTCCCCCTTAATGCTGAAGAAGTATGGAATTCCCTTTGACAAGGTGAGCTGATTGTACATATGGAAGTCCTCAGTCTCACATGGGAAGTCCTTTCTGCTGTGTGTTTCCCAGAGGAGCTTTATTCTAATTCATTACTCTGCCAGGTGTGGGCCAAAGCTAACCACAACACTTTGATCTCAGGGGATTGAAGGTGGGGCCACTGTGCTTTCCTGGTGGTCCCAGAGGAGAGTCAAGTCCCCCCGAACAGTGCTCCTTGGGCAAATGGTTATTACAGCCATGGCATCTGCTCTGTTAGGGCTTTGCGTTTTGTAGAAGACACCAAGACCCCAGTGATTTTATGACTTGCCCCTGGTGTTATTCAGCTAAGTTGAGGCAGAGCTGAAGCTCAGATTCCAGTTCCGTGGGCTTCTGCGGTTTGATGCAGCTGCTTCAAGTCTGCTCTTGTTCAGGTGACTCAGGAAGCTGGAGAGTTCATGATCACTTTCCCTTACGGCTACCATGCTGGCTTCAACCACGGCTTCAACTGTGCGGAGTCCACCAACTTCGCCACCCGCCGGTGGATCGAGTATGGCAAACAGGCAGTGCTGGTGAGTCTGCTTGCTCCTCTCCGTCCCCTCATGCCTCCAGAAGTCTGGGTCTTGTTAGGTGCACTGGCTGGTGATCAGAGCTTTTCTTTGAGCTTCTGGAATTCAGAAGCCAAGTGGCCAGGAATGTATAGAAGTGCCCAGCATCTCGTGTTCATTGAAAATTTGTTCATATTTAGAATGTATAAAGTGAGGTTTTCATGCTTAAGTCCATGGGGCATTAAAACCACACCCCACACACTGCTATTTCTTGCTTTAGCCACTCTGGGATTTCTCTGTTGAGAAATTCTTAGGGGTTCACTTTTACTTCAGGGAAGCAGCAGGGCTGGACCTGTAGTCAGGAGCAGACCGGTTTGCATGATATGCAGGCTTGGATAGGTACCAGGGAAGGCGGATGTTGACCATCCCAGGTCCGAGTGCACAGCTTCATCGTCTCTAAGGGTTACTCTGCGTGTCCTGTTGGTGCCTGGGGGACTTGCCCAGCACCATGCATTCTCGGCCCTTTTTTCCCTGCTTCCCTCCATGTCTGAAGGCTCTGCAAGGACAGCACGCCTCCAGCCTGTGAACCTAAACAGTTTGGCTTCCAACTGTCTTGTACACTTTCCACCACAAGGGAGGAGATGGCTCTGGGGGTCGGGCGGAAGCAGTTCGAGTGTGCTCACCTGGAGTCCTTCTGGTTACTTGTGACAGTGCTCCTGTCGGAAGGACATGGTGAAGATCTCCATGGACGTGTTCGTGAGGAAGTTCCAGCCAGAAAGGTACAAACTCTGGAAAGCTGGGAAGGACAGCACAGTTATCGACCACACCCTGCCCACGCCAGAAGCCGCCGAGTTTCTTAAGGAGAGTGAACTGCCCCCAAGAGCAACGAGTGAGGAGGAGTGCCCGGAGGACATGGAAGGGGTTGAGGACGGAGAGGAGGGCGACCTGAAGAGAAGGTAACCTGCAGCCCTGGGGCCCCGCATTTGGAGGAGGGGGTGTGTGGGCAGCTCCCGTAACCGGCTGAGAGGCTGTGTCCGAGTGGGGTGTATGCATCACAGCCGAGGGAACTTTATTCTGGGGAAAGGGTCCAGAACCCTCAGAGTGAGGGCGTAGAGACCCTCTCGTGGCCGTCACCCAGGAATGATAGCACCCGTTGGCGAGCCTGTGGGTGCTGGAGTGCGGGGGTCACCCGCCCAGGGCACGGCTCCCTCAGGGCCAGAAAAGTCACATTTTGTCATCGTGTGAGAGTTTTTCTTAAATTTATTTTATTTTTTTCATCCTCACCCAAGGACATTTTTTTATTGCTTTTAGAGAGAGAAGAAGGGTGGGGGAGGGGGGCGCGAGACAGAGAAGCATTGATTGGTTGTCTTCTCATATGCACCCCTACCAGGGATCAAACCCGCAACCTCGGTATGTGCCCTGACCCGGAATCGAACCAGTGACCTTTTGGCCTGTGGGATGATGCTCCATCCAACTGAGCCACACCAGCTAGGGCTGTGAGAGTTTTTTAAAAACAAAGGAGAGTGTAGTGCTCACTTCAGCAGCACACAGAATAAAATTGGAACAGTACCCAAATTAGCATGGTCCCTGCGCAAGGATGGCGTGCACGTTTGTGAAACATTCCATGATTTTAAATGAAAAGGAGAATGGTAGTGGGAATGAGACTCACAAGAGCAAGGATATGAGTACTGACGCTGGCCGGCCTCGTCAGGGTCTGAGCCGGGGGATCTGTGCTGTAGGGACCATTTATCCCAGGCCCCGCGGGGAAGAAAAGAGACATTTATGGGGTACCTGCTTTATGCCAGGTGCTTTCTGAGGTCCTGTGGGCCTCACATCAAGTCTGTGAAGTAGGTGGTGATGCCCCTGTTTTCCATTTGATGGAAGAGGCTCAGAGGCGAAGTCCCTTGTCTCAGGTCCCACAAATAAGAGGTGACACAGAGCTGTGAGCCAGGCCCGACAGGCTCTGTCTGGCGACTCCCCTCGGGTTGTGTGTGGATATGTTTGTGTGAGCGGATGTACGTATGGGCTCTTAAAAAGCTTCCTCTCCTCCTCGCAGCCTAGCCAAGCACCGAATAGGGACAAAGAGGCACCGAGTTTGCCTTGAAATACCACAGGAGGTCAGTCAGAGTGAGCTCTTCCCCAAGGAGGAGCTCAGCCCCGGACAGTACGACCTGACGGAGTGCCAGGCTGCCCTTGCTCCTGTGCGGCCCACCCACAGCTCGGTGCGGCAAGTCGAGGATGGTCTCGCCTTCCCAGGTCAGTTGGCTGTGGCGTCTTTTCCCTCGGCCCTAATGGTGTTCTGTGTTCTGTCCTGTGTCCGATGCCATCTTCAGTGCAGGGTGAAAACCAGCAGCAGTGGAGAGACAGGTCTGAGTGTGAGGGGCACTCTGGTGAGGAGCACCCAGGGCAAGGCCCCCTCCCTTTGCCTGGTGAGGGGCCAGGGAACACTGAAGGTTCTGGAGTGGCAGTGGACCAGCTCGTACAAGAGCAGTAGGAATCTGTGGGCAGACAGAGCGGGGGATGTAGAAAGGGCATCGCCAAGAGGAGTAGCAGGGGCAAAGGCATGGAGATGGGAAAAGACACCAGATATTTAGGGAGCTGGTAGTGATTTCCTGCAATTTCAGTATGGGGGCAGAAGGGTGGAAGACAGGTGTGTTACCAGGAGATGAGGCTAGAAAATAGAGGTAAGACGATGTAGGCGCTGCCTGCCTTCTTAGGTTTGCTTACTCGGTGCCTCGAGAAGCCATTTGTGGTTTAGGGGGCAGTGTGGTCAAAGTGTTCTCTAGAGCAGCTGCCCAGGTGGTGGTTGAGGGGAGGTTTGTTGGGGAGGGGCATGCATCAGTCCCCATCGGGCTTGAAGAATCCCTGCAGTGACAGTACTTGTCTGGACCTCTGCTGATCGCGGGGCTGGGCTGCCTACTGGTCAGATTTTCTAGCCTAGGGATGTGTGCTGGGTCCCTCTCTCCTGAGCCTCCGGCCTTCGTTTCCTGCAGGAGACTCTGGGGAACTTGCAGCTGTCACTGTGTGTCAGTTGTGTGCCAGCCTGTGCTCCTTCTTACACACAGAAGACAAAAGTGGAGTCCCAGAGAGGATAAGCCTTGAGCCCCTCATCACACAGGGACCCTGTAGGGGACAGAGCCAGAAATCAAGGACAGGCCTCACTTACTGCCCATGTTCTTCGTGCTTTGCCACTCTGCCTTTCACGGAGTTCAGGTGTGCGGGGGAAAGATAGCGCTGTCCAATGTGTGTCTGCATTTCAGATTATCCTGACTCCACTGAAGTCAAATTTGAAGAGCTTAAAAACGTCAAACTGGAAGAGGAGGATGAAGAGGAGGAGGAGGAGGAGGATGAAGAGGAACAAGAATCAGCTGCCTTGGATCTTTCTGTGAATCCCACCTCTCTAGGGGGGGGACGCCTTGTCTTCTCAGATTCTAAAAAGAAATCATCCTCTAGCCTGGGCTCCAGTTCATCCCAGGATTCTGTTTCTTCGGATTCGGAAACCAGCGAGCCTCTGTCCTGCCAGACCCAAGGGCAGACAGGAGTTTTCACTGTGCACAGCTATGCCAGAGGGGACGGCAGGGTCGCTGGGGGAGAGCCATGCACGCGGAAGAAAGGGAGCGCCGCCAGAAGCATCAGCGAGCGGGAGCTGGCGGAGGTACGGGCTGCTTGTAGGGGGTTCCTGGGGGCGGGGTTGCTGCGGTGTCCCAGGTGGCGGGAGAGGCCTTTTGGGTGGACCTCCAGTCTGCCATCGTTGTGTCGAGCAGAAGGCCAGGTGGCATTGGCCACTTCCAGAAACAAGTTCCTTTCTCTTATTTCTGTGACTGTTGCAAAGGATTGCATTGCAGTCTCGGGGACAGTGGTGGCTTGTTCTCTGACCCTCCCTGCCTCAGAGACACACAAGGGTTAGGAGTGGCAGTGGTTGCAGCCCCCATATTTCAGGGCTGGAGGTGAGATGGCCTTTCCTGCTCTAAAATTCAAGGGTTTTTCCATATAAATCATGTCTTCCCTATAGACTCTCATTGGAATTGAACTGCCACTTCTCCCCCACCCCTAAATGATTCTTCATCTCCCAGAATTACAGTGTGATGAGGAGTATCCTTTTGGAGACCAGGATGAATTCCCAGAACTTTGAATGTGACAATGTTTTTTGAGGCTTCCTCCTTGAAAACTGTCACCAAAAGCTTTGTTTTCTGCTGTGTTGGTGGGTCTGAGTGTGTCATTGCAGAGCTTTGTTGGATGCAGCTGGACTCATCTGCTTAAGTGACCTGCTCTTCCTCCCCAGCCTCACAGCTGCTGTGGGCCAAGTTGCAGGCTTGGGTGGAGGTGGGTGGACAGTAGAAGTCACTACAGAAGGTCTCCTTTACTTCCCATCCCCTCACCTTTTTTGAAAAATTTATCTTTCAAAAGTTGTTATTATGAACATTCCTAAAGCATATTCATCTGGAATACCACCACAAGCCCTTCGTGTGTTCTCACTGTGTGTGTCCCCTTGTCTTTAATATCCATGGGATTTTCTCCTGCCCGCTCTGAATCTCAGGGTCCAGTGTCTGTAGACCACCTTTTCCCAGGTGTCCCACCCTCCCTCCCTCTCGAGGTGGATGCAGGCTCACGAGCTGATGCCACCATGTCTGCCCCTTAATGCCCCTTACCGCGGTGCTCTCTTCTGTGTGTGACAGCTCCCACAAGCAAGGGCTTTTTTTCAGCTTGGAAACTGGAGTCCCTGACACTCCCTGTGCCATGTCCGAGCCATTCTTCCTTCACAAAGCTCCATGCTCTCTCTCGTTCGCCCCGCTGTCACACTGTAGGGCACGCTGTTCCTCTTCTTGCAGTGTCGTCTTGACTTTCTTGCCTCCAGTTGCCACAAAAGCAGCTTACAATAGCAAGGGCTTACTATATGCTAAAAGTTTCACATGCATTGTTTAGACTGTGTACTACTGCTTAATTAACATGAGGCATAAGGAGCTCAGAGCATCATTTTATTACCAGTTAAAATGATTGAAGAAGGTTGGTTTTTTTTTATAGTGATTTTTTTTTTTTAAGATTTTATTTACTTATTTTTAGAGAGGGAAGGGAAGGAGATAGAGAGAGAGAAACATCAGTGTGCGGTTGCTGGGGGTTATGGCCTGCAACCCAGGCATGTACCCTGGCTGGGAATCAAACCTGCGACACTTTGGTTTACAGCCCACGCTCAATCCACTGAGCTACGTGAGCCAGGGCTGAAGAAGGTTGATTTTAACCTGTGGCCAAATGGTCCTGCTGCTCATTCCCCTTCGGTGAGGCAGATTGTCTACTTGGTCACAGGCACTCCGGCAGGACGTGGGTCCCTCTCGTTGCAGTACAGTGTTTCCCGCTTGGCTTCCATGTGTTGTGGACGCAGACGGGAAGGCACTCCTGCAAAGGCAGATCCCTGCTAAGTGAAGCTCACGGACACCCCAGGGCCAGGGAGAGAAGCCAGGAATCCCTGCATGGGGAAATCGGCTGCAGGAGGAGGTGGTTCTCGAGCATGCCTCTCATTGAACCCCTGCTCCAGAACCACTGAGTGCTTTCCTGGCTCCTTTTGTAAAAAAAAAAAAACTTTTTAAAAAAGATTTTATTTAATTGCTTTTAGAGACAGGGGAAGGGAGATAGAGAAACATTGATCGGTTACATCTCACATGCCTCCGACCAGGGACCTGGCCACAACCCAAGCAAGTGCCCTGACTGGGAATTGAACTGGCGGCCTTTTGGTTTTGTAGGCCAGTGCTCAGTCCATTGAACCACACCAGCCAGGGCTCCTTTTATTTCTGTAGGGACCTCTTAGCTCTCGTGTGATAGTGATGGGCTTCTCGACTCCACACCAACCATCGTTTCCTCTGCCCCAGTTGATATGCTGGCATCTTTGAACTACCGTATTTTGCCGTGTATAATGCACACCCATGATTTTGGCCCAGACTTTCGGGGAAAAAATCTTTCATTTTAATTTCCTAATTCAATTATTTTTTATTTTATATTTAGAAACAAAACTAATTAACCATATTCCAGGGTATTATTTTGCATGTGGATATCATCATTGCTTTTTATAGAGTTACACTTTTAATGCATAAACATTAATAAAAGAATTGAAAACATTTTTACAGATAGAGAATTAGTGGTAGGCATGTATAATGTGCATCCTTATTTTTCCCTAAAAAATTTGGGCCAAAAAGTGAGCATTATACACAGCAAAATACGGTACTTCAAATTCTCTAAAAATATCTTGGCTGCCTGCCTCTTTGGTCATGCTGTCATGGCTTACAGCCTGCTCACTCTGAGCTAGGACTGTGCCTTCAAGGAGCTTCCAGTCTAGATGACTAGGCAGATGTGAGCAAATAATCTGGTACTTGGTGGTCCAGGTTACAGCACAGGTGGGAGAGTTACTTACCCTGGGGGTGGGTGAGACGTTCAGGGAGACTGCAGAGAAGGGAGCATCTTCACTAGGCCTGAGGGTGGCGGGAGCATGCAGGTGGGAGAGGGGAGGGTTCTTCGTGGTGGTGGTGGTGGCAGCTCGTGCCAAGGTCAGAGCATGTTTGGGGGGGTGTCTGCCATGGTTCCGTTTGCCTCAGGAATGTGGACTGGGAGGAGGCCCCCAGAGGTGTTGGTGGAGGGAGTAAGGACCCGGATCATGGGGCTCTGCTTTGTGAAGCCGTCTGACTGTGCAGTAGTGGTTGGGGAGCAGTGGGAGGTTGCCTGCCGTGTGGTGTTGGAGATTGAAGAGTCGTTTTTTAAATGCACAGAGATGTGTACAGAATAATACAGTGAACTCACAAATTCTCATTTCCTAGATCTGCCAGTTGTCAGTATCTCGCCACATTTGCTTCATCTGTTTTTTTATTTGCTGAAGCATTTTAGAGCAAATCGAGATATCATGTCATTTTTCCCCTCCTTTAGTGTGTACCTCCAAAAAAATGGGTATTTTCTTAATCACTTTGCTAATGTTACTCCTAACAAAATTAAAAAAAATTCTTTAGCACCATCTAATACCCATTTCATAATCAGATTTTCTCAATTGTTTAGAAGTTTATTCTGTGGTGGGTTTGTTTGAGTCAAGGTTTAATGTAGTTTCACACTTTATTATGTCCCTTACGTCTACCTTGATCCAGGGCAGCGTTCCCCTCTTTTTCCCCCACAATTGATTTATGCAAGAAACCATGCCAGTTGTTCTTTAGATTGTCCAGTGAAGGGTCTTTTCATCTCTTTACTGGTGTTTTGGAGGATCATTTTGGAAGCAGTGTAAAGGTTTTTTGAAGGGAGGAAGGAGGCAAGATTAGAAACAGCCGAGGCTCTTGAAGGTGGAATTATGGGTGATTTTTACTTCCTACATTTATAAGTTGAATTTTTTTGTGTGATTAACATGCTATTTTTGTAGCCAAATACTTTGGCTTCAGGGAAGGAGGAAAAAAGATTTGCAGTAGGGAAGCCAGTGTGGAACCTGCTCCTTACTTAGTCTGAAAGCTGGGTTGAGGGGCCTGAGCTGTGGGGGCGGGGAGGGGTCCGGTGGTGGTGGACTGAGTGAGAGGACCACCCAGGGGTGGATTTGGGGCTCTGGCTTGAGTTACTGGGTGGGGGGGTGGGGTGCATCAGTGGAAGATGGAGGTTATACTAGAAAGCGCAGGGGTACATCGGTGTGGCTCAGGAGGTGAGTTCAGTCTGGGGCATGTTGAGTGTGACCTGCTTGTGAAATATGGCTGTGGAGATGTGTATACGCAGATCTGAAGCTCAGGAGGTTAGGTTGGGGAGTCACCAGGTGGTTATCAGTGGGCACGGGAGAGCTCATGTGTGAAGCGGGAGAAACAGTTTTCACAGTGAGGGTGGAGGTAGGGAGCCCAGGAAGGAGAAGAGCAGCCAGAGGTTCTGGACAGCCAGGGGAGGTAACTAGGAGTGTGTCCAGAGCCAGGGGAGGGGAGAGATTGAGGACAATGGAAGCTGTGGCCCAGCTTGCCTCTCGTTAAGGGGAGGACCTGGAGCAGGGTTGGGGAGGGACTGGATCCTGGAGGTCTGAGCAGCAGGGAGGGAGTGGGGGCTCCAGCCTAGGTGGAGACAGGATGGGATGGCTGAGGTTGGGTTCATTTGTTTTTAATTGTGATAGGACATAGTCTGCTGTTTTAACCATTTTTTAAAAGATTTTATTTGTTTATTTTTAGAGAGGGGAGGGAGAGAGAGAGAGAAACATCAATGTGAGGTTGCTGAGGGTCATGGCCTGCAACCCAGGCATGTACCCTGACTGGGAACCGAACCATACTTTGGTTCGTAGCCCGTGCTCAATCCACTGAGCTACGCCAGCCAGGGCCCATTTTAACCATTTTTCAACGTGTAGTTCGGTGGCTTTAGCTGCATTCACACTGTTGAGTGGCTGTGGATGGTGTCACAGTGGGAGGAGGCAGGGAGTTGTCTCCACGGGGGTCTCCTGGAACCCTCAGGCACCTAACTGTAGCCCAGCCCTTTGCTAAAGCCACCACTCTTAGAAACCTTTCATTGCTTCCCATCTGTTTCCCTTTTTTTCCTCTTTTGAATCCCTATAATACTTGGCTTCTTTTTTGATTCTCTGTCTCGGTCTCAGCACAAGTATCATAGGTTGGTGAGGAAAATAAGCTTGTAGGAGCCAGGACCTGTGCCACCCATTCAGCCTTGCTCCTTGAGCCACCAGCTGGTCCCCAGGGTTTGGCCCACGAGCCTTCTGTAAGCCTGGAAGGAATGGAAGTTTAGCTTTAGTGAGAAGCTGACATCAGGATAAATCGACAGGGTGGACCAGGGGACTGACAGTCAAAGAGGGTGGGGAGGCAGAAGCAGAACGAACCACTTTGCCTGTCTCTGAAGAGGTCTGATAGCATTGTATCTATATTTAAACAGCTGGATTTCTAAGAGCACCCTTGTGCGTGCCCCCCTACTCCACTTTAACCATCCCCCAAGGTGTAATTTGGGCCTCTTGGTATGCAGCTTCTGTGCCACTGTCTTATGTAAAGGGCCCTGGTAAAAGCGCCTTGGTTGACTGACTGCTGAAGCACCAAAGCCTTGGAGTTTTCATTTAAGTGCACACTGAGCCACAGCACTGTGTTGGCTGCAGAAGTTCTTGTTAATTTGAGTTGCTTCGAAAAAGTGAATTCCCAAAACAAGGGGAGGACACCTGTTCTTCTCCATACAGAACAAGCCCCATCAGGAACATTGTCTTCGACCCTGGGTGCTGTGAGAGGAGGCACAGAGAACTGGGGCGTCTGAGCTCCAGCTGCCACGCTCTCCCACTCCATCCTCACAAAGAGCCCTGGGGGGCAGCACTCCCTGCCTCCCGTTACCCTAGTGGGACGCTGCTTGCCTGAGCTCCCCCACAGCTAGTTGGTTGGACTGGGGTTTCTGCTACATACGGAGGGAATTTAGAAACTGGCGCACACTGCAGGGAGAGGCAACACTGAGGAACTGTGTGAATGGCCTTTAGCAGGAGGAGCATTGAGCCAGAGGATGAGAAAAGGTGGGAAGATCTTGAAATATTTGAATACGCTTGACGCTTTAGTCAGAGGCAGCGTGATTGTAGTGGGAAGGGCTTTGGATTCCTGCGCCAAGTCTCCCTCTGGCTGGGTCATAAGTCCCTCGAGGTTAGGGATGACCTCTCACCTCTCTCTGCATTGCGTGCTGGTTGTATAGGAAGCACCCTGAATGCACAGATGTGAGTAAAGGCATCTTCCTCCTTCCCCAAAGCAGCTCCCTGGGATTCTTGGTCTTGACCCCCCTGCTGTCTCCAGTACTTGGACCTCGAAAGTGATCTGTCACCACCTACTACATATTTATTCTGTTGCTGCTTAACCACAAACCTAAAGTTTTAAAACAACACAAGTTTATCATCTTCTAGTTGTTAGTTCAGATGTCTGAAATGGTCCTCACTACTCAAGTCCAGGCATCCACAGGGTCCTTCCTGGGGGCGCTGGGCGGAGAGCCGCGTCCTGGCCTTTCCCAGCTTCTGCAGGCAGCCCACTTTCCCTGGCCCGTCGCCCTCCTCCATCCTCAGAGGCTGCACCTTCCGGCCAGTCCCCTGGCACTTTGACACTGACTCTTCCATTGTTGGCCAGGTGCAGGCTGTCAGGATAATCCAGGATTATCTCGCTTCTTTCAGTCTCTAATTAGCGACTTTGACAATCCTTTGTCATGTTAACATCACAGGGATTAGGCCTGACCCTCTTGGGGGACTGTTCTGTTTACCACAGGTCCGAATTTCTCTTACCAGCTTCTTTCCCCTCTGCCTGTGAAACCATGCTCACATAGCCCTGTCCAAAAATACGATCGGAGGAAATTTCCTTCTCAAGCCAGGATCTCACTCTTTCCCTACATCTTTTCAAAAATAGCCTCTACGATGAATTTGCTCCTTAGTTCCTTACTCTGTCTGCTGGAATTCACTCAGAAAAAGTCCTGGCAAGTCCCACTTCCTGCTCAGCAGTTCTGTGTTCTTAGTCCCTGTGGATTTTCCCTCGTGGAAGCCTTTCCCTCCCACTTTCTTGTACACGTCTAACCCATCTTCTTCCAGATCTCCTTTTTTCCTCTCCTGCCTTCGGACCTGAAAGGCTTGGTCTCACTCAATTTGCCTTCCATTGATAATCTTATCCACCCCCCGTGACTCTAATTCTGAACCTCATGCGAAGTAGACCCAGACCTGTAGTTCTTCCTCTGACCTCTTCTCCGAATGCCCTGTTCTGAATTTATTAAGCCTCTGGGGCAAATGAAGGACCCACAGATGGGCACGTATGTGAACCATGTTTAACTTGGCTTGTTACTGCTCTCTCTTCATCTACAAGAGTTCTCTTAATCTCTCCCTTGGTGACTCACGGTACAAACCACTACCTCTGGCTCCTTGATCCTCATCCCTTTACCTCTAGTCTCTGCCACTGCTAGGTGTAGGCCTGTCATCTAGGTGTTCTTGAAAGTGGGAAATACAAGAACATTACTGGGATGCAGAAATAAAATAATGGAACTTAAAAATTCTCTTACAGTCTATTTTTGTTTTAAAATGTGAATAAGTACCTCAGTATATGTAATCCATTAAGTAAGTATGCATATATTTGGGTACATGTCCCTGAATTTTTTATTTTTATACAGCACTATCAAATTCGGTGAGTATGGGTTTCCCAGTTTGTTTTAGCCAAAGAACCATTTGTTTAAATAAAGTCATAATCATTAAAAAATATAAATCAAAGCAAGGCTGTTCTGGTTGGAATGGAGGCAGAGTCCTGCCTGTTTACTCTGGTGGGGGCTCTCAAGGGGCTTTTAGATGTATGTATATTTGGACACCACGGGCACCAGTCAGTTTGGTTCAGATCTGATTACAAGTCTGTGATCATCCGAGTCTTTGAGGACTAGAGTAACAAGAGGTTCCTGACATCCTCGCTCTCCCAGCACATTCCTGCTCACTGAGTCACATCTCTCACCCCTGTGAGCGGGATCACGCACGCACGCCCTAGTAGATCAGTGCTCTACACCTGCTGCCTTTCCCGGGCAGGCCTTTGTGCTCAGCCATCTCTGCAAGTGTGTGTCAGGTGAACGGGCAAGTGGACGCTGAAACTTGTTGGCTAAATTTATGTTTGGGAGCGCAGCAGGCTGTGCTCTGTGGGGATGTGGCCTGCTCAGAATTTGTTTTTTCCTTGACCTTCCAAGTGTGGTCCTTAAGTTCTGGGGTTCTGTGATGTTGCAGGGGGGTCCCTAGGCCCGGTGCACCGCGCAGCAGCACTGAAGTGCTGTCTCCTCCCCGCAGCAGCACTTGAGGGCGTGGTGTTCCTCACGGTTGCAAAGTGGCCCTCTTCCAGGCCTCATTTCCTGGCTTAATGGGTGCTGCTTAACCCCGGGTGTCTCCTAATGTTAGCATAACAAAGGTTTTTAAATGTGTGGAGTAGAAGGAAACTCTCAAAATGTGGTATTACTGACTCAATCCTGTGCTTATTTAACCTCACTGCATTTGCTCTGACTTTATGTAAACGCAGGCTTAAACCAGCCTTTCCCTTTGCAGCCAGGCCAGAGTTTGAGATGTGCCCTCTGTCCTGGCTGATGTTCTCCCCTGGAGGAGAGGAACAAGGGGTGGGAGCTGGAGCTGAGGTCTCAACAGAGCATAAGGGGAAGTAGGCCTGTTGACCTTTGCTGGGTCAGCTGCTCCTCGCCCCTTTGAATGCCCCCCAGCCTTTCAGTCCTAGATGACCCAGCGGCCTGGCATGTGATAGCAGGTGCCGCTGGTCTTCTGGTCCAAGGAGAGGGGCCCCTGGGTTTCTCTAGGGCTCTCAGACATAGTCTCAAGACAGGGAATTTAGGGGTAGGCACTTGACTCACCCTTAAAGCCAGAGTAGGTTTCTTTTTGGTACATTTGTTTCAGGCTGTTTATGAGAAGGCCAGGGCACACACTTACGAGGCATAGACTTTGCCCTAAAGTGTTTACATAATCCTAGATTAGACTAGTTTGCAGCGAGGCACTGTCCCTTTGTTTTTCTAAGACAGGTGGTGGTTTCTTTCTGTGTTTGGTTTTCGTGTGTGTGTGTGTGTGTGTGTGTGTGTGTGTGTGTGTGTGTCTGTGCCTGCTCTTTTCTTTGGTTTTCATTGTAAGACTAACTTTTGCTGTGTCCCCCAGTGGAGGCAAGACCCATTTGATTTCTTCTTACAATTTGCCCAGGTTGCGGATGAATACATGTTTTCCCTGGAGGAGAATAAGAAGGCCAAGGGCCGGCGCCAGCCCTTAAGCAAGCTCCCCCGCCACCACCCGCTTGTGTTGCAGGATTGCGTCAGCGATGATGGTGAGTGTTGTCTTCTGGCTTCACCAGGGGAGCTAGGATTTGATCTGACAGGTCACCAGGAGGCCAAGCTGAGGGCTGAGGGTGGGCCTTTGGCTTAGCTCTTCTTCCAGATACTCCATACAGAGGGCAGGGTGTCATTTGATCCCTAATTTATTATCAGATTTCATTGTATGTTGAAAGTCTTAGAATGTTCCTTACGTAGGGTAATGGCGTGCAGGTTCTTCCCTTTTTTTCTGGGAGGCATAAGGCCGATCTTTCAGGGTAGCTGATTTTGTCACCGAATCAGCCTGGCGCTGAGTGTGTGGCTACCAAGATGTGCCTGTGCCCTCGGGAGGGGCAGAGTCACAGACAGACAGATCTAAAGAAAGGAGACGGTGATCCAGGCGGGGGGAGGTAGTCGTCTGGATTGGCGGTTGGATGTGGAACTGAGGGTGTGAGGGCGGGAGAGGCACGAGCGGAGTGCCTCGCTGCTTTCCAGCTGTGGTTGGGTTTGGAAGCCTCTGTTCAGTGTCTGGAGGGTGTGCACTTGCAGTGGTGCAGAGGTGGTCTTTGGTACCTTTCTTGGCGTGAGTGCGGCCCCTCAGGGAGAGGGGCAGAGGGCAGTGAGCAGAGGCTGGGGTCAGGAGGACGGAGGGGGAAGAGGAGCCTGTGAAGGAGACGGGGAGCAGGCAGGGCTGTGGAGAGCCCAGAGGTGTGCTGCGGGAGCTCATCAGCGCCGCGGGGTCTCCTGTGCTGCCAGGGACCCAGAGACGCAGTAACGTTAGTGCCAATGAGCCTTTCTCGGTGACTGATGCCAGGCCCTTTCCTACTCTGTCCTGTCCTTCCTGGCGCCGTTGGCTGGGTGGGAAGGTCCAGAGCCTCAGCAGCCTCTGCTGCACAGCCCCACACGTCCTTTCTGATCTGATGTCAGCGCCCATCCGCACTGTTCTCCTTGGTAGGAGGATCCTGGTGAGTTGGGTGGGGAAGTGTCTTGAGATCCTGTAGTTAGAATGAGACCAGACCTTGAGCCAGAGTCTTAGGAAGCCCTCTGGTCTTCCTCCAGCCCAGGTTCTCTGTGTAGCAGCAGCCTAGCTTCATGCTTTTCCCCCCTCAAAAGTTGCAGAAAAGCAGAAAATTTACAAAGAGGACAACAAATTACCCTGTAAAGGTGATCACTGAACATTTTAAAGTGTTGATCTTAACTGATTTCTGGTCTGATGTTATATTATATACATGTCTGTCTATATACAGTAATATAATTGAGGTAATAATACACAGCCCCCCAACTTTTTAAAAAAAAGGTTTTATGCAAAAATTTCAAATGTGGAAAAGTTGAGAGAATAAAAACACTGTGTGCTCACCTCCTGTATTCAACAGCTGTTACCATTTTGCCAGAACTGTTTGTTTGCATTGTTTGCATGCATACTGCATACATATCTGCTGTATCATTTGAAAGTGAGTTGTAGTCATAAGTCACTTCATTGAACATACGTTGATGTTCTCCTAAGAAGGATTATCTCCTGTGTAAACACTACTGTTACCACACCTGGTAAAATACGCAGAAATTCCATAGCGTAGTCCAGTCTTCAGTCCAGGTTCATTTTCCTAGCTTATCCCCAAAATATGCTTTATAGTTTTTCTTTAAACCAGTACAAACCAAACTGAAGTCACCCATCTGGGAGTTCTTTGAAGTTTTGTTTTTTTTAGTCTCTTTTAGCCTAGTGTGCCCTTCCTCCCACTTAAAATAGAGGTATAACATTGATATAAAATTGATTGAGGTATAGAACATATTCAGTGAAATGGCACTTCTCAACTACACCGCTCAGTGAGGTTTTATGTATGTAAATGGTAAACTTTGGACTTCTGCAGCTCTCACATAATGGAGTGAACATTTCCTCTCTTCATTTACTATGTGCACAGAGGGAGTGACTTTGGGCCACTCACGGCTTTGTAAACAGAGCAGATGTCAGTGCACTGTTTTTCCTCCTGCTTGTGAGGCTGCTCTGTTTCTTTGGTCCCATCTTAGTCACTTTTATTTTGGCCGGGATGCAGGAAATGGTTGTGCCTTGGGTTGGCACCGTGGTTCCTGGCTAGGCCTGATGCTGGGGCTTGTAGGGGTCAGTTTTCATTGTCCTCATCGGCCTCACTACACAGGGGTACCCTCACTACACAGGGGTACCCCTCAGTACACGGCAGCTGCCAGGTCCCTTTAAACTCAACATGACTTTAAAGGCAGAGTGGATAGCTATTTATATTTAGAGCTGGAACTGCCAGAAGTGAACAAATAGATGGGCCCCTAGTGCAGGCGTGTACCCGAGTGTTCCTTGGGCTGCTCCGCATGGGTCTACAGGGACTCTTGGAAAGCACCTCTGTCTGGGGAGAACTGAGAAGGTCACTGGAGGGTTATAGCCGGGGGTTGCTGGTGCCCACCCATGTCCGGGTGGAGTGATCCCATGAGGTGCCTCAGGTGGGGCTGGCACAGAGCTGGGCTCCTGTCAGGTGCTCTGTTCTTGGGCCCTTTCTTTCTTGCCAAAGAGGGACATCCCGATTGTAATTTCTCATACTGCCCTCACTTGGGGGAGCATCTGGAGAAACCCTCTGGGCATCAGTTTATTTTGATGTTTGCCACTGCCTCTGCATGATTGCCCTCATTCCCTGTAACGTTAGAGTCCTGGGTCTCCCTCACTTTCTCGGCCTTGTTTCTACTGGGAGCAGGTGGGCTCTGCCCGTTTTCTCTCCCTGATTTGGGGGAAGTGGAAAGTGTGCGCCTTTACCAATCCATCTTCTTTGGTGAGCAGTTTTTTGTTTCCATTCAGTAGTGTGTCCCTTTCTTATTGGAAGATGTGCCCAGAGGCGATTCCCTCTCCCAGGCAGTGCTGAGGCCTGAAGCAGCTGCTCTGCTGTGCAGAGTAAGGAGGAGATGCAGACCCGTTAGTGGGCCGGGGGCGAGTGGCGGGCCGGATAGTGAATAGTGCAGGTCTGTAGGCCACACATCTCTGTCGCGTGTTCCTTTTTCCCCTCAACCCTTTGAAAATGCAAAAGCAATCTGGCTCCCAGAGCGGGCTGGATTTGGCCCATGTGCCAGCCCCGGTCTAGACTCGGTGTTACGTGCCGTGGCTGGGACAGGGCTGCATCTTGGACACCCTCCGCCTTCCTCCGAGGCAGAGCCGGGAGGGTTGGTGAGCCCTGTCCAGAAACGGCAGATATCCCTCTAACCTTTCCAGAGGGAGCTGGAAAGTTCTGACTGAAGACAGGGATGTGAAGACTTCTAAGCCTTGCTATTTCCCTCTTGTTTTTTTATCCTTGTTCCCCTTTGTGCAACAAAAGAGAAAACTTAAAAGGTCAGGACTCAACATGCTGACGTAGCGGAGGCAGCACGTAACGTGGCTTCTGGGCGCTGTTCCAAGCTGCTGCCCTTGGGCCAGGGGGGTTGAGTGCTGGCAGCTGTGAGGGGCGAGGAGCGCAGGCCGAACATGTGCAGCAAGGAAGGTAGAGACCATGAATCATTCTGGCCAGAGATGGGGCTGCTGGCAGGACTTCCCACAACGTCGTCCAAGTATCGACAGGGTTCATTGGAAATCACTCCTGCAGTTTGCGTTTATCACCTGAAGGACCTCGGGTGTAGTCCAGACCTGGGACCCGGAGTCCTGGCAGAGCCCGTCTGCTCCCCCGGCAGAGGCATGGGTGTGCTAACTCGTGCTCCGCTTCCTTCTCTAGAGGCATCTGAACAGCTGACCCCTGAGGAGGAGGCAGAGGAGACAGAGGCCTGGGCCAAGCCCCTGAGCCAGCTGTGGCAGAACCGACCCCCGAACTTTGAGGCAGAAAAGGAATTCAATGAGACCATGGCCCAGCAGGCACCTCACTGCTCTGTCTGCATGATCTTTCAGACTTACCATCAGGTGAGCCCGCTCTGTCCCCGCTGTTTGGCCAGGACCAGCAGTCAGAAGGAAGCAGAGTTGAATTGTGGGTACACGATTTGTCACTGGTTGTCTTGGGACAGGCACGTTGTCTTGGTGTCCTCTGCCCCATGCACGTGTACAGGTCAGGCTTCTCAGGCAGATAACCCAGCAGTGCGCGTTTTCCTTGGAGATGTGGCTTAGGCTCGAGGGACACCCTGTGCCTGTTGGCACGCACACTGTTTGCAAAGGAATCTGCTCTTTGTCATCATTCTAGTCAGTGCTTATTCCTCCTAGGTGGTTTGCAGTCCTGGCCAGGAAGCCTGGAGGATGGCGTGTTTCTCGACTACAGCCTGAATTTTAGACGACAGGCCACGTCCTCCAGTGTTCTCTTTCTTTCCCATCGCCACAGTGGTGTCAGCGGTAGTAGAAAGGAACTTGGGAGGGGCAGGAGCAGAGGGCTCTCGGGGGGCGGAGCGTGCAAAGGCTGAGATCAGCTGTGCCCTCTCCCTCCTGGGGCATTTGGTGGCTTCACCGTCACGGGTCTCTCTGAGCCTAGCTTTCGGAGGCCAGGAAGGGATCCACAGCAGCATGTCCCGGGCGACCAGCTCGGTCTCAGACGGGACTTGCCCAGGCTGGACAATCAGTCTTTTGATGGTGGTTAAAAGTGGCATGGCTGCCACGGAGCCTGGCAGGGCGCCAGGCTCGTATTTGCCAAAGGATGGAACCTCAGACCAACATGCTTTGGACTAAACTCACTACTTTCCACTGACAAAAAGAAAAACTGAAGAACTGTATGTGCCCTGGCCTGTAAGGGGAAGGGCAAGGCCTGGCTGTTCTGTCCAGCAGACCTACCGAGCGGGCCTCCAAGTTTTATGAGTGGTGTAGGCCAAGGGTTGACACGCTTCTAATGCCATCCTTGGAATGGGGGTGATGGTGCCATCCAGTGGCAGAGCCAGCAGATTTTTGTAGCCAGGATGTTTGCCAAGAGAAGTGCATGGACATGACATTCTTCCTGAAGGGTCCCCGAGCCGGGAATCGCAGGTTGGCTGCAGCTCAGGTGACCTGTGGACTGGGACCACATGAGGAGATCAGTGTTGGCCCCTTGGGAGCACCTGCTCTGCATGGTCTCCCTGCGTGGAGGCCTCCGAGCGGAGCAGCACATAGGCAGCCCACAGCAGCAGCCTTGCTAACATCTCAGTGCATTTTATTACCGCTTGGTTTGGGAAGATTGAAATCCCAGTTGCCTCTTACTCCACTCCCTTTCCTCGGCTGTCTGTCCCCTAGGGGCCTTTGTTTGATGCTGCTGTGAGAAATTGAATTTGAGTCATTAGAGGTAACTTCAATTAGCAGCTCGGGGATAACGGCTGTGCCCCTGGGAGCCAGTCAGTCAGAGAGCCGGCTTCCTGCTGACGGAGCAGGCGGAGAGCCGGGAGCACGGGCGTGTGCACTGAGGTGTGCGCTCTCTCTCTCTCTCCTCAGGTTGAGTTTGGAGGCCTGAGTCAGAGCTGTGGAAGTGCTGCAGGTTTAGCCTCCCAGAAGCAGAGGACCAAGCCATTAATTCCAGAGATGTGCTTCACCTCGACGGGCTGCAGTACGGACATCAACCTGTGCACCCCGTACCTGGAAGAGGATGGCACCAGCCTTCTGGTCTCCTGCAAGAAGTGCAGTGTCCGGGTCCACGCCAGTGAGTGCCTGTCACCGCCCCTTCAAGTTGTGTCCTGGGGGCGTGGCCTTCTCATCTGAAGTCCTCGCCTCCACTGGCCTCCCCCGCAACCTCCCCGTGGCCTCCCCAGCCCCGCACTGCAGAGGCAGCTCATGTGTTCTTGGGAGTTGGTCGTGATTGAGACTGAGTTTCATGAGCCTCCAGGGTCCATGATTTCACAGCCAGCTCCTTGCTGTCCTCTTGTTTCACATACCAGGGCAGCATCAGTCCTCACTACTCACTAGGTGTTTGAACCAGTGAATCTACGTTTCTGACTTTTTGAGGCTGAACACTGGGTGCCTGATGCTAGAATTCAGGGATTTCTGTAAGGTTAGGTTGTAACTTTGGGATGTATCTCATGGAAAAGAGTTGAAAATCTTCGCTCTGACTGTGGCCTCTGGGTTTCATTTGCTCATCTTGGTGTCCTTGTTAGGTTGCTATGGGGTGCCCCCTGCAAAGGCTTCTGAAGACTGGATGTGTTCTCGTTGTTCAGCCAACGCCCTGGAGGAGGTGAGTGCGTCCACACTGCTACCCTCGTCTCTGCAGACTTGGAGTCCACTCAGGGCTAGACTGTTTCCTGTGGACTTGATATCCCCAGCAGTCAGCAGAGGGCCTGGTGCACAGTGAGGTCAGAGAAAAGGGACTGTCAGAACCAATCACCATGACACCGAGAGTGGTTACTGCCCACCCACAGCAGGGCATGAGTGGGGTCTGGAAGCTGTGTTTACTCCGTGGTGTCAGGGCCAAGTAGAGGCCTCCTGTGGGCGAGCCATGGCCCCCTCTAGGGAGCTTAGCCCCTGGGCTGGAGCACCAGAACGGGGCTCAGGTGGGCCATCTTGTAGCTCTCTCTCCATTCCCTCCACCACCTCTCCCCAAACCTGGCTGTACCCCACATAGGAAGCTGTCTGAGCCTTGCAATGCCTCTGGTTTGAGCAGAATGTCATTCGTGTCTTTGCTTCCAGCTGTTGTTATTTACAGGAGCAGTGAAGAGGATTATGTTAAGTCAGGTGAACACTTGGTGCACTTAAGCCCCAAGTGGCCTCCTCGTCTTCTTCCAGGGGAGTCCTGGTTACAGGGGCTGCGTGGGCAAAGCCCATGTGACATTTGGCTCCTTTTTTGTGTGGAGGCCACAGTTGCCCAAAGGAAGTCAGATGGGTCGTTAATGACTTGGTGGTAACCACGTTCCTCCCCTCCCGTCTTGGCAGGACTGCTGTTTATGCTCATTACGAGGAGGAGCCCTGCAGAGAGCAAATGACGACAGGTGAGTTTTCCGAGCAGCGTCTCAGAATGTGCACTTCTGAAGCGGCGTGCAGAGGCACTCAGGGCAGCGGCTGATCGTCAGAATGACTGATGAGGTTTTGGGAAGCACATTGCTCGAAGCTGGCATAGCATCTCTAAGACTAATTTAAAAATGGGATGCCAGGGGGAGCCAAGAAATCCCAGTCCTCTCCAAGTCTATCTTCCCCTGAGGTAGAGATGTAAGTAACGTCCTCCTTTTGCAGGAGCTAAGAAGGGCTCTCGAGGATCCCGTCAGGGGTAATGGTGCAGGGGTTTGAAGGGCTGGAAGTGAGGGGAGCTATCTTGTTGCAGATGGGGCTGGTGCAGAGACGCCCGCAGCCGTGGGCTAGTGAGCCTTTTCTGCAGGCAAGCTCTCCCTGGCTTAGACCTGCTGTTTGGAGTGAGGGCAAGTGTCATTGAGGAGGACAGCAGGACATTGAGAAGAGCTCAGCCAAGCCTACTTGCTATTGAATCAAACCTACGGAAGTTTCTGGGCATCTTAGCCCAGAGCTGGGCTTCTCAGCTGTCGGGCAGCTCATTTCCCCCCAGCTGAGTCTTTGTGCTTGGCCTTGGCTTACTTGATCTGAGGTAGAAACGTAAGGTGAGCCAGGTTTTTGCCCTGGAAGAGCTGCCTGTCCAGGGTGTGGTGCTCACAGGTCGGTGGGCAACCAGTGGTCAGCATCCTGCTTCCAGCTAAAGTCCTGTCCGGCCTCCTGCCTCACAGGCAGCCCCCGCCTGCTGTTCCAGGTAAATGGCCACTGGGCGTGCTGCTCCCGCTTCTTTAAAGGCACTTGCTGACATCACTTGAGGTCATCGTGTTCCTCACAATTCCAAGATAGCGCCGTTGAGGTTCTTCTGTATTTGGAGTGGAAATGGCTCTGCTTGAGCTCCTGCTTTTAATTAATAATTCTTGTTCTGCCTTGTAGGGCCATGCAAAACAGATCTGTTCCCACTCTCATGTAATAGGCCTGTGAGTACTGCAGACAGCTTCCATGTAGCCCCGACACTGCCCGTCGGAGGTTTCCGCTGGCTTGGCCTTAGTTGCTTTCCCCATCTCAGTTGTTTTCACCGTGGGGCACCACAGCCTCCTGGAGTGTCCAGGTCTTACTCTAATTGTCTGAGGGGGTTCGTTGAACAGGCTATCAAGAGTGCATGGGTGCTGGGTCAGATCTTAGAGAGCGAGACTGCTGTGGGTGAGGGGGGCAGAAAGGAGAGGCGGTTTCAGCCCGAGGGAAGAACAGTTTGGGCAGAGGCCTGCAGGGGAGAGCTATGGATATTGGCAGATGGGGGCACAGTTGGAGATACTTTGAGGAAGCGCTTGGGTCCTAAAGTAAAAGAGGGCTAGGTAGAGCTCTCATTTATTCTCATTCCCTGAAATCTGCCACACTCAATTAGCTCTTTTCATTTTGCAACAGACTGTGAGTGAGTTAGTGCTTTAAGAAGTGCACACCCGCCACACCAGGGCAGTGTGGTGGGGACCTGTTTGCACACACTCAGTGTGGAGACCCTGGGGATCATACCTCCCTGGGTCCCGGGGATTTGCTCGTGGAGGTCAGCGGTCATGTTGGGTAAGGGAGGAAGTGCCATCCGTGGTTCCTCTGAGAGAAGAAGGCCATAGGGCACTAGAGACACAGAGGACTGAGGCAGCTTTCACTTTCTGGCAGATGGGTCCACGTGTCATGTGCTGTGGCAATTCTGGAAGCGAGGTTTGTCAACATTGCAGAAAGAAGTCCAGTGGATGTGAGCAAAATTCCTCTGCCCCGCTTCAAGCTGGTAAGGAAGACGAGATGGGCTCGCAAACTCTGCATCACTACCTGGCTTACAAGTCTCGTACCACTTCTGCTTGGCCCAGCGGCTAGCCTTCACCCCTTGGTTGTCATCAGGGTTTGTGACACTCGCCCTCTGGTTAAAAGTCATTAATGAGGATGCCTGTAATCAGATGGGAGATTCGGAGAGGGTTTGTGTGCTCTCCTGTTGGGGGCGGAGGTGGACTCCTGCGGGTTTGGCCCTGCGTTTGGGCAGGGGAACGGTAGAGGAGACTGTGCCGTGGGTTCCCGGAGTCACCGGCTTACCCCCCCGTGTTGTAGAAGTGTGTCTTCTGTAAGAAGCGGAGGAAAAGAGCTGCTGGTTGCTGCGTGCAGTGTTCCCATGGCCGTTGCCCGACCGCCTTCCACGTGAGCTGTGCCCAGGCCGCAGGAGTGATGATGCAGCCAGATGACTGGCCTTTCGTCGTCTTCATTACCTGCTTTCGGCACAGGATTCCTAACTTGGAGGTGAGGGGGAGTGCCATTCTGGAATCCTCTTAACAGTTTCCAGGATCATTTTCTCTGCAGGCTGTTTGTTTGTTGTGTCAGCAAGTATTTCCTCAAGCATTATGCTTCATGGAGAGTGCTGATGAGCACGGGAGTGAGAGACAGCCCCGTTCGTCGCTGCTCCCTGCCTGGCAGCAACTTCCCAGTCCAGCGACACCAAGCTGCCAGTGGTCGGCTCCTTCTGGTATCGCTGTCCTTATGTGCCTCTCCTCCAAGATACAGCTCCTTGAGGATTCATCTTTTCATTAATCTAAGTGTCCCTATTTAGCATGGTGTCAGGGACGTAACAGAAGCTCTGTGAATGTCGTGAACTGATGGGGAGAGCTCCCAGCAGCTAGCCATTAACCACCACACGGTGGAGATTTTGCACTTCCCTAAACGTTGAAGCCCAGAGAAAGCTGCGCATGATTTTAGCTAGAGGAGTTATGGAAGGGTTTGCACGGAAGGTAGCACTTGAAGTGGGTCCTGAACGATAAGCAGGAATGGTGTGCATGAGGGCATTCAAGGCTTCAGAAACAGAACAGGTTCAGAAAAATGAACACGTACAACGGCTCTGGGACCCTGGCGGGCAGGGCACCTGCAGGGCAAGCAGCCCCAGGGGGTGGAGGCCGGGACTGCACGAGATGAGAACTGTGCCAGTGTTTTGATATGCCACTCTGGTGGATTTAAGGATTGAAGGAATAAGAATTTAAGGCAGAGAGACCGGTTAACCTAGGGAGATGGGAGGCCTGAAATGGGAACACATAGACAGAGCTTTGGGGTCACTTTTAACATTTTCCCTGTACCATTTGGGGTGGTGGAAAAGTCCTTGTTGGCTGACTGGAGTCACCTTTTTCATAGAGCTATGTTACTGAGTGTGGGAGCTGGTCGGGGGTGGGTTAGGGGCTTTGGAAGATGGGAAAATAGTCTGTGTAAGCATGAGACTCGGGAAGAGGAAACGCTTGAGGCAGCATTGAGTCCTGCCTCTGGTAGGGAACGAGAAGTTTTGTCATGGAACAGATAGTGAATGTGTTGCACTTCACATCCTTAAATGGGTGGCCATAGACTGCTGAAGCTGTGAGGAAATGGTTCTGTTGAGTGTTTCTTTCATTAATTCATTTTCCACATATTTGTTGGGCATCTGCTACATGTCAGGAAACAAGTGAGTTGATAGTGTATCAGGTGGGGAGAAGAGCAAAGGATAAAGATAAGGCAGGAAAAGGGGAGTGAAAGGGGAGGCCTTGAGCAGCAGTGTTAGTAAGTTGACATTGGGATATGAGGGAGCCAGCATGCATATAACTGGGGGATAGCATTTCAGGTAGAGGGAACAGCAGTGCAGAAACCTGGGGCAGGAACACACTGCTTACAGAACAGCAGGGAGGGCCGCGTGGCCGGAGTGCAGCACTGGAGCAGCTTGAGGAGCAACAGTCGGACACAAGGCCACAGGTGCCCTGTGATCCTGTTTCTATCAAAGCACGTTCAGAATAGAAGGGTGATGTGAGGGTCCCAGAGATGGCAGGGCCCTTGTAATGAAGAAGCATTTGTCACATGTAGCCGAGGACATCCAGGGAAACTCAGTCTTCGTGCCCTAGCCTTGAGGGCAGAGCTGGTGCTGAGATCTGTGGGGCATCGTGTGGGGGCCCCTGGCCGCAGGCCACCTGCCAAATGTCTGATGTGTGTCTCAGTTGTGTGCGGTACTGGGTGCTATCTGGTCAGTTCCTGGCAAGAAACAGGGAAGTCACAAGAGTCTGTCCATGGAATTTGGGGTAAGACAGCGTGGTATGAGGACAGCTGAGGACTGGGAATTAGGAAGGAGCTACATTTATTCAAGAAAACACGGTGCTGGTTTCTTCCAGTATCCTGGCTGGGGTGTAGGTACCTGGAAAGACGTGTTTCAGCTCCCATCCCTCAGTCGTTTTCACTGTTCCATCCCTTTGCTGTCTTTCCCTGGTAAGGAGGAACCAACTAATTTGGGGCCCCATCTGCCAGACCTGTCTGTGGGAGTGACCCAAGTCTGTTTCTTCCAGCGTGCCAAGGGAGCCCTGCAGAGCATCACTGCGGGCCAGAAGGTTATCAGCAAGCACAAGAACGGGCGCTTCTACCAGTGCGAGGTGGTCAGGCTCACCACTGAGACCTTCTATGAAGTCAATTTTGATGATGGCTCCTTCAGCGACAATCTCTATCCTGAGGACATAGTGGTAACTTCTGGAAGGAGCTTCTTGGGCAGTTTGGGGCTGGGGTGTGACCAGGTCTCGCTGGCAGACTTAGACTGGCTGTGGGCCTCCTTTTTTCTGGCCAGGCCTACAGTTTCACCAGTTGGTCCCAGAACAAAAAGCCTTTGTACTGGTCTCTATGTGGAAATGAAATGGTGTGCTGCTAGGGCACCGTGTGTCCTCTAGAAGCTGCAGGAATCAGCGTTTTCTGCATTTTTCTGAAACCTGCCTGTACTTTGGTCTAAACTACCCTGAAGGCATTGTGATGTGGGTGAGGGAGCCCAGGCTTTGGGATGGCCCGTGTGCAGTACCATTTCCATTGCTCAGTAGCTGTGTGAGTTTGGGAGAATTATCCAGTTCTTTTCTGCCATGCCCTCTTAGTAGATATATGGTCTCGGCTTTTGGTTCTTTATAGCGTAAGCCTTCGGGGCTGAGCAAAAACTGCTTGGACAGATGCCCCTGTTCTGCTTGTCTCATCAACACTTGAGATACAAGGCCTGCCTGGACCGAGTCCTGGGTTTCCTGGCTCGGCACTCAGGACTTTGTTCAGGTTTCCCCTGCCCCTGCCCTGCCTTTCGTGGGTTACACTGAGCATCAAGGTAGTGGGATCGGGCCACTTTTAGCAAATCAGTGTTTTCCTTGTTTATGCCACATTAGCAACCTAGCTGCTAAAAGCACATTAGTTAGTTACAAGGTAGTAAGGATGACAGTATTTGTGGCAATAAAGTAGCTGTGATTTAATAAGCTCTTCAGCATGCTAGGCAGTATGCTAAGTGCTTTATGTTAGGTATTTCTGTCACCTGTCATACCAACTCTGAGAGATAGGTGGTATTAACTCTAACCTACAGAACAGTGATGTCAGGACTCTCTTCTCAAAGTTACTGAGAACGCCTTGGCTGGTGTGGCTCAGTGGGTTCGATGTCGTCTTGCAAACCGACAGGTCGCCAGTTTGGTTCTTCGTCAGGGCACATGCCTGGGTTGTGGCCAGGTCCCTGATGTGCAAGAGGCAACCAATCGATGTTTCTCTCACATCGAGGCTTCTTTCCCTCTCTTTTTCCTTCCCTTTCTAAAAAAGTAAATAACATTTTTAAAGGTTTTATTTCTTTTCAGAGAAAGGGAGGGAGAAAGAGAGGAAGAGAAACATCAATGTATAGTTGCCTCTCGTGTGCCAACTGGGGACCTGGCCTGCAACCCAGGCGTGTGCCGACTGGGAACTGAACCTGCAGCGACCTTTTGGTTCACAGGCTGGTGCTCAATCCACTGAGTCACACCATCCTGGGCTAAAAACATTTTTTAAAAGTAAAAGTTACTGAGGACCCCGAAGAGCTTGTGTTTTGTGGGTTATGTCTATCAATATTTACTCTATTAGAAGTTAAAACTGAGATTGACTTGAGATAAACTATTTTTAATGAAAAACTATTTTATTTATTTTTAATCCTCACTTGAGGATATATTTTAGAGAGAGTGGAAGGGAGTGAGGAGAGAGAGGGAGAGAAACATCGATTGGTTGCCTCCCATACATGCCTTGAGCAGAGATCGAACCCACAGCCTAGGTATGTGCCTTGACTGGGGATTGAACCTGCAACCTTTTGGTGTATGGGATGATGCTCCAACAACTTAAGCCCCCCAGCCAGGGCAAAAATAACCTCGTTTTAGAACAAAAATGAGTTGGAAGAATGCCATTTGCAAATAACTTTAATGTTACATCTTCAGTCTGTTGCAATTTATTGTTTTGGTTCAAAAGACATGAAGAAAATTAAGTCTCACAGACATGTAATTGGAGAGGGGGGGAGTATTTTAATAGCCTTTCAGATAATTATGGTGTTCTTTAATATTGCACCAAAACTCAACGAGTGTTGGTTTCCTTAAACTTCGGTGCAGTGTGGAGTCTGAAAGCAGGTCAGTGAGCTTCGTGTAGCCGGTCACATTAACGTCCACAGCTCCACCGTCACTGAGCAGGTCTCCCCCACGCAGGGCTTTGTAGCGCCACACACATCGGTGTGATGGGCCGTGCAGGCCTTTCAAAGGTGAAATTTTCTTACACATGATCAAAATCACCTTCACTTGTATTATGACTCGTCTCAGAAAAATCTTTAAATTTGGGGAAGCTTCAAGCTCATGTTGCTTCTAATTTTTGTTTGATAGCTTAGATTTATATCTTTGGCAGCACTTGATACTGTTGGTTGTTTTCCTTGAAGTGACAGGCTCACTTCCTTCATTTCGAAGATGTCTGCCAGTACCCAGGGTCTAAAGCTTATGTTCCATGAAAAGAGCAGCTGCTTCAACTCACAACTCAGACGGTTACACAGTATCCTTCATGTAGCAGATGGGCTGCTGAGCATGCTTCCCTGAGGTAGATGGTGGTCACCCCTTTGCTCAGGTGGGCCCTCCTTTCATGCTTCTCCTTTATTGTTCCCTCAGAGTCAGGACTGTCTTCAGTTGGGTCCACCTGCTGAAGGGGAAGTAGTTCAAGTGCGATGGACAGACGGCCAAGTCTATGGAGCCAAGTTTGTGGCCTCCCATCCCATCCAGATGTACCAGGTAGCCACAGGTTTTTGCTGGGTGCTGGAGGGTACTTGATTAACTCAGTGTTGCCTCTTGGGCCAGAGGTATGTCTTTGCTCTTGGGAGAGCTAAGGGCTTGGTAACAACCCTTTCAGAGCTAGGGGCTGCCCTATGTCCAGGCTGGCAGCTGTGGCTTCAAACATGGCGGTCCTTCAGTGTTCTGAATTCTTCCTGTGACTACAGGACATCGCCACTGTGCCTGGGGATCCAGGGACAGAGTCAGGGATATCTTAGCCAAAGGCCTTCGTTTCCTTGGTAGGTGGAGTTTGAGGACGGCTCACAGCTGGTGGTTAAGAGAGATGACGTGTACACGCTGGACGAAGAGCTTCCCAAGAGAGTGAAGTCTCGACTGGTGAGTGTGTTTCGTGGGCACCCTTGTTCCTGCCTGGGAGGGTGGGAGGCAGGCAGGGATGTGTCCCCATATTTGTTCTCGCGGTGGCTGGCTGGCCGCAGGGACCTCATTTGGCTCGCCTATTCTTCCACAGTCAGTAGCTTCAGACATGCGCTTCAATGAGATTTTCACAGAGAAGGAGGTCAAACAGGAAAAGAAACGGCAGCGAGTTATCAACTCCAGATACCGGGAAGATTACATTGAGCCCGCTCTGTACCGGGCCATCATGGAGTAGGTGCTTCCAGGAGCCGCGAGATCCCATGCCATTGAGGCAGGAGCTCTGTGGAGGCTCCACGGCACAGCAGACACGTGGAACTCTGAAGTCTCTAAAGTGAAGTTGTAAAATGCAAAGGAATGAAATAACTGACCTATCATCTTCTCACCCCACCCTCGTCGCATCTCCTCTAATGAAAGGACAAGCCGTTCTCGGACACCTGGCAGCAGCTGCCGAGCTGCCGGCTGAGAGCCCAGCACTGGAGTGCCATGGCTGCACTGTCTCCAGTGGGTGCGCTCTGCTGGCTGGACTGTTGCCCTGTCCCTGGCCTAGGACTTAAGCTTCCTCACGAGCACCTGCACCGCCTAGGAAGAGGTGCTGGTGCTTGCCCCCTCTCCCCGTTTTGTATTTATGTGTGTGTGCGCGCGTGTGTGGGTGGGTGGTCTGGACCAGCTTTTGCCAGCCCCTAGCCTTTACTTTCTTCCTTGCCTATCCAGGGCAAACAAAATGTGAAATTCTGCCCTCAGCTGAGCTGAGTAAAGGGCCCCTGGGGCTGGCTGGAGATGGGTGTGGCATCTGTCCCTTGAACTGCCGAAAGGAAGCTCTGGCCAAGCTGCAGTATTGACACGCAGAGGAGTTAGTGCCACCTCTTGGCCCTCTCTTGAAGAAGATAGGAGTGACATGGGCACATGCCCACATCCCTCTAAGCACAGAGCTCCCCGTGGCACAGTATTAGAGCGTGTGGGTGGGGAGGCTCGCCAAGGGGGATCTTAATGATGGAAGCAGGCAGAGCCTGGTGGGTGATTCTGTCGGCAGAAAATTGCAATCACGCAGGGGCTGGGAGGGATAAGATGAACTGGGGCCATTGGTGGCCGGGGGCAGGTTTGCCCCGGGTCTGGGGATGGGAGGGAGAGAATTTGGGAAGGGGGTGGGACTGGAGGGCAACACTGAAGGGGTTAAACAGGCTTTTGCTCCTCATGAATTTGTTTGCCTGGGCCCAGGATTGGAGGGCTTCACACTTGTACCCTATGTATACAAGAATCAGATTTATAATACTTCCCTGTTTTTTGTTACGTATGAACGCTATAAACCAAATTATTTTGAAAACTGGTGCATCACTTTGTCTTTAGCAATAAACTGTGTTGAGCAGAGGATTGGTTGTGTCTGCCCCAAGGAGCCCAAGTGGCCCAGGGTCAGGCTGAGGGTGTATCTAGAGTCATAGGCTCTGGAGCAAGGCTGTGCATTTTAAGGAGACTCAGCCTGCAAAGATCTAGGACTCTGTCCTAAAGAGATGGGTTCCTGCTCAAATTCTGGTGTGGTGGCTCTGTATTAGGCCCAGCACGGTGGGATGGGGGAGCAGAGGCACCTCTGGCCATGGGTACCTCTTTTTGCTTCCCTTCCTTAGAGATTGGAAGGAGGTATTAAAGGAAAGACCAGACCGCCACTCAGCCTGTAGAACCAAATTTGAATTTCTTCTGACCCACTTAATTGAGCTGGTCAAGTTCATCCCATAGTCTGTTTCACATAAATTATTGAACCAGCTTGACAGGCAGTACATTTTAGGTGCTCGAAGAGCAAGGGACTCAACCCCCAGAGGCATCCCAGGGGGGTCCTGAAGCTGCTTGGAGCTGTCTGTACTTGGTGGAGAAACTTCCCTGGAGAAAGACCTGGTCCCTGTGCCCGGTGGTTTCCTGAAGTCCAGGTGGACAGGGACAGAGCAGCAGCAGCAAGCCAGGAGGGGCCAGTGAATAGGTGCAGGATTTAGAGACAGCAGAGCCACCAGGCACTCCGTTTCTGGATGCAGAGAGGCTTGGGTCAGCTCAACAACTCAATGCTTCTTTGTGTCCTGGGGCTTGGGAGGTGGCTGCTTCCTGGTGTCTGGCGGGGGGGTGGGGGGGGTGCGTGGAGCTGGGAGCAGCAGGTTTCAAAGACATTTTATTTTATGCCAGCTCCCTCCTGAGGCCAAGAAAGGGAGATTGTTTTTTTGTGCAGCACCCAGTGATTCCCAGGGGGTCATCAGGTAAGACTGGGCAGAAGTCTAAATGGATTGGTGAGCCCTGAGAACACACACCATTGAGGAAAGGAACTTCCCCAGAATCGCCAGGGTCCCACTTCCTCCACTGACCCTACTTTACCTGGAAGAACTGTACAGCTGGGATTCTTGATCTGATCCCAGCAGAGTTCTTAACTTTTTCTTGAAACTTGGTACTTTTTATTTTGGTCAGCCTAATAACCCTGGGAAAACCAAAGTTTAAAGACGTAATGAGATTTTATTTAGAGTGCACACAACAAGCAGTTGTCTCCCTCATTGCCTGCCCGCCTGTCTAGTCGGGACAAGGTCTCAGGACTCACGCTAGGGAAGGGTGGCCTCACCTGTCTTAGGCAGGTTCCTCCTAGAGGCCTTTTGCCAGGGCAAAGTGCCCTCCTTTAGGATAGAGTCTTCAGGTTGGCGACCAAGGATTGCAGCCTGAGATTTCCTCTTCCCACCTGAGGGACCACATTTAAATTATGCCCAGGTGTTGCCCTAGGTGCTGTGGCTCAGTGGATTGAGTGCTGGCCTGTAAGCCAGATCCCTCCGTTGGGGGCGTGCAAGAGGCACCTGATTTATATGCCTTTCACAGCAATGTTTCTCCCTCTCTCCTTCCCTTCCCCTCTCTCTAGGAATAAATAAACTTTAAAAAAGGATAAATCATGCGGTCTTGGTTGAATGAGGGAGTAGGATGGGAAAGAGCTGGGACCGCCGGAGCTGCAAAGGCTAAACGGGATGGGATGGGACGGAGTAGTCTTAACCCCGAACAAATATTTTTTTGTAAGGCTCAGATTGGTAATACAGAAGCGCAGCCTGAGAACCCCGTCCACCCTTAACTCACACGATAGCACAGGGTCGCCCAGCCCCTGCAGGCCAAAGCCTTGGGTCTCAAGGAACGAACCGGCAGTTCTCCTTGGCGTGGAACGCCACCCGGCACCTTGCGCCCAGGAGGCCCCGCGCGCGCGGGCGAAGAAGCAGGCTCTGGAAGGCTGGGTCATCCTGGCGGACACCGAGTCGTGTGGCCATCAGACTTTGGCATCTCGAATGCACGTCCGCCGGGAAGGGAAGCCAGACACGGAGGAATCCTCCAGACGTCGGACGTGCTTCTGAGAACCCAGGCCAGGGCGTCAGCGCCGAGCAGGCGTCCGGGACCGCACGACCCCTCAGCAGCCTCGCACAGGCTGCGGCGCCGGTCCCCGCCCGCGGGCGGCGTGGTGGGCTCCGGAAACTCGGGGCTCCGGTGCCATCGTGCCACTCCGGGGCTGTGCCCGCCCACTGGCCATAGCACAGCTCTGCATTGGTCATCCCGGCGCCCCGCCCGGCTCCTGCGCGTGGATTGGCCGCAGATGCCCGACTCCTGGCGAGGGCGCTGAGGCGAAGAGTGGGATTGGTGGTCTCGCCGTCCTCGGTCGCGGACGCGCGCTCCGCCCGCCGCTGCGTCCTCACTATGGCGGCGCCCATGCCGCCCGCCGCGTCCTGGGCGCCCCCCGGGGTCCCCCGCGGCTGCTGTCGCCGTCTCCCACGCCGTCGCCTCGGTCTTCCCGCTAGCGTCGGGCCGGGCGCCGCCTCCCCGCTGCCTTCCTTTTCGCTGCGGTAAGAGCCCATCCTGCGTGTGTCGGGGCGCAGCATCCGCCGCGGCTAACGGTCAGCGCACCGCCCCTCCCCTCCCCCTTCGCCGCGGCCCCCGGGTCTGGGCCCCGCGCGCAGCCACGCGCGCTAGTTCTGGGGAAGGAGGGTTGGGGCACTGTAAGGTCCTCTCCTAATAATGAAGTCCGGAGGGGACCCGGGCTCAGGCCGGGACCCCTGGACGACCTGGTGTTGGCAGGGGCAGGGGCTGCGAGGCCTCAGGGGAGAGGACAGATGGCTCCGGCGGAACAGCTGAGGTCATCTGCGTGCGAGACCCCGCAGCGCTGCGCACCTTAGCGCAGAGGACGGACGCGGTCAGCTCGGCGTCCGCTCCGCCGGGAGGAAAGAGAAGTCCAGGGACACCCTTAGCGGGAATCCTCCACGGACGAGAAGTGGTTGTCATCGCTGCACTGCCCGCCCGGTGTTTAGGGGACCAGGGTCAGTTTGATTGGCAGAGTACACCTCTCTTGCTTCCTTTGCAAGAGGAAATATCTTAGTCATGAGAGCATGTTTGATAAGGTTATTGTCCCACAAATGTTTTTGGATTCTTTTTCACAGCAGTGCCATTTTTATAATTCCTCGATAAACCTCATTTCTGTTTGTTTTCCCTGACCTATAAGAAAGGATTGAAACTGAATTGAACCATTGTAGTTAATTGAGAGAGGGACCAGTGGAGGTAGCTGTTACTTTGTTTAAAAAAAGATACATACTTTTCTGTGGCTATACTTTGAATTATCTATACTAGCAGATTTTCAACCTGTAATCTGCAAGAATACATGCAGTACCTGACTCTGACCTCTTTTCCCAGATTTTCAAATGAAAAAGTGACAACAGTCAACACAACAATAGCCAACCATAGTTGGTTGTGAATAAATCAAAATTATACCTTTTATTTTTTTGGTGAGGCAAAGAAAATACACTCTTTAATGTGCTGCAGAATTTTTGTACTTAGTGTATGTGTATGACAAGATGAAAAAAGTTAAAAGTTGCTGCTCTATATACTATGGCTAGTTGAACAGGGTGGTAGAAAAAACCTCTTACTAGCCTTCTGAAAATAAGTCATTATGGAAAATTGGGTTATTTCTAAGTCGTAATCACACTGGGCTGATGATCCCTGAACCATTTGGTATACCTTCAAGTCAAAAGGATTAAAATTAAAAGGCAGCTGGCACAAATGTTTATGACAAAATGGTATTTTCAAATAATCTTTTAAGGTAGTAGCCGCTCTTAAGATTAAAGGTTCTTAACTCAAGGACATTTAAAAAAATATTTTACTGATTATTCTATTACAGCTGTCCCATTACCCCTCCTCCATCCCCCTCCACCCTGCACACCCTCTCCCACCCACATTCCCCCCCTTCTAGTTCATGTCCATGTGTCATAAGTTTTTTAGCTCCTACATTTCCCATACTATTCTTGCCCCCCCCCCCGTCTATTTTCTACCTACATTCTATGCTACTTATTCTCCGTACCTTTTCCCCCCCTCCTCCTCCCACTCCCCTGTTGCTAACCCTCCATGTGATCTCCGTTTCTGTGGTTCTTTTCCTGTTCTAGTTGTTTGCTTAGTTTGTTTTTGTTTTAGGTGTGGTTGTTAATAATTGTGAGTTTGCTGTCATTTTACTATACATGTTTTTGATCTTCTTTTTCTTAGATAAGTCCCTTTAACATTTCATATAATAAGGGCTTGGTGTTGATGGACTCCTTTAACTTGACCTTATCTCAGAAGCACTTTATCTGCCCTTCCATTCTAAATGAAAGTTTTGCTGGATAGAGCAATCTGGGATGTAGGTCCTTGCCTTTCATGACTTGGAATACTTCTTTCCAGCCCCTTCTTGCCTGCAAGGTCTCTTGAGAAATCAGCTGACAGTCTGATGGGAACTCCTTTGTAGGTTACTGTCTCCTTATCTCTTGCTGTTCTAGGATTCTCTCCTTCATTTTTACCTTGGCTAATGTAATTATGATGTGCCTTGGTGTGTTCCTTCTTGGGTCCAACTTCTTTGGGACTCTCTGAGCTTCCTGGACTTCCTGGAAGTCTGTTTCCTTTGCCAGATTGGGGAAGTTCTCCTTTATTATTTGTTCAAATAACTTTCCCACTTGTTGCTCTTCCTCTTCTCCTTCTGGTACCCTTATAATTCGGATGGTGGAACATTTAAAGATGTCCTGGAGGTTCTTAAGCCTCTCCTCATTTTTTTGAGTTCTTATTTCTTCATTCTTTTCTATGTGGTTGTTTCTTTCTTCCTTCTGGTCCACTCCATTGATGCGAGACCCAGCTTTCTTTCCATCACTATTGGTTCCCTGTGTATTTTTCTACATTTCACTTATTGTTGCCTTCATTTTTTCATCTAATTTGTGACTCAAATCAACCAATTCTGTGAGCATCCTGATCACCAGTGTTTTGAACTGTGCATCTGTTAGGTTGGCTATCTCTCAGTGGCTTAAAAGGATGGGTTCTGGGGCTTCATTTGTTCTTCTGTTTGAGCCATCTCTCTCTCTCTCTCTCTCTTTTTTTTTTTTTTTTGGTCTGGGCACACCTGTTACATATGAGGGGCGGAGCCTTAGGTGTTCACCAGGGTGGGGCACCCCAGTTGCCGGGTTGTGATGCTGTATGTGGGGACAGGGTCCAAGAGAGAACAGTGGCACTTGCTCCACTCTCTGTCGATTTCAGTCCCTTCCGCCGCTTCCCCCAAGCAAACTGGACCTTTCTGGTATATTTCTTGTGTGGATGGGCTTGTGTACCATGGGTCTCTCCAATGACCTCGCCTGTGAGGCTGGGAGTCTCTCCCTGCACCTCAACCCCCGCAGGTGTTTTCAGTCAGTGCCCCGAGGCTCTATTTCCCAGCGCTGGGATCCTGGGTTTCGGGCAGCGCCTTGCTTCACAGTCACCGCTTCTCTGGGTCTGCCGGTTGCCACCCCTTGGCTGGGGTCTGCCAGCGCTGCTTGCGCACCCAGGGTCTGCCCTATGTGCCCGGTCCCAACGCTCTTTGAGCAGCACGACCCCTCTCCGCCTGGCTTCCCGAATCTGCCCCTCCTACCGGTCTGGATGTACGTGTCTATTTTAACTCCTTGGTTGTAGGACTTCCAATCAGTTCAGTTTTCTGTCAGTTCTGGTTGTTATTCTGTTTCTAAAGTGGTGTTGTCCCTATCTTGGTTGTGTGAGGAGGCACAGTTTGTCTACCGATGCCTCCATCTTGGCCGGAAGTCTCAAGGACATTGTTAAGTGGTGAACCTCTCCATTTCACGTTACGTGAGGAAATAAGACGTGAATATTTTTAGAAATTAATTGACTTTGGATCGCCATAGTGTCTATTAAGTATATATTGTGTGCAAAACAATGCAACTGTGAGCAATGCAAGACCTATCAGGTATAAGGCTTATTCTAATGGGCCTCTGCATTAGTTGTGGGAATAAAGGACACACTGGACATTGGTAACTAATGATGTGGTCTCCAGAACTCCGAGACAGTAGGCACAGTGACACTGCAGGAAAAGGGGTCCAGTTGAGGCATGAGTGGGCAGGGCTGGGTGTATGATAAGGAAGGAGAAGCGGGGAAGTGAGAAAGTGAGGATGGTGACTGTGGCAGGAGAGAACCCAGAATGCTCACGGCAGTTCCAGGGCGTGTCCTGTTGGGAGAAGTGCACCAGGCGGTTGCACAAGTGAGGGGGCATCAAACCAAGAAGTAACTTTTCCTGGATGGCGCAGAGGATGATCAAGTAACAGTATTTACCGCAGATGGCACTGTAGCCAGCTGTTAGAAAAGCGGTACAACAGCACTTGACTTGCCTGGATGCGTGTCTGATTAACCTCAGCTTTGTGGAGTAACAGTCCCCTCCGCTAACCAGGATTCACACTTTAAGAACCATTCTTGCCTATCTTCCTCCCCCCCCGCCCCGCCCCCTACCAGGTTTGGTCGGCTGCCCCGTCTTTTGAGGCTGCCTCTGCATTATTTCTGGCATCTGCTGCTTTTTGTTCCTGCTGTTGTCACACTGATGTAGGGCTTCGATGTTTCGTTCCCTTGGCTTATTGCAGGAACCCCTGACATTTTTGCTTTCCTTCCGTCTCTCTTGTGTACTGCTGTCCCTTTCGGATATCTCGCTTCCCCAGCTGGGACTCAGTGACTCCCCACTGTCCGTTGAGTTAAGCACAGACCAGCCTGGCATGGGCGGTATGGGTAAACTCACTTTTTTTTTTCCTTTTTCTTAGATTTTTATTGTATTTTCCATATCAGTGGCATTGTTTGCTCTTTGTGCTCTATATCTCGGCTCATGTTGCTTCTTCTGCACTAAAGGACCCCTTTCAGTCTTTAATCCTGGGTCCTCACCCATGTGTCAGGGCCATTTGATACAGAATTTCCTTTGTGAAACTTTTTGTTCTGTTTTTTAAAGATTTTATTTTTTGAGAGAGGGAAACAGGGAGAAAGAGAGGGAGAGAACTATTGATCCGTTGCCTCTGGTACACCCCCCAAATGGAGACCTGGCCAGCCACCCAGGCTCATGCCCTGACCGGAAACCGAACTGGCAGTCCTTCGGTTTACAGGCTGGCACTCCAACCAGAGCCACACTAGCCAGGGCCTTTGTGAAACTTTTCTGTACTTGATTCCCCATCTAGATGGGACTTATCTCTTACTTCAACTGTTATAACACCAGAGTCTGACTTTTTGCCCCAGTTGCCAACATAAGACAGAAGCTCTTTCAAGAGATGGAATGTCTTCCTCATCATGTAGCGCAGTGTTGTGTACATAGTAGGGCTTGGCAGATTTATTTATATTGAATATAGTTTTGAACCAGGATCAGGATGGCTGCAAAGAAAGTTCTTTGTGCAAACAAAGTATTTATTACAAAATCTGTAAATAAAGTTATTTACGTGAGAGAATTACTTACTAAGAGATCTGCTGTATTGGTGTGGACAGCCCGGGTTAGGCTGCATTAACAGGAAACCCTTGAGACTTCAGTGGCTCCACAGAACCCCAGCTGGCTCCTCTCTCATCCCGCATGTTCACCAGCACGAGTGCACTCAGGGACCCTGGCTGATCGAACCTCCCTCTTAATGTGGTATTTTCATGGTCATTTTGATCGTGTGAAGGACGGTGGTCAGGGGACACTGGCTTTTAACATTTCTGTCCCAAAGTGGTGTGTGTCACTCTCACATTTCCTTGGCTAAGGCAAGTGACATGGCCGTGCCTAACTTCAGAAAAGCAGGGAGTTGCAGTGTTAGCATGTAAGCAAAGAGCCAGAAATGATTTGCGAACAGCACAAATGGTTGTTACATCTCTAAGAGTACCACGGCCCATAGAGCAGGAGTCCCCAGCCTCCATGCCGCAGACGGTACAGGTCCGGCCTGTTAGGAACTGGGCCGCACAGCAGGAGGTGAGCTGGAATGTAATGTGCTGGCACCATCCCGAAACCACCGCCCCCCACCCCGTCCTCCATCTGTGGAAAATCGTCTTCCATGCAACCAGTCCCCGGTGCCAAAAAGGCTGGGGACTGCTGCCATAGACAATGAGAGGTAGCAAAATCAGATGGGCTGCCTGAGACCAACTTTGACATTAGCAAGAAATAATAGCTCTAACTAGGCATGGGAGTGAGGGGGAATTGGGAAGTCAGAACTTCGCTATAAACACTATAAATGCCACAGGCCAGGCCCGTCGATAAAACGGCTCTGTTATATCCCAGCACAGACCTTCCTGAGGGCACACTATTGTGATAAACACAGGAATGGTCCTGAGACATCCAAAAAAGTTAAATTACATTTAAGATATTCAATTTAAGAAGCCAGGAAATGTGTAATACTTGAGGTACATTTTTCACTTGAGTGGTTAACATAACAAAGGAATCTTAGTTCAACCTCATTGGTTTAATTGGGTTTAATGGAGGCTATCAAACTTTGGTGATTGGGGAGGAGATTTCACTTCCGATGAAGAACGGAAGCATGGAGTGGGTCTGGAGCCTTGGTTCAGGAGGTGGGATCTGGCTTCAAGTGTTGGCTCTGCTGCTCATTGTCGAACATTGAGCAAGTGTCTCGTTGAGCCTGAGCTTCTCTGTCGGTGAAATGCACCGGGCGGTTATGAGGGCCACATGAGTTCATGTCATTGCTTCGCATTGTACCTGGTTCAGAGGAGGCACTCGTGGCCGTGCTCGCATTCCTCAGCAACTGCTACAGCAGGATTTGAAAGAAACTGAGATGCCAGGTAAGGAAACCGAAGGGATACGGGTAGAAGGGTTCCTCCGAGGGTTTCCTACCTTTGTTCCCTTCCCTGGGTAGCGTTCTTGCCACATCTTTATTATCTTCACATCTATCATCCTTTCCTTAGTTGTATCCATGTCTGTGTCTCCCACTGGACTAGGCGCTCTTGTCATCCCACAAGCGTTCACTGAGCACGAGCTCTCTTCAGGCTCTGTTGGGTCCTGGTGTTTGGCATGATGCATATGAAAGGTATGTCCCTGGCCTCAGTGTGGTGGGACCAGAAGCCAGTAAACCAGCGGTTAGAATACATTGTGGATTCTGTGGGATGTCCTGTGTTCCAGAGAAGTTCACACCTAACCTAAGTCTTAAACAATCACTAGTTATTAGCTGGGTGGATTTGGGGGGCCAGTGGGGTTA
Source organism: Phyllostomus hastatus (assembly GCF_019186645.2). NCBI lineage: Eukaryota > Metazoa > Chordata > Mammalia > Chiroptera > Phyllostomidae > Phyllostomus > Phyllostomus hastatus. The sequence continues at coordinate 29,440,990 of NW_025334013.1, forward strand.
AACGCTTTTCAGACAGAAAATAATATGTGCAGTGACCTAGAAACAAGTGGTTGCATCCTGAAGCTGCTTGAATGGCAAAGGTCAGGGTATGATTGGGGATGGTGTGCAGGCTGCAAAAGTCAGGTTGTGAAGGCTCTGTCTTGCAGGGAGCCACTCGAAGGATTCAGAGGCAGGAAATGACTGTATCAGCTTTCCCTTTTAGGGAGGTCATTGCATGTGGAGGAAGCAGAGGAGCGAGTGTCCTGTTCCCCTCACATGGGAAGTTCTGGGGTCTGCGACTGTCGTACGGGGCCTGCTACACAAGAGTCACACAGTGTTTATGTATGAGGAGGGGTTAGAATGAGGCGAGGCTGGAGGGAAGGACACCAGGTAGGCTGTTGCAGTAACACCGAGGTCATGGAGCACCGTGTCCATGACCTCCCTAGGGACAGAAGAGAGTGCTGTAAATGAGTCTGTAGACCAGGATTTTAGTCTTGGTTTCACCAATTTCTATGGAATAACCTTGGACAAGCTTTAGAACCTCTTGTGTCTTACTGGTTTTCAAATATTTAAAATGGAGATAAAAATCATTACCTTTCAAGGTTGCTTGAGGATTAAGCTTACAAATATAAAAAAACCCTGGTACTATGCCCTGGCTGGTGCAGCTCAGTTGATTGAGTGCGGGCTGCTAATCAAAGGATCACTAGTTCGATTCCCAGTCAGGGCACATGCCTGGCTTGTAGGCCAGGTCCCCAGTGGGGATCACTTGAGAGGCAACCACACATTGGTGTTTCTCTTCCTCTTTCTCTCCCTTCCCCTCTCTCTAAAACTAAATAAATAAAATTAAAAAAACAACAACCTGGTACTGCACTATTAGACACAATCTCTTATAATAAAATTACTAGTTTTAGGATTCCTAATGTTTAGTATGTAACCTGGCTCATAGTAGGTGGTCATTAGCCTTAAAACCCACCACCTAGAGATAACTACCGCTGACAGTGGTAATGCTGGTTTGGGAGTTTTAGGCATGAGGGAATTATTCCAAGACTGACAATGGAAGGATTGATATGACTATTGTACCAATTTAAACATCTTCTAAGTGCCAGCAGAGTACCTGTGGCTGCTCAGCTGCTCCTGGCCCTCCCTCAGAAGTCACACGCGGACGTGCACACACTCTCGACACTGACGTAGGGATGCGCTCGCTGCATGGGCTGCTCAGGCGTGTGCGGTTTCCTTCGGTCTGTCGCCGTTGTTGTCATGGTTGCCTGCCCCCTTCTGAAATTCCGCTCCCCCTCAGTCTTCTGAACATGTTTGTAAATATTATAATGGGTTTTTAAAAAAGATTTTATCTATTTTAGAGAGAGGGAAAGGAAGGCAGAAAGAGAGTGAAAGAAACATCAAAGTGTTGTTGACTTTCCTACGGCCCCCACTGGGGACCTGGCCCCCAACCCAGGCATGTGCTCTGACTGGGAATTGAACCAGTGACCTTTTGGTTTGCAGGCTGGCACTCAATTCACTGAGCCACACCAGCCAGGGCTGGGGCTTTAATTTAGATTTGTTCTCCATTAGGTTCTTCCTTGGTCATCCTGGCTGACGGGCTGCTCCTCTCTGAGCTTCTGTACAACTTAATTTATGTTATTCTGATTGACTGTCATCTCCAGCCTTGTTTTATTGTTTGTGTGCATGTCAGTAAATTTCCCTTTTCCTTGATGTCAGTTTTTCTTACAAGATAATGGAAAGATGGCATGTTAATGTGTTTCTTAACGTGTCCTGAAAGCCCACTGAAACCTTGTATTTGAAATACATTAAATATAGGTTAGAAAATTCAATTACTAAGTCTTTAAAGTATATGAGGGAGGGCAAAAAAAACCTCACCCCAGAATTTATAAAGAGTTGTGTATTCTTACATGTTTAAACCTCAGTCACCTGCAAAGAAGTCTCCATTTGATGCACCATTTGGTGCAATACACCTATCGAGGTGTTTTTTCCATTGCTCAAAACAGTGTTTGAACTTCTCAATTCTGATGCCTTTTAATGCTTCTGCTGTTTTTTGTTTCACATCTTCCACACTGGCAAAACGTTTCCCTTTGATGACTTTTTTCATCTTGGGAAACAAAAAAAGAAGTCACTGGGGCAATAATATCTGGTGAAAAGGGGAAGATAGGGCACGGGGGTGATGCCATTTTTGGTCAAAAATTGCTGAACACAGGCAGCACTGTGTGGACAGGTGTGCTCGTAAGTCACCCTTCATGAAATGGGAAAACATTTTGAAAGAGTCTTCAAAAAATTTATGTAAGCTGAATGCAGCCTCTTACAACAATGCCAGTTGGTACACTGATACGGATATGTTCCTCGAATACTTACCTAGTGGGGAAAACTGCTACAAGGGACCCTCCTTCTAGAAGATAATTCTGGGATTTTGGGGGGTCCCCCTTCTTATTAGTGATTCTCAGACTTTTTGGTCTCAGGACCCCTTTATAAGTTTAAAAATTGTTGAAGACTCCAAAGAACTTTCATTTTTGTGGGTTTTGTTTATTGATATGTAATGCACCAAAAATTACTGAAAAATTTTTAAATCATGAGAATACATAAGCACCCATTCCATTAGCTTCTAGAAGACTCTGCTGGAGCCTGGTGAGAGAATGAGAGTGAACAAGGCAAACAGTGTCTGGGGGTCATTATGGAAATGGTTCCAAACCGCTGGATTCACTGAAAGGGTCTCAGGGACGCTCAAGGGTCCTTGGATTGCAGTTTGAAAACTCCTGGCATACAGATATGAGAGTTTTTATAAGTGACACATCTTTTGGGCAATGAAAACATAAAGGTAAAAAAAACTGCCAGACATGTTTTCAAAATGCACTCAGCGTAGTTTCTTTAAACAAAAAACCAAAAAACTAGTTTCTAGCCTTTGTTTAAGACATCTCCTTTACTTGGAAAGGACAGATGTGTGCATTTTTGGAATATCTGCTAAGTGCATCCTCCTAGCAGACATTTGCCATCCCAGAACATATTAGCGAACTTGGAATACCAGTATTTTTGTGAGAGGAGTATGCACCTGCTCTTTCAGTTTCAGAAATCTTACATGCATTTGGCCAGATGATAACTGGAAACTTCTTTGAGGTACAAGAGTTTCATGGTTACTCACCGTCTTGTTGTCAGGTTTAGTTAAGGCCCTGTTTAAACATCCAGTGTTTCTGAAGTTGACCACATTGACGTCATCTTGTAGCAAAAACAACGGCACTGCATCACAAAACGGATGGAGACGTGACGCTGCCGCTGCCCCCCATGCTGTGGCGCTTTCACTCTTCTCGAGGGTTCTCCCTGAGCCTCGTGTGCCTCAAGACAGGCGACATAGCGATTGTGTGAGGAGGCCAGGGTCAGTAAAGTTCACGAGTAAGAGTTCTGGTATTTTCTTTTGATCACCGTGGTGAATCATTTTGAGTACCCTTTGAGACTGGCCCTCCGTATCTGCAGGTTCTGCATCTGTGGGTTTAACCAACGGGGAATTGAAAATCCTTGGGGGTGGGGCGGAGGGCAGTGTTACATTGTTGCTGACATGTACTGCTGAGTTAGGCCTAGGTGGTTGAGTCTGCATTGAACATGCACAGCCTTTTTTTTTCTTGTCCTTATTCCCTAAGCAATACAGTATAACAATGGTTAAAATAGTACTTATAGTGTATTAGGTATTATAAGTAATTTGGGATGATTTAAAGCATATGGAGGGAGGGGAAAGGTTATATGCAAATACTAAGGCATTTTATATAAAGCAAATACTGTGCCATTTTATAAAAGGGACTTGAACATCTATAGATTGTAGTATAGAACCTAGAACCAACCCCCCTGGGATACTGGGGGAGGACTGTCCGTCCTGTCTGAAGGTGGATGGCCTGAGCTATTACAATAGCATTTTCTTGCTGCTACGTTCGCTTTCTCCAGGCTGTCCTCCATATTGCTACTTGAGTGATCTTTCTGAAATACAGATCTGACTAGGTCTTTTCACTGCTTAATCCCTCAGTGGTTCTTCATTGCCAATGGGATAAATTTCAGACTCCTTAGCATGGTGTCTAAGGCCTCTTACACATTTTGCCGCTTCAGCTTTTTTACTGAAGCTTTCCCTAAACCTCACAGATGGACAGCTATTAATTTTCACCATCTCGTAATGTCAGTACTGTGTTCCTACCTAAAGTGCACGCGTCACGCTGCTCTCGAGGGCAGGCACCGCTGTGTTCCTGTGTTGTACTCGGGTGCACGGTAATGGCTTCCACCTGGATCGATGAGAGGACAGCTCCCAGGGTAGTTCCAGTATAATTATCCTACAATATTAATTTCTTTCCTTGCCTTTTAAAAAAGATATGGACGGATAAACAATAATGAAACTACTACATAGGCCTAAGACATCCAAAATCTCCGAGAATTCTTGGCCGGGTAACTCAGTTGGTTAGAGTGTTGTTCCAGTATGCCAAGGTTGTGGGTTTGATCCCTGGTCCAGGTGCGTATAAGGGGCAACTAATCAATGTTTCTCTCTCTAAAATCATTAAACATATTTTTAAAAAGTGTAGAAGTTTTAAAGCTCTCATGCAAGCTTTTGCTACATGTGTGTCCACACACACGGTCTGGAGCGGAGGTTGGCCAGCTGCCCTGCTGGCCGGACTGGAGCCGCCATGCTCCCCCGCCCCCACCCATCCCAGTGGTGGTGTTGATGGCTCTGGGGCTACGGTTTTCCGATTCCAGTTTTCAGGACGTGCTGCCTTCTCCCAACCACCTTCAGCGCCAGCCACCACTTTGTTATCTCAATTGGCTTGGGCAGGGGACAGTTATCTTTCTAAACATTCCAGTTGACTGTTCTCAAGACCCATTACATTCAGCATTTTTAAGCTTTCATATAAAAGCCACCTTTTTCCAATAAAAAAATTATGTCTAGAACCCTCATCCTTAGAACACCATTAAAAAAATAAGCAAAAACCTACTGAAACCAAACCTTAACAGCTCCTATTCAGAAAGTTTTCTTTTGTCTGTTGGTTTCTGGTTTAAACATATAAAGCAGATGAACTTAAAACATGAAAAACTGAATTCTGTTTTGTTTTTTTGGATTTTTACCTCGCTCCCTAAGGCTTTTTCTTAGTTACTTCTAAAGGGGGCAGCTGACCAGGGACAAAAACATTTTCAGCTTTTCCCTTCTGTCTTCTATTTTTAAAACCTTGATAGGTACCTAATTTCTAGTTAGAAAGTCGTGGACTGCTCCTGTTGCAGGAGTCTGGGCCCAGTCGGGAGGACAAACCACAAGGTGCCGTGAGCAGGTCAAGTTCACTGTGAGAATCGTGCACTGTAACGGAACTGGAGCACTGTGAGATGAGCCACTAAGCAGTGAGGAGAATTAAGCCCAGGGAGAGACGCCCAGCATCACTCAGCCTTCGGGACACAAAGCAAAACCACAGCGAGCTGCCTGCCCTCCGCCCAGCTCTAATTGTCCAGTTTTGCACATCTTTTTTTGGTTCCATTTTCTTGGTTCTCTTTTTCAGATGCTAATTATGCTTCCACTGAATCTCCTGTGACTGCCACCGCCAAGTGTTTTTGTTTTGTTTTGGTAATCCTTTTAAACGTTTTTATTTTTCACTTCATCTTGCTCATTTTTTCTCTGTCATGGCCTGCATGTCTGTTACTGTGTTTTCAGCAGTGTCCACTTTCTTCTCTTCCATTGAAATATTTGTTTTTGTGATGGTGTCGTTTTTCTTTGTTTACTTCTACTGAGTGCTGATTTCATTTTATGTTAAAGATGTTTTACTGTCTTCTCCCTGAGCTCTCCCTTTAATCTCTGCTGTTGGTTCGCCCTTGTTTTATAGACTGAGCAGACCGGGAGAATCTTTGTTAATGGTCTTTATCTGTTCTGTGACAAAATGTTTTCTGTTGAATGGTCTTCATCTACCATTGTTGCCCCTTCCCCTCCCCCATTCCTTTCTCCCACTTTTGCTGTAGTATTTTTGTATAGATCCTGCACAGATTCTGTTTTGTGTAGATTCTTTTCATTATTGTTCCGATAATGTCTTACCTCTTCAAATGAAAAATGTTATATAACTGAAGCCAGGTCGTTTGGGTTTGAATCCTGGCTCTGCCACTTACTAGCACTCTGAACTTAGACAAGATAATTTGACCTTAGTTTCTTCTCCATATAATGGTAATGATAACCTCATAGGATTGTTGAGAAGATACATTGAATTAAATCATACAGATCTCTTAGAACTGTGGCCAGTTTGCAGTAAAGTAGCATGAATAGGAGCAATATTAATTATTTTATCCCTCATATTGACTTGCAATTAGAAAGTGCACAATTATACATAGAATAATTTAATATATTGCATATTTATTAACTACTTAAATCTGCTTAGTCATGCATAAAGTCTGAATAGGAGGTGTGTGTTCAGCAAAAATGTCATAAAAAATTGATGAGCTTTTCAGTAACTTGTTTGGGAAGCTGGATAATAAATAGTACGTGATAACTTCTAATTAGCTTGGCTCAAAATACTCACAGGAGACATGCTCAGGAAATGCTTTGTGGCTTTTACTCCATGTAATTTTGTTATAATTGAGTTCATATCCATTATGGCTAATATTGGAAGGTAGGCAAAATTCTGACATTTCAGGCAAAAAATTGTTGCCTGGGATAATTCTGAACTGCCCCCCGAAAAAAAAACACCAAACAGATAGTAGGATGTTTTAGAAATGACAAGAATTTGCTTCAGTGAGTTCAAATTTTAATTAATTTTCAATGGCTAATTAAAATAACCTAGCTTTATGTACCTTACTGTCTTTGTACCTTTTTAAAATGCATACTATTACTGACTGAATATTCAGTCAACAAACAGATAATTTTTGAATACCGAGCAGGGATACAATGGTGAACAAAATAGACACGTTTCCTGCCTGGATTAGCCAGAATATCAGTATTTAACAAATACTGTTAGGTTACCGGTGTGCTACGTGATGGGAGGGGGACACAGGTGCTGTGGAAGTTGTCACAGGGAGACCCGTAGGGTGAGTGGGCGTTGGTTAGGTGATGTGCTGGGGTCCGGAAGGCTTCTGGTCTGATGCTGGGGGAGAACATGGCAAATTCAGAGTTCTGAAGACACTCAGTGTTGCGGACTCACAGGGGTTAGGTGGGAATAGAGGCTGGAGATGTGGGAGGAGAGGTGGGCAGGGGCCAGGTCATGCAGAGTCTTAATAGGCCTTGTTAAGGAGTTTGAGACTTTGCCATAAGGATAGTGGGGAAATTCACAAAATGAAATAAATTCACACAGGCTGCTGTGTGGAGAATGAATTGGGGAGGAGCAAGAATGGAGGTGGGAGGCTCATTCGTGGGCTGTGGTCCAAGCAAAAGATTGGAGTATAGTGACTTGAACTAGGATGGTGGTAGGATGGATTCAAGACACATTTAACAGGTGAAATTCGTAGGACTTGATACTTGATCATATCTGGAGGGGGGGATAAGAGTGAGAAGGGCGTTAGTGACCAGGATAATTTCCAGGTTTCCAGCAGAAACATCTGTGAAGGTGTTGCCCCTTATTGAGACAGTGAACACTGGAGAAAGAGGAGGTGGTGTGCCGGGAAGCCGGAGGCACCTGCGAAGCATCTAGATGGTCACGTGGAGCAGGAAATTAAATAAATGGTCTTGGAACTTAGGAAAGATACCTGGACGGAATACATAAAGTTTGGGATAATGATGGTGAACGAAGTCACGAAAGTGGAATGAGGTTGCCTCAGGGGTATCTGAGGAATGAGAATTGTAAAGAGCTTCAGTATCCCAAACTTCTCTCTACAGTAAAGTTTTTATATATATATATATATATATATATATATATATATATACACACACACACACACACACAAATTACACCTTTAGTATATATTACTTTGTGGAATGTGTACTATTATTAATTATGTCTACAGTGGGGGGCATATAATTAGAAATATGTTAATTTATTTAATTTTAAACCAACACTTCTTAAGTGTTGGTATGTATTAGATGCTGTATTATTAAATGTGGATGATTCAGAGACCTAAGTCATGGATTCTGCTTTCAAACTGCATGCTAATTCTTTGCAGAGACAGAAAAATGAATAAGATGCTTTATAAATGCTATGATAAAGGTAAGCATGGGCTGTTAAGGGAGCACAGACAGCCATAGTGTAGGGCTATAAAAGGAAAGCTTCCTGAAGGAAGTACGACTTGAACAGGGCGCTGAAAGGTGGGTTGGCGCTGCTGGGCAAGGAAGGCAGAGTAAGGGCTCTCACCACCGTGCTGTGCCTCCTCACACAGTTTCGGATGCCAGTCGGGAGCCAGGTCGGGTCCTGTGCGCTGAAGAGTGAGCAGGAAGTGGGAAGTCAGACAGCTCCAGGGTCGAGGTCTGAGCGTGACTGTCTTAGTGTCCTCTGCGCCTTGCATCGTCCTTGGCACTTAGTGTTTGTGTCAGTAGCTTTGGACTTAAGAGAGACGCCTCCTTCTCTAAGATGAACCCGTGAGGAGGACTGAGTGGAGACGGGCCGTGTGTGCGCCCTCCTCGCAGCAGCGGAGAGCGCACTGCGCGCAGCTGGCAGCTGCGGCTCCTCACCCGCGAGTCTTCCTCCGGCTGTGCGGCTGTGCGAGGAGGCCAGGGCCCTCCCCACGACCAGAGACACTCCTGGCTTTAACCTGTTAGCTTTTCATGTTTTATCCTAGTCTTTTTTTGGTTGAGTATATGATACTTGTATCTTAATATCTTTTCAGTATTATTTCATGTGTTTCCCATGTGAAATTCTTAAAATATTTTCATAAACAACATCTTAAGTGACCACATAACCTCTTATTTGGATATTTATTTGGACATTTATTTGAGCATTTAGTTTAAAATTCTCTTTTTTAGCTTTTAATTTTGAAATAATTTCAGACGTACAAAAAAGTTGCAAAAATATTGCGAAGGACTTCTATATATCGTACCTCCAGCTGGGCTGTGGCGGTGCCCGTCAGAGGCGCTCCATTGCAGAGTTGCTCTTGCCCCTCTGTAATCAGTAAGTGTCTCCTGGGGAGATACTGTGAGACTGTACATGATCCCATTTCTCAAAATTTTACCCATTAATTTTACCATCCTTTGATTTTTTTAGCTGAATTATTACTAAAATGTTTGCTAAATGGTGACTTTTTTCTAATTACTTTATTCCTTCTGCATTCATTAGTTGACATTCTAAAAGAGAGTTTTCTCCTCTCCTCATTTATTACATTCTTTCTTAAAAAAATTATCAACTTATAGAGAGAGAAGAAGTGTATGTGGGCGGGGCGGGGGGGAGACACCAATGTGAGAGCAACATCAATAGGATGGATGCCTCTTGTTCTTGCCCTGACCAGGGACTGAACCCATAGCCTAGGCATGTATCCTGATGGAAAATCGAACCCACAACCTTTTGGTGCAAGGGACGATGCTCCAACCCACTGAGCCGTGTTGGCCAGGGCTCATTTATTACACTCTTATTTAATGGGTTAGAATGCTCCAGGTCCGGCCATCGGGAGGAGCCCCTTCAGCTGGCCTCTTTTACGTATACTCACTCTCTGAGCATTTTCCTACTTTCAGGCACAACAAATGTTTTGCCATCTGGTAGAGCAAATCCTCATCTCATTATTTTTTACTTAAAAAAAATTCTTAGCTTCTCTTGGGCCTGGAGTCTTCGAATTAACTTTAGATTTTGTTTTTAAGATTTTATTTATTTATTTTTAGAGAGGGAATGGAGGGAGAGAGAGAGAAACATCAATGTGCGGTTGCTGGGGGTCATGGCCTGCAACCCAGGCATGTGCCCTGACTGGGAATCGAACCTGTGACACTTTGGTTCTCAGCCCGCGCTCAATCCACTGAGCTATGCCAGCCAGGGCTGAATTAACTTTAGATTTTAGAAAAATTATGGATATTGACTAGAGTTAGGCTGAATTTATACAGAACTGACATATTTCCATTACTGAATCTTCTCACTTAGGAACCTGTTATGTCTCCATATGTATTTGGATCTCTTATGTCTTTCGGTAAAAATCTTGCCCATTTCTGCTTAAGTTTATTTTTAGATATTTTGTTGATTTTGTTGCCATCATGCATGAAGTTTTTTCTAATTGGTTAGTGCTGGTACAGTTTTTAAGATGCTTTTGGTTTAATCTTACAGTCACCTACTTTATTGAACTTAATATTCTAATGTTTGTACAGTTGATTCTCTTGGCTTTTCTAGGTGGACAGTTACAGAATCTGTAAATGATAACTTTTTATCACTTCATTTATAATATTTATACATAACTTCTTTCATATGTTATCTCATGGCTAGGATATCTGAGTGAGTGTGGGGCAGGGTGATCCTGGGAAGTCTCCTGGGCTTATGTTACACTTGAGGGGGGTGTACTGAAGACTGCAGCAGCTGAAAGAGGGTGGTGGAGAGTGTATTCCAGACAGGTCTTGGGCAGAGAAACAATCAGGCAGTGTTCAGTGAGTAGAAAGAATGGCTAGGCATAGGACACAGATGAGGCTGGAGAAACCAGAGATGGGTTGGAGAGTAAAGAGGGGCACAGTCGGAAGCTTCTGGCCTCTGAGAGCAATTACTTTATTCTGAAGGAATTGAGAATTTAATCAGAGGTGTGTGAGGGAGAATGACCCACCAAGGATGTTCATACCCCAACCCCTGGAGTCGGTAAATGTGTTACCTTCCATGGCAGAAGGCACTTTGCAGATGGCATTAAGGCCATGGACCTTTAAAAAGTGAGGTCCGGGAGGGAGAGAGTTCCTGGATTATTCAAGGGAGTCCAATCTAATCACTTGAGCCTGAAGAGCAAAGAAGTTTCTCTGGCTGGAAGTAGAAGCAAGATGTGGTAGGAGGAGGAGTTGGAGAGATTCAGAGTGAGAGGGACTTAACCCACCTTGGCTGAGGGGGACCGCGTGGAAACACGAGGAGGAGTGCGGGAGCAAAGACGGCCCTACAGTTGGCCAGGAAATGCGGGCCTGCCTTGCAGCTGTGAGGAACTGGATTTGACCAACAGCCTGTGGGAACCTGGGAGGAGATTCATCTCTAGCATCTCCAGAAGACCCCGCTGACCACTTGCTTTTGACCTTGTGAGGCTACACAGAGGACTCAGCTGAGCCACACTGTACCTGGACTTTTGACCCGCATAACTCTGAGAAAATAAATTCGTGTTATTTTAAGTGCTAAGTTTGTGGTACTTTGTTACAAAAGCAGTAGAATCCTAGTACTGAGGGGTTTTAATAGGGAAGCAGTGTCAGAGTCCATGTTATTAACAGACCGCTCCCCTGCTGCGTGGAAAACAGATTTGGGAGAGTGCAAATTTGGAGGCAGGGACACTTGTCTTTGGAAGCACAGTGGTGGTACGGATGGATGGAGGGTGGTGATGGTGGGGAGGGGATATGACCTGACACTTACTTGGGAGGTTGGAATTACAGGAATTTGTCATTGACTGATGTTGGGAATGAGGGAGAGGCGGGACACGGGTTGACTTGGACGCCCCATGACTGGTGACGCTGTTTTGTGACACAGAGATGAGCAGATTGGAAGGTGCTATGTTGTAAACTTAAAGGTAATTCCAGGTTGTTCTTCATTTGGAAATTCTCCTATAAATGGAGAATTTATAGGAGAATCTACCTTATTTTAAGGTAGAGTATGTCAATAAGATGATTGCTTTGCCTTTTAAGACCTAAATTGGCTTTGTTTTGTGGTTTGTTTGTCTTTTTTAGGTCATGTAGGAAATCGTAAATCATGTGAAGATGGGACTCTTGGTGTTTGTGCGCAATCTGCTGCTAGCCCTCTGCCTTTTTCTTGTGCTGGGATTTTTGTATTATTCTGCGTGGAAGCTGCGCTTACTCCAGTGGGAGGACTCCAGTAAGTATGGGCCCTCTAGCCTGCCCTCAGGGGGAGCCTGTCGCAGATGAACTGCTGGGTTTTCGTGTGGCCGCAATGTGCTCGTGTTCTTCAGAGATGGGCAGTGAGACCAGACTGGCCATGTCTGCAGTTTAGGCTTAGAAATTGACTGCCACGTTTGTTGCTGTGGGTTAAGAACTGAAAACAGAAACAACTGCATGCCATGGCGAATCCTTGTGTGAACGCAGTGAAAGTGTGCTGTTCTTCAATAAAAACTCAAACAGTATCAGTACTTCTAGTCCTTAAATGTTGCTCTTTTTATTTACGATAGTGTATTGCTGCTCCCCTTTGCCATTTATTGTTTTAGGGCTTGATAGTGAAGTTGGGTTTTTTTTACCCTTAAAACTTCACTTTTACCTTTTCTTTGAATTTTCAGTTTAATATTGTCTCTTTTATTTTCCCTAAAGAAATTCTGTCTACTTAATCTTTTTAGCCTTTGCTGGTACTGAACTTGTACCTGAATAGAAGAATGCCCCGCCTCTCCCAGTAGTTCCTGATTCCTTTCTTCCACCAGTGCCTGAGGTCTTACGTGTCACCCAGTGTGTTCGATGCAGCTGCCTGAACCCCTCGGACTTGGTTTTGATTCATCCAGTGGGGCCTGTGTGTGGTCTTAGGCTGGCAGTTGAAGGGCTGCTGCTGAGCAACAGCAGCTCTGCACGTTCTATTTTTGGCAGTAGCTTGAAGGATCACATAGTGACCACAAGTAGTTTGTTTCTCTTGTTGGTTCTTTGGTTGTCTGAACTTGTTGTAGAAAATACAGAGTAATTTGATTCCTAGTGGACGTCTCTTCTCTAAAGTAGTTTTATTTTCACAAACAACTACCCAAGACTAGTGTAGAATTCACTTGAGAGTGGAGTTAGTCTCTTGATATGAGGTTGAAATGAGAATAAGTTGGAAGAGGCAGCTGACATTTGGCCTCATACTGAAACCTTAACGTGGGAACTGTTGCTGTGCAGTAGTCCACTTATCTCTCACTGGGCCCAAACCACTGAAGCACTTTCAGGCCAATTTTTAAAATACAGTGTTATATCTTTAATTTATTGTTTTATATGGAATGTTTAAGTGCCTCTTCACTGTTTAGCTTATAATTATCCCTAATTACTCTTTGTTTCCAGAGTTTATTTAAATATCAGTGTTCCAACTTATTTTTAAAATCAAGGAGACAGCCCAAAATAAAAAGTGTTTATATTAGTGCAGTGAAAAATTCTGTAGTCAGGGGCATTGTCTGTATCCCTAAAGTACACATTTATCTGTGTCCAAAAAATAGATGGAAACACATGCAAAGGTGGGGGGCGGGGTCTCCTTTTCTGGTCAGAGCTACCAACCTGTAGAAGGCACACTGAAGGGCTAAATATTTCCCTGGAGACGTCAGAAAAGACATTAACTTCAGCTGGAAGACCTGTTGTGTGTCAGGGTTCAGGCTAGGCGATTTACACATTTAATTTTATTTAATTTACTTCTTACAAATGAACACTCTTCAGAGGAAGTTAACAGTATTCATAGTTTCTACGCGTAATATCCACAGTGTCCGTTGTTCAGGAAGTTATTAGACATACAAGCAAACAGGAAAATGGCATCCATTTTCAAGGATAAAAACAAGATATGATTCATCAAATGAGATGGCCCAGATATTAGACTTCATGAAGTAGCTATTATGAATAGTATAAAGAATTAAAGGAAAATAGGGTGAATGACAAGTAGTCTCAGCAGAGAAATAGAAATGATAAAAAGGAACCAGATGCAAATTCTTGAACTGAAAAGTATAGGAAGTAGTTAACAATGGGCAAATATGAAACACTCTTTTTTCCCTTTCTTAACTTGCTTAAACAACAACTAATTATTGCCCTGCCCAGTGTGGCTCAGGTGGTCAGAGTGTCATCTGGTAACCAAAAGGTTGCAGGTGTTCAGTTCTGGATTAGGTGCATACCTATGTTGCAGGTTTGATCCCTGGTCATGGTGCATATGGGAGGCAACCAGTCGATGTTTCTACCTCACATCATTGTTTCTCTCTCTCTAAAAGCAATGAAAAAAATGTCCTCAGGTGAGGATTAAAAAAAAGACAACTAATTGCTTACATCAAAAACAATAACCTTGTAAAGTGGGGTTTAGAACATATATGAAGTCTGTCCAGAAGGTATCCAGCCACCTAATATGAAAAATGTAGACATTTATTGAAGAAGATACAAGGAACATTGTACACAGGACAATGACACCTCATTCCCCTTCAAAGTAGGCACCTTGCAACCTCACACAGTTCTCCCAGTTGCCATCAGCTGCCCCATTGTATTTTCCTGAATCTTACCGATGGTCTGAAATCTCTTCCCTTTCAAAGGTGATTTTAGCTTTGGGAAAGGCCAGAAGTCTCAGGGTGCTGAATCTGGACTAGAAGCAGGATCAGTAACCTGGATGATTTGATGTTTCACCAAAAAACTCTGCACAGGAAGTGCTGCATGAGTGGGCACGTTGTTGAGAAGAAGCTGCCAATCACCAGTTGCCCGTATCTGTGGCCTTCTGAATTATCTGAACAGTCTGCAGAGGAATGTTCAGGCTTAATGCAAAATTTGATGCAGATTTGTTGCTCTATTCGCTCAGTCATTTTGAATGTGACAGCCACATAGTACACATGCTCACTCAATGTCGTCTCTAGCCTCCACTGACCAGTACAGAGAAGTCGTCATTGTTCACAGATGCACATTTCAGTCTACTCTCCTTGGCTGCCAGGTTACATCAGTGTCATCACACAAACCATTCTTATTAACAATGGCTGGACTTTTTCCGGACAGACCTTGTATAGTAAAGATAATATGATGTGACTAAGGACTTCAAGGTTGATTCACTATTTAAAATTAATCAACATAGACTTCTGGCCAAGATGGAGGCATAGGTGGATATACCTTGCCTCCTTGCACAACCAAAAGGACAACAACAGATTTAAAAACAAAAAACAACCAGGACTGCCAGAAAAACAAACTGTATGGAAGTCTGACAACCAAGGAGTTAAAGAAAAAACATTCATCCAGACTGGTAGGAGGGGTGGAGACAGGAAGCCGGGGCAGAGAGGATGTGCAGCAAGGTGGCAGCTGGAGGACTGGGTGAGCGAGGCAGCAGCTGGCAGACCAGGCAGTCCTACATTTGTGTTCAGATAAACTGGGAGGAACTGCAGGAGCAAGTCAGACCTCACAACCCGGGGTTCCAGCATGAGAAACTAAAACGTTAAAACCTCTGGCTGTAAGAACCTGTGTGAGTTGCGGCAGCGGGAGAAACTTCCAGTCTCACGGATGAGTCTGTTGGAGGGGCCCATGGGACCCTTGAATGTACACAAGCCCACCCACCTGGGAATCAGCACCTGAAAGAACACAATCTGCTTGTGGGTAGAGGGGTAAAGTGACTTAAAATGGGGTGAGAGACAAGGAAGCAGCACTGTTCCCTCTCTGACTCCTCCCCTACAGACAGCACCACAACACAGCAAAGTGGGCTGCCATGTCCTGGCAAATACTTAAGGCTCCTCTCCTTACAATGTAACAGGTGTGTGAGACCAAGAAAGATGGCGCAAATGAAAGAACAGATCAAAAGTCCAGAAAAAGAACTAAGTGATAAGGAGATAGCCAACCCATCAGATGCAGAGTTCAAAACACTGGTGATCAGGGTACTCACAGAAGTGATTCAGTATGGATGCAAAACAGGAAGAAATGAAGGCCATGCCAAGTGAAATAGAGAAAAATACACAGGGAGCTAACAGTGAAGGGAAGGAAACCAAGACTCAAATCAACGATTTGGAGCACAAGGAAGAAATAAACATCAACCAGAACAGAATGAAGAAATAAGAATTCAGAAAAAGAAGAGGCTTAGGACTCTCTGGGACAACTTTAAATGTTCCAATATCCGACTATCATTTGGAAACATTACCCAAAAGCTTGAAAGAGAAGAGGAAGAACAAGAAATTGAAAACTTACTTGAAAAAATAATGAAGGAAAACATCCCCAATCTGGCAAAGGAACTAGACATGCAAGTCCAGGAAGCTCAGAGAGTTCCAAAGAACTTGGATCCAAAGAGAAACACACCAAGACACATTTTAATTACATTACCCAAGATTAAAGATAAGGAAAGAATCTTAAAAGCAACAGGAGAAAAGGAGACAGTCACCTACAAAGGAGTTCCCATCAGACTGTCAGCTGATTTCTAAAAAGAAACCTTGCAGACAAGAAGGGGCTGGAAAGAAGTATTCCAAGTCATGAAAGGCAAGGACCTACATCCCAGATTGCTCTATCCAGCAAAGCTTTCATTTAGAATGGAAGAGCAGATAAAGTGCTTCCCAGATAAGGTCAAGTTAAAGGAGTTCATCATCACCAAGCCCTTATTATATGAAATGTTAAAGGGACTTACCTAAGAAAAAAGATCAAAACTAGGAACAATAAAATTACAACAAACTCACAACTATCAACAACTGAACCTAAGAAACAAAAACACTAAGCAAACAACTAGAACAGGAAGAGAATCACAGAAATGAAGATCACATGGAGGGTTATCAATGTGGAATGGGAGGGGGGAGAATGGGGGAAAAGGTACAGGGAATAAAAAGCATAATTGGTAGGCATAAAATAGACAGGAGAGGGTTAAGAATAGAATAGGAAATGGAGAATCCAAAGAACTTATATGTATGATCCATGGACATGAACTAAGTGGGGGAATGCTGAAGGAGGGGGGTATTGTGCAGAGCAGAGGGGAATAAAGGGGAGAAAAAATGGGATAACTGTAATAGCATAATCAATAAAGTATACTTTAAGAAATTTATTGAGACTTATTTGGTGGTCTAATATGTGGTCTATCCTCAAAAATGTTCCTTGTGCATATGACAAGAAGGTATATTCTGCTTTTGGGTAAAATGTTCTAAAAGCATCTGTTAAATCCATTTAGTCTAAAGTATCATTTAAAGCTGCTTTTTCCTTGATATTCTGTCTGGATGATGTATCCATTGATGTCAGTGAGGGGTTAAAGTCTCCTATTATATTACTATTACCATTATATTACTGTCAGTATCTCCATTTATGTCTGTCAATGTTTGCCTTGTATATTGAACTGTCCCTGCATTGGGTACGTAGTTGAAACAAATGTTTCACAATATACTGAATTAGAAACTGGTGAAAATCCAGATTCCTTTTTTTAATTATTTCATTCATTAAAAAAAATTTTTTTAATTCTCACTGAAGACAATTTCTCGTTGATTTTTATAGAGAGAGGAAGGGAGAGAGAGAAAAGCATCAATCGGGGGGGTGGGGGGGATTGGACCTGCAACCTAGGCATCTGCCCTGACCAGGAATTGAACCCACAACGCTTTGGTTATGGGATGCTGCTCCAACAACTGAGCCACATGCCAGGGCCCGATTTCTTTTATTAAGTTGTAAATTAAAGAGATTCACATAAATGTAAAACTATTCTTTTTCTACTAAGTTTTCTGTTTTAGAAAATATTTTTCCTTAAAATGATACTGTTTATGGTAATATTTATTGGGTTTACTATTAATTTTAAATGAATTTATACTTTTAAAAATTCTTAGTTTTCATTTTCTATACAGTAAACAATGTAATTATTAACCCACATACGCAAACACTCTTTGCAGTTCTCAGTAAGTTTTAAGAGTGTAAAAGGGCCTGATACCAAAAGTTTAAGAAACCACTGTTTATTTTAGAGTCTTCAAAAAAGTGGAGTTCAGGCATCGGTGGACTTTCAGAAGTAAGAGTATCTAGGAATTGGTTGACCTTTGTTTCATTTTATTTATTTGTATCCTTACCCAAGGACATGCTTATTAATTTTAGAGAGAGGGGGAAGGAGGGAGAGAAACATTGATCGGTTGCTTCTCATACGCGCCCCGGGGACTGGACCTGCAGCCTAGATATGTGCCCTGACCAGGAATTGGACCCACAACCTTTTGATTTATGGAACTTTGTTTCAAACACTGATCCGCACTGGCCAGGCGGAATCGGTTGACCTTTAGTTGTGGATTCCCAATCGTGTGGATAAGTCTGTTGTTGAACTGCATGAGTTTCAGAAGTAGGGTAATTGAAGTGAAGCTGTTACAGTCATGATTGTTTTTGGCTTTCAGAAACTTGTGTAATGGTGTGAAGCTGACATTGATTTATTTGAATGAGTTTAAACCTAGTTCTGGTGTTTACATGTTGCTAAAGAAAAAGAACGATCAATACTCTCTTAGATGGTTAGGAACCTTTTATTCTCAATGGAAAAGATGGGAAAGAATAGAAAGCATAACTCTTATAACTCAACAATAAAAAGATAATCCAATTTTTTAAATGGGCAAACGTCCTGAGTAGCCATTTCTCCAGTGAAGATACACAGAAGGTCAGTAAGCACATGAAAAGATGTCTAACATCATTAGTCACCAGGGAAATAGAAATCAGAATCACAGTGAGATACCAGTTAACACCTCAACACCCACTAGGATGGTTACAGTCAAAACGACAGGTAGTAACCAGTGTTGGTGCGGATGTAGGGAAATTGGAGCCCTCCTACACTGATCGTAGGAATGCACATGGTAAAGCCACTTGGGGAAACAATCTGCCAGTTCCTTAACAAGTTAAACATAGAGATACCATTTGACCCAGCAGTTCTACTCCTAAGTATAAACTCAACAGAAATGAAAACATGTCCACATTAAACTTGTATGTGAACGTTCATAGCAGAATTATTCGTAATAGCCAAAAAGTGTAAATAACCCAAATATCTCTCAGCTGATGAATGGATAAATAAAAGTGGTATGTCTGTACAATGCGATATTATTCAGCCATAAAAAGTAACGAGATACTGTTATATCCTACAACATGAATGACCCTTGAAAACATTTATGCTAAGTGAAAGAAGCTGGCCACAAAGGACCATATATTGTATGAAATGTTCAAAATAGGCAAACTGTAGAGACAAAGATTAGTGGTTGTTTAGGATGGTGGGATAGGTGGAAGACAGCTAAAGGGTATAGGAGTGATCAAACCTGCAACCTTGACATGTCAGGACAGATGCTCTAACCATTGAGCAACCTGGCCAGGGCTAAACAATGGTTCTTAAACTTTTAAGAAAGCAGGGAAAGAAGCCTGAGCATCCAGAGAGAAAGGAGGGAAAGTCAAGGGAGGGAGAGTTTCAGAAAGAAAGGAATACAAGGGTGTGCATGTACCCTTCGACCTAGCATTTCCACTTCTAGGAATTCATCTGCAGGCATTTTGCACACTTGCAAAATGATCTGTGAACAGGATTACCCACTGTGGCATTTTTTGTTTGTTATTTGTTTCCATTATTGTTTTTAATAACAACAGCCTGGAAGCAACTTAAGTGTTCATCAGTAAGGGCCAAGTCAGCTGTCGAACTGTGGAACAGGGTGCTCTGCGCCTGAAGAATGGGAGGGATGCGGAGCATATCCTATAATGCTGATAGGGTAAGATTTCTAAAGTTGTTATGTGTGAAAAGCAAAGGCTAGGAGATTTGTTTGGAGCTTAGAATGTTTTAAACTTTTATCGTTGTTTTGAATGCATATAACTGGTTATCATATTCCTTATTGCAAAATACTGATTTTTTTCTCTGATCTCTAGTATTCTGTTATTCTCACTATGAGCTTTCTTATTACAAGCAATAGTTGGCACTGAGGAATGAGAAAATCAAATTTGTAGGTTATTAAATCTGCTCCATTTTGAGCCAATCACAGTTGCCTCCTGCCGCTGTTACGTGTTTGACTGCCAAGTGCCTTTATATGGTGTTTTAGCTTTTTAATGGAGCTTTGATATGTAGCAATTTCCTTGAGCCACAAGAGGGCAGAAGAACCTTTTGATTGCCACAGGACACGCTGTGCTGGTTAGAATCTTCCTTCTGGTAAAATTGTGCATGGGATTATTCTTTAATGAGCTCATTCTTTAGATTGTGTGTACCTCGCAGGTGGGGCCTGTGTCTGTCATCAGAAGCAATAGAGGGGTGACAGGAGAGAACATCGATTTTGGAATCACAGATACCACTTTTTCTCACTTCCCACTTGCAAATTACTTGGTGAACTACTAATTATAGTGCTTAAACTCTCTCAGCTTGAATGTGCAAGACATATTAGAGAGTTGAGGCTTTGGAGTAAACCCTACCTGGCTTTGATTCCTAGCTCTGCGACTTTGGGTAATTTATTTATTCTCTGTAACCCTGAGTTTTATCACCTGCAGATTTAATGAGCTAATTAATGCATGTAAAGCTGTTAGCGCTGTGTTGTGAACACTCAGAAAGTAACTGATCTAAGTAAAATAATAGCAGCACGGTCAGATAATAGATCCTCAATAATTTTTGTTACATGGCTCGGTGTTATGTACTTAATAATTTCTTTATTTGATTACAAGCGAGGTGGTAATATTTTCTTCGGGACAGTCTCAAAGCTCTTTCTCTCAGAGGGTCTTCAAAATATTGTAGTCTTATTTTCTTGCAAATAATTCGTCTTTTGATAATATAAACATTTGGATTTCTCTGGAGGCTCTCAGTTTTAAAGCTTCCATCCCCTTGTGATTTTGTGTATTTTCATTTTTTACTGGAAAATACGGTACTTGTGCCATATACCAAGGCAGAGTCGAGCAATGTGATTCTGCGTCAGGGTGCAGGGCCTGTCTCAGGCTGGGTTATGGGGAAGTGACTCTGAGATAAAGATTAGTGTGTGGAAGGCTAATTAGGGAGCGGTTTGGGGATCAGCACCCCTGGGAGGAAATGAATGGAAGGGAGGAGAAGAAAGCGTGATTGTACAGAGGGCAAGTTGGGCTGTGATTCAGTTCCAAGGAAGGTCTCAGCCAACCCTGCAGGGACTGAAGTCAGGGTGACCCTTCTTGGTTAGGGAGAGCAGGCTGTGCCTTTATAGAAAGTTCCTCCTTGACTAGTTGTTGGATGCCACTAGTCGTTGGAGGAGGCTGCCCAGGAGGGGCCTGACTCTGGGCAACACAGCTCTCTTCAGC
Source organism: Phyllostomus hastatus (assembly GCF_019186645.2). Lineage (NCBI taxonomy): Eukaryota > Metazoa > Chordata > Mammalia > Chiroptera > Phyllostomidae > Phyllostomus > Phyllostomus hastatus. The sequence goes on from NW_025334013.1 coordinate 29,461,868, forward strand.
CAAGGCATTTCTTGAGGAGGGCTGACCCTGTGACCCCCGCAGCTGGGGTCTGAGGGGAACACTACAGCTTCCACCAGTACCCGGCTTACCTGCAAGGGAAAAGCGCAATATGGTTAGTGTGATGGAACAAAAGATAGCTGTAGACAGAGTTGCTTCTAAGTAATACCGTAAGAATAATTGTTGTTTTTGACTTTAAGAACTCAGGATAATGTCGTTTCAGTCAGGGTGGACTTTTCACTGTTACAGACTCACCTGAACTTTCAGTGGCCTAACACAGTGAAGGCCGGTGTCTCTCCTTCACACTCCAGTGCAGATCTGTGCAGGTCGGTGTAGGAGTTCTGCTCCACCTTGTACTCTCAGGGACACAGAATCCTTATGTCTGGTGACCCCACCAGCTCCCACGGCCTGAAACCCTTCTCTGGGTCCTCTGATCCAGCTCACAGAGAAGAAATGGGTGAGAACTTGAAGACCATGCAGAAGGTCTCCATGGGCCAGGCAGGGCTGGAGGTGATATCCTGCAGTCCACATTGCACTGACCAGACCCCAGTCACGTGGTCCTCCTGTCTGCTGGGGACTACCAGAGAAGTCGTGTGGTCAGGAGAAGAAGGAGGGACATATAAGCCTTACTGCCACAGTATTACATTGCTCATACCCTTGTGTTGGCTGAATTTCATCATTATTGGTGAATTAAAGACACTAGAAAACTGTATGTTGTTAATTTTCCAGAGTTACATATTTAAATTGCCACCATCATAATATGGTTTTCTTGACTTGGGGGTATTTTATTTTACTTTATTTTTTCCAGCTTCATTATGGGTTTATTTTTATCTTTTAACTAATCTATAGAATTTTTTCAAATATTGCCCATTTTAAGTATATTTTATTGATTATGCTATTACAGTTGTCCCATTTTTTCTCCCCTTTATTCCCCTCCACCCTGCACACCCCCCTCCAGCATTCTCCTCCTTAGTTCATGTCCATGGGTTGCACATATAAATTCTTAGGCTTTTCCATATCCTATACTATTCTTAACCTTCCCCTATCTATTTTATGCCTACCTATTATGCTTCTTATTCCCTGTACCTTTTCCCCCATTCTCCCCCCTCCTCTTCCCCACTGATAACCCTCCATGTGATCTCCATTTCTGTGGTTCTGTTCCTGTTCTAGTTGTTTGCTTAGTTTGTTTTTGTTTCTTAGGTTCAGTTGTTGATAGTTGTGAGTTTGTTGTGATTTTATTATTCCTAGTTTTGATCTTCTTCTTTTCCTTCAGTAAGGCCCTTTAACATTTCATAAAGTAAGGGCTTGGTGATGATGAACTCCTTTAACTTGACCTTATCTGGGAAGCACTTTATCTGCTCTTCCATTCTAATTGAAAGCTTTGCTGGATAGAGTAATCTTGGTTGTAGGTCCTTGCCTTTCATGACTTGGAATACTTCTTTCCAGCCCCTTCTTGCCTGCAAGGTTTCTTTTTAGAAATCAGCTGACAGTCTAATGGGAACTCCTTTGTAGGTGACTGTCTCCTTTTCTCCTGTTGCTTTTAAAGATTCTTTCCTTATCTTTAATCTTGGGTAATGTAATTAAAATGTGTCTTGGTGTGTTTCTCTTTGGATCCAAGTTCTTTGGAACTCTCTGAGCTTCCTGGACTTGCATGTCTAGTTCCTTTGCCAGATTGGGGATGTTTTCCTTCATTATTTTTTCAAGTAAGTTTTCAATTTCTTGTTCTTCCTCTTCTCTTTCAAGCACCCCTATCATTAGGGTATTGGAACATTTAAAAGTTGTCCCAGAGAGTCCTAAGCCTCTCCTTTTTCTGAATTCTTTTTTTTAAATTTTATTTTAATCATTGTTCAAATACAGTTTTCTCCTTTTTACTCCCAATCCAGCCCCCCCCCCCCCCACTGAATTCTTGTTTCTTCATTTTGTTCCAGTTGAATGTTTATTTCTTCCTTGTGCTCCAAATCGTTGATTTGAGTCCTGGTTTCCTTCCCTTCACTGTTGGCTCCCTGTGTATTTTTCTTTATTTCACTTGGCATAACCTTCACTTTTTCCTCTGTTTTGCATCCATACTCAATCATTTCTATGAGCATCCTGATTACCAGTGTTTTGAACTCTGCATCTGATAGGTTGTCCATCTCCTCATCGCTTAGTTCTTTTTCTGGACTTTTGATCTGTTCTTTCATTTGGGCCATATTTCTTTGTCTCATACACCTGTTACATTGTAAGGGGAGGAGTGTTAAGTATTTGCCAGGGTGTGGCAGCCCACTTTGCTGTGTTGTGGCGCTGTCTGTGGGGGAGGGGTCAGAGAGGGAACAGTGCTGCTTCCTTGTCTCTCACCCCATTTTAAGTCACTTCCCCCACTACCCACAAGCAGATTGGGCCCTTCTGGTGCTGATTCCTCCTGGGTGAGTGGGGTTGTGTATGTTTTAGGACCCTGTGGGTTTCTCCAATGAACTCTATAAAAGGCTGAGGAAAGCGAACTTCTACCAGAGAGAAGGGCTGGAACAGAGTAATAAAGAACTGAAAATTTAAGGATTCTTTGCTCCAGAAAGGCAAAAAGAGGCAAAATAACTTCAGGTGTGTGCGGGGGAGGGGTGTATTTATTTTTAGTGATACAGAAGAAAATTGCAAAGTCTGTTATCCTGTTCATATAGCTATGAAAACAAGTCCTTCTCTCTCCTTCAGCTATAGCAGGAATGTGTTCCTTATGGTAACATGGAGGTGGTCGACAGATACAGGCTTACAAATACTCATGTAAATAGCAGTGATAGCTCCTTGCAGGGACTCATGTGAATACCACCCAAGCAGCCCTTGAATTGGCAGGAGAGAAGCCAAGGTGGAAATATCAATGACTTTCTGTCAGTCAACAAGTATTATTGCTGAGTGACAGCTGGTTATATACTCAGCTTTGTTCCAGGCAGTGTGGGGCGCACAGGAAGGCAGGATGGGGCCTCAGGAGTTTGCACACTGAGCACTGGGGTGCCCAGAAAGGAACCACGGCTAAGACAGGGCCAGGAGAAGGGTTTCAGAGATCAGAAAGAGAAGTGAAATCCAGGAAGACCTTGAGAAAGAGATGGGTTCTGAAGTGACCCCGACAGGTGGGGGTCGGACATGTGGGGGTCGGACATGTGGGGACATGGGGAAGAACTCTCGAGAAGTAGAACATCAGCACTATTTCTGAAGCAAGTGAGATTGCCCAGGGGATGTGAAGGAAGGTGGGCGGAGCGGGTAGTGAGACAGAAGGTTAGAGAGGGAAGGCAGAGGCAGGCTTCAAGGGCCTTGAGGTCAGGCATGCGAGTTTGGATTTGGTGCAGCAGGTCTGCTGACGGCTCTTACGGTTAATGGAAGTGCCCCGTGGAAACGTGGTGCTCCAGACTTCTGTGTAGAGGAGAATTAACAGAACACAGCAGTGTCTTCTGGGATTTCTATTTAAGTACCTAGAATTTAAAATTGTCTTTTATTTCCTCAGTAAAGTTCATTTCACAGTCATTTAATCATACTTATTAAGATAGTTACTGCCCTGGCCCATCTGGATCAGCTGGTTGGAGCATCATCCCATGGACTGAAGGGTTGTGGGTTCGATTTTGGGTCGGGGCACGTGCCTAGGTTGCAAGTTCTGTACCCGATTGGGGCACGTACAAGAGGCAGCTGGTGGGTGTTTTTCTCTCTCATATCGATGTTTCTCTCCCTCTCTCTCTCAATTTTTTCTCTGTCTCTAGAAACAGTGGGCATGTCCTCGGGTGAGGATAAAAATAAAAAACTAAATAAAATAAAATTTTCTAAAAGATAGTTACTGTTCTAGTCTCTAAAAATCAAAATTAAATAACCCCCGGCCTCTGCTTCTGAGGAAATCACGGTTGGTTTGGTAAGGCGTGTTTGTGGAGTAGGCGCCCTGGGTGCCCGCAGGTGTGAGACAGAGGGGCGTGTGGTTGTGCACATGGCGTCGCCCACACTCTCCTGTGGGAACACAGGCATCCTGCAGCCTTCCTTAACTGGTACTTAAAAATAAAGCAAACACCATAATTAAAAATTAATTAAGGGAATTTCTCTCCCCTCACACCCCTTGATTATTGCCGTATACAAAGAGTGGCTCATTTGACCTAGAAGTGCAGTGTTAGGGCTCAGGGGCAGGAAAGGCTTCATAGAGGAAGGGACTCTCAAGCCAGGACTTGAAAGGGTGAGTGAATAAGGCTGAAAGTGCAGTTTCGTCAGGGAGAGCACCGTGAGCAAAGGTGTAGGGGCCGGGAAAAGGGCCAGGAGAGTGTTACAGGCTGCTGAGTTGGACTTCGTGCTAGAGGGAAGCTGCTGGTGAAAGGGTTTTGAGCAGGAAAGAAATGTGGTCAGATTTGCATTTCAGGAAGATAACTCAGGTGGCAGAGAGGAGCATAGATGAGACAGAAAGATGGGAGGTAGTGATACTACCTGCCTCTGTACTTTACCAACCGGGGAAATGCGGGGTGGAGAGAATGCCTGGAGAGGCTGCACCGTGGAGGGGATATCTGAGATGAACAGAGAAGGATAAGGAGGAGCACGGAGAGCAGTAGGGGCATTTGTGGCAAGGGGAAGATTATAGGCAAAGGCACAAAGTGTGAAAGAGTGTGGCATGGTTGGAAAACTAGGGGAAGTCTAGCATAGCTGGCATGTGGGGTGTAAAGAGGGGGATAACATTCACTGGGTGGATAGATAATGGCACAGATCACATTAAAGAATTTCGACTTTAAGCCCTGGCTGGCATAGCTCAGTGGATTGAGAGCAGGCTGCGATCTGACGTATCGTAGGTTCGATTCCCAGTCAGGGCACATGCCTGGGTTGCCGGCCAGGTCCCCAGTGGGGGCCACATGAGAAGCAACCACACATTGATGTCTCTCTCTCTCTCTCTTTCTCCCTCTCTTCCCCTGCCTAAAAATAAATAAATAAAACCTTTAAAAAAAGAAAGAGAATTTCGACTTTAGCTCTGGCTGGTGTGGCTCAGTGGATTAAGTGCTGGCTTGTGAAGCAAGGGGTTGCAGTTTCGATTCCCAGTCAGGGCACATGCCTGGGTTGTGGGCCGGGTCCCCACTAGGGGTGCATGAGAGGCAACCACTCATTGATATTTCCGTCCCTCTCTTTCTCCCTCCCTTCCCCTCTAAAAATAAATAAATAAAATATTTTTTTAAAAAAGAATTTCAACTTTATCAGGTGAAATGAAGAGGAAGCCTCAGTCCATTTATGAAGCATGTCTCAACAAGTTTCCAAGGATATACACATCTAGCATACAAAATAAATTCTCTGACCACAGTGAAGTTAAGCTATAAATCAGTAACAGAAAGATAACTAGAAAATCCCTGTATACTTAGAAATTAAGAAATAAGCTTGTAAGTAATCACTAAGTCAAAGAAAAAGAAAAAAATTATGATGGAAATTGGAAAACATTCTGAATAAGTGATTCTGGAAATATTACACGTTGTAACTTGCGTAGTGCTCCTGAAGCCCAGGTGTGGAGGGGAATGTAGAGGCCTGAACAACAACAACCGGAACACAGAACTGAAGGCTGGAGATCCATGATCTAAACTTCTGTTTTAAGAAGTTAGAAAGTGTTCAGTAAATTAAACCCAAAGAAGAAAGACGTAAAACAATAAAGAGTAGAGTTTGATGGGAAAAAAAAGAAACCATATACAGGATTAAAAAAGCCAACAGTTTGTTTTTAAAAGACTAATGGAATTTGCAAAGTCTTGGCGTGACTGGCCACTCTGGAGGAGGCGGGGCGGGGGTGGGGGGGCGCGGCGGGGGGCGGTTGGCTGGGGGAGAGTGGGAGCACCAGCCCCGAAGGAGCAGTGCCGGAGCAGCTGCTGACGTAGGAGAGATAACAAGAGGATGTTGTGAGCAGTTTTATACCAAAAGTTTTGAGAAGTTTGTGAAAATGGATCACTTTCTAGAATAATGTAACTGACCAAAACTGACTCAAGAAGTAATCCAAAACTTTAAAATCTTATAGACCAATGAAACGAGTAATTGAAAATCTTTGAACAAAGAAAATTTCAAGCTCAGATGGATTTACTAGAGATTTCTTCAAAAGGTTCAAAAGAATAAACACTTCCAGCTTCATATGAACTCTCCCAGAGAACAGAAAAAGAGGGGTACCTTTTACTCACTTTTTGAGACCAGCACATCCTTGACGTCAAAACCCAACAAAGGCAACTCAAGAAAGGAGAAATACAGGCTGAGCTACCTAAAAATATGGATGTAAAAATCCTGAACAAAATTTTAGCAAATCCCACAATATACAGGGTTGGGCAAAAAGTAGGTTTACAGTTGTTAGTACGTGAAACAGAGTTTATTCTTAAAAAAAAAAAAGATTTTATTTATTTATTTAGAGAGAGGGAAGGTAGGGAGAAAGAGAGGGAGAGAGACATCGATGTGAGAGAGAAACACAGATAGGTTGCCTCGCACACACCCCAGCCAGAGGCCAGGCCCTCAACCCAGGCATGTGCCCTGACCTGGAATCAGACTGGGGACCTTTTGCTTCATGGGACAGTGCCCAACCAACTAAGCCACACTGGCCAGGGCACAGAGTTTATTCTTGTATTATTGTTTATCAGTAATTGTATTATCTTTCCATACAAGTAACTGTAAACTTACTTTTGCCGCACTCTTTGTGCAAAAAAAAAAAAGATACATCATGATGTAAATGGGCTTATCCTAAGAATGAATATCACTGAGTTAACATTAGAGAAATTCATCAATGTGACCATTCATGTTACTAAGTAGGTTTTAACAGATTAAAAAGAAAAAGCATATCATTTCAGTAGACACAGAAAAAAACATTTATAAAAATTCAACATTCACACATGCTAGGACTGCTTAGCAAATGAGGACTAGTGGAGAACTTTAATCTGAAGAGTTTTAACACATAAAACATCTTGTTTAATAGTGAAATCTTCAAAGTTTACCTTTCAAGATCAGAAGCAAGACAAGGACTTACGCAGCCTCTTTCAGTGTTGAGCAGGAGGCCTCTCCTAATCCCCTGGGAAGAGCGGAGAAATGAAGAGAATGGAACCGAGGAAGTAGTGGGGCAGAGGCGACTGCGTGGGTTTGAGGGAAATGTGGGAAGCCTTGCTTCCTACTTGGTTGTGACTTGGGTTCTTTTCTTTTGTTCATGAGCTAGATGGTCTTGTATTGCAAAGGGAAGGGGCCTAAAGTTGATTCAGTTGCTTCCCCGTGAAAACTCTGGCCTGGATGCTTTCACATATTTTAACTTATTTAATTCAAATATTCTTTTTACTACCTTGAAAACTCATGCATTGAAGATTAGGGAAACTACACGAGAAAAAGGAAATACCGGGTCATTTACATAAATTCATTCCCATTGTTAAATACTAGTTCAAGCTCCATTTAGGCAATATGAATATATTATATTTAATGTAACTTTTTTCTTCATTTAAATCTATATAGCAGGTCTTTGAGGTAGAAGGAAGTCTGGCAAATGGTCTTCTCCTAATTTTATAGATGAAGAAGCAAATATAAGATTACACTGACGAGCTCAGGGTCAATATGGAGCCAAGACTTCCGTCTTCCATTCCAGGGAGCACATAAACTATAATAACTTGAAAGCACATAATCAGAAGACTTTTGAAATGGAAATAAATATGTTGGGGTCAACAGAATATTCTGTAGTTAGTTAGAGTCTGTGTAGAACTTTAAGAGATAGGAGAGGGAGGGAAGGGAAGGGAGGGGAAGGAGGGAGAGGGAGGTGGGAGGCCTCCTTTGCCCCTGTGTGTCAGGCCTCCAGCCCTCAGCTGTCTGCAGAGATGGGCGTAACGGATGTTAAAAGTATTGACACAAGGAGGAAAGTGCAACCTCATTATGATTTGCCTAAGTAGAACTGGTGATAAAAAACACAATGAAGGGGAATGTGCTTTTCAGAGACCACCTTTATTGGAGAAAAAGAAGCCGTCCTGGAAGTGAGAGCAGGAAAGTTACTTGGGAAGTTACTGACTGACTGTTAATACTAAAAACAAGGCACCTGACAAAATCTTGTCTTGCTTTCTTATGGCTTAGAAGGGAGAAGAAATTAATCAACTCAGCAAACATTTCTGAATGCCAGATAGTTTGAAGCTCTTGAGTTCTCCTCTGTAGCAGGAAGTGTCCAGTGCTGCTTCTCGTGGCGTGCAAACCCCTTCCCGTTTGGATCTCGGTCTTTGCAGCCCCACCTGTCGCAATAGCAGTGCTCTCATGGCACTCAGTGCTTCACCGCCTTATCCGCCTTAATCAGATCTTCACTCTCCAGGTTATTTCCAAGCGTCAAGTCCAATGGAAATCTTTTGCTCCTTATCAGTTGCCTCTCAAATCAGTCATGCTTGTCTCTCTTATATTTCCATCTTCCACTTTTTCCTGGCTCTTTCCCTTTGGGCAAAAAAACATGCACACTCATTTATATACACGTAAAACTTGTGCACACGTAGGGTCCAGTAGAAGTAACACCATTGAGTGTGGTCAGTAAGGTGCATGAATGCCTCACACTAGATGGACAGCAATCTGAACATTTCTCCTAAAATGTCATGTGGTGTGCTTGAGTGTGATATTGCTATGTTCCAGAATTACATGCTTATGATTTTGTAATAAAAGATTTTTATGGAATAAAAAAGGGGTGTTATTTGTGCTGGGCCCTGTATTTTATACCCAAAATGAAGGCTTGAATATGTCTGCAATAAATAGATTGACTGGTTTGGAACACCTAAATTAGAGACTCTTTTCCATGTGTTATGAAGAGGTTCTTGGAAATCATTTATTTTTAATAAGTAAAACTGTTGGGTGGTATCTTCTTGGAAACTACTTTTTGACTCAGTGACCTAAAAACTAGACCAGAATTCAGAAATTATTATAGTTTTTCATAAAACTTAGTGTGTCTGAGCCATTATAGGTAAGGCTCATTTTAGAATAAACACCTACAGTTCAGAGGCAGTCTGAGGTACTGTTAATTTTGTTTTCTTTCTAATTTTTTCCTATGTCTAGTTTTTTCCTTCGTTGCATGTAATTAATCACATTGGTGTATAGGTGTCATATATTTTTAAAAGTTTGTAATTATGTAACTTATATGTTACAGTATTCGTAGTCTGAAATTATAAGATACAAAGCCTTATGTAATTAAATTAGTTATACATGTTAAACATGAATGTGTGCTCATTTAAATAACCTCAACACCACAATCTCCCTCCCAGGAGCACGTCCTTGCACCTCCCTTCCTCCTTTCCTGGCCCCACAGGAGCGCATCTCCTAAACTCGGAGGGACCCCAGGATGCTTGAAATCGGGGAGCAGTGGACAGCGGCAGTGCGTCCTGGGCTGACTCCCTGGGCCTGTCCCCAGGGCCCCCTTTTCTCTGAGCTCTCAGTGAGTCCCAGCAGCCCAGCCCAGGCTCGTTTCCCCACCGGGTCCCTCTCCTGCGCTAGTCCCTCTTCCACACCAGGCCCTTCCTTGTTTCCTGTCCCAGCTCTAATAAACACCCTCTAACATTAAAAACAATAAATAACTTCAACAAGCATACAGAATAAAAAAATAAAAGGCATGCATCCCATTCTCAGAGGTTTGGTGTGTATCACTCTAGGCCATTTTTCATGGCCGCATGTTTTGTGTGTGTGTGAGCAGCATTTCACCATCCAGGCCGTGGTGTGTGTTGTGGTGGTGGACACTTGTTTTACGGAAGATTATGTGTTTCAGAATTGTGTGCTCCTGGATTGGGGACAGCATTTCTCTCTCCCCGGGAACATGGGAGTTAAACAAATAAAAACAGTGGGACTGTTAGCAGGTAGCTCGCTTGGAACCGGACATACCTAGCAGAGCGGCCGACGCTTTCGTCCCGTGTGCGTGCGCGCTGCTTCCCGTGCCACACACACCTCCTGCCGCCCGGAGCCCTGGTGACAGAGCAGCCTTCCTTTCTGAACCGATTGCTGAGGCCATGTTATTCCCTCAACACTCTCTGTGTCTTTTTCTGCATGCTTTTTAAAGATTCTTATTTTCATTTAGAACACAGTCAATACACTGAAAAGATGGGGATATTTTTTTTTCTCTTTTGGCTAATACTGCCTTTGTTTTTGAACCTTTTTTAAAAAAATCGCTGTAATGATGAATTTCTTAATTAGGTTCTGAATGCTCCTGTAAGGAAGAGAATGGAAGTGAGAAAAGTGGAAGCATGAACAGGGTGAACGTTCTAAAGCCTTCCCTGTGACCTCAGTCTCCGGACTCGCATCTAATCTACCTCCAGTGCCTACGTTTCTGGCTTCTGGCTGCCATCCTGCCTGTGACTATTTACATTCTTCTCCCCCAAAAAGTGGAGAGATTTTGGCTCAAGCCTTGGCATCTCAGTGCTGTCCCCCTGAGGCTACTACCTGCCCTGGTCCCACGGCTTCCATTGTGACCCATTGTTAATCCTTTTCATTTATTTGTTTCACCTCAACTTTTGGCTTTGGAAAAATTACAAACCAGTGGGAGAGTTGAAAGAACAATACAGCGAATGTCAGGATTCTCCAGTTAACATTTTAAGGTTTTGCCATATCTGTTCTCTTTCTCTGTGTGTGTGTGTGTGTCTCTCTCTGTCTCTCTCTCTTTCTGTCCCCCCGCCAGCAGACAGACCGACACACATTTTTCTGTACTATTTGAAAGTAAGTTGCAAAGTTTTTAAGACTTTATTTTTTTAGAGCAGCTTCCGGTTCACAGCAAAATTGAAGGGAGAGTACCGAGGTGTTCCGTAAGCCCTGTCCCCCACTGTCAGGGTCCCACCAGAGATGCATTTGTTACAGCAGATGAGTCTGCACTGGCCCGTTGTTGCCACCCAAGTCCGTAGCTACGTTAGGGTTTACTCTTGGTATCACACGTTCTGTGGCCTTGGGTAAACGTATAATGACATGGGCCTACCATCATAGGATCATACGGAATGATTTCACTGCCCTAAGAATCCCCTGTCCTCCACCTGTTCATCAGTTACTCCCCTCTCCCTGCTGGAACCACTGATCTTTTTACTGTCTCTGTTGTTTTGCCTCTTCCAGGAGGTCGAGTATTGGAATCATATAGTGTGTAGCCTTTTCAAATTGGCTTCTTTCACTTAGCAATACACATTTAAGGTTCCTTCATGTCTTTCTATGATTTGATAGCTCATTTCTTTGTTAGAAATAATAATACTCTATTGTCTGGAGGTACCACTGTTTGTTTGTGAATAATACTATGTTGTCTGGAGGTGCCCCACTTTGTTTATTCATTCACATACTAAAGAACATCCTGGTTGCTTCCAAGTTTTGGCAATTATGAATAAAGCTGCTATAAACATCCATGTGTGGGTTTTTGTGCGGACGTAAGTTTTCAGCTCCTTTGGATAAGTACCAAGGAATGTGATTTCTGGATCACATCGTAAGAGTATATTTAGTTTTGTAAGAAACTGCCAAGCTGTCTTCCAAAGCGGCGGCCCCGCTGTGCCCTCCCGCCAGCCATGAGCACAGGTCCTGTTGCTCCACGTCCCCGTCCAGCGTCAGTGCTCCGGGTTTGGGCCGGTTTTACAAGTGTAGAGTAGTGTCTCACTGTTGCTTTAATTTTCTATTCCCCATTGACATATGATATGGGGCATCTTTTTATATACTCATTCACCATCTGTATATCATGTTTTGTGAAGTCTTTTAAGTCTGGTGAGTCTGTAGAGGTCTTTGGCCCATTTTAAAAATTGGGTTGTTTTAAGGGTTCTTTGTGCATTTTGGATAATAGTTCTTTATCAGATGCATCTTTTATAAATGTTTTCTCTCATACTGTGGCTTGTCTTGCATTCTCTTCACAGAACAAAAGTTTGTAATTTAATTGAAGTCCAGTTCATCATTTCTTTCTCTCACGGATCGTGTCTGTAGTGTTACATCTAAAAAGTCACTGCCAAGCCCAAGGTCACTAGGTTTTCTCCTCTGTTCTCTAAAAATGTTAGTTTTATGTGATCCATTTTGAGTTAATTTTTATGAAAGGTGTAAAGTCTGTGTCCATAACCGTTTTTTTTTGTTTTTTTTTTTGCATTTGGGTGTCCTGTTGGTTCAGCATTAGTTTTTGAAAAGACTGTTAGTACTGCCTTTGCTGCTCTGTCAAAGTTGACTGTATTTATATGAGTCTATTTCTGGGCTCTCTTTTCTGTTCCCCTGATCTGTTTGTTTACTCTTTTGCCAGTACCACACTCTTTTTATTACTGTAACTTTATAGTGAGTCTTGAAGTTGAGCAGTGCAAGTCTTCCATCTGGGGTCTTCTGCAATATTGTGTTGGTTATTCTGGATCTTTTGCCTCTCCATATAAACTTTAGAATCAGTTTGTTGACATCAACAAAATTACTTTCTGGGATTTTGATTGGAGTTGCCTTGAATTTATAGATCAAGTTGGGAAGTGCTGACATCTTGACAATTTGAGTCTTCCTATCCATCAACAGGGAATATCTTTTCATTTCTTTAGTTTGTCTTTGATTTTGTTCATCAGAGTTTTGTAGTTTTTCCTTATTGAGATCTTATACATAGTTTGTTAGATTTATACCTAAGTGTTTCATTTGAGGGGAGTACTAATGTAAATGGCGTTGTGTTTTAAATTTCAATTCCCTTGTTCAATGCTGGTTTATAGGAAAGTGATGGACTTTGCTATTAATTTTGTATCATGCAACCTTGCTGTAATTGCTTATTAGTGCCAGTGGCTTTTTGTCAGTTCTTTCAGATTGTCTACATAGATGATCATGTCATCTGCAAACAAAGACAGTTTTATTTTTTTCTTCTCTATCAGTATACCTTTTATTTCCTTTTCTTGTTTTATTGCATTAGTTAGAACCGCCTGTACTGTGCTGAAAAGGACTGGTGAGGGGACATCCGCGCTGCGTTCCTAATCTTAGAGGGGAAGCTGCTAGTTTCTTGCAATTATGTGATATTAGCAGTGGGTTTTTTTGTATGTCATTATTTAGCAAGTTGAGGAAGTTCTGCTCTTTTTCTGATTTACCAAAGTTTCCAAAGTCATGACTGGGTATTGGATTGTGTCAAATGCTTTTTCTGCATTTACTGATATGATTATATCACTTCATTCTTTAGCCTGCTGATATGATGGATTACATTAATCGATTTTTAATTGTTGAACTAGCCTTGCATAACTGTGATAAATCCCACTTGGTTGTGGTATAGAATTCCTTTTATGCATTGTTAGATTAGATTTGCTAATATTTTGATGAGGATTTTTATGTATATGTTCATGAGAGATATTGACCTGTAGTTTTCTTGTAATATTTTTGTATAGTTTTGTCATCATGGTAATGCTGACCTCAAGAATGAATTGGGAAGCGTTCTCTCTGCGTCTGTCTTCTGAAAGAGGTGGTAGAGAATTGGCTTAATTTCTCCTTTAAGCGTTTGGTAGCATTCACCAGTGAACCCATCGGGGCCAGCTGCTTTCTGTTTTTGATGGTTATTAATTATTGACTCAGTTTAGACCTTTTAGATTGTCAGTTTCTTCCCATGCGAGTTTTGGCAAATTATGTCTTTCAAGGAATTGGTCCATCTATCTCATCTAGTTTATCACATTTGTGAGCATAGAATTGTTCATAGTGTTTGTTTATTTGAAAGTAAGTGCAGAGTTTTTGACACTGTCTTATAAATATCTTAGTTTGCATCCCCTAAAAACAAAGATACTTTCCTATGTAGCCACAGTACCATTATCACACTAGGAGAATTGACTTAAAATTTTGGTATTAATACTTATTAGCTTACTAATCACAAAGGGAAAAATGTTTTGATGATCAACACCTTAAAAATGATCATATTTAATATAATTAATGTGATAGTCTGATATTATATGACTTCTGATGTGATGCAGTAAGAAATACTAACCACTTACAGCGTTTCTGACAAAAATTTAAACCTGAATCTAATCATGAGGAAATAATCAAATACAATCCAGCTCACCTAGACCCTGAAAAAAAAAGAAAGAAAACTTAATGACATGAGTAAACAAAGTGGAGGAGGGGGCTGTTCCTAACAGAAAGATGCCGAGGGGACAGAACAGCCAAGTGCCGTGGTGAACTTTGGTTAGAATCCAGATACGAGGGGAAAGATGACATGAAAGACATTTGGGGGGCAACTGGGTACATTTTAACATGGACTGCATATGGTGGTGTCGAACCCTTGTTATTCTTACATTAAACAATGATAGTAGTTGTGATGCCAGTTCTAAGTTGCTTTTTTTTCTTTTCATAATTTTATTCTGGTTTTACTGAGAAAGTGGAACTGTATACCTTATAATATACTTTAATAAAAATCAAAGCTGTTTTCTGTCCCATTCCCTGTGGGGAGTTTTGCAGTGAATGTTTCCAGAAGGCTGCGCCTTGCTATGTGTGCAGGTGTGTGTGGGCCGCTGAGCAGGCTCCCCTCTCTGATGGACTCGGGCCCCTTGCCTTGCTGATCATAAAACGGAATTTATAGGGTAGAGGCCAGAGAACGGACTGGGATAGTAAAGGCTAAGCCTGGAAAGCAGTATATAAAGCAACGAATTAATTATCTCGTTGAGGGAGGTGGGATCAAGTAACTTGTAAATGTTCCAGACTACAGACTTCTAATCATCCGTAGTGACTCTGTACCAATTCATTTGATCCTTTCTTTCACGGTCAGAAAGGGGGTGGTAGGGTTTTTGTTTCCCAAAGGCTACCTGTTTCCTGATCCCTCTTCACGTCATCTCCTCGTTCATGCATTACCATTCAGCAGTATTTACTGAATGTGTGCTGTGTTTAGCACAGCTACTGTGCTAAATGTAAAGAATATTGTGAATAGAAGACAGTATGTATCACATTTTTATTTTTTTTTATTTATTTTTTCAAAGCAGACTTTAAAAAAAAATTATTTATTTATTTTTAGAGAGAGGGGAAGGGAAGGAGAGAGAGAAGGAGAGAAACATCAGTGTGTGGTTGCCTCCCACATGGCCCTCACTGGGGACCTGGTCCACACCCCAGGCATGTGCCCTGACTGGGAATTGAACTGGCGACCCTTTGGTTCACAGCCCATGCTCAGTCCACTGAGCTACACCAGCCAGGACATTTTTAATCTAAATGGGGAAACCAGCATTAAACACAAGTGAGTATTTAGTTACATCTGTTATTGTGCTCCAGCAAAAAGTTAGAGGTACTGTGAGAGGGAGTAGTAGGAAAACTGTCCCAACCTGAGATGGCACCTCAGAGTGTAGCTCTAAGATGTGTACCCCCACACCTCCATCCTCTGCCTCTGATTACACCCAGTTCCTGTCTGCCTGACTCTTTCACATTGTCCTCCTTGTGTTAAAGACCCGGCTAACATTCCTAAGGACTTCGGATATTAATTTATAAAGGTAATTTGTTATCCTTGTTGAATAAGAGAAGCACTCTCCTCTATTGACAGAATCTGCCCATTTTTCAAGAGAGGCTGGAAATATAAATTTTTATGTGAAATCTCCTGACTTACAAATGTTAACAAACTTTAAAAATGCTCTACACTTTGTGGGCTAAACATTACACATCTGTCAGCCTTCAGTCTGCAGCATCTGCTTGGGGACATCGGTGCAAGAGAATTCTAAGTCAAAGATTATATGCAACTCCCTTCTGCTTGTCCAGCCCTAAATTAAAAATTAAAAAGATAAATTCCTGAATAAAAGGTTCAGAATACTGAGGACAGGAACCAAAAGAAGTTTTTTTAAACCAAGTCTTTTAAATTTTCCCCTCAATATAATATTAAATATTAATTATTACCTTCGCTGATTTCTTAGCCCACTGCTGGTGCAGTTTCCTTCTTGCTTTCATTTTTTAAAAAGTCCTTTTCAGGAACTACTATAAAGGACACATGGACCAAACCAAGGGGGAGGGCGGAAGCAAAGGAGGGAGGTGAGTTTGGAGGGGGTGGGGAGAAAATGCGGACAACTGTAATTGAACAACAATAAAATAATTTAAATTAAAAAAAAAAAACAAACAGTAAAGTTCCCTTCACTTTATAAGGGGAAGACAGAACAGATGCATCCATGACCAGCCCACGGGGGCCCATGTTTCCCTAGAGGCGAGGTGACCAGCCTTCCACTCTTTCTTTTTTAGGTAACAGTGTTTTTTCCTCTTTTCTATTTTCATTTATTTATTTAGTTGCTGTTATTGAGGTATAATTGACGTATAGCATTATATTACGTCCTAACAGTATTAATTTCAGGTATACAATGTAATGATTCGATATTCGTATATGTTGCAAAATGATCACCACAATACCACAGTAAGTCTAATTAACATGTTACCACACATAGTTACATAATTTTTTTCCTTTAAAAATGTTTATTGAATATATTGGGGTGACATTGGTTCATTATATAGGTTCAAGTGTACAGTTCTGTACAGCATCACCTGTGTTGTGTTGTGTGCTCACCACCCCAAGGCAGGTGTCCTTCCATCACCATGTATCCCCCTCCTCCCACCCCTCCCCTCTGGCACTCACCATGCTGTTGTCTGTGTGTATGAGTTGTTTTTTCTTTTTGTTTAGTCTCTTCACCTTTTCACCCAGCTCCCCAACCTCCCTCCTCTCCAACTGCTGTCAGTCTGTTCTCTATGCGTCTGTTTCTGTCCCCCCTCCACCCTCCTACCCCTCACTGTGCAACCCACCTCAGCGCCTGCAGCCTGTGGGTAGAAGCCAGGCAATGGTTCAAGGCCACATTTTGCTCCAGGGGTACGGGCCTGCCATAAATCCAAACCCATGCATATGTTTTTATTTTGTTTGTTAGTTTATTTTGTTCATTACATTCCACATATGAGTGAAATCATACGGCACTTATCTTTCTCTGACTGGCTTATTTCACTTAACATAATGCTCTCCAGATGCACCCATGTTGTTGCAAAGATTTAAGAGTTACTCTCTTAGCAACTTTCACATATGCAGTACAGTATTATTAACTAGTTGCAATGCTGCGTATTACAGCCCCATGACTTACTTTATAACTGGAAATTTGTACCTTTTGACTTCCTTCACTCATTTTACCTTCCCTTTAGTCCCCACCTCTGGCAACTACCAATCTGTTCTCTATCTATGAGCTATTTTTTAATTTTTAAAAAAGATTCCATATATAAATGAGATCATATGGTATTTGTTTTTCTCAGTGTAGCAACATCTTCAAGGTTCATTCATGTTGTTGCAAATGTCAAGATTTAATGCTTTTCATAGCCGAATAATATTCCATTTCGATATACAATGGTAGACAAAAGTAGATTGTTGGTTACTGGTTAAATTACCAGCCATCATTACCTAAAAGATAAAGCATAGCAAGGATATGAAATAACAACAATAAGAGAAATAATACAAATACATAATATAAAAATTTATAAAATAATATAAGAATAAGCTTTATGTACTCACAACTGTAAACTAACTTTTGCCCACCCCTGCATATACACCACATTTTCTTTACCCATTTATTCGTCAGTGGGCTCTTACGTTGACTCCACGTCTTGGCTATTGTAGGTAATGCAGCAGTGAACATGGAGGGGCATGTCTGTTTTTGAGTTAGTGTTTTTATTTTCTTCAGAAAAATACCAGAAGCGGAATTGCTGGGTCATATGGTGGCTCTATATTTAATTTTTTTGAAGAACTTTCACACTGTTTTCCATCATGTCTGAACCAATTTATGTTCCCACTGGCAACGCAGAAGGGTTTCCTTTTCTCCACATTCTTACCAACACTTGTTATCTCTTGTCTTTTTGATAATCATCCTAACAGGAGTGAGACGATATCTCATTGTGGTTTTGAGTTGCATTTCCCTGATGATCAGTGATGTTGAGCATCTATTCATGTACTTGTTGGCCATCTATATGTCTTCTTTACTTACTCATTTATTTTTAATATTTTATTTAAAATTTTTTAAATATTTTATTTATTTATTTTTAGAGAGAGGGGAAGGGAAGGAGAAAAAGAGGGAGAGGAACATCAGTATGTGGTTACCTCTCATATGTCCCCTACTGGGGACCTGACCCACAACCTAGTCATGTTCCCTGACTGGGAATTGAACCGGTGACCTTTTGGTTCTTAGGCCCACATGCAATCCACTGAGCTATACCAGCCAGGGCTATTTTATTTCTTTTTAGAAAGAGGAAAAAGGAGAGAGAAAGAGAAGGAGAGAAACATCGTTTGGCTGCCTTCCATACACGCCCCAACTGGGGTCCACATCTGCAACTCAGGCATGTGTCCTGACCAGGAGTCAAACTGGCGACCCTTCGCCCTGTGGAGTGTTGCTCAACCAACTGAGCCACATCAGTCAGTGCTTCTATATGTCTTCTTTAGAAAAATGTCTATTCAGATACTCTGCCCATTTTTTAAAAAAATATTTTGTTGTTCAATTACAGTTGTCTGCGTTTTCCCCCCACCGCTCCCTCCACCCCAACCAAACCCCCCTCCCTCCCTTGGTTCTACCCTCCACCGTGGTTTTGTCCATGTGTCCTTTATAGTAGTTCCTGATCTCTGCCTATTTTTAAATTGACCATTTGGGGTGGGGGGTTGCTATTAAAGTTATATGAATTTTTTATATATTTTGGATATTAACGCTTTATCAGATGTATGATTTGCAGCTGTTTCTCTCCTTCAGCAGCCTTTTCCTTTTGCGGTGCAGAAGCTTTGTAGTTTGATGTAGTCCCACATTTTTGCTTTTGTTGCCTTTGCATTTGGTATCAAGTCCAAAAAATCATCACCAAGACCGATGTCAAGGGGCTTACTGCCTATTTTTTCTTCTAGAAGTTTTATTTTTGTGTATGGTATAAGACAGTGTTAGAGAAAGAAACCACGGACCCATTTTTAGTCATGCTCTATTTTCCACCAACCACCCCTAGCCCTAGGTAGCTACTAATCTACTTTCTGTCATCATAGATTTGCCTGTTCTGGACATTTCATATAAATCAAATCCTGCAATGTGTGGTCTTTTGTGACTAGCTTCTGTTTCATATGATTCAGGATTCATCCTTGTAGAAACATGGATCAATACTGTATTCCTTTTTATGGTGAAATAATATTCTGTTGTATGGATATACCACATTTTATTTACCCATACATCCACTGATGGACATTTAGGTTGCTTCCACTTTTACTCTGATGAATGAATAAACTGCTAAAAACATTTAAAGCTCACCGTGGCTGGTGTGCATCAGTGGATTGAGCACTGGCTTGCAGACCAAAAGGTTGCCAGTTCGATTCCCAGCCAAGGTACATGCCTGGGTTGTGGGCCAGTCCCTGGTTGAGGGCATGTAAGAGGCAACTGACCTATGTTTCTCTCCCTTTCTCCCTTCCTTCCCCTCTCTCTAAAAATAAACAAATAAAATATTTTAAGAAGAAAAATCATTTAAAGCTCAAGTTTTTGTGTAGACATAAGATATTTATTTCTTTTGGGTATATATATCTAGCGATAAATTGCTGAGTCAGATGGTGACACTATATTTAACCTATTGAGGAACCCCCAGACTGTTTTCCAAAGCTGCTTCACTGTTTTACATTTCCACCAGGGATGTCTTCCATCCCCCTCCATGCCTTCCACTCCTGATACTTAAGAGAATGGCAGTGATGACAACCGACTATAACTTTTCCTTTCTTCATAAGGGTACCGAGGGGTGTATATCCTCTTTATTTTAAATAGAAATATTACAAAGCAATAAGTATGCAGAAGTTTTCAAGACAGAAAACTTTGTTGACCAACTTTTTATTTCATTCCCTCCCTTTTTCATAACTAAGTTATCTTTTGAGAATGGAATGGCACCATGCTCTTTTAATTATAGCCTATCAAGTACATCTTTTTCCCAGATGAAGGAAAGAATGTCATATGGCAAATGACTTAAGAGTCTCATCTTGTCCAAGGGTCTCTGGCACATGTGAACAGTCCAGGCCATGCTTTCACAGAGATTCATATTTTATTATTTGGATTTTTAAAATTACATTCAATTTTAAAGTAAATTCCAGACATTGTCATTTTAAATAAATTCCTCAGTATGCCTTTCTAACAGATAAGAACTTTTTAAAGTGTGACCATCATGTCACTCTCTCACATTAGCTGTAGTTCCATACTGTCTTCTTTTTCTAGCACATTTTAACACGGTAATTTATTTTTTAAGATGACTTAACATATTCACAAATTGTATTCATCACAGCTATATTTATATGAGCTCAAATTTGAAATTAAGTCTTGATTATGGGCAAACAGTTAAATGGTGGAAATATGTATACTTCTTTCAGAGGGTTAGTATAGAGTCATTAAAAATTATGATATGAGATATTTTTAATGACCCAAGGAAATGTTGAAGCTAAAATGTTAAATGAAATAGGCACAAATACACAAATATGTATAAAATATTAGCATGATATTTTACATACATGCATACATAGATATAGATATAGATATGCATATGTACAGAGAGAGAGGTGTGACTAAAACGAAGACATCTGTGCTAAAATTTTAACAGTACCTAATTCTTCTGATTTTTTTTTATTAACTAAAGTCCGTACTTTATTCAGATTAGTTTTTTCCTAGCATCCTATCTCTGTTCCAGGACCCACCCAGGATACCATGTAACATTGCATTATCACATCTCCTCAGGTTCCTCTGGGCTGTGACAGTTTCTCAGACTTGCATCGGTTTTGATGACCTTGATAGTTTCTTTTTAATTTGTCAATTACAGTTGACATTTGGTATTATTTTATATTAGTTTCAGGTGTACAGCATAGTAGTTAGACATTTATATAATTTACAAAGTGATCCTCCCGATAAGTCTAGTACTTACCTGGCACTGTACATATTTATTACAGTGTTATTGCCTATGTTCTCTGCTGTGCTTTGCATCCCTGTGACTATGTTATAACTACCAATTTGTATTTGATAATAGCTTCCTTTTTGTTTACCTAGCCCCTCAACCCCCTCCCATCTGGCAACCGTCATTTTGTTCTCTATGAGTCTGTTTCTGTTTCATTTGTTTATTTTATTCTTTAGGTTCCACATATAAGTGAAATAATCATATTTGTCTTTCTGTATCTAATTTATTTCACTTAGTATAATATCCTCTAGGTCCACAGATGTTGCAAATGGTAAGATTTCATTCTTTTTTATGGCTGAGGAATATTCCATTGTATGTAAGTACCACATCATCTTTATCCAGTCTTCTATTAATGGGTACTTAGGTTGCTTCCACATCTCGTTATTGTAAATAATGCTGCAGTGAATATAGGGGTACATATATATCTTTTCAGATTAGTATTTTGTATTTCTTCAAATAAATACCCAGAAGTGGAATTGCTGGGTCATAAGGTAGTTCTATTTTTAATTTTTCAGAAACCTCCATACTATTTTCCACAGTGGCTGCACCAACTTCCCACCCTACCAGTAGTACCTGAGGGTTCCCCTTTCTCCACTTCCTTGCCAACATCTGTTGATTTATTGACGATAGCCATTCTGACAGGTATGAGGTGGTATCTCATTGTGATTTTAATTTGTATTACTCGGACAATTAGTGACATCGAGCATCTTTTTCATATGTCTGTTGGCCATCTGTATATCCTTTTTGGAGAAATGTCTATTTAGATCCTTTGTCCATTTCTTAATTGGATTGTTTGTTTGTTTTTGGTGTTGATTAGTATGTGTTATTTATAAATTTTGGACATAAATCCCTTACTGGATGTATTATTGGATAACATCTTCTCTCCCAGTTGGCAGGTTGTCTTTTGATGGTTTCCTTTGCTGTGCAAAAGCTTTTTAGTTTTCTGTAGTTCCATTTGTTTATTTTTTTCTTCTGCTTCCCTTGTTTAAGGAGATATACCGGAAAAAAATATTACTAGGAGCAATGTCAGAGAGTTTACAGCCTTTGTTTTCTTCTAGGAGTTTCATGGTTTCAGGTCTTACATTAATTTAAGTCTTTAATCCATTTTGAGTTTATTTTTGTATATGGTATAAGAAGGTGGAAGTTTCCATTTTTTTTTTTTTGCATGTATCTGTCCAGTTTCCCCAACACTATTTATTGAATAAACTGTCTTTACCCCATTGTATATTTTTGCCTCCTCTGTTTTATATTAATTGAGCACATGAGTGTGGGTTTATTTCTGCGCTCTCTATTCTGTTCCATTGATCTCTGTGTCTGTTTTTATGCCAGTACCTTTCTGTTTTGGTTACTATAAGCCCTGTAGTAGAGTTTGGTATCTGGTAGCATGATACCTCCAACTTTGTTCTTTTTTCTTAAGATTGCTGTGGCTCTGTGGGGTCTTTTGTGGTTCCACAGAAATTTTAGAATTATTTGTTTTAGTTCCATGCAGAATACCTTTGGTATTTTGATAGGGATTGCATTAAATCTCCAGATTGCTTTGGGTAGTGTGGATATTTTAATGATGCTACTTCTTCCTCTCTGTGAGCATGGTATGTGTTTCCATTTATTTGTATCTTCTTCAGTTTCTTTCTTCAGTGTCTCAGTTTTCCAACGATAGGTCATTTACCTCCTTGGTTAAATTTATTCCCATGTATTTTATTTCTTTTGAATGTAAATAGGACTGTAAATAGGATTTTTTTTCTTAATTTCTCTTTCTGATAGTTTGTAATCAATGTACAAAAATGCAGCTCATTTCTGAATATCAATTTTGTATCCTGTTACTTTACTGAATTTATTTATCAACTCTAATAGATTTTGTGTGTGTGTGTGGAATCTATAAGGTTCTCTCTATATAGTATCATGTCATCTGCAAATAATGACAGTTTTACTGCTTCTTTTCCAATTTGGATGCCTTTTATTTCATTTTCTTGTCTGATTGCTGTGGTTAGGACTTTCCCTTAATATCTTCCATTACCTATTCCATATTCAAATATCCCTAATTATCTTTAATATGCCTTTTTGCAGATCTGAACAAGGTCTGCACATTTGGTTATTTTGTCTTTTAATTATCTTTTATTCTAGACTATTTTTATAAATCTAGATCAACTAAATTCAAAGCCTCAACCCTGCTATCACTGCAGGCTCTGTAATCTTGTGCAAGTTAATTTAGTGCTTTCTCCACTCTCCCATTACCACTGCTTGATTTCCTACCTTCAATAGGCATCCATTTTTAACTCTTTTAACTTAATTCGTTTGATATTTACCTCCAGATCTCTAAATAACATACTTCTATTGCCAGTTCTTTATTTCTATTTTGAGTAATTATCTGTTGACTTTATATAGTGGAAGATGAAGATTTAGTACTCTATCATACTCACTGCTTTTCCACCCCAGATGTGAAGTCTAATATAATTGTTCTATATAATTAGAACAACATTCAGTCTGTTTGCTGTGACCATGAAAATGCTATTTATAAATACCATGATTACAGTGTTTTCACTGCAGATTTTTTTCTGAAGTCAATAATAGTTCTTCTGCTCTTTGTTTCGCTTAGTTTCCTACGTACGTATCACTATGCAACTTCCCTATGTGTTTAAACACATTAGGAAGTCTGTCAGTTCTATTATCTTGAAGAAATCTCTCTAGGAGCCTTTTGACATGCACTACTGTGGACTGTTTTCTATCCCTGTTGCCCCGCTGTGGACTTGAAGTCTCTCTCTATCATCATCCTCTTGTGGTATATCTGATTTTCTGGACTCCATAGTTTTTTCATTTTCTTCTTCATTTCGTGGAATACATTCACTATTAATTTTCTAAGAAAGGATGAAAAAGAAGTAAAGTTTTGAGACCTTGCCTGTATGGAAATACCTTTTTCTTAAAAAAGATTGTATGTATTTTATTTTTAGAGAGGGGAAAGGAAGGAGAAAGAGAGGGAGAGCAACATCAATGTATGGTTGCCTCTCACACGCCCCCTACTGGGGACCTGGCCTCGGGAGTCAGGGCAACCCAGACATGTGCCCTGACTGGGAATTGAACCTGCTGGGAATCAAATCAGCAACCCTTTGGTTTGCAGGCCAGTGCTCAAACCACTGAGCCACACTAGCCAGGGCTGAAAATATCTTTATTCTAGTCTCGTACTTAATTGATAGTATAGCTATGTATAGAATTCTTGATTAGAAATTACTTTCCATCAGTATTTTGAAGATACCAGTTCATGGTATTCTAAGCTTTCAGTGTCCTGTTGAGGGGGCTTCTGACATTTTGATATTTTATTATTTGTATAAAACCTGTTTTTATTGTTTTTTATGGAAATTTGAATGTTTTGAAATTTCATGAAGATGTACCTTGTTGGAGGGCTATTTTTAACATTGAGTCATACAGTCAGAAGGCCCTTTCAAGTTCAAAAAACTCAAGTCCTTTATTTATGGGGAAATTTTATTGAATTATTTCTTTGAATATTTTTTCCTTCCATCTTTTCTTATTTTCTCTTCCTGGAACACTCATATATAGATGTCATGTCTCCTAGACTGGTCCTCTAATTAAAAAAATTTTTTTTCTCATTGTTTTTTGCTCTACATTGAGAAATTTCCTCTAGTTATTATCTAACCCTTTTTATTTCTGCTATCATGTTTTTACACTTGATCTTAGACAAAATGTGGAGAAGTGATCTGCTATCTTGTTTTTAGTTTTCAAGAGTTATTTTTCTTTTTAGTCATTAAATATACTATTTTTAGAAAATGACATCTTTGAGAGATCCAAGATGGCAGAGGAGTAAGTAGAAGCTACACTTATCTCCTCCCAGGACCAACCGGGAATTACAACTAAATTGTGGAGAAATCTTGAATAACAAACTGAACACTAGCTGAAGAGAAGGCTTACAACTGGACACAGGCAGAAGAAAACACTTCAGCACACTGTGACTGGTACAGCGTGCAGAGGAGGTGCAAAAGGGCTGGCTCGGCTCCCATGGATGACAGCTCAAGTGCCAGAGGGATATTTCAGCAGCTTTGGGGGGAACTTCTCAGGTAGGGAAGCCCAACCTGTGTTCCCCAGTCTACAGGACCAGAGCCGGAAAAGAACCCAGATAACATCCAGATGTGAAAAGCAGCGGGAATTCTGTCTGCCTGGGAGAGACAGCTGGAGATGCAGAGAGCCTCTTAAAGGGTTAAAGCACAAAATTTCATTTGTAGCCACTTACCTGGGTGCTGGCAATGGAAGGGCAGAGTGAACTAGAGATGCTTGAAGAGAGTCTGGGGTTGGTGGCTCTGGGGAGAGAACTGAGGGAACAGCCTCCAGCATACAGGTACTGAGTAATTCTCTGTACAGGAGGAGCTTTCTTTCTCAGAGCACTCCCCTCCAAGTAGCATCAGCTAGAGGGGAAGCAGTAGTCCCACCCATAAAAATTACTCTGCCCCATCCTGTGGTGCTTAAGTCTGACTGCTGATTACAGATTGATTAGATTAGAAACTGATCAGTTTGACAGCTTATTTAACACCTAAGGCGAAGAAATACAAAGAAGCAGCCAAAATGGAAAGACAACGAAATAGACCCCAAATGAAAGAACAAGAGAATTTTCCAGAAGAACTAGATGAAATGGAAGTAAGGAATTTATCACTAGAGAGTTTAGAGTAATGATTGTAAGGATACTCAACAGCATGAAAAAAGACACAGAAACCATAAAAAAGGATCAATCAGAAATAAAGAATGTAATATCTGAGATAAATAATACACTGGAAGGAATAAAAAGTTAGATGAAGCAGAGGATCAAATATTTTAGAAGATAGAAAAAACAGGCAGAGCAGCAAAAAGAAAAAAGAATTTTAAAAAAACAAGGAGCACTTAAGAAACATCTTGGACAACATGAAGCATAGCAACATCTGCATCATGTGAATTCCAGAAGGTGAATAGAGTGAGCAAATGATTGAGAACCTATTTGAAGAAATAATGACTGAAAACTTCCCTAATCTGGTGAAGGAAAAGGTCACACAAGTCCAGGAAGCTCAGAGAGTAGCAAACAAGTTGGACCCAAAGAGGCCTACACTGAGACACATCACAGAATCCTAACAGTCACAAGAGAAAAGCAGGTAGTTACCTACAAGGAAACACCAATTAGATCGTCATCTGATTACTCATTAGAATCATTTCAGGCCAGAAGGGAGTGGCGTGAAATATTCAAGGTGAAGAAGAGCAAGGACCTACGACCAAGGCTACTTTACCCAGCAAGGCTATTATTTAAAATTGAAATAGAAATAAGGAGCTTCCCAGACAAGAAAAAGCTAAAGGAGTTTGTTAACACCAAACCAATCCTGCAACAGATGTTCAAGGGCTTGCTTTAAGAAAAAGAAGAAAAAGAGAAAGCGGGGGGCGGGGGGGGATGAACAGAGGAAAGCAGTCTAATTATAAAATTGCCCTGGCTGATGTGGCTTAGTGGATTGAGTGCTGGCCTGTGAACCAAAGGGTCACTGGTTCAATACCCAGCACATGCCGGGGTTATGGGCCAGGTCCCCAGTAGGGGACACATGAGAAGCAACAATACATTGATATTTCTCTCTCTCTCTTTCTCCATTAAAAAATGACACCACATATGTATTACTATCACCTTAAATGTAAATGGCTTAAATTGTTCCTACCAAAAGACAGAGGGTAACTGAATGGATAAGAAAACAAGACCCATATATATTCTGCCTCCAAGAGACCCATCTCAGATGAAAGATACACACAGACTAAAAGTAATGGGTTGGGAAAAGATATTTCAGGCAAATGGAAAAGAAAAGAAAGCTGGGGTACTAGTACTTAGAGCTGACAAAATAGACTTTAAAACCAAGGCTATATAGTAAGAGACAAAGAAGGACACTACCTAATGATAAAGGGAACAATCCAACAAGAGGATATATCTAGTAAACATTTATCCACCCAGCATAGGAGCACCCAAATAAGTGAAACAAATCTGGATGGGCATAAAAGGAGAGATAAACAGAAATACAGTCATAGTAGGGGATTTTAATACCTCATTGACTTCAA
Source organism: Phyllostomus hastatus (assembly GCF_019186645.2). Taxonomy (NCBI): domain Eukaryota; kingdom Metazoa; phylum Chordata; class Mammalia; order Chiroptera; family Phyllostomidae; genus Phyllostomus; species Phyllostomus hastatus. The sequence goes on from NW_025334013.1 coordinate 29,488,718, forward strand.
TGGATACATCTTTCAGGCAGAAAATCAATAAGGAGATAGCAGCCTTAAACAACACTACACCAAGTGGATTTAATTGTTACCTTCACAGCTTTTCATTCCAAAGCAGCAGAATATACATACTTTTCAAGTGCACATGGAGCACTTTCTAGGATAGACCACATACTAGGACACAAAACAAGTCTCAAATTCAAGGAGACTGAAATCATATCAAGCATCTTCTCTGACCACAGTGTGTGAAACTTGAAATCAATCACAAGAACACTAAAAAACATGTAAAGACATGGAAGCTAAATAACATGTTATTAAACAATGAATGGGTCAAAAATTAGATCAAGGAAGAACTCAAAAGATACCTTGAAACAAATGAAAATGAGGACGACAATCCAAAATCTGTGGACACTGGGAAAGCAATCCTGAGAGGGAAATTCATAGCATTACAGGCCTATCTAACAAAAAAAATAAATAAATAAAAAAAAGGAAAAGCTCAAATAAACTATTTAACTTCACACTTAAGGAACTTGAAAAGGAACAACAAACGAAGCCCAATGTGAGTAGAAGGTAGGAAATAATTAAGATTGGAGCAGAAATGAATGAAATACACTCTAAAATAAAATACAAAAGATCAGTGAATCCAAGAGCTGGTTCTTTAAAAAGATAAACAAGACTGATAAACCTTTAACCAGGCTCATCAAGAAAAAAAGAGAAAGGACCCAAATAAATAAGAATGAAAGAGGAGAAATAACAATTCACACCAAAGAAATACAAAGGATTGTAAAAAAAATACTATGAACAATTTTATATGCCAATGAAATGGATGAATTCCTAGAAACATACAGTCTTCTAAAAATGAATTAGGAAGAACCAGAGATTCTGAATAGACAGATTACACCTAATGAAATTGAAGCAGGAATCAAAAAACTCCCAACAAACAAAAGCCCTAGACCCAATGGCTTCCCAGGTGAATTTTACCAAACATTCTAAGAACTAACGCCTTTCCTTCTCAAACTATTTCATAAAATTCAAGGGGAAGGAAGGCTTCCAAACTCATTTTACGAGGCCAGGATTATCCTAATTCCAAAACCAAAGATACTAAAGGAAAGATACTAAAGATACTAAAAGGAAAGAAAATTATAGGCCAATATCACTGATGAACATAGATGCTAAAATTCTCAACAGAATATTAGCAAACCAAATACAGCAATGCATAAAAAGATCATACACCATGATCAAGTGCGATTTATTCTGGGAATGTAAGGATGGTACAACATTCAGAAATTAATAAATGTGATTCACCACATCAACAAAATGAAGGATAAAAATCAAATGACCAAATCAATAGATGCAGAAAAAGATTTTGGTAAAATCCAGTAACAATTTATGATAAGAACTCTAAGCAAAGTGGGAATCAAGGGAACATGCCTAGACATAATAAAAACCACATATGACAGACTCACTGCCACCATCATACTCAATAGGCAAAAACTATAAGTGATTCCCTTAAGATCGGAAACAAGACAGGGATGTTGCTTTCACCTTTCTTATTCAACATAGTACTGGAAGTCCTAGCCACAGCAGTCAGACAAGAAGAAGAAATAAAAGGCATCCAAGTTGGAAAGGAAAAGGTAAAACTGTCTTTATTTGCAGATGATATGATACTCTACATAGAGAACCCCAAAGATTCCACCAAGAAACTACTAGAACTGATAAATGAATTCAGCAAAGTAGTAGGATACAAAATTTATATTCATAAATCAGTTGCATATTTATATGCCAATAACAAACTAACAAAAAGGGAAATTAAGAAATCAATCCCATGCACCATTGCTTCAAAAAGAATACAATACCTAGGAATAAACCTAACCAAGGATGTAAAAGACCTGTACTTAGAAGATTATAAGACACTGAAGAAAGAAATTGAATACAAATAAGTGGATAAGATACCAATAAGTAGAAGATACAAATAAGTGGAAGCACATACCATGTTCATGGATAGGACAAATTAACATCATTAAAATGTCCATACTACCCAAAGCCATCTATAGATTCAATGTGATTCCAACGTCGTATTTCACAGAACTAGAACAAATATTTCAAAAATTTATATAGAACCACAGAAGGCCCCACAAAGTAACAGTGATCCTGAGAAAGAAGAACAAAGTTGGAGGAATCACACTACCTAATATCAAACTATACTACAAGGCCATAGTAATCAAAACAGCCTGATACTGCCATAAAAACAGACACATAGATCAATGGAACAGAATAGAGAGCCCAGAAACAAACCCACACCTTTATAGTCAATTAATATTCAACAGAGGAAGAAAGCACATACAATGGGCTAAAGATAATTTATTTAATATGTGGTATTGGGAAAATTGGACAGATACATGCAGAAAAGTGAAACTAGACCACCTTCTTACACCACACAGAGGAATAAATTAAAAATGGATCAAAGACTTAAATGTTAGACCCGAAACCATAAAAATTATAGAAGAAAACATAGGCAGCAAAATTTTGGACATTGCTCACAGAAATTTTTTATCAGATATATCTCCCCAGGCAAGGGAAACAAAAGAAAAACAAATAGGACTTCATCAAACTAAAAAGTTTTTACACAGCAAAGGAAATCATCAACCAAATAAAAAGAGAACCCATAGAATGAGAGAACGTATTTGCCAATACATCTGATAAGAGGTTAATATCCAAAATTTATGAAGAACTTAATAAAACTTACCACCAAAAAAAAACCTCCAATTTAAAAAATTGCCAAGGATCTGAATAGACCCTTTTCCAAAGAAGACATGCAGATGCCCAATAGACAATGAACAGATGCTCAACGTCACTAGCATCAGAGAAATGCAAATAAAAACCACAGTGAGATATCACCTCACACCTATTTGAAAGGCTATCATCACTAAAAATAAACGACAGGTGCTGGTGAGGATGTGGCGAAAGGGGAACCCTCTTGCACTGTTGGTGGAGATGTAGATTGGTGCAGTCACTGTGGAAAGCAGTATGGAGATATCTCAAAAAATTAAAAATGGACCTGCCTTTTGACCCAGTAATCCCACTCCTGGCAATATATCCGAAGGAACCCAAAACACTAATTTGAAAAAATGTAAGCACCCCTATGCTCATCACAGGGTTCTTTACAGTCATCAAAATATGGAAACAGCCCAAGCGTCCATCAGTAGATGAGTGGATAAAACAACTATGGGACATTCACACAATGGAATTGTATTCGACCATAAAAAAAGGAAGAAAATTTTGCCCTTTGCAACAGTATGGCTGGACCTAGAGCGCATTATGCTAAGTGAAATAAGCCAGTCGGAGAAAGACAAGTACCGCATGATTTCACTCACATGTGGGATCTAACGAACAAGCTGAACTAACAAGCAAAACAGAGACAGACTCACAGATGGAGAACAGATGACAGCTAGCCGGGGTGGGGGAGGCTAGGGGGTGGAGGGATTGAGCAAAAAGAAAAAGGACTCGTGGACAACAGTGATGATTGCTGGGGGCAGGGGGGTACAAGGGGACTAATAGTAATGGAAAAATATAATAAATGTATATTTTAAAAATTCAAGAAAGAAAATATTTTTACCTGTTTCATAATAAAATACTTCTCTGGTGATTTTAATGATTTTTTTCTAAGTTTTTACCTTTGCACATATTGTTTGCTTTTCCACATTGAATTTCTTTTTTTATGTGTTTGGTCTCCGTCTTTACATTAAGTACTTTTCTCTAATGCCTTCTGATCTTGGCCATCAGCCCATACTTAAAAGTGCGGTGTCTTATTTCTGGAGTTCTTGCCCACTCTCAGCGGTTCCTGCTGCCGCTGGAGGCTGGTCTTTATGGAGCTCTGTAGTGTGTTTTAGGTTGCTTTCCCTGCTTCAAGCAGAGCATTCAGCTTCTTGGGCTTGCTGAGTCCGTTCTACTTGCTTTTTTTCCAGTTTCCCAACTGCTGTTGCTGGTGTCCCCTCTCCTGTTTTCTTTGTTCTTGTGCACTTCACCTCCACGACAGGCTTACCTGTCATTCAAGGGGTGTCAAATAGGTGTGTGTGTGGTCTAAGGGGTCAGCAAACTGGTTCCTGTGCGAATCCTTCCCTTTCCCCTGCCAGGGCACCAGCACGAAAGCCCTCCTGAAGCCCCGAGATTCGCCGCCTCATCCCGTCATCTCCCTGTCAGTTTCATCACGTGCCTGTCCATTTTTATTCCAGGGGCCTCTGTTGCGCACACAGATGTTTGTGAGCAGTGGCACCCTTCCTGCATCCTCCCCCTCCCCCCACCGCCTCCTAGAGGGCAGTGGCTAATAGAATGCCAGCTACTCCCAGTCTTCCTGGTCTCCCAGTGGGTGATGTTCCAGGGGGCCGACCTGCCCCTGATCCTCAGCCAAGTGCCTTTTGTTTTCTGAATGACATAGCAGTTTCTTTCTCAAGTTCATGTGACTCACTTTTTAAAAATAGTCTTTGATGTGTCAAAGCCTTTTTTGAAAGTCTAAATAGATTGTATTGTCTGGTTCCCTTTTAGTCACATGTGTTTTTACCTTCCGAAAGAGGTGGTGTGTGAATTAGGTATCTTTTTACCTTCCTGAAACCACACAACCCTCACTTTCCGTGCGTCACTGCTCCTCCTTAGCCGTCCCCACCCTCCCAGCGCAGCCTGTCCTGTGAGGCCGTCTTACACCAGCTCACATGCTGTCTCTGCCTTGTCTTCCCAGGTTCTCCCAGCAAAACTTCTCTCCCTGGCATCTGAACTCCTGTAGCAACTTCCATAGAGGTTTATAATGTAGTTACTTGTATCTCCGTATTATCCTCCTAATAGTTCATAAACTCTTTCTTGTCAGGGACCATGTCTGATCTTCTTATACAGTCTCTTGAGCTTAGTAAGAATTCTATATGTGTTTGGTTAGTTAAATTAATAACATAAATCTAAGGAAAAACTTCTTGAAATAAGTCTGCTATTGGGTTGGCCAAAGATTCCATTTAGATTTTCCACAAAATAAAAGACACATTTTTTCATTTTCACCAATAACTTTATTGATTTGTCCAAATCAGTTTTGACATTTTGAGTATGTCACCCTTCTCCCACCATTGGCTTCTAGTGGGCAGAGGCCAGGGGTGCTGCTAAACATCTTCCATGCATAAGGCAGCCCCACAGCAAAGAATTATTGGCCCAAAATGTCAGTAGTATCAAGAAACTTTGCAGACCACTTTTACATGTTTGGTTAGTCACAGCACCTTCTCCATAGGCTGCACAAATCTTTTTGCATTTCAGGTGCATTTTTACCATTCTTAAAATAATAATGCATAATATGCTGAAAATGTTGCATATTTTCTTCCATCTTCAATATTAAAATGGCTTCACAAAAGTTCACCAATTCTGATACTTTTTTAAAAAATGTGCTCTGATGTATAACATCTGTCAATAAAATCTAATGAAGTTGTTTTGAATGGAGTTTAAGACAACTAAGCACTTATTAGAGCCATCACAAGGGAAAAACTAAACTAACTTTTTGGCCAACCCAATATATCAACAGCCTTCACTTAACTCACTCACAGCTGAGTCTTCACAGCCTGGTCATTATACAGAAGTTGTTCCCACGAAAGTTACAGATGCCCTTCTAAAGATAGCTTCGTGTGGTGTCTTTACGCCCATCAGCTTCTTCCACCTCTTTGCCACATTTTGGTTATTCCTTCTTGTAACCAACCAGTTCTCACCTCTGGCTCCCTCTGTCCTGCTGCTCCCGTCACCTTGACTATGTCACTGGTTGTCTTCTTTATACCACATTTCCACAAATTAATGCTTTTGTTTAATTTTCTGTCCTCGGACTTTCCTGTGTGTGTACTTCAGGAATCTCATTACTCCGGTTTTGTTTATTTGGGATTGGGGTTAGGGAAGAAATTGAGGGGCTAGAACAAGGGGTTGGCTCCCTCCATCGCACTGCCCCCCCCCCCATGCCCCCAGGTTCTAAGCAATGGGGAAAGTAGAACAAGATGCAGGTAGCCATATGGCTACCAATAAACCCTGGAAGTTGAGAGTTCTTTCATAAAGCTAGATTTGGAGAACACAGCTTAGACCCAAGGTCCAAGCAGGGCCTTCTACTGCTCCCAAGATTCAGGCTGTGTGGGGTGAGTTGTGCTTGGAGCAGGTCCAGCCTGGTGTCAGGTCTGCCCCTGGCACCCGGTCGTCAGGAAGGCAGAGTATTAAATATTAAAGCATGAAGACTGGAAAGTGGAGGAAGTGAGCCAGGGGTGTTCCAGCCTGCAGCCCAGGGTGGCTATGAATGCGGCCCAACACAAAATTTTTAATGCACTTAAAACATTATGAGGTTGGTTTTTTGTTTGTTTGTTTGTTTTCGTTAGTGTTTGTGTATTTAATGTGTAGTCCAAGACAACTCTTCTTCCAGTGTGGCCCAGAGACGCCAAAAGGTTGGACACTCCTGCCAGTTCCAAGATAGCAAGACACCTGAAAAGGAGACTCAATTATAGCTCAAGGCTCAAGGGAACTGAGGAAAAACTAAAGGTCTCGTGGAAGGTTGAATCATGGTAAAGCTGGCTGCCACAGAGACTGCCACTGGAGGAACAGCTGGGTCTAAGGGTTGTTGCTCTTACTCCGATACCCTGCCATCGAGGTGGGCCCCAGCACCCAGCATTGGGATCTGCCTGTCACCTCCCAGTCTCTGCTCTTTGTCTGCTGTCTCCTGTCAATGGCCCCAACTCTGCACTTCCCAGTTCAAGTCTCTAAAAGCTGGAACTTACCTGCCTTATAGATGGGTAACCAGCCTATGGGTTGTCTTCCTGGGGGTCAGGTACTCAGGTTACCTCTCCCCCGCCGCAGCTTTATCGTGCTCTAACTGACAAATAACATTGTGTGCATTTATTAGGTATACCACATCATGATTTAATATATACATATGTTGTGAAGTGATAACCACAGTAAGGTTGGTTAGCACATCCATCACCTTACATGGTTACCTTTTTGTGTGTATGTGTGTGGCAAGAACATTGCAGACCTACTCTCAGCAGATTTCAGTTACACAGCACAGTAGTGTTAACTACAGAATGCTTAGCTTTGTGTGTGTCCTTCTTACCTATTAGCCACTTGAGGGAACTTTTTTTTTAACTCTTGCATCTCTAAGCCTTACACATGGTGGCTGGCAGAATGTATGTGATGTGACGATTGTGTACATAACCACGACAGGTGGGATCAGAAGACATAGCTGGTTCACTGCATAATTTGAGCTTTGGAACAAAGCTCAAACCTCTCCAACAACTAGCAAGTCTGAGCCCCATTCTTCATACTCTCTTTATGTCCCTTTTATCTGCTTCAGAAACCAGACGCAGGAAACATCTGACCATAATAAAAGATTTCCAGTAAATTCTAGGTTTCCTCATTGAACAAGTCACGTGCAGCAAAGCTCTGTTGCCTTTAGGTCTGGGGTTCTGTTCAGTCACTTGTACAGCACACCACATGGCTGCCTCTGGCCTGGGAGCTGGGACCAGCTGGAGGCTGGGCTGCTTGCAATAAAAACGACGTGTCTGCTAGCCTGAGAGGGAGAAGTCTGGATATTCTTGCTCTGTTTCTTGCAAAGCAAACTTCTGAACTTGTTGAATACTGAATCTTCCCTTTTGCTGTCAAAATGGCTTGTTACTAAAATGGTCTTACATCCTGTAGAAGAAACACAAACAGTGATTGGTCGAACTGACTCTCAAGTCTTACTGGCTTTACTGTGCACAGCGAAGTCCATCAGAATTGACACAAAACATGGATGTGTCCCCAACTTCCTCCGGAAGTTTCTGCTCGCTCGTTTGTGTCTTCTTCAGTTCACAGACACATGCTCTGGGAGCGTCCCACTACCACCAGGAATAGTGTCTGTGAAAACTCGGACTTTTCTTGCCTGTAAGGCTGTCATCTCTTCAGTGCTTACCCCTTACATGCCCATCACACTTTATTGTCAGTGGCTATTAACTCATCTGTCTTCCTTGGCCGGAAGGCAAACTGTCTCTTATTTGGCTCCATTTCTCTAGAACAGGCACGCCTCAGAGATACTGACAGTCGGTTCCACACCGCTGTAATAAAGTGAGTATCGCAATAAAGCAAGCTGTAGTCTTTTTGCTGGTGGAGCGTCTTGCCTTCACTTCGTATAAAAAAATACATCTGTGAAGCATGATAAAATGAGGTGTGGAGGAAAAGGGGCCACATGTGAAGCCTGAGCAGCTCAGGGAGGCCTGCGTGGCGGCCTTACAAACTCAGAGACCTGAAGTAACCACATGGGGTGGTTTGAAAGTAAAACTTTCTAACAGAAAGCAGTTCATGGCGGGTAGTCATGTTCTAGTCCGGTGTTTTTCCCTAACAAAGGTCAATCTCTACCTTCACTGATACTGTCTGTGGTCTTTTTGAATCTATGATAACATACCTTTGGAATGTCGAATTTCCTTTTTCCGGGTCCCTCGAGGCACAGGAAACACCCCAGGAGAAGCCCACAAATCCTCTCATCATCCTTGTCATGGTGTTAACTGTTGACTGTTAACTCTCCTGTGCCCACTTGTGTGAGAAGTATGTGTCTGCATTTCACATTTTACCCAGTCTCTGAGGTCCCCACTCTGCTTTCTCCCGCCTCCCTGACCTAACACCAATGGTTTTCATATAACCCCCTGACGCCCCCTCTTTTGATTGTAATGTATAAAATAAGCTGCTAAACTGCCATTCTGCAGTGCATTTTCTCAGTCCCTGAGGTTTTGCTTCCCAGAAATTGTCATCAGTTTGGCTCAGATAAATTCAGGAAAATTGTCCACAGGTTTGAATGTTTTGTATGTTGGCAGAGATACGCCTGTATCTGGTGCATTATAGGCACTTCATAATATTTGTGGGGAGGAGGGAGGAAGTTTTGAAAGGCCTGGTCTATCTAGGAATTGCCATAGCTGAGGAACATCTGAGTGACACGAAGCAAGGACACCGCAGTAATTAAGGAGGAAAGCTGAACAGTGAAGGCAGTCGGGAACCTCCCATCCTTCCACACTGGCACCAGTGAGTTAGAGGGTCAAGTCCCTGAGCTGGAGGAGAGAGTTCTTTTTTAACTTTTTAATGATAATGTAAATAACACATGTTTACTATAGAAATTTTTCAAAAATACAGAGAATAAACACCTGTAATTCTTCCTCCCACAGATAACCACTGTTAACGCTGAATCTTTTTTCCTTTACTTTTCATTAAGTTTTAGGTTTTTAGTTAATCCTTAGCCTTTTTTCTTACATTTAGTGTGAAAAGTTGAAGAAATTATTTCAGGACTGCTTGTGAATACAAAGACAGTGAATTGCAATTGGAAAAAATACTTGTCAACTGCAATAAAAATTTGAGATGCTGTTTTTATTGTTAATGTTGGCAGTGACCTCCTCAGAAAGCCTTTTCTAATCTCCAGGTGAACGTGATCTCGCACCTAGAAAGCTCCTTGGCCAGTTTTCTCATCCTCCCCGCACTGACCTGAGGGGCTGCTTTTATCTTCTTAGAAGGAGGCCAGAAGCTTCACTGAACCTCTGAAGCTTCCCAGCACAAGGACAGTTCAAGGTTGACTTGAATTGAATGAGAATCTAGATGCATAATGCATTTTCCCCCAACCTGGGAAATACCACTCAGATAAAACATCACCTTTGAAAGAAAGCAAGGACGTTTACTAGTGTATTCCTTTGTTTACTAAACTTATTGACTAGTTCTGTGTGCTGGTCACTAAGCTAGGCATCAAAGCCTCAGAATAAATAGACAATCCTTGTCCTCAGGGAACTCGCAGTTTAATGAGAGAAAAAAGAAAGGTGAAGGGGGAGTGTAATGCAGTGTGATGATGCCATAATAGCAGCGCAGCGATGGCCCATAGAGGAGAATGGGCAGAATGGCTCAGAGAAGGCTTAAAAAAGAGGGGTGATCGAGTTGGGTCTTAATGGAAAAGTGACAGTTTTTTCCATGCAAACAGGCAGAGAGAACAGGATGTCTGATGTCTGAAGATATAAGGCACATACCTCTTTGGGGAAATGGAAGTAGTTTGGCATATCTGGGACATGAGGTTTGTTAGAGTAGCAAATGAGGGAAGGTGGTGAAAACCTTGAATGTCAGAAGTTGGACTTTATTTAATAGGCTATGGGAAGCATTTTAATCAAGAGCAAAGCCACAATCAGGTATATATCTTAGGAAGATCATGTAGCAGTGTAAAGTGGGAGTGGGCTAAGTTGAAGGCAGGTGTGTGGTTAGGAAGCTGTCAGGACAGTCCCAGCTGTCCAAGCAGATGTCCAGAAAAGACAAACCCTATAGAGGTGGAAAGTAAGTCAGTGGTTGCCTGCAGCTGGAGGCGGGGACAGGGGGTGACTGTGAATGGGCACAAGGGATCTTTTCAGGGTGGTGGAAGTGTTCTAAAACTGCATGTGGTGATAGTTGCACAGGTCTGTAAATTTTCTAAAAATCATTGAATCGTACACTTACATGAGTGAATATTATAGTCCGTAGATTATACTTCCACAAAACTCTGAGTGAATGGTGATGGAAGGAGGCTTGATTTGGGGTGGTGAACACACAGTACAGTATATAGATGATTTGTCATAGAATTGTACACCTGAAATGCATATAATTTTTTTAACCAATGTCACCCCCATAAATTCAATTAAAGAAAATCAGAGAGAGAAAGAAACAGGGACTTCTTTTCTGAAAGGGCAGTAGCATTAAGAGGAGACAGATATGAGAAACGGTGACAAAGAAGTAGAGTTTTAACAGCTCGACATTGGTTGTACCTCACATCATGGTCACCTGTCTGTTTAGCCAAGAATACTAATTGTGCTTCTGTTTACATTTTTGCAAAAAAGATGTCAACCCTACCTTTTACTTGGTAGGTTTCAAAGTATATGGATCTGCCCTTAACTACCAATACAAAATATCTGCCTCTAGATTCTTATACAAAACTGTACCTTCTAGTTCTCTGCCACCCAGTTCTTCGTAAACACTTGGTTATGAGGGAAAAATACAGGGTCCAGCACAGATAATGTTCCTTTTTTATTACAAAATTATAAGCATGTATTCCTGTAACATAACAATATCACATTCAAGGATACCATATGACACTTTAGGTGAAATGTTCAAATTAAAACTATAAATTATTACACCCATATTATTACCCTACCAACCACACTCAAGCAGGTGTTACTTCTGCTGGACCCTGTATGAGTGAAAGGTTGCTTGAAGGGTATGTGGCCCACTCGTTTCTCTAGAGTTGTTATTTACCAAGTAGCTATTGGGTGCCAGACCTTATGCCGGTGATATAGTAGTGAATAGAGTGGATATAGGCTCTGCCTTTATGGGGCTTATAGTCTAGCAGTGGGGACAGGTATTTACAGTTATGGTAATTACTGTGTTGAATTTCCATGTGCACCAAGAGAAAATGACATGCAAACTGAGATGGGAAGAATAATGCTGGGGTGGAAGAGTGGCTGTAAACACTGGTCCTATAACCATCCAGCTGGCATTTGTCTGTAATGAGTGAGTCTTTGAATGTGATCCCTTTGGAATCTGGGGTTTCTGATGTTACCCTGGGCCTTAAATGATCTTGGTGTCCTTTACAATTGCTTTCATTGAACTGTACGCCAGCTTTATGCCATCATTTGCATTGGCTGTATTATAAGAAACAGCCATATAAGATTTGCAGTTAATTACTATAGAAATATTGTGGAAGATACAGTCTTTAACATCATGCTTCATCCCGCTTTATAGAAACCCAGAAGAGAAATTTCTTTCTGGTCACTCCTGAGTATTCCCTTCAATGTTTTGGTCTGTGAGTTGCTCCGGAGCACCCTCTGGCATCTTTCTCCAGTTCTCCACAAGGGACATTGTCTCAGCCTGGAGTGCTCCATTCCATTCTTGTTAGGTTTAACCCTTACTTCTCCCTCACCTGTTAGTTTAAGGGTCACTTCTTTAGGGAAGCCTTTCCTAACCAACACCCACTCCCCTTCTAAACTAGTCTGGTTCCTAATAGAAATGTTCACAGCACTCTTTTCTTTTTTACTTAATTAGTTTTTAGTTAAATAATGTGTTGTTCATCAAGTTTTTCTCTCTCCTAGACTGATAGCAGGTAGATCCATGAGGTAGAGACCATGCTTTTTTTATTCGCTGCTATGTTTCAAAGTATAGTATCTTACACATAGTAGATGCCCAATAAATATTTACTGAACAGTTGAATGAACAAATGATTGAGTCAATGTGGGCGTTGAATTTTGTAACTTCTTTTTCCCCTTTGGCTGTTCGGATGCTCAGGCCTCCTTCATTCTGGCTACAGTGTTTGTATAGGTCCTCATGGCATGCATTTTGTACACTAACATTTCCCGACTACAAAATATTTTTCCTTTCTTTGACTTTTTCATTTTTTATTCCATTGTGTGTACCATAAATTCCTATAGGCCACTTTAAGCCTTTTGGAAACTATTGGGTATACGGCTAAGAAAGGAAAGGAAGAAGTCACAGGGAAATGTTAGTGTCTTTAACTAGATGCAGGAAGGAATTTTCCATTTGCTTTTTAAAAATTTTGTTTTCACTATGAGAAGGAAAAAGAAGTAAACTTGTCCCCTAATCTGGCAGGAAATGCCTTTGAAAAGCTCGAGGCCCCTCCTCCCTGAGGTGGTCCTCCCTGTGGCAGGAGGCTGGGGGCTGGGCTCACAGGGCCTCCCAGTCCAGAGGATGGTGGGCATGGGCCTGTGCAGCCTGTCTGTGCAGCTGAATTCTATTGCAGTTGGCTTTCCTTTGGGGAGGGTTTGGGCAGAGCCAGTGGGAGCTTGGTTTTCACTGTAAGAAGGAGAAAGAAATGAACTTGTCCTCTTGTGTTGCAGATTCAGTGGTTCTATCCTTTGACTCCGATGGACAAACTCTAGGCTCAGGTACCAGTCTCTCCCCTCTATCATCCTTTCAGCACTCAACATTGGCTGCATTTGAAATGGAGCCTAATAAGGTGGGGGTGGGGGTAATCTGGGGGTGGGCAGTGGAATATCTCAGAATTGTGGGAAAGCCTCAAGAAGCCTTTCTAGGAACTCAAGGTCTAGGAAGCAGCAGTGGGATACCACACCCGGAAGACTGCCAGTTGCTTTAAAAGTGTGCACTGAAGTGTTTTCAGGAGATGCTCCTTCCTCATTCAGGGTGGTCCAGGTTTATGTACAAGGGTACGTTTTCTCTCACAGAGAGCAGGGCAGAGGGCGTTGAGAGACGCCAAGCTCTGGCTGTGCTGGAGCAGACAAGCATTAGGGCTTTCAGCAGAATGCCAGGCTGGTGAGAGCATCGCAGCTTCCCAAGAATATACAACTCATCGCACGCTTACATGCACACCCTGTACACTCAAACACACAACCTCCAGGAGGTGCACTTTATTGTGCTCTTCACTGTGCACTCGTGCCAAAACTCATGCAGGCAGGCGCACTCGCCCTCTTCCCTGTGTCCACAGTGTAGGACACACAGCCCGGCACAGCTGTGCCTTTCACACAGAATCACCCAGGCTCGTTTGGGCTTGGCTTTCTCATGTCTGAGGGAGTCTACCTGCTCCACACCACAGTGCTGGTGGCAGTGCGCAGAAAGGGGTTACTTTGATTTTTCAGCCTGCTGCCATTGTATCCCTATGGGAGCCCTGGAAGGACATCACTTTATAAGAAGAGCATTTCTGTGCATTAATTCTGTATTTTTAGTTGCAGACAGTGGTGGGTTCTGCTTATGAATAACAGGGAGACTTTGCTGGCCTGCTGAGGACAGTTAACCCTTGAATCCAATAGGCAGGTATTTCACAAAGCAGCCGTGAGGTTCAGGCAGTTGTGGCCGTGTGGACAAGAGAATGATATTCAGAGAATATGGTCACAACTACCCCTGTTTACTGAGGACCTACTATGTGCGAGCGCTATGCTAAGTGCATTGCACATATCTCAAAAGGTAGACACTGCATCCCTACTTATAGATAAAGAAACGCCTGTTCAGAAGGTGAAGTGATCTGTCCAGGGCCATTGACCTCTGTCTGGCTCTGGAGCCTGTTCTCCCTCCTTGGCCACTCTGCTGTCTCCTTACGGTGTGCAGTGTCCTCCACCAAAATGCTGAGACAGAGGAGGTCACTTTAAAGCAGAGTGGACAGAGAGGAGAGTTTTTATTTCTTTAGGAAAGGACTAATCAGTTTGATTACATTAAAGTTAAGAACTTCTGTTAATCAAAAGACACCATTAAGAGTAAAAAGGCGCCCTGGCTGGTGTAGCTCAGTGGGTTGAGCTCGGGCTGGGAACCAAAGTGTCGCAGGTTCGATTCAGCCAGGGCACATGCCTGGGTTGCAGGCCGTAACCCCCAGCAACCGCACATTGATGTTTCTCTCTCTCTCTCTCTCTTTATCTCCCTCCCTTCCCTCTCTAGAAATAAATAAATAAAATCTTTAAAAAAAAACTCATTAAAAAAAAAGAGAGTAAAAAGGCAATAAAGAGTGCAAAATGATATTCACAACACAATTAACCAACAAAAGGTTTGTGCCAGGACTACAAAAGAACTACAAAATCCATAGGAATAAAGAAACGACCATATAGAAACAGGCAAAAAACCGAGTAAGTACTTCACAAAAGAGGAAATCCAAATGGCCAATAAACCTATGAAAAGGTGTTTGGTTGAGTTAACATATAGGGAGTGCATATTAGATTTATAGTGAGACACCACAACTCTTCTGCCAAAACTGCAAAACTTGAAAAGCCTAATGTTCCAGTGTTGGTGAGAATGTGGTACAGTGGAAACGCTGAGTCTCTCCTGGTCAGAGGATAAACTGGCTACAACCGATCTGGAAAAGACTAGCTAAATTTAAATACACCTCATAACCTGGCAGTTCCTCCTCTAGGTATGTTCTTTGCATAAATGGATGCTTATATACATACCAGGGTATACAGACAAGGGACATATATAAGAATCTATCTCTGACATTGAATGCAGCTAAAGGCTTGGATATAAATCATTTAGCAGCTATTTGAAGACTCTAAAATATAAATAGTAGCAGATAGATTGTGAGGAAAGACTAGAATTAAAAGCACTAACACAGTGACAGTGAATTTCTCATTTTTCTTCTGGTATCCTATGAAGTGGACGTGAGGCAGCCCAAAATCTAGCAGTGGACACCAGGGCACAGAGAGAATTCCAGAAGACCTTCCGTTATGATTCTACAGCTCAAATGGGGAATCCCGAGGGTGGTTTTTCCTTTGTCCTCTCAGGCCCTAGTGCCAGGCAGCCCCACAGCAGTGGTGGCAGCACCGGTGGCAGCAGTGGGGCCTTCAAGCACCGAAAACTGAGGAAGGCAAACCTTCCTCTCTGATTGAAGGAGCTGTAATCCCAAGAGGGTGACATGAAATCTGGTTGCTTTTTTCTCTCTCTGTCTTCTTGCTGCTTGGCCCCAGATTTGGGCATAGGTCGGGAAACAGGTGGCAGAATACGATAACTAAAACCCCAGCTTTCTGGCCAGAGGACAAAGAAGGGAAAGCCCAATGAACTGGAAAGTACAAGAGAAAATAGAGAGGGAGGATCTCAGGAAGGTGACTCCATGAAGTTGTTTATGAACTTCCGGGCTAACCCCTGAGCTGTGCATGCATGCATCTGATTCTAACCAGCATAACAAGGACTTTGAGAACTGCACTAAGGAACAGACCATGGCCTGAGTCCCAGGCTGAACGCTGGGTGGCACACTCAGAAGGCACACCTGAATAGGTTTTGAGAATGGAACTGGCTTTGAAACCACAACCCATAGAAGGCTGGTCAGAACTTGCTACCTAAATCCAACCTGGTTGATTATCTGGTAAAACAGAAACACCAACATTCTCTCCTAGATTTAACTAAGACCTCAGGTTTCATATCCAAAATTAACCATCAAATGAAGAACCAAGAAAATCCTGACTTGCATGGGAAAGACAATCAAGAGATGCCAGTGCTGAAATGATGCAGATGTTGGAATGATCTGACAGACTCTGAAGTAACTGTTATAAAAATGCTTGTGAAGTAAGGGCAGACACTGTTACGATGAATGGAAAGACAGAAGGTGTTAGCCATTAGCCCCCTGCCACACCAAAAAAATAAAAAGGTATAAAGAAGCACCAAATGGCAATACAAGAAAAAATACAACAACCCAGAATTTAAAAACTCAACTGAATGGGCTTGATAACAGAATGGAAATGGCAGAGGAAAAAGCATCAGTGAACTTGAAAATAAAGCAATAGGAACCAATCAATGTGAATAACAAAAGAAAAAGAGATTTAAAAAGTTAAACAGAGCCTCAGTGACTTGTGGGACAATACCAGAAGGTTTATCATCTGTATCATTTAAACTCCCAGAAAAAGTAGAGTGCAGTACAGAGAAATATTTGATGAAATAATGGCTAAAAAATCCCCAAATTTGGTACCCAAGTGAGGTTTATCCTGGAGATGGAAGGTTCAACATTAAAAAACTCAGTCCATGTGATCTACCATGTGAACTGTCAAAAGAAAAACTAATGGTCATGTCAATTGATGAAGAAAAAGCATCTGCCAAAATTCAACATTTACTCATGATAAAAAACAACAACAATAACAACAAAAAACCTCTCAGCAAGCTTAGGTGTGAACTTCTGCAACCTGATATGGAGCATCTACAAAAAGCCTATAGCAAACATCATACTTGATGGTAAAAGACTGCCCACCCCTAAGATCAGGAGCTACTGCTGAAAGTCCTTGCCAGTGCAATAAGGCAAGAAAAAGAAATAAAAGTATATGGATTGGGAAGGAAGAAATAAAATTAAGCCTCCTCATAGATGACATGATTGCCTACGTAGAAAATCCCAAGGGATCTACAAAAACAAAAAATAAAAACAAAACAACCCTCCTAGAACTAATAACTGAGTTTAGCACAATGACAGAATATAAGACCAAAACACAAAAAAATAATTGTATTTCTGTATGCAAGCAATGAACAATTGAAAATCAAAATTTAAAAAAATCATTTACAGAATCCCCCAAACCAAGATACTTATGCATAAATCTAATGAAATGTGTAGGATCTGTATATCTGTATGTTGATGCTTGTTCCTCTCCCACTTTTTCTTCCCTGTTTACCCAACTGTTGAAACTGTGACCTAGGAATCTCCTTGATTCTTCCTCTTTCTCACCCTTTTTCACCCTTTTTAAAATCTGTTTTTTAAAAGATTTTATTTCTTTAGAGAGAGGGGAAGGGAGAGAGAAAAAGAGGGAGAGAAACATGGATGTATGAGTAAAGCATTGATCAGTTGCCTCTCACACACCCCCAACCCAAGACCTGGCGGGCAGCCCAGGCTGTGCCCTGATGGGGAGTCAAACTGGCAGCCTTTCGATTTGTGCCTGACCGGTGTGGCACTCAGCCCATCGAGCCACACCAGCCAGGGCTTCACTTTTACAGTGTGTCCTTGTCCAGCCACTTCTTTCTAGCACTGCTATCCAAGTTACCATCCTCTCTCCCTTAGACAAGTGAGCATTTATTCTAACTGGTCTTTCTGTGCTCATTAGTTGCCTCCCAGCAGTCCATTCTCCACTGTAGTCAGAGTAATCTTTAGAAATATAAATCAGATCATATCTTGTCTGCACTGAAATCTTTCCAGTGACTTCATGGTGCACTTAAAGGGAATCCAGACTCTGATATGCAAGGCCCTGCTTGCTGGCTCCTGCTCCAGTTTCTCTCTACTTATCTCTGCACATTAGTCCACTTTCCCCTCACTGACCCAAAGCCACAATGGCACGCCTGCTGTTCCCTAAATGTGCCAGGTCTCTTTCTGCCGCAGGGCCTTTGTACCCGCTGTTTTCCTCTACCTAGACTTCCTCCTGCTTTGCCTGACTGTCACCGGTTTCTGTTCACATGTCACCTCTGCAGGAAGACCTTCCCAGACCACTTTATCTAAAGTCATCTACTCTTTTGACACCTAGTCCTTCTCTAGGAAGTTATGTCTTTATTCCTTGTAAGCACTCATCCTTCCTTCAGATCATCAGTCTTCCCCCTAGAATGCAGGCTTCATTTGGCCAGAGACCTTGCCTGTCTCATTCATCATTGTGTCCCCAGCACTGAGAACAGTACTTGGCATATAGCAGATACCCAGTAAATATTTGTTGAATGAAGAGTTGAAAAATAGAAACAAAAATGTCCATCACTTAATGGATACTTAAGGATTGCATCAGTAGCAGTGCATCCATCTAGTGAAATACCATGCAGCCCCTGAAAATATTGATGCAGTTTTATTTTCATCGACAGAGAAGATGTTGAGGATGTTGTTGAGTGAACAATACAGACATATTGACATATTGAGTCTGTATGTAAGTAAAATTATATATGCACATTCACATATGTATTTATGGAAAGAGACTTCTGAGAAGATACTCATGAAAATGTTTGTAGCAATTAACTTTTGATCAGAGTTTAAAATATTCTCATTTCACTCTTTGTAAGTTTTTTACATTTTGATTTGTATGGTAAGCACGTGTTACTCCTGTAACTGGGAAACACAAAATTATTTTTGGAGAGAGGGACACATTTCTGTTTTATGTAATAATTGCTTGGTGGTTATTTATACTTATGTACCTACTAGGTGGTGAGGTCCATGAAGCTTAAGGTACAGACTGCAGAGTGAACTGTTTTTGTGTTTTTTTTTTCTATTTCTGGCCCCCGCTGTTCTTTTGCCATGCTTTCCTCATAGTCCTCCGGCAGGACGCCCTGGCATGGTGTGGACACACTTGATGTCATGCATCAAACTGGACTCACTGCATGCCCAGCTCTAGATGTCTGCTGTTTTCCCAGGGCAGACGGGAAATTGGTGCATGACCGCGTTGCCTTCACTGGGATGGGGCTTCTCTTTACCACCGGAGGCTCCACTGTCCCCTGGCCCCCAGCAGCGCCACACTGCAGAGGGGCTGTGCTGCGCAGAGGGAGGGCTGACAGTTACAGGGGGCGCTCTCCTCGCCCCGCCCGTGCCAACCTACATCCATTTGAGGTTGGATTTCTGTTTATGAACCTCCAAGTTATTTTACTGGGTCACTTAATTTAGTCCAGGTCAGCGAATTTATGTCTGTTTATTTTATAAAACTGCTTTTCCTATTTTGGTTTGTCTTTGATTAATTGATCCTACATTATGATTTATTTCTCTGACTCAAGATGATGTGGGAGCTGTTTGCACTTTGGCCAGCCCCTCTCAGCCTCTGTGGACTCCCATAATTCATGTGTGGGCTCGGCTAGGGCCTTTTGACACCACCCTCGGGTGGGGGATGGGAGATAAATAGTAGATCATTGCTCTCACAGCAGCTGCTCTCCTAATATGAGGGTCTCATTTTTGCTTTCCTCTGAGAGCCAGTGGCATAACATGATGAAGTTTCAGAGTCAGAACTGGGCCGGATCAACAACATCCCAGCTAGTCCACTTACTGATTGGGAATATTGGGCACATTATTTGCTCATCCCTAAGCCTCTGTTTCCTCATCTGTAAAAAGGAACTGATACTTACCTCATAGGGTTGTGAGGTCTAAATTAAGAGTGGAGATGAAGGTGCTGAGGGCAGCATGAGTACACAGTAGATGCTCAATAAACAGCAGTTCCCCATCTGTAGTCGTCACCAACTTCCTCCTCCATGCAAACTGTGACGCGTGTTGCTCGTGTTCAGTGTAGCCCTTGACTTTTTTTGAAGACTGTGCAGTGCCACTTCTTCAGAAATGAGGGCCCTGTTTTGGTTAAGATGGGTCCTCATTTCATCTACCCTTATGCCTTCTGCACTTTGTAACTCATCACAGCTTGGAGGCTGGGGCCAGAGACCCCTTTCAGGAAGATCTGGCAGCAGGGCTTCTCCTCCTGTGTGGTTGGAGTTTTCCCGCCCAATGGCCTGTCCTGCCTTTTGTGTGTTCTAATATAAAGCACTGCAGTTTTCTGATAGAATGAAGTCTGTAATTTTATCCATATACTAAACTTTATGTACCTCAGTAATGTTCCTCAGACTTATCTTCATATAAAATACCCATTGCTCTCAACAGCAGTGGTTATTTAATGAGCATCTCTCTGTGCAAAAGCGTCGTGACAGCTGACTGGAATTTGTGGTGGTTCTTTAGAATGAAAAAAGGAAGGGGACCTCCTGAGACCCAAAATGCCAGTAGCACATTTGGCTCACAGTGTGCTCCTGTAATCCCTGAAATTCCACTTTGGGTCTCAGTGGCATGGAGGTAGACCTAGAGTAGGACGGGGACCTCAGGGAACTCGCAGGGAGGTGTCCTTTCAGGCTTGCATGGAGTCTCACAGCAGTATGGTGCTTCCGGTTGTTGACACGTGAGCATGTGGATAGAAAGTGATAACCTTCGTGCACAAGGCTGTGATAATCAGGAGAGGACTTAGGGTTATCTGAATAGGGCACTGTGGAAACATTTACAATTTTCTCTACATTGTAGAATTATGATGAGCAAAATGAAATGCAGAGTTTTACAGAGTATAGTAAATGTTGAATAAAAACCAGCATATGTCAATGTTCATAAATTTTTATTCCTCAATACGTGGTCAGTTTTCATAAATGTTCCATATATGCTTGAAAAGAATGTGCATTCTTTACTTTTTGGATGTAAGGTGCTCTGTGTATCAGTTAGTTCAAATTTATTAATTGTTCTGTTTAAATCTGAACTCTCACTGATGTTGTGAGCCTGAGTTTTCAGTCTCTATGTGTTTCTGCTGTGATGACAGGAGATCCACTGTGTGTTTCTTGTTGTAATTCTGTCAATTCTGCTTATGTACAGGGAAGTTTCATTGTTAGGTGCATACACACTTGAGTTTATGGCCTCCTTTAATTTATGTCCAGTTTCTGAATCTTCTAGGAGTTTATATGACTTAGAACACCAATTTATCCCTTTGAAATGGCAGTGGAAGAGTTAATGATTGATTTCAAAGACTTTAGGTGTCTGAAAGAGCACTCTCTGCACTTACAGGTTTGACTCGGTGCAGGTGCAGAAGGAGAAGAGCAGAAATTTGCATCATTGAGGCCACTTCCCATCTGGAGCCAGGCAAAGGACACACATGTGCTCCTCCGTCAGAGGGTTTTGTACTGCCTGGCTTTCCAGCCTGGGCGAGGCAGGAAGCCTGAGCCACCAGACTAAACATTTCTCCTTCACTGTGCAGCTGCAGGCTTGCTGCTTTGCCACCTGGGAGGAGAGTCCCCAGGTGCTGGGGAGCCGATGTGCACATGAGCGTACCCTCAGGTGTCTGGCTCATTTGGGAGTCCAAGAGTCTTCTGTTCTTATTACAGAGTTGGGATCAGTGGACTGCCAGGGAGACCCAGGCTTGACTGCGAGCCTCCCCAGCGGTGAATTGTCCCTGAGAGTTGGTACACTCAGATAGCATTTCCATTGTATAAGCTGAATTCACAGGCAACTTGAAGGACACGTTTATATACCGTGAGATGCTGTGGGATCCGCAGCCTTGACCAAACCCAAGAGGCAGAAGCTCTGCACCTGCACTCACAGAGCATCGTGTTCTGCCTTCCTGATCGCGTTCTATTCTAGTTTACATTTCCTATAGGTTTGGTTCCCTGCTCGGTGGGGACGCTGTGAGGAACTGTTTGTGACCATGAGGCATATTCAGTAACAGCTTATAAATGAGAGTGGGGCGCTCGTCAGCCGGGACCCCTGCCTGCATTGGAGATGGGGCAGTCAGCGGTTACTGAGGAGCCTCAGGAAGTCTTGGTGGAGAAGGTTAATTGTAGGCTTTTATAAATGACAGGAAGGAATTATTTTGGAAAATTTGGAGTCCTCAAAAGGGAGCCCCAAAGTAAAAGCTAGAAACCGAAATGAGGGAAGAGTGCCTAAGGAGAGCCGGGCAGGCCCTCCACAGGCAGGTGACTGTGAAGTGATCTGGGAGCCAGGAAGGGCCAGAGCAGGGGAAGCTCTGGAGCACAGGGTACTCGGGCTAGTGACCAGGAGGGGCAGCTGCCACTGCCACCATGGCTGCCACCGCTAACATTGCCCCCTCGTGGTAAGGGGCGGAGGAAGGCCAAGAACCCAGGACTAATTATTAGGAAGCTACTTATTAGGCTCCCTTGGTCATTTGGTTATTCTGTATATTCTTCCATTTATTCGGCAGTTATGGGCACCCACTCCAGGCCAGTCCCTAATTAGGTGCTAGAGAAACAGATAACATATGTAGTGAGGATTGTTCAATTGTGAGCAGCAGAAACTGACCCTGGCTAACTCAGAAAAAGGAATTTACTGGAAGGACATGAGTACCTACGGAATCAAGAGCCACACAGCAGGCCCACAGAAAGGACACGAAGGGCAGTGCCTGGAACCTGGGGGCCGGCACATCGTCTGTCTCTTCAGCCCACTGTTTTCTCCCCGGTGTCACTTAGCTTAAGAAAGGAAGAGTCTAGCCAACCCAGCTTTGCTCAGTCTCTACGCGTTGGACTGGCAAAACCCAGATCAGTCTCACCACTTGCCAGCAATGATAGAAAAGCAGTTCCTTGAAAGAAATTTAAGGGGTTTATTTCTGAAATGAGGGAAAAAAACAGCAGATGTGGAGTACAGG
This sequence comes from Phyllostomus hastatus, assembly GCF_019186645.2. NCBI lineage: Eukaryota > Metazoa > Chordata > Mammalia > Chiroptera > Phyllostomidae > Phyllostomus > Phyllostomus hastatus. Next base: position 29,511,274 of record NW_025334013.1, read on the forward strand.
CTCATGAGCAACCAATGGCAGAAATGCATTAAGTTCTGTATGTTTCGTGACAAGCATGGAGGAGGGGGCACTTAGGCTGACAGCTGAGATCAGAGAGGTGTCATTCATTCACTATTGTTTTCACGTGGCAAGCACAGCATTAGTGATGACGCCTGAATAGAACTGCTAGTCCCATGGAGGAGAGACACTAGTCAAATAACCTGACAAATGTATGATTCCCAACTTGAACCTAAGGGCTCTGAGAGCAAGTCAGGACATGCTGAAGGAATGTGTGAGAGGTGGCAGTCTAAAAAGGAGGGACAAGGAATGCTCTCCTAAAAGAATATTTTTTAACTAGAGTGTAGTGAGCAGGAATTAACCAACTAAAGAGGTGAGAACACATTCCAGGTAGAAAAAAATCAGTTTCTCAGAAAAAGTCCTGTTGAGAGAGCTCGTGGCTTATTCCAGGAATGGAAACAAGGCCAGAATGGCCCAAACAGGGAGGACAGGGGAGATGGTACAAAGTAGGAATAGAAAGGTGGGCAGAGTCCTAATCACAAAGGTGCTTGTGGCACTACAGAAATATCGGATTTGGCTTTGGTGACAGCTGTAATATATCTTGGGGATGAGTGGGTGTTTGCCAAGTCAGCAAGGGCAGTGAGGGTTTCCAGGATGACAGGAATGCTGCCTGCAATGGCTGTCAGGCATAAAGGCTTCCTGGACAGGAGTGGCCAGAGGTGTGGCTGGGAAGGCAGGTTAGAGGCATTAAGAGGTACCTGCATTTTCTGAGTAGCAGTGAAAACTAGCAAAAGCAGTGACCATGGTATAGGGAGGAGGATCTGTATTTAGAAATGAGACAGGGTACACCAAAAAATTCTTTCTTGGAGAGCTGGATGATGATGGTATTATGAAGCAAAACAAAATCAGAAACGGCTTGGGGACAGGGTGAAGATAAGTCTGATTTGCAGCATTTGGGGTGTTGAGGTGACTGTGGGTCATTTAGAAGCAATGTGTGGGGATAACCAATGCGAAAGGGGTGGGAGTGATGTCTTAGGTGAGGGGAAATCATGTACAAAGGCCTGAAGGGGGGTAAAGAGACTTTGGAGTAGAAGAGAATAGTTCAGTCTGGCGGGAGCACAGAGTAGGGCAGGGCAGGGTAAGGGCAATGCAGAGGCTCAGAAAGTAAATTCAGAATGATTGCTGTAGACCGTATCATGAAGGACCTTGTAAATCAAGAGTCTGGGATTCATTCTAAGAACAATAGGGACCATTCAAAGGCTTTAAGCAAAGTTATGACATAACCATCTTTACCCTATAAGAAGATAGCTCTGATTACACCATGGGGAATTGGTTAAAAAAAGACAAGACAGGAGGCAGGCAGAGGTGGTAGGAAGCTGTTACTGTCATCAAGGCAGGAGGTGAAGAATAGTAGAAATGGAAAAAAAGCAGATTTGAAATCCATTGAGGAGATGATACTAAAAGGACATGGTAATTAAGAAAGAAGCAGGAGTCAAGGAATCCTCTCAGGCTTCAAGCTTGGGCAGCTGGATGACTAATGGTACCATTTGTAAGGTAGGGAATACTGGGGAAGAACCAGGTTCTGTGTGTGTGAGGGTGGTGAAGATGACTCTGTGGGGTGGCCTGCGTTTTAGGTGTCTGTAGGACATGGCATGTCGGGTGGGGGTGCTGGGCATGCAAGTCTGGAGCTCAGGAGAGAGAGTTGGGCAGGAATGAGAGACTTAGTTTGGGTGCAATGAAAAGATCATTGAATAGTTTAGTAAAGCTAAATTGAATAGTTGAACAAAGTGAAGTCTAGACTGGATAAGGAAGAAGATCAAGCAAGAAGGAGAAACAACTAAAAAACAGATAAAATACATGAACAAAGTTTTTTCAGACACTGAATGATAGGTGTCACAGGACACCGATCTCTGAAAGATGGGAAACAAATAAGGTTAGCTCTGTAATCACCCATGCTTGCGGCCTGGACAGAGTTTCCAGACTACAGCACGGGAAAGAAGAACCCAGACAGAACCCAAGAGAGTCTTAAGAGGAAACAAGAGTTGAGAATTTAAGAGACTGAAGCAGCCAGAACTCAGAGGCAGCACACCAGAGGGGAGAGCACTGCACACAGAGAGAGCTCTGGAGAGCTGTCGAAGGTCCCCACGGGCTCAGCTGGCCAATGCATCCATGTGCAGAAGCAACCGGAAGCCAGAGAAAGAACCACTGGGAAGCAACAGCAGATCCATCTCCACAACAGCTCACACGGCCGGGAAGTGGAGGAAAACATCACAGTGCATGGGGCATCGCATAGCAAACTCAGAAGGGTATTAGTGCCTTAACTGTGGGCAAAATTGGGTGCAAAATTAGTCCTACAGTACAGTTCACTTTTGCCTCTAACTCCAACCTTACAAAGCTTAAAAGCAAGCCTTGAAAGGATCAAACTGTTCCCAAGTAATTTAATTGCACTTCATAAATTCTTAGGGAATGCACAAATAACCTGCATGCAACCAGGTAAAATTCACATGGCTGGCATCTAATCAAGAATAGCCAGGCAATTCAGAGAAGCATAAAAATACAACCCATAATGAAAAGAAAACCAGTCCATAGAAGCAGGCCTAAAGATAACACAAGTGATAGAGTTAGTAGACAAAGACATTAAGTCACATTTCATATCTTCAAGAAGGCAGAAGTATGAGAACATTAAGACATAAAAGATATAAAAATCCTAGCGATGAAAACATAAGTGAGATGAAAAATATACTGAATGGATCAACAGCATATTAGACACTGCAGAAGAAAAAGTGGTGAACTGGACGATATGTCAGTAGAAATTATCCAAATTGAAATTCAGAGTGAAAAATTACTGGAAAAGGATTAGCAACAGGGAGTGGTGGGACTTCAAGCAGCTTAATACATACCTAATGGGAGCCCAGAAAAGAAAGGAAAAGACAGAAAAATCGAAGAAATAATACCACCCCCAAAATTCAAATTTGGTTAAGCTGTAAACTCACAGATCCAAGAAGCTCAGTGAACTATACCACCATGAGTGCTCCACCTCACTGCCCACAGGTGCTTGGCATTTGAGAGAAAAAGCAGCCTTCTTGGAGAGCTGCGGGAAAAGCCAGGTCGCGCTGGGCAGCACCAGGCTTCAGGTCTGTCCGTAGGTATAGAGGGAGGTAAGCCAGGTGGTTGGAATGGGGGTTCTGAAGGTATTCCGAGAAACATTTGAAAAGGAGATTGGACGGGGAAGAAAAGCCTGGCAGTGGAATGGGGATGAGAGAGGAAAAAGTCCACGGACCAGTTTAACTGTGGTTATACCCGTTATACCTGGGAGATTCGGCTCACTCTAGTTTTCCAGAGCCTTCCTCCTGTTCCCGAGAGGCCTTTGTTCAGGGCAGCACATCCTTTCTCCTGGTAAATGCCCTTCTCATCACGTGTGTCATGCAGAAGCATACTTTTTTATAAGCCCCGTCTCCTCCATCACTGAGTTGAACAGGTGTGAGGAGGTGATGTCAGCTGGACCATTCCTACCCGCCCTGGGACGTTTTGCCATTAGGAGCAGAGAGGTTAGAGTCCCGTTCTCAGTGGCAAAGCTGAAGACGTGTGCCTGCAAGCTGCGGGCTCCACATTTCCCAGCTCAGGAAGAAAGCTGGTTGGGGGAGAGTAAAGCTAGTGGGGGAAGGCCCGATGGCACCCCAGTCACTTTCAGTCATCCCTGAAGCCTTCTCTGCACCCTGGCCCTTCCCACACATTGGCTATGTGAGCCATTAAATTGCCCTATTTGTCTAAGTTAGTACAGCCACTGTATAGCATGTGGACACACTGGTGCATAGGCAGACGCCTTCATTTGTCTCCCTCTGTCCCCTCAAACTGTTTTCAGTGTGGGAAGTCCGGAGAATTATATATTGATACCTCTGAGGTAATAAAAATCTCATGGTCACATTGAGTCACCAGTTCCAAAATTAGAGTGTCCAGCTTTATGTAATAGCGATAGTATAGCATTTGGGTAGACTAATTTGATTTGTTTTTATGAATATCGTGACCAAATAATCCTGATGACAGTCAGCAGATATTTACTGACCATCTACTGTGCGCAGCCTCAAAACAGAAATGCTCCCAGCCTGCGTGAGCTGCCAGCCGAGGACAGAGCTTACCTGTTGTCAGCCCGCCAGCTGCATCCGCCCACGGGCATAGTGTGCGAGCCTCCTGATCTTGAAAGTTTTCCTTGCATCTATTGCCAGTACTTACAAAGATTTTACCTTAAGAGATCCAGGTTCTTGGCTTTGGAAAAATCAGAAGATGTGGCATTGCTTGGCCCGAGTCGCTGCCTGGCAGAGTTGGCTGCCAGCTGGGGCTGCTGGAGGCCGCCCTTCAACAGGGCGTGCAGCTCCCAGTGGAGCCGTTTCCTGCGGGCCCGTGTCCGCTGTCGTCGCTGAGCCACACGGCTGCCTTTTCGTAAAGAATAAAGTGGAATATTTCTGATATTCTGGTGTCCTAACAAAAGAGAGAAAACAGACCAAGAGAACCATGGAAGGGATATAATTTCTTTAGAAATATAAAGTGTTCCTGCACGTTCAATTTGCAATTCGTGTGCGTGCATGTGTAAAACAAAATTTTAGATGCCATTGGAAAATAAACCACAGTTATAATAATGATTACTACACAGAAAATATGTGGTTAAAAAAGACACTTAAACAACTTGTTTTTAATGCAGCCAAAATAAATGGCGTGAGCTTCTGTGGGCGGGTATTACCTTCCCCCACTTCCCTCATTTATCTGCGTTCTTCCTTGGCCCCTGACATTTGAGTTGGCAGCAGGGAGAAAACACTTTCTGGCCTCTCTGGAAGGAATCGACCGAACTGTGGATTCTTCCTGCACCCAAGGCGTCCACGAGGGCGCAGCCAGGTCTAAGGAGCAGTAGCAGGATAGTTGCCCAAAGGTTATGGCCACCTGTGGGGAAAAGCAACAGGTGTTTGTCCAGTTAATGAGATTTGCTTTTTCACGGACTGCTGCTAAAGTAACATTTTGCAAATTTTGTTTTTCATTTATGTTTTCAACTGAAGCCTTTTTTTGTTTTTCTTACTGGTTTTCATAAGTTCCTGATATTATTAAGCAAAGCTTCTCACCTTTTTACTTGAGTAAGAGCAAAACCAGAATTACTTTGAAGAAGGGCTTTCACTTGCTAAAGTGTGTTTGTTCTCTTGGGAGGCAAGCCTGCTGTCGAGTTAGGTGTCCTGGTTGGCATCTTCAGTTTTAAGAAGAGAAACTATTCTCTCACCGCAGCTTAGCTGCCCACAAAAGCACACAGGTCTGGCCTTAACTGGGCTCGAGAATGACTCTGGGGGTACCTGTCACTATGTGTAACTTCTCGTTCTTGCTCTTTCACTGCTTATTGGAGGCCAGGTTCCTCAAAAGCTTTGCCGTCTCGCCTTTTCCATTTGGCTGTTTGGTTTTCGTATTCGGTTTTCTCCTCAGATTCAGTCAGGCTGGCCGAGAGGTTCACTCATAGACCACCTTATTTTGGTGAAGCCGTTCTGAACACACACACTGCAGTCATTGGTCAGAGTTATGGGGAAGCCATTCTGAACACCACACACACACAAACATACACACACACACACAGAGCAGTCATTGGTCAGAGCTATAAGAAATAACCTTATGATACATCCTGTCACTTTTTTTTTTTTACAAATATTTTTGGGGACACTGAGGAAACTTCCCTCAAGTCTTAGTATCAGGAATAGCTACCGTTCTCCTGGATTATTTATAGACACTGTAAACTGTATCAGTGCTTTGCATTTAGTTTCAACTGTGAGTAGTCCTGGGGACAGATCTTCAATCCTCCTCCAGCAAGCAGAGGACCTTAGGACATCCGCTTTTGGTGTTCTCTTCCTGGCTGCGTTTGACTGTTTTTTCCATGCTTACTTACCTTTTGGACCCCACATGTCTTCTTTTCAAAATCTTGCACTTTATACAGTTTTTTAAGAAAACCATTTCAATTTCCTTTTAGAAGGGGACAAGATATAAATAACATAAAATATTTGTTATTTATCATTTGGTATAAACGTCTTATCAATTTGTTTTTAGATTTTGTTATAAATTTCCTATTCCCTATGTAATCAGATCTATACATTGTTTGTGACTGTCATGTAGGGGATTCTTGCTCTGGATTTGGGGACCCCTTGGCTGCCACATCTTCACCCCCCAGTTGATGTGGCTGATTGATAAAAAATTATGCTTAGAGCTTAGAGGAAGCAGAGATAATGTCTCACCCTCTTTTCCAGGTGTCCAATTTTATGGTTTACTTAATTTTATTTTCAAATACCACATCTAAGCAGGAAGGCAATTGTAAAACAGCCTAGGCCTGGTTGGCCTAGATGTCCTGCTAAATACCTGGCATCAACCTGGTCCTTCACAAAACAGACGTCCAGTACGTTTTGTGACTTAAGTTCAGTTGTGGCTTATGTATTTAGATCTATTCTTTGAGGCAGTTGTCTGTCCCGATTGTCCAGGTCTGGGGAATGCAATCTGCTAGTGTCAGCAGTGGGTTGCCTTCAGTGACATTTTCTGCTTTCTTTTCTTTTTCAGAGTATGATCGATTGGGCTTCCTCCTGAAGCTGGACTCTAAACTGTGAGTAGAATGAGAAAATGTCTTGACTCTCTGATAGAGAGGTCTGTAAGAGCTGGCTTCCAACTTTGAAGAGTCAGCTGTCATCACCCTTGTGGTTGGGGGCGGGGGTTCCCTGCGGCCTCTGCCCTCAGTCTGTCAGCAGCCTGCAGGGGCCTGGAGAGGATGGCATTGTGGCTGCACACATAAGGCCTTAGACTTGGCTGGCACAGCAGCTCATTAGAGAAGGAGTCACTCCAAGGAGTTCGAGGGACAGGAGGCCCCCGGAAGGGCTTCTGCTCCAGAATAGTTGATGATTGAGTTGCAGCTGGAGGCAGTGGCCTCTCGGAGATGCTCTGCTGCTTGGCATGCAGAGCCTTCTGTGATCAGGCCCCTGTCTTCCCTCATTACCCTCCCACAGGTGAACCCTCTGCTTCCCAATACTTTTGCATTATGTTCATTATCTGTGCCTGAAATTTCCTTTCCTTGCTTGTCCACTAGGAAATTCAAAGACTTCCTCCTTTTACACAAAAATATGTTTTCCTCTAGGCTTCCTGTGAATTTTCTGCCCCTGTCAAAAATTATCTCATTGTTCTATAATTAACCATGTAATGTGTATTAATTTATTAAGAGCACAGGCTCACAGCCAGGCAAAGCTTTGTTCAAATCCCAGATTGCCATTTACCCTCCTTGTGATTTGGGACAAGCTACTTAGCCACTCTGGGTCTCAGTTCTTCTGTAATGTGAGGATAACGATATACCTGCCCCACAGTGTTGTGGTAAGGATTTAGTTGAAATGATTACTTGGCTTTCAAGTAATGGTATTTAATCCTTCCAGAATCCTTCCTTGTTCTTGCCTTCTCTGTCTCCCTAGAACCTAGACATGCCTGGCACGTTTGTTACTGGCTCAGTAACCATTGCCACCTGGCCACAGGGTGGCTGGATGGATGATAGGAGGGTGCCTAGATCAGGAAGCCTTGAGATGAGGCTCCGTCCACTCTGTGTGTTCATGCCCTGTGTAGGACCCCTCACACGGTCGATGTGTGATAAATGGCTGCAAAACCGGCCGTGGCTGTGTTCTGTTGTTAGTCATCTGTGTATACCCAGGACCCCTGTCCTGCACGAGACAGACATGAAAGGTCAGATGGTGTCCGTTTCCTCTCTTGCGTGAGGCCTTGACCACAGCTGCTGCTTCTGGTGGTGATGGCTGCACGTGTATACAAGACATCAAATCTGGGGCTCTTTGGCTTTCCCACTGAAGTGCCGGGCATCTGGCTTCCTGGCTCTGTTGCCTCATACTGTGAGTTCAGGAGTTGTAATTCTCCCAGATTTCTACATCATGGAGGCAGCCATGAGGGAAGAATGGTCTGCTCTTCATACCGAGCTAGTAGAGCGATGTCAGCTATGTGTTAACATCCTGGGGAATGGGGCTTGATTATGCTAGAAGGCCACAGGCTTCACTTTTAGAAAATTCTAATTTAATGCTTTAGGCAAAAAAAAAAAATCAAGTATAAGCTATATACAAGTGAAATGCCACCCAAAGGGAAGGTGGAGTATTACCGAGTTGAATGACGCTGACGAACAAGACATGTTATGTAGCATACGTTAACTACAGTATTTAAACTGTCTTCAAGAGCGTAATGAGGAGGATTAGGAGGACACTCTCGCCCTCCTGCCCTGGCAGTTGGGTGGCTCTCAGGAGGCTGTCGAGTAGCTTTCTGTTGTGTGCCAGGCTGGCTCTGTGAACCCGTTGAGTCGGCTTGGTCTTGAGCCCAGGAAGCTGGCTTGGCCTCGTTTGGTTTAACTCACAATTTAATGTACAAGATAGAATTTTTCCTTTCTTACTGCAAAGGCTTTTCCAGTCCAATGCTCTCCGCAAAAGAAAGCACAGATACATGGGAAAGGTTTTTACGTGCTTCCAGGGAGAAGTTTCCAAATTAAGGATTCTGTTTTCAAGGGAAGTCTTTCTTTGCTGTGCTGTGTTCTATTTCTGACGTGTAGGAAACGAGTTGAACTTGGATCAGGAAAGCTGGGCTTGAATTCTGCCCCTGCTGCTCAAAATTAAAGGACCTTGGATAATTCGTTTTAGATTTTGGAATCCCAGCTTTTCCTTAGATGTAGATAACAATACCTGCTTCTAAGGTTTTATGAAAATTAAAGGGTTCTGTAAATTATAAGTATATAAATATAAGAATTTGTTTTCATTTATTTTGATTGGATCCATTTAGCTTCTTAAGTATAAGAATTCATGTTCTGAAAATTTTTCAGCCATTCCTCTTTAAATACTGCCTCTGCCTACTTTTTCTACTCCTCTCCTGAAACTGATGAAGTGAGACCTTCTCATTCTAGCCTCCAGGTCTACTATATTTCGTATTTCCATCTTTGATCCCCTCCACATTGAGTTGGAACTGGAACCCCAAAGGACTCAGTGTAAGGATGAACTAGAACTAAGCCTGCACTGTTTCCATTCAAAACCTTGTCTTTTAACTGCAAACTCTGTTGTTTGGTTTGGGGGGCGGGGAGAGGCAGCGGTTTTTGGAGCTTAGAAACATGGGCTGTGAAGTCAGACATGAATTTTTAAAGCCCAGTTCCACATTTCACTGGCTATAATCTTGAGTGAGTTATTTACCTGCTAAGCCTCAGTTTTAAAGTGGGAGTAATAGTAGTCTCCCGAGGATGAAATTCAGCGTGCTCTACACCCTTATCGGTGTCTGGAAAACTGGGAAGGATATAGCCCCCAAATGCTCACCTCTTGCTCCATGCCCCAGATTTCATTTTTTCACTCATTCATTTACTAAATATTTCTTGAGCACCATGTACTTTGTATTGGGGATAATACTGAAAATTCTAAGCCATATGGACAGCCGTTCTAAGTTTGATTGGAAAGGATGCCTTGTAAACTAAAATTTTAGTGACTAGAGGAGGAGTAACGAGAACAGCGAGGGAGGGTAGGAGGTAGTATTTCTAGATAGCATGAGCAGTGAGCAGGCTTTTGTTTTGTTTTGAAATAAGGTGGCTGGGAAGCGTAAAGGGAGGACAAAGAGGACACAAGGGATCCTCAGGTGTGCCGAGTATAGAAGAAAGAGCAGCTCCATCACACGGGGCAGTAGAGAATGTGGTGTTTTCAGGGAGACCAAGGTTTCTGTGGATGTAGGAGGTAGAAGGAACATTTACTGAAGAAACGGAGGATGTGAAGGAACAAAGCTTCAGAGGACACAGTGGGCAATTAGAGTGTGGTGCAGCCGGGAGAGAAGTGGGAGATTGGGCCAGGAAGAGGCACAGAGTGACCTGAGGATGAGAAAACCGACAAGGGTGTAACTGAGGGAGTGAACATGGTATGAGGCCGGTCAGTGGGAGTGCAAGCTGCCTGAGAATTAACCTTGTAATCCCTTGGGGGTGGGCACTCAGGCTGTGTGGGCACTCAGGTGTGTGTTTCCAGAGCTGATTTAACTAAATGGAGGTTTCATCTGTTTCACCTGGGTGTAGGTAGGTGCTTCATGCTCCAGGTAATCTCTTGTCTGATGTGACAGTAGGGTGTTTGATAGTTGCTGTGTGGGCATTTGCAAACATGGGGACATTAATGCTCAGTCTAATTTCACTAGAAATTGCATGTGAGATACAAAGATGTGAAAGCTGAAACCAACAACTTTTAGTTCCAAAAGGCTTGTGAAAACCAAGCCAATTATGAAAGGACTATATACATGGGGCAGTGCAAATCATACCCTAAGGCATAGTTTACTGTTTCCAGAACAGCCTGCCAAGTGCCCTGTGGCTGCAAGGGGGAAGGGTTTACTGAGCATGTGTTGCATGCCTAATGCCACACTAGGTGCTTTCTATGTTCCTTATTCCTCACAATAGCCACTTAGGTACCTCATTCGGTGTCATGGCTGCAAGTATCATTTAGATGCTGGTGACTCCCAAATGCGCAGTTCAAGCCCAGTTCTCTTTCCCCACACTCCAGACTCATTTATCCAATTACCTGCTTTACTTGGATGTGTATTAGGCATCTCACACCAAACACGTCCAGAACCAAACTCCTGATTCAGACCCTCTGCCGCCCAGAATCTTCCCTACCCCAGTAAATGGCAATTGCATCCTTCTAGTTGTTTGGGTCAAAAATCTTAGTATTGTACCTTTGACACCAAACTAATCATCAGCCCTGTTGGCTTTACCTTAAATATCTCCAGATCCAACCACTTGTCTCTACCTCCACTGTGATCCCTCTCTCCAGACAACTGTCATCTCCTACCTCATCATTGCAGCCTAACTGCTCTCCCTGCTTTCATGCTGCCTCCCCCGTGGTCTGCTTCCACACCGCAGCCAAAGCGGTCCTGTTAAAATGCAGGGGAGATCTGGTTACTCTTATGATCATAAGTCTCCAATGGCTCCCGTTTCTCTTAGAGTAAGAGCCAGAGTTTTTGCCTTGCCCAGCCAAGGCCCTACGTGATCCAGAGCCCTGTTTGCTTACTACTCTCTCCTTGTTTGTTTGATACTGGGCTCCTTGGCGGTGCCTCTTATCCTCCAGGCCTATTCCTCCCTCAGACTCTTGGCACTTGCGCTATCCTTTGTTTGGGACACTCTTTTCCAAATACCTACAGAGATTGCTCACTCCCTCACCTTTTCAGACCTTAGCTCAAATGTCATCTTCTTAGCGAAGTCTTCATTGCCTTCCCACTTAGAATTATAACCTCATCCTCCATTGGCAGTCCTTGTTCCCCTTACTGCGTTGTTTTTCTCTGGATTCCTTATCACTGTTGCATATCTATGTTTTACTTGTTGATTATCTGTGTCCTACTAAAAGAAGGGCAGGGGGTTGTCTATTTTGTTTACTACTATTTCCTAAAAACAGTGCTGAGCACTTAGTGATTGCTTAATACATATTTGTTGAATGAATGAGTGAATGAATGGGTGGACAACTCTATAAACTAAATGGTATTTAAATGCATTTTAGCCCTGGCTGGTGTGGCTCAGTGGATTAGTTACAGGCCTGTGAACCAAAGGGTTGCCTATTTGATTCCTAGTTAGGGCACATGCCTGGGTTACAGGCCAGATTCCCCAGTAGGGGGTGTTTGAGATACAACCACACATTGATGTTTCTCTCCCTGTCTTTCTCCCTCCTTTCCCCCTCTCTAAAAATAAATTTAAAAAAAATTTAAAAAGATGCATTTTAACAAATGAGAAAGTAACCATAGAAGTAATTTACCTGTGTTTATGGAACTCTGTGTCATCTAGCCAGCATTTAAACTCGCTCTGCCTGATTCCAAACTTTACTCATTGCACTATTCAACATAGCTTTCTGTTTTTTTCCAAATTCACACTGTTGGTTTGATTCTGAGTTTGAACAACCACATTGCAAGCTTTGTTAGGGCTGGGACTAGGAAGGTCCTGCTCACAGATGTATTCCCAGTGCCTAGTATAGTGTTTGTGGTGCATAGTAAATGGTCAATAAGTGCTTTTGAAGTCAATTAAGGACAGAGGAAAAGGATATAAGGAAGAATAGTGCCATCTTTAATAAACAAACCCCCGCCCCACAAGTATCAGTATTGGAAGATTGGGGGGGAATGGGAAGTGCAGTGACAAGGACTGTCTTTAACCCTGAATGTCACCATCTCCTGGAGGGTGTCTCACTTCAAGAACTTCTGCCTCCATGACATTTACAGAGAGCACACGTTCTCTTTATGCTTTAAAAAGAGAGGGGAAAAAACAGCAACAAAGCAAACAAACAAAAAAAACTTTTTCTCTTGATTCCTCTAAGCAAAGCTAAAAATATTTCAGTAAAGATTAAAAGAGAGCAATAGGGGAATAAACCTTGAGAGTTTATTAACCAGTGTCATGCCAATAAATTTAATATTAAAAAAACGCTGAGAGTATAAGGACCAAAGAAGTAATCTAGAAGCAAAATAACAGAGTTCTGTCTGTTGTGTAGGTCACTCAAGCCCGGGCCATACTGAGTTCATAACAGGACAGCACAGCCATGCAGGGTTTGATTGGGTTCTTTGCTTCATAACTTCTAGCCTGTTTCACAACCCACTGTTCAGGGACTTCCTCCTAGACATCTTGATACCTGGGTGACCAGGACCCCAAAAGCCAAATTCTCACTCTACAGCTCACCTGGAGCTCTCAGTATAGTGGTCATTGGGTTGAGAAGGATCCTGGGCACTAGGGTTTTAAAGCTCCCCAGGTGAGTCTGATATGCAGTTAAATCGGGCACCATTGTTCTAAAAGACCCCATTTCCTGTCTGAGGAACTCTCCACTTTCCAAGGTGACTGATACCAAGAATAAACTCAACTTTGAGGTAAGGTCCCTGCCTATACATAAATGTACGTCTATATTCAGTGTTTCTCAGCCCAGGCCCTCATGGTCAGAAATCAGGCTCAGGTACCTGAATGTTTACGAGTTCCCCCAGGTGGTTTTAATGCGGCAGGGTTGAGAGCCATGGGAGTGGAGCTTTCACGCCTGTTGCTCTGATCATAGCTGAGGGCGGCGTAGTAACTGCTGCAGAATGGTGTGGTCGTTATGATAGTGGGAGTGCGGGTACATTTTTCCTCTTGAGTTTACATTCCCTGTACTGTCCTTATATTCCTTTACAGTGAAAAAATATATATTTGGATGTGCTTTTTTTTCTGTAATTTTTTCATGCTTTCGTTATCTCTAGGTCTCTAAAACACTATTTTAAAAAATCCATTTAATATTAATTTTTGGCTACCAAAAATTACTAAAGCCTTTTCTGTAGTTTTTTCTTTAAATCTGAATCAATTGAAGAGTTTCCTATACATTCAGTTGGCCTAAAGTGTGTCTTCCTTATCTACAATGGAAACACGTATCTGCGCAGAGACTGAATATCTGTCTTTTCTATGCTGCCAGCGTTCCGAGAGGTCCGAAGGTAAAACATGGTGAGTCTGGAGGAATGGGCGGACCAAATTTTGCAGGGATGTAGAGATAACAGGAAGAAAGTGGGACTTTATCTTGAGGGCAGAAAATACCATGGAAGTGTTTTAAGCAGGCGGGAAACAATGCTTTGGCCTCTAGGAAATGACTTCAGCTGCGAGAAGGTAGGTAGACTGGAGAGCAGGCGTGGAAAGGGGCACAGTACCTGAGAGGCTGTCAGAGAAGTGAAGAGCAGAAATCAGTAGAGAAAACCAATAAAACTAAAAACCGATTCTTTGAAAATATAAATAAAGTTGAAAAACTTCTAGCTGGGCTAGCCAAGAAAAAAGAGATGATACAAATGATTAATATCAGAAATGAAAAAGGAGTCCTCAGTACTGATCCCTTGGATAGTAAAAGAATATTATGAGCAACTTTATGCCCACAAATTTTATAAGTTAGATGCAGTGGGCCAATTCCTTGGAAGACACAAACTACCAAAACTTACACGGGAAGAAATAGATAATCTAAATAGGCTTACGTCTGTTAAAGAAATTGATTCCCTGATGAGTGACCTTCCAACACAGAGAACACCAGGTGCAGATGGTGTCACGGGTGCATTCTAACAAACATTTGAGGGAAAGATGACAGCAGTTCTCTACAATCTTTTCCAGAAAATAGAAACAGAGGGAACACTTCCTAACTTGCTCTGTGAAGCCTGCCTTACCTTAAAACCAAAATCAGATAAAGAGTTAAAGGAGCAACACAGACCAGTATCTGTCCTGCGGAGAGTACAGAAATCCTCAACACAATGTGAGTGTGCTGAGTCCAACAGCATAGGGAGTCAGACACCACAACCAAGTGGGCTTCATCCCAGGTACACACGGCTGGGTCAACACTGGAAAGTCAGTTACTGCGTTCCATCCCATCAGCAGAATAAGTGTTTGATACAGTCCACTTCCAATGGTATTTTAGAAAAAAACTCTCAGCAAACTAACAAACCTTAATTTGATAAGGAACACCTACAAAAAATCTACAGCTTACATCTCATGTAATGATGAGAAACTAGTTGCTTTTCCCCTAAGACTGGGAAAAGGCAAGAATGTCCCCTTTCAGTACTCCTAGTCAATACTCTACTGAAAGCTCTAACTAATTTAGTAAGAAAAGAAAAGGCATAGAGATTGGGAAGGAAGAAATAAAACTGTCTTTGTTCACAGATGACATGCCTGTGTGGGTAGGAAATCCCGAGAATTGGCAAAAACTCCTGGAAGTAATTGGCAATTGTAATAAAGTTGCAGGATACAAAGTTAATCTACAAAAGTCAGCTGCTGTCCCATATCCCAGCAAGTGGACAATTGGAATTTGAAATTAAAAATATTATGTACATTAACACAAAGAAGTACTTAGGTATACATCTAACAAAACATACTCACATATATAGAGAAAATTACAAAACTGATAAAAAGATGCAAGAAAAACTGGATAAATGGAGAGATACTCCATGTCCATGAATTAGAAGGCTCAATATTGTTTAAACATCAGCTCTTCCCAACTTGATCTGTAAATTCAACATAATCTCAGTTAAAATCCCTGCAAGTTATTTTGTGGATATCAACAAACTTACAGTTTATATAGAAAGGCAGAAGGCCCAAAGCAGCCCGTGTAACCCCAGTGAAGGGCGGAGTTGAAGGACTGACACTCCCTGGCTCTAGGCTCACAGCAGCGCCACGGTAACGAAGTGTTCCGCCCACGGTGTCGTTAAAAGACCAGGCAGACACACCAGTGGGATGCCGTAGAGAGCACAGAAGTAGACACAGGCAAATATGCAGGTGCTTCTCAGCTCATGATGGGCTTACGTCTTGTCTCGATAAACCCATCGTTAGTTGAAAATAGTTAATGTCGAAAACGTATGTGATACACCTAACCTACTGAACATGGACGTTCAGCCTAGCCTGCCTTAGATGTGCTCGGAACACAAGATCCCTGACGACCACCTGGCTGGCTGGCAGCTGCACTTGCTGGTGCTGCCCAGCATCATGCTGCATGATGCCTGGGACAAGATCAAAAATTCAAACTCTGAAGTATGGTTTCCGCTGAAAGTGTATCGCTTTTGCACCATTGTAAAGCCAGAAAATCCTCAGTCGAACTGGCATAGGTCAGGGACTATCTGTGGTCAAGTGATAGTTGACAAAGGAGCAAAGACAACCTGGTGGAGGAAAGGATAGTCTTTCCAACAAGTGGTGCTGGAACAACTGGGCATCCATATGCAGAAACAGCCTTTCACCTTAGATCTTTTACAAAAATTAACTGGAAATGGAACTTAAATAGACCTAAGTGTAAAATGCATAGAAGGTAAAAGTAAGAGGAAATCTATGCGCCCTTGGGTTTTGTCAATGAGTTTTTAGATTCAAAGCTAAAATTACAATAATGAAAGAAAAAAAATGAATACCTTGACTTTATTAAAATGTAAAACTTTTGTTTTGTCAGAGATACTGGAACAAAATACTTGTAAAACACATGTGTAATAAAGGACTTGTATCCAAAATACACCAAGAACTCAGAACTCAGAACTCAACAATAAGAAAACAGTCAAGCCAATTAAAAAATAGGTTTAACACCTTAATAGACACCTCACTAAAGAAGATATATAGAAGATAAATAATTTATAAAAGATGCTCATGTCATATGTCATTTGGGAAGTTTCAGTTAAAACATGGAACACCACCACATACCAATTAGAATGGCTAAAGTCCGAAACACCAACAATACCAAGTGCTGATGAGGATGTGGAGCAGTGGGAGGGCTCCCTCGTGGCTGCTGGAAATGCAGTATGGCTCAGCCACTTGGGAAGACAGCTTCACAGCATCTTTAAAGCTAAAGTTAGACTGACCACGTGATTTAGCAATTACTCTTCCAGCTGTTTACCCAAGTGAGCTGAAAAGTTATGTCTATACAAAAACTGTTGCACAAATGCTGCACATTGCTCAGTTTGTACAGTAAGAAAGGCCTTTTTGTCTAATTACCTTTAAAAATTGGAAGTAATCAAGGTGTCTTTCATTTGGTGAATGGGTGAACAAACTGTGGTTCATTGAGACAATAGGAAAGAAATGAACTGTCAAGCCATAAAAAGACTGGAGGAACCTTCAATGCATATATTGCTAAGTGAAAGAAACCAGTCTGAAAATGCTACATAGTATATATTCTTAGTTATGTGACGTTCTGGGAAAGGAAAAACTGTGGAGAAAGGAAAGAGATCAGAGGCTGTTCAGAGAGAAAGAGAGAAGGGATGGAGAGGTGAATCACAGATGATGTCTGGAAACAGTATTATATCACAATGGTGGAGTGTGGAGGCCGTGGAAGGATACGTGGCTGCCAGGTGGAAGGAAGACGGGGGAAATGGTGACTAGGTGCACTGTTGCATTTGTCAAAGTCCACTGTACCTTACAACACAAAGTGAATTTTAATGTAAACTGTAAACTTTAGTTAATAATATATCAATATTGGTTCATTAGTTGTCACATATGTACCACATTAATGCAAGATATTGACAATAGGGGAAACTCTGGGGGGGTCAAGGAGTATATGGGAACTCTAAACTATCTCAATGCCTCTATAAATATAAAATGTCTAAAAATTAAAGTCTGTTAACTACCAATGAAAACAAACAACCAAGGGCTTTGAAATTAGAAAGCTCTATATTTAAATATTCTTTCTGCTGCTTACCCTGTGAGTCTGGATAATACCATGTTCATATCATACTAAGTTGTTTGACGACTAACAATAGTGTACAAAAATAAAAGAAAAACAAAAACTCTGCTATTGCTAAATAATGGTGGTTACATTCTCCATTTACTATTACTTTGCTTCCCAAATCTCTTACAATTTTCCTTCTTCTCCATACCCACTATCACCACTCAGTCCAGGCCTTCTCATTGTGCTCTGGGCATGTCATTTCCTCTGCTTAAAAATCCTTCAGTGACTCCTCGTTGCCTCCAGCGGAAAGTCCAGACTCCTAGTCCAGGCCTGGTCCTAGTCCTAGACCTGGTGCCACACACTTTCGTCAGCCAGTGCTGAAGTGTTTGCAGTTTCTCGAATATGCCGGGCCCCTTTTGGGCCTTTGCCTGCGTTGTGTCCTTTGCTGAAAATGCCTGTCCGACACCACCTCCGCAAGATGCCTGCCTAATCTCCCAGGCCACTGTAATTGTGTCATCTCTATCCTCTCACACCTGTGCATAACTCTGCGGTTGTACTTACACTTCCTTTTACTTACCTGTCTTGTTTACTAGAGGACAGCTCCTTGAGGTGGAAACCAAAATGGAATAGTCAGATACCCTTCTGAAACTTCATCCCTAGATATCCCTAATGGCAGAGGAGAATGAGCATATACTATACAGCAACCTATTGCACCATAAACATTTTTTTAAATAAAAGTTTTTTAATCCTCACCTGCAGATATGTTTATTGATCGTAGAGAGAGAGGGAGGGAGGGCGGGTGGGAAAAACATTGATTAGTTGCCTCCCATATGTGCCTTGACCAGGAATTAAACCTACAACATAGGTATGTACCTTGACCAGGGATCGAACTCACAACCTTTTGTTGGATGGGATGACACTCCAACCAACTGAGCCACCGGGCCAGGGTACAGCATAAACATTTAAAAAGTTCTTTTTATTTTAAAAACTTGTTTGTGTTCTATTCCATAATACATGTGTATTATTTCAATACATTCTTCCCCATATCTTCATGCAAATTTGGCACTCCAGGAAGACACACTGTGTTTGTGCTGTGGCTTTGATTATCCCTGCCCTCTGTTATAACCCTGTACTGGGACTCAATTTGAGAAGCTTGGAATTAGTGGATTTAGGAAGAATGTTACCTGAAAATCATGAAAATGACCTGTACCTTGCTCTGAGGACCAGT
Organism: Phyllostomus hastatus; assembly: GCF_019186645.2. Lineage (NCBI taxonomy): Eukaryota > Metazoa > Chordata > Mammalia > Chiroptera > Phyllostomidae > Phyllostomus > Phyllostomus hastatus. The sequence goes on from NW_025334013.1 coordinate 29,529,649, forward strand.
AGAGAGTTGACCGCAAGTTTCCACTATGATTTTTCACCACATAGCATATGGATTTATCCATTGGGCTATGACAGGCACTGGCATGTCAGTTGAAGACAGGCCCCTGAATACGAGGTGTTGGCCTCATTCAGCAGCCCTCCCTCTCTGTCCCCAGCAGTCTCCTGACCTCCCTGCCTATCAGGCAGAAGTTTGGGGGCAGCCAAGTGTATTGGAGAGGATAATCCAAGTAAGAAAAATAAAGGGGAACATTTTTCTCATTTGCGAAACAAGGATAATTCAGATGATCTAGAGGTTGTAAAAGCCAAAGTCAAACATTAAGGCAGCAGGAGTAGTAACTGACATTTGTGTAACCTTTCAAAGAATGCTCTAACCTACATTGTTGCAGGAAGTAATTTTTTCTTGCATTGGTCCTGTAACATGTGTATTATCATAGATATTTAAAGAGTTAAGGAAACCGATTATCTTTTACTTGAGATTACACAATTAGTAAGAGGAAGACTTAGTTACTTAAACTCCTATCTTTTTTACCTTTAAGCCTATTGCTCTGTGTACCAAAATAAGCAAGGGCTTTGGTGAGAACAAAGGATGGGTTTTAGAGTCAGTTTCTCTTGTCAAAAAATGAGAATAATATTTACTTTAGAATAAGGCTGTTCCAAAACAATGCAGAGTACTGGCTGAATATTTTTTGTAAGGCCCCTGCTATATAAACAAGTTGATGGGGCCTGTGAGATATAATGATTTACTGATGAGGATTTATAATAATGGGGAAAGAGGAGATATTTATGTATTAGTTTATTATCCAATCAGTGCACATGAAGGTTCTTCATACTATCTAGACACAAGCTCTTTATGTTCAGGTTTAGGAACCATGTATTACTGGGGTTTTGTTTGACAAGTACATCATTCCTTAGCTAATTTCACATCTACCACCACATGAAGAAGGTAGCAATACTGCTATTGCTTACAGTGCCATGGCTCTCTGGAACCTGAAACCATGTTTTATAGGAGCCATATATATAAAACATGGTGGGGACTTCCGGTCAAGATGGTGGGGTAGGCAGACGTGGCTCACCTCCTCGCAAACCACATCTAATTTATAACTAAAATAAAGAACAACCATCACTGAAAACCATCGAAAATCGAGTTGAATGGAAGTCTGACAACTATGCAATTAGAAAAACCACATCCATCTAGACTGGTAGGAGGGGTGCAAATGCAGAGTGAGCCAGTCCCATCCCCACGTGTAGTGGATAATAATTTGGGGGGGTATCTCAGGAGCAGGGAGTCCTAGCCCCATACCAGGTCCGCCAGCCCAGAGTTCCAGGGCCAGGAAGATAAGTCCCCACAACTTGTGGCTGCAAAAAAACAGCAGGGATTGATTTAGTGGAAGAAACTTATGGAGCCCCAAGCAGTTCCTCTTAAAGAACTCACACACGGACTCATCTACTCACACTCACTCCCTCTGAGCTCCAGCAGGGGGATAGCAGCTTGAAAGGCAACAGTGGCATACAGGGAGGACCTGAAGTGTCTGGCATCAAGACGAGCAGAGGCCATTGTCGCTTTTCTGAACCTTCTGTGAACCTTTACCTCACAGAACCAGCAAGCTGGTGCCATATCTGAGACTCCATCAACCTAGCTAACACTGTTTGCCTCACCCTGGAGATCCCCTGAGACTCGTACCCACCCAATTTACAGGTCCACACAAGCTGCATTCCCATATGAATGGCTGGTGTTGGCTCATGCTTCACATCTTCCCAAACTCTATCGAACAAGCGGTAGCTGGCCTCAGTGAGCCCCAGGCCCAGTGCTAACAGCAGCCAGCCTAGATTCACAACTTGGCTTCCCCTGAGAATCTCCAAGCCTAGCACAAGTAGCAGCCATCTCAGATTGCTTTATAGCTCTGGCAGGGTGGCCCTAGGCAGAACACAGGTGGGGGCTGACCTTGCCTGCACCACTACCGGGGAAACCTCAGAGTCTATGCACCTAGTGGACAGCTACAGATCACATCAGAGCACCGCCATCCTGCCCCTGCACAGCTGATTCTCCACAGAGGGTGGAGGTTGGTGGTCAGTGGTCACAGCCAGTCACTGCAGCTGAAACGTAGTTACAGAATAGCCATGGGGATGTAAAATATGGTATAGGAAATGGAGTAGCCAAAGAACTTATATGCATGACCCATGGACATGAACAATGGTGTGGGGATTGCCTGAGGGAGTGGGGGTACTGGGTTGAAGGGGGCAAAGAGTGAAAAATCAGGACAACTATAATAGCATAATCAATAAAATATAATTGTAAAAAGGAAGAAATATAGATGGTATTGTCTGTTTGGTTCTTCAGTATCATTTGTTTCATGTGGGTTACGTCATTACTCCTGTAACCACATTAGCCTTACCTTTTATGCCGCCCATAAATACCGACTTCCACTGGCCCTCAGAGGTTGTGACTGTGGTTTGTTTATGGTGACCACAAATGTAAGTCTTACCCAGAGTATACAGGGAAAGTGTGAATTGTAATTAGTTCTCTACTTATGTTAAATTTACCGTTTGAACCTACTAAGACTGAATCATGAAAAAAAACCCAGAAAATCTGAACAGATCAATTACTAGTAAGGAGATTGAATCAGTAATCAAAAACTCCCCCCAACAAACAAAAGTTCAGGACTAGATGGCTTCACTGGTGAATTCTACCAAACATTTAAAGAAGACTTAATACCAGTACTTATCAAACTTTTCCACAAAACAGAAGAGGAGGAAACATTTTCAAACTCATTTTAATAGACCAGCAGTATCCTAATACCAAAACCAAAACACTACAAGGAAAGAAAATTACAGGCCAGTATCTCTGATGAACACAAATGCAAAATTCTCAACAAAATTTTAGCAAACTGGGCCTTCTGTCCAAGATGGAGGCACAGGTAGACACACTGTGCCTCCTCGCACAACCAAAATAAGGACAACAAAAATTTAGAAACCAAAAAAACAACCAGGACTGACAGAGAATTGAACTGTATGGAAGTCCGTCAACCAAGGAGTTAAAGTAGACACAATTCATCCAGACCAGTAGGAAGGGGGGAATTGGGCAGCCGGGTGGAGAGGGGTCGCAGCAAAAAAAAGCGGTGGCTGGCAGAACCCAGGTATACAAGGCGGCAGCAGGTGGACCCAGCAAGGCAGTGGATTGTGGACTGGGTGGTCCCACATTCAGGTGCACATAAACCAGGCAAAACTGGGAAGTGAGACAGACAGCACAATCCAGGGTCCCAGCTTGGGGGAATAAAGCCTCAAAATACCATTTGAAAACACCTGTGGGGGTTGAGGTGTCGGGAGAAACTCCCAGCTTCACAGGAGAGTTCGTTGGAGAGACCCACAGGGTCCTAGAACGTACACAAGCCCACCCACACAGGAGTTAGCACCAGAAGGGCCCAGTTTGCTTGGGGGAAGCAGCGGGAGTTACCGAAATCTGGCAAAGAGTGGATCAAGCACCATTGTTTCCTCTTGGACCCCTGTCCCACATACAGTGTCACAACGCAGCGACTCAGTGGACCTGCCCTGGTGAACACCTAAGGCTCTACCCCTCACTACCTAAAAGGCACGTCCAGACAAAAAAAAAAAAATGGCCCAAATGAAAGAACAGGTCAAAGCTCCAGAAAAAATATAACTAAGAGATGAAGAGATAGCCGACCTATCAGATGCACACTTCAAAGCACTGGTGATCAGGATGCTCACAGAATTGGTTGAATTTGGTCACAAATTAGATGAAAAAATAAAGGCTACACTAAGTGAAATGAAGGAAAATGCATAGGGAACCAATAGTGATGGGGAGAAAAGTGGGACTCAAATCAATGGAGTGAACCAGAAAGAAGAAAGAAGCAACCAAACAGAAAAGAATGAAGAAACAAGAACTCAAAAAAATGAGGAGAGGCTTAGGAACCTCCAGGACATCTTTAAACGTTCCAACATCCGAATTATAAGGGTACCAGAAGGGGAAGAGGAAACACAACAAGTGGAAAAGTTATTTGAACAAATAATAAAGGAGAACTTCCCCATTCTGGCAAAGGAAATAGACTTCCAGGAAATCCAGGAAGCTAAGAGATCCCCAAAGAAGTTGGACCCAAGAAGGAACACACCAAGGCACATCATAATTACATTAGCCAAGGTAAAAATGAAGGAGAGAATCCTAGAAGCAGCAAGAGATAAGGGGACAGTCACCTACAAAGGAGTTCCCATCAGACTGTCAGCTGATTTCTCAAAAGAGAACTTGCAGGGAAGAAGGGACTGGGAAGAAGTATTCCAAGTCATGAAAGGCAAGGACCTACATCCAAGATTGCTCTATCCAGCAAAGCTTTCATTTAGAATGGAAGGGCAGATAAAGTGCTTCTGAGATAAGGTCAAGTTAAAGGAGTTCATCATCACCAAGCCCTTATTATATGAAATGTTAAAGGGACTTATCTAAGAAAAAGAAGATAAAAAACATGTCCAGTAAAATGATAGGACACTCACAATTATTAACAACCACACCAAAAACAAAAGCAAACTAAGCAAACAACTAGAACAGGAACAGAACCACAGAAATGGAGATCACATGGAGGGTTAGCAACAGGGGGGTGGGAGGAGGAGAGGGGGGAAAAGATACGGAGAATAGGTGGCATACATGGTAGGTAGAAAATAGGGGGAGGGCAAGAAGACTATGGGAAATGTAGAAGCTAAAGAACTTATGACACATGGACATGAACTAAAGGGGAGAATGTGGGTGGGAGGGGTTGTGCAGGGTGGAGGGGAATGAAGGGGGGAAATGGGACAACTGTAATAGCATAATCAATAAAATATATTTTTTTAAAAAAGTAAAGTATTTTTAAAAAATTAAATAGAAATAAAACGTCCATACTACTCTAAGCAATCTACAGATTCAATGCAAATCCCTATCAAAATTCATGGTTTGAAATTTTATCATTTAAATATAAGCAGCACATCTTTTATCTATGTCTTCTGCATCTCTTTCAGGCCCACATGCATGGGTCTAAGAACTGTGCTGTCTTAGTGGATTATTATAAAACTAAATCAGATAATTAGGTCAACTGTCTGGCACATGGTTTATGGTCAGTAAATCTTAGTTTCCTTGTTCTTTTCACTACCACCCAGGAAGAAGATGTGTGGTTTTTTTGGGTTTTGTTTTTTGTGTTTTTATCAAAGAAACAATTGAATTGGAGCAGTCAGCAGTCACAACAGATCCCTGGTACAAAGTCTGTGAGAATTGCCTACATAGCTCAGGCCTAAGACTTTTGCAAGAGCTGAAGTAAATGACAAGACCCTGGATACAGAGTTAAATTGCAGTAATGTCAGGTCCAGAATCACTGATCAAACAGTAGAGTAGCCTTGTACATTCAAAATATATTGCTGTGCCCAGCACCAAGAGCTGAAAGGCAGGGCCTCCAGAGCTGAGAAATACCACAAATGCCAGATGGTGCAGATCAAGCAGTTCCTCTTCCTTGAAAGCGATGAAAGAAGCATGAGAGAGCACTGCTGGGTTTATCACAGATCGCTGTGAGGCAAAAACTCTATAGAAGCTCCAGTCTGCTTTGGAGTTCACAAAGAGCAGAGTCACGATGCTCAGGGCAGGCCGGATCAACAACACCCCCAAATGAGAGTGAGCGAAGGGTCTCTTGATACTGCAGAAAGAGCCAGCAGACCTGTAATAGTGGGGAGATGGGTTTGGAGGGGAGAGGCGGTCCTCCTTAAGAAGAAAAGTTTGCATCTTTGAGCTTAAAAGGATCTATGGCGGTATTAAGTAACCTTTCTTACATAAAGCCTACTTCAGAAAAAATGTTAAAATGAAAATGCTTAATGACAGAATAGGATTACTAAATCTAACCTAATCTGCTTCTTTCATTTCCTGAGTAGTGTCATTGTTCCAGAAACAGTCCCCTAGTAATTGGAGAAAAGCATCTTCGTTAGGAAGGAGGGAGAGGATGGGACTGAAGACGCAGGGGTGGGTGGGCTGTGCGCTGAGTCTTCGCATCTGTGTGGTCTTGCGAGTCCTCACAGCACAGCAGTATTGGCTGTCTTTGGTTGCTGTACTCGCTTGGAAGGAAACTAATGTTTATTACCTATTATTTGCCAGGCAGGGTGCTAAGCATCTTACATGGTCTTATTTCACTCTCACAGTCAGCTCCCTGACCTCTACATTAGTAAACCAGCACATGGAATGAGGGAGGGGGTATAGTGGGGGCTGATCTGAGTTCAGTTGTCTTTGAGAGAGTCAGCAATTAGACTGTTGGTGACAAGTGCCCATCACTGATCTGCAGAGTCCTCGGGAATAACTGTTGAAGTCCCTTCTCCATTTTCCCCAGCAGTCACCACCTCTCCCTCTACACATCCTGTCAGTTAACTTTCCAAGTGAAGGTAACCACTTAGTCACAATCCAACAAACATTTTGTTGAATACTTATATGAGATCTGTCCGGAAAAAGTCCAGCCATTGTTTATATAACAAGAACAGTTTGTGTGACATCGATGTATCCTGGCAACCAAGGAGAGTGGACTGGAATGTGCATGTGTGAACAATGACAACTTCACTGTGCTAGTCAGTAGGGATGGTAGATGCTGGTGAGTGAGCATGTGTACTCTGTGGCCATTGCATTAAAAATGACTGAGCAAGTAGGGCAACGAATCCGCATCAGATTTTGTGTCAAGCTTGAATATCCTCCATGGAAACTATTCGGATGATTCAGAAGGCCACAGCTATGGATAACTGGCGATTGGCAGCTTTGTCACAACAATAGCCCGCTCATGTATCACATCTCGTGCAGAGTTTTTTTGTGAAACATCAAATCATCTAGGTGACTCAGGCCCCTTACAGCCCAGATTCGGCACTCTGTGACTTCTGGCTTTTCCCAAAATTAAAATCACCTTTGAAAGGAAAAAGATTTCAGACAATCAGTGAGATTCAGGAAAATGTGACAGAGCAGCTGATGGTATTTGGGAAGAACTGTGTGAGGTCCCAAGGTGCCTACTTTGAAGGAGACTGAGGTATTATTGTCCTATGTACAATGTTTCTTGTATCTTCTTCAATAAATGTCTCTATTTCATATTACATGGCTGGATACCTTCTGGACAGACCTTGTGTATTCCACGCTGTGCATGGTGCTCTGGGCTATGCACTATGCTCAGTATTTATGGTCTAGGAGAGAAGGATATTTAAGTGCATAGTTACTCTTCAGTGTAATAAGTGTTAGGCCATAATGTTGTCCTAGTCATCATTGTATCCCTAATCCTAGGCCACTGTCTGGCACGTGACAATGAGACTGTCACAGTTAACATGCATTGAAAAAGAAACTATGGGCCAGGCATTGTACTAAGTACTTTATTCTCAGCATAATCCCCACAACAAGTTTATGAAGTAAGTACTAGTATAATCCCAAGATGTGGAAATTAAGGCACAGAGCAATTAAATAACATACCCAAAGTCACACAGCTAATAAGGGATAGAGTCAGGATATAATCCAAGCAGAGCGACTTTGTTGCCTCTAAACATTTGTTGGGTGAGTGGATGAATAAATGAGAGGAGGGAAGGGAAGGAGATGGGAGAGAGAGAGAGTATGTGGACAAGTGAGCAAGCTAAAGGTGAGAGTTGGCTCTGGGTAGGATGGGGTCCACAGGCGGAGTGGGTAGGTCCTTCTCTGCAAGGGAAGTAATCATGAAAAGCTTCTAAAGGAAGCAGTGTTTAAACCGAACACTGCAAGGTGAATAGCTAGTTGCTGGGCTGGGCAGGGCAGGGCAGGGCAGGGCAGGGCAGGCAGAGCGAAGGCCAGCCCTTCTTTTGGGTTAGATCCTTTCCCTCACACACAGACATTTCTCCTGTAGTGGTCCCATCGCCACGGTATCGTGAGTTTTTCTCTTATTCTAAGAAGCTTATATATACGCTAAAATATTTCCTATTCTCAAAAACCATAAGTTTCTTGTTTCTTTCCTCCAGTTATCACCCCATTTCTATGTCTCTATTTATAGCAAAGCTCCTAAAACTAGTTTATATCCCATGACTCCAATTCTTCTGTTTTCTCTTAAACCCAATGAAATTAGCATTTTGTCCCCTCACCCTGACCCCTCCAGTGAAACAGCTCTTTTCAAGGTCAGGAGTAACTTCACGTTGCCAGAACCAGCTGTCAGTCGAGGGGCCACACCAGTCGTGGGGCCACACCGTGTTTGACACGGTTGGTCCCTCTGTCCTTGAGCCACTTCCTTCTCTTGGCAACTGAGACATCACACTCTCCTGCTGCTTTTTCTGCCTCCTGGACTGCTCCTTTCAGGCTCTTGAGTGCTCTTCCCCCCACTTCCCATTTTAAGGATCAAATGCTGACCCTTCAAATTCATACATCAATCAAGGCACTCTCCCACTATAAATCATTCAGTGACTCGCCCCTATGACAGAGTCCAAACTTGAGCCAAGTGTCCAAAGCCTCCATGACCTGGCTGCCTGCCTCTGCCACCTCATCTTTCATGGTACATTTGTGGTGCTCAGAGGACAGCCAACCCCTCCAAATGGGCTTTCTCACCACACCCTCCCACGATCCCTGGGAATTGAGAATCAGTTTTTCCATCACTTGCCCAAGGTCACATAGCTTGCCAGTGTCCTCTGAGAATGTTTCTGACTCCAGATCCTATACTCTTCCCATTTACAACCCATTGCTTGGCCTGATTCCTTAAACTTGGTGCTTCTGAGTGAAGCAGAGAAATGGAAGTCTGGTGCCTTCTTTTGGACCCTAGTCTGTCCATCTGGATTTCCTCTGGAGAGTGCAGCAGTTCACACTCCTCACCCCAGGGGCTTGGTAGTCACGTTTGTAGGACAATGGGTGCTCTTACTGGTGGAAATGCTAAATCTCCCAAAATGAAAGGCCAGCTGCAGAGTATGAGAAGAAACAAGGGCTGAATGATTTGATCAGACATCTGTGGGGGCCTCCTGGCATTTGCAGTGTGAGTGCCTTAGAGAAACTAACTATTCTGGCCCGAGGGAGTTGGCAACTCTTAGTCTCAGTGGTTTTGACCGCAAACTGCCCCAGAGGTCCCAGCCTGCTGTATGACTCAGAATCCCCAACACTCCCCTATTCTTCTCTCACAGGGATGGTCGGGAGGCCACGTCTGAGGCATTTTAATTTGGTAATAACTTGACCGGCCCACTGTCCCCAGGGCTGTTGTGTTTTTGAAGTTACTGTTGCTCTCCGAATGGGAGGGGTTGATTTAGAGCTGCTTGTCTTTGTATGTGAGCACCTTGCTCTGCCACGGCAAGAGCCTCTCCTGCTGGGTTTTGCTCCCCTGCGCTCAGCTTGCCAGTGCTCCCTCTGCTGCATTGTAGATCACCGAGTCCATGGCCCCTGGACTGTCCCCTAGCCCTTATTCTTGGAGCACCTAGCGCAAATTTGATGGTGTCAATTCAGGAGGACAGAGGTAGCCAAAGGTTTGTCTCTTATGTACATGTATTTCTGTGATGCATTGCCTTAAAGAGGCAACTGCCATTCATCTTTCCTCTTGTTTGTGAAACTTTCTGGAATTCAGAAAGACCACAGAAGCCCACTGTGCAAGGTAGGCAAGCAGATGGTGGGGGGGTGGAAGACAGGGTATGAGGGACTCATTGCCTCGCTGCGTGCACACACCCTCCTTGACCCCTCCTCTGACCCATCCCCCATTGCACAGACCACTTGTGCGCTACCCCCGGACTCTGTTTCCCTCTGTGATGGCACACACTGTTGTCCGTGCCGGTGGTAGTACCATGATAAGAGCTCCTGCACTGGTGTGAGAAATAAGTTCAAATCCAGTATCTGCCACTTGCTAGCTGTGTGGCTTTGGGTAAGTCTCTTCATCTTTCTGAGCTTGTATGGAAATTAATAATTAATAGCACCTACTCACATGGCTGTTGAGAGGAGTAATTGAAAAAATCTGCAAAGTTTTAATCCCTGAGCCTAATCCAAAAGCTTCCAGTATGTTTAGTAATTGAACTGAAGTTTATGTTTTGTTTCTGAAATATAGTTGTTTACATAAGAAAATATATTTATGTAAATTACCTTGTTAAGTTTTTGACTTTATTTTGGCTACCAAATAAAGTCCCAACTCTGGCTTGTCGCTCAGTATTTGCTTTTGCATTTCAGGCTTTAAATTTCATTGATAGGGAAAGCTAAAAAAAAAAACAACCCGTAGATTTCTAGAAGAACTGGCACATGCATACAGATGGGTTTGTCTAATTTGAACTAACTGAGCAGTTACTTTGTGGAGGGCCCTGGGCTAGGCCCTCAGGGGCACAGGAGTGACTCACACATGGTACATGACAGGCCGCAACATCATCATTTCTAGCTCTCTAGTACAGGCGCCAGCACCCCCCAACCCCGGCCCCCAGTACCAGCTCCGCCACCTTATATGACCCCACCTAACCCCTGAGGAAGGCAGCCTGAGGGGAAACTTGCCCCGGGGCCCCAGCACACTAGAGGAGCTGGGCGTCAGAGTGATCAGAGTTTTGGCATTGGGCCCAAGGCTGGAGGCGGGGGAGGTTGGCACTGGGAACTGGCAACCAGCCAGGACTTCCCAGGTGCCCCAGTGTGCAGGGCCTGCAGCCCCAGTAGTCACTGAATGTGCCCTGTTCTTCCGGTGCTGTTTTCTCTAGACTGCTCCAGCCCCGCATTGAACACACAAAGACATCGAAGCCCAAAGATGTGAGGTGACTACACTCATACAGCAGCAAAACCAGGGCTAGAGCACACAAGTCTTCTGAAAAATATTCAGCTATCTCTAACTTGTGGGCTCCTAAGATTGTCTCGGTTCCCACCCTAGTATAGTGAGACTGTCAGGGTCATTTCGTTCCTTCATAAAATTATAGGGGTCTCCTGTATACCCATTCCTGTGCGAGGTACTGGGGACGCAGGGTTAAATCTTGACTCTGAGCTCAGGAAACCACAGTATAAAGAGGGAGACCCGCTACCAACAATCACAGCATAGTACAGCAAGTGTCTATGGGGGTAAGCATGTAATGTGGGTGGCAGGGGGCAGACTGTAGGAACGCAGAGGGGGCATTTAGCCCAGTCTGGAGGTCAGGAAATTACTCCCAGCAAAGTTGACATTTGAGCTTAGTTTTCAAAACCCAGTAGGCAAAGCCAAGTGGAGAAAGAGAAGGAAGCACATTCTAGGCAGAGAGAATAGAAGAGCACAAGAGATGAAGAGCGGAAGAGATGTTTATCTCCAATAAACATCTAACGATTTCAGTAATAGCCCTAACATACAAATGATCTGTATTCAGGGCACCATGAGCCGTCCCCACTGGCTGGAGAGAATTGAGGCAGGTGAAGCTGGATGTGTAGGAACGTAGGAGTGTTGAGAGGGCGATGCTGCTGACTTCTTTCTCAAAGCCTGAGCAGCTCTCTCATTAGCTCTCCAGGCTCCACTCCTCCAGTCTGAGAGCCTGGATGGAGTTCCTGATGCTCTTGGTATTATTACTACTGCAGAGAATCTGTTCAAATGCAGTGAGTTCCTTTTACCAAATTCCACCGACAGGCTTTGCTTATTTGCCTACCTATTCCTCTAGGGTTTTTGATTTGGGGGCAGTTTACCCCCATGAAGCCTTGGTGTGCAAGAGGGACTTAAGTGCCGGTTGTGGGGAACGAAGTTTTATGTCAAGTTTAAATACCTACAGTTCTTCATAAATTAATAACCCACTGACTGCTGAGTGCCTGGCAAGCCATGACTTTCCTTTTCTTCCCATAGGCCTGCAGAGTTAGCCACCAAGTACGCAAACTTTTCAGAGGGAGCTTGCAAGCCCGGCTATGCTTCTGCCCTGATGACTGCCATCTTCCCCCGGTGAGTGCTCCTCTTTCTTCCCGGTCTACGCAGCCTGGCTGGCCCATGGCGCACGAGCCAGAAAGCCTGCCCTCCTGGCAAGTGGTGCGCTCCAGAGAAAACAAGATTCCGTTTTAACTTCCTTTCTGCATCCTCCGGTCTATGGGTACCTGGAAAGGGCTTTGCTTTTAGTTGGTTCCCACCCCAATTTCACTCTATGGCCTTGCTATGCCTTACCCCTCTGTTCACCTACCGGCACAGCTTGTTTCTGTGGCGGAGAGGGAGGAGGTAGAATGTGTGTGGTTGCCCTGTGGGAGCCAGGTGCCCAGAGGCAGCCGGACAAAGCTGTCCAGCACAGAAGCTCCTAGTCGTGGTATCAGTGGCCAGACTTTTTTGGAAGCTGGAGAGACCACAGAGGAGTTTCTGAACCTGGCTGTTGTGGCATCTTCTCTTTTTGTCCATTTTGCTTTCTGGATTCCTGATTTCCTTGATATTAGGCTTGCTGAGAAAAGCTGTGTCAAACCCTGGCAGTTCCTTTTACCAAATTCTGCTGAGGGGACCTCAGTTACTTATCTGCCTTTTCCTTTCGGGTTTTCGTTTCCTGAAGCCTTAGTATGGAGAAGGGCCTGAGGTGCTGAGGTGGTCTTGCCTGCGGCCTGGAGTGTGGTGAGACTGTCCAGGACCATTTCGTTCCTTCAGGAAGTTGTGGGGGTGTCTGACCTGGAAGGGCTTGAGGAAGGGCTGCTGGGGACCCTATGGGAGTTGGGATTCAGCACTTGGATCGCCGGAGAGCCCTAGGGGTGGGCTCAGATCCTGGGGAAAGGGCATGCACCCCTCCTTCGGAAGGCTGAGGTTAGGGCACACAGTGTGCTTGCACAGCGATGCTGAGAAACACTTGCCCAAACGTAATTCAGGATGTTTGGGTTTTATGCTCCTTTTCTTTTTCTAACTGAGCGATGCCAGCTTGGCTCCTTGTGTAAAACGGGGTCTCTGCTGCCTGAATATCTGGTGTTCAGATAGAGCTCTCTTTGTCCAGGGTTTGCCTCTTAATTGATTCCAAACATTTTGCTTCCCGCAACTTTTCACTGAGCACCTCTGAAGTGTCTGGCTCCATGTTCCATATTCTCACGTGTGTTTTCTCAGGCCTGTGTGACCCGGTCCCCTGGGCCAGACACCTGTGAGTTCTCTTTGACTTCCATGTAGTTTCTTTGACTTAGTTTCTAACTAAAAGTAATACAAGCTATGATTTTTTTTAAAGACTCAAACAACACAGAGGGTGTATTCTCCCACTCTAGACCCCTCCCCTAGAGACAGTCAACATTATCATAAATGGGAGCATGCCATATCTTGCTTTTTGCTAACAGTAAATGTTAAGAGATTATCCCATTACCAACATGTACGGATCCATCTTATTTCATAAATGATTTCATAATATATAATTGTATGGATGTACCATACTTTTTCCTTTTTACAAAGTAAGGTTTATTGAAGGTTAATTTACACACAGTAAAAGGCACTTTTTAATGTAGCTGTTTGAAGTTTGATAAATGCATGCCTTTGCATAACTGCAACAATCATAGAACACTTCTGTCATCACCCCAGCTGTTTCCTCGTGCTCCTTTGCCCTGCGTTCCCCAGCCTCTGACAGATACTGATCAGTGCTCTGTCCGTATAATATTTCCAGAGCATTACAGAATCGGGGCCATACAGTGTGTAGCCTTTTGAGTCTGCCTCTTTCATTGATTAAAACGTGAGATCCGTCCAGGTGTTGTGTGTGTCCGTTGTTTGTCCCTCTTTGTTGCCAAATAGTGTTCCCTTGTGTGCGCCTAACAATCTGTTTATCTTATCTGTTCAGCAGTCAAAGGACATTTGAGTTAACTCCAGTTTTTAGTCATTGAAATAGAGTCACTATAAACATTTGCATATGGAATGGATGCTCCACTTTATAAGAAATTGCCACACGTTTCCAAAGGAACCACGTTGCTTTGCTCTCCCGCCAGCCGTGTGTGAGCATTTCAGGGCTCCTGCACCTGCAACATTGGGCTTTTTGGTTTTAGTCCCATTTGGGGTAGGTTTGGGTTCACTGTGACTTTAACGTGCATGTTCCTAATGACTCATGATGTTGAGTATCATTTCTGGGTGCTTTTTTGACATTCTGTTGTCTTTGGGAAGCATCCACATCTGTTACTGTCTTTTGACTGACTTTGTCTCTTCGTTGAACTGTGAGAGGACTTCGTCATGCAGTCTGTCTGCATAGACGCCCTCCGTCGGGCGATCTGCGAAGGTTTCCTTCCCGTCCACAGCTTGTCTCTTCTTCCTCTTAACAGCGTCTGTCATAGAACAGGAGTTTGTGATCTTGATGAAGCCTAATTTATCAATTCTTTTGTTTATGGGTTTTGCATTTGTTGTTTTATCTAAGAAGTTTTTCTGTAATCCAAGGTCAAAATGTTTTTCCTAGGTTTTTTCTAGAGTGTATATAGGTTTAGCTCTTTCATTTAGGTCTATGACCCATTTCAAGTTAATTTTTGTATATAGTGAAAGGTAAGGGTTGACGTTCCTTTTTTGCATGTGGATGTTCAATGATTCCAGAGCCATTTGTTGAATACACTAGCCTTTCTCCACTGAGTACCTCATCGTGTTTGTTGAAAATCATTGAACGCGTATGTGTGGGTCTGTTTCTGGATTCCTCATTGTGGTCTGTTCATCTCTATGTCTACCTTGCACCAATATAATACACATACAATCATGTTTCTTTTAATAGTGACAGTTTTATTTCTTCCTTTTGAATCAAACGCCTCTTACTCCTTTTTCTTGCCTCGCTGCACTGGCCAGACTGAGTGCAGCACTGAATCAGCAAAGGGGATGAAAATACTGCCTTGTTCCCCATCTGCAGGGACGTGTTTGGTCTCGCGGTTGTGGTGTGAGCTGTAGGTTCTTCCACAGACACCCTTTCTCAGTTAGAGGAAGTTCTCTTCTGTTCCTGGCTTGTTGAGAAGTTTTCTCATATGATGTTGAATTTTGCCAAATGCTTTTTCTGCATCTTTTGAGGCGACCATATGGCTTTTAAAAAAACTATTAATATGATAAATCACATTGATTGATTTTTTATCAATTTTTTAAATGTTAAAACAAACTTTTATTTCTCAAATAAACTTCATTTGGTCTTAATTTATTATTCTTTTCATATATTGCTGAATTCAACTTACTAATGTTCTGTTAAGGATTTTTGTTTCCCTCTTCATGAAAGATATTGGCCTATAATTCTCTTTTCTCATAGTATCTTTATTTTTGGTATCAGAGTAAAGCTGAACTCATAAAAATAAGAAGAAAACTATAATCTGCAGTTCTCTGAAAGTTTTATGTCGAATTGATAGTACTTTTCCTTAAATATTTAATGGAATTCACCACCAAAGACATCTAGGCCTACAGTTTTCTTTGTGGAAAAGGTTTTTTATTAAGAATTAAATTTCTTTACTAGATCTGGGGCTTTCCCATCTCAATTCAGGTTTTCCTGTTTCTTTTTTGATAGTTTGTGTCTTTCAAGGAATTTGTGCATTTCATCTAAGTTGTTGAATTTATTGGCATAAAATTGTTCATAATATTCTTTTCTTATTCCTTGAATGCCTGGGATCTCTGGAGAGATCACCCCTTTCATTCTTGATGTTGGTGATTTGTATTATTTTCTCTTGTTTCCCTAAACTGCATGGTTAGGGGTATATCATTTTTTTTTATCTTAAAGAACTGGTTTTTGGATTCATTGAATGTTCTCTTTTATTTTATTTTCACTATGTTGTTGATTTTAACTCTTTAGTATTTCCTATCTTCCACTTATTTAGGGCTTAATTTGTTCTTTTTTTGTCTTATTGTTTCTTAAGGTAGAAGGTTAGACCATTGATTTGATTTTTTTCTAATATAAGCATTTGATGCTATAAATTTTCCTTTAGGTTCTTATGAACTTTTTTGCTTAATTTCCAAATATTTGAGGATGTTCCAGTTATCTTTTATTTTTTTAAGATTTTATTTATTTATTTTTAGAAAGAGGAGAAGGGAGGGAGAAAGAGGAGAGAAACATCAATGTGTGGTTGCCTCTCCAGTGCCCTCTACTGGGGACCTGGCCCACAACCCAGGCATGTGCCCTGACTAGGAATTGAACTTGAGACCCTTTGGTTCTCAAGCCAGCACTCAATCTACTGAACCACACCAGCTAGGGCAAAATATGGTCTATCTTGGTGAACATTCTGTGCATTTGATAAAAATATTTCTGTTGATATTGGGTATTCTATGAATGGCAGTTAGATTAGATTAGTTGATAGTATTTGTAAATCTCCTCTCCTATACCCTTACTGATTTTCTGTCAGGTGCTGACAGAGGGATGTGTAAGTCTCCATTTATCAGCTTTGCTTCATGTATTTTGAAGCTCTGCCATTTAGTACATACACATTTAGGGTTACTGTCCCCCCTTGCAGAATCGATTCCTTCATTATTCTGACATGTCTCTTTTTCCCTGGTAACAATCCCGGTGGTGAAATCTTTCATGTTTGATATTAGTATAACCATTCCAGCCTTTTAAAAATTAGCTTCATTGTGTTATATGGTTTTTTTAATCCTTTTACATTTGTTTGGTGGGAAAGGAGCATGTTTGTGTTTACTCTTGAGCTCAGAGAAGGTGGGTCTGGGGGTGGTTGGCAGCAGCTCATCCTTTTACATTTGACCGGTCTGTGCCTTTGCGATTAAAGTGGGTTTCTCGTAGACAGCACGTAACTGAGTCTTGCTCTTTTATCCAATCTGACGATGACAGCCTTTTATTGGAGTGTTTACACCATTTACGTTTAATGTAATCAGCATCTTACTATTAATTTTTTGCTTTTCCCCGCCTTTCTTTTCCTGACTCCTTTTGGATTTAATTGAATGTGTTTTGTGTTTTCATTTTACCTCCACTATTGGTTTAAAAGCAATACCTTTTTTGTTTTATGTTTTTCATGATTGTTCTAGAGTTTACAATATACATTTTTTAATTTATAATCTATCTTTAAATAATATTTTGGGGCTGTACTTAGAGCTTAAGAATCATACAAAATATATTTCATTCCCCCTCTCATCATTTGTGCTGTTTTTGTCATATATTTTATATCTACATATATCATAAACCCACAGAACATTGCTCTTACTTATTTTTGTTTTAAACGGTTAATTATTTTAAAATTATTTTAAAATGAGGGGAAAAGACAATCTGGGGAATGGGAGAAGACATTTTCAAATCATATGTCTGGTGTGGGGTTGGTGTGCAGAACATGTAAAGAACTCTGATTGAACAACAACAGCAAGAGTGGGCCAAGGACTTGAGTAGGCATTTCACCAAAAAAGATGTATGAATGGCCCACAAGCACATGAAGAGATGTCCCACATCATTAGTCATTAGGGAAATGCCAGCCTAAACCACAGTGGGATACCACATCACTCCCATTAGGATGGCTGCTACTTTAAAAAAGCAGAAAATAATAAGTGTCAATGAGGATGTGGAAATATTGGAACCCTCGTGCACTGTTGGTGGGAAGGTTAAACAGTACGGCCACTATGGAAAACAGTAATCTGAAATTTTCAATTTCAAAACCTTAAAGATAGAACTATTACATGATCCAACAATTCCATGTCTGGGCGCAGACCCTAAAGAAGTGAAAGCAGGGTCTCCAAGAGGCATCTATACACCCGTGTTCGCAGCAGCAGCATTCACAACAGCCGGGACAAGCCCAGGGTCCATCCCCAGAAGAAAGGATAAACGAAATGTGGTCTATATATACAACAGAATATGATTTACTTCCTGAAAAAGAAAGGAAATTCTGACATATGATACAATGTGGATGAAACTTGAGGATATTATGCTAAATAGATAAGCCAGTCATAGAAAGACAAATATTGTTTGATTCCACTTACATGAGGTACTGGAGACTCAGATCCGTAGAGGCAGAGGGTAGAATGGTGGTTGTGGGGGCTTGGGGCAGGGACATGGGGCACTGCTGTTTAACGGATTCAGACTTGGTGAGATGGGAAACAGTTCTGGATATGGGTTGCTTAATAATGCAAATGCACTTAACGCTACTGAATTATACACCTGAAGTATTTAAGATGATAAATATTTTATGTTGTGTATGTTACCACAATTGGACGTTTAAAATTTTTTAAATTCGGCATAAAAGTCTTTTATAGTTACCTGCACACTTATTTTTACTGTTGATCATCCTTCCTTTGTGTAGAGACAGATTTCCAGATGGTGTCCTTTTTCTTGCTCCTGAAGAACTCATTTTAACTTTTCTTGCGAGGCAAATCTGATGGCACTGAAGTCTTTAAGGGTTGGATTGTCTGATAACGTCTTTACCCTACCTTCAGTTTTTAAAGCTTTTTTCTGGCTGACAATTGCACATGCACACAAACAGTACTTTAAAGATATACAGTTATGTGTCACTTAACAATGGGGATCCGTTCTGAGAAGTGAGTCCTTAGGCAATTCCATGGTTGTGTGAACATCGTAGAGCGCACTTACACACACCTGGACGGCACAGCCTTCTACACACTGAGGCTGGATGGCAGAGCCTGTGGCTCCCAGGCTACAAACCTGAACAGCATGTGCTGCACAAAACAACACGAGACTAAGCACGAGAGAAAATGACGCAGTCGAGAGACGGCGGCAAACTCGAGATGGGTAGAGGGCTGCTGCTGCCTTAACGTGGCATACTGTCGTATAGAAAACTTTTCTTTCCTGAAAATATTTTTTATATAAGTACAAAGACTACACTGTAAATTAACAATAAAAATGTAGCAAACACACAAACCAGTAGCGTAGTCATCTATTATCATCATCAATATATAGTAATTGTACGTGCTGTAATTTTATGTGACCTGCAGCACGGTAGGTGTGTTTACACGGGCATCACACAAACAGGTGAGTAAGGGGCCGTGCTGCTACATCACGAAGGCTGCGGCGTCACTAGGCAGTAAGGGTTTTCAGCTCCCTGTTGCCTCACAGGACCACTGTGGTTCGTGCTGCCCTCTTCGCTGACCGGAATGCCGCTGTACACCACATGACTGTGACTGCATTTTCTTTTGGCTTGCATGGTTCCTAGTGAGGTCTTTGTGCTTTGTATATAACGTTTCTATTTTCCTTTGGCTGCTTTTTGAGATTTTTTTCTTATCACTGTTTTTCAGCAATTTGATTATGATGATCTTATTGTGGTTTTTGTTATTCTTATTTGGCTTGGGTTTATGTATCTCCTTGAATCTGTGGGTTCATAGTTTATTTTTTTTAATCCAATTTAAATGGTTTTTATCCTTATTTTTTCAAATGTTTTTTTCTGCCCTACCGCCCTTCCCAGGCTTCCAGCTACATGCGATATACCGTTAGTTCCACAGGCCACTAGGGGCAGTTTTATGGGTGATGTTTGTTCTGATTTTATTTCTCTCTGTGCTTCGTTTTGGATAGTTAGTGTTCCTGCATTTTCATGTCCACCGATTTTTCTTTGTGGTGTCTAACCAGC
This sequence comes from Phyllostomus hastatus, assembly GCF_019186645.2. Taxonomy (NCBI): domain Eukaryota; kingdom Metazoa; phylum Chordata; class Mammalia; order Chiroptera; family Phyllostomidae; genus Phyllostomus; species Phyllostomus hastatus. The sequence goes on from NW_025334013.1 coordinate 29,548,984, forward strand.
TGTTTATTCCATGGTGTATTTTTATTTCAGATACTGTAGTTCCATTTAGTTCTTTTCATATCTTCCACTTCATTCCTTACTGTGCTCCTGTGTTCTGCCTTCTGGAGCATATGGAACATATTTATAATAGCTGATAATTCCATCGTCTCTGTCATTTCTGGGATGGTTCCTATTGATTGATTTTTCTCCTGTTTTTGGCCTATATTTTTCTGATTCTTCTTATTGGATTCCAGGCAACACAAATTTTACATTTTTCTGTGCTGCATTTTGTTGGATCCCTTTAAACTGTGGGAGTTTTCCTTGGACATTTAGTTAAGTTACTTGGAATCAGTCATATTCTTTTGAGACTTGCTTTTACCATTGTCAGTGCATGTGTTGAGCAACCCTTCATCTATGGCAATTTATCTCTGTTACTGACATGGGACCCTTGTGCATTGTGAGGTATTTCCATTCTAGCTGACTTATTTCCACTCTGGTTTGTGTGAGTGCAAACAACTCCCAGCCCTTGTGAACACCAGGACTTGTTTGATCTGTTGCTTCCCGGTGGTCTTCCGTCAGCCTCAGAGTTTCCTCTCGTGAATGTGCAGATCGTTGCTTGGCCAAAGATCTGAGGAGACCCTTTTGCAGATCTCCGGAGCTTTCAGTGCAGCTCTGTCCTCTGTGGCAGTCTTCTCCGCAAATGCTAGCCTCCTCGGCCGCTCTAAACTTTGATCTGTTTTCTCAACTCAGAAAGACCACTGGGCTGTGTTTGGGTTCCCCATCTTCCCACTGGTCTGAAAACTATTTTGACTTGTCTCAGTTCCGTATTCTGACTTGTCTTCTGGTTGTGTAAGGTAGGGGGGTAAATCCCATTCCTGTCACGCCATCGTGGCTGGAAACAGAAGTCCCTTGTTCTTTTTTACATAGCATCCCATTGTAAAGATGCACTGTAGTTGATCAGGTCCCTGTCCATGGACATTCAGGCAGTTGCTAATCTTTACAACTAAAATATTAATTCAGTGAATAACCTTTTTGTACAATGTTTCCCACACACATGAGATTATGTATCTGGAATAAAGTGATACTTCCAGATCAAAAGTAATTTTGAAAGTTATTAGCAAAATACCTGCTGTAGTAGTTTTTGAACTTACATCCACTTTTAGCAGTTTCTAAAGGCACCTTCCTCTATGTTTCCTTCTGGTGTATTTTTAGCTTTTTTAAAAAAAGATTTTATTTATTTTTAGAGAAGGAAAGAGAGGGAGAGAAACATCAATGTGTGGTTGCCTCTCATGTGCCCCCTACTGGGGACCTGGCCCACAACCCAGGCATATGCCCTGCCTGGGAATCAAACTAGCAATCATTTGGTTTACAGGCCAGCGCTCAGTCCACTGAGCCACTGAACCAGCCAGGACCCATTTTTAGCTTTATTATTTATATTTGAGTTATTAATACATCTGGGTTTTTTATTGTTTTGTTTTGGTTTTGGTGTTAGGAGTGATCTCAGGTGTTGGGATCTAGATTTCTTTTCCTTTGGGTAGCTATCATTCTTAATATATTAATCAAGAAATTTAAGTATATTTAGCCCTGGTTGATGTGGCTCAGTGGATTGAGCATTAGCCTGAGAACCAAGGGGTAGCCAGTTCGATTCCTAGTTAGGGCACATACCTGGGTTGTGGGCCAGGTCCCCAGTAGGGGCGCACACAGGCGGTGGGTCGGGTCCGGTGGGCGGTGGTAACGGAAGGGACGCTGGTTCGCCACCCGTCCGGGCTGCCGGAGTCCTGCTTCTCCAGAATGCCAGCTCGCTCCCCTCACACATGTGTGCTGTCTGCTGGGAAAGCCTCCTTCCCTTCCTTATTCTTGAAACTCGCCTGCCAGGATGCATCTTCCTCTAGTGAGAGAGACAGGGCATAAGATCGAAAGGAACTCAAATTTATTGAGGACCTGCTCTGCTCTAAAGAGTGACTTGAGGTCTTTCATCTGTTGGTCTCATGGAATGGAAACGTCGTCCCTGACCTCCACGCCCTGCAGACACCCAGTTATCGTTCCTCACCCTGTACTGCGGTGCCACACACATGGCTCTGTCACCGTATTTATCATCCGTTAATGTTTCTTCTACCCTAGTAGTCTCTGCACTTCTTAGCAGAGAGACATGGTCTTGTTCATGGCTGCCAACCCTTAGCAGAGCCTTTAGCAGAAAATAGGCACTTGCTGTTTGCTTTATGAGTGGATATTAGTATCTGCCCTCAGGAAGCTGAAAGTCTGAGAGTGTGAGGAATGTTGACAAGACACTCTTTCAGTGGAGAGCTAGTAAAGAAAAAATCATTATTTTGACACATACCAATATACGATCGGTTGGAAAGATGAGACCTGGAGACAGGAAGTTCTCACAGCTCTCACTGAACAGGCTGTGTGCTCGATCGTGGGGAAGCCTGAGCGCTACCCAGCTCATCAGAGCTCCTCAAGAGGATGAAATGAGATGATACATCTTGGGTCAGTAAGTGTAGATCATTCCAGCAAAATTGTTGGACACTAAGGGAATTCTTACTTCCCCAATGACTTTTATTGTAATCAGGTAAGTTTTTCAGAAGAAATAAAGATCCCAGAATAGGGCACGGGAAACATTCAAACTGTAGATTTCAAGAAGAAAATATAACTCACTAAACCTTATTGACACACACCATTTTTCTGGCAGTGCTTTGCTACATACGTTCGAGTGGCTTTTCGTGCTTCGGTGAAAGACTGGGCACCGTGTCTTTCAGATGGCGGCCAGTGGAGCCGCTCAGCATCGGGAACCAGTGTGGCATCCTCAGGATAATAAGCCTGTGGCGAACGCCTTGAGCAGAAGGCAGAGCCCCAGCCCAGGCCACGGCCGCGCTGCAGAGCAACAGCAGCCGCTGCGCCCGTGCCAGCTGGCACGTGCCGTGTGTCAGGTCCTGTGCTCAGGCCTTTTTCTGATTTTTTTTCTGTTTTAACCCTTCCAATAGTCATATGAGATAGGTGTTGTTATTAATCCACTTTTAAGTGTGAGGAAATGGAGGTGTAGGGAAGTCAAGCAGTTTGCCTGGAGTTGCACAGGAAGTGAGGAAGCCAAGCTTTGAACCCAAGCACTCTAACCACAGACCCCACACGTTTCACTGCTGCACTCTGCTTCCCCTCACAGCTGCTGTTTCGTGGACAGGCTGGCTAGCAGCCAGAGTGCAGAGGTCTGTCAGATGCCTGGTGGTGGCTAACGAGGTATGGGTGCAGAAATCGCCCTCTTGTCCAGCTCTGCAAAGGAAAACCACACTTCTTTTGAGATACTTTGCTTTAGGAAGGCCACGGTGCATGGTATTTATCTTCGATTATGTGTGTCTGTGATTCTCACTGTTAAGAAATCATTGCCATGGTCCAAACCATGAATTCCCAGAGCATAAGGATGACCTTTGAAACCTTACTGAGCTCTCTGAGGCAGCAAGTCTGGATGGGGTATTGACAGAGTCCCAGCTGCCCGTTTTAGGACCGTTGCGTGAGAAGGTACAGGAGGCCTATTGCACTGCCCTGGGGGTTTTGAGAGACTGTGGGCTCCTGGCCAGGGTAGCTGGGTGTCTGCTATCCCCACATTCCAAAGCCCCTCCCTCTCTGTCATTCCAGAGAAGGATCCTGGGACTTTTATCACTACAGCAGCAGGAGGGGCGGTAAGATTAAGAGGCATCCTTGCTGGGCTTTGTCCCCTACAATAAATTATGGAGGAGAATGGTGCACATTCACTTTTACAGAATTATTTTCCTTCCATACTGGGAGCAAATTGAGTCTCCCGTGAGTGTGAAGAAGATTTGTTATAATCACATTCTCTGCTTCCTCACATCCCTCTAACTCCTAATCTCAGTAGTCCAGCGTCCTCTCCCACCTTCCCCCTCCCTGAAATGCTTGAGTCCGGATCACCGAAAAGGACTCACCAACAAATCCAATGGGCAGATCTTCTCTTTTTTTGACATCTCTGAAGCATTTGGCCATAATGATCTCTTCCTCCATTTTGAACATGTGAAACTCTCCTCACAAACTCTTTGTCCAGTCTCCCTTTCAGTTCTCCTCCCACTTCTCTGATGGTTCGTTCTGTCTCTTTCGCAGCCACTCTCCTTTCCCTGTGCCCACCCTTACCTGTTGGTGTCTGCCGGGGTCCGTGTATGGCCCTCTCCTCGCTCCACCGCTTCAGCCAGCCCACGTGTGCTGTGACTCCCCGGTCTGTGCTGATCCTGCGCCCAGATACCCAGTTTCCTGCTGGACAGCTCCACTTGGACGGCTCTCAGACATCTCAGAATTGGTGTATCCAATTCATTGAATGTCCAGTAAATCACATCAGTCCGCGTTGCCTGTGTCAGTGAATGACCCTACTGTCCACTCTGTCACTTGAGCCAAAAATCTAGGAGTCGTTCTTCCTCCTTCCTTTTTCAAGAGAATGTCTCATGCATCACTGAGTCCTGTCCCCACCCTCTACAATACCCCTCCGCTCAGGGAGGTCCCTTCCCTTGCCCTGATTCTCCAGCCTCTTCTGGCTGCTGGGCCTGAAGACCCAGGAACCCAGATCTTCGTTCCCTTCGCCGACTCCTTCATGTCACTATTCAGTCATACTCGCGTCTCTCCCATCCTTTACGTTGCCACCGCAGCTCCACTCTGCTACAGACCTAATGATAGCAGCCACCATGTCATTTATTCACCTGCTGTGTGCCAGACAACTTTTTCGGGCTATATGCTTAAGCATTGCATAAGACACCTAAAATCTCTCCCCTTGAAGAGCCTACATTTCATGGGGACACACAGACAGCCTGTGTGGACAAAATGTCGCGCAGGTTTGCAGAACACCTCTGTGTGCCAGCCACTGTGCTGGTCACCATAGAGTCATCGTCTCCTGTAGTCTTTCCAGCAGCCCTGAGGAGTGAGTGTTGTTGTGCCCACTTTACAGATGAAAGAGCTGGACGTTACCCAAGGTCCCAGTAGCACAGAGCCGGGGATCAAACCCGCCAGTCCCACCACCTTACGTCCTGAGTTGTGGCTGTGGACCATGAGGCTGTAGGGGAATGCACGTTCCTTTTGCTTAGAGAATTTTCTTTAATCCTCACCTGACAATATGCTTATTGATTTTGAGAGAGAGAGAAACATCAGTGTGAGTGGGAAATATCGGTTGGTTGTCTCCTGTACATGCCCCAACTGGGGATTGAACCCGCAGCCTAGGTATGTGCCCTGACCAGGGATAGAACCCACAGCCTTTTGGTGTGTGGGATGATGCTCTAACCAACTGAGGCACCCAGCCAGGGGGAGAATATTTCAAGTATTTTTAGTGGGCACCCCCCTTGGTAAAACCCTTCAGTGCTGGGCCTTCCCGGGAAGCGCAGAGAGCGGCTTTCAGCAGAGTGTGCGAGGGCCGGCAGCCCCGCACGGGCCGGGCAGACCGAGTGCCTGTGCTCGCTTGGACCTCAGCCTGCAACTGGAGGAACTGCCATCTGGGTGCTCGTGATTCCTCTGCCTTCAGGTTTTTTTCATGTGTTCCTCAGTGTTAGTTGTTCTGACCTCCTCTGGGAACCGATCCATGTTCTGCTTTTAAATTAATTTCACTTCTTGTCTCAGCCTACCTCTTCTGCCTCCCCCACCATTCAAGGAATTCAGCCCCACACTGCCTGGTAGTTGTATACCCCGTCTTCCTCTTCTCTCTGCATTCCAGCCCCCACAGGCAGGTCTGCAGGAGATGCCAGAAGTCATGTTTTCTTTGGAGAAACCTCTCCCTAGATGACCAGGGGCCCACACTTTTTTGCACAGGTGAACATTGCAGACCCACCTGCTGGGCTTTCCCTGGTTATAAATTCATCCACTGCAGGCGAAGTGTTAGGCCTCAGTCTGCTAACTGCTTCCGATGGTGTCAGAGTGTGTCTTTTCTGCCGCCCCAGTTCAGGACCCGAGGAGTTCTGTCTCATCCTCTCTAACTCCTCTTGAAGGTGAGTGCCAGGCAAGTCCCTGCAGGACATCTGTCAGTTGGGAGCCTTTTGTATGCAGTGGAATCAAAAGTGATGTGACCTGGTCTGCAACAATGTTTTTGATAAACTGAGAATAAAGTTTTAGAAATGTCTATAGCAACTAGACAGAGTTAGTTTATGTCAGTTGACCCTAATAACTAAAAAATGGAGCACTATGTGTTTTAATTTTTCTAGGGATTCATTTTCTATCATACTTTATGAGAGTATCACTGTAACAGAATCAAAGTTTAAAAAGCAGAACAAACTGGTCCCTCTTCACTGAGGTTTGATAAACATTGGGCTGTAGTGATAAGAACACAGGCTTTGGGTGGGCGTCACCTCTCCGCACCTCCCTTGCCTCGTCTGCACCAGCTGAACTTGGGGTTCAGAGAGGCAGTACCTGGACACAAACGCATATCCAGGCATCTGGGCTCCAGAGGAGCTGAAGACAGAGGAGGCCTTTACGCAGGAAAGGGGGATAATAGGTTGATCAGGGGGACTTCCTGGGGCACGTGATGCCTGAGCTGTGCCTGGGAGGATGGGGCTTCCGTAGCAAGGTCAGTCCCTCTGGTGGGGAGCAGCTTCTTGGCTCGCAGACCCAGCTCCAGGCTCTGTGGGGAGGAGCAAACATAGATGTGCGCAGAGCGCAGTCTCTGGTGAGAGCAGGCGGGCGGGCTGCATTCCTGCGGTATTTGAAGACTGATCTTGTCAGGTTAGCAGCTTTGCTTTTCTTGGTTCAGGTACAAGATCCCCACGTGGGGAGCTCTACTGCTGGGGAAGAGCAGGGGCTGAGGAAAGCAGGGAACGTGATCCTGGCCCCGCTCCCAGCCTGCGGGAGGCTGCAGGCCAGGAACCGCCCTGCACAGGCTCCTGGGGGCAGTGGAGGGGGGGGCAGTCTGAGCTCTGCCGCACAGTCCAGGCTGAGGCAGGGGTGCTGCAGATAGGAGGATGCTGGCATTTGGGGCCTTGGCCCTGCTCTCCCTACTCAGTCTGTACCCAGGGGGTGGGGTGGGGGTTCATAGCTGCATGTAGGGTACCTCCCCATGCAAATAGAGCTAGAGGGGAGAAGCAGGGCTGCAGCCTCGCCTCTCTCAGGTGCTGGCAGGACACCAGTTCATGCCCGCCTCTGGTCATCTGAGCTTTCTGCTCTTCCCTCTCATTCCATGCATGGGGTCCGGCATTACTCCTAAGCAAATGAAGCACCCAGAGGGAAGCCACAACCCCATCTAGGGAGCCTGAGTTCAGTGAACCTCTCAGGAGAGCACTCTGGGCTAAAGGGGTAAAAACCTGGAGATAATCCTTACAGATACCTCAGAGGACAGATGAAATTGTCAGGGTGATCTGGAGAGTAACGGGTAACGTGGCCCCTGACCTCGGGAGACCTTGATGGGGAAAATGCAAGCCTGATGGCTGGCAGAATCACAAAGGCGGGCCTGTTGACAGCTAGCCATTGACATCTCTGTGCCTCTTGTGTTGGGATCAACCCATTCTCCCAGCATTCCACAGGCTTAGTGTGGGGAAGTTTCCCGTATCAGGACAACTTGAGAACAGAGTTTGAAAACCAGTGGTTGGAAAAACCAAAGGACACCTTGCACTCTGTCACTCAGCCCCTCGAGTAAAAGTGTCTAGGCTAGAGGCCGGCTGCAGAGAGTACCCCAAGGAGCATGCCCCACAATGGAGCAAGACCCCCAAATGGGCCAAGGCATGTACATGGGACCTGGGCTCAGAAGCAGCTCTGCGGGCCCTGATTAGAGACGGATCCGTGACTGCTGTCCCCACTCAGCCTGCTCCCACACATCCAAGGGTGACTGAGACCAGCGGGTGCTAGCCAGGTAAAGAGTGGTCTCCACCTCATTCCCCATCTCCTCCATCCACCCTCCTGCACACGCTCAGGACAAACGAGGGATCGAGGGCAGGACTTTGTTCAGCTCGGTGTTTGCCCTGAGGACCTTTTGTACCCTAAGCTGCTGCCTATTCCCCTGTGCATTTTTCTTCTCAGAGGTTGTTGCATGCATGGGTGCTCCTGATATCCAGGGTCTTTCTCCCATATCGGGCTTTTCTCCCCTTCTCCCCTACACCCAAGGGAGGATACAGTGAGAACGACCATGGATTCGATTAGGTCTCATATGTCCATGTGGTTCTCCTGAAGGAAGGAGTCCTTCCTCCGAGGCAACATCCTTTTTAATATATGGTCAGCAGCTACCTCCAGTGTAGCCAGTGCTGCAATGGCCTAGCATTCCGGAGGCGGGACGTAGGGCAGTACCAGAGGCAGCAGTGCAGCACGTGGGGCCAACCACCCCCTGGGGCAGGCGGCCGAGGGGCAAGGCTGCTCGCCGGCCGAGAGGCTTGGGCCTTGACCCAGCGCTGTCTCCAGCGGGCTCCGACTAAGTCGCTGCCCCTCACGGAGGGGCATTCCTTTGCTGCCACTCAGATTATTGGGAAGAAACAAAGGGTTCCTTCCAGGGCTGCAGTCTGGCCAAGGAGAGCTGTCAACAGTGATGCAGCTGCACACGGAGTGCAGGTTCAGCAGGGTTTTCGGTGCTCACCCAGGGACTCCCTGTGCTGGAAGAGGAAGGAGGGGCCAGCCGTTCTCTGCCCCACAGTGGGTCCCCAGGGCTTTCCTCTGTGAGCAGCAGTCCTCATCATTACCCAGCCCTGAGCCTCTTTTAGGCAGGGCTTGGGTGTTGGATGCAGAGACTGTAGAGAAGGAAGCAGGTGACAAGGGCCTAATTGCTGGCTATGTCTCAGCCCTCTTCTGAGTGCTGACCTGGATTTCAGGAAGAAGAGAGCTTGGTAGCTAGGGCAGAAGTCGCCCAGCCCCACCCATCACTTGGTGCAGGGGTGAAGCTGGTCGGGGGAAGTGGGGAGGGGCTGACCCTACCACCTGACTCCACCACTGGATCAGTGATCCTGGAGGTGGGGGCCTCGCCAGTGGCCCTGCCCAGGGTCATAGCATCTCACCCTGCTGTCCTAGCAAAGATTGGATGGGGCTGGGGGCTCCCCGACCTCAGTCTGGGCAGATGAAAAGAGCTTGGGTTTTAGAGCAAGCAAACCTGCATTTGAATCCCAGCTTTGACACTTAGCTAGCCAAGTGACTTTGGATAAATTCCTTAGTCCAAGGCCCGCTTCAGCTTCTTCATCTGCACAGTGGGAGTGACAGTTCTTGCTTCATGGGCAGTTATGAGGGTTCCACAGGCTGACGTCCCCGAGGCCCAGGGCCCAGCGCTGACCTACAGCGAGTGCTCAGGCGGCAGTGGTGGTCGTTGTCACGGCTCTGCCTCCTCCCACCCTGGCAGCCTCAACTCTTACCAAGACCTTCTGGTATGCATGTGGATGGGAGCTGTCAGGACTTGTGCAGACTGTGCATACCAACCCTGGTGATTGGCATTTGTTGATACAGGAATGCCTCCTCATATCGGGAAGTGTGACTTTTGAAAACCCCAGCCACACAGGATGCAACTGATAACTTGTAATGTAGTAAAAAAGGCTTCTGACCTCCTGACAGCTGTCAGAGCCCAGGGAACTGATTCAGCCTCCTGGCACCTAAACCCCTGATGGCCTTGCCCTGCAAACTGTAGTCTCCACACCTTTGTGCTGTGCAGGTGCCTCCCCTCCAGCCTGGAGTGCTCACTTCCCAGTCCAATGCCTTCAGGACCGCTGCCCTTCCTTTAATGGGCTCCTCCAGTGTCACCTGCAGAAAGCGCGGCAATCTCTGACCAGAGAGCTGCTTGTGGCAGCTTCCCCCTCAGGAGGGGTCTGGACCAGGTCTGCACGCACCTTGGTGGGTGCCACGTGGGTGTGCTACCTGGAGTGCTCCTCCTCACAACCGCCACCTTTCAAACTCCCACTCAGATGCCACTGCCTCCATGAGACCCATCCCTGGGGCCCCCAGAGGAGTTAGGTGTGGGGTTCCCGCAGCTCTTGGTGCGTCTCGGTCTATGACACGACACACATTGCATGGAAGTTCCCTCCTGGGTCCTCCACTGAGCCTTGTCTGGTTTTCACCTTTAATTCACCCTGTGTCGCTTACTGACAATGAACCGGGGACAGTCCCTCTCTCCCTGGTCCTGGTCTGTCCCGTGAGCACAGTTGTGACAGCCGGCTGTGGCTCTGAGAGGGAAATGAGAGTGGGGCGTCCTGCTGACCGACTCGTGCTACCCCCAGGCCCCCACGCTGCTTGGCCCAGCTCTCTGGGCCCCTTCCCAGCAGCCGCACCACCAGCATCACCGGTGGGCGGAGCCTGAATGATTCTTAGGAGATTTTAAATTCTAGATGACTTTCCTCTTAGAACATTTACATTGATGGGCTCCTTCAGTTAGTTTAAATAACTGGGAATTGCACATCTCTTCACTTGTTCAGCACATTTTTATTAAATGCCTGTGCTGGACGCTGAGGAAATGGTTTTGAAAAATGCAGGCATAGTGCCAGATCACCATCTAGGGGACATAAGTCGAAGTCATACTTCAGGGTTCTAGTGACATTCAGGCCAGGTTGGAAAGTGAGAGACTTGACCGAGCCCCCACGCCTGGCCCTGGTGTGGCAGCAGCACGCCCCATGGCGGAGTGAGTGTCGAACAGTAGTTTTGTGGGCCGTGAGAGGGTGACAGCTTTGGAACCTCTGAAAAACTGTCTTGTGAGTAGCATTCATGGAGCAGGGTTACAGAGAGACAGAAATGACATCTGAAAGGACTCTGAGAAAGACTTCTTGGCATGTTCCCCCAAGTCAGGCCCAAACAAAAGGCTGTTGATGGCATTTCTTCCGCACAAGTCACGAAAAGCTTCAGACGAAGGGTGAACAATTTCTGCTTCTGCAATTCTTCGGCCATAAAAAATAAAGAATGCCTTGGGGAAATCATGGCTTCATCATTAAGCCAGCACCCGCCCCCTAGAATCGAGCATGCCTGCGCGGCAGCGATCTTAATCCCTGTGCCCCCCGCAGAGGCTCCAGTGTGGCAGAGGGTGCCCTCCGGCCTGGGAGAGTGCCTCCCACATCCTCCACCTCTGGGCGGGCCAGAACCAGGCCTCAGCAATCCCTATTTAGTCCCGGTCCGCGGTGACTGCTTGCCCCACTTCTGACCCCCAGAGACCCGAGTTAGATTCTGCCCCTCCCCACTCCCTAAACACTCCCACTCTGCCAAGCCTGTGAAGAGCTTTGGGGGGACCATGATAAGTAACAGCTGGTATGCCCCAGGAGCTGAGTGAATTGGAAAGACAAACAGAACAGTGTAGTGACTGCAGTGACAGAGCATGCCAAGGGGGCGTGCATGCCCAGATTGAGGGCCCTAACCAAGTGGGCAGGAAAGGCTTCCTGGAGGAGATGCCACCTGTGCTGGCTGGGGTGGGACAGTTGGGAATGGGCCGAGGAGAGCCAGTTGCTCTGAGGGAAGGGGACACACTGGCAAGTGACCAGGGCTGTGCAAAGTGCAGGCCCTAGGCTGGGAAGAGGCCCTGAAGACCATGCTGAGTAGTCTGCTATTTTATTTTCAATTAAAATAAGTTGGCATTCAGTATTATTTTATATTAGTTTCAGGTGTGTAACACAATGGTTAGACATCTACATAATTTAGAAAGTGACTCCCCCCTTGATAGGTTTGTGTTGTTGTTGTTTTAAGATTTTATTTATTTATTTATTTTTAGAGAGGGGAAAGGGACGGAGAAAGAGAGGAGGAGAAACTGCGATGGATTGCCTCTTGCATGCCCCCACTGGGGCACCTGGCCCACAACCCAGCCATGTGCCCTGACAGGGAATCGAACTGGTGACCTTTGACAATGGCTAACCAAGTCACACCAGCCCGGGCCCCCCCTGCCCCTAGCCCCCAAAAGTTCTAGTGCCCACCTGGCACTGCACATAGTTGTTACAACATCATTGACTATATTCCCTACGCTGTGCTTTACATCCCATGACTATTATGATAAAAGCTCTTTAGTGTGAGATCAGAGGTTTTGAGGCACCAAGAGGGGGACAGCATCAGGGCTGTGGTTTAGAAATTTCAGAAAAGTCATTACTTGAGGTGCAGGGGAGGATTAGAGGAGGTCACACTGGGGAGGGAGGAGCAGCTGGTGAGATGGTAGGGAAGGAGGAGGGACAGTCGGAGGCTGGGGTAGGGGCGAGTGAGAGGGAGCAGTAAAAGTGGATCCTGTCTTGCGCAGCCAGCTGGGGGGATGGCGGCACCACTTTCTAACCTGCAGAACACATAGGGGAGGGCAGGTTTGGGGGCAGCTGTGGGATTCATTCGGGGAAATCCATCTGAAGTCCTATGGAGCATCCAGTAGAAATGTGGGCATTAGAGGCTTTTTAGTTCTCTTTCCCAATTTCTCCCTGTTATAAACATCCCTGCTATGAATAATACTCATATAAATGAGTCATCATGCAGTTCCCTGACAGCTTCCTCATGTCTCTGTCACAGTGAAAGAATTTTTTTCTTGATATTGGCCTGGTTTGTTGTATTTTTCCCTCTTTATCATCAGACTTCTCAACTTGAAATCTGTTTAGCTGAACTTCCTTCCCACTCCTTCCCCCACTGTTTATCTTAAACATTTCATATACTGGGTACCATGCTAGGTACTAAGGATGCAGAGTAACACATAATTTTTACTCTAGAACTTCAGTCTAAAGGGGCATCAGACATGAAAACAAAGTTACAGCAGAGGGTTGCTGTTATAGTAGTTGGAAGTGTAGGATGCCGTGAATACACAGAAAGGAGATCCCAAGTTAAACTGAAGGGGTCAAAGAAGGCTTTTTTTTTTCCTAAGGAGGATTTCTGTACTCACTCCTCTTCTACCATTATTGTTGACACAGTACCTCTTGATTTTCATTGTGATTATTTGCTTCTGGCATTTAAAAGACAGAGATGATCCTCTCACTGGTTCATTGATAAGTGGTGTCTCACCATCATTCAGCTGAAAACTTTCTGTTTTCATTTTGTCTTTAGCAAGGGTAGGTGCTACAGGTGTCAGTAGATGGGATAGGTCATGTCAGTAGCGCCTCAAAATATATAGTCTGTGGACCTGAAGTGTTCATGGGTCCCTCAAGGCCATGCCCAACCAGAGCCAAAGAGCTGTGCCTTTTCCTGGTCTCCTGACCTCCTCTGAAATCACTCACTGTCTGCCAACCCCCCTGCCACCCCCCAATATTCTCTCAACACAGCCTCTTCTCGAAGACATCCACGTAGGGACATTGTCATAGTTCCTTTTGGCAGCCTGGACAGAATGCCTCAGAAGTTTCCTTCCCTCCCCGACCGTAAGCCAGCAGCACTGGTAGTGTGCAACAGAGAACGCCTGGAGAAGCCGTCTTTGGGGGGTGCAGGGGTCAGGGGAGGATTTTTAAAGAAAGTGATATGTTATCCAAGTCTTAAAGATTGCATAGGAATTCCGCAGTTGAAAAATGACAGGTGTTCTAGACAGGAAGTGTGTAGACCAAGAGCACGAGAACCACGGGGACGTCCGGAGAGCTGCAGGTGCTTGGCATGTTTGGGGCGTAATGGTGCTGCACCCTAGAACGCTGGAAGGTGAGGCCCGAGAAGTCTTCCAAGGCCCGGGAGACCTTACAAGTCATTCTTAAAGGATTTTGATTGTAACATAAAGGAAATGGGGAATTGTTGACATGTTTTATACAAGAGAGTGATATGATCAGATTTGCTATTTGGAGAGATTGCTCCAACCTTATATGGAAGATGAAGTGGAGGAGGTAACTTGGAAACATGAAGATCGGTTACTGTTGCAATAACTGCTGAAGGTAATCCATAGGGATGGAGAATACAGGTTTAGTAACACTTAGGAACTACAGTCAATGTGTTCCTTCTCTCCCCCAGAGCATCCTGTGTGGCATTTCTCCCACCACCTCCCCGACATCTAACCATGACATCGTTATGTCTCCCCTTCCAGGACGGGAGCATCTTATTCCTCGTTGTGGCCACCCAGCACCTGTTATGCCTACTGGACTGATTTGACTTGGTGATTAACTGAGTATGGAAGGCTGGGGAGAGGGAAGAATCTAGAATGACTCTCAGGTTTCTGGCTTCAAATATAGGAAAAAAAATAGGAATGCCATTCATCAAGATGGGGAACCCAAAAAGAAGGGCAGTTGTTTCTGGTTTTGGTCAGGAGAAAAGGACAGGGCAGAGATCATGAATGTGTTGTGGACATAAGGCGTTTGAGATGCCTGTGGAACACAGAAGGAGGTAGGATGGCCATGTGCATGTGGGTCTAGGGTACGGGAGGGGAGGCCAGAGCTGGAGATGGTGCAGTGGGAGCTACCAGCATTCAGGCGAAGTTTGGCAGTGGGTGAGGTCATGTAGAGAAGGCATGTAGACTGGGTCCAAACTGGCAGCTTATAGGCTAAACCTATCTGTAGACATGCTTCTTGTGGCTGGTACGTGTCCTCAAGTAATGCGAATGCTTTTACGAATTATGTCCACTCTAATTTGCTATAACTCTGCCACTTTTATTGTCTTCCATCTGGCCCAGTTAACATATTTATAGTGTCTTCTTGGCTCCTGTAGGCATTTGAGGTTATAATTTTTGGAGGGAGAATAAGAAAACCGAAGTATATAACTCTGGGAATACCAACTCATAAGGGACTCACAAGAGGGAAAATAATAAAGGAGAATGGGAAGGAATGGCTAGAGAGTTTGGAGGAAATCATAAGAATAGTGTTGTTCTCTTCAAAATCCTGAGAGGCAGTGTAGGCAATCTGTAATAAAGTATAAAATGTGGATTCCATTTCAGCAATTCCACTTCTAAATATTTCACATAAGGAAATAATTGTATCTGTGCACGCAAGTTATTGTAATATGATGCTTGTTGAAGCATGTTTATAATAGCAAAAAATTGGAAGCAACATAAATGTCTCTTAGTTGAGAATGATTAAGTAAGTATTTCATGGCCAAGTGATGAAATAATATGTAGTCATAAAAAATGATGATATCAGATTATATTTGCTGACATGACCCCACAATTTAGTCTTAAGTTTTCAAGAGCAAGTTATGGAATAACACATATAAGGTAATTCCATTTATGCTGAGCGGCTGGTTATAGAAGGAGCTGTCTGGAAGCCTTCACACACAAATCACAAGACCCTCCCGATAGCTGAATCCAGTAGAACTTTCTCTGGCATCTGTGTCTGACCTTTTCGTGGCTTTTTGACATTATTAACCTTTTTTGGCTTCTCTTCCTTGTCCGCTTTCCCTGACCTTTGTCCATAGGCTGGCAGTCCGGACTGAAAAATGGCAGACTCGATCCTGGGAGAACCCTTTAAAACTGGCAGCTTGTTTATATCCTAGATGCACCCAGAAAGGGCACTTACTGGGCAGTTCTCTGGCAAGGAGCCATTAGGGACCGTATTTCCCTGGTCCTTAGTCCCTTTGAGTCTGCATAACTCTTCTGGAATAAAACCCTTCCCAGGGTCCCTGGGTACAGGTTCCTCTCCTTGCCCACCTCCCCCACCCTCTAGCAAAATTGCCTGGCTATCCCCTCTCTCCCACGCCTTCTGTTCAATTGAGGGGTTATTTTTAACAGTGTTGTATATTCCATACTTAAATCCTGGCAAAACACCAGAACTTTGGAATAGACACCCAAGATAGAAATAGTCTCCCACAACCTCCTCCCTTTCTAAAGTTTTTCCTTTTAAAGAGAGAAAACAAGTTGTCTAAACTGTAGACAAGTCTACCAAGAAAGTCCCAAGACACTAGCACTGAACTTGCAGCCTCGGCCACAGAACTTGGGCTGGAGGCTGGACCTGCTGCCACTTCAGAACTTACTTCAGCGTAGAGAGGTACAAGGAAAGATGGTTTCTGCCCGTTTCCTGGGCTTGGTAGGTCTAGAATCACGGAAAGTACCTAGTCCTTCTCCCGTTTCCAGTAGCCAGAGGCTCTTAACCTCCAGAAGTAGGCCATCCACTTTCAGATACTCAGTAACTAGAAAGATTTTTTTTTTGTTAATTAAAAAAAAAATTGTTGCTCAAGTACAGTTATCTCCATTTTCCTGACACCACTTTCCCCTGCCCCACCCATCCCCACCTCCCACCCTTGATCCTGCCCCCCTTTGGCTTTGTCCATGGGTCCTTTATACATGTTCCTTGACGACCCTTCCCCTTCTTTCTCCCGTTATCCCCCTCCCTGCTCCATTCTGGTTACTGTCACTTTGTTCTTTATTTCCATGTCTCTGGTTATATTTTGCTTGCTTATTTGTTTTGTTAATTAGGTTCCACTTATAGGTGAGATCAAATGGTATTTGTCTCCCACCGTCTGGCTTATTTCACTCAGCATAATGATGTAATGGGATAGTTTTAAGTTAAGAAAAGCCAAAATCTGCTTTTTCATAACATCCACCTGTGGGCCTAGTTCCACCTGCATGAGCCACACAGAACAAGTCTATTACCTCTTCTCTGTCGGGTGTTTGGAGACTTGAAGCTGGTGATCATGTGCCCTCTGGTCCTCTCTAGCCAGACATCTCTGCCTTAAGGGCTCCTCCCTACCATGGTAGTCCCGTTCTCTGGGTCGGTTCTTTTAGGGGGCACCCAGAGGGGAGCTCATGCTTGCTCAGAGGTGGCCTGCCAGGCAGAACGGGTAGCAGGATAGGCTCTCCTCTCCATTTCTGATGCTCCTCATAGTGACCGACACCCAAGAGACACTACTTGAGTGGTCATGTCACACCGACCATAAGCCTGTCCTCGGCATGCTGCCCCTGAGTCCACATCCCCTTTCTACTCGGGACTGTTACAGAATTCATGGGCCAAAACCAGGCCTGGCCACGTAGCCACCTATTTGGAGCTCTTTGGATTCTCCTTGGGTTTCCAAAATAAGCTGTTTCTTTCCTGTTTGTCTTCCATACACTTGATGATTGAGCCATTCTATCCTATCTAAAGAGTATGCATAAAAACAGTGGCCAAATAAGCCTAGAACAGAATCTTGCTACTGACCTGGTAGGCGTGGACAAAACTGTTCACCAGTCACCAAACTCTCAAAACATCTGCCTTTAGCCCACATTGCTAAAGACCTCAGTGTGTCCAGATATTTCCCACATGCCCTTCCGCAGCACACGTGCCGTGTCGGAGAGCCCCATGCAGAGGTTCATCCTTTGTATCTGCACTGCAGTGTCCTAGCAGGAGCATCAGCTTTGGGGTCAGGAATCTCAGCTTTCAGACCTGGCTTGGCACCTTCTCACTCTTTGAACCTCCGTTTACTCATCTGTAAATTAGGGGAAATGCCCATCCTACTTCCTTTAAATGGCTTTGGTGAAGATGAAAAGATTATAGTAAAATGAAAAACAGTATATAAGAGTAAGGTGATGGTAATTACTTCATAAACATTTATTGAAAACCTACCAATATCTAAACACTGTGAGGGCTGACAAATAGGAATCAGACAAGCCCTGCTGAATGCTTTCCATCAGGAGTTTGGAGGTGCCACGGGCCATAGCAACCACAGGCTGTGCCAGGAGCAAGGGAGCTAGAGCCCGAGGGTCAGGAAGCCAGTGCTCAGGGATCTGGGACAAAGCAGAATAAGGGCTTCGCAGGAGAGTCTGAAAGCAGGGTGAGAACAGTCGGCCTCTGCTAGTCTGGTCTGGTGTCAGGACACACACTGAGAATAAGGGGCCTGAAACCCACAGGAGGCAAGGCAGGAACGGGACCTCAGAGACTGGAGCTAGAGATGGAGAGGTCCTTGGTGAGAGCCGTGTCCCTGGCGTGGTGGGGATGAAAGCCAGGCGACATCAAGCTGAGTCATGAGGGGAGGATCTGGGGTCAGTGCTTGTGGACTGTGAGGAGGAGTGTGCCTGTGAAGGGAGAAGAAGGAAGATAGACTTGAAGCTGGCGCAGGTGTGGCTGTGAGGCTGAAGTGGGTGTCTGGACCGACCGCCAGTGGGAAGGATCCTGTACGTAGACCAGAAAATGGAGATGCAGAGAAGAATGATGTCATGAGTGATGTAACAGGTTCTTCTTTTAAAAAAATAAGATTTAATTTATTTATTTTTAGAGAGAAGGGAAAGGAGGGGCAAAGAGAGGGAGTGAAACACCAGCCAGGGCAATATAACAGGTTCTTAAGAAAAATGAGAGTTCCAGCCAAGATGGAGGTGTAGGTAGATATACTTTGCCTCCTCACACAACCAAAAGTAGGACAACAACAAATTTAAAAGCAAAAAGCAACCAGAGCTGTCAGAAAATTAAACTGTATGGAAGTCCGACAACCAAGGAGTTAAAGAAAAAGCATTCATCCAGACCAGTAGGAGGGGTGGAGACGTGAAGATGGTCAGCCAGGGCAGAAAGGACGCACAGCAAAGTGGTGGCTGGCAGACCAGGCGGTCCCACATTCACATGTGGATAAGCCAGGGGAACAACTGGGGAGTGAGACAGACCATGCAACCCAGGGTTCAGCACATGGAAATAAAGCCTCAAAACTTCTGGCTGTATAAATCTGTGGATGTTGCAGCAGCAGGAGAAACTCGCAGCCTCACAGGAGAGTTCATTGGAGAGACCCACAGCATCCTAACGTACACAAACCTATCCACCTGGAAATCAGCACCAGAAGGGCCCAATTTGCTTGTGAGTAGCAGGGGAAGTGACTGAAAGCCAGCTGAGAGCCTAACGAGCAAGAGGCATTGTTCCCTCTTAGACCCCTCCCCCACATACAGCACCACAATGCAGGATGTGGGTTGCCTCCCACTGGCAAATACCTAAGGCTCCACCCATTCCAATGTCACAGGTGCACCAAGACAAAGAAATATAGAAGAATAGATCAAATGAAAGAACAGATCAAAACTCCAGAAAAAGAACTAAGCAATGAGGGAATAGCCAACCTATCAGATGCAGAGTTCAAAACACTGGTAATCAGGATGCTCACAGAAATGATTGAGTAGGGATGCAAAATAGAGGAAGAAGTGAAGGTTATGCCAAGTGAAATAAAGGAAAATAAACAGGGAACCAACAGTGATGGGAAGGCAACCAGGACTCAAATCAATAGTTTGGAACAGAAGGAAAAAATAAACATTCAACTAGAACAGAATGAAGAAACAAGGATCAAAAAAAATGAGGAAAGGCTTAGGAACCTCTGGGACAACTTTAAACATTCCAACATCCAAATCATAGGGATGCCGGAAAGAGAAGAGGAAGAGCAAAAAATGAAAACTTATTTGAACAAATAATTGGGGAAAGAAAACTTCCCCAATCTGGCAAAGGAAACAGACTTGTAGGAAGTTCAGGAAGCTCAGAGAGTCCCAAAGAAATTGAATCCAAGGAGGAACACACCAAGATACATCATAAGTAACTTACCAAGATTAAAGATAAAGAGAGAATTATACAAACAGCAAAAGAAAAGGAGACAATTACCTGCAAAGGAGTTCCCATAAGACTATCATCTAATTTCTCAAAAGAAACTTTACAGGCAAGAAGGGGCTGGAAAGAAGTATTCCAAGTCATGAAAGGCAAGGACCTACATCTAAGATTACTCTATCCAGCAAAGCTCTCATTTAGCATGGGGTGGGGGGCAGATAAAGTGCTTCCCAGATAAGGTCAAGTTAAAGGAGTTCATCATCACCAAGCCCTTATTATTTGAAATATTAAAGGGACTTAAGAAAAAGAAGATTAAAACTAGAACAGTAAAATCACAACAAACTTACAACTATCAACAATTGAACCTAAGAAACAAAAACAAACTAAGCAAACAACTAGAACAGGGACAGAATCACAGAAATAGAGATCACATGGAGGGTTATGCAGGGAGGGGGAGAGAGGAGAATGGGGAAAAAGGTACAGGGAATACGTAGCATAAATGGTAGGTACAAAATAGACAGAGGGAGGTTAAGAATAGTATAGGAAATGGAGAAGCCAAAGAACTTCTATGTACGACCCATGGACATGAACTAAGAGGGGGCAATGCTGGTGGGAGGGGTGGTGCAGGGTGGAGGGGAATAAAGGGAAGAAAAAAATAGGACAACTTTAATAGCATAATCAATAAAATATACTTTAAAGAAAGAACAATGAGAAGAGGAATCAGCCTTTGATCTCAAGAAGGACACTTCTTCCATTTGATGGCAGGGTGCTCAGAAGTTCGAAGAGAGGACATGTTTGTAAGACCACTGTGGAGAATGGAAGAGCCTGCTCGCTGGGGTGACCTAGAGGCTGTCAGGCAGCAGAGCAGGCCAAGTGGGAAGCCATGAATCTCTAGTGGCTCCAGTTTGTGCACTTGGGTGGGTTTCTCCAACAGGCTTGGTCATCTAAGTATAAGGGCAAGGATTCTGAAAGAGGTAACTCCAGACCAGAAATTGTCCCAAATTGGCTGTATTTCATCTGTAGGAAACAGCTTCTGTTCCTAAAGTTAGGAGAAATGTGCCAGGAGAAGGGGGTAGCGACAGGACTCAGGCTGCCCCAGATGAAGCAGCCATGGCCAGAATGGACTGCTGGCGGACGAGCAGCTGGCCAGGATGGCTAGTTCCCAGGACCCTCCCGGCATGTGGAGACAGCAGTAGTCTCTGGTGGGCAGAGCACTCTGGCTCCCCTGGAATGAGGGGGCCAAAGTCCTTGGCAGGTTGTACACTGAGTGTGGAGGGGCCCGGAAGAGCCCGGGGAGGGAACTCTGAGGAGGGGGCTAGGGACGCAGTTGTGCAGTGTTGCGGCATAAGCCTGTGAGACTAAGCCAACATATTGCCCATGGATGAGTGCTGTGTCGACGGAGTGTGTGCAGGAGCCTGAGATATGAGAAGCGGCAGTCCCTGGGCCCTTAATACAAACAAAGGTCTGGTCTGAGGACAGGACTTCTGAATGTCTCACTCAGCCACTGTGGAGCCTAACCAGAGAAACCAGTGTCTGGGAGCAGGGCCGAGCCTGGCCCCGGGCTGGGGGAGTCCTGGTGGGGCTGTTGCAGTTATTCGTAAGACGGCTACTACTATCGACCCTACCTCTGACCTGGCACTCCCTGCGGGAGAGGGAGGGCACAGCTGATACCAAAACTGGGAGGGGAGGGAAGGAGGGAAGGAGCTGACAGTTATTGAGCAACATGGTGAGCCATGAACTTTCCATGCTTTATCTCATTTCATCTGTGAGGCAGAGGTATTATGGGCCCTGCTTTTAGTTCATTCATTCAACAAATATTTATTGAGTGCGTGCTGTGTCAGGTGCTGCCCTATGTGTTGGAGGTACAGCTGTGAGCAAAACAGACAAACATCCCTGCCTCTGGGGAGCTTGTATCCTAATGGGGAAGCAGATATAGAAACAAAAACAGATACATAAATGAAACAGATATATAAATGAAAGGTATAGTACAGTAGAAAATGGGGAGTGCTGAAGAAAAATAAAGCAGGAATGGGGAATAGAAAGTTAGGAGAGCCCTGGCTAGTGTGGCTCAGTGGCTGGAGTGTCATGCGGTAACCGAAAGGTTACAGGTTTGATTCCCGGTCCGGGCACATACCTAGGTTGTGGATTGATCCCCAGCCTGGGCACAGGTACATACAACCCCCGGCCCAGACTTGTACAGTATCTAGTCTGAGCACTAACCCCCAGTTCAGGTGGGTACAGGAGGCAACCAGTCAGTGCTTCTCTCTTGCATCAGTATTTCTCTCCTCTCCCTTCCCTTCTCTCTAAAAAGCAATAAAAAGAAAAAAGTAAGGGAAGGTGACTGGGGAAGGTGACTGGGAAAGGTGACATTTAAGTCAAAACCTGAAGGAAGTTGGGAGAGGGCATGCCGATATCTGGGGGAAGAGTCTTCCAGGCAGAGGAAACAGCCAATGCAAAAACTCCGAAGTGGGATCCAAAAACAGGAAAGAAGCCTATGTTGCTGGGAAGTAGTAAGATATGAAGTCAGAAAGTTAAGAGACGTCTAAATCATAGGGGCATTGTAGGCCATTATAAGGATGGAGGATTTTGAGCAGAGGAGTAACAGGTTTAAAGGATCGCTCTGGCTGCCTTGATGGGAATAGGCTGTTATGAGGCAGGGAGTCCAATAGGAGGCGACTACGATAATTTGTGAGAGAGACGACAGTGACTCAGACCCCAGTGGAAGTAGTGGAGATGCTGCGAAATTGTCATGCCCAGGTTATGTTCTGAAGGCAGAGCTGACAGGTCTGCTGACAGGTCTGCTGACAGCTCAGAAGAAGGTATAAGAGAAGGAGGAGAGCATAGGCTGACTTCAGGTGTTTAATCTAAGCAACTGGAGGCTTGAAGGTGTCACGTCCAAAGAAAGAGAAACAGCTGAAAGAAGAGCAGATTTCAGAGGGAGCATTAGGAACTTAAGTTTAAATGTGCAAAGTTTGAGATGCCTCCGAGACATCCAAATGAAGATACTGAGAAGGCAGGGATACTGGAGTCTGGCATTCAGGGAAGAGGTCCAGGCTCTGAAAGAGTGAATGTGGATGGAGAAGAGTAGCAAGGACTGAGTCCTAGGGTGTACCAGCATTCAGTGTGGCAGGAGCTGGGGGAGGACCTGCAAAGGAGAGTGAAAAGGAGGAGTGCCCTGTGCAACAGCATGAAGACCAGGAAAATGTGGCACTCTGGAAACCAAATGGAGAAAGTATTTTAAGAGGAGTGATTAATTATGTAATATGTTGCCGCTAGGTAGGGTGATCCTATGTTATTGTCCAAACTTGGACACTTCTGAGAGTGAAAGTGGATATTTTAAACAATTGCTTCAGAGTAAGACACAGAGCAAGATCATCCCTAGCAAATCAGAGTGTTGTGCAGTCACTCTACTAAGAGCTTCATAGGAATTGACCATTGGGCAATATCACCCGGCCATAAAAAAGAATGAAATCGTAACCGTTGCAACAGCATGGATGGATGTACAGGTATTATACTAAGTAAAATAAGTCAGAGAAAGACAAATGCCGTATGATTTTACTTACATGTGAAATCTTAAGAATAATATAAATGAACAAGTAAAACAGAAACAGACTCAGATACAGAGAACAGACTGATGGCTGTCAGAGAGGAGGGGGGTTGGGGAACTGGATGAAAAGGGTGAAGGGATTGAGAAGTACAGATTGGCAATTACAAAATAGTCATGAGGATATAAAGTACAACACAGGAATATAGTCAAAACATTATAATAACTGTGTGTGGTGTTGGGTGGTCCTTGGAAATATCAGGGGGACACACTGTAAAGTATGTGATTGTCTAACCACAATGCTGGTCACCTGAGGCTAATACAAAACAATATCGAATGTAAACTAATTGAAAAAAGTCTTTTTGGTTTTTCAGACATCCAATCAGAGACAGTTAAAGCGAAGTGTCTGTGCTGTAGCCTTCCCAAACCAGCAGTGTGTTGTGGGTGGGACGGTGTTTCTCCGAGAGACTCTAGTAATTTCTCCTGGCAGCTGATACATACAGTCCGGTGGGGACAGTGAGACCGTGCATGTGAAAGGGGCTGAGAGAGCTTACGTGTTCTGTCGCTTTTTGGAGATGCCCTCATCTCAATGTCCCACCTTTATGAAGCATATTCTAACAGGGAAACACAGACAACAAACAACTCATAAGTAAACTATTTAGTAAATTAGAGCAAGCTAATATTTGGGAAAAAAGAAAGCATGGCCAGGTGATTGGAACAGGTTGCAGTGTTACGTAGGATGGTTGGAGTTCACCTTGTGGGGAAGGCGAAGCCTGAATAAAGACCAGAATGGGGTGAGTGAGTAAGCCAAATGAATGTCCTGAGGGAAAAAATGTTCTAGTCAGAGGAAAACAGCCCAAGTAAAGGCGCTCAGGCAGGAAGAACCATGGATATGATGCAGTGTGCAGAGGGAGAGTGGCAGATGGAATTAAAGGAGAAATGGGGGAGTGGGCAGTCAAGTTTGTGGATGGCCTTGTAGGCATTGTAAGGACTCCATGCGTTAGTCTGATTGGGACAGGAAGGCATCGCATGTGTGGGAAGGCCAATCTTTGATAAAAGAATGGACACTTCTTGGTTTTATCAAGAGGGAAGAAGAAAGTGGAACAGATGCAGGCGGTTTACAGACTCGGTGGAAGGCAGACCTCTGATCTCACTCAGCAGATACCCTGAACTGCTCTGTATTCCGAGGGGTATGGCAGTGCGAGAATTAGGCAGGTTCACACTCACACAGAATTCACATTCTCCATGTTATAATAAACCAGTACACACGAGAGAGACCAAGCAAGTGAACAAGATAATTTTAAATAGCTCTAAATGTTTACAAAAAAAATAACATGAGTGACAGTGCCAGGAGAAGGAAGCCCACTTTCAACACAGGAGACAGAGAAGACCTCTCTGAGGAGGTGACATTTGAACAGAGACCTGAATAAAAACAAAGAGCCAATTTTGGAAAGATCCAGAGGTGTTCTAGAAGGTTCTAGATACGGAAAAAAGTTTGTTGTGTTCAAGGGCTGGACAGAAGTCTAACCTAGTGTAACAGAGTGAGTAAGGGGAGGGGGGCCTGAAATGGAGTGAGAGGTAGGTGAGGGTTAGCCAGGTAACCTGTGGTTTGGTTTTACTCAGAGAGCAGTGGGAATGTTTTAAACAGAGCAATGGCACAACCTGGTTGCTAGTTTAAAACTATCATTCTGGCTTTTCTAGAGAATGGATTGAGGGGCAAGAGTAGAAGTTGGTCACTGACCACTGCCATAGTCAAGAGGTGATGATTTGGACCTGGGTGGTAGCAATGGGAATAAAAATAACTGGATGGAATTAGTATATATTTAGAGATTAACAGGATTTGCTGATGAATTGGATGAGAGGCAGCCAAGAAAAAGAGATGAGTCAAGAATAACTCCAGTGGTTTATTTGTGAAGTAGGTGTTCCTCTTTGTAGAATGTGATGATCCCAGGCAAATGGAACTGAAAAAGAAAGGAATGACTCCTAGGTTTTGCTTCATCAACTACATTAGCCTGCCCTTGCCTCCCTTGCCATCAAAGCCAGAACCCCCACCCTACACCATGGGCCTCTGCATCATTGGTACTCTTACCATTTCCTCCAGTTTCCATCACATCCTGTCCTTCAGCTAACCTCATGCAGCGGTGCCCAAATGGTGACACTTACCCAGCCACCTTTCTGCTTCTGGGCTGCTGAACTATGGACAGAGACACACAAACATATGCGCTGGCTCCTGTGGCTTCATGGTCTCCAGCCTCTGGTGAGGGCTCAGCACTACTCCGCAGTCCTTGCCCCTAGCTGACTTAGCATGGTAACCTTGCAAACTTTTACCATCTGTAAGTTCCTAGAGTCCACACCTTCACACCCAGTCTTTAACCCCAGAGACTTCCCCGAGAAGAGTCAATCTGGAGAGCATTCTCTTGGGTTCCTTCTGTTTCTAAACACACCTATCAGAGTAGCCATCTTCACGTCCTCCCTCTTTTTCCAGGGAAAAAAGTATTCTGCCTTCTGTGCCCCTCCCCTTATACTCTGGATCCTGTCACCTTCCCCTCCTGGGGAGCCTCAGTCTGCTGTTACCCCTGTCTCTTGCACCCCTCCCTCTTTCTGCTTGTGTCCTTCCCACCCAAACACAAACACGCTCAGTTCTCCCCTCTCCCATTCCACTCTCCAGCTACCGTTCTGTTTCATCCTTTACTTCACTAGCAAGTTTCTTTAGAAAGTGTCTGATCTCTCTTGAACACTTTCTCACTTCTCTTCCTCCTCCACCCCATGTAGTCCGGTTCTGTTCTCTCTCCACCCTTGATAGTATGCTTCCCTAAGGGTCCAACGACTTCCGTGTATTCCCAAAAGCAATGCGGTAAGTGAAAATACAGATGTAAACTGTGTTGCCCCATGAGAACACTATGAGGGTGAAATAAGATCATGTGCATAGAGCACTCAGAACAGCGTCTACAGCGTAGAGCTCAGTAACTGCGAATGACTGTTGTTGCCATTGTGGAGTACCTCCTGTGTTTCACAATTTCCCGTGTCTGTACTTGGCTGCCTTGCCCATTGTCTGTGAAGGCAGGGACTCGGAGCTATTCAGTGTCATATTTCCAAGCACCATGCCTGGGGTATGCTGGGGCTCACCACACACTGGAGAGATGGATGGTGGGCACTGGGGAGGGATGGGACTGTGTCCCTGGGCTTTGGGGTGTGCAGTCTCTATAGACAGTCCAGCTCACCCAGGTTGTCACTGGGGGAGGAATACTTGCCTCTCGTAGCAGCTTCTCAGCTCATGGTTCTCTCCTCCACCTCCCCACACATCCCTCCCCTTCCTAGGAAGTTTGGGCCCCTTCCCTCCCTCCTTCGTTCACGCTAGGTGCAGGCTGTCAGCAGTTGGTGGGAGCCCTGTCAGCAGGAGCCCGGGCACTGCCCCCTCGAGGGCCTCTGTCTCAGCCTCTCCACTCCTCCTTCAGCACAGGCCTCCCTGCCTGTCATATGTGTCATGCGTGTGGCTCCAGCCTGTCTGGACACAGATGGGGCCACAGTCCCTAAGCAGGCGGTGGGGCAGTAGCTGGCAGTATTTCTGACCTGGACGGGGTTTGCTCTGAAAGAGTAGATACATCATTGGAAGCCTGGCTCTTTGGAGCAGGGAAATCAGAGTGTCATAAAGAGCCACACAAAGGCAGCCCCCTACCCCCCTGCCCTAGACCTCCACCGGTAAGCAGAAATTTGGCCACACTATGGAGCCTATCCCCCTGAGCTGTTCCTCCCTCTTCCAGCCAACTGGCATTTACCAAGCACCCGCTGTGTGCTTGGCTGTGTACCAGCGGAGGAAACATGATTAGGCCAGCATGTGGTGGTTTGAGGACAGAGTGCACGGAGGAGAGCAGAGACCCTCGGAGGGCTTGGTGAGCCGTGTGTGACTCAGGAAAGACTCTGACCTGTCGAGGAAGAAAAGCTGGAGTCCTTGGGAGAATGGGCAGAAATGGAGCGTGTAAATGAGAAGGGGAAGAGAACTCCAGGCAAAGGGAGCAGCGAGTGTAAAGGCGTGGAGGTGTTAGGGAGCCTGGCAGAGCTAGCATCTGCAGTAGTTGGACATGGCTGGGGAGGGGAAGGGGGCATCTGAGGCAGGACAGGGGCCAGATCACAGGGCCTTTGTGAACCGGACTAAGAGCTGAAACGTGACCCTCTGGTAGCAGTTGCAGTTGGTAGAAACTCATATCAAACTAAGTCAAGCAAAAGCAAAAAAGAAATATATTGGCTGATAAAACTTAAGTTCAGGGCTAAACTGTCTCCTGGCCCACCTGAATCTAGAGCTCAGTGTCTTTCCCCCTGAATCCTGGCCCAGCTTTTCTCTGGGTTTCACTCTTCCCCAGACATTTCCCCTGTGCACCTGCAGAAGTGGCTCCCGCCGCTTCTAGGCCCGGGCTCAGCCGGTTTTCTTCTTAAAGGTCCAGATAGTGGATATCTTCAGCTTTTGCAGGCCATATATTCTCTGTCAGAACTACTCCACTTTGCTGTGATAGCATTAAAGGAGCCATGGACATTAGGAAAATGAATGGATGGCTGTGCTTTAATAAAACTTTATAAAACAGGCAGCTGTACTGTGGACTATAGGTTGCACAAGCCCAGTTCTAGGCTTATATGCTCTTTTCAGCTCAGTATCTCAGAAAAAAAGAGAGCTGCACACACACACACACACACACACACACACACACACACCCCATTGCCCAGATACTTAATCTCAGAGAAGGATATGATCTGCCCCACGTGGGTCAGGTGCCCGTTGTTGAAGCAGTCACCACGGTTCCGAGGGCTGAAGTACTGTATTTTGCCATGGACAGTACACACCCACGCTTCTGGCCCAGACTTTCAGGAAAAAAATATTTCATTTTCATTTTTTAATTAAATTTTGTATTTATTTATACTTAGAAACAAAACCAATCACCATATTCCAAGGTGTTCTTTTACATATAGATATTGTTATTGCCTTCTAGAGTTACACGTTTAACACATAAGCTTAAATGAAAGAATTTAAAAAATTTATATAGCTATGGAATTAGTACTACCCATGTATAATGTTCATCCTTATTTTCCCTCAAAAATTTGGGTGAAAAAGTATGCATTATACACAGCAAAATACAGTCTCTTGATGGGCCAGCCTGGGACATGTGCCCATCCCAGGAGTTGCGGTGAGGTCAGCTCAGCGGGGACCTGTGGAATGAAAAGTAGGATGTGCTTACAAGAGAAGGGGGGGAAGTGCAGCTCTCCACTGCAGTGTGTCAACAAGAAAGAGCATGAGCTGAGTGCCCCAAGTACTCAGATCATCACTGGTTCAGCGATGACCCAGCTTGAAATTGGTCCTGACACAGCCTGAGGGCACTGGGCCAATGGGGCAGTACCGATGCACGCCCTGCCCTGGCCTTTTCCCTCTGTGCAGAGCTCACACCTCATCTGCTTGATTTACACCCACTCAGAGTCAGAATGCACTTGCCCACTCATTCCTTCTTCACACATTGCTCCACCTGCCTGGGTGGGACTAGAGGGAAGATTCACAGGGAACAGGGACCAGCCAGAGTTCCTCTGCCCTCGGCCGGTGCTGCTTCACTCTGCCGGGCCTCAGCAGGCTCTCTGTCCTGATGGGGAGGTTCTCTTCGCTCTTGTGCCTTTGCCTACACTTCCCTGGTCCTTGAGTAGCCTTCTCAACGTTATCCACCAGGCTCCCATTTACGTACCTTTCAAGGCTCAGCTCTGTCTTATCATCATCTCCTTCAAGATTTTCTTATAACACTAGGTTGATCTAATAAGACCTTTTTATCTTTAAACCTATTCTGAAATAAAGGATGTGCAGACATATTGTTTTACGATTATTTGTTTACCTATGTCAACTATTAGCCCTCTAAGGGAAAGACCAAGGCTAATTTACCTTTAGGTCCCCAGCCAGCCCCTAGCATAGGACCCGGCACCGAGGAGACAGGCAGGTCGGTTTTGGACTGGGCAGGAGCTTCGTGCTCATGCGTGGAATAGTACGTGTGGGTGATACCTGCCGTTTGTGTTCATCACCTCTGGGCTGCTTTCCCCTGGACGTATGTGCACCTGCCCTTCAGGTCTACCATCCTTTCTCCTCAGACTTCCTCTGCTCTCCCATGGGACTCATTCAGGTGGCCGGCAGGGGGAATGGCAGCAAAGCATAAGCTCGACAAAGCATTTAGAAAGTGCTCGCTTTGCTTACTTGCTTGCTTGGACATGTACCAAGGTCTTACTGTGCAGGGCTGTTTATGGTGGGGCTGCCACAACAAGGTCACAAACAAGACCAGGTGGATTCCAGGAACCTGTGTCCCTCTGTTTTGTCCACCTCGCCACTTCTCAGAGCAGGGCCTGGCAAGATGGATCTGTAGGGCTTGGCTTTCACCCCGTTGGATGACAGTCTCACTTTTGGGGGGCCAAGAGCTATGGCTGAATCTAACAGGCTAATGTGCTGTGGCCCCTGGTCTCAGGACCCACTACTGGACTCTGTCTTCCCTTTGTTTCTTGGGCTCTTGGGCCTGCTCACGCTTCTGGGGAACAGTGGCAGAGGGCTGGCCACCCAATCACACAGGCGCAGATGGAGAGCAAAAGCTGTGTGTTGCCCTAATGCAGCAAACCCACACCTGGAGGCACCTTTTTCAGTTGCATTGGTGGGAACTGGGATGAAGACCTTACTCTGAGTCTGCCGTTGCCCACACACAACTATTCTTCACCCTCTCATAAGACCCAGTCAGCTCTCCAGGTACAGGCTGATGTCCTGGGCCTTAGGAAATGGTTGAGGTCGATGAGCCAGAGTTGGGGACATCACCTTCTACCCAGCACCTCAGGCATACCACTGAGCATTAAATGAACTGGAAGACCCTCTCAAAGCATCCTGGGTTGCCCTTCCTAACTGGTCAGAGTCTGTAGGCCTATGGGCAAGTCAGCCTCTTGGGTCCTGGGGTCCCAGCCTTGCTGTGACAGGCACAGGGTTTAGGCCCACCCTCAGCGCGTGCCTTCCTAGAGCCCCAAGTCCCCGAACTGCTATTACGCTCAGGATCTAAGGGGGAAAGGCCGGTCTCAGTTACCACTTCCGTCTCCTCCTTCTCCTGTTCCTTCTCACGCACTCACACACACCCTGCTGAAACCTGATCCGGAGGCTGCCTGGCGTGCTGGGGCTCTCCACGGGGCTGGCGGGCTGGGGCCTGTCTGCTGGGGCCTGTCTGCTGGAGCCTGCCCCACCCTGCCCTGTTATCCCCTGGGCCAGGGCAAGCAGGGCAGGTGTCCTACACCCCCACTAGTCTGACCAGTCATTTTGTACGTTAGGGGCCACCTCTGCCCTGGCCATGCCTCCAAACTTGACCCTGGTCTGGCCAGAAGCCCCTGGATTCTATTCCAGGTGCAGCATGAGGCTCTGCCCAGGCCACCTGCAAATTAACACAAACACACACACACACCACCTCTACCATCACCCCACCCCATTTCCTGTTGTTTATGGCCCCTGGCACAGCTTTCAATGCTCCTCAGGCACGGAGCCACCTCCTGGGGGGCTGAACAAAACTCAGTGGAAGCACTAGAGGAAGAGTACAAGTCTACCTGGTGCGGTCAGCAAGACTGTCCAGAGGAAGTGGCATTTGGACTTAAGGGATTTTCCAGGCAAATAGAGAGGGGAGGGTGTTGTGTATCCTTGTACTTTTGATTTTGGGGGCATCAATTTGCGTCAGATTACCAGCATTTTATGGTGATTTGAGCCATTGTGAATTAGGAGAAAGTTGTGTCCATTTGCATAGCGATGTTTTTATGAAACTATAAAGTGAAAAAATAGTCTCCAGAGCTGTCTAAAAAATAATATGGGAAAAGGAAAGTACAGACGTATACCAAAAGGTTAATTGTCTTCTGTGTTGTGCGATTACGGGTATCTTTTTTATTGATTTTGTGCACCTATTTGTATTCTTCTCCAAAATTAACATATAAGCAACATCAAAAATAAGATTTTTTAAATAGATATTAACATAGTGAACTTTCTAATCAGCTCAAAAAAGGAGGGAAGGGGGAGGAAAAGGAAAAAATATGTTGAGGCTGTTCGGCTAGCTCTTAGGTGATTTCATTAGCATATGATATCCAGTACATATTGAAAACAGATAAAGTCCTGTCCGAGCCTGACTGAGAAACTTTGTAAAAGTGTTACAAGCTCAGCCCCAGCACAGAAGGAGAGACTCTTGCTGCCGGCTTTTCTGGGGACCTTGCTTCCTTCCCTATTACACATGGGCTGCGGACAGGAGCCTCAGTGCCTCGAGTGTAGCACCAAACATATTGATTCACTTGGGTTCTGTAGGCTGGGCACGGGAACCACGTTTGGCCCTAGCACCCAGAGGGGCAGTGTGCGGACCCTGATGTCCGAAGGAAAGCTGCTGTGCAGGCATGGCCTCTCCATGCCATCGAGTGTGGCAGCTTCTCCCTGCAGCCAGTAGTGGGGAGGGAGCAGGATTGACAGTTTTCTGCCTCTTTCAGGTTCTCATCAAAACCTCTTATAATATTAGACCATCAAGTGATGACTGACAGAATTTCTCCCAGACGTGGAGATTATAATGGTGTTAGTGATGATGGGAATGAGAGAGGAAGACTTGAGTTAGAGTACATTGGGTGGTAAGTTCCAGCTTCTGGGCTTAGAACGCCTCTCTGTCTGGTCTTCGGTTTTCTGGTGGCTGATTCAGTGGAGTTAGAAACAGAGAGACAGAGCCACCCAAGGCTGAGGCTTCCACACGTCCCTCCTTGGCCCGAAGGCCCTAAGCAGGCCCCACAGCAACTCAGCGCACAGCGGGTGGCCAGGTGCCGGCTGCCTTCCAGGGTGCTGGGTTCCATGTGAAGTCGTGCGTCCAAGCATCTCTGAAGAGCTTGGTTCCTCGGGTACATTTTCACCCTTCGCCCACTCCCTTCTGCGTCCTGTGTGACTTTGTCTGGCCTCCCCAGGCCTGCACCCTGCCCTGCTCACTCGTCGGCTTTCTCAGGAAAAGTGAAACTCGCCTTTTCCTTTCTCCTCAACTCAGCATCAGTTCACCCTTCCTTCCCTTCTCTTTCCCGACCCATCTCTCCTCTAGGCCAAAATTATCCCTTCTCCTTAAACTCTGTACCAGTCCCAAAGAGCTTTACATTCTTTCTGTCCTTCTCTCTGCCAGGAGATGTTCTTAGGCTCCTGCCTGTCGGAAGCCTCCCTCTGCCCTGCCTCCCAGCCTCCGGGTACTGCGGTTTTTCTCTTCTCTTCCAGGCCTCTGTCTCCTGCGGCTCTGCACCTGCTTTGCCCTTCATCATCAATTCTCCCGTCCTCCTCACCCTGGGCGGTCCACTCTCTCAGGATTCTCTCCCGAATTCTGGGTGCCTGCACTGGCTGATTTGGGGTTATTTTTCTGCTCCACTGGACAGTGTCTCATCTCTGTGTTCCCGTGTTGCAGGAACAGAGGAGGCAGCAGGGACTATCTGATGGATGCATGCCTGGATGACCTGCCAGAGAGTTTCCAGCTTGGAAATGTTGATCCCTGATGCGCGGGTCTTGTCTCTCCACTCATCTGTCTGGCCACATGAGGGCTGGCTGGGCCTGCTCCTTTAAACTCAGGCTCTGCTGAACAAGGTCTATCCGACCCCACGCAGCAGCTACGCAGTGTCAGGGTGGGGTAGGAAGGGTAGACTGGAATGTGGAAGGTGGCTTCCAGCACAGCCATAGTCAAGACAGCTGGACAAAAGTACTCCAGTACTCCAACTGGTACTCATGTCCGGAAGAGCCAGCCAGCACTCCCGCCTTTTGCACTTGGGGACCCTCAACAGCCCTGTTGTATTCCAGGTTCTCCAAGCCAGCACCCATGTTCCTGGACGACTCCTTCCGCAAGTGGGCTAGGATCCGCGAGTTTGTGCCGCCTTTTGGGATCAAAGGTCAAGGTATGTTGGGAACCCAGACCCTCTCTACCTGTAACTTCCTGTCTTCCAGACTATCTCCCTGCACTGCAGGACAGGGCTGTACCTGCAGAAGTGCCGTGCTGGGGTCCCCTCTCCCCCACGCCCAACAGTGCTTTCCATTCTCTTCCTCTTTCCCTTCCTGTCTTTTCTTCTTATTTCTTTACCGGAATATTTACTCAGAGCCTACCATTTTGTGAGGGCCAGGTACACAACAGTGGAGTAGACAGACGGTTACTGGCCCTGCCCCCTGAGTCTAGTGGAGACATAGACATTTAGAGTGCAGGACAGTAAACGATCTGATGTGGCGAGAACACAGTGCTGTGAGATCGCAGAAAACGGGGTGCCAGAGCTACTGGTACTGGAGGATTAAGTATGAGGTAGAAAATGCCAGAGAAAACAGAGGCCATCCCCCATGAATGGCCATGACTCCTCCGTCACCGCCTCCTGACGTTTCTCTCCTCCAGTCCTTTCCTCGCCTGTCCAAAGCCAGCCTTGCCCCATGTTCTCAGAACTGTCTGCTTCCATTGCCTGCGGGACCTCACTCATGCAGCCCCATCCTACCTTACGACTTTCCCATCCCTGACAGTTGAACAAACTCTGCCTCTTTGTCGGGTGCCTTTTCCATTTCACGGCCTTGTAAAGTATGAGCCTTAGGGTCAGGCACAGAAGGGTCAGATCCCAGTACACCTTTTTACTAGCTGTGACCTTGAACAAGTTATTTAACCTGTCCGTGCTTTAGTTTCTTCATCAGTTAGATTGTAGTCTAAATTAAATAACTGTTAAAGGGGTGCTATCAAGTGGCCAGGGGACCCAAGAATACCTGAACCCCCTACTCAGCCAGGCCACGCCTCCCTGAAAAGAAGACAGTGGCCTGCAAACAGACAAAAGGTTTGACCTCAAACCTCTAAGGACAGATCTGATAGATTGGGCTGAAGCGCATGAAGAACTCCTTTTTCCCGAGTGCAGGCAGGCAAGCAGTCTACTCTTCTCTCCTAGACCCTCACTCAGCACTCTGATTCTGCTAAGCCACAAAGGCCAAGAAAGGCCAAACCAGAGGCCATCAGCCAGCAAGAAGAGAACACCTAGAAGTGTATGCCCTTTCCACTAAGGTTCCCCACCTAGAAAATAGAAACCCAATCTGTATTCTTGACCTTGGCCACTTAGTGGCAATATGCTTTTCCTCAGAAGTGAAATGGGAAGTGGGAAAAAGGAGGATACCTATGGCCTTCCCTGAGGCCTACCGTAGAGATTATCTGAAGACACTTAGTGTAGAACACTCCCTAAAGGTTTGTTTCCTTACCATTCTCATTCAGCTTCTGGAAAGACTAGCTGTCTGCTGTCTCTTCTGTCTCATCATTTACTCCTAACAAATAATGCCTTCTCCCCACACGCCCAGGGAAGTGGCAGTGTCCCCGTGAGATGCAGAGGATACTTTCCAGTCCTTGCCTCGACCTTGCAGATGCATCTGACAGTGTTATCCATCCCATCTTTTAAAAAATTATGATGTTGTTATTTTTAATTTTGGAGGCATTCTTTCATAGCATGAAATATTTTAGGCACATAAACAAGCTTAAAAACTAATTTAATGACCATCCATTTACTTGCTACTCAGCTTAAGAAATAAAACATGAGACAGAATTAAAGCTCTGTGTGGCTCTTCCCATCCTGGCCCTTCCTTCCCCAGGAGACCATTATCTTGGTTTTGGAGCTACCATTCCAATGCCTGTTTATGTGTTTCTACCGAGTATGTATATATTCATTAAATATGTGGCATTTTTAACATATTTTTAAACTTTACAAATAGTAATATGTGTGTGTCTTTCAAATTGATTTTTTTTGCTTATGCTTTTCAGATTTATCAGTACTGATTCATGTAGCTGTAGGTCATCAGTTTGTTTTTTTTTTTCTATTACTGTGTAGTATTCGATGTAGCACATCTAATGTTTTCTTTTGTGGACATCTACATTGCCTCCAGTGTTTTGCTATTACAAGCGGTTCTGCAGTAAACATTCTTGTACAGTCTCCTTAAACAGATGCGTGAGTTTGATGCTGCCCACCTCGGAGCAGGGTTGCAGGATCTCAGTCTGTGCACGTCTGTGTCTTTCCTTGATAAGATGCTCTCCACTGTGGTTGTACCGATTTACTTACTTTATATGTAAATCTTTATATACATTTTGTGTTTATCTTTCTAACAACTCCACAGAGGAGGAATTACCATTTTCACTTGAAAGATAAGGAAACTTAAAACACTAAGAAAATAAGTAATTGATCCAAGGTCTTAAGAAGCAAAGCCAGGATTTAACCCCAAAACCAATACTATTATACATTATGTTATAATCCTCTCACTATACCAGAATTTGAAAGGAGAGCAGTTGCTGCAGAAGCCAGAGAGGGGCCGAGAATAATGAAGTCCAACTAGTGGGCGCAGGATCTGAGAGCACAGAGGTCGGGGGCCCTTGGTGAGGGCAGCATCAGGGGAGTGCACGTAGGCAGATGCCAGGCTGCAGCCTTACAGCGGTAAAGAGGCAGGCACAGCCCGGCAAAAGCAGGGTTAGAGACGGGCAGTGTTCAAAGAAGGAAGTGAGGGAAAGCAGTATCAGAGTGAGGCAGAGTGGCCTGGCTGGGGGAGCTGGTTGGGACCACTCTGTTCTTCGTTGCTGCTTGTCTCCTCACTGGCTCCCTGGTGTCCGCTCAATGGGGGCACAGAGGTGTGTGTAATGTGATCTCTGTCTCCGAGCAGGTGCTCCCGTTCTGGCCAACCCCCAGGCCTGACTGCAGAGCCCCCAAAGCCAAACGAGACTGCCAAGGACTGGCTGGGGAGCTGGCTCCAGGCATGGGAGCTAAGTGTGCCTGCCTGTTCTGCCCCCACCTCCTTTTTCAGGGAGAAGGTTAAGCCAGCAGCCTGGGCGGCCTTATGCTCAGAGCTCCCTCTCCCGACTTCCACCTTGGCCCCAGGAACATACACCTTCACACTGGCTCACTGGGAAACATTTCATGGGAACTTGAGTGCCCCTCTAACAGTAACCTCCCTCCTCTGTCCACAGACAATCTGATCAAAGCCATCTTGTCAGTCACCAAAGAGTACCGCCTGACACCTGCCTTGGACAGGTGAGCGCCTTGTTGCCCGGCCTCCTGCCCCTCAGCTGCCTGGCACGTGCAAAGGCATTGAGGCCCAGCTGGCCTTTCCTGGACACTAGGAGATTCTCCAACATATCCACGTGCGCACACAGTACGCACGCTGGGGTGGGTGAGCAGAGAAGTGGGGTGTCTAGCTGGGCTTGCACCCATGGGCTTTAAGCTCTTGGCAAGACCTCTCACCCTCAGACAGCAGAGGTCTCAGGGTAAGAACTGAAGACACTGGGCTGGGACACACCCACCGTTGGGACAGAGGAGCTGGATGGCGGGGGCAGCTGAAGGGGCCGTGGCTTACCATCCAGGAGGCACTGATGCCTGAAGCCAACTGACCCTGGATGGAAGAAACCCCAGGATCAGGGGCAGGAGAGCAAACTGAGTAGGGTTCCCTGGTGGCTGTGGGGAACACGGAGGCTTCCTAGTTGAAGGCGAGCCCAGCCCTAAGTCCTAGAGCCGCCAGCCCCATTGCTTTGTTCTTGCTTTTCCCGCACTGCCCTCAAGCTCAGCCCTCTTTTCCCTCTCTCCTGAAAGCTGCCTCAACCCCACTGACTCTTGGGGAATCTTTTACCCAGAGTGCCATCTTACCAGAGCCTCCTTCGTCACCTCCATGGAGCGGGTGTGTGAGCCCTTTCCACACCCATGTTTTCCTGGGGAGGTGTCAGGGAGTGGGGCGTCTGAGAGTTCCGAGTGACCCAGCTCCCTACATTATGGTTCTGGCCTCTTCTCAGAAATGCTGCCAGAAACCCACCGGTCTTCTTCCTCTATCCCAGCCTGTGCCTGGTCAAGGGCATGGGGTCAAGGGCCATAGGGGTAGGGGACGAGGATACTGGGGAGACAGCTCTCCAGAGGTCTCTGCCTCTCTCCCCTCAGCCTCAGCTGCCGTCGCTGCATCATCGTGGGCAACGGAGGTGTCCTTGCCAACAAGTCACTGGGGTCACGAATTGATGATTATGACATTGTGGTCAGGTGAGCTCCCCAAAGCAGTGCCTCGGGCACCTGCATGTTC
The DNA here is from genome assembly GCF_019186645.2 of Phyllostomus hastatus. Taxonomy (NCBI): domain Eukaryota; kingdom Metazoa; phylum Chordata; class Mammalia; order Chiroptera; family Phyllostomidae; genus Phyllostomus; species Phyllostomus hastatus. The sequence goes on from NW_025334013.1 coordinate 29,585,828, forward strand.
TGGCCCAAACCCTGGTCCTTAAGCCCAGAGAGAATGTCTGACCATCTGGCCATTTGGGCTGGAGGTCAGCAGAGGTCTCAAGAAGAACCCTGGGTTGGAAGGTTTTAGAATAGAAAGCTAGATGGCTCCAGGTGACCTGGGCTCCCCATTCTCTCTGCTTGGGGTATTCTGAGGTCAGAGTGCTTCCCCAAACATAGACCCACAGACCACACGCAGTGAGCCCAAGGCAGGCTCTGACTGCGCTGCTCTCCATAGACTGAACTCAGCACCAGTGAAAGGCTTTGAGAAGGACGTGGGCAGCAAAACTACACTGCGCATCACCTACCCAGAGGGCGCCATGCAGCGGCCCGAGCAGTATGAACGTGATTCTCTCTTCGTCCTCGCGGGCTTCAAGTGGCAGGACTTCAAGTGGCTGAAGTACATCGTCTACAAGGAGAGAGTGGTGAGCTCCCTGTGCACCAGTTCCTTCCCGTCTTGCCCTGGTCTTGCCCGGCTTCCAGGTCAGCCCCTTCCTCTGAACCCAGAAAAGAACAAGGGGAACCTTTCAAAAGAAGCATTATTGACCCAAAGTTGAAAGACACCCAAGCTCAACTGAGGGACAGAGAGGTCAGAGTGACTGGCCCAGGTTTCTGGAGCTGACATGCCTGTTATCTGCTGCCTCCTCCAGATACCCAGCTGTAGGTCCTTCCTCAGCCTTGTGTGGCCACACCACAGCCCTGACCCCAAGTCCCTCCCCAGCAGTCCCCATGAGCCCTTCTCTGCCTTTAGATCCCCTGGTAAGGAAAGCTCTCATGTGGCTGGCTCTACTCCAAACTTTCACTCTCCTGCCCTGACCTTGTAGTTGCCTCCTCAAGCCCTCTTACCTCTGTGAGGTCTCTGTAACTCTGGTCCTTTGGGTCCACCTCATTCCCAGCCAAAGGCAGAAGGCCTTATTTGGGCCTTGGGGCTATTCTGCAGGGACCGTAGACCCCTCAACTTGTCAGGGGCACTTCCCAAACTCCTGTGTAAATCCTGGTCTTTCTCTACTTTGTGCTTTTCCCACTGACCTGCAGTTGGCTCTTGCTGCAGTCCCCAACTTGCCATTGAGTCGTCCCACTCTGGGAACGATCAGATTCTGTCCTCATTGTTCTAGGAAGGCAAGGGCCGGGGCCTGTTTCTTTAGGGAGCACATGTGGCCAAGTAGGCTCACCACACGCTGAGCCCTTTCCTGAGACCTCTGTATCTCAGCTCTGGGCCCGTAGGGACACCTGCCAACTTGTCCAAGCCCAATCCCCTCTCCCCTCAACCAGCTGTCACCAGCCACCCCAGGGGAGGGGCACTGCAGAGTTCACGCCATTCATCTTCCAGTACCCAAGCCTCCTACCAGAGGAGAATGGTGACAGACAGCCCTCCACCCACAGTAAGAAGCTAATTTTTCTGGATGTTTAGAGCAGAATTGAGGGGTGGGAACAGCTTAACCTGCCTATGGAGGTCTCAGTGCAATTTGGTTTAACTCCACAGCCCTTTCCCAAGCAAGGCCAAGTGCAGGCAGTGTCAGGTAGGTGGCAAGCGAGAGAGAAGACAGAAAGTCAGGAATTCAGGTAGGTGGGACAGTGGGAAGGGGAGCCCACCTCAGAACCAGGCTGAATGAGGCAGCCAGGCTCCACCAGGTCCAGCCCAGCTCACCAAAGGGGAGGAAAGGGTTTGGCTTCAGCCAGCCCCAGCTGCAAGCGGGCCCCCCACTGTCCATGTAAACCAGGCAGAGAATGGGGGTTGAGGGAGTACTTCTGTTTTTAGGACACTAGAGCTTGAGACACTCGTGTCCTCAGAGCCCTTCTCTGTGCTTTGAAGGCAGTAGAGTTGGGATCACAGGTAGGTACTTCTCAGGGAGAAATGGGAACACATTGGGTCCGCTTTGGAAAACCCCAGGGACCCTGGAGGCTGCTTTGTCACCCTGGCTTCCTGACTGTCCACCCACCTGCTCCTTCCCTCTGCCCACAGACACCTGTCACAGGAGCTCCCAGAGGGCAGGACCTGGTCCTGTCTGCCGTTCTTACCCTCCTATTGCCCAGCCACTGTAAATGATTGGAGATGACCCACACACCAAACCCTGCTTCCCCCCAGGTAGGACAGGCAGCCCCAGTCAAGAGGCAAGCCGGGTGGGCCAGGGCCAGCCGGGGGTGTCGTCATATATTCCTTCTAAGAACATCAAGGTCAGTTAACTCAGGGCTCTTAGAATCCATCCAAAGGAGTAAAGGAAGGGAGTCAACTAGAGTCAGAAAACTCGCACTGTACTCCAGCTGCTCCAGGAGCAGACAGCAGGGCCTCACTGTCCCCGGGAAGACCGAGGAGCTCGCCGCTTGGCCTGGCCTTGGCGGCAGGCTGATCGAAGGTACTAGAGCAGTTGGGGTGAGGAAGGGTGGGCTGTGCTCAGGCCCACGCTCAGCTGTGCTGATGTCTCTGTCTCGTCCTATCCAGGCCATGCCCAGGGATCTAGGACCAGACTCGTGTTGATCCCTGCCTTCGCAGGGTTGGTGGGGTGAGTGGGGAGGAGAGAGGACACAGGGAGGAATCCTCTGAAGTTCCATGAGCCTTCCCTGGCTTTCATGTCAAAGATAATTTGGGTCTTTAGAATGAGCTGCCAGAGGGAAGCCAATGATGCCCGTAGCCTCACCAGTTCGGCACCACAAGAGCCCTGTCCAGACCCTCTGGCTACCCAGGAAGCTTCTTCTGAGTACCGTTCTCCACCCAAGCCCAGGGCTAACGCCTTCAAAGGACCCCCTCTGCTCTACTTCACTTCTCTGGCTCCGAGACCCAGGCAAATGTGGGACAGGCTGCTTCTCCAGGCCCCTCCCATCTGGTGCCCAGCTGCAGGCTTGGCCTGCTCCTGCAGTGATGTTTCTAACCATGCAGCCGCTGGAGAGCTCTCCACACCTGTCTGCAGCCTCACCTGTAGAATTCTGGCAGGAGGCAGCTCTATGTTCAGGAGCCAAGGCCTAGCTGGGCAGGGCGAGAGGAGGTATTCGGCCTCAGTCATGGCTGCTGCCTGCTGCTTGCTATGTGAGCAGTTGTTCATTGGGTGTAACTTTCTGGTACCCAGGAGTGCTGGTGGGATTTGGAAAGATGTGGGAAAGGAAGACTGAACTCCAAAACAGCCTGCGTTAGGCCTGGCCATACCTACTCACCCACCCTGGACCCTCCTCATTAACCGTTTATGAGCATTTGGTTCCCTGATTCACTCAACAGTAGCACCAGTAACTCCAAATAAGTTACCAAAAGGTCTTTTATCTGCCAGATCCCAGGAGCGTTAACCAAGCCAGCAAGCAGGTCCTGTGCGCTTGAGACAGATCAGAAGAGCACCAGTGGGCTGCTGAGTGGGGAAGCTGGGTGGGGAAGGGGGGTGGAACCTGGGACGTGAAGCTGTAGGTGTATCTAAGTCCGTGGTGAGGGGGGCAGCCTCCAGCTCCTGTGAGACCCTCAGCGCCCCTGTGAAATGCACACCTGGCTCCATCCTTCCACTCACTCGTCTGCCAGGCGTCATTGAGTCTGTGCTGGCACTGTGCTGCTCCCCAGGAATATGAAGATGAATTCAACACTGTCTTGGACCCCTAGTTGCTCACAGTCTGATGGGAGACACAGTCCTGAAACTAGAGTTGTAACGCAGTGTGGTAGGTGCTGTGGCCTGAGCAGCCTCCTCCTGGTGTTTGGCCGAGGCCAGAGGCTCCCACCTGTTGTCCCGGGGCCTGGAGAGGACGGGACGTGCGAGCAGCAGAGCTTGCCACGCCATCCCCGCCTCCCTCTCTGGGACACCTGGTAACCCAGGGCCTCAGAGGTCCCAAGGAGCTGCCTTCCCAGTCCCCTTGGCTGCCTGCTCTTCCTTTTCCCTCGTCATCCTCATGCCTGAAACTAGAAAACTGGCCTCGCTGCTGAGGGGCTTCTGACCAGTGATCAGTTCAGTGAGGCTTGGGGGCCGGGGCCGGGCTGGTATGGGAGTGATTCCAGCCCAGCACGGGAAGGGGAGCGGGCAAGGGCTGCGATTTGACCTCTTGGACAGTCGTGACACGTGCCTGACCTTCCAGCTGTAGTTCAGTCCTTGGGGAAGGAGGGAGGGATTTAGGAGGCTGGTCAGGGCCCCACGTTCGTGCACAGGGGAACGAGGCCTCTCAATTTAGAAGACATCACATGGTTTAAGAGGAAAAGGCAGTAGACTTAGGTTGAAATTTGGACGCTGTCACTCAACCGGGTTACCTTAGGCAAATTACCTAGGCCCCTCACCCATGAAAAAGGGGCGGCACCGCCATCTGTCACTGTTAGTACTGGCCACAGTTCAACCCGGTGAAATTTACAAGTGCCTGTCAGAGCGCTTGACACTCAGTAAGTGCCCCCTGTTGTCCAGATCGAAGCTGTTCGTTCTTTTATTACTGTTGGTGGTGTTGTTGCTCGAAAAGTCCGGCTGCACTGGGAGTAAAGCATTTGTCTGTCTGGGCTGTAGGGCCTGACCCGGGCGGTGACCCGGAAGTGGAGTCAGAGAGCTGGCCTAGAGGACAGAGAAACCCGGCACCTCCAGGGAAGGTCACGATAGGTGCGCTGACAGCCCGGGAAACCCGGGGGGCAGACGGGGCCGCTGGTCCCCGGTCCCCGGAGAGGAGGCCCTGTTGAACCAGGCCCAAGACGGGGATCAAATGTTCATCTTCACCTAAACGCGTGTTCTGTCCCAAGCTTGAGAGGGATGCAGAGGGATGCTTGGGATGGGCTCTGCCCAGAAGGAGCTCAGCGTTCATACCACCCACCTTAGGGGAGACTCACTGCAGGGCCCCTGGAGCACGGGGCAAGGCTGGGGCACGCAGTGGCCTCTGCTGCTCGATGAGGTTTCTGCTGAGCCACAGTCCGTGGTCCGTCCCCACCACAGTCTCCTCCCCAAACATCCGAGATAAGCTCTCCTGGGACACCATCCCCTTTGCAGCCATCTCTGTAAGGTGCCTCTCACCCCATCTTAATCCCCTGCTACCACAGGTAGCTACCCAGCCTTCGCTCCGCTGCCGCAGGTAGAAAGTGCCCAGGGACCGGGGCTCAGTCACTCGGCTCCTCCTCCTCGTCCTCATCTGTGACCTCCTGGTTACTCTGTCTCATAATCATTATCAGGCTTCTCCTCTTCCCCGCCTCCCTCCCTCCCCCTCTGGTTCATATCCTGTCCTCTTCCTCCTCCTCCTTCCAGCATCCTCATCATAGCTGTTATTTATTAAGCTCCTCAGTTTACTAGCCTTTGAATTCCTTCTTCCAGTTTTCATAATGACCCTGCTAGGTGGGTACTGTTATTACCCCATTTGGGGGATTAGGAAACCAAGGTACAGAGAGAGTGAGTTACATGCTCAAGAGCACAAAACTCAGTGAAGTGGTAGAGCCAAATGTAGACTCAACTCTGGTGGTCCCAGGCGTCTTCCTAAGAAATAAATCTGACCACAGCACCACCCTGCTTAGAGTCCGCCATTGATTGGCTCCTACCCACCGATGACAATGGGAGGAGCCACCCTCTACTGAGCTCTTCCACGGCCCGAGGTGGGGCTGCGGACCCATGTGGGTCATCAGGCGGTCATCAGGCAGCCGTCTCAACAACCCCACGGGGCCAGTGCTGCGAGGAAGTGCAGAGCAGCCTCTGGGGCCACAGGTGTCCCACTTTAACCACCCCACCGTAACAGCTCCCATTTATTCTTAACACATTCAGCAAATCCAAGTCAACCACCAAAATCGCATGGAGCCCCAGGCTTCAAACACTGCCTTTCTCACTTGACTACGTCCTCTTCCCACGACCTCAGGTCCAGCCATTCCAGCACCAGGGAGTCACCCACGGAGCGAGAGAGAGAGAGAGAGAGAGAGAGCTGAGTTGGCAACGCTGGGTGCTTTTTGCCACTCCTCTGTCCTGTCCCTGGTCCTTGTTCTTCTCAGAACCTGCTCTCACCATCCCTCCAGTTCAGCTGTACCCCCGTCCCTGTTGTAAGCAGGCACCTCACACCCAGCTCCACAGAAAAAGTAAAGGTCGTCCCCCCCGCCCCGTGCAAGTTCACTTGTCCCCTCCTGTGCTCTGGTGGCTGTCTCCTCCCACCTTCCAGGACCTGTCTTACTCTGTTCACTCTTTTGTTGCCTCTTTACTGTGTCCTCTTCTCACATCTCTAAATTTGTCAGGTCTCTCTCACCTTAAAGGTAAAAGCCCTCTCTTTGGCTTGCATCCACCCCCTCTCCTTCCCTTCTCTGTCACGTTTCCAGAGAGGGGGGCATCACCTGTCCGTGATGCATTGCTGTGTTTTCTGTCTGTTTCTCAGCCCTCTCCAGCCTGGCTTCCAAACCTCTCTAGCAGCAGTGACTTGGATTCTAAATCCAGTGGGCTCCACCTCTGCCTGCCTTTAAGGGACAACCTTCCAGCAAATACTCAGTGAGCATTCACTGTGTACCCAGCACCGTGCTAAGTTCCAGGGATAGTCCTTGATTCTTAAAAGCTCATGGCCAAAATCTTGGAAGCATGCTCAGTTCCTCTGATTGCTCTGTAACAGGCGTTGTCACACCTGAAGGTTTACTGATCTGTTACCTGTTACAAGCCCGTGGGACACAGAAACTGCCCTGTTTATCTCTGTAAGCGCACCACCTCCAGCAGTGTGTAAAACATAGTTAGCTCTTATAAATGAATAAATAAATGTGGAAACTGAGGCCCAGAGTGAGGCAGTAACTTCTGGCCAAGTCAGGACTGCCACCCAAACCTTCTCCCTCCCTGTGAGCCCCTCTTCTCTTCCGTTGTCCCGGGAGGTGATGCTTTTGGATTCGGACCCTTGCGTCCTTTCGCTCTCCGTCTGCCCCTCCCAGGCACTCTTTCCTCTGAGCCATGTTTGATTTTCTTTCCGAGGTTCCAAGATCATGGTCCTTGATAAAGAGATGAAAACCAAACAGTCCCTGGCTCTCTGCCTCTTTCACCTGTGTCAGCATCACCAAGTCGGCTCCACGCTGACGACTCTTTCTGTTCATTGCACTTACCAGATACAGCTTTCAAAGGGACCTTGACGCCCTCCTCATAGCATACATCAAGATAAAGCCCAAATGGAATAAAAAGTAAAACATAAAAACACAACCAAAGGGAATTTTGAAGAAAGCAGAATAGAAATTGAGTCCCTGGAGGGAAAAGAACTTAGAAAGGACGGAAGTGCTCAGGAAATCAGATGTGATCTCATATGAAAATGTAAACTGACAACAACACAAAGACTGAATACCACGAGATGCTTAAAATGTGTTCAGGGCGCATGACAGAAGAGTGGCTCTTACCGGGAAAGTTGACCAGAAAACCGTTAGGACTCCAGCAGGTAGCAGGCAGGGGGTGGAGCAGGTCACACAGAAGGGAATAAAAACTAGAGAACAACAGAAATCAGTTTCACCTTCTGAGCAGCAAGAGAAATTTGTGGGAAGGCAGCAGGGTGCCCTTCACTGCCCACCACTTCTTTAAAGACTGTGTTTAAGTCGTAACACATGACTTTGGCGAGAGTGCAGTGACAGGTGCTCCCAAAGGCAACTGGTCGGAGTGTAAATGGGGACAAGCTTTCTGGGGAGGAGGTGACACTTGGCACCAGGAGCCGTCGCCCAGAGGAAGGAAAAGTCTGCACACAAAGATGTGTAGTGTCATTTGCAATGGCCAAACCTAAATACAGCCAGAGGAGTTTGTTATGCACAGTGTGTCTCAGCCACTTCCTGGACTACGCAGCAGCAGTCCAGCACCTCCGCCGAGGGTGTGGGCCCGGGGAGCAGCCCTCACAGCCGCTCTCGGTGAAGTGGCACTGGGCTCGGTGTCGGAAACAGGAGCCAGTCTCTTCCTCTGCCTCCGCCTGCACCTTCAAGTAAAAGCCTCCCAGAGTGGGACGGTGCACACGACAGTGCTCGTCTGCAGGTGACGATTGCCTCCTGAGAAGTGAGCCTCAGCAAGGCCAGCGTCGCCTGCCCACTGCGCAGAACGCCCGGCCACAGGGCCTGGGACTGAGCATGTAAAGGAGATCGGCAGGGTCTGGCAAGGGCAGTGCATGGCACCTTGTTCGGGAGGGCACGGCCACCCCATTTTGTGGGCTCCAGGACACTCGTGTAAGCACTGGACCCAACAAGCTGCTTGCCTGAGCTTCTGGGAAGGAGGTGACACTTGGCACCAGGTGTAGTTGTAGTTGTTGGCCAGGTGAAGGTAAAGTTTCGGGCACGGAAACGGCATTGGCAATAAGTGTATATTTAGTGAATTAAAAAATGTTGAGTGTATCTGGTGTGTTGTGTGGCTGCAGGACTGTCCTTAGACCATGAGTGAAGAGGAGTACGCAGGGTCAAAAGGGAAGTGCCCACCCCAGGCCCATCCTCCCTTGCCAGACCATTACTGAGTACTAGAGACCTCAGAAATTCTTGCCCTCACAGTCAGTGCCAAGTTCACTTCCATCCATCAGGGCAGAACACACCTCCCTGTGCATACCCCTCAGCCCAAGGAAGGCTGTGAGCAGAGCTTGGATGTGCGGGCTGGGAGGGAGACCCGCCCACACACGCACAGTACTGGTCATGGTGTGGGACCACGAGTGGGAGGAGAAGAGGGCAGGCTGGGCCTGCCTCTCCCTACACTAGCACCATCCAGCACAGATCTCCAGCAGTCAGAGTTCTAAAGTCAAACCTGGCCTTCCAGGTCATTTTTTAAGGGAGGATAGAATATATTTTATGTAATAGTATGATTCCTTGACTTGTAACTTACAGATATTTAGAACCTAAAATTCAGACGTGTGTGGTACATGGACTCACGTTTGTCATTCTGTCCCTGGCCCCGCAGACGTTAGGGATGAGGCCACATGGGTGTGGGGACAAGGGCTGGAGGTGAGGCTGGGCAGGCAGGGCACAGATGGTGGGGGTCTCACAAGCTGAAGTCACATCAGGGAGCTCGGACTTTGTCCCGAGGACTAACAAGAGCAGGAACGGATGAGCTGACTGTGCCAAACATACTATGCACATGACTTCTAACTGCCATAGCACAGAGACACTGCAAGGTACCTGCCAGTCTTGTGTCCGAATTTTATAGATGAGAAAAGTGAGACTTTAAGAACTTCCTAGGCACACGGAGTTAGCAGATATGGCGCCAGGGTTCAAAAATAGAATTACTGGGGCAGCCCAGCCTGCAGGAGCAGGAAAGGTCAAAGAAGATCAAGAACTCCAGTCCGAGTTGCTGGGTTGAAAAGTGGGGGCTAGATCCCTTGTGAGAAATAGGTTGGTTAAGAAAATAAACCTACTGGGCCTTGGTTTCTTTAGGAGGAGACCAGACAAGATATTCTTAAAGGTCTCTGTTTGTATGACTGTAATCCATATTTTAAGGGTTGTTCATTGTCTAAAATGTTACTGAACGTATCTACAAAAAGCACGTGGCTTGTATGGGACAGGTCCTCATGCGGTTGTTGATTGCTTGGCCCAGGTTAATCCTCAGTTCTGAAACATTTACGTCCGTAAGCAGCCTTCTTTTTGAGCTCTTCATTTTGCTTAGGGTTCTCTTAGTCTGTCACCTGGCTCTTCCTCCCAGTTTGTATACCGTGCACGTGGACATTTTCTGGATATGTCTTGTATGTATATATTTGAAGTAGGTAGAGGAGCAGATATTTTAAGCCTCTCTCTGTTTCTTTCTCACTTCGTGGTTGTACCACGTACTGGGATATTTGTATACAACTCTGTCTTTTTCACTGGATTACAGACTTCCTTGGGGTAAGGAAAACAAAAACCAGACCTGGGCTGTTAATTGTCCTGACAAGCTGTCTCGGTGGGCTGTGGAAAGCCAAGGAAGATTCAGCCCTGAGAATGCCAAGATCAGATTTGTGTGGAGCTGTGAAGGAACTGAAGGAAGGCAAGATGGAGGCAGGGAGGCCTGCTGGTTGCTAAAGTGACCCCAGTGAGAAGTGGCGACCTGTCCTAAGGCAGGGGCAGCAGGAGGCAGGAGTAAACACATCGACCCTTGGCTGCAGGAAGCCAGGCCACGGTCACTCTCTGTCCTCCTGGACCTCCCTGTGTGGCCTAGAGACCGCTGCTCTCCTGCAAAAGAGCCATGCAGGGCCGGGGGGAGCACTGCTGAGCCTGGCCGGGAAGGCGCTTGCTTCCAGATGCGTTCCGCCAGCGCTCCTGGCTGTTCTGACAAGAGCAGGACAAGTTGTCTCAGCAGGAGACTGGCGGCTCCACACAAATGAGCTGGGTCCAAACTTGACTGAGGCAGGGACATTCCTGGAGGAGGCGGGATTCAACAAAGAATGCATCCCACAGCTGGCCTTGAGGCGAGGTTTGACCATTCCAGGCCAGTGTTGCTGGCGACAGGATAGGCCTCTGTGTCGTGTCCCGTGGGTCAGGGAAATGAGATGTGAGAGGCCTCGAACCCAATGTGATTCTGCCTTCTAGGGCAGGGCCGTGCTCTGGGGGCAGGCTCGGTGGTGTCATGCAGCAGCAAGAAGGCCTCTGGTGCCCGCTGCCCTCCTCCCAAGACCCAGGAGGAGTAGCTGGCTCCCTCTGTGAATGGGTGGCTGTTTGAGTACCACCTCCCCGGCATCTGGCATCTCCAGCCACACCCTCGGCACCACTCTCTTGGCTTCTGTGATACTCATAATCGAATAGATAAGATTTATTGAGCTCTCACTATGTGCCAAATGTGGTATATAATCTTCTCAACTGTCTGGGAAGTAGGTCTTGTCTTTCCTGCTATGCAGGAGGAACTTGAGGTCTAAAGACACTACAGGATGTGCCTAGGGGACACGGATGTGGGATCCAGGTGTGACCCAGGTTTTTCAGACTCCAGGGCCCCCCGCCTTCCACTGCACCGCACCCCCGCCAGTGCCTCTAGCCTGTCCTGCTGTGTGTTCCCCATCTCCTCTGTGGGCCCCTCTGTTCCCACTCACCCTCCATGGTGGTGGTTAAGAATTCTGAGCAGGGTTCCCGTCTCTTCTTACCCCATACCAGAGATTCTTATTCTGAAGTCAGCAAGTGCCTTTGACTTTGGGGTTCTGCAGCCTTCTGCAGTGGCACAAAATGTAATATGTATGTACCTGTGTTGTGTTTGTTTCTAAGAGAAGTCAGGTCAAGCCAGACTGAGGTTTTGTTGGTACTTGATATTTTTTATGGTTGGGGAAACACAGAAATTCCCAATCTTATCTTGGTTTTATTGTTTCTCCTTTCCCGGAAATTCCTGAGGGGCTTTGCATCGGGACCGTGACAGACCAGGAAACGATAACCCGGAAGCCCTGAGCTGCTCACTGTGCCACTCCCCAGGGCTCTGATGCAGAGCCATCTGGGGCTTGAGACCCAAATGCAGGCCGGCCCTGAGGCCAACCTGCTGGGCCCCCAGTGCACAGTGAGCAAGGCAGAGACCCGGATGCAGCTCCAAGGAGGTGGGCTCTCTGCTCCCCACTTCATAGGAGTAAGGAGTTAAAAAGAACTGTGTGTGTGTGTGTGTGTGTGTGTGTGTGTGTGTGTGTGTGAGAGAGAGAGAGAGACAGAGACAGAGACAGAGACAGAGAGACAGAGAGAGAGACTTTTACCTCCTACCAGGAAATGTGACATACTCTGTACCCAGGTCTAAGCAGCCAGCCATATCAGTCGTTTCTCCTCCCAGGAAGGAGTGAAGGTAGGAAGAAAGGCAAAAGCTTTACCCTCCCCACTGGAGCTTTTGTCTGATTCTCAAAAAGTGTAACTTCCTAGTTTCACACAGTGGTTACATGTGGGACTTTCAGCACACAGGAAAAGCGGGGAGACAGTTTCAGAGCGGGCATCTCATGTCATGGATGTACCCAGGTTCTGAAGTTGGGTCCAGCTCAGGATCTCACAGCTGTAGGTGCATCCCCAGTCCTCTCACCAACGTGAGTCTTAGGCCCCTCTGTGAAATGGGATGCGGGACCCTCACCCACCTTGGAGATCCTGAGGGCTGAAGGGAGCTCCTACTCATTCTTGACTCCTGACTTTCTGTGGTGGGAACAGCAGTGATAATAATAAATGGTATGGCAGGAAGAACACCCAACTTGCAATCCCAACCCTTGTGTTTAAATCTTGGCACAGCCACTTGCATGACCTCGAACATGTTGCTTCATCTTGGGTTCGTACCTGTGAAGTTGGTGCAGGTCGATGAGATGTAAATAACGTCTATGAAAATTAGCCTGGAGCCTGGCACACACCCCCAGCTGTGCCCGTTCCTGGCTCTCCCTCCCTCTCCAGAGCAGCCCCTGCACCTTTTCCTCCTCAGCTGTGTGTGGGGCACGCATGGGCAGGAGCCCCAGGCGGGGAACTGCTGTGGCTCGCCGGGCTCTGGGGAACGGATGGGCTGTGCTGCAGCCGGCACAGGCTGGCACCTGCCGTTCCTTTCAGTCCACGTCTGGCCAGCTCAGGAGGGGCTTCTCCCCAGCTCTGTATAAGATACTGTCCGTTTCTCTGCCCTTCCCTTCTCTGCTGGGTCCTGTTATCCCTCCTGTCCTCCCTCGCACAGGCACCTCTCCTGGACACAGAGGCGGGGCACAGGAGCAAGATGGACGGGGCTCTGCTGTCAGGCTCAGTGGTCTGAGACACAGTGAAGCTGGCCCCAAGGACCTGTCCTTTCACCTGGCCCTTGGAGAACAGACAGGTTTTACCCGAGAAACAGATTTTGCCACAGAGGTGGGGAGACATGAAGAGGGCAGGGGCTGGGGCAGAGACAGCCCACTGAAGGCAGTGGGAGGCAGGCCTGAAGAGGAACCGACCAGTGGGAGCTCTTTGTTGCTGCGCAGAGCAGTGGAGGAGCTGTGGAGGGACTACGTGCCTCCTCTAACCCCTGCTGCCAGGTGCTGAGCTGCAGAAGTGAATTAGGTGCGAGCTACATGGCTGAGGGTCGCAGCACACTGCCGATGATGATGATGGTAACACCCAGTCAGGTGACTGTGAGCTGGCACTCAGCCTAAATTATCTAATTCCCACAGCAGTCCACAAGATACACTGTTAGTATCCTGGTTTGTCCATAAGGAAATGGTGAGTTCCTTGCCCGGGGTCTCCACACAGAGCATGGCCAGAGCTGAACGGAATCTAGCCCATCCAGGCTGCTGTAACAAAAGAACACAGACTGGGCGGCTGATAAACAACAGAAATCTATTTCTCACCATCTGGAGGCAGAAGTCCAGGGTCATGGCACTGGCAGAGCTGGTGTTCGTGAGGGCTTCCTGGTGCACAGACCACCCTCTTTACGGTGTGTCCTCACTTGGTGGAAGGGGCAAGGCCTCTCTCTGGGGCCTCTTTCATAAGGGCATTAATCCCACTCATGAGGGCTCCACATTCAAACCAGGGCAGATTTAACTCTATATTCTGTCACCTCCCAAAGGTTAGAGGTCATTTATGCCTCGGGAAGAATGGGGTCAGGAAAGACATGAGAAAGAACGATGCGCTGAGTCTTAAAAAGCGAGTGGGTTGGATCAGGTGGACAGATGTGGGAAGGCCACTGGAGATAGAAGGAGCAGCGTGCGTCATGAGTTATTAGCAGGAGGGGACTAACGATGAGCTGGGATGGAACTGGAGTGGCAGGCGGGGCTTCCTGGCCAGACAGCTCAGATCTGTGGGCAGTGGTGATGGAGTCTGCTTTGGGTCTAGAAAGATCACTCTGGCAGAGTGGAAGGTGGTTGGGGAGGCAGAGGCAGCCCATGTGAGGTACTGATTACATGTTTGTTGACTAAATGGGTGGAATTTAGTGATTATTTATTGAGTACCATTTATGTTCCAGTCACTCCTCCAGGCAGTCATCAAGACAGATGCTGCGAGTGGCCAGTCGATAGGATAGTCCAATTAAAAGGTGATGAGGCCCAGACTTCCGAGGGAACAGTGGGTTTGGGAGGAAGGGGTGCGTCTGTGGGATTCTAAGAAGATGGAATCCAAAGGACTAGAGGACCAGTAGGACAGAGTGGGCTGGAGAGATGAAAAAGCATCTGAAGTCAATCCTGAGGTTTCTGGTTTGTGGAGGAGCAGGAACACAGGAGGAGCTGGAGCAGATCTGGGGAAACTAGAAACAATTTAGATGTCCAGACACAGAGGGCCAGTTAGATGTGGTATGTACACCCCTGTGACAAAATTCTTAGAGAACATAATTTCCATGTCTGCAACATTTATAAGCATGTTTCATTTAACCAAATTTGTATGGTAAACTTGGATTTTTTTTCAGGTTTTACACTTTGGTAAATAACACTATAATTAATAGCTTTTTACAAAGATCTTCACCCTTCTGATGACTTTTAGGAGAGCAGCTTACAGTCATCGGGTATAAACAGCCTTAAGGCTTTCGGTTCATACGCAGGTTGCTTTCTGGAAAGGCTGCGGCCAATTGTACTCCTGCAGCGGTGTGGGGGAGCTTCGCTCAGCACACGCGTGTGCGCGCACGCGCACATACACACACACGGAGATGCACAGGGTGGGCAAAGGTGGTAGGTTTTCAGTTGTGAGCACAGAAAACCCAGTTTACTCCTGTATTATTTATTACTTATTGTATTATTTTCCATACAAACTGTAAACCTACTTTTGCCCACTCTGTATTTTAGAGACATATTTAGTTATTTTAATTTGCATTTTTATCACTTGAGTTTTTCATGCTTACTAACCTTTCATGTTCTTTTCCGATTTTTATGGGGTGTCACTGATTTTCTGTGAATTCTTAAAATATATATTTTTATTGTGAAAAAATTTTTCCCACTTTTTTGTGTCCTTCCTAATTTTGCTTATTATATTTTTGATGCACCAAAGCAGTAAAAATGTTCACAAAGTCGAAATGTGTTTACCTTTCCCGTATTTCGGACCGAGCACTAACGCTCAGGGAGCGCGATGATGAGCGGGGGCGGGATGGGCGGGCGAGGGCAGAGGGAACAGTTGGGACAACTGTAATAGAATGACATAAAAAATGATTCAAAAAATAATAAGATAGACATCTAAATTTTCTTTTGGTTTTGTTTTTTTAAGTGGGAGAAGTAGTAAGTGGACCTTTGCTTTCTAAATAGCAAATTTTCAGATATCCCTGCTGGGAAAACCCTCTTGTTCCCCCCGAGGTGACGCCGCCTTCCCCACGAAGCGGCCTGCGCATGCGCACGGCCACGCTGCCCGGGCTGTCCGGTTTCAGTGAGCTTCGTGGGGTTCTTCTCTGTCTGTCAATGTACTAATGATGGCAAACTAATAATATACTCTAATATCTAATTTTTAAAATTGGAGGCACGTTTTTAACTGTTAAATACTTGGATGGGTTTTAGAATTTTTTTGGTAAATTTCAAAAAAGAAACGCTATTGGGATTTTTCTTAGAATTGTGTGGAGCCTGCACTGACCTGGCAGGAAGTGGCGTTTTGTTACTATTCAGCCTTCTGATCCAACGAATGGCTTGTCTCCCATTTTTTCAAGTCATTTTTTAGATCTCTCAATAAAGGGTTGTGGCTTTTTTTAATTAGAGGTCCCACATATTTAAATTTATTGATCAGAATTTGATTATTCTTCCTTAGGACTGCAAATGGGGTTTCTTTTGTGTTATAGCTGATGACTTTCCTATTGGAGCACAGACCCTATTACTTAAGCATTTTATCCATTGAGTTCAGTGGGTTCTTTTAGGTTTTCTAGACAAATAACGAACTCCCTGGATATAGCAAGTTGGCGCCCCTGGCTTGGTGGGTCCTGTCTGCAGGGTTGGTTTGTGGCTTTCTCCAGCAGTGCTCGGGAGCCCAGCTATAAGAGAGGACGAACGGATTGGTCCCAAGTTCAGGTCTTCCCGGGGCTGAGGCTGTAGAAGGGCAAGGGGCGGGGAGTGGAGGGAGCTCACAGGACAGTAGCCGAAGTGGTACACTTCAGGGTCTTGGCCAGAAAAGCAGGGCCGAGGACTAGGGGAAGGGAGAGGGTGAGGAGAGGCAGCCGTGGCCCTGGAATGCACACTGGGATGCCAGGTTTCAGAGCAGATGCCTTTCCATTATGGTGCTGAGATCGCTGAGGGAAGAACGGTCCCATATTTGCAGTTAAAGAAACTGAAGCTCAGAGGGCTTGTCACTTGACCAAAGTCACCCAACTCTAGTCAGCGGCAGACCTGGGATTTGAATGTTGTTCTGGGTTGCCGTGTGGCTCACGTTCTGTCTTTATTTTTCAGGTTTACTTTAGAACAGTTGACTGAGAGCCAGGAGACACAGCAGAAAGGAAAGGAGACGAGCCCAGCAGAGCAGATAGGAGAGAGAGGGCAGGCTCCTCCCGGGCCCCGCAGCAGCTGTGAAGGGGCGGGGGATGGCTGGGCCCTAGGGTCTTCCTATCTACCCAAGAATGCCCTCGGGCCAGAGCAGCACCCCTCAGTGTCCCACCCTGTGCCCCTGCCATGCGGCTCACTCTGGATCCTCTGTCCCACACTGTGGCCCAACCACATGCTGCAGTTCCCACCCCGTCTCTGTCGCACACTGTGCATCCGGACATACCACGTCCTCCCTCTGCCATCTGTGTGTATCCCACACGCCCAGGCTCCAGTGTCACTTCATGCCCCCACCGTACTTCTCATTCGCCTGGAAACACTGTGGGTCCCTGCCACTCAGCCCATCACGAGCTGTGGGCCCAGCTCACACGCACCTATCCTGTGCCCACAGAGTGCGTCAGATGGCTTCTGGAAATCTGTGGCCACTCGAGTGCCCAAGGAGCCCCCTGAGATTCGTATCCTCAACCCATATTTCATCCAGGAAGCCGCCTTCACCCTCATCGGACTGCCCTTCAACAACGGCCTCATGGGCCGTGGGGTGAGCTATCAGGGTCCCCCGGAGAGGGAGGAGGGGTTCCTGGGTCAGAGGGGCCTGGGGAAGGAAGGACGGGGCAGCAGTGGGGAACAGAGGGCTCAGTCCTCGGGAGTGGAGCTCAGCTCTGGGGAGCCTGGCCGAGGGTCTCGGCCTTACTCAGCCCTCCAGCTGAACTCTGCGCCTCTGCCCTCCCCTCCTCCAGAACATCCCGACCCTTGGCAGTGTGGCAGTGACCATGGCACTACACGGCTGTGATGAGGTGGCAGTCGCAGGCTTTGGCTACGACATGAGCACGCCCAATGCACCCCTGCACTACTATGAGACCGTGCGCATGGCAGCCATCAAAGAGGTGTGGGGCCGGGTGGGGGCAGGGCCAACGGAGGGGGTGCTTCCAGCGTGAGGACAGGCTCTGACTGTTCACAAGTGAATGGTAAAAGGAGGAGCCAGCGGCTGCCGTGGCTGCCCAGAGCTCCAGCAAGGTGCTACCTCCCCCTGCCCAGCTGACTTGGGACACTGGAGGTCCGCCCCTGCCTGCGGACCTCTGACCACAAAGCATCCTCTGTGCCCACCCCCCAGCCTCCCCATGAACCCAGAGTTTCCTTCCTGTACTCGCCCTGCCTGGCCCTTTCCCTGGTCTTGCACCTGCCTCCTTCTCGCTGTTCCCCAGCCATCCTGTGCTAACCCTAGCGCCAGCTCAGCACTTCCTCTCTACCTCAAGTCCTGTCTTCCTCCCAGAGGACTTCCTTGACCCCTCAGACAACCCACAAATACTGTTTCGGTCTAAGGACACCTCCTGTACCTCCACTCCCCTTCCCCACGGCCAGGTGGCGAATCTCCATCAGGACTTACCAGGCGACCCATGTGCCCAGGCGACCCACGTGCCCAGGCATCTTAAAATCTCAGGAGCATCACAATTCCCCCAGCCTGTCAGCAGCCTCTCCCGCATCTCTCCCCTCCCAGCAGGAGCCCGCTTGGACAATCTGACCCCTCACCACTCCCTTCACTTCTGCCGCTCGCCTCCCCTGCTGCCAGTCTGGACCTCAGACATTGTGGGCCAGGCACTAAGGAGCTTCCCTGTCCCTGCACCACGTGGGAGGTTGTTGGAGGGACCTCCATCTGTGCAGGTCACAGCACTGTGAACGCAGGGGTGCTCCTCAGCCAGCCCACCCTCCTGCGCGCCAATCCTCATGTGCCCTTCCCCAGTCCCCCGTCCCCACCGCACTGGTCCAAGGCCTTACACTCCCCGAAAGCCTCCACCACCGTCCCTTCCTCCAGGGGGGACACAAGCTGCAGTGAGCACCCTGTCAGCACCTGTGGGGTTGTCCCCTTTGCATTCCTCACTCCCGCCTGGCCCTTCACCCCCTGCAGCCTGGCTGCCCTCTTCACCACACCTGACTCCCACCAAGGTCACCAGTGACTTACCTCAAAGCTTCCAACCCGATGGACGCATGTAGGTCTCACCTTTCCCGATTTCCCAGGAACACTTAAAAATACTTATTTATTGTTAGAGGGGAAGGGAGGGAGAACAAGAGGGAGAGAAACATCAGTGTGGGAGAGAAACATCCATCGGCTGCCTCTTGCATGTGCCCCGGCTGGGCATCGAGCCTACACTACAACCCAGGCCTGTGCCCTGACCGGGAATCAAACCAGGACCTTTTGCTTTGTGGGACAACACCCAACCAACCCAGCCACACTGGCCAGCACTCTCAGAAACAATTTTTATGTTGACCACTCCTTCCTTTCTGGAACTTACGCTGTGTAGACGTCTGAATCAGTAATTTCTAGTGTTCCTCTGATTTCACTGGCCAGCTCTCTTGTTCTTTCTCCATGTCCTCGACTTCAGTCCACCCTGTAAGAGCCAGCATTGGCCAGGGCTCCGTCCTGGACAGTCTTCTCCCCTCTCACTCACGTTCTCCGGGCCTCTGGCTTCCCCGTCCATGGCTTCAGTTACCACTGGGCTTGCTCGGGGCTTCTCCGGTTCATTCAGGCCACCTCGGGTAATTGGAAGTCATTCCAAGGGTATGTGAAAGACTTGGGAATCTCATGGGAAACCAGAAACAGCCTTCCAGCTGGGCCTCCATTGCCTGACTGGGGTTCGGGCACAGAAAGTACTGGGCACAGGACAGCTCCGCACGGGTCTCGTCCGCTCCGCAGCGGCTCCTGCCTACTTGCTACCGCGGCCCTGTTGTCTCGCTGTCTCTGTCGTGATGTATCTTCCTGCTTTTTTGTCCCCTGCCCGCTCCAAACTGTTCTCACAGCTTTTGCCTGCCTCCCGGCCTCTGTTTACTATACATTTGCTCTCTTGACACATTCTTTTTATGTGAACTTGAGAGACCGCAGACACAGGCAGGCAGTCACCAATCATGAAGGGCTTTCTCTGCCGTGGTGAGGAGCTGGGACTCGTCTCTGCAGGCTGGAGGGAGCCGCAGAAGCAGGAGCATTTTCCGCTGAGGATTATTAGCCTGTGGTAGGGTTCCTGTGGCTGCAGCCCGCGGAATTGGTGGGGTGCAGGGGAGGCCTAGAAACTAGTTAGGAGGCTGCCCCAGAGACACGGACTCCCGAGCCACAGCACAGCAGAGAAGCCCAGGCGGGAAGCTCGAGTTGTCCGCACAGCTAGCTGCACGGGCAGAGACAGGCAGGCGGGACAAGGTTTCCCAGGGAAGCGGTGGACTGGGAAGTGCAGGTCCTAGGGCGGTGCCCTGGGAGCTCCGGTACTGAATGGCTGGGTGAGGGAATAGGAGCCAGAGCTAGAGCCAGAACCTCAGACAGAAAAAGGGCTGTCAGAAGGAAGGCTCTTCTGAGCGTGTGGCCTGTGGACGGGATGGGCATCCGTGTCCAGAATCAGGGGTCCTGGTGGGGCTGGGGACCCGGACCAGCATCCTGCTGCAGCCGGTGGTCGGCACAGCGCGGAGAGCTCTGTTCAGCTCCTGCGCTGCCTACGCAAGAGGAGGGATTGAGGAGAGCACCAGAGAGGTGTCGTTGCCCAGGCTGAGGGGGCTGCACCCCAGGCAACTTTCTTTGTTTACTCTTATCGTGAACATTGTCAGACACCTTCACAGACACAGAGAGTAACACTGCGAACCTCCATGTGGCCGTCACCTGCCTCCCCCAGCTACAGCCCATGGCTGGTGCTGTTCCGTCTGCTGCTTCCTCTCATACTGCCCCCCTGTCCGCCAAGTATTTGCAAACAGGTCTCAGATACCGTATCATTTCAGCCACAAATATTTCAGTAAATTTCTCAAAACATACTATTTTCTACTATCATAATACCACTGTCACACCTAGAAAAATTAACAATTCCTTAATATCATCAAGTACCCAGCCCTCTGCTGACCTTTCACCCCCAGGAATGCCCGGCCTGGAAGCTGACCCCTGGGACTGGTCACTTCTTCCTGGGAGTGACAGGGGCAGGCGAAGAGCTGGCTGGGTTCCCCCTGCACCTGGATCCCGGTGCTGCCATCCCTCTGCGCCTCCGTCATCTCACCTGTGACACGCTCGGCACATGTACTGAGCACCTGCTCTGTGCCACGTTGTCCCTGCCCTCGAAGAAAGTGAGGCAGATGCTTGGGTTTTTAAGGAACAAGAACAGATCCCCCAGGGGTCTGCAACAGGAGGGGCAACTCGCCCACGGCAGAGTTCAGTGTCAGGTTGGAGAGAGCTGACTGGGTCAGAGTAGGGGCTGGTGAGAACCGGAAGTTCTTCGCACGCCAGGCCGTGGCTGTTACTGTCGCTGTGGCTGAGGCTGGGCGCCAACAGGTGCTGCGCAGTGGTCAGCTGGCTACAGACTACGTATCCAGCTATGTAATGAGTATCAGTGCAGGACTATTGATGTTCACTCATTCATTCAAACCTTCTTCATTCCTTGACTTAGTCACCAAAGCTTGCTGGTGGCTGTGGGGGATAGGAAAGGACCCCAGCCTGGGCACAGTCACCCGCAAGGAGAAGGCAGCATCTTCCCTGCGATTTCCGCACTAACAGTGAAATGAGCCTGTTGTCCTTTGGCCTCTTGGCTCCTCTGATCTGAGAGGCAGGCTTTCATCAGCTGCCCGCAGGCCTGGAGGAGTGGATTGCATCAGGCCAGGGAGTGACTAAGCCCCACACGGTGCTCTCTCTGCAGCAGGGCCCACCCCCAGGCCGGCCGGACCTCAGTGACTCACATTGCCTCTCCTCAGGGTGCCTGGGACCTAGGTGTCCCAGATGTGCTTCTGAACAAGGAAGGGTTAAAGTCTCTGGGGACAAGGTTGGAAAGCCTTCATCTCCTGAGATTACAAGGAGAGGTGCAGTTCTTCTGGGCCGGGAAAAGGAGTTAGGAGATTCTCCAAGCCCTGCGAAGTGGGGAGGAGGAGCTGGGACACAGAGTGTGGGACATGGTGGTCAGAAGAGGGCACTGGGCTGTGGGGGGTGCACTGTGGTGGGGCTGTGTCCCGGCAGCCACCCAGGCTGCCCTGCTGACCGCTCCTCCATCTCTTTCCTTCCAGTCCTGGACGCATAACATTCAGCGAGAGAAAGAGTTTCTGCGGAAGCTGGTCAAAGCGCGTGTCATCACTGACCTGACCAGTGGCATCTGAGATGTGCCCGGCACAGGGCCACGGAGGTCCCGGCACCGCCAAGAGCAAGCAGCAGCCACCGCCACCTGCCCACTCCATTGGCCTTGGTCTGGCTCTGCCTGAGAGGCACTGGAGTCTTCAGACCCAGGGAGGGCCATGCCGAGTGGCCCTAGGGGTGGCGAGGCCTTGGCAGGGCGGCCAGAGCTGTGTCTGCTCAGTCCAGCCTCAGAGACCAGCATTCGGCCTCACTCTCAGCCTGGATCCCTGAAGCCAGGGCTCGGGAGGCCCAGCCATGGCCGGCAGGCCAGCATGCAGGAGGTGGACACTAGGCAGCAAGGTGGCTGCCGGAATTACTTCTCCAATCAGTGTTTGGTGTATGATCATTTTGTGAACTGGGGTGGGGGGAGGGGAGGGATAATTTATTTTTAGATAAGGTTGGAGATGTTGTTTGGTCCACTTGCTGTGCAGAAAGAGGCCCAGTAGAGGGCCCCTCAGGCAGTGGTGCCAACAGGCCCCCCGCAGAGTGGGGGTGCCACAACTAGCCAGTGCTCCGCTCCGGAGCTGCAGGGAGGGACGTGGGGTCTCGTGCCAGCCGCCTTCAGCTCCTGACATTGTTCGGCCTTTCTTGGGGAGCAGATGGGGTACTCCCACACGCCAGCCCTCACAGTCCCACAGGGGAACCCTGGAGCCACCCTTTCAGCCAAGAAGACAGCCTCTGGACTGGAGCAGAGAGAGCTTCAAAGCTTGGGGCGAGCTCTGGCCTAGCCTGATGGGAATGGGCCCTCCCCAGCTGCTACTGACCCGTGGGACAGTGCCCTGGGCCTGGACTGCCCAGCTGGGCCTCTGCTCTGGGCTTCAGCAGTGAGACTGCCAGGTCCTTGGGTTCTGCCTTCAGCCTGGAGCAGCGGGGAGCAAGGCTTAAGGACCTCACCCAGGCTGTGACAGTCACCGTGGAAGCAATAAAGCTCTTCCCCAAACCTGGCCGCCTCTCGCTTTCTCTTCCTTTCCTGGAAGAAACAGGAACCTGGGGCCCCAGCAGCTCTGCCGAACCCCTCATTCCAGCTCACTGCCCATGTCAGCTGCAGGACCTGGGCAGCCAGCCACCTAGGGGCCTTCCGGACCCGCTCTCATCCTGTACAGCCCTGCACCCTCTTTGCCTTGAGAGGCGGACCGGGGTGTCGGGGCTGCCCGAGTCTCCCCTGATGCCTCCTGCAGGGGCCAGAGGGCAGGATTGAAGCCCACAGTCAGAGGGCCAGTGCCTCTGGGTCGCCATAGCCCCAGCGCTGCAGGGACAGATTCCTGCAGGTGCAGGGGAGATACCCTGCTGAGCCCCCGACACAGAGGTCCATAGATGTGACCCCTTCTGGCACCCCCGGCTGAGCCCTGGGAAAGGCACACCCACCCTTAGCACAGCGGCGTCCCATCTCACCCAGCCCGCTCTTCTCACCCGACGGGAAGGCACGGTGCAGCTCCAGGCACCCTCTCACAAACATTATAAGGGGTATCTCTCCCCACTGTCCCTCCCTAGAGCCCTGGCATCTGGTTCCCGCCCCCCTTCCCCAGCATCCCCAGGCAGGCCTGAGAGTGGGCCGAACACATGCCAGCACCTGAGGCACGGAGTGAGCTTCCAGCCAGAAGCTCCACCTTGGCAGAGTGGGGGCGACTGGCCCCTCGCCTCACCTGCCTTCACCTTCCAAGAGTCCTGGCTGTCCCAAGGACCACCAGCTTCCCACATGTCCCCTTACTCCTGTGGTTCATCCTCAGGCAGAAGCTTCCTCAGCTGAGGAGAAAGCAAGTTCCTGATTGAGGGACAGGCAACCCACTTCAACGCACACTGTACTCTGTGTGAATAGCACCCCCTGGAGTTGTACAGGGCACAGGCTGCGCATCCGCCAGCCACAGCCATGGCTGACAGAGCCCCAGGGGAGCCGCCCAACTGGGCAGCCCGTTGTGGGGAACGGCAGACA
Organism: Phyllostomus hastatus; assembly: GCF_019186645.2. Taxonomy (NCBI): domain Eukaryota; kingdom Metazoa; phylum Chordata; class Mammalia; order Chiroptera; family Phyllostomidae; genus Phyllostomus; species Phyllostomus hastatus. The sequence goes on from NW_025334013.1 coordinate 29,609,079, forward strand.
GTGGAGCTGCTCACCGCCTGGCCTCCTGCCCCACAGGGGCCCTTCCAGCCTGTAGACAGTCCCCCTGCAGCTGGCTTGTCTTCTCCACCAGTGCACAGGAACTGCTCTCAAAAACACCGGTGCGCAGCCCTGGGCGTTCACCAGAGAACCACCTGCGCAGATTTGGAACACGGCACATGCCCATACCAAGATTCTGATTCAGGTCTGGGGTGGGGCCCTGATGTGGGTAGTTTTAAAGGTCCACAGGTGGTGTGAATGCACGGCCAGGACATAGCGGGTCCGCACATGTTCCCTGAGCGTGTCGTTTCCACCCACAATTTCCAGTTGTCAGCTGCCGTCTCCAGCCCGGCTCTCTCCACTTTACTGCAGGCTTCAGACTCAGCTGCATCCTGAACTTTTCCACCAGGATAATCCACAGGTCCTCCCCTCTCCACAAGTCCATCACTGAACTCATGAGCTCCTGCCCCTTCTCCAGGGAGCTCTCCCCACCAGGACGCATCCCCTCCACCTGGTGGCCCAGACCAGAGGCCTGCAGGTGCAGGGGAGATACCCTGCTGAGCCCCCAACACAGAGAGGTCCATACAAGGCTGCGGTGCTGGCAGAGCCTGTGAGTGAAGTGTCCCCCACTCTCCCCACCGCTCTGCTTCCCACTCCGCTCCCCCAGCAGCTTCCTGCCATCCTCACTGCTCTTCTTCAAGCTCTCCCCACTGCAGCCAGTCGGTCAGAGAAATGTGTCTGACACACCGTTCTCCGGCCTGAAACACTGGTTCCCACTGTCAGTAGGATACAGTCCAGACTCCCCAGTATGACACAGCATCTGGCCTTTCTGTACCTCCATCCGTGTTACTCACCCAACCTCCACCCCACCTGCCAAGCTGCCATAACTGGGCTCCTGAAATACTACCCTCCAGCTCCTGCTCAAACAAGACCACGATGTCCCTCCTCTGTGCCCTGCCCTGCCCCCCACCCCCGACTTCTTCAGCCCTGGGCTCCCACTCCTACAGGCACTGCCCTGCCGTGCCGGTGAGCAGCAGTGTGCACAGGTGTGTCTCTGCTCCCAGCCCCTCGGGGTGAGGGAGGGGGTCGGGAGGCGGCTAGAGCAGGGTCAGACCTTGAAAGCCCCAGCGCAGTGCCTGACCCACCCAATGACTCGGATGGGTCTGCTGAAAGAAGAAGCTAGCAGTGGACCGGACAGCAGAGAGCAGTCACTGCAGGGTGGCCAGCCAGCACCCCAGGGACGGCGCAAACCAGGGGGCCGGTGGCCCGAGGCAAGGACCAGCCCCACCCCTCCCTCTCCCGCCCGCAGCCCTGCCTCCCAACTCCCTACTTCATGTGTGTGCGCACAGTGAGCGACCACTCTCCTCGCCTCTCCGTCGCCCAGTGTCTCCGTGCTGTGTCCTGGGTCCTCCACTTCCCAGAGTCCTCCCCTTCATCTTAGGGGACCTAGCCAAACCAGGGGGGGACTGGATCCCAACGGGTGCAGCAACAGACCAGGTGAGCCCTGAAAGGTGGGGCGGGGCAGGGGCGCTCGGGCCCCACCCCGGGATCCGGTGACGCCGGGGCTGGAATTTGACACCGGACGGCGGCAGGCATGAGGCTGCTGAGGGATGGAGTTGGGCCCGGCCCCCAGACACGGCCCACGGGCTCTGCCAGCAGCAGGTCCCTCGGGCCCAAGTCCTCCCTGCATCCGGACCCAGAGCCCTGCACCCGAGGTAAGCCGAGCTGTTGGCCCACCCCGCTTCCCAGCCCCAGGGCTATGGGGAGCAAGCAAGAGAGTCCCCCACCACTTTCTCATATCCTCCCTCTCCTGGGCTCACTGCGCTGCTCTCCGCCCCTCCCAGCCCCCTCTGTCCCTCTGGTCACTCGCTCGTCGGACCGTGCTAGCCCTGCCGGCCCACTGTAACGTGAGGCTCCCGCTGCCGCCACAGGGCACAGACCGGCTGCCAAGGCCACACTTTTGGCAAAAAGAAGCGCTGCCAGGTGCACAGCCCTGGGCATGAGCCTTGTGAGCTGCGGGGGAGAGTCCAGCCCTGGCCCGGAGGAAGGTGCCTAGAAGAACACGGCGCAGGCCCCCCCGTGGTGAGTATCTGGCTGGCAGATGGGGTGGCAGGGACTGGAGGACCAAGCGTTCCCAGACCACCAGGAGCCTAGCTGCCCTCAAGAGACCTGCTCCTCGGGACCCCCTAGCACAGGGGGTCCTGAAGGCTGCCTTGCCTGGCTTTCCCACCGTCAGCGAGAATGGTCGCTGGCATGGCCCCGCAGTGCTCCGATTTAGTGAGTTGAACACAGCTGGCCCTGAGATGGACCACACTGGGGAGGCCTGCAGAGGTCTGACCCACAGTCTGCAGACACTCTGTGTGCTGGGGCCTGGGGGTGCAGGTGACAGCTGGGACCCAAGAGCAGGCTAGCTAGTGAAGGCTCATGAGGTCTCTGCGGCTCCAAAGCCGTTTGGGAATGCCAGTGTGGGCTCACAAAACCTGGTGGGGTTCAGAAAGGCTGGCAGGGCTCTGGAAGGATGGCTTATAGGGGAACTTCCAGGAACAGGGCCAGGCTGTCAGATCCACAGGTAGGTGGAAGGGGAACAGCTCAGGGGGCTCAGCTCTCAGACTAGGCTGGTGTGGAGGCTTGGCTGGCCCTCTTGGAAGTTGCTCAGGCCTGAGTCTGGCTGAGGGTAGGGAAAAGCCCACCCTCTCTTTGAGTCTGCATGCTTGGCAGACACTGCCCCCTGGTGGCCAAAGGGAGCCATGGCCCCGGGCCCCATGTTCTTGAGGGCCCATCAGGTCCCACCACCTGCTGGCTCTTTAGGGATATCGGTGATCAGAAGAGGGAACTCAAGTGGGCAGACGGGGCGGTGAGGACTGGAGAACCAAGTGGCCCAGACCACCAGAAGCCTAGCTGCCCTCAAGATGAAAGATCACAGAGGAGCAAGGTTTAGCGGCACAGGGTGGGCAGCGCAGGCTGAAGCCTGGACCTCACTATCATCCGACACCTTGGGTCGACCAGCAGGCACCCCAGTTCTTCAGGCCACAGCTTCCTCCTGTCTGGAACAGAGACAAAGCTGTCTGTGGGACCAAGGGCCTCCAGCTACTCTCTTCTCCAGCTAGTCCCGCAGCTCTAACCCTGTAGCACAAAGCGGGAAGATCCCGGAGGGGGAGACCATTTTCGAACACCCCTTTCCCTCCAGCTGTATGGGTCCAGCCTTGTGAGCTTAGGCAGTCGCTGAGCTGCTCTGAGCCTTGTTTGCTCATTTGGAAAACGGGGATTATAACACGCACCTCATGGAGAGGTGAGGACCGAAAGGAAGAACAGGTGCAAAGCACAGCACATAGTTAACCTCCTGATGCAGCTACTTCTCCTGGGTTGAGTCCACCTATCCAAGCCCCTTGTTCCTCACCTGGAGATACTGATGGGGAGGGATGACCTTCTCAAAGGATAACTCATTTCTCAATGTTCCGAGCTGCCTCAAGAGTAGGGTGGGGCAACAGGTCAACCGGGCTGATGGGAGATCCTGGTATTGACAGAGATGGAGCCTGGACGTGGAGGCCCTTCTGTGCTGCCCCGCTGGCCCCTGCCTAGGCGGCAGGTGAGTGGTTCTCTTAGCGACTCCCACCTGGTATTGAGGAAAAGTGGTTTGACTGGGGAGGGAGAGCAGGGTTTGCCCTGGGTAGGCATCAGAAGTAAAAAGGCAAATGGTCAGGGAGGGACCAGGAGTCTGGAGGAAGGTCAGTGCCCTCAGGCGACCTCTCCACTTGGCCCCCTTAGGCAGCAAACCCATTCTCCTCCAACCTAAACCCTTCCTGAGCTCCCCCACCCAACCAGAAGCCATCCTCTCGGATCTCTGCTGCCCCCGCCTTTCCCGGGGCTCCCTCCACCCCGAGCCCACCAGGATGCCCTCTTCCTCCCTGAGGCTCCACTTTGTCTCTCTGCGCAGCCTGCCCTGTGGCCAACCCTGGCTACTCTGGTTCTGCTGAGCAGTGTCGCTGAGGCCTCTTTGGGGCTCGCACCCCGCAGCCCCGCCACCCGTGAAGGCCCCGCACCAGCCCCGGCGCCCCCCGTGGGCCACCTGCCAGGTAGGTGAGAGGGCAAGGGGAGTGGGTGTCCCGAGGCTGGGCCGGGACCCAGCGCATGCCTCCATCTCATTCTAGGTGGCCGCCCGTTCCGTTCCTGCAGCGGAAGAGCCCGGCGACCAGCCCCTCAACATCCCCGGCCAGCGCCCCCTCCATCCGCACCCTCGCCGGCTCCTTCCCGCGGGGGCCGCGCAGCGCGGGCTTGGGGCCGAAGTGGCAGTGTGCGGGCCTTGGGGTCGCGGGGCTGCCGCCTGCGCTCGCAGTTGGTGCCAGTGCGCGCGCTCGGCCTGGGCCACAGCTCCGACGAACTAGTGCATTTCCGCTTCTGCAGCGGCTCTTGCCGCAGGGAGCGCTCCGCGCACGACCTCAGCCTGGCCAGGCTGCTGGGCGCTGGGGCCTTACAGTCGCTCCCCGGCTCGCAGCCAGCCAGCCAGCCCTGCTGCCGACCCACGCGCTATGAGGCTGTCTCCTTCATGGATGTCAACAGCACCTGGAGGACTGTGGACCGGCTCTCAGCCACTGCCTGCGGCTGCCTGGGCTGAAAACTCTCTCCAGATGGCACCCTTACTCGGGAATCTTCTTGCCTGGAAGGGGCCAGGAGCCTCAACCAGAGATGGACATCACAGGCCTCGGCTGGGCAAGTGATGGGCATCGGCCCTGGAAAGATGGAGGGATAACTGGCCGCAGTCCTGGCCCTGCGAGTCCCAGCCCTGCAGACCCCAGAGACCTGGCTATGGAGACCCTGGGACCCATCTCACAGACGCTGGCGGGACCAGGCCCCAGACCCAGGACCCCTCCTCTGGAGAAGCCAGCAGTCTCTGAGCTCTCCGCCTCAGTCCAGGCCCCGGGGAGAGAATTGGAGGAGAAGCATTGCAATCACATTGCTGAAGTGAGCAGGCCTGGTACTCACTCCTGGGAACTGGACCCCTATTTATTATTTCTAAGTTATTTATTTACTTCTGTGGTTTGTTGGATCCTTTCCTGGGCAGTGGGGGCTGGATGGGAAGAATCGGCTGGTGAGAGATCACGCCCTGACCCCATCCCACTCACAACTGCAGGCTGACTCAGCAGTCCCAGGCCTGGCCTGGATTGCCAGCTGCCTCCTCCACCAGCAGCTCGGGGACTTTGGGTCAGCGGGGGGTAGGGGCATGGAACACAGAGTGGGTGGCAAAGGTTTGTTCACCAATCCTGGCAGGCCAGCTTACAGCCCCCTGCATAGTCTCCAGCACTTGGAACTTGGGGTTACTGGTGGAGAAAGCCCTACCCCTGGGGCCTCGGGCGTCCTGGGGGCCTTGCTTAATGGGCGAAAAGCACATACTGCCCCACTCCAGTCATTGATCAGTGTATGCACTGCCTCTGCTTGCAGATGGCCCGGTGTGGGGATCTCATTACCCACAGAGCACGAAGCAGCTCAGGACAAGAGAGCATCTGAAAAGGCCAGTGGGAAGCTGCTTGGTGCAGGGGTGGGGGAGGGCACACAGAGCATGGAAGGGCTAAGAAGGCAGGAAAAGGTTGAGGGCCCCAAGAGGGACCTGCCTCTGGGGTGATGACCAAGAATATGCATTTATGCATTCAACAAATATTTACTCGGTGCCTCTTATGTGTCAGACACTGGGTAGACATCAGGGATACAGAAGTGAAAGGGACATGGTCTCTGCCCTTAATGCTAAACTAGGAGAAACAGACATTAAATCATTACATAAATACTTTTAAATTCAGTTTGGCACATGGTATGAAAAAGGACCAGAGGCCAACAGTTACACACACTCATCTGGGAGGGAGAAGAGGCTGGTGCTGACGCTGGCTTTCCCAACCCCCCCCCACCCCCACCCCCCGCCACCTCCCAGAGGTCAGCACCGTCTCTCTGAGAGTTTCCGCGGGTACCATGAAGCCTCATGTCCTGGGTCCTATGAATCTGCCCTACATGCTTTTCTTCTGTGGATTTTCTAATGTGTTTGGGAAGAATGCCGAGTCTGAGGAACCATGGGGCACCCAGAGGGTCTCCCCGGAGGCAGTGGGATACCTGGCCTGGAGCTGGGGAGGGCATTTGGGCTGGAGATGCATTTGGGCACAGAGGCAGTAGCTGCAGCTGGGGTGCATGAGAGCACCGTGAGAGCGAGGTGGGGTCTGGGAGAGACCCTTCGGGCATGTGACACTGCAGCCCAGGATTCCTCCCAGACCACAGAAGTGCCTGCCTGCTTGGGCACATGCACACCCCTTTGGCGCAGACCAGAGTGAGGAGATGGAGAGAGTTCTCTGAGGGCTGCACTCACCCTGGGCCCAGGAGGAGAAACAAGCCCGTGCTTCCACTCTCCGGTGTTCACCACCTCGGTTCTAGGTGCTCCCAAAACTCTGGCGCTCTCCTGCTCCCCTCGAACACCCCCTTGGCTCCTCTCTCTGTCTCCAAACTGACACAGGACCCCAGTCTCCAGTCACCCCCACCCCTGGCGAAGAAAGCGGTACCAGTGCCGTACAGCTCGCACACACCTCAGAAAGGGCTGGCCTGGCCCTGGTCCAGGGTAAAAGGGGACAGACAACCTGTAATCCCAGGGCCGCTGGGGCCAGGGAGCCCCTGCTGGGCAGACTTGATAGCGGCCTAATCCCCACCCCACCCCCACCTTCCAACCCCCACCCCTCTGGCGTTTCTGCTCTCAGAGCCTCTTTGGGAGACGGAAGGAAGCCATCTCTGAGTGCTCACAGCAAGAGAGGCAGGTCGGAACTCCAGCCAAAGGTTCTGGCTCTCAACACCCTCCCAAACTGGCAGTCCTTGAGGGGGTAGGTCCCCCCAACTCGAGGCCACATTCTGGGCCCCAGGGAGACAGTGCCCAACATCTCACAGAGCCCCAGCTGATCTGGCAGCTTCTACAAGAACCAGTCCAGGCAGCAGCTCACAAAACCCAAATCCCTCTTAAAATAATAATAACAACAACAACAACAACAACAAAGCTATGTTCCCCAAAGGAAACAAGAGCTGCACTTCTCTGCCCACAACTCGGCAGAGATCACCAGGCAGAGGGCCTGGCCGGGCGGAGCCCTCTCACCGCTGGGGGCCCAGGCGGCTCCAGTATCTGCATCTTCAGTTGCAGTCTCTGTGTCTCATTTACAAACCCACGTTGTCCCTTGGAGTGGTCTTCCCAGAACAGTGGCCTGGCCTCCTCCAAAGGGGTGTCCAACCACCACCTTTGTAAGACAGAAAACTACAGGTGGCTTTGAAATGACTGTTTTTCCACTTCAGAGAGCTCCCAAAACTTCCCTCTAGATTTGTTTCATCCAAGAATCAAGGCGCAGGGTCCCATGTGCCCCCGCTGCCCTTCCTGACTACTTTCCCCCTCTCTTGCCTGGGGATTCCCACATTCCCCTTCGCTGGAGACCCTGTGATGCATTGTGTGTGTGTACAGGCCACCTGAGGTCTCCCCTGGAAAAGGGTAAGATGGGCAGAAAGCTGAGAGGTCAGAGAAGAGACCTAGGCAGATCGTGCCATATGAGACCGTCTTTCCCGCTCACAGGAGTGCTTCTCAGCGTGTTCTGAGTTGTAGAGTTCTTAGAGAATATGATGAAAGCCAAGGATCCTCCCTGACCCCCGCAAAAGAAATGCTTGAAAACCACTGATGTGTAAATCTGGTGAACAATTGTAGGGGGTTCACTGACCCTGAAGCTCATTCAGATTCCTGAGGAGTCCATGGCCCTCGAGGTGTCGTGCCCCATTCTAGATATTATTATTAATGTCCTCCTGTAGCCAGATTAATTTCTCTGTCTGCTCTCCGGACTCTGTATCAGGGCTCTTGGTCTCAACTATTTACAAACTTCCCCATTCTTCAACCTTTTTTTAATTGAATATCTCCCTTCCCTCTGCATTTACACTTGATAAAATATATCACAGCATTAAACAAAATTGACACTGAATACAAATATACATGTATGTGCATGCGCACATGTGTGTGTACATGTGTATATATATTTATATTTCCTCCCACCTCTCCTCCTTCACCACAGAAGCTCTTGCTGAGACCACCAGTGACATCGTCATTACTAAACCCAAAGGCCACTTCTCAGCCTTGTCCTTTGAACTCCCAGGAGCACTCAGATTTGTCATCCCCCCTTGAAAGCCTGTCTTCCAGCCCCTATCTTGGCCCCATACTTTCTTGCACTTCCTCCCTCAACCCCAATTGCTCATTCTCAGGCTTCTTTTCCACTCTCTGCCTCTCAGCTGTCCCTCAGGGCTTTGACACAGGCCGTCTTCCCCTCCCAGTCCCCTCTCTCCCTGAGCGGTGTTACACACTCCCACGGTTTGGGTTACCACTTCCGGGCCAGTGATGGTCACATTGTATCTCCAGCCTGGACCTTTCTCCTGAGCTCCAAGTCTGTGTATTTCCAATACTTCTGTCTGAACATACTCTGCACCCTCGAGCTCAACTATCTGTCCTGGCAACCTTCTGTTTGCTCCCTCAGATCCAGTCTCCACGCTTCTCTGCCCTGCTCTGAGACTCACATCAATAATCTTCCCTGCTCTCCAGTTTCCAAGCCTCCTCCAGTGCTCCCCTGCATGAAGGGCACCAACCTCCACCCAGGGACGCAAGCCAGACACTTGGGCAACATCCTGGACTCCTTGAGCTCGGTCACTTCCCTTATCCATTGGTCTTCAGAGGTTCAGATCTTTCAAGTCCACCCCCTATTCTGTTGCAGCCTTTATGTTTGGGGGAATGGTTTATCGCTTATCCTCCTGACCGGTCTCTTTGTCTCCAGTCCCAACACCCTTCAGTCCCTCTCAACTCTGCAGCCAGAGAAATCACTGTTCTCTCGACACCAACTGAACACTAACTGTAATGCATCGGGACAGTTATGGGAATTCGGAGCTCAGCTGGAAACATATTCTGCCATCAAGGAGACCATAGTTGCAGGTGGAGGTGAGGGAAGTGTGCCAGGTTTAGCAAATAAGAAGATAGGACATCCAGTTAAACTTGAATTTTAGATAAACAATACCTACTTTTTTAAGTAAGTGTGCCTCATGTGATAATCAGGCAGTATTCAAGTTCAAACAGGACACCAGTACCAGGTGTCCTGTGTTTTGTCTGGCAACCCTAGGTGGGGGTAAACAAGTAAACAAAAGTGCAATTTGCCACCGGAAGACCCCAACGGATGACTGGGACACAGGTGTGCATGTCAGGGTGGGGGGTGGGGTTCTGCACACAAAGGGAGAGGAATCCATTCTGCCTGAGTGGAGGGGGGAGAAGAGCCACAGAAGTCTCTGTGGAGTGGGTAGCACTTGAGCCAAGCCTTGAAAAATGAAACATTTGCACCAGGTGGATGAGGGGCAGCGGGCCTGTCCTGGTCTTCCTTTATCACCTTCATCACCTTTCAGCTGTGAATTCACCCTTTTCACTGACTACGCCCTCTCCACCCAGGTCTGCGTCCCAGCCTCGGGCAGGGATAGTGGGTGAGGGCCTCTTCCTGGGCTTTCCATTTCAGCACTGGGTCACTGCTACTCCTAAATTCTTTAGAGTTCCCTTCACTTCTCACCAGCCAATCCCTCTTTACTTCAGTCCCCTGTTGTAGTTCCAGATTCTTGTGTTGCACTGTCCCGGTGTGCCTACCGTGCTATTCCTCCTGATGGGCCCTGGCCAGACACACAGCCTGCTCAGGAGAGGCAGCAGCGTGAACAAGGCAGGGAGGTATGTATGGAGCAGCCTGGGGTATCCCAGGAGAGCAGCAACTTTATAGAATTGGGGTAGGAATCTCAGTAAGACAGAGGCGAGATGATGAAGGTCCTTGAACGCACTATACAAGGAGCTTGGACTTTGTCCTGGGAGGAGCCTCAGGACAAAGAGCTCTAAGTGGGATTGGCTAGGGATGTGTTTCAGATGGGCCACTGGCTGCAGTGTCTAATTTGGACTAGAAGGGGCAAGGCAGTGGGCACAGTTAGGGCCGCTGCAATTAGGACTATTTAAGCAACAAATGCTCATCTTGATCAAGAGCAGAAGCAGTGTGTAAGGACAGAAACAGACGTGTGACAATAAACAGGACTTGGTGGTGAACTGGTTTTGAGGGCTAAATGGAAGGGAGTGTTTCCAAGGTTCTGGCATGGGCGACTGGGAAGGAATAGAGGGGATGTAACATTTTTAGCATGTGATGGGGGTACAATGTGGGGAGGTCACGAGGTCTGTCCAGCCGTTCATGAGAAAATGTCCAGCCATTGTTAATATAATGAGAATGGTTTGCGCGACATCGATGTAAGCTGGCGGCCAAGGGGAGCAGACTGGAATGCACATGTGTGAATAATGACAACCTTACTGTTCTAGTCAGTGGGGGCCAGAGACGCCATTGAGTGACAATGTATACTGTGTGGCTGTCACATTCAAAATGACTGAGTGAGAAGAACAATGCATCAAATTTTGCATTAAGCTTGAACATTCCTCCACAGAAACTATTTGGATGAGCAGAAGGCTTTGGGGGACAATGCAATGAGTGCAGCAGAAATAAGTGTGGCACAAATACTTCAAAGATGGTTGAGAATCTGTTGAAAGTGACCCACATTCTGGAAGGCCTGCAAGAAGCAGAACGCCTGAGAATGTTGACCATGTACAGGCTGCAATCTACAAAGATTGGCGACTGACTGTGCGAGAGCTAGACACTGAGCTGGGGATTGCAAACACTACTGTGTCTGCGACTTTGACGCAGGGCTGATGAGACCGTCAATGAGAATCGGGAAAACATGATGGTGCAGCCGCTGGTGATTCCTACAGAGGGTTTGCAGAGTGTTTTGAACAGTGAGGGGAACTGCGTGAGGTCCCAAGGTGCCTACTTTGAAGGGGACTGAGGTGTCATTGTCCTATGTATAATGTTTCTTATACCTTCTTCCATAAATGCCTCTGTTTTTCATATTGTTTTCTGGACACTAATAGTACTTTCCGGCTGGATACTTCCTGAACAGACCTCACACATTTCAACGTGAGGTGCCTCTGAAACCTGCAGAGGGCAAGGAACCTGGTGGCAGCTGAATGTGAGGGTCTGGAACTCAGAACAGTCTGGGCAAGAGAGGTCCAGGCATCACAGCTCAAAGCCAAAGCAGTGGTGGGAGACTGAGGAACAAGGGGAGAAGCAGAGGGTAAGGCCTGGCGAGCCAATGTCTAAGGAACACGGAGAGGGAGAGGGCAAACCTGCAAAGGAGACCAAAGTGGGTGGTGAGAGTAGTAGAGAAAAACAGAACAGAACAGGGGGAGGGCATGGTCAGCAGGGCCACATGTGGCAGAAAAATCAAGTCACATAAGGACTGAAACTACCCATTGGGCTTTCTTGCAACATGGTGACCTACAGACTCAGGCTAACCTTCTTGCTGAAAACAATTAAAAACACTAGACAAAATATATAGTTTTAAAAAGTAAATGCATCTTTTTTTTAAGATTTTATTTATTTTTATTTCCAGAGAGGGAAGGGAGGGAGAAAGAGAGATAAACATCAGTGTGCAAGAGATACATTGATGAGTTGCCTCTCGCACACCTCCCCAATGGGCACCTGGACCGCAAACCAGGCATGTGCCCTGACTGGCAATCGAACCAGGCCTGCACGCAATCCACTGAGCCATGCCTGCCAGGGCTATTCTGATTTTTAAAAAGTGAGTTTCAGAAGTCAAGGTCTTAAGGCTAGAAAGAGGTTAAGATGGGTTTTGAACACAGGCCTGAGACTCTTAACACTGCACACCTGCCCCCGAGTTCCCAGGTCCTTCCACAGTGAAATCTCCAGTCAGCATCAGAGCCAGGGCACATCACAGCCCTAGGCACAGACCTAGAATCAGTTACTTTATTTTGGCTTCCTGTTTCCTCCTTCCAAATCCCCGCTGCCCCTACTCTTTCCTCCTTCAGTTTATCCCACATGTTACAGGTAGACTTTTCTAGAATGCAAACCCAGTCATCAGCACCCACTGGAAACCCCATCATGGTTTCATATTGCACTTTGTATAAAGTCTAAACTCTCCAAGAGTCTGTTTTTCCCAACGTGTCTTTCCAACCTCACCTGTTACTCATCTCCTCCTGCTTCCTCACCCCACCTATATCCCCTTAAACTGAACACAGATTGCCAGCTGTGCTTCAGACACTTTCTGAATAAAGATTTGTTGAGTAACTGGATTCCCCCTGGACTTTGCTTACCAGCGAATCGAGTTTCCTCCCTCTCTCCCTCCCTTCCTTCCAGTCTTTCCCTTCTTCAAGTGTTTCCTGCTCCGGGAAGCCTTCATCTGCCTTCTCAGGTCTCCGCCGCTGTTGCCAATGGCCCTTTCCTCCACTGAACGCAAGTATACGGGTTCCGCCTCCCTCCCACTGCCCGCTGGAGTAGCTGACAAGAGTTAATAAAAGGACAAGTGGTAAGGGGAAGGGACTGCTGGGGTCTGCAGCCAGCGTATCCGTGGCTGATCTCTTCTACCCTGGCCGAGGGACAAGATAAGCTCAACTTTCCCCAACCTGTTTCCTCATCTGAAAATGCTGAGTAAAAGCCCCGCCTTAGAGTTGTTGAGAATTGATGCGTAATGTATGCAAAACACTGTTCGTAGCCACTTAAGTGTGAACTAGTCCTACTCTAATTACATATAAAGAGAAGTTGCTTCCAAGAACCTTGGGAAATTCTCCGAGCACTGTCCATGGTATGAGGTTTCCTGGTTGCTCACAGGGAGGTTCCGACAGCCGTCCTTTCCCAATCCTGGGGCAGCCAAGCCCCCTTTCTCCTCAAAGTGGTACCGACGCCTTACCCGGTCCCTTTCCTGGGGCCCAGGATGCAGACGAAGCGGAGCACTACTGTGACCTATCCTCTCCCCCACACCCCATCCCACCCGCCCTCCAACACACACACACACACACACACACACACACACACACACACACACACCCCTTTTCCTCCAGCCTGGGACTCCCACCTCATCCACCCACCCCTTGAGAGTCACACAGTCCCAGGGAGTTGCTCTGCAGCTCCCCTGCCGGTTTCACTGGCGGTGCCTTTCGGCCCCAGTAAGCCCGGGGCTCTCGGGGCTCCACAAGTCCCCAAGCCCACGTGCTCCCGGCCTCCGCCTCGAGGCACCGCCCTCCCGCTAGGCGCACTTGGACTACATTTCCCAGGGTGCCCAGCGACGGGTCCTCGGCTCGGCGAGGTCCTCGCGCGGCACGCCGCTCCATCGCCTGCTCGGTGGCGGGCGGACTGGCGCGAGGACAGGACCAAAGACCCGGAATGAGTTTCCGCGCAGTTCCGCTGGCCGTGCCGGGCTGTGCCGGGCCGGGCCGAGTCAGGGCAGATGAGGGGAAAGGACGGGGCCTGAGTCGACAGCGCCAGAAACTGGCGCTCGGGGCAGCCTGCGCCTCGCTAAGGTCCCCGCCCCGTCCCGGCCAGGCTGGCTCGCCTGTCAGTCACTGGGGCGGAGGCAGTGGCGGTAGCGGGGCCACAGCCGGGCGTTGAGAAGAGCGCGGGCCAGGCCGAGCGGAGGGGGACCTGCCACAGCCCCTCAACCTTACGGACTCTTCGCTCCAGACGGTCGAAGCTGCACCCCGCGCTTCGTTGGATCGCCTTCCGTAACCCGCGAAGGGCTCTCTCCCCCGTGACCTCCCACCCCAGTGACCTCCTCCTTGGACCCAGGAGTGCACTCAGACGAGGGTGTTGTGGGTACAGGCCATCGACCCTGTGACCCCTCACGGGCCAAGGGCTCCGTTTTCCCCACCGGCCTCCCTCCCCTATGACTCCCTCCTCACAGATTCTGGAAATAGAGCCGTGACCTGCCACTGGGACCCCCACCTGAGAACTCGCAGACGGCTCCCTCCTCGGAGTCCCCCGCAGTGGGTCTCCTCCTAAGAGCACCCTTCTTGGGTTCTGGCAAGCCTCCCCCCAACCCCCAACCGAGGTGGGGAGGCCTCGGCAGCCATGCCAACCCTGGGTCCCCTGTCACCACATCACTTCCTGGTCACCCAAGCCAAGGTCTAGCAAGGGGGGCCAGCAGCCAAGGGGCTGGGGCAGGAGAAGGTCAGGGTCCCCCTCCCTGCCGGGGAGGGAGCAAAGATGGACCGGCGGGAGGAGCAGCCGGGGGCTGCAGGGGCTGGAGCAGCACCAGCCTTGGACTTCACTGTGGAGAACGTGGAGAAGGTATGAGGGCCCTGGGGTGGGCACTCCAGTGACAGAGCAGAAGTTCTGGGCGCTGACATTAATGCCAGAGCCCAGGCCTGGGCTGGGTGCCCGCTGGGATGGTGCCCCCAGGACATCTGGCATTAGCTGTCTCTCGGGGCAAGCAGGACATCAGTGTTCCAGTGCCCTAATGGGCTATATTTGGCTTTCCTTAGACATGGGTACTCTGTGCACAGATACTCTAGGGTCTTGGGATGGTCCCACCAGAGTGCCGACGGCCTAGACCTCCAGCCAGATTGGCTGTTCTCCCGCTCTGTGGGAACTGCATGAGCAGTGCAGTGAGAAACCAGGAACCCAGGAGACCTGCAGCTCAGTCCCCAGCAGTCGTAGTTATGCCTTACCATCCTGGACCCTTTTTGTTGAAATCAGGGGCTCAGAAAATAAGCTGGGACTAAAATAATCTGGGTTGTGTTTTCACTCTTTCTTGGTGAAGGGTCCTTTATTGTACGAAGCCAGGCAGGAGTATGGCTGGCCCCCTTTGTTTTGTGCTGGGTCCAAGGGGCCTGGTTTTGCTGGCAGCCTCGAAGTTCTTTCCTACTCGTCTGCCCATATAGCTTCCTGCCACGGCCCTCCCAGACTCCCTCACTGCCCAGTCCGTCTTTTTTGAAAACTGCCTCTCTGGTTCTCTTCTGGGTTCTTCCCCCAGAGGCCTGGAATGCAGAAATGCATCCTTGCTCCCAGGATGAGTGGGGCTACCTTGATGGCAAATAGGGAAGAGTTGCAAATACTCATTTGCTATTCTTGAGCCCTGTTCACCATACCAAATGGTGAGGATGCTTCCCTGCTGCTGCTTTTCTCTGCTTCTGCATCCCTGAGCAGCCAAACAGGGACAGTGGCCATAACTGGCTGTCGGAGGGACAGATACGGTCAAATCTACTTGGATGGAGACTGCTTAGGAGGTCAGAGTCTTAGCCTCACTCTTCCACCCCCTGGGGCTGTACAGTGTTGGCATGGTGGCGCACTGTTCCACGTGCTACCAGGGAGATAAATCTGTTTTCTTACTGTGTGAAGTCCCAGTAGAATTGGGACCCTGGGGAATTCAGCCAGTTGAGAGCTCCAGGCTAGGCATTTGCCAGGGCTGCAGGCTAAGCCTTCTCTGGATGAACTTTTTGGACCCTCTCCTGCACTCTCTGAGGGGTTTTCTCACCCCCTTCTCCAGTATGGGCTGCCTGGCAAAGTCTTAGTCCTTCTCACATTTCACACTGGCTTTGGTACCAGCATCTGGGGTGACCTAGGGATGATCCTAGGGGAGCTGATGGAGCTTTTGGAGTTGATGGGAACAGCTGTGCCTGGGAGGGTCAGGGCCTCTCAGGCTGTTCCGTGCTCTTCTCAAGCTTAGCTTCATCCCTGTGGAGCCATTCTTTCCATCCGGGCCTTGCCCTTTACCTCACATGCCTCCCCTTCGGTGAGCTCAGTCTCCCCTTTTTTGGTTGTGTGTGCTTTCTTGTGGAGGTTCACTCTTTGGACCCATAATGTTTTGCTATAAGGAGAAGAGGATATGATAGAGCATGGACAAAGTTCAGGCTCTCAAGATATCGGCAGGACCCCAGGCCCAGAAAACTGCAGAGCCTTGAGCTCTCCCTTTCTGCTCAGCCCCTCAGTCAGAAAGAGAGAGCAGTCTTGCAGGACCAAGTCACGCCTTCTTTCATGGGCTCTGGCAGGACCCAGAGTGGCCAGCACCTGCTCAATCCTGTGCTGTCCTGCAGGCGCTGCACCAGCTCTACTACGACCCCAACATTGAGAACAAGAACCTGGCTCAGAAGTGGCTGATGCAGGCCCAGGTCTCCCCACAGGCCTGGCACTTCAGCTGGCAGCTATTGCAGCCTGACAAGGTGCCTGAGATCCAGTACTTTGGGGCCAGTGCCCTGCACATCAAGATCTCTCGCTACTGGAGTGACATCCCCACTGACCAGTATGAAAGTCTAAAGGCACAGCTCTTCACTCAGATCACCTGCTTTGCCAGTGGTTCCAAGATTGTGCTGACTCGGCTATGTGTGGCACTGGCCTCGCTGGCTCTCAGCATGATGCCTGAAGCTTGGCCATGTGCTGTGGCAGATATGGTACGACTCTTCCAGGCTGAGGACTCACCAGTGGATGGCCAGGGTCGCTGCCTGGCTCTGCTAGAGCTACTAACAGTGCTGCCTGAGGAATTTCAGACCAGTCGCCTGCCCCAGTATCGCAAAGGCCTGGTGCGGACCAGCTTGGCAATGGAGTGTGGGGCTGTCTTTCCATTGCTGGAGCAGCTGCTACAGCAGCCCAACTCACCCATCTGTGTGCGTCAGAAGGTGCTCAAGTGCTTTTCCAGCTGGGTGCAGCTGGAGGTGCCACTGCAGGACTGCGAGGCGCTCATTCAAGCTGCCTTCACTGCTCTGCAGGACTCGGAGCTCTTCGATAGCAGTGTGGAGGCCATTGTCAATGCCATCTCGCAGCCTGATGCCCAGAGGTGAGCTGGTCCCCACCTTTCCAGAGAGGGACAGTCTGTTCCTCCAGCCACATGTCCATCCACCCATCTGTTCAATAAACTCTAGTTGGGTGCCAACCAAGTGTGTGGTCCTATGCTGGAGGTACAGCAAGGAACCAATCAAGACAGGGCCCCTGTCCTATGGTTCAGAGAGGGAGACAGACATTAAATGCCTAACCATCCAATGAATTATTCAATTAACATAGTTGACTCTCCTCTTTCTCTCAGCCAAGTTCTGGCTATTCTGACCCTTACCATATTTCAAATCTGTTTGCTGCATTTCTGCTGCCACCACTGTAGTCCAACCTGTCGTCGCCTCCCAGATTACTGTAGAGCTTTCTCACCAGTCCCAATTTTGCCTCTTACACCCTTCATTGTCTACCCAGCTGCCAGAGTGATCTTTTGAGAAGGAGTTTCTAAACTTCCCTTTCTGCTCAGAACCCTTCAGTGGCTTCTCACTGCCCTTAGGATGAAGTTCAGAGTTCTTACCGTGATTCCCGGAGATGCTGCCCAGTACGGCATCTCCAGCCTCGTCTCAGGCCATGCTCCTTGCTCTCTTCACTCTTACAGCCTTTCAGTTCCTTCAATGTCCCACGCTCCTCCTAGGCTCTGAGCCGTCACAGGTACTTGACATATCACCTCTGCCTCAGCTGAGACTTCACGTCCTCAATGATTTTTAAGACTAAGTTTGGTCTTCTCTATTATTTTTATCTCAGAACTCCCAGTGTTTTTCCTCCTTAGCCCATAACACAGTTTCATTATAAATTAATGTATGTCTCCCCATTAGTTTCTCAGCTCTGGGAGGATAGGCACTCTGTCATTTTATTTTGTCACATTGTGCCTGGCAGCACTGGGTGGCATTCAGTACTTTTTGAATGGGTGAAAAGTAGGAGTTTCCTGAGTGATGAGGGGTAGGAGCAGGGCTAGGAGAGGTCGGGGGGCAGAGGGAGCGTTGCAGGCTTCAGAAACGACAGCAGGTGCGAAGGCCTGTGGTGGGCGGTACCATGGTGCATGTAAGGACTCCAAAGAAGGTAAGTGAGTGTAGTGAGGTGTTTGTTCAGCAAATGTCTATTAAGCACCACCTGTTTCTGTGTTGGGCCCTGTGCCGAGCAGTAGGAGCACGAAGATGAATGGGTTGATTTCTGCAAGTTAGGAGCTCATAACCTAGTAGATACACGGATGGGCAAGTATAGTCCCATGTGATAAATACTCTAATGGAGGGAGCGGGGCTGCTGTAAGAGCCTAGAAGAGGCATCGAACCCAGTCTGTGGGTCGTGAAAGGTTTCCCAGAGGAGGCACCAACGGAGCTGTGCTTTGAAGGCTGTGTAAGAGTTGGTCAGATGGAGGGGAAGGATATGGTGAGGACGTATGGGACAGATGAAAGGGCCCAAGCAAGGGTGTGAGAGAGCCTGGTGACTGGGTGTGATTAGACAGCAGGGTTTCAGGGCCAGTTGTAGGAGATCTGGGCCCAGATCACGTAGGACCTTGTCAGCCAGCTTAAGATTTCAGTCTTTATCCTGAGGGTGATATAAAAATTTTAAGCAGAGAAAATGGCATGATGGAATTTTTGGAATAAGGTGGACTGGCCTGGGTAAGACTGGAGGCCTGAGGTTCACATTTTAGACATGGGGCTGCGGGGGCCCTTGGCAGAGTTGGAGGGGAAAACGGTGCTGAAAGAGAAAGCATATGGGAGTGGGTAACAACGCTAGCCTTGGCATTAATCACATCTGAGTTTGAATCTTAAATGGTCCATTTACTAGATCCGAGACCTTGGGTGATCCACTTTTAAGCCTCAGTTTTCTCATCAGTAAAATGCGTGTGATCACATCGACCTCACAGAGTTTTAGATTTAAATAGGATAATGTGCACAGGGCCTGTGTCTGGTATTTTATAAAGACTATTTTGTTAGGGGGTAATCAAACCATGTCTGTGGAAGGTTTAGCATGGTTCCTGTGCACTCTATAAACTGCAGTTGCTAGTATTTTATATCATTATTACATTGGTAGTTAGTATGATGCTTTTCCCCTGGTTTCCCAGGTTTCCCTACTTAAGTTGGGTACCAAGTCCCAGGTCAAGGCCTTTCTTGGAAGCCTGAAGCTCAAGTGCTGGCTGGGTTCAGACAGTTAGGTAAGGGGCATTGGCCAGGGCCAGGGTGTGGGTGATGTGGGATGTCCTTGGATACACCCAGGTTTACCCGCCGTGCCTGTCTCCAGGGCTTTGGCAGGTAATTGATGCCTCTTCTCTGAACCAATGAGCAAGCAAGAAGCCAGTGAGGGAACCCACAGCCTCCTGACCGCCTATTGGCTGCAGCTCCCTTTGTTGCTTAGCAACTCTCCCCATTTTCAGCTCTGCTCCTGGATCTCTAATTGCAGGTCTGGGCTGAGCTCAGTGTGAGTGGCAGCTAAGGAGTCCCAGCAGCCATGCCCCAGCAGCTCGAGCTGACTGACTGGAATCAGCCCTCTTGAACCAGTCTCAGCCATAGCCCTAAAGACATCCTCTCTTACCTCCTTCCCCCAAACCTAGAAACTTCTGGGGGCTTCAGGTTTTTTTCCTGTCTACTCACAGTTCTCAGGCACAGGTGCCCAGGTGTAGAAAATCTATCCAAGAGTTTTCCCAGTGGGTGGGCTACACCCAGCCCAGGGTCAGATTTTGAACCTTGCTCTATTCTTGTCTAGTTCCCTAGCACTGATTGAGAAGGTCACCTTCAATGGTTTTGACTCCCGGGCCATCCAGCCACTGCCTTGCCCACATCAGGCTTGCCCATGTCAGGCTTCCTGACATCGCCCTTCTCGGCTAAGGCTGCGTGCGCGCCAGTCGCCCTGTTCCCTCTCCTCCACAGCTGCTGCTGCTCGCCCGGCTCCCTCTCCTTTGAAGTGTTCCACCCCCCCCCCCCCCCCGCCGCTGTAAAAGGTTTTTAATCCTGGAAAAACTTTTCACTGGTGGCTGGGGGAGGAGAGATGGTGCATTAGACAGGCTTGTGGATGCCCCCAGCAGTTAGGACTTGAGATGTGGGCGGAGACCCATGCAGATCCTTTGGGGAAACGCAGGCCGGGCCCTGGAAGGGAAGCAGACCTGCAGCAGCGCAAGGGCCTTTCTCTGCCTGGAGCCTGTCTCTCCGTTTCTGTGTGACCTTGAGTAACAATCTGAGTCCTTCTGAGCTATGCTGTCCTTGACTTATTATCAGGCTCAGCTGAGACAAATTAAGAACCTTCATTGAGGACCTACTGAGTACAGGGATTTTGGCAGGTGTGAGGGAGCTTTGGAATACAGTGGGGGTGCTTTGAGGGTAGGGCACTACCTCCTGCCCCCCCATCTCAGCTGCTGGGGAACTCATGGGTCATGGCCTCGGCCATGTCTCTGCTCTTTGTGCCCGAGTCCGGCCTGAAGGTGCCTATTGTCTGATGGTCCAGCCGGTGTCAGGATCATGAGACTGAAGCCTCCCCAGCTGTCTCTAGGCAGCGGCCCCTGGGGCCGTCTTGGGCTAGGGTGTGCTGGCATGGACATCTGATCTCACCAGAATTGGGATGTGGAGGGCAGCATACTGGACTGGTTGCCTCTGTCCACATCTTACGCCTAAGGTTATGGGGCTACCTGCCTAGCAACGTGCTTGGGTAAGTCCAGACAGAATTCCCGGACATTCAGTATTCCCCCCTCACACCTCTGCATAGATCAGTATGGTGACACTGTGATTGACAGCAGAGGGGTCCTAAGCACCTGATTCCTCCTGAGAGTGTCACTTTCTCTGCTTAATCTGATCTCCATAGAGCAAGCTACTGGGGAGGAGTCCAGTGGATGGTCTAGCCTTCTCTCGTCTCTTTCGTGTACTGTGCTTCCTCTACCCCACCCTTAGGGATCACTGAGCGTCAGAGCTCTGAGCTGCACTGCCTTCTTTTTTCTCATTCAGCACTGTCTTCCTGAGCAATTCCCCAGCCGTCCTCTGATGACTCCGAAATCTGTCTATTCCTCTAACCTCTCTGTCGGGTTGCGTGTTTTTATGTCCAGTTCTCTGAACACTTCTACCTGCATATCTCACCAGTATCTCGGACCAAACATGTGTAACGGTCCAGCCTCCCATTACGTGTGTTGCTGTCCTCCTGCAGCCAGCCCTCCAGGTCTCAGTGCACAGCCCCACCGTCTCCCTGGTTCTCTAGCCAGTAACCTGAGACTTGTCCCTGACTCTTCCCCATCTTCACATCAAGTCCTGTTCACTTTGCCTCTTAGCTCTCTGAGTTCATCATCTACTTCCCCTTCCTGCTGCCACCAGAGGATCTAGAATTTAGGATTTGGTAGGGGGTGGGTGGAAGGCAGAGACTGATGCTCGGAGGAGCTGTCGCTGCCTTTCGAAGCCTTTAACAGGGTTCCCAAGCCTGTGTTAACTCTTCTCTCTCCATCCTGTTCAGTCTCCTTGAACAGTGTCTGTGTTAGTTTTCTGGAGCTGCTGTCTTAGAGTACCAAACACTCGGTGGCTTTAAAGAGCAGAAATTTACTGTCTCACCATTGTGGAGGCTTGTGGTCTGAAACCAAGGTGTCAGCTCCGCCTGAAACCTCTAGGGAATCCTTCCTTGCCTCCTCCCAGCTTCTGGTGGTTTTCCAGCCCTCTTTGCTGTTCCTTGGCATGCAGCTGTGTAACTCCACTCTCTGCCTCTGTCGCACGTCATTCTCCCTGCAGGTGTCTGTCTTCACATGGATGTATTTTTATGCAGACACCCGTCATATTGTATTAGGTCCCCCCGCCATGACCTTGTCTGTAATACCCTATTGCCAAATAATGTCACGTTTTGAGGTACTATAGAAGTTAAGACTTCAACTTTTTTGGAGGAGAGAATGACTTAACCC
Organism: Phyllostomus hastatus; assembly: GCF_019186645.2. NCBI lineage: Eukaryota > Metazoa > Chordata > Mammalia > Chiroptera > Phyllostomidae > Phyllostomus > Phyllostomus hastatus. Next base: position 29,630,592 of record NW_025334013.1, read on the forward strand.
CTAATAATCTGCCCTCTGGCCCCCTAAAATTTATGTCCTTCCCATATGCAAAATACATTTACCTCATCCTAAACTCCTCCAAACTCTTAATGCATCCCAGCACCAATTCTAAGTCTAATAGGAAGCACAACTGAACCCATAATTCTGACCTCACACTTCCTTTCCAGCGTTGCCCTGGAGGTCTCTGACCTAAGGTTCTTCCTGACATGGGCAGCTTCAAAGCTGCCATCTCGGCTCTGACCTCTTTTCTCTTTGGATTTGGTGTGGGGAGGGGGCTTTAACGGGACACAGGGAGAATGTACCTTTCTTTCAGATCTGGTGAGGGATAGGCAGGCGGCTCTGACAGGTCTCCTCCCCTCGTGCCTCCAGGTATGTGAACACACTCCTGAAACTCATCCCACTGGTGCTGGGACTGCAGGATCAGCTGCGACAGGCCGTGCAGAATGGGGACATGGAAACCTCCCATGGCATCTGTCGCATTGCTGTGGCCCTGGGCGAGAACCACTCTCGGTGAGGAGTGGGGCAGCTGGGGGTGGAATTTAGTGTACTCTAAGCGGGGAGAGGGGCCATGGAGGCCTCTTGGGGTCAGTGGAGTACCCTTACTCTGACTTCTCCTTCCCAGGGCCTTGCTGGACCAGGTGGACCACTGGCAGAGCTTCCTGGCCCTTGTCAACATGATCATGTTCTGCACGGGTATCCCTGGCCACTATCCTGTCAATGAGACCACCAGCTCCCTGACCCTCACCTTCTGGTACACACTGCAGGTGTGTCTGTGACCTCCGGTAGGAGGAGGCCGTGATGAAAGAAGGTGGGCTTCAGTGGCTGCTGACGAGGTGGCTAATACTCGTCCCTGGCTCTCTCAGGATGACATTCTGTCTTTCGAGGCTGAGAAGCAGGCTGTGTACCAGCAGGTGTACCGGCCGGTCTACTTCCAGCTGGTGGATGTGCTTCTGCACAAGGCCCAGTTCCCTTCTGACGAGGAGTATGGATTCTGGTCCTCAGACGAGAAGGAGCAGTTCCGAATTTACAGGTGATGGTGGCAGGCTGGTGCTAGCCCTTAATGGAGTCCTGAAATAATGAAGGCAATGTGGGGAGGGGCCCAAGGCCAGGCCTTCTGAATCCCGGGACCCCTTTCTCTGTTCCCTAAGCACTTTTACAGGGTTTTGAGGGGACCAGGGTGGGCTCCTGGGCTTGGGGGCAGGATCCAGGCTGTATACAAGGCCTTCATCTGCTTCTCAGGGTGGACATCTCAGACACGCTCATGTATGTTTATGAAATGCTGGGGGCCGAGCTGCTCAGCAACCTTTATGACAAGCTGGGTCGTTTGCTCACCAGCTCAGAGGAGCCCTACTCCTGGCAGGTACCCCCCAAGCCTGATGCCCTCAGCCCTCCCAGATCTGTCACACCCTGCCCTTCAGCCAAGCCAGTGGCTCCCTCTTTCCCCAGCACACAGAGGCCCTGCTCTATGGCTTCCAGTCCATCGCAGAGACCATCGACGTCAACTATTCTGATGTGGTGCCTGGGCTCATCGGCCTCATTCCGCGGATCAGCATCAGCAACGTGCAGCTGGCCGACACCGTCATGTTCACCATTGGTGAGACCTGGCACACACCCATGAGCACATTCTCAGAGCCGTAGTCATCCGTCCCAGCTACAGCCAGCCTGCTGGGTCCTGTCCAAAATGGGAGAGACGCAGACGCCCACACATGCAGTCGGTGTTGCAGCCAACTGACTGTCCTGGCACAGCTGGGGGTCCTTCCTGCTGAGTGTGTTGAGCTGCAGTTCAGCGAGGCCAGTTCACTGTCAATGAAACAGCAGTGCTGGGCCTCAGCTCAGTAACTCCTTCCTGCTTCTCAGCTTCATGGATAATGTTTGGTCACGTGCATGCATATTTGCGCATTCAGTCCTTTGAATGAGCACTGCTCTATACGGGGAGGCTACAACTTGACCCTGCTTGGGAGCTCTGTCTGCCTCGCAAGGACATGGCCTGCCTCGGCTACCCACCCCCTCCCTTCTTCCTCCAGGAGCTCTGTCTGAATGGCTGGCTGACCACCCCGTCATGATCAACAGCGTTCTGCCCCTCGTGCTGCATGCCCTAGGCAACCCTGAGCTCTCTGTCTCTTCTGTGTCCACCCTCAAGAAGATCTGCCGAGAATGCAAGTATGACCTGCCACCCTATGCTGCCAACATTGTAGCTGTCTCCCAGGTATGCAGAGGTCCTGGGTGGAGCTGGGCCTGGGGGCACTCCACTGCTCTGATGCCATATTTCTTATTTTTATCCCCAGGATGTGCTAATGAAACAGATCCACAAGGTGAGCTCAAAAGTTTCTAGGGGGTTCGCTGGGGACATTGCAAGAACCCACAGAAATACTATCTACTGTGTGGGTCCTTATTCCCTGTTCTTGGAAGCTTCCCTAGTCAGTTCATTCTCCCACCCACAACCAGGTGTGTTCAGGACTGACCCTCCATGTTCTGTCCCACAGACGAGTCAGTGCATGTGGCTGATGCAGGCTCTGGGTTTCCTGCTGTCAGCGCTGCAGGTGGAAGAGATCCTTAAGAACCTGCACCTGCTCATCTCCCCCTACATCCAGCAGCTGGAGAAGCTGGCAGAGGAGATAGTGAGTGAGCATGGGTGGGGTGTGTGTGGCCGGGGAGGGGCAGGGTGGGATGCTGGGGCTTCCGTTTGTGTGGGCTGTGCTGCCGAGGGGTGGGGTTGGAGCTGGCAGTCAGAACTGGGGCCAGGGCTCCAAGCTGGACTGGGAGATCCAGAACTGGGCTTGCTTCTCTCCACAGCCCAATCCCTCCAACAAGCTGGCCATTGTCCACATCTTGGGGCTCCTCTCCAACCTCTTCACCACACTGGACATCAGTCATCATGAGGATGATCACGAAGGCTCTGAGCTCCGGAAGCTGCCAGTGCCCCAGGGACCCAACCCCGTGGGTGATGTTGTCATTGCCATTGCCCCCATCCCCCACCCCTGTGGGAAAGTCATTGTCACCTCCAACTCCGTGGGTAATATTGCCATTGTTCCCCTGGGGCATGATGCATTTGGTCCCCTGACCCTGTGAATTATCTTATCATTGCCCCCCAGCTCTGTGGGGAGTGATGTCATTGTCCCACCCTGTGGGTGGTGTCTTTGTCCCCAGCCCAACTCTGGTGGTGTTGTCGTGGTTCCTCCACACCATAGGGGACACTGACATTATCCTAAGTGATGTAATTATAGACCCCTGTTTGGCCCCCAGCTCTGGGACCTTCTCCTTCAGCATTCACTGTCCCCTGTGGGCACCATGGATGCTTACGTGTCCCGCATGTAATCATTCTTACCTTCGAGTTGCTCCCGGTCAGAGGAAATAATGTAAACAGATTGTCCCAAAGCACTGTGACAAGTGCTGGAGTAAGCTTGGGCGCAGCGGGTTGGGTGACCACTTATAAGCTGTTTGATCTGGGGCAAGCCTCAGCTTCCCACTCAGAACTGTGGCTCTCAGAGTATTGGCTTGCTCATCTCATACAACTTCCAGGTAGCAGATGTGGTCTTGAGTGAAAGCACTTTGCATACTGCAAAGTTTTGTGCAAATGTGAGGGATTGCTTTGATCATTGTTCCCAGTACCCCCTTTACTGCTTTCTCCTGGGGCACCAAAAAGCAAGAAGAGGAAGAAAAGGAAGCCACAATGTCCTGGCCACTCTACTCAACCCCCTACCCAAGTCTCAGTTACCCTTTGGCTCCAGACTGAATCTCTCCCACAGAGCCCCTTCTTCTGCGACAGCCGCCATCCTGCCTTGTCCCCCACTCCCAGGCCCTCCTTCTGCTCTCCGCTCCTGTGTCTCTGCAGCCCTGGGCACTGTCTAACCTGAGCCTGTGTGGGTGAGACAGAGTCTCCACTTCAGGGGCCAGCCCACAGGCTTTTGACACTAAGAGTTTTACTGAGCGGAAGTGTATAGAAAGTGATTTCTTTAAAGTTACAAAGTTTTAATAATCTTATGAAGCACTCATAATATCCCTGCTTTGCAATTTGAGGCGTCTTCTGAGAGGATCCCTAGAATTCAAATAATCCTCTTTCATTCATGGGGCTTTGAGCAAACACTGCTTCTGCCAGGGTTTCATGAGCCGAGTCGTCAATATGCAGCCTAGGGGTGAAAGGTTTGAATTTGAACTCCAGGCCTACTTCTTACCACTGTGTGCTTCTCGGGTGGGTGCCAGTGTCGATGGGGGCCTCTGACGTCTTCCCGTGTCTCCAGGTGGTAGTGGTGCTGCAGCAGGTCTTCCAGCTCATCCAGAAGGTGCTGAGCAAATGGCTGAACGATGCACAGGTGGTGGAGGTGAGCCCAGACCCTTGCTGTGTGTCTGCCCCATGGTGACTTTTCCCAGAGGAAGAGCAGGAGGAACGTGTCACTGCCCCACTTAAGCTTGCGATGGTCTTGAGGAAATAAAGGAGGTGAATCCTGTCTCATAGATATAAAGAATCTTTTGGAAAGACATTCAAAACTTTCCAGTGTCACAAGAAGTGCTCAACCAAAGGACTATGATGTTGTGGCCGAGTGACAGTCAGGGATCCACCTTAGCATCAGAGACCGACCTTCGGCCTTTTTCAATTGAGGATTTTGTTGCTGTTGCTGCTCCCAGAGAGGAGATGGTGGAGATGTAAGTAGGAAGGGTTGAGTTACAAAGTTCCGGCCTGTGCCCCTCTGAAAAGGGCCTTTCTGCCTCCCGCCTTTCAGGATGAGGGGCAGGCTCGTTTACCTTGCTGGGTCTGTCACCCTTCTCGGGCCTCCTCTGTGCTGGACCTCCACTCTGTTCCAGCTGATTGGGACTGGCTGACCAGGGCACTTTCCTTTTCTTTTTTTTTTTTTCTTTCCAATTGAAATATACTTGGCATATAACAATTTATAAATTTAAGGTACACAACATAGTTGTTTGATACATTTGTATATTATAACATGATACAATTGCCACTATAGTGATAATTAACAGGTCACATACTCAGGATTTCTTTTTAGGGGTTAGAACAGTTAAGATCTAGTTTCTTAGCAAATTTGGTGATTATAATACAATCTTGCTTCCTATTTCATGGGCCCCTTTGCTTCCTCCCAAGGCGGTGTGCGCTATTTTCGAGAAGTCTGTTAAGACGCTGTTGGATGACTTTGCCCCCATGGTGCCACAGCTGTGTGAGATGCTGGGTCGGATGTACAGCACCATCCCCCAGGCCTCTGCTCTTGACCTCACTCGACAGGTGGGCCTCCTAATTGGGACAGCCGTGTTCTAGATCTCATCCCAGTCAGAGATCTGTCTGACCCAGGATGGGGTCAGCGGGTGGAGGGGGTTGGATGGTTGCCCTGGCAGAGGCCCTCGCCTGCCCTCCAGGGAGGCTGGCCTTTCCTGCGAGGCAGGACCTAGCTGACCGGGTTCCCCTCTTTGTTGTAGCTGGTCCACATCTTTGCTCATGAGCCTGCCCACTTCCCCCCAATCGAGGCCCTCTTCTTGCTCGTCACTTCCGTCACACTCACTCTCTTCCAGCAAGGTAGGTCCTGCCCGGGGTCTGTGCTGCTGCCGCCACTGCCACTGCCACTGCCTCCGCTTCCCCGACTGGGGAGCCACAGCTGCCCACTCTGTTCTCCTCTGTCCCCTGAGTTGCACTTGCGACTTGATGGGAAACTTATGGGATGAATAACTGTCACCTTACAAATAGCTGACACCTTAGGCTGAAGTGGATAAGAGAGTGAATGATGTCTCTGGCATACTGGGCTCAGGGCCAGTCTGGATGATGGGGAAGGTGGGGCCAGAAGCTCGGAGGGCTTTGGGGTACCAGGCTGGCTCCCTTTCTTTGGGGTATAATTAAAAGTAGAAAGGGCGTGGGCTTTGAAGTCAGGTACACCTAGATTCTAAGTTCATCACCACCAACAAGTTGTGTGACCTTGGGCAAGTCACTTGCCTTTGCAAAGCCTTTGTTTCCATATCTGCGAAATGGAGACATCTTATACTTGACAGGATTGTTGCAGGCATTACATTAGCATCTTTTGGGCCCTTGGTGTGAGGTTTTGGCACACAAGTGCTCAGTAAGTGCGGATTCCTTTTCCTGCATCGAGGCTTATTCCCTTCCAGGCCAAAAGCCTGTGGCTGTGGTCCCACCCCCACCCCCATTCACTGTGGCCCTTAGCCTGAGAGGGTTGGGAAAAGGGGGCTCCAGGCTTCCCCTGGTGTCTAACCAGGCTTCTAACTTGGAAATGAAGCAGGACCGTTCTCTGCCAGCCTCATGAATCTTGCCTGGACTCATGCCCACAGGTTTGAGGCTCTCCAGGGGTCTCAGCTGGAGCCAGAGTGTTCTCTGCTTACGTCCTCGGTGTCTGGTCACATGATGCTGGCCTCTGCGCTGGTGGGCTGCGGGCAGGTCCACGGTGGGGAGAAACCTGAGCCAGAAGCCCAGATGTGGTCACCCCCAACCCCACTTCTTTCACTCCTCGCACCCAGCTGGGGACAAGTCCTGACGGTCCTGGCTCCTCAGCATCCCACAGTGTGCCCCCTTCTCCCCACCCTCCTTGGCCAAAGTCTCAGCACAGTGTCTGCATCCCCTCAGCACCTTTCTAGCTGGTTGTCCTGACATCCGCCCTTCTCTCCAGTCCCTCGGCACCCTGCAGCTGCCATGCTCTTTATAAAACACAATCTAAGCATTTTCCCCACCTGGCTCCAAACCCTCTCGTTGCTCCCCATTGCTCTCAGGCTAGCACCCCGCTCCTACCCACCTGGTGTAGCTCCTGCACGCCTCTCTGCGTCCTCTCCTGCCAGCCTCCCCGTGACTCCAGCAGTCCAGCCACACTGACTCTTGCCTTGCTGTGTCCCAGTTGGTCCCTGTGCCTTGCTCCTCTGACTGGAATGCCTAAAGCCGTTTATTGGGTAAACTCTCTCTCCTTCATGCCTTACCCATGCATCATTCTTCAGAAGCTTCTGGGAGGCAAAATCAGGTGCCTCTGACTTTGTGCTGAACCTGCGTCATGTACACACTGCTGATAAAGCACCAGTTACACTCAATAATCAGCCTTCACATCTGCCTCTGTCCCTAGACTAAGCCCCTCAAGGGCAAGGCTGGGTCTCTTCTCTCTGCATCCCGTGTCGAGAATGAGGCCAGCACAGAGCGGACACAGATGCAGTTGGAGAAAGGAGGCTGAGGGCTCCCCGCCCTGGGTCCCTCCTTCCTCACTGTCTGGCTCACCACTGGCAGGGTGGCCTTTGCTGGTCAACCTGTTGTTCCCCCGGGTCCAAGGAGTGGGACACGTATGGCTTGCCTTCCAGGGCTTGGATAACTCAGGGTTCAGATGTGACAGGGGTAGGTTTTATCAGTGGCTACTCACAGCCTGGAGAAGAAAGCAGGAAGAGATTATCACCTGCTTTACGGTGGGGAAACGGAGTGTGGCTTGCGCAAGATCACACAGCTCCTTAGTGGTGTCTCAGACAGGCACCCCTGTAGCGCCTCCCCTAGAGAGTGGAGTGGCCTGGGCAGCAGCTCCGGGCACACGCCTTATCCTTGCCACAGATGTCATCAGAACTGGAGCCAGAATATTGTCCTGTCTCCTATGTGTTGGGCTTGTTGGTTGTCTGGAAGGACAGGGTGGTCCCCTTACCTGTATGCCGTCCCAGTCTTGCCATCCCTGCCTCAGGCTCTGCCCTTCCACTGCACCCTGGGACGACACATTAGCTGGGCTCCCTCTCTCTTCATGGGGGACGATGGTGGGAACTGGTCCTCGGCCCTGAGCCTGGCTCTCTGCTGAGTCCGTGTCCGTGTGGAGGAGCTTTGCTGGGCGGGACTTCCTCAAGATGCAGTTTCCTTCCCTCGGCCCTGCCAGGGGCTTGCCTGGCCATCCCCGCAGCATACTGGGCACTGCCCTACCCAAGAAGGAGTCCTCTGGTTTCAGTGGACCCCATAGGTTCCTTTCCATGGCCACACCAAGAGCCCTAAGGCCATCAAAATGAGGGGGTACCTGCTCAGTTCCAGACACCCCGGCCATTTCAGGGTTTCACCCAGGCCTCCAAAGGAGGTACCAAGAACCAACTGGCCCTGCCCTCCGGTTCAGTGGCTAGTGATGGGGAGGTACGTGCTAGGAAGCAGTGGAGGGCCGCCCCAACTTGCCGAAGGCCAGAGCAAGAGTGCGGGGCTGTTCCTTCAGCTGTGTGGGGTCCAGCACTGCCTGAGCACAGAAGGGTCACGTGGGGGGCCGACCTGAGGAGGAGTGGGGCATAGGTGGAAGCCCCCTGGGAGGGAGCTGGGGCAGGCCCGTCGTTCACTTTGCCGTCTCTTTCTGTTGGGCTTCTCCCAGTTCATGGTTTTTGTATGTTTTGTTTCTTTATCTTGCTTCCTGCTGCTCATGTGCCCCACGCTGTCTCCCTGCAGGCTCTCAGTCCCACATAACTATATGAGGTTGAGTTGCTGTTTGTATAATTTTTTCTTAAGTTCCATCTTTATTATATTTTAGGGCCCAGGGATCATCCTGATATTGTTGATTCATTTATGCAACTCCTGGCACAGGTGTGTTTTAGTTTTATTCATTCACGTTCTGTTCTCTCTCTTTCTCTTTCTCTTATGTTGAAATTCAATTTAAGCCTATTTTTAGCTTTCTGTTGACAAATTTTTTTTCTGTTCAGTTGAATAGAGTTTCTTCATCTGTTTCCGTGGAAGTTGACAACCCAACATTCTCCTTTAGTGCCCCTCTGCCTCAGCTAGCTCAGCCTCCTACAAAGACCAGGGAGAGGCCCATCCCGAAGGGAGGGAGTGGGCTGGCCTGGTGTGGGTGGGCACGGGAGGGTGGCACCCGTGCCCAGCAGCTCCTGTGCGGCTGGGGTGCCCAAGAAGTTCAGGGACAGGACTGGAGTTCAAGGGCCCGGGGCTCACTGTCCCCGTGCTCCTGCCGGGGACTGCCTGCCTCGGTGCCCCCAGCCTGCTCCTGAGAGGCAGGCTGGGAGGAGCTCCGAAGGTGGGGGCCGAGATGAGTGTGCTGCGGGGGAGCTGAGTGCGGCCATGGGACGGGTCGTGCTGCTGCTGGGAGGTGGGCGCTGGCTCCACTGCGAGGCCGTGTGGGGTGTGTTCGCATGTGGTGTGTGCTGGACCTCACCTGCTCTGTCTGGAGTTTGGTTTGGGAGGAGCAGAAACCACAAGCCGCTGTAAGTAGTGTGAGTGCTACGCTGGCTGTGTAATTGGAGTGTGGACCTGTGCATCGACGCCTGTTTCATGTTGACGTGCTGTGGACACTGGTGGGTTTCGGCTGTTGATGTGTGGGGGCAGCGAGTGTGTGTTGGGCTGTGGGGAGCACTGTGTACTATGGAGGATAGCGCACGCATTGTGGTGTTGGTACGTCTGTGTTGGAGTATGTGTGTTGGGAGAGAGATGTGTTAGGCTGTGGGAATGTGGGCTTAGCATATGGGAGTTCTGTGTGTTATCAGGTTCCTGCAGATTGGGGGAGTCCCATGGGCTAGTGTAAATAATGTAGTATTTGCTCAATCATTCTACAAACATTTCCTGAGGGCATATTACATGCTCGGTACTCTGCTAGGCACTGAGGGTGCAATGGTGAGCAGCAGCGGGTATGGTTCTCCCTCTCTGGTAACTTATTGTTTATGTGGGGGCAGGTGAGAGGAGTGGGGAACAGGGAGTGTGTTCTGGGCCTGGATGGGTGTGTGTGGGGGCAGCTTTGGGCTGAGGGCATGTGAGTGTATCTGCAGGTGGCTGCGTTGGGAGGGTGTATGTGCCAGATGGAAGACTGGGCAGGTTGAGGGTGTGGGTGTGGACATGGTTGGGGATGTGGGGGACTGGGTGTGTGAATATGTAGTGAGGGTGTGTTGCAAATGTGGAAATGTGGGAGAGTGTATGCGTGTGTAAGGGATGTGATAGAAGTGTGTCTGAGGGTCAGGGTGTTTCAGTGATGGTGCTTGTGGGGGCGTCTGCGTGTGAGTGAGTGTGGCGGACTGGAAGGCACACAGGGGCTGGAGGGTTAGGGTCTGTGTGCTGTGCATTGGGAGGCTTCGGGGACCAGCAGCGTCTGATGACTGCTGGAGCTGCGCAGAGCGCCTCCTGCCACCTGAGGATGTGCCAGTTGTGTCCTGGTACCACTTGGGGTGGGCTATCTGCCCCCGGTGCTCCCTCCACCCCCCCGCCCCACATGGCAACACGGCCCCTGGCCTGAGCATGGCTGAGAAGGGCCTGGACACAGGGCACCCTGGGGGAAAGGTGGGGCCGTGGCCCCAAGGCTCCTACCTTCCTTTTCCTCTTCCTGATCTGAAGGGTGTCTGCTCAATGACAGGACACAGGAGGGGGCTGTTGGGCTGTGTTCCCCGTCTGGCTGCCATCTCTCCTTCCTGCCGTCCTGTTAATAAACAAAGGGGGCCTCAGCTACCTCTTTGAGTCAAAGCCAGGTCACTGCTGGCCACCTGGAGCCTGCAGGAGCCTGGCCCTGATGGAGGGGAGAGGGGAAGGTGTTTGCCCAGGCAGTAACTTGGGACCCAAGCTATCTGCATTATGAACCCCTCTGATATACGCCAGTGTATTCATGTACATGTACATGTACTCAGCATTCCTTGGCTGCTTCTCTCCTGGCCTACTGAACTCTGGGATGGTCTGGGTGCCCCAGAGATGGCTGGGTAGCTAGTGTCGGCAGCCTCTGCCTGTGGTGTGATGTTGGGCCCTGGGGTGGCAGATGAGTGGGGGGAGACAGTCCTTGGAGCTGGCTGGGGCTGGCCTTACCAGCTCCACCTCCTGCAGGCTCTGAAGCGGAAGCCAGATTTGTTCCTGTGCGAACGGTTGGATGTCAAAGCTGTGTTCCAGTGTGGTAAGTATGGCCGGGTGCAGAGGTGGGCCTGGGACCCCCTCTCGAGGATCCTTAGGCCCATCTAATCTGCCTCTGCCTCTCCCACAGCTGTGCTGGCCCTCAAGTTCCCTGAGGCACCTACTGTCAAGGCCTCCTGTGGCTTCTTTGTGAGTGCCAGGCTGACCCCTGACGCCCCCCACCCCTACACCCAGCCTGCCCTGCCCAGGCCTCCAGAGGGTAGGGGTGTGGTGTACAGGTCTTGTCTCTGGGATGAGGGGCCAAGGAGCTGGGGCTGACGGGCCTCTCCTCTCCATCCTCTGCAGACAGAGCTCCTGCCTCGATGTGGGGAAGTAGAACCCGTGGGAAAGGTAGTACAGGAGGACGGCCGTGTGCTGCTCATAGCAGTGCTGGAGGTGAGGTGGGCAGATGGGGGCTTCCTGTGGGTGCGGTGGCCCTCACTGCTGTGGCAGCTGCCCTTTTGGGAACCTTGAGCCTTGGGTCCCCTAAACTCTCTAACTCTGTTTCTTCCTAATTTAAATGCCTGAAAGTTGTAAGAGTTGCTGGGAGGACCAGCTGGCTCTCAAAAAGCAGCATTCACCTGTCTGATGCAGTATGGCTGAGGAACTGTGAGGGGGTGGAACATGGCTTGGCACCTTTGCTGCAGAGGGGGCAAGGCCTGGTATACTGAGAACCCGTCTTCCTCAGGCCATTGGGGGCCAGGCCTCCCGCAGCCTCATGGACTGCTTTGCCGATATCCTGTTTGCTCTGAACAAGCACTGCTTCAGCCTCCTGAGCATGTGGATCAAGGAGGCATTGCAACCACCTGGTTTTCCCTCTGCCCGCCTCAGTCCTGAACAGAAGGACACCTTCAGCCATCAGATCCTTCGGTGAGCAGAGCCGGCGGCTCCTGGGCTCAGGTCTGGAAGAGGCGGTAGTGGTGGATGGTGCTAACTCGCTCTCCCTTCTCTCCTTCAGCGAGCGAGTGAACAAGAGGCGGGTGAAGGAGATGGTGAAGGAGTTCACACTGCTGTGCCGGGGCCTGCATGGCACAGATTACACAGCTGACTACTGAGGGGCATTCCTGCCCCACCCACACCTCCTCACGCCTCCCTGTACCCAAAGAGTAAACCTGGACCCTCACTGCACTGTTGTCTCTGCTTCCTTTCTGCTGCCACTGCCACCTAACTGGGTGGCCCCAGAAGGCCTGGGGGACAAATGGAAGGATGCTTGGACCCAGGCCTTGGTAGGAAGTGGTGGAGCCAACCTCTTGCTCCTAGGGTGGAAGGGGCACTGCCAGAGTCAGCTGCTCCTAGGCTGGAGCCATTCAGAGCACTGCCATCGCCCCTGGGGTGGGCTGGGGATCGCAGCAGTATCAGCCCCACACACCTTTCGTGAACGCATACATCTACTTAATCCACAATGTTGAGTACTGGATTCCTAGTTCTGTCTTGTGTTGTTCTGCCTAAACAAAGGCTGATGTAGTCCACAGCTGTCATGCCAAGCTAGGAGAATGGGACCAGTGAAGGAAGGCTGCATGGAGGAAGCTTCATCTCTGATGGGAATGGGAAGCTTCTGAAGTAGAGGACTTGGGACTCAGGCTGGAGGCCAGGGGAGGCCGGGTCCAGTTGGGAGGGAAGAACTGGAGAATGGCTTTGCGTCCCAGGATAGGTTTCTGGCGTGGGGTTATGGAGGCACTCAAACTTGCACGTGGTTGGGGAGAGGTGTAGAAAGTGGAACTGAGCATGCGTGGGAGGAGGTATTGCAGACCCCAGAAGAGGAGGAAGGCAGGACCTAGTATTCTCTGTGTACCTGAAATTCCCCCACTCTGTGGTACCTGACCAGCCCGCCTCGTTCAGGGCTTGGTCAGCACCAGGGACAGCTCCCGCCCTGTTGCTCTCCCTTTGCAGGGTTCCTTCCCTTACTGTCAGTCACAGTTCCCCCCGGCCTGCCTCTCAGGCGCCCCAGCCATCTCCTCAGTAAGACCTGAGGAACACGTCTGGGTTCTCCCCACTCCTTTCCTTGAGCCTGAGTCCCTTAGAAGTGATAGAACTGGTTACTTTTAGAGTCGTCCCCTTCCCCTGCTCTTTTCCCAAACTTTACACAAATTCTGTGTCCATTCTTCATCTCGCTCAATCTCTTCCCATGCCAGCCTTTCATGTGCCACCCCCTGAGGCCACTCTGTCCCCTGTACCCCATTCTCACCTTACTCTTGATTTCTCACTTAGTTCTCTTCCCCTACGACATGCTATCTCGTGTCTTCTCCCTCCTCTTCTCCCCCTCCCCCATGACCAGTGCAGCGCAGTACGCTAGGAAAATGAGCAGTCAAAAAGCCCAGCTTCTGAAATCAGACCTGGGTTTGTGCCAGACTTGCTGTGTCTTACTGGACATGTGGTTGGCTTCTTTGAACCTTGGTTTCCTCACCTGTAAACTGGGACAATTCTTACTCCAAAGACTAAACTCTAAGAATGTACTGCCTGGTGAACAGTAAGTGGTCAATGTTTGCCTGATTGACCGACTGGGATAATAGCAATACTTTTAGTGCACATGATATGCGAAGGATTACTTTGTAAGATTTTATGTCTAAATTGTTTTGACTCAGCAATCCAATTAGGAATACTATTGCTACAAGCCCCATTCTGCAAGTAAGGAAACAGCCATGGAGACAATAGAGTGGCTGAAACCGAAGTAGTTATTTTCGGGGAGCGGGTATTTCTGAGGGCACACAGCAGGCCGAACCTGAGAACTCCCAGCTCCTGGGGAGGAGGGCCGGGGGAACTACAACACCCATAAGGCTCCGCGCCTCCTCCTGAAGCACTTCCGATTAGCTTTGGGCTCTGAGGCCAGCCATTGGTTATGAGCCGTTTCGTGGGGCGGGTTGAAGGGCGGGAGCCGCTTTGGTTAACAATCGGTACAATTACTATCAGGCCTGCCTTACAAACCCGGAAGTAATAGCTGCAGAGCTGCGGTTGGCTCACGTGTCGTGAGGATCTGGGAGTTTGGGTGTGCGGAGGGATGGCCCACGGGTTGTGGACTGACTGATCCTTAACTCCCCGCCCTCACCAAACGACTCTGACCCATTGAGGGCTGGTTTTGAGGACGCGGGGACCGAGGGAGGTCCCTGCTGCCTCCTGCCAACCTAAGCTGTGCCTCATGGAGTCTGCATTCAGCAGTCCCGCAGAGGCAGCGCTGCAGCGGGAAGCGGGGTCCGCTGGGCTGCTCACTCCTCTTGAGGACCTGGACCGAGTATACGAACTGCAGCGAGTTGTGGGATTTGTCCGCGACCTGGGGTGTCAACGGGTGAGGGCAGGTTAGGGAGGAGTGGCTCACTTCTCTGGGGGTGGGTCTCCCAGAGGATCCAGATCTTGGAGTAATTTTGTGAGGGTGGCGGAGTGGGGGAGGTGCTCCTCTGGGAGGAGGGTCTTTGAAGGTTGGTTGGGTAGGGACTCCAGGAAGGTTTTCCCTGAAGAAACCGTGGGAAAGGAGATGCCGTTTCTGACTCTCTGATTTATGCTTACAGGTGGCCTTGCAGTTCCCTGACCAGCTATTGGGAGATGCTGGGGTTGTGGCTGCACGACTGGAGGAGTCCTCGGGGTCGAAGATGTTCATTCTGGGGGACACGGCCTATGGCAGGTGTGAACTTGAGCTTCAGGATGAAGTGTAGGGTAGACCTAGGGGTGCAGGGCTTGTGGTGTTTCCCTTTTATGATGGCATCTGCCCCTAAAGGCTGTGTTTCTTTTAGACGATGATTGATGACTGCCTTCCTAAGACTAGCTCCTCTCAGCGACGGTGTCTTTTTGTAATATCACCTTCTTCACTGATCACATTTCCCATTGATGACAGCAGCTCTTCCTGATGACACCCCTCTTAACTAATGGCTCTCCCCAACAGCTGCTGTGTGGATGTGCTGGGTGCTGAGCAAGCTGGAGCTCAGGCCCTCGTACATTTTGGCCCTGCCTGCTTAAGCCCCCCAGCCCGCCCGCTGCCGGTGGCCTTCGTCTTTGGTCAGCGTTCCGTGGCCTTGGAGCTCTGCGCCAAAGCCTTTGAGGCCCAGAACCCAGACCCGACAGCTCCGGTGGTGCTGCTGAGTGAGCCGGCCTGCGCCCACGCCCTGGGTGAGGGGTTTTGCCTGTGCATGCAGGGAGGGCGGGTCAGCTATGTGGTGCGTTATTCCTGCCTTTCAGCACACTCCCACAGAGTTCCCGATATGGCCTGGACCCCAGCTTTTGCTTTTTTTTTATTGTATTTTTTTGCCTTTGGTTTTGGGTCCCACTTGGTCTTCTGGGGAGTAGGGGAGCTCTTGCCTTGCCAGGCCCCAACCCCGCACCACCTCCTTCTTCCAGAGGCATTGGCCACTCTGCTGCGCCCACGGTACCTGGACCTGCTTGTCTCCAGCCCCGCTCTTCCCCTGCCGGACGGCTCCCTCAATTCAGAGCCTGAACCCCTGGAGCGTTTTGGGCGTCGCTTCCCCTTGGCCCCAGGGAGGCGTCTGGAAGAGTATGGTGCTTTCTATGTGGGAGGCTCTGGGGCCAGCTGTGACCCTGACCTCGATCCTG
The DNA here is from genome assembly GCF_019186645.2 of Phyllostomus hastatus. Lineage (NCBI taxonomy): Eukaryota > Metazoa > Chordata > Mammalia > Chiroptera > Phyllostomidae > Phyllostomus > Phyllostomus hastatus. The sequence continues at coordinate 29,645,932 of NW_025334013.1, forward strand.
ACCTGAGCCGGCTGCTCTTGGGTTGGACACCAGAACGACCCTTCTTCTCCTGCTGCCCAGACACTGGGAGGACTCGTGATGAAGGTGCCCGGGCTGGGCGGCTAAGGGCACGCAGACGATACCTGGTAGAGAGGGCCAGAGATGCTCATGTGGTGGGGCTGCTGGTGGGCACCCTGGGAGTGGCCCGACACCGGGAGGCACTGGCGCACTTGCGGAACCTGACACGGGCTGCCGGCAAGCGCAGCTATGTGTTAGCTCTGGGGCGGCCCACACCTCCCAAGCTTGCTAACTTCCCTGAGGTGGATGTCTTTGTGCTGTTGGCCTGTCCTCTTGGTGCCCTGGCTCCCCATCCTCCTGGTGGTTTCTTCCGGCCTGTATTGTCACCGTGTGAGTTGGAGGCTGCCTGCAACCCTGCCTGGCCATCTCTGGGCCTGGCTCCCCACCTCACGCACTACGCTGACTTACTGCCAGGTGAGTGGTGGGGCACTGCCTGAGCTGGAAACTCTTGGGGAATGGAATCAAGAGCCGGTATGGATCATCTTTCTCCTTCCTAGGCTCTCCTTTCCACGTGCCTCTCCCACCACCTGAATCGGAACTGTGGGACACACCAGATGTGTCACTCATTACTGGGGAGCTCCGACCCCCACCTGCCTGGAAGTCATCAAATGATCCTGCATGCTCCACCCTGACGCCGAGACCTCAGCTGGAGCTGGTTGAGAGCAGCCCGGCAGGTAAGTGTGCTGAATCTCCACTCCATCTGAACTCTTCCCCCAGATGCAGCCCACTGAGCCTCAGTCCTCTCCCTTTGCAGCCTCATTTCTTTGTTCGCGGAGCTGGCAAGGGCTGCAGCCTCAACTGGGTCAGACACCAGTGACAGAAGCCGTGAGTGGAAGACGAGGCATTGCCATCGCCTATGAGGATGAGGGAAGCAGCTGATACCATGTGGGGCCAGAGGCACAGATGGACTTAAGAACCACTGCTAACTGTTTCAGTCCTGGGCACTCAGGAGCTGCGGGCTGGGGTGCAAATATGGCCAAATCTAGGAACCACACCATGCCCAACCAGTCCTGAAAGTAGCATGGAAATGCCACCCAGAAACCCTGATCACAAGGATATGAATCTCTTAAGGGAGTAAGCCCCAGTTCCAGATGAACACGCACTTTGCCAAGAAGCACAACAAGAAGGGCCTGAAGATGGTGCAGGTCAACAGTGCCAAAGCCAGGAGCGCATGTGCTGAGGCTGTTGAGGACCTTGTAAAGCCCAAGGAGGTCAAGCCTACAAGCCCCAAAAATGATAACCACACACTAAATCCACTTGCCTATATCGCTCACTCCAAGCTTGGGAAACGTGCTCATGCCTGCATTGCCAAGGGTCTCAGGCTCTGCTGGCCAACATCCAAGGCCAAGGCTCAAACCAAGCCTCAGGCTGTGGCTACAGCTACGGCTCAGGCTCCTAAAGGTCCCCAGGCCCCTACGGTAGCTCCAGTCACAGTAGAGGCCTCTATCTGCCTATGTGAGTATGGAAAGGCTGGAGTGACCCCTGGGCTTCTGTCTACATGGAGCTGGTATCCTTCCATGCTTTTGTACAAATAAACCTGAGGCAGGATCTGTCCAAAAAAAAAAAAAAAAAATCACTGCTAAGACCTTTCAGTGTTCCCTGTAGCAACCTTTCCCTTCTACCAGGATCCTTGAAAGAGCCTGGCTGTGGGGAGCACAGACAGCCCCTCACCGGGGATAGGATCCAGCTCTGTCTTGTCCTGGCTTAGTAAATGTCTGTTGTTTGACTGACGGGGACTGATTTGGGGCTTTCCTGAAGCCTCTAGGCTGTAGATGGTCTAGACGAGGATTTCGCAACCTTGGTACAACTGACATTTGGGGCCAGATAAATCTTTGTTGTGAGGGGCTGTTCGTACATTGTAGCATGTTCAGCATCAGCCCTGGTCTCCACCCACTAGATGCTGGTGGCATACCAACTGTGATAACCAAAAATGTCTCCTGACATCGACAGATGTGCCTTGTGGGGGCAATACTGCCCCAAGCTGAGAAGCACCGGTCGACACTCGTGCCGTCCAGTATACCAGCCACTAGATACAGGTGGCTAATAAATGTAACTTCATTAAGATTAAAAACTCATTTTCCCAATCATAGTAGTTGTATTTCACTGCTCAGAGAGCCATACGGGAGGACAGCACGGCTGTGGACACTTCCGTCGTCACAGGAAGTCCTGTCAGCCACTGCTGGTCTGTACTGGCTCTGATGCGTTTCTCAGGGAGACCACAGCACCTTGAATAAACCAGATACCTCTGTTTCTTTCTCTTCACCAAACACTGCAGCTCCCGCACAGGCCCCGTGAGTGGAGATTTGAATCGTATTTGATTGGACTCCTGTCCTCACAGTGTAATTTGGAGGAGAGGTGGTGAAACAGGCAATTACCACACAGTGAGACGTTACTCTGTGTGAGGAGCGAAGCCCAACAGGGGCAGCTGGAGTCCGAAAGAAGCTTCCCAGAGGGGTGGTGCCTGAGCTGAACCTCTTGAAAGGAAAAAAAAAATTACCAGGATTGGGCTGGGTGGGGGGAAGAGGTGGAAAACTGTACTTGAACAATGATAAAGAAAAATGATCAGGAGAGGAGTGAGAAGGACGGTGGGACAAAGGCATCACGCTGCTTGAACACAGACACGAACCAGCACGGTGGCTGCTTCAAGCAGAGTGGACTTGTCAGGCCCTAAAAGTTGAGGGGGCTGAAGTCAAACAACTCCTCTTTTTCTTAAATTTTTTATTTATTGACTTTAGAGAGAGAAAGGTGGGGGGGGGGCATCAACTTACTGTTCCCTTCTTTATGCATTCATTGGTTGCTTCTTTTATGTGCCCTGACTGGGAATGAACCCTGCAACCTCGGCATATTGGGATGATGATGATGATGATGATAACCAGCTGAGCTTCGGCCAGGGCCTGCGACTTCTTTGCTCTCCATCTTTTTTGAGAATCTTGGCGTACTGGCATTGTCCAGGGTGTTGGAGAAGGAGGTGGACAAGGGGGACGTGGCCCTTGCCCTCAGGGAGTGCCCCGTCTGCTGGTAGAGAGAAATCTGTAAACTGACCATGGCAGTCGGGACAAGGTGGGCACCAGACACATAGTCTACAAACTTTTTACAACTGAAATATTAAATCTTTATTAAAATGTAAGACACACCATAAATACCTGAAGAAAACAATGAAAGAAGATGCAACTTTAAATATATTAAAATGTATATTACTCTATAGCGAACCCATACATCAAAATTGAAAGGGATGCCCTGGCTGATGTGGCTCAGTGGAATGAGCGCCAGCCTGTGAACTGAAAGTTTGCTGGTTCAATTCCCAGTCAGTGCACATGCCTGGGTTGCAGGCCGGATCCCCAGTTGGGAGCGTGCAAGAAGCAAGAGGCAGCTGACCAATGTTTCCCTCTCTCCCTCCCTTCCCCTCTCTAAAAATAAATAAATATAACCTTTTTAAAAAACTGAAAGGGATCAACCAATTGAGAAGATATATATTGCAATAGTATAAGCATCTTTAAAATATATGTATAGATGTTTATACATCTGAAAGAAAAGTTAAACATTGAGTGCAAAAAACAACAGATATGAACAAAATAAGATATTTAGAAAATGGTAAGTATGTGTATAAATATATATTTGTAAATTCAACAAATACTTATGATAAGATGTTTAAGTAGTAAATATGTAGAAATTAAATACTTTGTAGGTGAAAATTCAATTAAAATGCAGATGTTGTCTATCAACTGGAAAGAATTTAAAAGAATAGAAATAATGTTGCTGATGAGTATGTTATTTTGTGTACATTTAATTTCAATAACTTAAAACAAATACCAAAAACATATCAACATGTAATAATAAAACAACTTTGATTACAGCTTACATTCAATATTTTGTATTAGTTTCAGGTGTACAGCGTGGTGGTCAGACAGCCACATACTTTGCCAAGTGTGCCCTCCATACTTCCAGTACCCACTTGGTATCATACATAGTTACTGCAATACTACTGACTATTCCCTGTGCTGTATTTTACCTGCCCTTGACTATTTTGTAACTATCAATAACAAACATGTATTGAACACCCACTGTGTGCCAGGCACTGGGAATACAACAGTGAGGTCGACAGAAATCCTTTCAAGGTGCTTACATTCTCATGGGTGGGGAAGAGATGGACAGCAAAAACGCTCAGCATGCTAAATGGTGGTAAGTGTTATGGAAAAATACAAAGCTGGGAAAGGAGTGTTAGGGAGGAGGGTTGCACATTAAACAGGATGATCAGGGGAAGCCTTTTGAAGAAGGTGAATGAAGACCGAAAGGAAGTTCCAGAGTGAGCCACATGGATAATTAGGAGAAGCAGAGAGAACCAGTGCAAGGCCAGAGCGGGGCGGGGTGGGGGTGGTATGTTCAAGGATGGCAAGGACGCCAGCGCAGCCAGATGAGTTAGTAGGGGAGTAACAGAGATGAACTCCGGGCATTGGTAGAGAGGCCTACTTAGGCCATTAAAAGGACTATGGGTTTGAGGGTGAAATGGAAGCCACTAGGGCATTTCAAACAGGAGAGTGACAAGGTCTTGCAGAAGTTTCATGAAGATCACGAGGGCAGAGGGGGAGCCCAGAGCAAGCACACCAGCTGGTCTCGGGGTTAGGGAAGGCTTCCTGGAAGAATGGTTTCTGAGGATCGGTAGACGTTAGTTAGCCGGGCCTTAGACTAAGTGAAGCACTGCGAAGCGTGCTTCGGGCAGAGGAAACATTGAGGACTGGAGCTGACACCCTAGCGGAACTGGGAAGGAAGGAGAGGGCGGACACCGGTGGGGTCCTTGGTGTCTTGGGGGGCTAAACAGGGGAGGCTGACGAGCACGCTCCGGTGTAAAGCAGGGCGGAGCGTCGGGGCTGAGAAGAATCGGCCTTGGAGACCAGAGGGACCGGTGAGAGGTCGTAGGTCCCTGAAGGGCGCCGGAGCCTCTTCCGAAGCGCGAGACTACAACAACCACAAGCCTCAGCGGCTAGAGTTCCTGTGTCGCCAAGTACCGGACCGCAAGGTCACAGGGCCGGGCCCAGCGTCACGTGGTGCTGGCGCGTCACGTGGGCGAGTCAGGTGACGGTGCGGGGCGGACAGACTGACTGCGGGGCAGACGGTGGACGCAGGGACGTGGTTTTTGCTCTGTCCCCACCGACCCGGGCCCCGCCGTCGTTGCCGCCATGACGGGGTTGGCGCTCCTCTACTCCGGGGTCTTCGTGGCCTTCTGGGCCTGCATGATCGTCGTGGGTGAGGCCGGGCCCTGGCGGGCGGGGCCGGCTTCGGGGCCGAGCTGGCCGGTCTGGAGCCCATCGGGGACGTGGGGTCCCGGGAATACTGGGCTCCATTGCGGGCTCTGTACCCCGGGCTCCGGGACTTGCCTCACGCCTCTCGGGGCCTCTGACCCCGACAGAGGAGACGCGAATCTCCAGCTGCTTGAGGAAGGGCGCGGGCGGGGGTATGTGGGGGCCGCGGAAGCAGCCCTGGTCACTTTCTGTCGTCACCGCCTCGCTCTTGTCTCTCGGCTGTCGTCTCTCTTGCTCCAGAGCCGACCTGTCCAGTTCCTCTTTTTTCCCCGGTCCTTTAGCTCCCCCTTGCCCCCGCCCGCGGCTTGTTGGGTAAACCGGCGCAGACTGGGCTGGCGGCATCCGGCGGAGTCTGGTCAGAGGTTCCCTCCTCGCCCTTCCGCCTGGGTGCTCAGTTCTGCGAGTGCCGCCCGGGAAACGTCTCGGTCTGGGAAGGGTGTCATTGAGTGAGACGTTACCGAGGGAGTGGCAGATCGTGGAGGCCCGAGCAGAGGCGTCCGCATAGGCTGCCGTGATTTCCTGGCGGGAGGGGAGGGGACAGCCTGAGAACTGCCTGTTGACTTAGGTGCAGGCAGACCTTTGAGGAGGTAGCCCATCATCAGTTGGGCAGCAACTTCACGTGCCGTTCGGAGCTTCTCTCTCTTTAGAGAGCAGCCCCTAACGCCTTTTTTTCTCACTGCTGCAGGGATCTGCTACACCATTTTTGACTTGGGCTTCCGCTTTGATGTGGCATGGTAAGGGAGGGCACGGTGAGGATTCCCCCAGGAGCTGCCTCTCTGCAGCCTTCCTTCTTTGAGTTGAGCCCCCTCCTCCACCCCATCCCCAGCTGCCTGGGGTGTGGACCTTTGGGAGACATGAAGTCCCTTGTTTGAAGAACCAGCACTGGTGGGGTCGCAGGTGTGGGGGGATGAGTCCACCAAGGCTGAATTGCTTTTGTCCCTGTCTCCACACCAGGTTCTTGACAGAGACTTCCCCCTTCATGTGGTCAAACCTGGGCATTGGCCTGGCTATCTCCCTGTCTGTGGTTGGGGCAGCGTGGTGAGTGTTGGGGTGGTGTGATTGGGGGGTGTGGTGAGTCATGGCAGGCGGTGTCATTGGGTCCTTAGTCACCCTGAGGGCACTGACAAGGTTGACCCCATGCTCATTAGTTTCTTGTCCTTCCAGGGGCATCTATATTACTGGCTCTTCCATCATTGGGGGAGGGGTGAAGGCCCCCAGGATCAAGACCAAGAACTTGGTCAGGTAAGGTAGGGACCCGCTGTCAGCACTGGCCGCGTTGAGAGCTGCCTGGTTGTTTGACCCGACAGTCTCTTCTGACCAGCCCCCTGATGGGGTGGGGTGCTAGCGGGGCAGAGGGGGCTGGGGACTCTGAGGAGGCAGGTTGGTTTCTTTCTCATCTCCTCTTCCTCTCAACCCCCTTTGCCCCCTCCACCAGCATCATCTTCTGCGAGGCCGTGGCTATCTACGGCATCATCATGGCAATCGTCATCAGCAACATGGCGGAGGTGCGGAGGACGGGGGGCTGGGCATCTGTTCCAGCGTGTTACAGACATTGCTTGGGGAAGGCAGAGAGGAGGCTAGAGGGTGGGTTCTGATTGCTTCTCTGCCTCCCTCAGCCTTTCAGTGCCACTGACCCCAAAGCCATCGGCCATCGAAACTATCATGCAGGTAGGTTGGTGCGTAAAGGTAAAAAGCTGGGGTGTCTGCTGTCCCCCTCCCGCTCCCAGTTCAGACGCCTCATTTTGATATTGTCACCTACTTTGCACCGTTGGCTGGTATTGGCCTCAGTGCTCCCTGTCCGTCCCCCCAGGCTACTCCATGTTTGGAGCCGGCCTCACAGTGGGCCTGTCGAACCTCTTCTGTGGAGTCTGCGTGGGCATTGTGGGCAGTGGGGCTGCCCTGGCTGATGCGCAGAACCCCAGCCTCTTCGTGAAGATCCTCATCGTGGAGATCTTCGGCAGTGCCATCGGGCTCTTCGGGGTCATCGTGGCGATCCTTCAGGTGCTGAATCCGGGGCGGTGGGGGGGCCTCTGTCCGAGTCCCTGACCCAGCTTCACCCTCTCCCTGAGGAGCTGCTGCAGTGCTCCCGTCTCCACCCGCAACCACAGAACCCCCGAACGGCCTTACCACCTTCTTCCCATGCTCTGATTCCCCCCTTCAAAGCTTTCGATTTAATTTTGTTTCTAATCTGGAAACACACTGTCGTGTTTTTTCTCTGTTGCTTTGTGTCTGTATGTTTAATTTAGTCTCCTCTTGTTCTGTTATTTTGTCTCCTTGGGTTGGGATCTTGTCTGTGTTCAAATCAGCCTGTCCTAGTGTGTTTGACGCTGGTCAGCAGGGCCTGCGTGTGCCCTTGTGGACAGCACGTCTGAGTTGTGTGTCTCACCTGTCCGACAGTGTGCGAGTTTGTGACCAAGGACCAGCCTGGGGGTCTGAGGGTGACTGTGGTACCTTGCTGGATTAATTCTTGGCAACTGGTGCTGTCCATATGTCCACCTGTCTGTCCCACAGCCTAGCTGTGGTTGTCTGGCTGTCCCTGTCCATCTGTGTGTGTCTGTCACAGCATGCCATTCTGGCTCAGCCACCCATCTGTTGTTATCTGTCCATCCCACCATGAATTTGTTAGTTCTAGTCATTTGTCACCATCTTACCTGCTCCTCTGTCCCTGCCTGATTTCTTCTGTTCTTTCTTTTGCAGACCTCCAGAGTGAAGATGGGTGACTAGATGATCTGTATGGGTGGGGCCGTGCCCCACTCTTATTTATTTGTGGTTTTCCTGGGACAGCTGGAGCTGTGTCCCTTTAACAGGGCTTGGTATTCTGAGCCCTCCCTGCACTCACTTCTCGCTGCCTGTTGACTTGGAGGCGCTGCCTGACTGGATCCTCAGTGTGGGGAGCAGGCTGCTGATGACTGTGTGCAGCTGTGCACCTGCGCCCCACCTCCACTCCAACCCGTCTTTGCAGTGTTTGTGAAATAAATGTGGTATTTGTCTGGGCCAGTGTCGATTCTGTTGCCCTCCTTCACCGCCTTTTGCCTAAGGGTAAACAGGCCTACAGGCCTCACCTGGTGCCAGCCTCTTGCCACTCATACATACTGTCTCTGCTCCGGATGGAGCTGGCTCCTGGGTGGGGTGGGGAGGGTGCTGGGCTGAGGACTCTGTACCTCTGAACATCTGTGTTGAAGGGTGTGAGGGAGTGTGGGGGGGGGTGTAGGTATGGCCCCAGGTGTTTGTGTGTTGGGAGGGGGAGAGTGTGCTAGTCCCATATCCTTGGAGTTCTGTCTGCAAAACCCAAACTGGCCATATCTACTTACCCAGCTCTACCCTCGGGCATCCACCCCTCTGCCCTAGTGGGGCTTGAGGCTCATTTGCTTCTGCTCGTTCCAGCATCATCCCCTGCCAGTGACTAATTTGATCCCTTGTTCCTTGGGCCTTGTCCAGCCACTGCTGCTCCTGTCCATGTCCAATCTAATCCAACCTCCTGTTATCCTATAAGCCCCAGCCACAAAGTTTTGTCCATACCTTTGAGTGTCCTGTCTGACTAGCGCCCATTCCGCTGGCCCCTGGCAGATCTTTAATAATGCTCCCATCAATGGGTTGCCAAATCCCTAACCTCCCTGCCCTAATCACCTGGCTCTTTGGCCGAGTTTGCTGTCCAACCCAGACTCCGCTGCTCCGTGATGGGCTTGATCTATCCATGCGCTGTCGGGTTCGGATTTCGAATCCAACCCTTTAGATGAGCCCGACCGATTTCTTAGGCCCCTCCCCGGTTCTGTACCACCTCTGTTCCCTCGCTCCGCTGTGCTCGGCCGCGGGCAGGGGCGGGCGTTGGAGGCGCGCAGCGGATGAGGGCGCGCAGGAGGCGGGGGCCGCGGAGGCGCGCGCGCGCGCGGGCGCGCCAGGCAGGCCTGCCTCTCCGAGGCACCGTAGAGCGGGAGGGAGGTGGCAGCGCTGTGGTCCATCGGCCCGCGGGTCCGTGGGTCTGCCCGGCCGCCCGGCCCCGCCCTGCCTCCCGGGGCGGCTCCGCACCATGGCCCGCGGCGGCGGCGAGAGGCGGCCCGGGGGCCGCGGGGGCCGGGGGGACCGCTGACCGGGCGGCGGGAGGCGGCGGGGCCGGGCCATGGGGGACGGAGCCGTCTGCAGCCGCCGGAGCCGGGAAGCCAGCCCCAGCTGGAGCGGCGCCCCCTGTTGAGCGCCGGGTGAGAGGGGGGCGCGCGTGGCCCCAAGCCCAGGGCCCCGAGATCCCAGAACCCGCCTGCGATCCCCGCCCAGCACCCTGTGAGAGGCGATAGCGGTCAGACCCTGGCCTGGCATTACCCCACCCCACCCCCATCCCTCGGTTCCCCCCGGGCTCCTCTGCCCGCCCCCGGCCGGCCTCCTTTATTGTTCCTGCTCGCCCGGGCCTCCAGGCACGGGGAGGCGCTCCCTCATGTTTCTTCCTGCCTCGGCCCCTACCTCACATCCACTCCCCCAATCCACGCCCCCCACCCTCAGGCTCCACACCCTCCGGGTCTCTGCTATGTCCCCGATCTCGGGATGCCACGTGTCCAGGCGGCTCAGCCCTCCAGTCCTGCCCAAACCCACCTCACTGCCCGGGCGGTCAGCTTGACCCATAACCCCTACCCCGAGGAGGGGTGAGGGGTGAGAATGTTTGCACGTGCAGCCGGGTATTGTGAGATGCCTGGGAGATTGTAGGTATGGTTGTGTAAGTGCAGGACCAGCGGCTTTGTTTGTGAGTGTGTAACTCGTGTGTTACTCTTATGGCCATCTGGGTGTGTCTGTAGGTAGTTCTCTGTTTCCGAGGACAGGTGACTATAGCTGGGCCAGAGGGTGTCTGTATGGCTTCGCGATACTGTGCATCTGTGAGACTTTCTCTGCTCCCCGAAGCTGGGCTGGAAGTGGCTGAGGAAGTGCTTCTGCTCCGTTGGACCCACAGCTGGAGCTGTGGCCCAGCAGGACGCTTCCTTCCACGCTCAGTGCTGCACTTCTGTTCCAGGTGCTCAAGCCTCTCCGCTCTGGGAGTCAGAACCAGCAGTGCTGGGCAGGCCCAGAGAGTTCCTGGAGGTGTTTGGGGAGGGGTGTCCTGTGCCCCACCCTCTAGTTTGACCTCTTGCTCCAGAAGGAAGGGACCCCATAAACACCTTGCTTGTATTTGGGCCACCTGGATGCTGAGGGCAACCTCCCAGCCTGGCTCTCACTGGCCTGGCCTGCTTGCCCCTGGGACCTGTTTGACCAAACACTGCGCAGCGAGCTCCCAGGAGGACTAAGTGAGGTTATGAGTACAGAGCTCAATAAATGGTGCCCCTCCCCCGGACCACGAGTCCTGGGGTGAGGCTGCTGCTCTGTGCGGTGTCTGTTCTCTGGGGTACAGGTACACATGTGGGTCTGTAGGTACATGTGTTTCCATGTTTAGGTAGGCACCAGTGTGGTCAAAGGTCACGTGTCCCTGTTCCTGGGAGTACATGGTGTGTGTGTGTGTGTATAAAGTCATGCAGTAAGGGCATGTACCTGACTGTGAGGGTGTGTGAGGCTGTGCCTGCGTGTCAGTGAGGTAAGTACTCAGGTGTGTGAAGGCGTGCGAGTGGTCAGTTGCCAGAGACTGTGTGTGTGTATGTCTATTCGCAGGTAACATGTGAGTCCGTGAGTATCAGAGGTGTAAGCAAGTAAGTGTGAGGAGGCAGGGCTGTGGGGGTGCGCAGTGGGCAGGAGGTGGGTGGGTAGCCTTGCCCGTCCGGCCCTGACCTGCCGTGTTGCTTTCTTTCCTGCCTCACTCAGGCCGGCAGCCGGATGCCCGGGCCCACCGGGTGGGCCAGAGGCCACCTGCGGGATGAGCAGACTGCTGGGGGGGACGCTGGAGCGCGTCTGCAAGGCCGTGCTCCTCCTCTGCCTGCTGCACTTTCTGGTGGCTGTCATCCTCTACTTTGACGTCTACGCCCAGCATCTGGCCTTCTTCAGCCGCTTCGGTGCCCGAGGCCCCGCCCGAGTCCTTCACCCAGCTGCCAGCAGCAGCGCCAACTGCTCCCGGCCCAACACCACGGCCCCCAGCTCCGGGCTCCCCGAGGCCCCCAGTGTCCGGCCCGGCCCCACGGCTCCCATCCTGCCGCCCTGTCCTGACTCGCCACCTGGTCTTGGTGAGCCTGCAGGGTAGGGGCTGCCCCTAGGGGTGGGCAGAGGACCTAACGTTTTGACTGGGGGAACGGAGTTTTGACCAGTGGGGGTACCAAGGGTACAGGTGTGTTGTAAGAGGGCTGTTCCTCGGGTTCTCTTGCCCACCCCCCGAGGGAGAGGACTGGTGGCCCTGGACTCCGACGAAGGCCTGACTCCTGCCACCGTCCTGCCTGCAGTGGGCCGACTGCTGATTGAGTTCACCTCGCCCATGCCCCTGGAGCGGGTGCAGAGGGAGAACCCGGGGGTGCTCCTGGGTGGCCGCTACACACCGCCCGACTGCGCCCCAGCCCAGACGGTGGCAGTCATCATCCCCTTCCGGCATCGGGAACACCACCTGCGCTACTGGCTCCACTACCTGCACCCCATCCTGAGGCGACAGCGGCTGCGCTATGGCATCTACGTCATCAACCAGGTGTGCTGTCTCTGACCCCCAGGCTGGGCACTGGCCACCAGGGAACCCACGAGCGCCCGTGGGCGTGGAGTCCGTGGCCTGTTGGTGCGCATGTGGGTGTGGGGTGTTCACGGGTGCTTGTCTGCCCGCGTTCGTGTGGGTGTGTGAGTTACCTGTGGGGGTGCACGCATGTCAGTGTGCGCACAGGAAGGTTTGTGAGCGTGCAGAGGAGAGTACTCGCGTGTTTATGTTGGCATGCATCTGGCGGGTGTGTGTGTGGCCCTAGTCTTTGTTTGGCGGGTGCCACCCTGTGGTGGTAGAGACCTGGGGTCTGCTGGCGCTGAGGCGATGGTGAGGCCCGAGGGGAGGAGGAGGTGGCCCCTGAGCGAGGGATGAAACCTGCCTTTGGGCCCAGCACTGGCCACAGCTGAAGGCCAGGAACTCGGCTCACTGTCCGAGTCCTGCCATGGATGTGGCCAGGGCTGGCTGCTGGGCCCCGGAGAGGATCCAACTCGGGCCCTCGTCCACACAGAGAGCTCCCAGACTTGGGTGTGGGTCCCTGTAGACTCCAGGACAGTGGCGTGTGACTGCAGTTGGAACCGGGGCCTGTGGGAGCACCGAGGGGCCTTGGTGCAGCCCTGGGCTTGGAGGTGATGGTTGAGACAGGTGCTGAGGGACGGATGGGCGTCAGCTGGCAGGGGGACTGCAGGCCACAAGCCCCAGTGAGAGAGCTAGTCTCGCGGGTTCAGGGATTGCTGGCTGAGGTGTGGGGTCCAACGTGAATGGTGGGTGACAAAGAGGAAGCTGGGGGAGCCAACGGGGCCAGTCCAGAAGGGTCTTAGGAGGCATGCTAGGCACTTGAAATCCAGCTCGAAGGTGGGGGGGGGGCACACTGTAAGGTTCTAAGGGGGCGATAAAGTGCCTGTTTGCTTATAGAAAGATTGTTCCAATTGCCCGTGGAGAATGCACTGGGAGGAGGAGGCCAGAGGCAGGGTGACCAGTGGGGCGAGTCTGGGATGCTGAGGAAGAAATGGTGAGCGTGCGTGTGCGTTGGGCAGTGGCTGTGGGCTGCAGGAAGGATTTGGCACAGGCGCTGGGGAGTCAGGAAAGGGAGATGCCAGGGCAGTGCGAGGGCTGCGCCTGTGAGCAAGGTGGAAACAGGAGCTGGACTGGGTCTGGGGGAGAGCTCAACTCTGAGTCCCTTTCTGCACATGACGAGTCTGAGTGCCCGGGGGAAGTGTGAGAGGCGTGATTAGCCGGCAGCTGGACCAACGAGTCAACCAAGGAGTGAGGTCTGAGCTGGAGAGAGGGGTCTGGCAGCCACAGGTGTGCAGACAGTCCCTAAACCAACACCTGCCAACCTGCCCGGGGAGCATGGGCCCTGAGGGGAGAGGGATGGGCGGAGAAGGAGAGAGCTTGCCACAGAGGCTGCCAGGGTTGGCGGGAGAGGTTTGAGGAGACCCAGGAGAGTGCGGCGCCCTGGAAGCCCAGGAATCAGTGTCGGGAAGAGGCAGGCGAGCGCGTGAGCCCTGCCGGGGGAGTGAGGAAGGACGTGGACCAAGAAGCGTCCAGTGGATTTAGCAACAAGGTGGGCCCAGCGAGAGCCATTTCAGGGGCATGGTGGAGGCGGAAGCAGATTGCAGTGGGTTGAAGAAGGAATCAGTTTTGAAAAATGGAAGTAGGCAGTTGGAGACAACTCCTTAAAAAAAACAAAGCTCGCTTACAAGGGACGGCGAAAGGTAGGGTGGTGGCTGGAGGGAAGTCCAGACGGGAGAGAACCGAGCTGCTTGTGGGCCATGGGGGAGAACCCTGGGCTCCTGGCTGGTCAGAGGTTCTGATGAGCCGGGAATTCATGCACGATCGCTCCAAGGGCTGGTGGGAGAGAAGATGCAGGGGAAGGAGGAGAGAGAGCGGGGAGGGCCGGGCAGCTCAGGGCTCTGGGGAGCAGCTCCCGCCCCGTCAGGCCCAGGCTGGCTGGTGGAGGGGAAGGGTCGTTGTTCCTTCTCTCCTTCCAGAAGGGCCCACTCAGAGACGCCCTCCACAGCAGCCTCTCTGGCCTCAGCCCGGGATCACAGGTTGGGGCCCCAGGCTCGCTGGACCATTGCTGTCTGTAGAACCTGCGCCCGTCATTTTGTTGGAGACAAGTGAGCCTGGCTTGGTCCTAACCCCTTGTCCTGGTCTCAGAGGCTCCCCTGGGAGTTGGATGTAGGTCCACGTGAGCCAGAGGGGACAGGTGGCTGGGGCTCCGTAGCTCAGTCCCCATGGTGTCTGCATCGCAGACACCGGCCATTTGGGGCCCTCATTGTTCATCTGACTTTGGGACCTCGCTCAGCAGGGAGGTGGTGGGCTCGGGGCTGCTCGTCTCCAGGATCCGCAGTGGCACAGAGGAGACCCCTGGCACAAAGAATGGGGCCGCAGGGCGAGCTCAAGTGAATGAACGATTGAAGTGGGAGCTCTAAATCCCAGTCTCGTGGGCACTGTGCACACGAAACGCATGGGAGGGGCGGATAATGGTGCTGTGGCAGGAGGTTTGGTCGAGGAGGCCTTCCGGACATGGGTTTGACAAGCAAAGGGGAGCATCCCGAGCAGGGTCAACTGTGGACAGCAAGGCCAAGGCAAAAAAGCCTGGCACGTGCTGGGGCTGCTGAGGAGTGCAGCGTAGCCGGGCCTTGGTGTGGAGGGCCGCGGGCGGAGAGGAGGCTAGAGCCAGGTCGTGAAAGGCCTTGGAAGGCCTGGTCCAGCGTGAGGAGCTGGACTTGATCCTAGGGGCTGGCAGGAGCCACGCAGGGGCCGGGGGATGGGCAGAGCTGGCCGGTGGGAGGTGCTCTGGGCAGTGGTGAAGTGGCAGGTACGTGCCAGCCACAGGCCCACAGCTGACCTGTGCCCTCCACCCACCCCAGCACGGTGAGGACACCTTCAATCGGGCCAAGCTGCTCAACGTGGGCTTCCTAGAGGCGCTGAAGGAGGACGCCACCTACGACTGCTTCATTTTCAGTGACGTGGACCTGGTCCCCATGGACGACCGCAACCTGTACCGCTGCGGCGACCAGCCCCGCCACTTCGCCATTGCCATGGACAAGTTCGGCTTCCGGTGAGAGTTCCCTTTTCAGCCGGAGCCCTGCCCCCACCTTCCCCACCTGCCCAGACCCTGACTCCCAGCCCCAGTGTCCCCTGCTGCTGGCCCAGGGCACACTCTCCCCCACCCCATGTCCGTCCTCCGTCCGGGGCCCCCTCCAGCCCCTCACTGATGCCTGCTCTCCCGCCCAGTAGACTGCCCTATGCTGGCTACTTTGGAGGCGTGTCGGGCCTGAGCAAAGCCCAGTTCCTGAGAATCAATGGCTTCCCCAACGAGTACTGGGGCTGGGGAGGTGAGGATGACGACATCTTCAACCGGTGAGTGGGGACAGGTGGGGAGTAGAGCGGGTACGTGAGAGGGGACGTGCAGATGGGGCGGGGCGCCCAGCCCTTCCTGGTGCCTGCCCCAGACCGTCTGTCCCGTGCCCAGGATCTCCCTGACTGGGATGAAGATCTCGCGCCCAGACGTCCGCATAGGCCGCTACCGCATGATCAAGCACGACCGGGACAAGCATAACGAGCCCAACCCTCAGAGGTGACCGCAAGGGCCCCGAACCCCTCACTCCCTTGGGGGACCCCCAGTGCCGTGGGTCCCCAGGGGTGGTCGTGACCCCAAGGCCCCTGCTTCTTGACTTGTAGAGATGAGTCAGCACCTGTGATCCCTGGTCCCCACCCTCGAGCTGAGCCCCACCGGGTGAGACAGCGCTCACCCGGCCTGGTTCCTGGAGGTGCTAAACTGTAAAGGCAGGGCTCACATCGTCACCGAGTAGGTTGCATTCCCATCGGTGTCCTCGCAGGTCTCACTTGTGCCAGAGCAGATAGGATGAGAGACAGCAGGCACTGGGCTCAGCTCTTGGACCCTGGCCCAGCAAAGGTGGCCTGAGCCCTGGGTGTGTGGGCGGGGATGGGTCGGACAGCACTGACCCCTCTGGGACCGGAGTAGGCGGCCCCGTCTCCGAGCATGTTGCAGCGTCTGGGGTCTGGGGCTGGCAGAAGTGCCCGAGGGCGTGTGCAACAGGGAGAAGGGCAGTCCTGGCACTTCAGGGACTGTAGGGTGCATGCCCTGTGGGCGAGGAGGACCCAGAGCCGGATGTCCCACATGAAGGCTGTCCTCAGGAGGGAGTTGGGTGGTTGCAGCATGGGGGATCCGCACAAGGTGCCATCCTGGCTGAGGGACGGTGGAGTCAGCTGGAGTTTGACAAGGGTTGTTTATTCAACAAATATTTGTCACACACCTACCTTGGGCATGGTGCTGTGTTCATCAGGCTAATGGAGGTGGCCGGTTGGATAAAAGGAAATAATATATGTAGGAGTTGGGAAAGTGAATGTGCATGGGTTACACTGAGAGTCTGAAATTTGTGGGTATTGAAACTTCTGAGGGCTGAGACTGACAGTGGAGAGGGTCGGTGCTGGGTATTCAGGGCCTCACATCCGGGCTTGGGAGTTTGTCCCAGGGCGTTGGGGAGTCATGGAAGGGCTTTAAGCAGGGACAGGGCAAGATCAGAATTGGTCTTGGAAGGATCCCCTTGGAGCTTGAAGAAGGCGAAGAAGGGCTGGCAGAGCTGCTGGGTGGAGCCGGAGGGGAGCAACCGGCTTGAAGGAGTCAATGGGGCCCCAGGGCTACGGTGGGTGTGAGGCTGCTGTGTCCTAGCTGGGGCAGCAGGGTGGTTCTGCCCTGAACCCAGGGTGTGAGAGTGGGAGAGAGCCACACTGACGGGGGTGAGGGTTGGGGAGGGAGGTTGATGTTTGGCAAGGGCATGAAGCACCAAGTGCCCAGGGAGCTGATGAAAAAGCAGTTCAGATAAAAAATTGTGGTGAGCAGGGAAGGGGCAAAAGAATGGGAGAAGAAGCCTCAGGGCATCTGACAGAGTGTGCTCAGTTGGGATGGATGGCTGCAGAGAGGGATCTGAGCCGAGCTCTGAAGGACCGGGAGGGTCAAACGGTTGGTGTGCTCATGGGGTGGAGCTCAGCTAGAAGCACTTGCTAGTACCCCTCGGTCCTGTTTCAGGAATAGCCGCCATCAATTAGGGATGTCTGCTCTGGGTGGGGAAACAGCAAGACAGCAAGACATTCTGATTAAAGGTACTCTGTAGGTGGTGGTTTCATCTACCTGGCTGCTTTTGCCTCAGATCTAGGAGTTCTCCTGGTTTCCTCTTCCCCTCACCCTACATGTCCCCACCATCAGCAAGTCATGTCAGTGCCAGCCCCCAAACATCTGAGCCCATCCACTTTTCCCTTTACTACCCCTTCCTGTGCTTGGACTACTGAAGTGACTTCTCAGTGGTTTCCCTGCTTCCCCCTCGCCCTTCTGTAGTTCATGCCTCATGTCCCTCCCTTCCCCTAAACTGGGCTAAAAATCCCTCGGTATCTTCTTGCTCACAGAATTGAAAAAACTGCTCCCTCTGACTTACAGAGCCCTGCCCATACATGCTGTAACCTCCAAGCTAATCTTACCTGTTTCTCCCCTTGGCCTGTTAGCCTCTAGCCACTGAGCTGTGCACCTGCTCATTCCCAGTTTAGGGTCAGCAGGTGTTATTACCTCTGCCTGGAATGCTCTCCCTCCTGCTCGCAGCTTGTCACATACTCACCCCTTCCCTGTGTCTTCTTGGTTTCCCTCTTCTATGTCCCTTAGCATTCTGATGTATTCCTTGTGAGTTACCTGTCCTCCCTAGTGGCATAGACTTGCCATGAGAGGAAGGACCTTGTGTCCTGGTCATGGCTGTGTCCCTGCTGCTTAGAGTAGAGCCTGGCACCTGGGGACTGCCCAATCAATCAGCAGTGTAGGAGTGATGGGAGGATGAGCAGACACAGTGGGTTTGGGGAGTGAAGGTGGTGCAGCCGACGCATGGCACAACGCCTTTGAGGTGCCTCCGGGATGCCCCACGCCTGGGTCCAAAGCTTAGAAGGAAGGTCTGAGATGAAGATTGGTGAGGATGTCACAATTCTGGACTCAAGTGGGTGAGATCTCTGTTTTGAGGGCAGATACAAGAGCAAAAGGGCTCCGGGCAGGTGGAGGGGTGGCAAGGAGAACCAAGTCACCCCCAGCAGGGGCTGGGATGGCTTGAGCCTTGGCCCCAGAGACATTGGGCTCAGCGGCCCCCCCTGATCTGGACTCCCTCCCATCCTCTCTAGGTTTACCAAGATTCAAAATACGAAGCTGACCATGAAGCGGGATGGCATCGGGTCAGTGCGGTACCACGTCCTCGAGGTGTCTCGGCAGCCGCTCTTCACCAACATCACAGTGGACATTGGACGGCCCCCATCATGGCCCCCTCGGGGCTGACACTAAAGGACAACGTCTCCTGTGCCAAGGATTGCTGGCCAGAGGACTGACCTACAGCCTGGCCAGTGGCTGTCCCGAGGGGGATGCCCCAGGACTGAGACTCTGGGCTCTGTTTTCTGAGGGTCTTCAGTAGGCCCCCCAGCTGCACCTGGAAGTTTCAGAACCCACTCTGGGGGCCTTCCCCCCTGACCAGGCCCCTCAAGTGTGGCCCCCTGGGGTCAGCCCTCCTTGCCCCCCCTCCCCACCCACTGTCAGGGTCGGGCCGGCCCCTGCACTGCCTCACCGAGTGGCCTGGGCTAGGTCACTCCACCTCTCTGTGCCTCAGTTTCCCCTCCCTTGAGTCCTCTTGGGCCTGGAAGAATGGGAGGTATGACTAGGGGGCAGTGCCACTTCCAGGAGGACTTCTCAGACCTGGGGAACCCCCTTGCTCCCAGGGGAGGGGAAACCTTTTTCATTCAACATTGTAGGGGGCAAACTCTGGTGGCCCCCTGCTGAGGAGCAGCCCCAGGAGGGGACCAGAGGGAGTGCTGTGTTACTGCCTGGGATCTTGGGGTTGGGCTTTGCATGGATGGCAGGTGGGGCTTGGGTCAGTCAGTCTGCTTCCCACCTCCCTGTCTCAGAGAGAAGGCAGTAGCCCCAGGGCCAGCTTGTGTTTGTATATTGCACAGAAACTTGTGTGGGTGCTTTAGTAAAAAACGTGAATGGAGCAGCCCCTTTGTCTGTTTGGGGATGGGAGTCTGGGTCTGCGGATGCAGACCCTGGGTGTGTTGTGGGAGGGTGCATGGCCCAACCCGTCGGTCTATCCCTGGTTGTCCGCTCCCACCCCATCCAGGCCCCTCCAAGCAGTGCTCACTAGACTCACGCCCGCTCTAAGGAGAAAGGTTTGCTCTGCCCTGCCTCTGAACCAGAAGAGGCAACGAAGTAATAAATCCAGTAGGCCCAAATTTCTCAATTCTCCCGCCTGTCCCGAAACTGAAAGTGGCCAGGGATGAGCACAAAGTATCTGGGGTCAGGACCTTGTGGATGGTTCAGACTCCAAAAACACCTATCAGCTGTGGATCGGATTGGCAGCGAGCTGTGTGACGCCTTCTAGACTTGGAGTGGAGGGGGCGGGGCCTGGAATAGCGGCACAGTTTCCCCGGTGACCGCCTCACGGAAGAGGCGGGGCTAAGGCCCTGGTCACCACTGCCCGACTCCTGCGGGCCGTGGTCAGGCAACGCGGCGCCCCCGAGAGTCAGCCAGAAACCGGCAGGGGCATATCGGGTAATTTGATTGTGGATCCTGGCGGCACAACAACGGTGGTTTTTGGAAGAGGTCGGCAAGCGCGACAGCTTAGGGGCGTGGCCTGTGAGCTCGGGAGGGGTGGTGGGAGTGGCCAGGCTCAGACGCCCAGCCCGAGTGTCCGGCAGGTCCAAACTTGCCCCTGTCGGGCCATGCCTGGGGACTCCCCATCGATTTGGGATCTGGTAGAGGAGCACGTTCCGCTCCCGGAGCTACCCGAAGTGAAGAGGATTCTGGGGGAGACGACGGTGGACCTGAGCCTGGAGCTGCGGGCAGAGGTGGGGAGAGTGGGAAGGTGGGTCACACCGCAGGTCCGTGCCACCTCTCGGGTGATTTCCCCAGTTCCTCCGGGTTCCTGGCTCTGCCGGGTTATTCGAGATCCTGCTGGATCTCACAGTCCGCCAGTCCTCTCTCGTTTGGCTCTCCCTTTCCCCCCATTCCTCTCAGCCGTTCTCACCTCCGCCACTTCCCTCAGCAGTAGCAAGGTGTCTTAGTTCTCCTTGCAGGTGATGATGTTACGGTCCCTGCTGGAAGAGGCTCGATCCTCCCAAGCCCCTGGCTCTCGCCGCACCTCTGATGCCTCCTCCCTTCTGGCACCATCGCCCTTGCTAAGAGACCTCGTGCGCCAGGAACTACGGCAGCTGCTCCAAGGTCTTCGCCAGAAAGCCATCTATGAGGGCAGGTGGGAGCCTCAGATCTGGGGTTGGGCCCGGGTCCCCAACCCTCAGATGGGCTAGTCCTGCACCTGACAAGGGGCCAGGGTTGCCTGTCCTATGGCTTCCCGGAAGGAGACCCTGAGTTTCCTTTGTGTGCACCTTCTGCAGGGACCAGAACCAGGCCTGGGTCCAGTATAGCCCCAGGGTTCTGCGCTTTGCCTTGGAGGAGTCCAGGTGTGATTTTCCAGCACAGGAGATATTCCAGATGAGAGCTGGTGAATCCAGGTAAAGTGGTCATAGGAGAGGAGGGCGCTGTCCTTGCTTGGCAGGAGGCCCCAGTTAATTGGTGGGTCCCATCTGACTCCATGCAGGAGTCCCGGTCTGGGGCCAGACACTTCTACAGCCACTTGTGGTGGGCATGAGCACAGGAGGGCTGCAGAAGCCCTGGAGACACCGGTCAAGCCTTGGGGCAGGCAGAGCATCCCGGAGAAAGTGACTGTCCAGTAGTCACGTGGTCCTCAGGGTTACAGAACAGGAGGCGGGCTGGGCTAGAGAGGGCTGGGGAGTGAATGAGATAAACGAGCAGGGGCGTGTTCATAAGAAGTGAATGGCAGCAACTTATTTTTAATTCTCACACAAGCCGGTGAGGTGGGTGATGTTCCCACGTTGCAGATGAGGAAACTAAAGCTCAGAAAGAATCATCAATTTGCCCAGGGGTGGCAGAGCCCATCTGCAAACCTAGACTCCAGAGCTCCTCCTCTTCACACCATGCAATATTGCTTTTGTAAGAAAAGACACAAATCATCTAGAAGAAGTGGCATTTGTGTCCTGAAGGCCTCAGGTGAGGCAACATGGAGAGAGTGATGTTGACTTCATCTCCTAGCAGCTGTCACAGGGACTTCATTGTCATCAAGGACCAACTGAACATGTCCAACATCGATCAGGTTGCCGGACACCTGCGGTGAGGCCCCCCGAGTGGGTAGTGGGGGTGGAGACAGGGAGCTGGGGAGGTGAAGAGCTGGGCTGGAGAGAGAGGAAAGGGAGGCAGCATACCTGGGTGGGGGAGGGGAGCTGTGAGAACAGGCTGAAAGGTGGAAAGGGCAGGTTGTTGCAGGGCTGCTGAGGTTGCTGCCAGGAAGTAGGCAAGCAGGAATGCCAGCCTGGGCCATGCCTCGAAGATTTTTATCTTGAGTTGGGGTCGGGGGAGACCACAGAAGAGTTTTAAGCAAGGGAAGGGCCATGATGTGGGGGAGAATGGGGGCCAGAGGGGTTGCAGGCCCAGTGTGGTGGCGCAGAAGAAATAATGGTGCCTGTCGAGTTGGGTACTGGGAGGCATGCAAGGAGAGGACACACTCTGCCCAGGAGGGGGCTTGGCAGGGGCTGGAAGGCTGTGCTGGGCAGCGGAGGGCAAGGTGGGCTGAGAAGAGAGGGCCTGGAGGGCCTCGTGGTGAAGCTGGAGGTCGGGGCCATCTGAGACCCGGCCCTTCGGCACTGCTTCCGGCTGCTGCACTCCCACGTGTCCCAGGGGCCTCCTGGAGGAGGAGTGTCACACCTTGGAGAGGGAGATCCCTATTCTGCAGGTGAGCTGCAGCGCCGGGTCCCCCTGAGCCCCCAGCTTTTCTACCGAGTGTAGGTCCAGCCACCCCTCACCTGGTTAGTGTGAGTCCACGTGTGTGTGTCTGTGTGCGTACGTGTGTATGAAAGCTCTGTGAGCCCCGTGACCATTTCTCATGGGTGCGCTTTTTGTGTGTGTGAATACAGAAGTCCAAGATTCTGGTGGAGCCCTGGAGTAACCTGCTGGGTTTGCTCCCCAGTCTTTTGCCTTCTTCCCTTCCCTAAGTCTGGGTCTAGGCCAGCCACCACCTTGCTAAGCTGGGCTTTTCAGGGGGGCTAGTGTTCCCTGGGGCTGTCCTCAGGTGGTGCCTGGACCCTGCCAAGGTGGTCTTGGCTTCTGCGTTCTACCCTGCCCTATCCCACCCCTGCTATGGGGCTAGAGCACTGAGCCGGCTCTCCCTACAGCGCTGCCTGGAAGAGGAGTACACAGGGGCATCCCAGCCCTCTGAAGCAACCCTAGAGCCCACCCTGGCAGGTGAGGAGCCTGAGCAGACCCCTGAGAAGCCAGCCTCCTCTCTGCCCCACTCCCAGCCATATCCTAGGAGAGCAGGCCGCGGTGTCTGAGATGGGCCTGTCCTCCAGAACTAAAGGAACAGAAGGCGGCCATGCAACAGGAGCTGCAGACACCCCTGAGGCCTCCTTGCGTCGCCCCGAGCCACAGGTAGACCAGAGCGATGGGCTGCTGGACAGGGTGGGCTAAGGGTCAGCCTATGGCCCTTAATGGCTACTCCTCGTTTAGGCAGCAGCCCTTGGGGTCCTCCAGCCAGGGCCTCAGATCCTCGCCTTACCTCTGCGGAGCTGCTGGAGTTTGGGCCAAGCCTCTCCAGCGATATCTACCTGCTCCTCCTCTGGAACACAGGCCTCAAGGCCTGGCTGCCACCCACCGCTGGGGACGGAAGCTTCAGTGCAGCCCCAGAAGGCCAGCTTCCACCCCAATGTCCAGTGCGGTGCCCCAGGCCCCAACCTGACGGGCTGGGCACAAAGGCGGCTTTGGCTTCTGCTGGAACTCGCCCCATCTGCTACCGCCACTTCTCAGTTGCCATGGCCCAACCTGCTTCAGATCTGGTCTTGGATAGGACCCCAAGGCTGTCCGTCTGTCTGACCCTTGCCCCACCCCCCTGCCAAGGTCCTGGCATTAGGTCCTGACCATCACAGCCTTTGGCCTTTCTTCTCTGAGACCTCCGAGCAGGCCTGGTGAGAGCAGACTGTGCGGGGGTCTCGTCCCAGCCCCCACTCCTGTCTCTCCGGGGCACCCAGACAAAGCACAGTGGCAGCTCAGAGACAGGAATAGAAATTTCATTAAAATCTATGGACTTTAAAATCCTAGTGGTGCGTGGATGGGCAGGGGTGGGTGGTGCACCGTTATTGCTACAGAAAATTAGGGGCGGCTCTGCCAGGGCTGTCAGTGCACAGAGGGGCACAGAGGATGGACAAATGAACACTCCGGGGCTTGGGAGGAGGAGCTCTGGCTCCGGAGAAGGGATGGTGCACGTGGGCTGGAGCCATTTGGCACGTGGACAAGGGCAGCCTGATTTGGGAAGACTGGGCTGTCAGCCTGGTGGAAGGAGGGCAAGGGGCTGTTGTGCAGGGTCCCTTCCCCAGGGCTGTGGGCTCGAACCTCCTGCTGAGCAGCACTCCGCCCCTGACCCCCAGAAACTAGTGCTTTGGGCAGGCTGCTGAGTCACGGGCCTCTGCTGGCCAGGCCGGGCAGCAGGGCCGGGATGAGGCTGGGAAACCCCAGAGCAGCCGAGTGAGGTGAGGCAGGCCTGGAAGACAGATCGGGCCTGAGGCTGGGGGCAAGGGAGTGGCAACCACAGATAAGACAATTTTTACAAAAATAATTGCACAGACAAACAGGGCTGGGTGGCATAGCCTGACGAGTAACACTGCACAGCCCCCACCCCCTCGCCCTGCCCCCAGGCAGGGAGACCCCAATTTGCCTGGGCAGGGCCTGGGGTCTGCTCTGAGGGCAGGAACACTGGACAGGAGGCTGGAGGTCCAAGGACAGGGACAGGTGGGGGGTCCACCCAGAACCTCAGCTCAGGGCAGAGTGTGGGGGCATCAGAGGCCACCTAAAGCACAGCAGGCCTCTGGGGACCTGGCCTGAGACCCCTTCAAAGTGCTTTGGCCCCCCACCCGGCAACCCTGCCTCCTCCCTTCCCCACTCCCCCAGCTTCTATCTTGGCATCCAAAGGACCTGTAAACACTGGGGACACGAGCACAAATGACCGCACTAGCAGTGGTGGCCAAGGTGATGGCAGCCATCCTGGTCCAGGCGCGGTGGGGGCAGGCCGTGACACCTGTCCGCTGCCCCCTGGCTCTGTGGTGGGAGCGCAGGGCGGGGCGGGGTGCTCCCCGCAGTGGCGCTCATATCCGGGAGTCCTGCAGACGGCTGGAGCCGTTGCTGCCCACCAAGGGGATCTGGGCCTTGTCCGGGTGCAGTGGCTGGGCCTCCAGCCCATCTTCAGGGGAGGGTAGTATAGGGGGGGCATAGCGCCCAGTCCGGTGCTCCAGGAGGGCGGGGCCCCAGTCTCTGCTTGGCTTTGTGGCATTTTTCAAACGCTGCAGGAGAGGTGGGGGTGGAGGGGGTGAGCAAGGCATGTCCAAGGCAGCCCTTACGCCCCAACCATCAGCCCCTTCCCGTGTCATCTGGTTGCCCCTTCGCCCCACCCCTCACCTGGAGGAGGGTGTCCCCATCTGTGCGGCAGAGCTGGAACAGGGCGTAGAGTGGGATGCAAATGACGGAGGACAGTGCCATGAGGAAGCCGATGGCCACTGCCCAGCCTGGATACTGGTAGTGGTTATAGGTGATTGGCCGGTACTGGATCACCGTGAAGATGAGAATGAACTGCAGAGAGTGAGGTGGGTGTGGGCATGAGGCCCACCCAGCCTCAGGCCTCCTGTCAGCAACCCCTCTCTTCTCAATTTTCCCAAAATAATAAGAGGCATTGCAGGGAGAGCAGGGCCAGTGCCAACATTCGGGTAGTGGAGGAAGCAGACAGAACCAGGGGTTCGGGCATGACGGGCAATTGGCATCACCACAGGTCTGACCCGGCCGGGGAACAAGGGAGCTGCTGTCACTTCTGCAAGTCAGCTCTGCCCAGAGACTTGCAAAGCTCCCTCTGGAAATAAGGCCACATTTCTGGTCTTTGGGGCTTTTACTTTCTCACACAGAGATCTCAGCTGATCTTTCCTACCACATACCCTCCTCTCAATGTCTCAGCTACACCTGGCGTTTTCCACCCTTTTCATTTACTCTGGAGAACCCTCCTTACATCTTCCTCTTGCTAACCCTAGGCAAATCCCACCTCCTTCAAGAAGCCTCTCAGATTTGCTGTCTCCTGCTCCTGAAGGGCATTTTCCATCTGTTAAGCATTTGTTTAATGGTCCCCGCAGACCCGGGGTTGCATCAGCTCTGGGTCTCCAGGGACCGGCACATTTCCTGGCACAATCTCACTTGCTGACTTGAACTGACTTGTGCAGAGAGGTGGGAACGTGGGGCAGGGGGAGGGGCAAAGCCCTGTCGTTGGATGGCTGTGGGCAGCCCAGGGAGGCTCCAGAGGCCAGAAACAGTCAGTGCTGGGCTGGGGACGAACTCAGGGGCCGCCGTGGAAAGAAGCAAGGTGAGAAACAAAGCCTGGCCAGCCGCCCGGAACAAGAAAACTAAAGGAAGTAATAACTGTGTCCGGTGGCTATTAGGCTTATGGCGGGGGGGGGGGGTGGTGCGCGGGGGACGGCGAGGGTGGTGCAAGCCAGGGCCCCGGGGTGTGCTACCCCTAAGCAGGCTTCACCGTTCACCTCCTCAGCCCTCAGCCGTGTTCCAGACTCGGGCTGCTCCTCCAGGCTTCCCAGTGACCAGATGCCGGAGGTCAGGGCCCACTTTCATTGGTGGGGGGGGGGGCCCTTTCTGGGACCTGAATGTAGTAGGAGCTCGTAGCAAGTTTTCGGAATGAACCCAGATCCTGACCTAGGCGTGGACAAACCCCTCACTGGAGCTGACAAAAGGGTGGAGTTTGTCAGAAAGAGATTTTCAGAGACAGAAAGAAGCCAAGCCTCCAGAGCAGACAGGACAGCCCAGAAGCGTGTGCCCAGAGCCTGGAACCCTTACTTCAAGGTGAGCTTCAGCCCGCCTTTCTGCACGGAGAGAGGGCACTGCCCCCTTCTCCTTACGCTCTCGGAGATCCTGGGCCAGGCCCAGGCTGCCCCGCCCTGTGCCCACCTCCTTCCTGCCACCTGCCCTGCCTAGGCTGGTACCCCAGGCCCCTCCCCAGGGCTCTCCCCAGGTGGGCACGAGCTCCCACCAGGCGGGCCAGGCCCCACAACCAGCCCCAGAGAGCACTGGGCGGTCGTGCCGTCCCTCCTGGCCTCTCACCACTTACAGGAGACTTCCGCTCCTCCTGTTTCAAAGCTGGGCCAGGGGCCAGAGCTGGCTGCCGTGCCAGGCTCGGGGAAAATCCCACACCCCGTGAGGAGAAGGCCTTGGCCCTCGGGGGCCTTTCTTTCAGAAACACGAGCCAAAGCGGAAACCCGATGCTGAGCTCCCTGTGGCACAGAGGAGTTGGGTGTGACAGAGGCACAGCCCTGGACACTGCCCTGGACGCTGGGCTGACCCCACCGTCACTCAGAGATGGCCCCGCCTCTTCTCTGCAGAGTGACCATTACAATATCAGACCCCTGGTGCCCTCGCTTCCCACCCTGAGCACACAGGACCAAAATCTGAAGGGAACAACAGCTCCCTCCTGTGGTGGTTTCCAGGGTGGCCCTGGCTCAGCCCGCAGGCTCCAGACGGAACTACCTGCTTTGAATAGTGTGGCACTGTCTCTTATTAGCGGGGTAACCTTGGGTCAGTTACTTAACACCTCTGTGCCTCGGTTTCCTCATCTGTAGAGTGGGGATAATAACGATAGCTTGGAGAGCTGTAGCCTGTACTCATGTTAACATACAAACAGTGCGCGCAGAAAGCGCCCAGCGCCTGGCCATGGTGTGAGTTCTCACCACCAATTCAGCTCCCAGAGGGCGTCCCAGGTGTTGAGCATTGGGGGAAACCACGACCTCCCCTCCCAAGCCAGCCCTGTCCAGTGCCTGGAAGGTCTGCCGGTGGCCCCCGATGCCGAGCGGACACCTGACTCGCGAGGGCGAGGCCTGCCTCTGGAGCACTCACGCATTCACGCCACGGAGCCCTGGCACCTGGGAGCACCTCGGCTCTG
This sequence comes from Phyllostomus hastatus, assembly GCF_019186645.2. Taxonomy (NCBI): domain Eukaryota; kingdom Metazoa; phylum Chordata; class Mammalia; order Chiroptera; family Phyllostomidae; genus Phyllostomus; species Phyllostomus hastatus. Next base: position 29,672,958 of record NW_025334013.1, read on the forward strand.
ACGGATCGGAGACAGGTGCTCAGCGAGGCTGACAGAGGCTGAAAGCAATATCAGTAATGGCCCCCGAGGCCCCTCTGGGGATGCCAGGCAGGAACGTGGCGGGGGGGGGGGGGGCTGACTCTTCAGTGCAGCCAGCCTGCTTTCCCTTCCAGGCTGGGCACTGTCTTCCGTCAAACTCGGGGCTCTGTGCTCCCTTCCTAACCCCCAGCCAGGGTCAGGGTGGTTCTGAGTCTCCGCACACCTGTCTCTCCCTCCCTCCTGTCCCTTCCAGGTAGCCCTCCACCTCCCGCCTCGGCCTCCTGGATCTTGTCTGAATTGTGCAGCCTCCCTCAGACTGCAGTGGCCAGAACCGGGCACTCCCGTGGGAGCACCGGCCAGGCGGATGGGCTCCTGCTTTCCCTCCGCTGGTTCCCAAGGGAAGGCTGTTTGCCAAGGGGCAGAGGCCAGCCCGGGACTTACGAAGATGATAACCGGAGAGATGAAGCGCCAGCAGATCTGGAAGAAGAAGGGCGGCGGGAATCCCAGCATCATCTCGATGTCCTGGAAGTAGTTCCGGTGGCCTGGAGAGAGGGGTGTAAGTGGGCTGGGCAGCCCAAGGCTGGGGCTGGGGAGGCCATGGATGCCGGGCACTTACCATAGATGTACATGATGGACACACACATGATGCAGGAGATGACGACCAAGGAGAAGCTGGCCGCATAGTTGTCCATGAGCAGCAGCCAGTAGATGCCAGCCTGCGGGCCAGGGGGCAGCTGAGTCAGGGGCGCTGTGGCTAAGCTCCCAGCCCCGCTATTCCCTCGTGCCCTGGCACCTCCAGCCCAGCCTTCCCCTCAGCTCTTACTTGGCTGGTGAGGGGGATGCCCAGCAGGAAGCCAGCCACGGCCACGCCCAAGGTCACATAGGTCTTTTTCTGCAGGATCCACTCATTCCCCACCTCATCCACAATGGCTGTCACCAGTGTCTCTAGGAGGCAGAACTGCAGGATACGGCCATCAGAGCAGGGCCCTGACCTCCGCTCCCTCCCTCCCCTCCCCAGTCCCGCACATTGTACCTGGGTGCCCAGCCCCAGCAAGATGAGCATGAAGAAGAAGAGCAGGGACCAGAGCGGGGAGATGGGCAGCAGTGTGAGGGCCTCTGGGTACGCCACGAAGGCCAGGCCAGGGCCGTGGTCTGCCACGCGGGAAACGTCCACACCCAGGTGATTGGCCATGAAGCCCAGGATGGAGAAGATGACAAAGCCAGCATAGACGCTGGTGGCACAGTTAGTGATGCTGATGATGACGCTGTCCCTGATGGGGAAAAACAGGCCAAGTTCAGGGCGTGTGGCTTGCTTCCCTCTGCCCGGTTTGGGCCAGGAGAGGACTTGAGACAGGGAAAGTTCTAGGAACGAAGGTGTCCTCAACCTCTTTTCTGATCCACGTTGGCCCTTTTTAAGCGGGCAGGAGGCTCCTGAGTCCTCGAAGATCCCTGGGACATCACTGTCCCCACCCCCTCTTGTCTCTCCTGCCAAGGCTCTCTCCATCCTCCGATGACCCCGTCCAGATCCGGGGTTCCCAGGACCTCAAGGCTGGAGGGGGGAGGGGGCCCTGGTGGGCCAGGAGCTGCCCTGGCCTGGTGGTACGAGGGAGCCGGGCCAGGCTGTGGGGAGGGCAGGGGATGGGGCAGGCACTGGGCTGGCGGGGCGGGAGGGGGGGGTGTCGCACCGGTAGCAGTTGTTGTGGAACTTGTTGTAGGAAGCCATGGTGATGAGGCCTCCCCACGCACAGCCCAGGGAGTAGAAGATCTGGGAGGCCGCGTCCCCCCACACCTGTGAAACGGGGGAGGCCAGAGGGGAACAGTGGTCAGAGGCAGGCGCCTCTCTGTCCCTCCCCTCCCCCCACCCCCGTCCCTTCCAGGTTGCCCTCCCCACCCCACCTTGGCCTCCAGGATCTTGTCCCACTGTGGGGTCAGGTAGTACATGATGCCCGTGAAGGCTCCTTCCAGGGTTACGCCGCGGACGAAGAGGATGGTCAGCACCACGTAGGGAAACGTGGCCGTGAAGTACACCACCTGCGTGAGACGGGCCCCTGGACACCTCTGCGCTCTTCCCGCCCCGGGCCCCCAGCCGCCACTCATCCCCTCCCGTGGCCATCCATCACCCCTCCACACACACACACACACACACACACCCCAGCCAGGGGAGGCAGGGCCTTCCTGGGCGGCACAGACCCCGTCAGGGGAAGGGTGCTTACTTTCCCTGAAGACTTGACCCCGCGGATGAGGCAGAGGAACACAACCACCCATGAGACGCCGAGGCAGCCGAGGAGGGGCAGCCTCACTTCCCCAAAGTCCCCGATGTCATTCGACAGCTTCAGCACGTAGAGCCTGGGGAAGGGGATGCATTGTCACTGAGCGCCAGCCCCCATGCCCGGCAACAAATTCCCGAGGTCCAGGGCCCAGCCTGGCAGCCCCCTTTTTCCTCATAAGGTACTAGGAGCCCCCTCGAGAGATGGGAGCCACTGTGGGGCTCCAGCTCTCTCTGTCCGCTGCCCCCAGGGGGTCCACTGCTTGCAGCCTCTCCCAGGACCCCCAGAGGCTCCTGGGGGCCATACCCCAGGCCTGAGCCAGACCTTCTGAGCCCGAGGTATGGAGGTCTCTCTGCCCCCACTCAGGCCCACCACTGACTCTTGTGCATTTCCCCATTCAGTCATGCCCTCTCCTCTAGACCAGACACATCCTATCAAGTGTCACCTCCTCCAGGAAGCCTTCTGGGAGCTTTTCATCCACATTAGTCTTCTCCATCTCTGATGAGCCGAGGCAGGCAGCAGAGTGCCGAGTAAACACCAGAGGCCCAGGGCACTCAGGCCAAGTCCGCCCCTGGCCCCCCGAAGACACACATGCACGGCTCTGTCTGGAGCACTGAGCCACGCCAGCTGTGCCCTTTCAGTCACCTGGACATTTCTGTGCACACACGGGTGTGTGAGCTGTGAAGTGACACAGGGCCTGCGTTTAGAAAGGACTAGTGTTTAGTTCAGTGCTCTGTCACTGCCACCTTGAAATTCCTAATGCACTTGAATAAGGGCCTTCATATTTTCATTTTGCCCCGGGCCCACAAGTTATGCAGCGGGGTGTGTCAACATGGCTCCCCCTTTCCTCGCTTCCTTCAGGTCTCTGCTCAGGTGTCCTCTTTGCCAAGCGGCCTTTTCTAGCTACACTGCTTAAAATTGCAGCCCTGGCCTAGGCCCAGCCCTTCTTACTCCCTTCTTTGTTGTATTTGACTCCACAGCCCGTGTCTCCTCCTGTCACACTATGAATGTGACCTCTCGATGTTGTCAGTCATCTGTCCACTCTGAAGGCAGGGCTTTTTGTCTCTGTTCACTGACACGTCCCCCAGTACCTAGCACGGTGCCTGGCACAGAGTGGTGCCCAGTCAATGTTTGTTGAATGAATGGATGAACATTATAGTAAGAGAATTGGGACGTAAAAAGGGGAAACCTAGTGGGAGACCGCTGTGGTTGGTACAGTTGTCCAGGCTAAAAATGATGAGCAAAGACAAGCTCTTGAGCCTCAGTTTCCTCATCTGTACAATGGGTACAATGTTAACACCAGTCCAGAATAATTTGTAGATAAATTTAGGTAAATACAGCCTCCCTTTTTTCTCCTCTTACAATTACGACCTCTCAGCATAACTTATTCTTAGGTATTCTCATCTTTTTCCCCCCAAAATCAGTTCTCAAACTGATTGGCAGCATTTTTACTACCTTGTGATGAGAAGTTACTCCCGTACTTCAGGAGACAACGTTGCCAGGCCTGGGATTTGGTACTTGGTTGGCCAGTGGGCCTGTTAGACTTATAACTTTGGTCGACTTCCTCTCCGCCTTGTCTTCCCCCAGGTGGCCCTTCACACCGGGACCTGCAGGGGCGCTGCCCGACACATCCCTCTCCTGCCAAAAGCCTCCCACAGCTGAGGTTCATTAAACTGGCATCAGAGCCAGGCCCTGGGCTACCGCCCTCCACCCTCCAGGCTCTCTGTTGTCTGAGGAGCCAAAGACAACGGGGGCGGGCGAGAGAGGCTCAGGAGCTGTGGGACTGCCAAGGAGGGGTTCCTGGTCCCCTTCAGAAGTGCTTTCCAATCTTTTTTTCTTTGAGGCACATAGAAAAAAATATTTTTGGCTCACTGGGATGAACGGACAAATCACTCAAACTTGAAGGCAATTAGGCTGGGGACTCCGGGCTGCCTAGACCCTGCCTGACAAAGGGCACATCTGGTTGAAAAGCTCTGCCCACTGGAATAGCCAGGGGGTCCTTCTCTTGTGCTGCGAGTACTCGGAGCCCCTTCAAACACCAGCACGCAAAGTGAAGAACTGATTTCTTGTTCAAAAGATTTTTTAACCTTAATTATATAAGTTAAACTGATAGTGCTTTATACTACCTTTTAATACAATACTAGGGATTAGAGAGTTTGGAAGGTTGACCTGGAAACCAAATAATGGGTTTGATTTTCACTTTTATGGCACCATGTTTAGTTTGGGTTTTTTTTTTTCTTTGTTTGTTTTGCTTAGGACTAGTGCTGTTGCAATCAAACACTTATCTAAAAACTCTTGGCATTCAACATAGGTACAAATTGTTTCTTAACGCAGAGAATCTCTGGAATAATTCTGGGTTAGCTGTAGGTTTCCCGAACCACATGGTATCTGCCTCGAGAACAGCACATCCTAATTCCTGTCTGTGCGTCTCCAGCAGTGGCGGTCACTGTGCCTATGGAGCGCCTGTCACTGTCCTTCGTGATTTATGCTCATCATCTCGGTCAGCTTCACAGCAACAAGGTAGGTGCTGTGAGCGCCCCCAGTTAATGGATGGACAGCTGGGGCTTAGAGAGGCTCCATGGCTTCCCAAAGCCACACAGCTGGTAAATGGCAGAGCCAGGGTTTAAATGAGGCCTATGTGACCCCGGAGCTGCCGTGCAGACACTGGGAGAGGACACTGAAATCCGAGTCCCACTGGGTGTTGGGTGCCGTGCTAGTCACCGCAGGGACCTGCAGGCAGGGAGGAGTCAGGCCAGCGCAGAGAGGACTGTAAAACAGGACTAAGTAATCGGTGAGGGAGGGAGCCCTGTGGGCCAGAGGGTGAGCAGGAGGCTGGAGGGGCCCAGAAATCTGCCCTCCGGGCTCCTCTCACTTTAGAGCAGTTGTTTAATCTTTCTTTGGACTTGCTTTCCCCCGTTGTAACATGGGACTATTTTCTAATTTCTGCACAAGCTGGTTCATGGTGCTGTTGTGGGCCTCCAATGAGGTCATGCAGCTTCCCAACAGGCACTGCAGCGTGTGGACCAAGGACACCTGCCCAGTGTCATTGGACTGATTCCCGCCAGACGCCAGGTGCTAGGCACCTGGCACGGGGGAGCCTGATGGGGCTCGAGCACAGGTGCTGACACAGCAGTGCTGCCTCGGTAGTTCCTTAACCTCTGACCTTCGGTCTCAGTCTGAAAAACTGGGATGGTGACATTATGAGATAACAAGCCTGGCACATAGTAGATGCCCAAGAAATGGGGGTGCTCACTCCTCCCCTCCTTTCCAAGCCAGACTGGGCAGCCCTCCCAAGGGTCATTTTCCCAGGCTCTCCAGAAGGGGGCAGCAGGGAGACATCCTGCAGGCCAGGACTCCCGCCTGTGGCCACAGCTGGGTAGGCAGGCCAGGCCCAGCCCTGGCTGAGAAGTAGAGTTCAACCTGCCACCCAGTGGGCACCCCCACCCATGACCAGTTTCCTTCTTCCCCTCTGATTGCACTGGATAAAGTCCCCAGAGCTCTGCCCTGGACGGCCTTACCAGGCTGGGGCTCCCTGGCAGACAGCCCCCTGGCAAGCTCTTCTGGAACATCCCTGGAGGTGTGGGTGGGGCTTTGTGCATCTGGGAGCTTCTGGGGAGGTTCACCCCCAGTCTAGGACAGGTTGCCCAGCCCCCACCATGCCTTAAATGCAGTAGAATACATAAGTGGTACTTCTTTGCTTAGTTCCCCCATCAGATGTGAGCTCCGTGAGGGTGACGTCTGTGTGTCTTGCCGCCCTTTCTGTCTCCCCTCCGAGTGCAGTGCTGGGTACCTGGGGGTGTTCAGGAAATGACCTGTCCACTGATTGAGTCTGCCTGCTGTCCACACAGTGAGCCCTCCACCCCAGGTGAACCTCTTAGCCTCTCTGAATGTCTACGGCCCAGTGGGGACGCTGGGCCCGCAGTGTGTGAGCCCCGGCACTGGGCTTAGAGGATGTCAACTTGCTAGGACTTCAAGTGTCCCTGGGGTCTCGGCCATCTGTCCAAGGCTCTCATCCCCTAGTGCAGAAAGCCTCAAGCCTTAGCCTGGCCTAGGCACCCCTGTACCATGTGATGCCCACTGGCTTCTACTGGCTAACACTCAGTGTCCCTCCTGCCCCAACCCCAGCTCCAGTTTGCCATCTCCTGGCCTCTGTGGACCTGCTCCTGTCTCTCGAAATCCCTTCTCTCCCTCTCCCCCCTCCCCGCTCCTCTGAGAAGCCTTCTTCTGTTGGGACTGACTGCTACCCCTTGTGCCCCCATCATAGCCCTGCGCCTACCTGCACCGAAGCACCTGCCCCTGCTGTGATTAGCTACCTGTCTCCCCGCTGGATGGGGGCCTTGTAAGGCCAGTGCTCCCTCTCAGGGCAGGAGCCCTAGGCCATTCACATCCATGGGCACACGAGGCCTGGTGGAGCTATGCAGTGAATGTTTGTGGAGTGAACGAATGAGGCTTACGCACCAGCCCCCAAAGCCCTCTGCCCAGGTGCTCCCCAGCAGGACATGGGGATTTCCTCCAGGGTGTCCCGCTGTGCCCTCACCCCCACCCGGGTGGGACTAGGTATTCCAGAACGCCTCCAGCAGCAGCTGCCCTTCAGCCAGTTCTGAGACTCCAGTCTCTGCGGCAGCAGAGCACAGCGGCAACAGGCTGTGTTTTCTAGCACAGCTGGAGAATGACAACCCCAAGCTTGGGAAACTTCCATGGCCCCTGCACTCTGCGGTGTTCAATCTAAGCTCAATTCTTGTAAGTTCTCCGGGAAGGCTGGTGCTCCCTCCGAGGCCACCTTCAGACTCACATCCTTGTCACTCCCACCAGAACGGGCTCCTCTCAGTCTCAAGACTGGCTGTCGCTCATCCGGGCCGCAGGGCCTCTGCCATACTGTTCCTCTCACCAGGAAGCCCCCCCTCTTTCCCCGACACTCCTCTGCAGACTTGCCTGACCGCTCCTTCACAAGGATGCCCCAAGCCGCTTGTCCCCCACCGTTCTCTGGTGTGCTAGCCTGTTCTGAACAGGCTGTGTACTCTGGGGCCTCACCTCCAGTACTCCTCGCTGGGGCTGGTCCTCTGGAGCGTGCGGTTGAGCAGATGGGAGGCGTTGCTGGGCAGGGCAGCGGACTGCGAGCCATTGGTGAGGTTGGAGGCGTCCAGCACACCGGCGCAGTCGGGGGAGTTCCAGGGGTTGTTGCAGTAGGCCCAGGGCAGCACGTGCGTCATGGAGGAGAAGAAGTAGTAGAAGGCGATGCAGATGACCACGTTGTAGTAGATGCCGATGTACGTAGACACCACCATCATGCCATAGCCCACACCTGGCCGGGGGCAAGGACAGCAGCAGCCTCACACATCTCGCTGAAGGGGGCGAGCTTAATTTTAAAGGGCCCACGGGGCAGGCTTTCATGGAAGGCCACAGAAGGGACAGGTCAAGGCCTTGGCAAGGGCAGGTGGCGGGGGGGGGGAGTGAAGAGGTTTTGTGTATCGATGTGGTAGGAGGGAAGGGTGGAGGCCAAGCAAACACGGACCCCAGCATGTGTCCATGGCCTTGGCCATTGATGTGAGGCACGGGTCAGCCCCAGGGCTCCAGCGCAGTTGGCAGTGTTTGTGCAGATGGGTGAGCCTGCACAGCCCCCAAAGGCCCGTGTGTGTGTGTGTGTGTGTGTGTGTGTGTGTGTGTGTGTGTATTTTACCCAGTGCTCACCTTTGAACATGGGGCTGATCCTCCAGACCCCCAAGCAGCCCTGACTTGCGAACTGGCCGAAGGAGAGCTCCATGAAGAAGAGAGGGATCCCGCAGAAGATCAGCATGATGAAGTAGGGGAACATGAAGGCTCCTGGCGGGCAGGGAGAGGGCCGGCTCAGGGGCAGCCTGGCAGGGGTCCCTCCCTCTTCCTGCTTCCGATGGAACAGCCAGACCATTGTGATGGACTAGGACCCAAGGAGCGTGTGCACGCACTGAGCGGGAGCCTGGGTCTGAGGCACACTCCCCATGGCCTGTCTTTGATCTTGACAGAGGTCCCAGAAAGTCTGCTCTGAGCAGAACCCGAGCCCCAGAGCCACCATGTTTTAGTGGGATTTGATGGATTAGTTACTGGGACTCTCAAATGTCCCTGAACTATTTGGGCGGGGGGAGGGGTTATTAAAACACAGGGGATAGAAGACAGGGTAAATTGGGAGGTTTGGGGTGCTTTTCTCCACCTCTCCTCACCTGGAGGGAGCAGGCTGCCAGGTCAGGCACAAACAGCAGGCCGCCAGGGCCAGGGGTGGCCTGTGCCTTGGGCAAAGGGCATCTAAGCCAGGGATGGGGCCAGAGGAGACCAGGGCCAGAGGCCAGCCTGCCTGGAGTGAATCTGTGGCAGGGAGGGGCTGGCCCGGGCCCTGATGGGTGGGCTCTATCCGAGTGGGGAGTCCCTGCCCTGTGCCCGCTGGGTACCTCCCCCGTTGCGATAGCAGAGGTATGGGAAGCGCCAGACATTGCCCAGGCCCACGGCATAGCCCACGCTCGTCAGTACAAACTCGATCTGGTTGCCCCAGTTGCCCCGTTTGAGGTTCTGGTCCCTCTTGGTGGCCTCGCTGGGCACAGCACCATTCTGTGGGGACAGGAAAGAAGCTACCATCAGCAAGGCATTTGTGCTTCCGTGCCTGATCCTCCGTTCATCCCCCAGTGGGGACACCATGGACCCTGCAAGTTCCCACCCCCGACACTGGGCTTCCCCTCTGCTGGCAGGAGCCACAGGCAGGCCTGGCAGAAGAGGGGAGCAGGGGGAGCCACTGCCAGAGGGCATCGAGTGGGGCCACCCTCACCAGCCCCTGAGCACCCCATGCTGGGGTCACCAGTCCACCTGAGGAGCTACTTCCAATATCTAACAGGTGAGACCCTGAGAGGGAGCTAGAGTCGAGAGCACCCCAGCCCCAGACCCTCCAAAACCGCCCCTGTCCCCTCTGGGTGAGGATCTGGGAATAGCTGAGCTTCATACCAAGCAGCCAAGTCAGGCTGGGCACAAAGGGGCCTGTGTCCAGATGGCCCCCCCCACCCGTCACCACTGCATTGCCAGGCTGAGCACGCTGCCCACGACAGGCGGCTGCTGAGGAAGGCATGCTGGACCCCTCCCCCAGCCGAAGCCTTTTTCCTGGGTGGGCAGGGCTGGAGGGTGAGGACAGAGGGGAGCAACTGCGCTGGGCCAGACCTGGGGAGGGCATTCGGGGACTTGGGATGGGAGAGCCGGTGGAGCCCTCTGTACTGCCTGTGGCTGGGGAGGGGCCCTGGGGAAGCTGACCTGAGCTGGGTGGTGCTGGCCATGTGCTGGGGGAGGAGACCAGAGTCGTAGGCACCACGCCAGACTTGGAGGACAGACTCTGCTAGGGGAAACAGAGGGCATGACTCCAGGAAAGGGTCTCTGAGCTGAGAGGGGGAAGCTGTGGAGGAGGGGGCTGGTCAGGGGCGGCTGACGAGGGGACTTGCCCCAAGGGAAGGATGCCACACCTGCCTGGGGAGCTAGCCGCAGGCCTGGGCCGGGCCGAGGTCTCACTGAGGGCTGCCCCTTCGGGAGCCCTGCCACCACAGCTGGAACTGGCCGCGCAAGACCCTTTCTAAGTGTGAATGCGCTCTCCCTATGCCATGGCCTTCCCCCCCCCCGTCCCCCCCCCCACCAGGAGGTCAAGCCACCTTGAGCCAGAGCCTGAGGAGTTAGAAGGGGTCTCAGTGAGAGACATAGGGACCCCAAGAGTCACTAGCAGAGAAGCACAGAGTCCCTGAGTGACAGAGACAGCCTCACAGAGATGGGCTGCTCTGAGAGAAACAGGCAGGAGTGCCTGGAGGACGCCCAAGATCAGGGACAGAGCAGTGTGGCCTCTGAGGAAGACCGGCAGTGACACGGACCCTCAGTTTGAAAGAGACATATTCAAGGACAACTGTCACGCTGGCCAATAAACAAAGAGGCCCGGTGCTCTGAACTGCTGTCGGACCCTGACACCGACTGACAGAGGCAGACAGGAGGGGTGGCTTCATGGGGACCGGGGCCTTCCGGAAAGGTGCCGGGGGTGCAGGACCGGCAGGCCCCTGTGCCCGGCGGGGGCCCCAGCTGGGCGTCCCTTGCACTGGGCACATCCGGTCCCTCCGGGGTTGCGCACCACGGGCACTAGAGTGCAGGTCCACTTGTGGAGCGACTGCCCCGCGCGCCCGATCCAGCACGGTCCCCGGCAGAGGCGCGGACCCTCACGCCCTTTTGGGAGGCTTGGGGCACAGCCCTGGGAACTGTGGGATCTCCTTCAAGAAGCAGCCAGAGCAACTGGCAGGCTGACAGAGCCGGTGTTCATTCACTCATTGATTCATTCATGCCACCAGGGAGATGCACTCACAGCTGCTGGGTGCCAGGCCTGGACCAGGCACCAGGAATTCACCAGTAAACAGACACGCCACCCACTCCGAGCTAGAAGTCTAGTGAGCCATCGATGAAATACGCAAATACGTAATTTTTATATGCAACTGCAACCTGGCCACAGTGGGACATTCCCCACGCTACAGGAACACAGGGGAGGACAGGGGGTGAGGTGGGGCAGGGTGAGGCCAGGGACGGCCACCCTGAGGCGGCAGCTTGGAGGCCCGCTTGGCTGCGGGTGACGGTGGCTCTCGGCCCAAGCGTGCCCTCTGTGACAGACAGGCCCGTAAGCCTGTCACCACCTCCCAGGGCCTCCTTTGGGACCGGCCTGGCAATACCGCAGGGTCAGGGAGGCTTTTTTTCAGAGGGTGTGGGGCCTGCTTGGGGTGGTTTATCCATCCCCAAACAAATCCCAGCAAACAGGGCTCCTATATACCGACCCTACAATAACAGTTTCATTCTGTCGAGGCCTGTTTACTCAGGGGCACAATGGGGGATTGTGGCAGCTGCAGGGTGCATGGGTGGGGTCACCGAGCAGCGGTCACAGCTGTAAGAGAGACAACTGAGGGCCCAGGGTGGCCTCACAGGCAGGGCAAGGGCAAGGGCAAGGCCCCCGGCAGACCGAAAATACCCAAGGCTTGAAGCCTGAGGCCTCTGCCGGCCCCAGTCCCCACAACCAAGTGCGGCGGGAGCAGCCTTGGATCTCTGTGGCCTGCTCCTTCCCTGGCATGGAGGGGACTGTGAGGGTGGTGATGCCCCCAGCCACACGCCGTGGGCAGCTGCTGGATGGAGCCCTCAAGAGCCAGTGCACCCAGTTAATGAGCAGCACGGTGCTGAGCATGTGCTGACCAGTTCAGCTGTGCCAGGTGCCCCTCGGGGAGGCTGGAGCCCCCAGGACAGGGGCCTGGGGCTAGGGGTGGGGGTGGTGCTCTGGCAGGAAGTGTCCCACAATAGGGGTCTGCTGTGTGGAAGGAGCTGGAGGTCTGTGAAATGACACAGGGCAAGTGGTGCAAGAAGCTCCCATCAGAAGCAGCGCTGAGTCTGTTCTCCGGCCCTGGGCCTCAGCACCGTGGTGCCCCAACAGCTGCTGCTGTGGATGCGGTGCCTGGCCGTGGAAGCCTTGCCCGCAGCAAGGCCTCTGCTTCAGTCCCAGCACAAGCCACCTGGACTGTTCAGGTGTCTTGTCTGGTGAGGGTTTCGTCCTCAGTGGAGGACAGAGCAAGTCCACCTTTCTCCAAGAACGTAAGAGAAAAGGATCTCTAAAGTGCACTGGGCCAGATGAGGGGGCGGGGGGGGGGGGAGTTCCCAGAACTCCCCTTCCCTTCCTTCTCCAGAACCCCCTCTGGGGACTTCCTGCCATTTCCTTCCCTGCTAGCGAGTGCGTGGCTGGTGAGCCTTTTTCAAGGCTGCACAGCTTTTACCTCCTTGTATAATCTTCCCAATCTAAACCTCTCATTTTCTCACCTGCTGGGTAGACAGCTGTGCCGCTGTTATTTACTGTCATTGAAGTGGCCGCCATCTCTGAAGTGGCCCACGAAAGGACACCTCTGTGCTCATGGTTTGCCCCAGACTGGGGGCCTGGCTGCCTGACCCGGCTCTGCGCCCCTCCTGCCCGCCAGCTGTCTCCCCCTGCCTGCCCGCCAGCGCTCTCCCTTCCTCCCTTGCTTACACCTTGGTGGTGAATTAAACCCTAGCTGTCTGGGGGGCCCTCTGGGTGGGCACTTTTCCCCCTCAGGGTTCTTGGACAGCCCCCACCTTCACGCCTGACTCCCCCAGCATCGGCCTGGTGGGTGGTCTCCAGCATGAGGACCACCTGGCCTTAGAACTAAGCTCCCCCAAGCCAGGCAGAATGTAGGCTTTGGTGCTCTCTTTCTGAAGTGACCCCCACCATACATACACATACAGCAGACCCTCAAATGCCCCTTCCCCAGAGAAACAGTCATCGAGGCAGAAGTGTCCTTCCCTGCAAGGGACTGGTGGCCTGTCTTGGGTTAACAACCACCCACCCCAACCAGGCACTTACAGAAGTCCTTCCCTCAGCCCTCCGCCCGGCCATTCACTGCTCCGGATGAGCTTCTGGGATTAAGCCTGTTTAGCTTAGAGGGCAGAATCTGGGTTTCCCACTGTGTCCCGGGCTCAGCAGGACGCAACCCGCACCAGGGGTTAGAACTCTGGCATTCTATTCTGCAGCCTGACCCCCCAGTGATCCTGGGCAAGTCACTGCCACGCTCGGCATCTCGGCATCCTTATCTGTGAAACTGGGGGGGGGCGGGGTGGGGGGAGACGAGGCAACCTCAGCAGACCTAGTCTTCTGCAGCTCCGACTTGCCTGGAATTTTGCTATTTCTGACTCTCTCCTGTGTTTTCCTTTAGTTCCCACTAGCTTTCTTGACGACTTTTCAAAATGTTATTGCTTTTCTTTCTGATTATAAAAGCATTATAAGCTTATCACACACACATGAATTGGACATGACAGAAAAGCTTAAAAGAGGAAACAGCTGCAAAGCCCGATCGCAGAGGGGACCACCACCTCCACAGGACGGACCCATCCTGTCTCTGTGCACGACTCAGAGACAACCCCGACTTCTGCCCTGGGCCGCAGCTCTGCGCTGGCTCCTGACTCCCGCCCGGCTAGATCAGTGTCCACTGGATATTTTTGTGAATTGTGAGCTCCCTCCTCCTGCTCTCGGTGGACACTGAGGAATCCTGGAGCTGCCTGGCTGGGCGGGCCCCCTGGGACCCAGCAGGCTGCTTGTTTGGGATTCTGCAGCTCCAGTATTTGCTCATGGGATGAAGTCCATCCAAGACAAACTTTATGGAGGAGAAGGGCAAGACCCTACATCCCAGACTGACCTTGAGCCAAATCCAGATCACTGGCAACCTTCTCTGAGCCCCAGGGGGAAGTGTAAGTGGAACAGACATTACGGTAATTTGTGGCTGCCTCAGAAGAACTCGTGACCTCCTCACACCCCTCAGTTCTTATTCCCTAAGTTCTCCCCCATCAGTCCAGGGGCCCGGCTGGCCTTTGGGTAGTACCTGTCCTGCAATGATGGGACCTACCGTCCTTTGCCCGGCCTCTCTTATCCAGACGTGGGAAAGAGTCGGGGTCACAGCCAGAGGAGCAGGACCGTGGAAAAATGTATCTCAGGCCCAGTCAGTGCACAGGGGCGATTAGTGCCTCCTGCCTCAAGGAAACCCTCAGCATAACCTCTGGGCACCTACCAGGCGTGCAGGCCCTTGTGTAACAGGTGAGAGATGCACAGCTATGCCTTGTGCTATTCCACCCAGAGTCACGACCGGCAGAGACCTGCCAGTTTTGCGAAGAGCAGACGGAAGACACATCCCCCCAGGCATGCCAGGCTCTGCTCCAGGCCTTGGGGAGCAGGAATAGGGGACACTGGGTGGGCCCTACCTCTGCCTCAGAGAAGCCCAGCAGCCTGCCCCTTGCTGCGGCAGCTGTGGGCAGTCTCCACCCCAGCTGGTTGGCAGTGGGCTGGCACTCTGACAGTGGCTTTGGTTTTTGACCCTGGCAGTCCTGGGATCATTGGGCAGCTCTGCATAATGCTTCTCCCCAAACTAACCCACATGTCTCCGGAGGACATTCCTTCTCTTGCCTTCTGAGGGTCAAGTTAGCGTGCCCTACAGGTGGAGGGTGGCTTTCCTGGTCCTCTCATCTTTGTTGTCAACAGCCCCATAGCGCCTGACAGCCCTGCCCATCCCTAGCTTCCAGGGACGATGGCACACTAGCACCCACCCCACCCGGGCACTTGCCCTGGACACTAGTGAATGTTCCTTGGGGTCTCTCTCCTTCTAGCTGAGAGTCTCGCCGGGTCCCCTTCCCCCACCCTCACTGCTGAGTCCATGTACCATGTCCCCCTGCTCCCTCACCCTCTCTCCCCATAGGAGTAACTGCCGTGGCAGACAATGGGGCTGTATTGATTAGTACAATTCCTGGGCACCTCCGGTCTGTCTCCCCGGGAGCTAGGACAATGCAGCTTTGATACACAGAGCAGATTCTCAGCAGGTCCTTGGGCTGGGGGAGCCCTCACACCCCCACTCTCCTCCCCCGTGCCCCCACCACACAGCTAACTCTTCCTGCACTCCTTTGCACAGTTGCAACTTTCTGGGTCACTTTGGCTGGTGTCTGTCTCACTCGCTGGCCGTGCCTGCCCCTCCCTGGCACAGATCACTCGGCCCCTCTCCCCACCCCCAGCCCAGCCGCCCAGACTGCCTGGCACCAGGGAGAGGGCTCAACCTTCTGGAAGGTGACTGACCTGCTCTGGGGAGGAGGGGGCCACAGGTCCACCAGCTGCAGCCATCCCAGGTGAGCACTCGGAGAGGAGCGCAGCGCGTCTCGCTCATTCACACCTCTGCCAGCTCCAGACGGCACTGACGCATCCCCTGCCTCTCCCGCTGCCGGCTGGGCAGCGGCAATTACTTTCACCTCATCTCCTCCCGAAGCTCTGCCTACCCCCTCCCCGGGCCCTCCCCCTCCGGCCAGTCCCCATGCAGCCCAGCGAGGGTGCTCCAGAGCTAGAGGGAGGCATGGGGTTTGCTGTGTTTTTCCCTTGTTCCCAGCAAGTTACTGGAACAACGACAACACACACACACAGCCATAGAATGAGGCAGAGTGAGCTCAGGAGAGAATGAGAGGACGGTTCGCTCCTCTCCCCAAGCTGGGCCTTGGGGCCTGGCATTTGGTGGGCTCCTGGTAGGGTGGTCGGGTGCCACTGGGAGAGAGAAATGGTAAAGGGACAAGAAAAAGCAGGGTGCAGCCCACAGGGCACTACCAAAGCATCCAGACTTCTTAGAATGGGCTGGGGGATGCTGGGCCCTGGGGCTGTCTCCTCGCCCCAGACTTAGGGGTCCCCAACCAGGCAAGACCCCAGTAGGGGAATGTGATGACAGTGTGAGGAAGCTGTGCCCTAGTCAGCTGCACTTTCCTGGAAAAAAGAGAGCATTAAACCAGAGGATGGTCACCACAGAGTCCAGACAAAGGGGGCCACAGGCGAAGGACCTGTGGGGACTCGTCCTGCATTGCCCGGAACCTGAGGCGCTGCTCTGGGTGTGTGTGCTGTGCGCTGGGCACTGTCCCGCAGGAGTGGCCCTGACTGGGGCGGGGTGTGACTCACACCCACCCAGTCCCTCTCCTCTGAGGGACTGGCCACGTTCACGGGTCAGTCCCCGGCTGATGGTGAGATACCACGAGCCAGCGGGCAGGAAGCGGGGGTGCGTGCCCTGGTCCTGGGAAGGCATGGCTCTTTCTGGAAACTGATGGGCTGGCCAAGGGCCTGACCCATGGCAGGGTCTTAAGAAACATCCATCAGATGGGAGCGTGTCTGAGTTCCGATGTAAAGAACAGCTTCCTGCAAGTTTGGTGACTCTGAAGGGCACACGGTGGGACGCCATTGAAGTGAACAGGGCAGAGCTCTGCAGTCAGATGGGCCTGGGTTCAAACCCCGGCTCTGCCAGCTTCCCACCATATGTAACCCTGGGGAAGTCACCTAACGCAGCTGGTTTCGGTTTCTTCCTCTCTGAAATGGGGACACTAAAGCCCTGGCTGGGGAGCTCAGCAGCAGTCCCCAGCCTTTTGGGCAGCAGGAACTATTTTCATGGAAGACGGTTTTTCCGTGGAGGGAGCAAGGGCAGCAGGAGGGGCTCAGGCAGTAACTCGAGTAAAGTTCTGCTCATCTGCACCCCACCCCCCCAACCCTGTGGGTTGTGGTTCAATCCCCCGATCAGGGCACACATGAGAAGCAACCAATGCATAGAGAAGTGGAACAACAAATCAATGTTTCTCCCTCTTTTCCTCTCTCTCTCTCTCAAATAAAAAAATTAAAAAATAAAATAAATAAACAAATACAGTGGGGATAACGTCCACTCACTCTCCAAGCCAGTGAGCATCAGTCGCAGCGGCAGCGGCCCACGCGTGTTAGGTGCTGCCTGTGAGCTGGACAGCGTCCGGGCACTCTGCACACACAGCAGCCGGCAGAAGCGAGGCCTGTGTGGGTTCCTCTGGGAGGCTGATAATGTGGGTGTGATACTTTATCATTTCAATCTGAACATTTCACCTAAAATGTCATAGGGTGTGCTTGAGTGTGATAGTGTTATGTTACAGAATGATGTACTTATTATGCTTTTGTAACCAAAGATTGTGTAATAAACCAGGGGCGTTATTTGTGCCAGGCCCTGTGCGTCAACCCATTTATTTTGTCCTCCCAACAACCCCTCGAGGTAGGTACGCTTTCACCCCTGTGTCGGGGAGAAGAGGGACACTGGCCTGGGCCCAGGTGAGTACTCTAAGAACAGCCCTGGACCCCACTGACTCAGTCACTCACTGGGCTGGCCTCAGGCAGCCAGGTCCCCAGACATGCCCCTCTGACTTCCTGCAGACCCAGACTGAGGGCCAAAGCCCTGGCTGGGCCATTGGCTTCAGGAAGGCCCAGTCACCCATGATGCCCAAATGCTCACTTCCACCCAGGGTGGGCTCTGGGCTCTGGCTGCCCTGGCCTGGGCTGGGTGCCCAGAACAGGCAGCCCTGGCTGGATGGCTTTCTCTGGCCCTGGCCATGGGACAGGAGGCAGCGGCAGCCCAGCTGGGCCCTGGGCGTAATGAGGCCTCATTAGTGGGATCCAGCTGCTCCAGCCCCACTTAGGGAGGCCACCCCCCAGCCCCCACCTCTGACTTTTCTTAATAAGAGTGGGCATGTGTCCAGAGGGGCAAGGAGTCTAGGGGCTTTGTTGTGCCCTGTGACTCTGAGGGACAGTCCTGCTGAGCTGGGACTGCGACATGCTGGGGACGGGAGGAGGGCTGCAGGGAAGCTGCATGAGGGGAGGTGTGGGCACAGGACTGAGTAGGTGGTTTCCAGGGAGGGTGGCGAGGGGAAGGAGACCAAGAGGAAGGGATGGCAGGGTCCCAGGTCCAGAGAGGAAGGTTGGGCTTTATCCTTTGGATCTAGATATTGTCCATGTCATTGGGGAGGCGGGAGTTGCACATCTAGGATCACCTAGTTGATCATCTATGCTGTCCTGCCTAGGAGAGCACCTCCTTGGTGCTGGGCCTTACATAAAGAAAGCACCCACTACGTGCCATGTCCTGTGTTAGCCAAGTGCCCACCGTGAGCCAAGTCCAATCCTGGAAAACTACACAGTGTGCCAGGTCTGTGCTAGGAAAGCACTCACTGTGTGCCAGGACGTGTGTTGAGAGAGTGCCCACTGTGTGCCAAGTCCAATGCTGGGGGACTTCCCACTGTGTGCCAGGACCTGTGTTGAGAGACTATTCACTGTGTGTCAGCCCCATGCCAGTGAGCCCCTGTGGCTTGCTAGGTCCTGCACTAGGTGAGTGCCCCATGTGTGACAAACTCTGTGAGGGCTCAACACATGCCCAGCCCCGAGCAGGGTGAGTACCCACTGTATGCCTGGTGCTGCGCTAGATGAGTGCCCACTATGTGACAGGCTCTGTACAAAGGGAGTGGCCAATGGGTACCAAATTGGTACTAGTTAAGCCTTTGCCACATGCTGGGACTCATGCTAGATGCATGCCCAGAAGGTGATAGGCCTTTTACCAAAGGAGTGGCAATGTGTGCCAAGCCTGTGCTACTTGAGGACTTGCCACATGCCAGGACTTGGGCTGGGTGAGAACGTGTTGTGTGCCAGGCCCTGGGATGGATGCTGTAGACAAGAGGTATCCAAACCCTCATGTCCAGGCAGAACAGAACAGGTTGGGGTGGGGCAGCCCCAGGTAACATGAGGTGCTTGCAAAGCCTTCTGGGATAATTTAGATGCTCTGGCACCCAGGGCCCTAGCCCAGGTGACTCTGATCTTATTCAACACAAATCTTCCCAGTGAGAAGCAACCAGTGAGTTCTGGGGAGGGAACAGTGAAGCTCACCAAGGCCCAAGACACGGTATGAGCGAGGAATGGACATGGGGTGGGGATGGGGACTGAGTCAACTAGCTTATGAACTTGGTGTGAGGCTGCTGGGTGATGGCTGACCCTGTGGGGCTCTTTTGTCCTGGCCTCCTCTCCTCCAGCTCCCTGTTTTCTAAGCCCCAGGCAGCACCTCCACACGTGTACAGAGGTATGAGGTGTCCATGGAAGGACCACTCCACCCCGCCCCAATGCCCCTAAGCATCCCAGCTGCTCCCAGGCTTGGAGGCACCCTGGCCAGCTGGGGTTTTGCATGGCCTTGTCCTAGGAGCTGCTGAGGCGTGAGGGAGGCAGCTGAGCTGGCCTGGCAGAAACCATCTGGGCTGGGAGTGGGGGGAGGGACACGTGCAGCAGGCATGTGGGCCTGGGCACGTGCTGGGAAGTGGCTTGCTCCTCCATGGGGCACCTGCCACATGAAGAGCCGGGCAGAAGCTACAAGGATGACACAGGATGTCTGTGGATGCTAACGAGATCCAGGGGCCCCATGTTCTCACACCCAACCCAGAGCAAAGGGGGAAGGAAGTGAAGACACTGTCCTCACAGTGAGGCCCACTCCCTGCACACTGGGGCACAACTGGCAACAGAAGCCACCAACCTGGAATGGTCCATGTGGCCCTGGCTTACATGCACAGGGCCCTCAGCACCCTGTGTCCTGCCCCATCATGGCATCCAGAGAAGGGGCATGTCTGAAAGGAGCATCCTTAGCCATGTGTCCTTAGGGGAACATAGCACGTAATAAAGTGCCGGCTCAGCTACCTAGGTTAGCTAGGACAGATGGCGCTCCTCAAAGGCTGTATCCTAGAGACAAGCACTGAATGGAGGAGGCTTCAGTTCCAAAGTGGGGCCCGAAAATAGCAGAATAGTGTAGCCCAAGGTCATCAGCAAAAACTGAAAAAGAGGCAGGAATAGATTCTCAGCAACTATGGGGATGCCCAGGGGACAGATGCTATGAGCCTAAAATGAAGCAGCAGCGGGCAGAAGCCAAAGGGCAGAGGGCACGAGGAAACCAAGCCCCAGCTATCTTTAGGCACATCATGGTGCTGGGAACAGAGTTCCAAAACAGCATTCTCTTCCACAGACAGGCTAGCCTGCAGCTCCGGGATGCTCAGCTCTGGCAGGGACTCTGGGAGATTTTGATTCATGCTCCCTACGGCCCATGTGGGTCCCCAGTCTCTTCTGTTTGATTGCCTCAGTCTTTTCAGGGTCACCCCCAGGAAAGAAGGGCAGCCAGAGAGTACGCAGAGGGTTTCTCAGGTTTCACGGGGTTCAGAATCGTCAAGTAGGAAAGGGCAGAGCCATACCTCACTTCCTAGACAAGCCCATGGCAATTCCAAGACTTCTCTAGGAAAGCAGAGGCCTTTCTTGGTGCTATCACAACATCCACTCCTAGTAAGTGTTCAGGTCATGAGACCGCCACCTCTGCCTTACTCGGAGCCCCCAGAGTTCAGGATGGCTCAGAAACACTTTCAGAAGCTGGGTTCATTCAGACTTGTTCCAACCAGGAGGAGGCCAGACCTGACCAGGCCTGAGGGACACAATGGAGGGTCCCGAGCCTGTGGGCAAAAAAAGGGACCACACTTGGAACTTGACAAGCTCAGGGGAGGCCTACATGGAGGGCTCTGTCATGGGGAAAAACTCAGTTCTTCTTGCCGACACGGTAAAGAATTACAGGTCAGAAAGTCTATGAGCATACACAGGGTTTCTCGGTGATACCTTCTCATGGAAGAGAGTGGGCCTCGCTGAGGTGGGGGTAAAAGGCAAGAGCATCATGTCCTTTGTCTTGAAGACTTGTATCATTAGTGGGAAGGGGGTGAAGAAGTTACATATTGATTGACGGGTAAAGGTTGTCCAGCTTCCCTGGGAGACATGGCCACCCAAACATAGGTATGTGTGGGGGTCTGTTAGCCCAAATCTTGATCTGGCTCCACACCCCACTTGTTCGTCTTGTCATAAAACAGATGCATGACAAAAGGCAGTTAATTAAGTTGAGGCAGTTACCTAAAATTATTTATGGGCTCTTTCTGTAAGCCTTAGGGACCCCCTCAAAAAGGAGACAGGGACCAGAGACAGGCAATTAACCAAAGCTGTTTTATGGGCTTCTTCGCTGGGCGCTGTGGACCCCCTCCACTTCCCCCTTCTAGACCTTGGGATGAACACAGTTTCAAAGGCTCTCTATCGAGGATAGTGAAAACGATATATAGAATCTCAAGGTGTTAACATGGCATTTCTTGTGATGACCGGAACACCTGGCAACCTCGCTGGGCCAGGCTCAGGACTGCTGTGTTAGTGGGTAAGACAGGTCTCCTTCCTCTCCCTGCCCCGGTTTCCCATCTATCTTACCTAGCAGCTCGAAAAACACCAAGATCGGAAGTAACCACACGAGATGGTCTGAACATAAAAATTCCTAACTGAAAGTGGGTCACAGTGAGAAAGTAGTCACTTCCTGGGTCTGTAGCTTCCTTGACAAAGGTCAATCTTGATCTCAAGTGAGCCTGTCTATTGTCCTTTTGCATCTAAGCTAGAACACCTTTGAAATGCTAACCCCCTTTTCCAGAGGACTCAGGGCACCACCACCACACCACCGCACAAGACCACTCACTCGCACGACCCGACCACCGACCACTCTCTGTGATTGCTCGTTCCCGCACACGCTTCCCTGTGCTGTAAATGGGAATGATCCTGTACCCGCCGACCCCATCTCACTCCACGCAGTCTCAGAGACGTCCCTGCTTTGCGTTCCGCCAGCCTCCCTCCTCTACCACCAGCGAATTTCATGTCGCCTCCCCGTTTCATCTCTCCCGTTGACTGTAACATACAAAATAAGCTGCAAAACTGCCATTCTCCACGGAGCACCTCTCCATCTATTGAGATTTTGCTTCCCGGCAATTGTCATCAATTTGGTTTAAATAAACTCAGAAAAACTCCCTGCAGGTTTGGACGTTTTTTGTGATGACACTACCTAGGTAACCTCCTGCAAACCCTTGTTTGAGTGCCAGAAATCTTTGTTTTGGGAGGGCTCTGCAGAGACCCTAGGCCAATCGGTCCTTAAGTGGATGAGAAAGGAACTGCTGTGGGAAAGGGAGGCACTAAGGGAGGGCCTTGGTCAGAGACCAGCTTCCTCCCCCCGCGGTGCCCCAGTCTAGCTCATCCCTGAGACGCGATCCCAGGAGAGAAGATACCAGCACTGCCCTTGGGGTAGGATCTGGCACCTGTTCCCTGCTTCCTGCTGCCTGTGCCACCCTACTTGGTCCACCGGTGTGAGCGGAAGCCCTCCCCAGGCCCTGCTCCCGCCCCTGCTTTTCCAGGCGCCCACCGCCTCTCCTGTGCTCCGAGGCATTGGGCAAAGGAAGGGCCGTGGCTTGGGGAAGGGGGAGCGGCAGGTTTTCTGAGAGGCCTCAGGAGAGGATTTAAACAAAATGTGCTTTGTTACTTTTCAGACTGGGTAGTACAGAAAAAACAGCCAGGGTCAGAGGACCCCTTAATGAGCTCCTACTGAGCCGTCCCACCCCCCCCCAACCCCCGTGGCAGGCAGAGCTCTGGGGGGTGGGAAATGGGGTGGGGGGTCTCGGCCCCAGGGCCACCCCAGGGGTTCTGCTGTCCTCCCGACATGAGGAGCTGTAGCCTTCTCTCCAGGGTGTCTCTTGTGACCCCAGGAGAAGTGAGCCTCCTGCCTCCAGCGGGCTCTGTGGCGGAATCTGCCCCGCCATGGCTCCGGAGCTGTAGCGCCATGGAACCAGCCAGGTGGGGGCCTGCCTGCCCGGGCCTGGGCCAACCCTAGCACTCAGGAGCCCAGGCAGAACCAGACGTGGGGACCCACAGAACCTCCTCAGCTTTCCTGTTATAGGGCAAGCAGCCGGCCGCAGGCCCAGAGTGGACAGTGCTCATGCCCACCCCTCCCTCCGCAGTCTGGTCCCTGTACTCACCAGCATCCCTTTGGCACCTTTTCCCACCATGGTGGCAGTGGGCTGGGGGCTCTGGAGTCCCAGGCCACAATCACAGGCTCTGCTTCAGCACCTTTCAGGCCACAGACCTCAAGAGCTGTGGAGAGAGCGGAGCGCAGGGTGAGGATCTAGCCCGGGCAGGCCGAGGGAAGGCATGTGTGGCCCTCGGGGCTCTCTGGAACAGGTAGTGCAGGGCCCGGGACACCAGCTGGCAGGCCTCGCTTCCCTCCCACCTTGGCACCCCTCCGCCAGGCCACTTGCCATCTCGCTCCTTCCTCAGTGACCCTGGCTCGGCTGCTCCCTGGCTGTCCTGCTGACCCTTCCCCCGCAGTCCTTCGTCTCCAGCCTTCGTGCCCCAGGGGACAAAGGTCTATTTTTGACTCCAGATGCCCACTTTTATAAAAGATTTTAAAAAAAGAATACAAAACTGGACAGGCTCCAATTGTTTCATCGTTTGTGTGAATGGCTTCAGCCTTTCCCCCAAAGAGGGATTGGCGTGGATCCGCCACCCACCCCACCCAGGCAGCCAGAATGGTCTTTCCTCATCCCCGTGCCACTCAGCTCGGGTTCCAGGGCGACTGCGCTTGTTGTTATGTCACCAACGGGGACCATAGGCTCTGGCCATGCCAAACACACCGTGTGCGGGCATGTTTCCTCGCCCTCGTTCAGGCTGCCTCCCGCCTGCAACACCTCCCAACTCCAGGTGGAATTCCACAAGTCCTTTAAGACCAGGCATAAATGTGCCCTCTTCTCTGTAGCCTCTCCCTCACCCGAATGAACAAATTGCTTCCTCCTTTTTGTTTTGTACAGATATCTACTAGTGTCCTTACTGACTCATGGTAGACTAATTTGCCTTTAAGTCTGTCAACCATGAGTCCCTGGGTCCCCTGAGGGCTCGAATCTGTTTTATTTACCCCTTGGTGCCCAACACCAAGCACAGTGCTCAGCGTGCAGGCAGTGTAGGCTGCCCTGAAGGGAAGTGGGTAGGGCTGAGGCCCTGGAGCGAGGGTCAGCTGAGATCGTGTGGGATGCACACAAGAGGCGATTTGGGGCTGGTGAGCTGGAGGGGCAGCAGGCAAGGCCAGGCAGGTGTATACGGGTGTAATGTCAGGTGCAGATGGTAGAGGGCAGTTTCTGACAGGCCACAGGAGAGGAATCGACCTTCAGGGAGACTCGAAGAATTCTCTCATAGGAGAAAAACCTGGGTCAGATGGACAAGGACATTCAACCACCACAGGGCCTGGTCCCAGGAAGGATTGGGCTCAGCCTCTGGGGACTGCCCCACCCTCCCTCACAGCAGACTCTACTCCAAAGGTTGTTCTGTGCCACTCTGCCCCACCCATATCCATCTGGCAATGGCCATCTCTCACCCACAGGCCCAGGAAGTCTTTGGAAGGCTAAAGAGACCAAGGGAATAAACTCTTTGCCTATGCAAATCAGCCTTGGCTCTGCCCACCAGGTCTCCCACATAGCCTGCAGCAGGTGGGGATGAGATTTATAATCCTTTCCCTTTTGTCAGTCAGCCATGCTGGCCTCTCTACCTCTCCATGTGCCCTCCTAAAGAGGTCCTCATCTTTGGTTTTCTGGGGGCAGTCAGGAGATGGGTGCCACGCTCCCTTAAAGTCATACCCTTGCCCTCCTCACTCACCACACCCTTCCCTCCAAGCTGCAAGCTCTAGATTTGACTTCCCCAAAGCTGTCTCTCTTCAGCTGACAAACAGTAATGATGGTGATGACAGGAGTAACAGCAGATGGCACGAAGAACCACCTCATGGACTGGGAATTATGCCTTCTGGTCAGATGAGTAAGCTGAGGACCCTGCGCGCTGGAATGTAGGTGTGCTCTCACTCAGGATGTCCCAGAGCACCGAGTGCAAACACAGTCCACATCCTCAGCATGCTTACAGGTTCCCGTGGAAAAGGTGGCTTGGTGGATGCTCTAGAATGAGTTAAGTGTATAGATTTGCTGCTTCTCCAGCCTCTGCCATTTATGTTAAATGGCCCCATCCATCCATGCAAAAAGAACCAACCGAGTGGCATGACAGGCCTGGCCCTCTTCTAGATGTTGGAGATGCACATCACCCAGGCACCAGGCCGGCCCCTAACCCACCACTGACGAGTTCAGCATGTGATGAAGAGCTTGGGCTCTGGCACCTGGCAGCCCTGGGCTGGAATTCTGGCTCTGCCATTCACTGGGTTATGTGACTTCAAGCAAGTTACTTAACCCCTCTGAGCCTCAGTGTTGTCTGTCTGGAAGATGGGGCTAATAATCCTTTGTACATTCTGAAGTTTCTGCTTCATTTTTCACTTGACTACAAGTCCTCCACACTTCCCTCCCCTCCAATGCATTAATCTTCCCAAAGTCCCAAAGCTCTGATTTCCTCCAATAGTTCCCCACAGCCACCAGGATATGGCCTAAACTGTTTGTCAGGCATTTGAGGTTGGCTACAATTCATTTATTCCACAAATATTTATTTCAGGCTTCCTCTGGGCTAGACCTGTGCTAGCACCAGGAACTCATGGGTCTCTGCCTTCCTGCAGCTTATGGGATAGGGGGAATGAGTGAAACTGGTCTCCCAAATGTATATAATTAAAGACCGAGATAAAAGGTGTGAAGCAGAAAGATCCTTAAAGGGTGGGGGGCTGACCTTCTGTCTGAGAGTCACAGAGGGCTTCCCTGAGGAAATGATATTTGAGAGTCAGAGGGAGTTAATTTGGCAAAGTAGCAATAGTGAGGGAGGAAGAGGAAGAAAGATTTAAGCAAATGAAATAATGTAGGAAAGACCATAAGGTTGTGGCTCAGAGAGCCAGGGAGAAAGTGGCCAAACATGGACATAGACAGAGGAGCAGAGTCAGGGCTTTTGGGGCTTGGGTTTTAGTCTTTATCCTGAAGGTGACGGCACACACTGAAGGCTTAAAGCAGAGTTGTAATTGATGTGGAGCAACCGGCAGAATGTGCACTTGGAAAACATCACCCTAGGTGCAGTGTGGAGAAAGGGAAGAGAGGAAATCAATCAGGAACAGGCCAGGCCAGAGATGAGGGGGCTTGTTTAGGAAGGTGATGATGAGGTGGGGAAAGGTGTACAGATTTGAGAAAAATATGTACGATAACATTGGAAGGCGTTAGTGATGAATTGGACTTTGGGAATGAGGAATAAGGAAGGGTTTTTGGTTTCTGCTGGTGCAACAGGAGAAAGCCAGAGCCCACCCGAGAGACAGGAACACTGCTGGTGTGGAGCGGGGAGAGGATGGGCTGAGTCAGGCAAGTTGGGGTTGAGTTGCCTGTGAGCTACCCCAGGGTGGGTGGTGGGAGGGTAGTCACAGGACCCGCCCACCTTTAGTCTCACTGCTCAGTCTTTCCTCTCCCCTCCAAAGGGGACTGTCAGGTCAGTCAATTTTAAGGGTCCATCTGGGCCAAGCCCCTGCAGTCCTCTCTGGGGATGAAAAGGGGTCAGGCTCTTCCCCTGTCTTCAAGGACCTCACGTTTAAGAAAAAGACGGAGGGAGCATAATCTCCATTCAGTGTGATGGAGGGAATGCAGGGGCTGTGGGCGCAGAGAGGAGACCTTGATCTGCCTTGAGCCCAGATTGGTTACCAGGGCCACCTGCGGCCACGTGGGACTATCCATCATTCCCAGAGGGTTCTTGCTTCCATGCCTTTGCTCCTGTGGTTTCCTCTTCCTTGAGTGTCCTTGTCTCCATTCCCATCTGTATATATCCTATCCATCTTCAAAATGTCCCAATGCCTTTATCTTCAAGGAGCCTTTTTTTTTCTGCCTCCCAATTGCAATCTTTCTACTGTACGCCCAAAGCACGCTGTGTACATCTGTTTAAAACTCTTGTCACACAGTGTTGAGGCAGTTGCGTGTGTCCAAATCTGGTGCCCCAGCAGCCAGAGAGATCTCCCAGGCAGCGGTGTGATTCTTCCGTGTCCCTAGGGCTGGGCACTGATTGGTATCTCCGCAGTCGCAGTATATGCCAAGTAAGGGGCGTTTTCTCTGCGGTCCTTGTAAATATTTGGGCATGCTCAGTGTCGCCTATTATCCCCTTTCTAGAACCAGTCCCCTCACCCACTACACTCCCCAATCTTCTGTTGTCTCCTCACTTCCGTAGTCTTTGACCTCCCAGGTCCTTCTCTCCTCCACTCCTTGACCCCCAATCTTTACCATCTAATAGCCACAGCAGCATCAGTCTGGTTTCAGCAAAGAAATAGACTCAGGCTTTGTGTGAGAGCTATCAGAGAGCCGGGGACTTGGCTCCTTTAAGTGCCCAACCAGGAGGCGTGGCCTGCGGAGAGCAGGCCCGAAAGGAGGAGCGGCTCCTTTAAGAAGCGGCCCATCGACTGAGCAGAGGCCCCAGCCAGCAGGCCGGGGTGCGGTCGCTTTGGGGGCTGCGGTAACACCCGGAGCACCCCTATTCCTCGAAGCGTGGCGCGTCTGCTTTAATCAGGGTGAGAGGTTGGGGGTGGGGGACGTTACATCAGCTACTACGTGTGGACCTCTCAGCTGCCGAGGAGGCGGCGGTCCCGCCCCCGCCCCCTGCGGTGGAAAAGTACCGGGGTGCCCAGGTACCCGCCCCCTCGCCCCGCCCCGGGCTGGCTCCGGCACTCTCCAGGCCCTCCGGGTGAAACCCCCTCCCGTCTGGCCCGGGCCCCTGGCCCCGTCTCTTCTCCCTCCCGGCCTTGGCTTCGGGGTGCGGGGTGCCGGTTGGGGTGGGCGCCTCTGGCTGCTAGGCCCCTGCCCTCACCTGTGGCCACCCGGGCGCGCCCTACAGGCGCCCAGAATGAAGGTTGGAATGGGGAAGGCACAGATTCTTCCCAGGGTGGCAGCCTGCAAAGAACTCCACGGCCGTAGTCTTTTCTTTTCCAAAGCCATGGCTGAGAGTCGCGGACAAAGAGCCAGAGGGCGCCGGACTCTCTGGCATGGTTTTCTGGGACTGGCGAGCGCGCGGGGACCCGCACGGGGCTAGCGTTTGGGCAGGCAGATAGGGAGACAAGCGGGCTGGAGAGACTAGATAGGCAGCCAGGGTGGCCGGCAGTGCGAAGAGAAGAAGCCGGAGCTAGCATGCTGAGCGCAAACACAGTCTGTAGGTTCCCGGCCCCGGTAGACCCCCGGCGCGCAGAACTACTGGCGCCCAGACAAGCCGCGACACACTCTGGTTCCAGCTCTACCCGCACAACCTCGCGCCCGCCACCCTCCATCAAGCGGGCGTCCGCACGCAGCGCCCCCACTCTGGGAGCAGCCCCCCTCCTTTCCTGCCTGCTTCGGCTCCTTGGTGACAGTGGTGACACCCAGACGCGCACACCTACCCCGACCTTAGCGGCGAGACAGACATTCCCGTACGTGCACCCACACTCTTAACTACAGATGCCTGTATGCATGCGCGATCTCTCTCTCTCTCTCTCTCTCTCTCTCTCTCTCACACACACACACACACACACACACACACACACACACACACACACGTACACGTCCTGGGGCTCAATCCCGAGGAGCCATCAAACACCCAGACCGACAGCAGGACCGGCAGAGGTGCGGGCTGCAGCGCCCCCTTCCCCCAGCCCCCTTACCATGCTGCAGCCCCTGGCCCAGGCGTGCTGGGTCCGCACCGCGGTGCGCCCAGGTGGCTTTCTTAAAGGGAAAGTTGCATCAGCTTCCCGAGGTTTAGTGCCGCCCCGAGTCCGCCCGCCCCGCGGCGCTGCTCTCGGCTCCTCCAGTGCTTGTTGTGTTTTGGTTTCGGGGAGGCGGGGACCAGGAGTTTGGTGAAAGTTTGGAGAGTGGGGAGGGCTTGGGAGCCCTAGCCAAGTCCCTCCCCTCCCTGAACAGCTCCCCTGGCTGCCCAACCCTCCCTCCACCCCCACCTCCCCGCCCCCCGCATCCCCACCCTTCCTGGCGGACTTCTCAGGCTCCTCCTCCCAGGGAATAAAATTACAAATCGCTCCAGCTTTCAGATGATTGATCCCCTCTAACCCCTGGGAGGGGGCCCCACAAAGGAGCCCCCTTCTCCGTCCCTGCCTCTCTGCCTTCCAGCTGGGGCCCTTGGAGAAAGCAGATGTCGTCCCCTTCGGGCTAGGCTGGAATGAAGCCAGAAGGCCTGGGGCACTTCGGGGGGCCCGGGCTCGAGTTAGCCTGCCAGGCCCCCAGCCTTCTGCGCCTGCGTTCCCCCTAGAGAGAAGTGAGAGCAAATTCCATTCCCTTTGGAGCTGCGCGGCTAGGGACTGTGGGCACAGCTGGGTAAGGCCTGGGTCCTACTTAGAACTGGAGGTTTGGGAGTAATCTTTTCTCCAGGGACCCTCCTTTGACCACTGGCTTGGTCAACCCTACTCTGGCCATTGTGTTACGTGGGCTGCAGACACAAACCTGGGCCCCTTCTTCCCTCCCTGGGGAGACAGACCAAGGTTCTACCTTCAGCTAAAGAAGACTTTGCCAAAAGGAGCTTTGGCGAGCCTCAGTTTCCTCCCTGGAGAAATGGAGAGGACAAGCAAGGAAATGCAGATACTTACATGTGAAACATTGCTGCGGGCTGCCTCTGGGACAAATGCTTGGCAGGGATAGAAAGGGGCTCCCCCATTTGCTTACCTTGTGAGAGCCTCCAGCTTTTGGGGAGAAGAGCCAGTAAACACTGGCCATCAGAACAAATACTGTTGTCCCTTCCTGAGTGGGACACCTGCTTGGGAAGGGACCACCTGGAGGATAGGCTCCCCTCTGCACCCTGAGTCTGTTCCTCACTGTTATCTGGCCAGGAAACAAGTTTTATTCGTTCCCTGGGACAACCAGCCTGCAAGAAGATGCGGCACACCCTGTCTGGGTGTCGTCCTGCAAACCCAAACTTGCTGGTTCAATTCCCTGTCAGGGCACATGCCTGGGTTTCAGGCCACGTCCGCAGCTGGGGATGTGTGAGAGACAACAGATCCCCGTTTCTCTCGCAATGATTGTTTCTCTTCCTTTCCTTCTCCTCCCCTTTCCCTCTCTCTAGAAATAAATTAATACAGTAGTAAAGAAGAAGAAGAAGCTGCCGAGGCACATGTGCCAAACTTGCACGAGATCAGTTGACGAGGGAGATTGCCTTTATTAACTTACAGTCGGAGGCACTGAGGACAATAGCAGGTGTCAGGCACAGACCGACTGTGCACAACACTGACGTCCCCAGGGCCCTGCTATTTAGAATTGACAGCCTGGTGCTGTCGGAGCCTTGATCAGATCTGGGAAGACAGGCTGGTCCCATCAGCAAGATTTCCATTTTCACTTTGTCCCCACACCTGGTATGCATAACGTGTTTGGGATTTATCATCTCCTGTGAATGAACTGTGGGTGCTGTGTGTGTGCATGCACCTCTGCCCGAGCAGTCTGCTGTGTCTGTGGGTCTGCGTGGGAGGGTCTTATGGCAGAGTGACCGGGCGTGCACCACAGCAGTTGTGTGTGGTGGTGTGTGGATGTGCCGAGCTCTGGGGAGCAGGCAGATTTGATCCGAGCCCTCCTTGCCTCTCCTGCCAGGACATAAATTCAACTTCTGATCTCTCCCTCCCTCCTGAGGCTTGTCAAAAAGGGCCACCACACAGGAAGGCAGGAAAGAAGCTGTTGGAAGAGGCTCCCAATTAGCGGAGTGGGGACAAGGGAGAATGTGAGGCGGGGTGGGTGATGGCTTCCTTCCCTCTTGACTGAGGGTGGGAGGGCAGGTGGCGGGAAGAGGGCACTGTGTCAGTGAAAGTTCTAAAAGTTGTCACGGCCCAGGGAAAGTGGGGCTCCCCACCTCATACCTCAAGACACCATACAAGGGAGGCTGGAGGGTACTGAGATCAGGACCCCCAGTGGGGGCTCCCTCAGGCCAGGCTGGGGGCCGGGTGCTCAGGATCCAGCCTTCTGAGTCCTTGCCAAAGAGAGAGGAAGACAGAGTTTGAAATTAATCTGAGGTCAGGGAGGCAGCCTAGCACTTCAGCCCGTGGGGTGGTGAAAAGAGATTATCCCTGTGATGTTTAGGGAAGTTAGAGATACTGCCCACGAGGGTTTTGCTAGACAAACAGATGACATAACACAAAGTATATTTATGGATGTTGTATTTTGCCCATCGAGATCCAGAAAGGGTTTCAGGAAACCACACGGTGAGTTAAATCCCAAGAGGCTTGTGAGAAAAGATTCTAGTTTGAAAAGCCATCTCTACGAAACAGGGTCTGGAGCAGCTGTTTTTTCCCTGACCAGAACGAGGCCCCAAGGGAGGCAGGTCTGGGCTGAGCCCAGATCAGAGCTGGCCGTGGGCCAGCTGGCTCAGGGGGTGAGAAGGGCATGTATGTATAGTAGGGGGGATCAAGCCTGAGGACAGACGGGAGGACCGCTGGGGTCAGATATCTGGCCTGCTCTGGTCTGAGGCAGGGCGGCAGGAGAACTCGAGGCAGGCTGGGCCCCGCCCACCACGGGCCCAGAGTCTCCGGGCCTCCAGTTTCAGCGCTGTTTCCTTGGAGGCCGGTACCCAACCTCAGCTCCCCAGTACTGGTTGGCTTCCTCGTTTGTCTTCCACCTGCAGGAGGTCAAGGCCTCTGCTGGGACTCAGGATCAGTGCAGATGTGCATCTGGTGGAAATAGGGATGAGGCCAGACGTGGGTCACTTCTGGGGGGCGCTGCAGGAGCTGGTAGCATTGGGACCTCTGTGAAGGGTTGCTGGGAGCCCTGCTGAGAAGTGCGGGGAGGGTGGACACTGAGTTGCATACTGGTTTCACCAGTGGTCGCCACCTCCTTGGGGCCCCAGGAGCTGGAAAACATGATTGACAATGGGCTCAGCTGTCAGGTTCTTCCTCCCTTGAACTTGGAGCACAGTGGTCAGTGCCTGGCACATTCCCTCCCCTGTCCCAATGCAGAGGAACAAGTTAGATTGGGTCTAGATCCAAGAGCTGTCCCCAGGGCCCCATGTGCCCCTCAAGACACCGGGTTGTGCTTTCCCTGGCCCTGCCCCCGGGCGCAGCATCAGTCAACCCCCCCGGGCCCACAGCAGGGCTCCAGGTTGGACCTCAATGATTGCAGGTAAAATTAGGCACACAGGTGGAAACACTGACTTTGGCCCTGCCTGAGGGGACAGCCCTGACATCCAATCCAATGGCCAGACACCTAAATACCTTAGAGATCCCAAGACCAGAAGTCCCAATGTGAAGGGTGCCAGAGCTCCCCATGTTGTCAAAAACCCAAAACACAGAGTTCCCAATACCTAGTGCCCAACATCCAGGACACTCAAGCTTCCTAACACCCAACTTGCAGGGACCCAGTGTCCCAATTCCCAGGAAAAGAAGCCAGAGGGGAGGAGGTGGTGCCCGGGCACGACCCAAGTCCCTCCAGTGACTGGTGTTATTTGAGGATTGGCCGTCACCGAACCTGGGGCTGGTGGTGGTGTTGGAGGCCGCAGCACCACTTCCTCAGTGCTCCCTTTCTGGGTCTGGAGAGGGCAAGAGGGGCTGCAGGAGGGATGGCTTTTCCTCCAGCCCCTGCCCCACCCGGGTTTGCAGGACCTGTGAAATGAGAGCCCATTTACTCCCCACCTGTGAGTGTGCTGGGGTCGGGCTCATCTCTAGGAAGACTGTCACGGAAGAAAAGGGGTTCCTGCTCTTCCGTCTGGGTCCTATGGCAATAGGACTGTTGCTCTCTTGCTGGGGGTCAACACGTTTCTGTCTGTGGCTGCTGTGTGGCCAAGGGCACAGCTGTGAGGATGAATGGCTGTTGACGTGTGATGATGTTGGTGCGCGGCTGTGAGCATAGACTGTGTCAGCAAGCTGACATTTGTGACTGTCACAATGGGTCTGATTATGTCCATCTGTCCAGACATCATTATAAACCCTCTCTGCCTCACTGCTTTTCCAAGAGATGGGATGTAAAGCCCCTCTTCCCTAAGACCCCCAGGTTCTGAGGCTCAGGCCTCCCTGTGGGCAGCAAGGGGCTGATGCCCATAGTCACTGGCAGCAGGCCTGCAGACTCCTCCCAAAGCCCGTATGCCTGTCAGACCCAACGATTCTTTGGATTGGGAAGATAGGAAGAGTAGTGGCTATGAGTGGAGCACTGACACCCAAAATAGCCATCTACCCTGGGGGGAATCCTGTGACACCCCTCTGCCCAGTGTACCCAACCTGGCCTGCTGACCTGGAGCCTGAGTAGGGCTCCTGTCTGACTCTACTTCCCCCAATCTCACCTAAGTAAGCCCTTCAGAATGGAAGGAGGGACAGAGTAATTCTGTCATTACAAATTATGATATCACAGGGAATTATGACATCACAGGCACTGACACCAGGCTTAGGCGTAGGTGGTACATGGCTGGCTGGCTGGCTGGGTGGGGCTGCATCTGTAGGTACCTCCACACAACTCCCAGCAGCTGGGGATGGCAGGGCTGGATAAGGCCGTGTGCAAAGGCCCTGCCTTATCTGTCCCCCCCACATGCTTGATAAGCCTCTTACCATGGGCTGGCCCAGGGTGCAGGCAGGGAGCTGGCTGGAAGAGGGGCCAGGGTCAGCTGGAGCTGGCTGAGCTCCAGCACAGACAGCTGGGACCAGAGTCCTAGCAGAGCCCCAGGAGGAGGGAGGGGAAGGGTCCCCAGGAGAGCAATGTAGAGCAGGGGTTAGGAACATGGTTCTGAAGCCAGGCTGCCCACCCTCATGTCCTAGGTCTTCCACTTAATAAGGGGTAAACTGGGATCTTAGTTTCTGTAATAA
Organism: Phyllostomus hastatus; assembly: GCF_019186645.2. Taxonomy (NCBI): domain Eukaryota; kingdom Metazoa; phylum Chordata; class Mammalia; order Chiroptera; family Phyllostomidae; genus Phyllostomus; species Phyllostomus hastatus. The sequence continues at coordinate 29,706,154 of NW_025334013.1, forward strand.
CCTGTAATTAGAATACTATTAGCAGTGACTCAATCATAGTATTGTTGTGAGGATTAAAGATGTGTGAAAGAAGCACAGAGGAGAGCTGGTGTACAGGAAACACTCATCTTCCGCCTAGGAGAGATCAGGAGGCTCCCCAGGAAGTGCCCACTTACCCAGAGCACGTCTGGGTGGCCTGGGCCTCACTGGGGTTTCCAGGAGCTGCACAGCCCATGGGGACACATTCCCACACCTTCCCAGTCTGCGCTCGCCTCAGGGATCCTTTCCAAGAATTCTGGCCTTTCTGGCATGGTTTCTTCTAGTAATCCCTGAAGACACCGTGGGGACCTGGGATCCTCTGGTGACAAGCCACATGTGGCAGTTATGACTGGATCCCCGGGGCACATCTGGCCAGACAAGACGCTGTCACTTGACTGGTTATTTTATGTCATCCTCGCATGAAGTTTACAAGGCAGGAACTATCTCCATTTCCTAGAACGAAACCTGAGAGAGAGGAAATAATCTTCCCGAGATTACAGAACCAGCGAGTGGGAGAGCTGGAAGTCGAAGCCAGGTCGGCTGGTCCCTAAAACCCACGCTCTCACCTTGCGAACATCATGCACACATGGCCGCGTGGTGGCCCAGCGGAGGCTTTATGTGCCGTACTGATGGTCTGAGTGAAACTGTGATTGGCTGTATGGCCACTGAATCTCTCCGACTCCCAGTTATAAAAGAGTGTGAATTGGTTTTGAGCACAATGAGGTGGAGTGTCACTTTGGTGTGGCTGCATGCGTTGCACAAGTATAAGCATGGTTGGGCTCGCCATTTGTGTTGTGTGAGATCAGTCTGCTTGTGTGTGGTGTACGTGTGTGTGTGGTGTGAGTGTGTGTGTGGTGTGCAGGGGCGTGGTGTGGCTGGCGGGACTGTGTCGGGGGAGGTGACAGAGGGCCCTGAGTTCCCAGCGCCCCTTGCCTTTGCCTTCCCAGGACACGCATGATGGATGACTCCTCGTGCCTGATGTGCTCCCGTGGGCCTGCCCTGTTCTCATTCTCCCCTCTCCCCTGCTTTTTTTTTCTTTTTTTGGAAGTAATGCAAATAGTACCACAAATGGAGTTGGTTTTCATTTTTTTTCCATGGGATATTTGTTGAAAGCATATTATAAACCTTTGTGTGATATCTCGGAAAAGTCATTAGAAAGGAAAGTAAACATGGCTATTCTAATTCTTTAATTTGAGCAGGTCAGTTCTCATTTGTTCTCAAGGTGGTAATCACAGATTCTGGGGGTCTCCAAGATCCTTACAGGGGATCCACAAGGCAAAAATCATTTTCATAGTAATACTAAATTGTTACTTGCTGTTTTCACTTTGCTGATATTTGTGCTGATGATGCAAGAGCAGCAGTGGGCAAGGCTGCTGGCACCCAGAGGGAATCAAGGCGTGGCTCCCAACTGTACTGGCAGTCCTTGCATTTGTCTCTGCCAGGATTCATGCACAGGAAAAAAAGGAGGGAGGGAGGGAGGGAGGGAAGGAAGGAAGGAAGGAAGGAAGGAAGGAAGGAAGGAAGGGAGGAAGGAAGGAAGGAAGGAAGAAAAGGGCTAGTTTCACTTAGAAATTTCCTTAGTGAAGCAGTAAAATTATTAATTTTAACTTTTAACCCTTGAGCACATGTCTTTATACTTTGCGTGACGAAGGGGAAGTGTATAGAAAGCATGTCTGCTGCTGACTGAAGGGTGATCATTATCTCAAGGAAAAGGACTTACGAGGCAGAGTTGTGAGCCGAAAGTCACTTCTTTACTGAACACTAGTTTTACTTAAAACAACAAATGACAAAAAAAATGCAGACTTGGACATTTTGGATACGTTTTCTGGAAAGCGAATGGAGTGAGCCTGTCACTTCAAGGGGGAAAAAACTATTCGTGTTTGTTGCCAATGATAAAATTAAAACTTTAAAATGAAAATTAGAATTTGGAAAACTTCTATCTGCTACTGTAAGTTTGAAAGCTTCTCAATTTTAATGAGATTGGTAATGATATTAACAAATGCATGTGGCTTTTTTTTTGCCTTGTGACATGAAATGTGTCAATATTTGGAAGATCTGCATAACTTAGTGATTCAATATTCATCACTGAACCAAATGGCTAGTACTAGAATCAAGTCATGCATAGATAAAAGATTTATTCGAAGTGCAAAGCTACCCAATAGAACTTCCGGTCAAGATGGCAGTGTAGATGGACATAGGTCACCTCTTCGCACAACCACATCAAAATTACAACTAAAATAGACAACAACCATCATGCAGAACCTTCAGAAATCAAGTTGAATAGAAGCCTGACAACTACAGATTAAAGAAACCACATCCATGCACACGGGTAGGAGGAGGGCAGATGTGGAATGGGCTGGTCCCTCACACGTATGGTGGATAAAAATTTGGGAGGTATATCTCGGGAGTGAGGAGTCCCAGTCCCATACCAGGCCCCACAGCCCAGGGTACCAGTGGCAGGAACGTAAATCTGCATAGCTTCTGGCTACAAAACCCAGCAGGGATTGAGTTGCGGAGAAACTGCTGGAGCCTCAAGCAGTTCCTCTTAAAGAACCCACAAAAGAATTCACCTACTCAGACTTACTCCCTCTGAGCTCCAGCAGAGGGGGCAGCAGCTTGAAAGGCACTAGGGGCCTACAGGGAGGAACTGAAGTGGCTGGCATCAAGGTGAGCAGAGGCCACAGTCAACTTTTCTGAGCCTTCCCCCCGAAGAGCCAGCAAGCTGGTGCCATATCTGTGACTTCATCAACCTGGCTAACACTGTTTGACTCACCTTGGAGATCCCCAGAGATTCCACCCCACCTAAATTACGGGCCCATCCAAGGTGCTTTCCCACATAAATGGCTGGTCTTAGCTCACAAGTGGCAAACACAAGGCCTATGGACCGAATCTGGCCCTCCACCTTGTTTGATCCGGCCTGGTACCTTGTTTCTACTCGGCGGCAGTGCCAAGCTCTCGCTTAACTTTTAAGGAGTAGTTACAGTCATATAGTCTTAAAATTACATTTGGCCCTTTGAAGGCAACTGCGAGGCTGATGTGGCCCCCCAGTAAAAATGAGTTTGATACCCCTGTCTTAGCTCATGCTTCACAACTTCCTAAATCCTATCAAACAAGCAACAGCTGGCCTCAGTGAGCTTCAGGCCAGACACTAGCAGCAGCCAGACTAGATTCACAGCTTGGCTTCACCTGGGAATCACCAAGCCCAACACAAGTAGCAGTAATCTCAGATTGCTTTATATCTTAGGCAGGGTGACCAAGGCAAAATACAGGTGGGGGCTGGCCTTGGCCTGCATCACCTGGGAAACCCCAGGACCAGCATACCCAGTGGACAGTTACAGACCATGTCAAAGCACCACCACTCTGCCCCTGCATAGCTGATCCTCCATGGAGGGTGGTGGTTGGTGGTCATAGCCAGTCCTTGCAGCTGACTGGCTTGGGTAAATCTCTCCCATTGATCTGCCAACAGCAACCAAAGCTCAACAACAAGAGGAGGGCGTACTCATCCCACATGAAGGGTGCACCTCGAGTACCCAGCTTGGGTGATAGGGGAAGCTGTGCCACTAGACTCTACAAGACACCTATTACATTAGGCCAGACTACCAAGACATGGAGTCAAAGGAGGTCTACCTAGTATATAGAGACAAACACAGGGAGGCTGCCAAAACAGAGACAAACAAACATGACCCAAATGAAAGAACAGATCAAAACTCCATAAAAAGAGTGAAATGAAATAGAGATGAACAAGCTATCAGATGCAGAGTTCAAAACATTGGTTATAAGGATGTTCAAGGAACTTAGTGCAGACCTCAGCAGCATAAAAAAGATCCAGTCAGAAACAAAGGATGTACTCATTGAAGTAAAGAACAATTTACAGGGAACAACAGTAAAGTGGATGAAGCAGAGAATCAAATCAATGATTTGGAATATAAGGAAGCAAAAAACAACTATGCAGAATGACAAGAAGAAAAAAGAATTGAAAAAAATGAGCATAGCATAAGCAGACTCTGGAACAACTTCAAGAGGTCAGACATTCTCATTTAAGGTTACCAGAAGGGGAAGAGAAAGAGCAAAGAATTGGAAATCTATTTGAAAAAATAATGAAAGAAAACTTCCCTAATCTGGTGAAGGAAATAGACATGCAAATCCAGGAAGCACAGAGAGTCCCAAACAAAATGGATCAAAAGAGTTCCATTCCAAGACACATCATAATTAAAATGCCAAGAGTTAAAGATAAAGAGAGAATCTTAAATGTAGCCAGAGAAAAGAAGTTAGTTACCTATAGCAGAGATCCCATAAGACTGTCAGGTGCTTTCTCAAAAGAAACTTTGCTGGCTAGAAGGGAATGGCAAGAAATATTCAAAGTAGTGAAAAGCAGGGACCTACAGCCAAGATCGCTCTACCCAGCAAAGCTATCATTTAGAATTGAAGGGCAGATAAAGAGCTTCCCAGACAAGAAAAATCTAAAGGAGTTCATATCACTAAACCATTATATCATGAATGTTAAAGGGACTTATTTAAGAAAAAGAAGATCAAAACTATGAACAACAAAATGGCAAAAAATACATATCTATCAGGAATTGAAGCTAAAAATTAAACTAAGCAAACAAGAATAACATAGACAGAATCATGGAAATGGAGAACATTTTGATGGTTGCCAGATGGGAGGGAGGTGTAGGGGAATGGGTGAAGAGGTGAGGGGCTTAAGAAATACAAATAGGTAGTTACAGAATTAGCCATGGGGATGTAAAGTACAGTATAGGACATGAAGTAGCCAAAGAACTTACACTCATGACCCATGGACATGAACAATGGTGGGGAGGATTGCCTGAGGGATTGGGGGGGTGCTGCATGGAGGGAGCAAAGGGAAAAATTGGGACTACTGTAATAGCATAATCAATAAAATATAATTTAAAAAAATTCCTGTCAAGATACCAATAACATATTTCACAGAACTAGAACAAATATTTCAAAAATTTATATGGAACCACAAAAGGCCTTAAATAGCAACAAAGATCTTGGGAAAGAAAACAAAGTATATCAAACTATACTATAAGGCCATAGTAAGCAAAACAGCGTGGTACTGGCATAGATCAATAAAAACAGACATATAGATTAATGGAACAGAATAGAGAACCCAGAAATAAACCCACACCTTTAGAGTCAATTAATATTTGACAGAGGAGGCAAGCACATACAATGGGCTAAAGATAGTTTACTCAATAAATGGTGTTGGGAAAATCGGACAGATATACACAGAAAAATGAAACTAGACCACCTTCCCACGCCACACACAAGAATAAACTCAAAATGGATTAAAGACTTAAATGTTAGAACCGAAACCATAAAAATCCTAGAAGAAAACATAGGCAGTAAATGGGACTACAACAAACTAAAACGTTTTTGCACAGCAAAGGAAACCATCAATAAAATAAAAAGACAGCCTACTCAATGGGAGAATGTAATTGCTGATATACCTGATAAGAGGTTAATATCCAAAATTTATAAAGAATTTATAAAAACATAAAAAAACAATCCAATTAAAAAGTGGGCAAAGGACCTGAATAGACACATTTCTGAAGAGGACATACAGAAGGCCATAGATGTATGAAAAGATGCTCAACATCACTAATCATCAGAGAGATGCAAATTAAAACCACAGTGAGATACCATCTCACACTGGTCAGAATGGCCATCATCAATACATCAACAAACAACAAGTGCTGGTGAGGACGTGGAGAAAGGGGAGCCCTGTGCACTGTTGGTGGGAAAGCAGCTTGGTGCAGCCACTGTGAAAGGCAGTATGGAGTTTCCTCAAAAAAATTAAAACTATAATGCAGTGATTCCACCTCTGAGAATTTATCAGAAGAAACCCAAAATCCTAATTCAAAAGAATATAAGCACCCCTATGTTCATTGCAACATTATTTACAATTGCCAAGATTTGGAAGCAGAGCAAGTATCCAACAGTAGACGAGTGGATAAAACAACTGTGGAACATCACACAATGGAGTTCTACTCAGCTGAAAAGGAGAAGAAAATTTTACCCTTGGCAACGGTATGGATGGACCTGGAGAACATGATGCTAAGTGAAATAAGCAAGTTAGAGGAAGACAGATATCAATGATTTACCCACATGTGGAGTCTAATGAACATACTGAACTAACAGGCAGAACAGAGACAGACTCACAGGTAGAGAGAAGGCTGACAGCTCTGGTGGAGGGGTAGGGGGTGGAGGTATGGAGCAAAAAAGAAAAAGGACTCCTGGACACGGACCATAGTGTGGCGATTTCAGAGGGGAGGTGGGTGGCTGGGAGTGGGAAAGGGCATAAACGGTAACAGAAAAAATAGAATAAAAATACAAAGAGCAAAATAATGTAATAAACTTATCCTTGGGTAAGGAGATTTTTAAAAAAATAATAAAAATAACATCTTGTTCACCTCAAACTTACACAATGTTATATGTTAATTATATTTCAATTTAAAAAAGGAGTTCTTATTTGTTTTTGTCCTAGATCTTTGTTATTATTAATGTAGTACCGAAAATAAGCTTATTTTATTGCTTCCATTACAGTGCATACAAACTACAGATGTCCAGCCTGTTCCCAGTGTGGCTGGCGACGTCCTCTCTCCATCGGGGAATGTGTGTGTTGTTACCTTCTCCCTGTGCAGCCTGGTCTTCCTCGGTGAGAAGAGTTGACCGCTCCTGCCTCCGGGGCAGACCACAGCAGCGGGCTGGCCCGCCTCTGCCCACTCACTGGTGTTCCTGCTTCGTTTCCTCTCTTCTGTTTCTAAGCACACTTTTTTTTTAAAAGCTACTATTTATTGAGCACATCCTGTGTTAACTTTAACTCATTTTCTCACTTAATCCTCACCACGACTCTACAAGCTAGACGCTCTTTTATGAACAAGAAAACGCAACCTCAGAGGGGTTAAGAGAAATCTCGAGGAACGGCATTGACCTTTGATTCCTTTAAATGTATACCTTCAAAAGCTATCCATCTCAAGATGAGTACTTCAACAACTGCTTTCAGTACCGCAGCTCCACTGCCTGGAGAGACCAGCACTGATCCTCACTGAGCCCCCACTGAGTCCTCACGTTGGGGTCCTTGCCTCTGAGCCTCCACGGAGGCCATGTCATGTTTAGGGTTTGTCTGCCCCAAGCCTGGGAGACAGCCCCTCTCGGGGGCAGCAGAGGGCGTGGAGCCTGGAGGTGAGGGGAGCTGGTGGAGAGGGGCCTGCACTGACAGAAGCAGGAGTGAGACGAACCTTGGGCTTTCAGCTCCTGCCATGGTCAAGAATGTTCCCAGACAACACTGACCTCTCACCCCAACCCACCTCAGCTCAAGGATCCACTGTCCCCACCACCCCCACTTCAAGAACCAGCAGCTGCCTCTGGAGCAACTGGGGCATCGCCATGGCAACCGGGCCAGGCCAGCATGGGGTGGGGTGGGGCTGCTTTAAAGCCCTTTAGTGCCCCCAAACACAGGCCCCATTCTCTCATATTGGTAATGCTCAGGGGTCCTGTGGATTAGAGGGTCCAGAAAAGGAGGGATCATCCACTCCCCACCACGTCTCTCAACTCAGAGGAAGATGTTTCTCTGGTCTCAGCCGGGTTCTTTCTGAGACAGTCAGAGTGGGAAACTCCAGCTCTCTGTCCAGACCCCGCCCCCCAGCCCTCACTAGCGCTCCAGGTGCTGTTGGGCGCCTCTTCCTCCTCCTGGCATCCTGGGGGCAGAACTAGAGGGGAAGCTGGGAGGGTCTGACCTCTTGCCTCTCCCCGTGCCCCTGTGGCATGTCCGGGATGAGATCTTGTCAGTGGAGCACCTGATGGAGGAGCAGAAGAATAAACGTGGTGGATAGGGCTGCCCAGGGCTTGGTGACCTAGACAGAGGCCTTGTGTGGGCGATTAGCTGTCACACTGGGTCTAAGCTCCTTACCCTCAGAATCTGGCCTCCCCACCCCCAGGTCTAATCCAGAGGTGGGGGAGGGACCTCGGTGGGTCCCCAGTGACCCATTTAGCATAACCAGCTGTGGCCTTGTAGGGGCTGGACCTCTTATTGTCCCTGTCTCTGTGAGTCTCCCTGTTTCTTTGGGTTTCTCTGCCCCCCCCCTTGCCTTGTGTTGTGTGCCTGTGTTTCTGTCTTCCTGCCTCCATGAATATTTTGTGCCTCGTGTCTGTGGGGAACTCTGTGGCCCTGACTCCATGAAACCGTGGTCGATGACAGAGGGCAGGGACCACTGGGTGCTGGTTTACACAGATCTGTGACAGGACAGTGGATGACAGGAAGTCTTAAGACACAGACTGGTAGGTGCCATGAGGTTTTAGACAACACAGAGTCTAGGTAACAATGCACTGTAGGTGACCCCGGGTGTGAGAAATACAGTGTTATTTGTAGTTGACACACAGATTCGGTGACCCTGTGTTGTGGTTAGCACAGGAACTGAGTGACTCAACAAGAGCAATTCAGAAAGAACGTGGGAGGCAGGAGAGTGGCTGCGGTGGTTTTCGACCGGGGGGGCAACCCTCCCTCCCTGGGGACATTCCGCTGCGCTGCAGATACGTTTGGTTGTCACGACTAGGGGGAAGGTGTGCTACTAGCATCTCTGGAGAGAGGCCAGGATCCTGCTCAAGATCCCACAAAGCACAAGAGAGCCCCCACCCCCAACAAAGAATGATCTGGCCCAGTTTGAAATCCCAGCGCTTACACTCTGAGACGCTGGGCAAACTTTCTCATCTCTAACCCAAGTAGTGCCTTCCTGAGGTTCTTGGGATTACTGAGTCGATAATTGCACAGTGTTTAGAGTAGAGCTGGCATGTAAGTGCTGTTTATCGACTCCTCTTTGGAGAGTAGATCTAGATTCGGGGACTTAAATATTCTCTCCCTTTCTGCTTAGAGCTTCTACGTCAGACAGGCTTCTTCCACTGCAGGAAACCACATGGCCAGCAGCAGCCAACGTCACGCCAGTTTATGGATATTGGAGGCCAAGACACAAGTCCGGAAGACCCGCCTGATTGGTTTAGCTTGCTCCTATGATCCGACCATGCTCTGTGGGAAGCCTTCACTGAGACCAGAACCACCTGACTGGGGAGGGAGCATTGTTTTCCACAGGGAGGAGAAGCTGTTATGGAGTAGGGAAGGGCACCTGAGCAGGCCAAGGTGCTGGATGCCCCTTCACAGGGGTTGTGGATGAATCTGGGTTGATGCCCTGTCTGATCCATTAGGGCTCTAGGTGGCGCTGTGGAGCACAATGGCTTCTGTGAGCGAATCTGTTCAAACTTTTCAAAAGCAGTCAATCCTGTTGACCACACTGTTTCTTACAACACTTTTTTTTCTCTAGCTTTTTTTGACAATGCAATGTCTCGATTTCCCTCTTTCTTCTCTTCTGGCAGCTTCTCCGTCTCCTTTCTGGTTTTACCAAGCCTAGAAACGGCGGAGGCGCTCAAACTCAACCCCAGACTCTGCATTCTCAGCCCTTTCAAAGGGGCTTATGGTGCCATCTCACTGGTAGTTTGAAGCTGCCATTATAGGAGTATTGACACCACAGAGAATGAAATGCTACAAATCAGAGTCCCTTGTTTTTGTTGGAGAAACAATGGTCAAACGGTAGCCAGCACACCACTGTCCGTCGACACAAAAACTCGGTTTCACCTAGACCTTGTCTCACCCACAACCCTGTGTCACTCACACCCTTTCTCAGCCATAACCCCGTCTCACACACACCCCAATGCCACACTGAAACTCAACCCCAGTGTAAATAACCCTAAACCCATTTTCAAGCGGAGCGTGTGTGTCTCGCGGTCATTTACCCTTCTGAGTTCTCTGGACACTGCCATCAGCAACGCAGCATCGCTCTTACCAAGGTGCAGGCAGCCCACTGTCGTCACTGGCTGAGGCGGCGCACATCGGTGCCGCCCAGACACTCCTTACGTGGTTCATCATCCCCTAGGCTTGTATGTAAAGAAGTACCGATATTCTGTTTAGGATGAGCTCACTTGGCAATATAAGAAAAACAAAACACATGTCAGCCTGTGTTTGAGAAATTTTCCACAAGGTTTGGTGAAGGGTAATGATAATAGTCAACACATATGGAGCACTTACTAGTATTGTGTCATATCGAAACACTTTCTATATTAACTCATTGTGTAAATACATGTTAACTCTTCTAATCTTCACAACAAGCCTGGGGAGTAGATACTCTTACTTTCCTCCTTAAACAGCTGAGGACACCAGTGCACAGAGAGGAAGTGCCTTGCCGGAGTCCACATCCAGTCTAACATCGTTAGAAAATAGCTCATCCAGGATTTGCTCCCAGGCAGTCTGGCTTAAAACATGCACTCCCAACAGCCACCAGCTAGAGTGTATTTATGTGTAGTTAGGCTGGCTTTGATTTTTAAGCGTACAATAAGAAGCTATGTGGTATAGTTAGCAAGGCTTGGTCATAGAAATGTTTTCATTGTGAAAGTTTGCTCAGTTTTGTTTTTCTAAGATAACGCAGTTGCGCTGATAGCATTGCTCGACCCAATCCTCTGAGTAGGCTAATGAGATATTAGTCATGACTTTTAATATAAAAACCTTGGGGAGAGAAAACAGTAAGAGCTGGTCCCAGGGTGAAGGATAAGGGTGGGAGGGAGGGAAGGAGGGAGGGAGGGAGGAGGAGGAGGGAAGAGGCGGTGATGACCAGGAGAACTAGTCTAGCTAGATGGGGTCCAGCCCAGTCAGAGGATGGAACTGCCATGGTTGACAAGTCCTTTATTTTTGGATGATGACCCAAGACCCAATCCAACCCTTTGACTTACTTTCCTGGAGCTTTGACAAAGGTCCTGCACAGTCACATCAACTTCACTAATAACACATCTGCCATCGGTCACATACATCTTGAGGGAAAGAATGCCTGCGCTGTGAGACCATCTTGCCCTGGAGTCAGGGGCGTGAGAATAGGGGCATGGACGGGGTGCTACTTCCTTCCTTATTTGTGTCACCTATTTCCTTCCTCGGTGCTTAGTACGAGGAATAGTCAGATAGAAAAACATGGATGGGTTAGACAGAAAGAGGAGTGTGCCCCTGGGAGTTCACAGAAGCTGAGCTGCAACAAATTATCGCCAGAGGTGGGGTTATAACGCTCTCTAGTGGACACTTTAGGAATTTATGCACTATCAGATTTTGGAGGTGGCAAATTAAGGCAGGGTAAATCCATCAAGGGCAAGGTTATTTAGCAGGAGGTTGGCCCCAAGAGTGTTTGGAAAGCAGGCCCATAGGAGATCACTCTGTGTGTGTGTGGGGGTGGGCACGGTCTGGCGGGGTGGAGCTGTGCGGCCTCACCTAACTTCACCATGCAAAAGTCAGGGAAATGGTTATGGAGCCAAAATGTGGGAGTAGCTGAAGGCAATGACCCAAAGAGACTTCATTTTAAAAAGTGAGAAAGCCCAAGGCTGCGGAGGTAGGAACTTTCCCCATCTCTTGAAGTAGTCTGAATAAGGTGATTTTAATAAGAAGGCACAGCCAGTAACTTTCTAAGCAGAACTGGACGCATGCCTGGCCGTTCTGGATGTCCAGTTAAGCTGAGAAATGCCCTGATTCCCCGGGTTCCCTTGACTCAACCAGAGCAGAGGAGGACCAAGAGGTATGACAGGCACAGGGACATGAAAGGACGTGCTCGTCAGAACGGGGAAATGGAAGGGCTTGGTGGGAGAGGGGTCGATGAAAGCAGGTAAGAGAGGCTTCTTAACGGTGTCTGTTTTTGTCTTTAAATGTGTGGTCAATGTTTTCCCCTTTTACGAAGGCACCACGCTCTTGTGTGTGGATCCCAAAACTTTTTGATATGGTTGGATATACAACTACGTGATTGAAAATTTGTGTTTGAGAATTTAGAAAATATTCTTTTGCCCTAGCCAGGTAGCTCAGTTGGTTAGAGCATCATCCTGACATGCCAAGGTTGTGGGTTCAATCCCCTGTCAGGGCACATAGAAGAATTAACCAATGAATGTATAAATAAGTGGAACAACAATTCAATGTCTCTCTCTCTCTCTCTCTCTCTCTCTCTCTCCCTTTCTTCTCTCTCTCAAATCAATAAGTAAAAAAAAAACTTAGGTACAAATTGGTGGTTCCAAAACAGTCACGGGGATGTCAAGTACAGCATAGGGAATACAGTCAATAATACTGTAATAACTGTGTCAGATGAGTGCTATATAATACTGTAATGTAATATTATTTACATAATACTGTAAATACTGTGTCAGATGAGTGCTAGATTCATCGGGGAAATCACTTCATAAATTATGTAAATGTCTAATAATTAGGTGTACACCTGAAACTAATATAATACTGAATGCCAACTATAACTGAAAATAAAGTACTTTAAAAAATAGAATAATATAAACATCAGTGCCAAAAAAGAACTGTTTATAACTATTTAAATAATACAAATCAGAAAGAATACCAGTGATCAGATTTTATCATAATTCCAATTTTAGAGAATTGTATGATGTAACAGTATTCATAACATCAATCAAAATACCCTTTAATAGCTGTATTACTTCTGTTTATTTAAAAAAAACACCTCAGAAGAAATAAAAATTCAAGCCACAAGCAAGGGGGAAGATATTTGTGACTCATATAACCAACAAAGGATTAATATTTAGTAGATGTAAATAACTCCTATAAAACAATAAGAAAAAGAGAAGCAGTTTAGTAAAAAAAAAATTAACAAAAAGCATTCTCAGAAAAGGAAACTTGTTTGAGGAAAATGCTTAACTTTATTAATAATTGGGGGAGTGCAAATCAAGACTAGAATGAGATACTATTTTACATGCACTCAACTGGCAAAACCAAAGACGCCGCCGCCTTCAGAAGCGGACTTTGATCACGAAGTTTCCTGCACATGAATACTGGGCGCGCAAATTGAGCTGCTACATTGGCAAACAATTTGGCATTATCTTATGTTACTGTACAACCACATACCAAGAAATTCAACTCTTAGATACATATCCAGGAGAGAATTTCGCCATGTACCCAGAAGACATGTATTCAGAGTGTTGCCGGCAGCACCATCTGTAAGAGAAAAAACAAACAAACCTGGATACTTCAAATGCCCACCGAGCACAGAATGGATAGGTCGTGTTACATTACACAGCGGTAAAAACAGACGATACTCCTTAGGTGCCGCAACATGGATAAATCTTAGTAGCATAATTATGAGTGGAAAAGGAATTCTCAAAAGACTGCTCCTTGCAAAAAGATAGAGAACAAAACAAAACGGTATCTCACTTAGGCACCTACGTCTGCCGTAAAGCCCTCAGGCAGCGCTCACACCCCTCCTGGGGACTCGCGCAAACGGGACAGGGAAGGAGCACACGGAGAGACCCAAGTTACTGGTGTTCTAGCTGTCGGGATGAGTGTCGGACTCACGGGTGTTCATTGTGCTACTAAAAAAACAAAAACAAGAAATAAATAAATGTCCCTCACTGCCTCATCCTCTGATACGAATAAGGTATTCATAGCCTCCAAGCCCAACCAGGGCAGGTGGCCAACCCCACTCCTGGGCCAGCCTCCTGCCCCCTTGAGGTTAGTTAGCAGCCATGTCTAGTGGTCATGGTTCTTCTCTGCAGCCCACGGAATCTGCGGTACCCGGTTTAAACAGAAAGGGATTTATTGTAAGGTATTACCTGCTGGGTGAAGCCAGATTTTGAGAGAGGATGGGTTGTGCTGACAAGGGGTCTTGGATGATGCCGGTTATGAGTGACACAGAGCTTTTGTAGGCTGGGGCTCCTTCAGAGTCTGCTGTGGAGGTTCTGATTTGAGTGACTTGTTGTAGGAGTCCTCTCAGGAGAATAGGGGTGAAGAGGGCAGGAGAGGACGGCAAAAGAAAGTTAAGCAAGGATGTGGATGTGGTTTCGCCTAGAGACTGTCCTCAGCCTGGTTTTGCAGGGAGCCTTGGAGTGTGAACTGCACTGCAGAACTGGCTATTTTAGGCAAGTGAGATAGGACACCTCTTTGTACCCCGAGGATGGAGTGTACCCCCTGGGGGAGTTGGTTCTCAAGTGGTTGAGGGCTATTATTCAGAGAAGGAGCAACCAGCTCTCACAGCTGCTCAGGTAGGGTGCACCGACCAGGGCAGAGCACCGGCAGTGGCCCAATGCCAGGCTGACCTCGCTGGGAAGCGTGGGGCTGATCTGGGACCAAGGGAGTGGGGGGGGGTTGGAAGGCAGTGGAGACTGTGCGCATGTGCACGGGCTGTCTCTGCACCTCAGGCACATGCCTGGGATCCTGAGACTCTGGTGCTTAGCCTCATGCAGCAGCGACCTCTCTTCCCTGTCTGGACACCCGGGGGGACAGGCTGAGCCCTCCTCTTAGTTTTTCATTCCAGCGAGTTCCAAGCACCTCATCACCCCACCCCCCACCCTGTCCTCAGGGTCAACTCCGTTCTTACTGGGACAGAGAGAACTGAGGCTTTTCTCTTATCAACCTGCCCTTTCCACCCCGCTCCCCCGTGGCCTTGATGTCAAGCCCTGAGAGTGCTCCATTCAATGTGGTATCTGATTTGTTGGGTGATGGGCAGCTTTTTGCCAATTGTCCTGCCTCTTCCTGGAGTGGACTGGTCTGGCCTCCTAGGAGGGCAGGACAGGGACATTAACCCCTGCTCTGCCAGCATGATTCTCCAGGGCCAGAACCCTGGGTTCTGGAGTTGTTTCCTCCAGAGTGGCCATGGAAGGGAGCCTTGTGAAGGGCTTTAGACACTCCACACACTCCCTCATTCTCACGGGCCATCTAAGAAACAGTTCATCTGAGTGCAGACAGAGTGTCCCCTGGCCCGCTTCTCTTTCTAACACTATTGCCACCTTCTGCCATTCTACGCAGACTTCCTGGGTCACCGCCGTGGCGTCCCTGACTGAGTGGCCTTGCCTATGCCTTCTGCATGCCCCCCCCCCCTTCCCCAGCAGCCCCCCTCCAGCAGAAATTCATATCTCAATGAGCACTCGCACAGGAAGTCAGAGCCAGCACAACCTCGTGGCTGAGATGGGACTGGGAGGGAGACATTTCAGGACATTCCGGTTTCTCTGTCCTTCTAGCTGACGGATAGGGGCCATCTTGGCAGGGGGGAGGAAGGAGACTGAGCAGGAGCGAGAGGTTCCCCAGGAGGGGCCTTGGCCAGAGGAGGCTCATGGGGCTCTGTCTGGGCTGGTGGTCTCTCCCTCTCCCCTCAGCCCTTGTCTTGGGGATGCTGAGGCAAAGGCTGTGTCTATTTTTACCACTGGCAGCTTGGGTGAGCCAAGGCCTCACGTTCCAACCCAAAGGGTGCCAACTCCACCTTTTCCTTTCCCTGTCCTTGCCCAGTCTTTGCTCCTGCCCTGGCTGCAGTCAATTCCTGTCCCTTCCTTCAGCCCCAATGCCCCCTCGTCCCTCACAGCAGTGGCCACTGTGGTTAGGGGTCCCTCTGTCCCTCCTGTGCTTTGGACCACCCTCCTTCAATCCTCTTGCTTTGCTGATTAGTCCTTCTTGCTTGCATTTGTAGCCTCCAAGTCTACAGATTCTATCTACAGCCTGCGAACATGCAAAAATCCTCCTTTACTAAAAAAAGAAAAACAGTCCCCAAATCTTCCTCCACCACGTCGTGCCCCAAGCTCTCCCCCAAGCTCTCTCGTCTCCCGCCTCCCCTCCCCCTCCCCTCCCCTCCCCTTCCCTCCCCCTCCCCTCCCCCCTCCCCCTCCCCTCCCCCTCCCCTCTCCCTTCTCCCCAGACTCTCTGGCGGCACCAGACCCCCGCCGCACTGGCTCGGGGGGCACAGCGAGCCTGTGCGGAGGCGCAAGGAACATCGAGAGGCGCAGGAGTCACTATCTACGAGAAGGGGCAATGAACGACTTTGCATTTAAAATAATTGAGAAAGTGCTTGTTTGAATTTTAGCTATATGTAAGCTCGACGTTATTTTGAAAATTGAAAATACATGTTGTACCACGGTTAGGAGGCATGGGAACCCTGATCACTTGAAGGTGTCAGTTCAGCCCTATAGCCAAACCTCTTCCTCTCTGTCCCTCTCCAGCCCTGCGCGGCTTCTTCGTTCACCGCCGCCGGGTTACCACCGGCTTCTACCAGAGCCGCCCCCGCTTCCGTGTGGACAGACCTGACCAGCACGTCGGCCAAAGTCACCCCTTGTCTCCAAAAGCTCTCCTGTGGGTTCCGTGACAGCTGCCCTCCTGGTTTCCCCTCTCTCTCTCTCTTTTTTTTCTAAAAAAAATTTTATTTATTTATTTTCAGAGAGGGGGAAAGGAGGAGAGAAACATCATGTGCGAAGAGAAACATGGATGGGTTGACTCTCACACACCACCAGCTGGGGGACCTGGCCCACAACCCAGGTCTGTCCTGACCAGGAATGGAACCCGTGATCTTTCCTCGAGCAGGCTGGTGCTCAACCCGATGAAGCGCACCAGCCAGGGCTCCCCTCTCTCTCTCAACGCACCCCCCCGCCCCCCCTTTTCTGACTTGCTCTGGGACCTTCTGCCTCCCTGAACTGTCTGTATTCCTCGGAGTTCTGAGCTGGGTCGTCTTCTCTATCCCTCTGCGTCTCTCCCGGGCTAGCTCCCCCACCTCTATGGTTTCAGTACTTGATGACACCCAAATACCCTCCCCTGGCTCTGCCATATCCCCTGAGTTGCCTGGGACCAGATCAGGATTAGGTGGTAACTGCCTCTGACTTGGTCTCCCTCTGTCTCTACTTGCTCAATCTATTTCCCACGCCGAAGCCAGTCTGCTGAGGTCTCGGTGATTCCTCATTGGCCCAGGAGAAACCCAGGCTCCTTAGGGTGGCCTTCCAGACTTTCCGCACTCTGGTTCCTGATACCACCTCAGCACTAGCTCGCCCCTCTCTCTGCCACTCGCTCTCTGGTCCAATAGCGTGCATGTCCTGTGCCCTGCCGCACTGTTTCTGACCTCTGCGGCTGGGACTGCCCTTGCCCTCTCCTCCTCTTCCTCAGGGACGGCGAGAGCCAGGCCGGAGAGGACGGTGAGTTGGATTTAGGTGATGGCGATAGATGTGGTGAGACTCGGTACTTTGAGGGCAGCTACAACAGGACTTGTGGACGGATTGGAAGTGGAGAGAGAAAAAGAAAGGAGTCCAAGATTACTCCCAGCGTGTGTGTGTGTGTTTTGCCTGAGTAACTGGAAAGAATGAGTTGCAGTGACAGAGTGGGAAGAGTGGTTTTGAGTGGGAAGATAAGGAATTCAGTTTTGGATGTGTTAATGGAAATGCCTGTTTGAAATCCACTTCGGTATATGGATCTGGATTCAGGAGGCTTGCCTGGGCTGGAGCTGGAAATCTGCGAATCATCAGTGCGAAGGTGGAATTTAAAGCCATAAGACTGGATGAGGACCACCAAAGGTAGAAGGGTAGATAGTAAAAGGAAGAGACCCAAGAGCCTTCAACATGAAGAGGCTGGAGAGATGAGCCTCAAGAAAAAGACAGTGGTGTAGGAGGAAAAGCAGAAAAATGCAGCATCCTGAAAGCGTAGTGGAAGGGGAATTTGATGGAGGAGGAAGTGGTCAGCTGTGTCAGAGGTCAAGTAAGCTGAGATCTGAGACTTGACCACTAGATTGCTTTTCTCTTTAACTTTTAAAAACAGATTTTACTCATTTATTTTTAGAGAGAAGGGAAGGGAAGGAGAAAGAGAGGGAGAGAAACATCGATGTGAGAAAGAATCATCGATTGGTTGCCTCTCGCACACACCACAGCCGGTGACCAAAACTGAAACCCAGGCACGTGCCCTGAATCGAACTGGCAACCTTTCGTTTTGCAGAATGATGCCCAACCAACTGAGCCCCACCAGCCAGGGCTGACCACTAGATTTCCTAACAGGGAGCTCATTCATTGATCATGCTGACAGGAGCAATTCAGGAAACGGCGTGATCACAAGCTTATGTGGGTGTGTCTGAGAAAGGACAGAGAGGAACAGGAGTGAGGTGGACAGACGATTCTTTTGAGGAATTTTTCTGGAAAAAAAAAACAAAAAGAAGGCACAGTAAAGTAGATGCTAGCTGGAGGATGAGTTAGGGTCATGAGGGTTTTTAAAGATGGAATAAATAACTGCCTATTATTTCTGTGTATTTACGGGATGCAGTGAGGAAAAGACTGATGAAGCAAGAGAAGAAATATTCGAAGAACAGAACCCTTGAGGGGCGGAGAGAGGAAGGGGCCTGCTCCCGAGCCAGCGGAGAGCTTGGCCTGAGACGGGCGCTTCTGAGCTGTTTGCATGGCTCCCTCTCTCCCTTCAGCTCCCCTCCGGTGTCTGCTCTCTGGAGAGGCCTTTCCTGACCACCCTTCTAGAACGTCGCTGCCCATCACTCTCTGTCACTTCATCCTGCTTTACTCTCACTTGTAGCATTTCTTATAATAATATTACATAACAATTCTGCTTATTTTTGTCTCCATCATTAGAATACAAATTCTGCGTAAGGGGAGACTTGGTGCTGCTCACCCCTCTCTCCCCAAAACCACACACAGGAGCTGCCCAGTAAATCCTAGGGAATGAAGGGACGAGCGACTCTTTCTCCAGCACCCATTAGGGCACATGCAATTCTCATTCCATTCTTATTTGTTAAGGTTTACCTTCTTTTATAACCCACATTGCTTCCCACTCTCCTTCCCCATTCATTCAAGAAAAACTTCAGTCCCATCTGCGTTGGTACCCTCATTATCCTGTACCAACCCTCTCCACGCTGTCCTTAGCCTGTGTGTGTCCGTCCCATCCCCCATCTCACCTGCGTCCTATCTCCTCAGTCCCCCATCTTAATTCCTCCCCAGCCACCTCCTCTCCCCTCCTCCTGATCCCATCATTACGGTTAGCCTCATCCCTGTTTCCAACACTGTCTCCATCCCACTCTCTCCGTTCCACTCTGTGCAGTCAGCACGTCCATCTGCATCACCACCTCCCACCTCCCCGCCCCCTTTCGCCCTGCTCTGGCCGTCACCCCAGGCAGCACCCAGAGCGTTGCCTTGTGCGCTGGTTAGAGCTGCCAGGGCCGTGGCTAGTGCAGCAGCTGTGGGAAGAAAGACAGATGGAACTGCTTCTTCTCGTGGTGACTTAAGTAAATACGAACAAGCATATTTTATGAATTAGCACTATTCCCTACCATAGACATAATAAATAGCTTTCTGACATTTTTAAAAATGTGTTTTACAAATATTGGCATTATCACAAGTGTTGGGACTAGGGGTCCTGAGCCTGGGAGATTAAGACAGTCTCTGTGGTAAAAAAAAACAATCTGATTTCTCAGAAGGTCCTTGTCTTATTAATTTCTAATGTCAGGAAACATGGAGAGTATCTGCAAATTATGATTAAAAAGTAGAGAAATTAAAATGGAATCTCACTTGGAATTCCAATCTCTGCTTGAGAACGACTAGCCAGCTAACAAGGCTTTTTGCATTCCTTGCTGGGTTATAAGTACTCTGTATCTTTTTAAAAATATACTTTATTTACTTATTTATAGAGAGAGGGGATGGGAGGGAGAAAATGAGGGAGAGAAGTATCTATGTGCAAGAGGAACATCAGTCTGCTGCCTCGTGCACGCCCCCAAACCAGGCACCAGACCCACAACCCAGGCATGTGCCCCAGCCGGAGTTGAACCGGTAACCCCTTGGTTTGCAGCACAGTGCCCAACCCCCTGAGCCACACCAGTCAGGGCCGTATCTGTCTTTACCTTATCTTCAAAAGAAATGATCAGCCTAGCACCTGAATAAATATTCTCAGCTTCTCTTGATTTTTTTTTTAGTCTCTTTGTAAGTTCTCCCCATACCAATTTATGAACTAAACTACTTAGATTTTCCTTGTATTCAAGGCTAGACAAAAAAAAAAAATATATATATATATATAATGTATATGTATGTGTTCTAATTAATCAATGAGTTCACTATATAATTATAGATATAATAATAATTATCTATTATTACTAGTCACTGTCACATAGTAACAAAACTGTTATTCCCAATACAATGTATAATTATGATTCCTTATGTAATTTTATTCCTAGGTTTTTAAAAAGATTTTATCAATTTATATTTAGAGAGAGGGGAAGGGAAAGAAAAAGAGTGGGAGAGAAACATTGGTGTGAGAGAGAAGCATGGATCAGACTGGGACTGAACCTCCAACCCAGGCAGGTGCCCTGACTGGGAATAGAACCAGTGACCTTTCCCTTTGCGGGATGATGCCCAACCAGCTGAGCCACACCAAGGTCACAGGTCTTAACTTTCAGTCCAGTGTTTCATACTTTTTCTTTAGAATTTTCTGGGATCTATAATAGTGTCTTTCTTTACTAGTCCTTTTCCTTGGCTGGGAAGAAATCAAGAGACACAATTTTGTAAAAACCTCGGTTGAGTCGCCTGGCTGGCGTAGCTCAGTGGAATGAGCGCGGGCTGGGAACCAAAGTGTCCCAGGTTCGATTCCCAGCCAGGGTACATTCCTGGGTTACAGGCCAGAACCCCCAGCAACCGCACATTGATATTTCTCTCTCTCTCTCTATCTCCCTCCCTTCCCTCTCTAAAATAAATAAATAAATAAATCTTTAAAAAAAAAAAAAACCTCGGTTGAATTTGCTACCATTACTGTTGGATATACATTTGACTGAAAGAATGTTCATTTGCATTAGGGTCTAATAAGTGATTCTGAAGTAGGGACGCATGGTCACTGAGATCAAGTACACAGAGCCCTTGGGTCTTGTCACTTTCTCTTCTACAAAATGTTTGGGAGAGTGTCGTCACTTCAACAATCACTTCTGAGGGTCTTATTTTATTCAAGGTCCATACTAACCAAGACCCTTCAGATTAACGTATTTTTAAAAATTTTCCTATAAATTATTAAACAGATATTTTGCATCCCAAAGAGTACTATAACGAATAATAATATCATGGGGAATGAATGTAAGGCATAAATGGACAGCAGTGTACCCATCTTCCAGATTGGGAGGCAGAGCTTCACCAACAATTTTGAAGCCCTTTGGAAGGTCCTTCCCAACTGCATTCGCCTCCCTCGTCTGCAAGGATGATGACTGTTTTAAATGTTGTGAGTATAATGCCCTTGCTTTTTGTTACCATTGTCTTACAGATTATGTACGTAACCCTAAACATATTGTTGCATTTTGTGTATCTTTGAGTACTGTATAAACAAAGTATCGTGTCATAATGCACGTGTTCTTCAGTGATTTGCTTTTTTCAGTTAACATTTGGTTCTTGCATTGATCCACACGGCTGTGTGTAGCTGTGGTTTGTTCATTTTTTGGTGTGTTCGGTGTTTTCCTGTTGGTGGGCATTTGGGGTACTTCTCACTTTGACCACTACAAATTATGCTGAAATACACATTTTTGCCCTTGTGATCTGGTTCACATATGCGCAGAGTTCTAAAAGGTGTTAACCTAGGAGTAAAATTACTAGGTTATTTTTATTTTTTGAGAGAGAGGAAGGAGGAGAAAGAGATAAAGAGAGAAACATCAGTCGGTTGCCTCCTGCACATGCCCCTACCAGGGATCGAACCTGCAACTTAGGCATGTTCCCTGACCGGGAATTGAACTGGCAACCTATCAGTGTATGGGCCTATGCTCCAACTAACTGAGCCACACTGGCCAGGGCTCTCTTTCTCTTTCTGAGCACCTGGACCACACACCTGGTCACCTGGCCACTTCTGGACTGGGATGAAATCCACACCGTGGGGATCTGCCGGAGAGCCGTGGGAAGCAGTCCGGACGTACGGGGAGTAACTTCATGTGACCTGAAACTTGACTAATAGAAACAGAGAGTGGGAGGGAGCCCGAAGCCCGCTTTCTCTCTTCTGAAGTGTGGCTCCTCTTTGCAACCTTTGCCACCTGAAGAACGACCACGTTTAGTGAGCGACCTGCTACCTCTCTTTGAAGCTAGTTGCAAAGCAATAACCGGACGACAATAACAACAACACATCACAAGGCAGTCTGTCTTTCCTTGCCTGCCTTCTCTCCCTCCCTCACCTTATGCCCTCCCTCAGCTGGCACATCCCAAATAAAGCTTCAGCATCTTCATCTTTGTCTCAGGCTCTGATTTCTATTGGGTCCAGGCTGAGAGAATTCCCTTCACCCCATTTCCTTACCAACTCTTGAAATTGTCAGACTTTTAAAAACTTTGCCATTCTATTGGACGCATCTCATTATGGTTTTAATGATCATTTTCCTGATTACTAACGAGGTCCACCAACTTTTCATGTTTACTGGCCATTGAATTGCCTAATTTGTGAAGTGCTTGTTTAAATGTTTAACTTAGTTTACTGTTGAGTTATGTCTTTTTCCTTTTTTTGACCCCCTTCACCTATTTCTCCCACCACCCTCCCAACCCTCACCTCTGGCCATCACCGATCTCTTCTCCATATCCATGAGCTGGCTTTTTTTCTTACTGATTTGTAAGATGCTTCAGTTCATTGTTGCTCCGTAGCAAATTACTTCAATACTTAGTGGCATATAACAGCCATTTCATTACACTCTGCTCATGGATTCTGTGGCTCATGGGTTTGAACAGGACAGGTAGGTATGGCTCTTTCTGCTCTGTGATGTCTGGGGCTTCGGCTGGGAACACTCCAAGTCTGAGAGTGATTCAGCGATGGTACATTTATCTGGAGGTGTCTTCCTTTACCTGCTGGTGGCCGATGCTGGCTGTTGACTGGGGCAGTGGGCTGAACACCTTCGTGGGGCCTCTCCATGTCACCTGAGCTTCTCCAAGTACAGGCCTCAAGACAGTTAGAATTTCTATATGTGAGTCAGATAGGATTCCAGCAGCAAGTGTGCCAAGTGAACCCAGCAAGAGGGGCATGGGCTTGGGGGCTCGGCAGCGCCACCTCTGTTGGGTTCTGTTGGCTGCAAGGCAGTCTCTGAAGAGGAGGAGGCAGCGAGGCATGGCCGCTCCGTGGAGGAGGACAGAACCAGGTTGTACAGCAGTGCCTGGTGGGGGAGAAGAGGCAATCTTTGGGAAATACGGTAGCCACATAGAGGATTCCTTTTTACTTTCTGGATGTTAGTTTTTCATTGATTATAAATGCTGCAAATTTCTTCTGCCACTTGCAGGATTAGTTTTTCACTGTCTTGATATCTTCTGTTGAATAAAAGTTTATTTTAATTTAGTTAAATAGTCAATGCTTTTCTTTATGGTTGGCCCTATAGTTGTCTTAGGAACACTCAGGCCATGAAGCTATTCTTTTATAGTATCTTTTAAAAGCTTTATGGGTCTGCTTTGCTGCATCTTATAAATGATTCTGACACAAAAGCTAGGTCTTGCCAGTAGAGGGTGCTGGAGGGACACTACAAGAAGAGGGTACTTCTTGTTCTAAGGGTGTGGCTGCCTGTAAGTGGCTTCTTGGCTGTCAGGTGGCTTCCCAGAGAGTTTTGCTGGCAACTGGCAGATGGTTTCCTAGGCAAGTTTCACCAGCAGTCCAGTGGGCAGTTTCCTGCCTGCTAGTCCTGGTCTGTGGCAACGTCTCTCCCACTCAGTGGATGGAGCATAGCTGCCGCCCATCCAGTGAGGTCTGAATCTCAGCATGGTTGGCGGGGGGGTGGGGCTCTCTTTATAGTTTGTTCCTTTCTTGGATACTATGTATCAGCCATAGAGGTGGTGGCAGCTCCGTGCTTCTGCTATGCCCACTTTGTTTGAGGTTCTGTACTCCTCCTTTAAGTAGTTATTCCCCTGGAACTAGTTAGTAATTCTTTATGTTGAATTTTCCAAGTTCAAATTACCGTAGTGGTTTCTTTGGCCTGACAGCACCCTGAATATGTCATCTACCTGAAAATGATTTTGCATATGGTGTTTGATAGGAGTCCAGCTTCACTCTTTCCATATGGATGACCAGTTGTCTCAGCACCGCTTCGAGAAAAGGCTTTCACCCCATTGCTCTGCAGGGACAGCTGTCGTATATCAACACTCCTTAAGTGCTTGAGTTTGTTTCTAAGATTAGTATTTTATCGCATTTGTTATTTGTCTGTGCCTGCACTAATGCCTTCATGTCTTAATTACCATATTTTACAATAAGTCTTGGCATCTAGTAAAGCAATCCTCCCACCATTTAAATTTTTTCACAGTCACGTTAAATTTTATCAAGTGTGTTTTGTCTACTTTTAATGAGTTTATGTTATATTTTCTTCTTTAGTCTATGATGAATCACACTAATTGCTTTTGAAAGATTAAACTAAATCTGTTTTGTTGGTGCTGTTTCTGCGGAATCTATCTTATGGTGATTTGTTTCCTCATGTGGTGGATTTTCTTTTATTATTTGCTAATAGTTGGCTAAACAATCTGTCAGGTTAAGGTTAAATAAATTTGACTCCTGAGAGGGTAGGTTCATGGTTAAAACTTCCCCAGGGAGGTTATTGCTGTACTACATTCACTCAAAGTCACAACGGAGACAGCCAGGATTTTCTTATCACCCTGATCTGTACAGGCCCAAGACTTGCCCCCTGTTTCCTATGATCTCTATCTACACCCCCCCCCCCCCAAATCCTGGGTTTCTGGTTTTGGCAATATCACCATGACAGCCTGGCATCCATAGGGGCATATTATTAATTTCACCTCTTTGAATCTGTTTGAGTGCCCTGGAGATTTTTCCGTAGTGTCGAAGAGTGTGAATGTGTATTTGTTGAAATGTGTTCAGTAGTAATATATTTTTAGTCAGGAGGAATTTTCAAAATATCTAGTGAGCCGTCCTGCTGGGGGCAGAAGTCTTTCTGTTGTAATGTCTTTCAGCACGTCACTGCATGTGACACCACCTATTCTAAAATGTTAGAGAACTTTTCTAAATGGACCTGGCAATACCGTATATTGGGAAAGTTAATGTTCAAAGCCTTTCCGTCTCAGTTATTTCTCTGAGATTCTATAATTTTGCTTAAGGGAGAGACTAGAAGTGGTGCATAGCTGGGATAATATCCCCATAATCACATACGCCAGACCAGTTCTTTGGGTGCCAAAAGTGAGCTCATGTACCATGGATGAAATAAGTCCCCATAAATGATCACCAACAGTCCAACTGGGCAATTGAGCAGCTGAATAGCGGAAGATTAAGATACAGTGATGTATTGAACTCAGGGAAATATCATAAGAATTAATACAACATTCATTATAATTACATTGGCTACTGGCCACAGGAACTAATCCATTTTGAATGAAACATTAAAATCCTTTAATGGTGATAGCTATTTGTGGAAAGAGTATGGAAGTATTGGAAATTACACTGAGGACAGGGTGCATTTGGAGGGTTTTATTGGTCCTATTCCAGCAGCAATCAGAAACAACTTTTTTTGAGTCTTCAGGCTTCAAAAGTCCTTCTGTAGGAGGGACGCTGGTATCATGGTGTCCCGTGGGAACTGACCCAGCACTGGGAGCTGCCGTGGTGACCGCCTGCTGGAGCTGACCCTGTCATCTGGTCTCTTCACCAGAGGGGAGGGGATAAGCACACTCACTGTGTCTATACATTTTTGAGGTAAGAATTGAGCAAGGCCTTTTTTTTTTGTCCAGTAGGAAAAAAAATCACTCATTTTTAAAAGTATTTTTTTCTTGCATTAGAGAAAAAATCCCTTTAAAGTTGTAACCTCTTACATTGCTCACAGACTGGCCTCCTCCCCCCTTCCTATGTTAGGATAAGTGTCAGCTGGCATCCAGAGAGCAAATAATGAGCCAACATAAAATATCCACCAAGTTGTTCTCAATGTTAACAGTCCATGAAATACATATAAGAAGCTGCAGATGTCTGGTTGAAGTGGGAAGTTTGGACCAGCATATGTGTGGGGCAGTGCAGGCTGGGGTGGTCCCCTCAGTGAAGTTTAAGTGCCACTTCTGTCCTCTGATGAATCATACTGTGTATTAAATCTTCAGTTTGTAGATTATGACTCAGTTTTTCCAGGGTGATTGTGTATGCTTCTTGTTCCTGTGAGTAGGAAGTTTTGACACACTTCAGTGATGATTTTAATAATGTAGCAAAATGCCATTTATTTATTTATTTATTTAAAGATCTTATTTATTTATTTTTAGAGAGGGAAAGGGAGGGGGAAAGAGAGGGAGAGAATATCAATGTGTGGTTGTCTCTCATGTCTCTCCCCCTCCACAGTTCGGGCCTGGCCTGCAACCCAGGCAAGTACCCTGACTGGGAATCGAACCAGCGACCTTTGGTTTGCAGGCTGCCATTCAATCCACTGAGCCACACCAACCAGGGCAGTAAAATACCATTTAATACATAAATGTTTTCCAAGTGGCTGGCCCCTGGAAATATAGCAGAAGGTTTCATGAGCCTATCCAGTATTTCTGTTGGCTGTACAGCTCATGGTCTTGAGAGTTATGTGCAAGACACCTGGCCATTTTGCTCTCCACGTGTGGCCAATTTACCTTTTGAAATCTCATTTTTGGCTTTCTACCATCCTGAGCTAATTGTGGGTGGTATGAGCAGTGAAAACATCAGTGTCAGTAAGGCTTTATCACTTTCTCTATAATTTGACCTGAAAACTGAGGGCCCTGATCACTGTGAAAGTAAAGCTGCCTAAACCTGAGAGTCAAGCTCTTCAGAAGTCTTTGGTTAGCGGTGACTGTGTAAGCCTTTGCTCATTGCCAAGTTTGTCTCTGTTCTAAAACCATACACGAACCATGGCTGGTGAGGCTTAGTGGACTGAGTGCCACCCTATGATCCGAAAGTTCGCCAGTTTGATTCCCAGTCAGGTCACATGCCTGGGCAGTGGGCCAGGTCCCCAGTTGCGAGAGGCAACTGATGATGTTTCTCTCCTGTTTCTCCCTCCCTTCCCCTCCCTCTAAAGATAAGTAAAATTTAAAAACATGTATGAATTACCAAGTCATAATCAAATGAACAACAGCATTCTTTGCATGGTAGGAATAACCAAAAACTCTACAAATGTCCTTGTGGTAGAAGATGAGCTGCATGTGTTTATGGACAAGTTGGTGTAACTGTTCAAACAGTCAGTGAACATTTACTGGGCAGCTGCTGTATGCTAGGCACTGTTCCAGATGCTGGGCATAAAGTAGTGACTAAAGAAGGCAAACATCCCTTCCTTCGTGAAGCCCAATGGGGAGGACAAAAAACAAACAAGATACAGAAATAAAAAAGAAATACCATGTTGGGAAGTACTCATTGCTAGTGAGAAAAAGAGAGCAAAGGAAAGGGATAGACGTGTGTGTGAAGGGAGGTGAGGGGGCTGCCGTTTTAGATGCCGCGGCCAGGCCAAGGGGGAAGGGGGACCTTTGCATAAAGTCAGAGGAAGTAAAAGCAAGCCTGTGCATATGTGAGGGAACAGCGCTCCAAGACCGTTAGTAAGTTCTACAGAACTAAGTTCTGTTTAAAAAGAGAGAAATGGTATGGTGCATTCCTGTTATTAGAAGTGTGGGTGATGAGGAACCATGAAAGCTCTACTGAGGTAGAAAGATAAACAGAACAGCTCAGTTGGTTACAGTGGTCCCCAACCTTTTTGGCACCAGGGACTGGTTTCCTAGAAGACCACTTTTACACAGAGGGGGGCAGCGGGAGTAGGGGAAAGTGGATGGTTTGGGGATGATTCAAGCCTTTACATTCAAGCTCACCTCCTGTTGTGCAGCCTGGTTCCTAACAGGCCTGGACCGGTACTAGTTCACGGCCTGAAGGTTGGGGACACCTGGGTTAGAGCATCATCCCAACATGCCAAGGTTGCGGGTTCGATCCCCAGTCAGGGTATACACAGTAATTAACCAATGAATGCATAAATAAGTGGAACAACAAATCACTGTCTCTCTTTTTCTCTTCCCCTCTAAAAAAAAAAAAGAAAAAAGATAAAGGGGAGACTATGTTGTTCTGGAAACCAAGTGAACAAAATGTGTTCAAGGAGAAGAGGGTGACCAGCTGTGTCAAATGCTGCTGGTGAGTGAGATTAGGACAGAGAGGGGGCCAGCTCTGGAGGAGCCATAGGGGTGAAGACCCAGCTGAAGTGGCTTCAGAGGGGAACAGATGGAAAGAAATTAGAGACAGTGAGCAAAGACTATTATTATGAGAGATTTTTGCTTTAAAACAGAGAAATAGTACAACAGCTGGAAGGGGAAATAGGGTAGAGAGAAGTCTTTGCCTTATTGTTTTCTGGAGGGGCTCGGGGAGGGGTATCGGGTTATAATATAGCATCTCTTAAAGCTGATGGCAATTATGCACTAGGGAGGGAGCATCCATGCTATGGGGAAGTTAGAGAAATTGCAGGAGCAAAAGGAGGGCACAGACAACCTGGGAGAGGAGCAGAGTGCATGTGGGTAGGTTGGTGGGATTGATAGTGGGAGCCGTGGAAATTCTCTCCTGGTGGCATCTATTAGTGAAATACGAAGCAAGGTCATCAGCAGGGAGTTAGGATGGAACCTGTATGAAAAGGGAGGAAAAGATGTGAAATAATTAACTAAGAGAGTTAATGGGCTAGAAAAATGTAGAATAATTGCTTGGAAGTTAAGTGCCCACTGGAGATAAATGTCATGAATTTTAAGTAGCCTAGTCAACATGGCTGCTTGTCTCCAGCCATATTTGGCAGCGTAGATGCAGACATGGAGTAGCTGGGAGAACTGGGTTTCAGCGAGGTTTGGGTTTTGCCTACCGAGTGATCTGGCCCAGGGAGTTGAGGGTGTTTGCAATGGTGGATTACGATAGAACTGGGTAAGAAAATGTACTGGTCAGTTTGGGTTGCCATAACAAAATACCGCAGGTTGGGTGACTTAAACAACAAACTTTTATTTTTTCAAAGTTCTGGAAGGTGGAAGGCCAAGATCAAAGTGCCAACAGGGTTGGTTTCTGGTCAAGGTTCTCTTTCAGCTTGCAGACCATGGCCTCCTCTCTGCGTCCCTGCGTCCTCACATGGCCTCTCCTATGTGCGTGGAAACAGGGAGAGAGAGAGATCTGGTGTCTCTTCCTTTCCTCTTTTTGAGGTGTAATTGACATACAAGATACAGTTTCAGGTATACAACATAGTGACTCCATATTTGTGTACATTGCAAAATGATCACCACAATAAGCCCAATCTCCTTCACCACATAGTTACAATTTTTGTCTTATGATGAGAACTTTTAAGATCTACTCTCTTAGCAATTTTCAAATACTCAATATAGTATTATTAGCTATAGTCATCATGCTGTTCATTATATCCCATGACATTTATTTTAAGCAGAAGTTTGTGTCAGGATGGGTGGGGTAGGACAAGTGGGAATCTAGTTATAATTAGCATTTTGGACTACAAATATGGCCACCGTTTGGACTACAAATAATATGGTGACTGAACTCTGACCCAGAAAAGGTGACTGATGTCAGACCAGGAACCACCAATGATATGTTGCTTCTTTGTTCACCAAGAACCAATCCTTGGCTCCCATGCAAAGTTAAGCCATATAAAACTCCCACCCTTTCCCTTCTCCCACGCGCTTTTCTTAGCCCTTTCTGGCCGGAGGAAATGTTGCCCAGGAGCACAAACTTCCAAGATAAAGCTCATCTACCTGTTTCCATGACTAATTGGCTGTTATTTCCTCTGCGGGGTCTAAGAAAACCTTACAGTTTGTACCTTCTGACCCCTTGCATCCATTTTCCCCACCTGCCCCACCCCCCCACCCCGCCCCTGACCTCTGGCAACCACCAGTCTTCTGTTCTCCGTATCTGTGAGCTTGCTTCTTTGTTTGCTTGTTGCTATTTTTTAAATTACACATATAAGATTACTGTTACAGGGTGCAGCCAAGAGGGGAGACCCCAAATAGGCATTTGAAATGGGGTCCAGAACTCAAGGTGTCCAGGAGATTTTAAGATGTCTCCACCCCTTCCCCCACAGGTGTGAGTTGGGGGAAGGGGCACACAGCAAGAACATGCAGGGCAGCTTTGCAGCTAATCCATGGCATGGTCATTTAACATACCTACAGCCTTTGGCTGGTCACTTAGATATGCTAAATAGCTATGGCCATGCTCTGGGCCAGGGGGTTGGAAAGGGACCTCCCCCCCCCCAAGATGTGACTGGGGGGCAGGTCCCCCGAGTTACAGCACCTGCGTGGGAGCTTGGAGAAGATTGGCTCCATGACATGGGGTCACACCTACCCAGATCTATGATGGCAACCAGAAAAGCTGGAGAAGACAGCAGATTGAGGGCAAGTGTGGCCGAGTGTAGGAAGAGTCAGAAATGGCTGCAGAGGAAGATTGGCCGCGGGGATTTAAACCCAGACATGGTAGCCATTGAGGGGAGAACCATGCGGCTTTAGCAGAGTGGGGGCTCCCGTGGCCCTGGGAGAGAGGACCATGTGCTTTTGCCAGACTGGGGACCCCCGCAGCTTTAGAAGGGGGAATCACCACCTGGTTTTATCAGAGATCCGGGCGACACAGCGGAGGGTGCCGGGAACCCAGGGAGGTCTCCCAGTCGAGATGGAGTATTAACTGGGAAGAACCAGAGGACTGCCTGAACCATGGACTTCTATTTCCTTTCCTGAGATACGGTACTCTGGACTGGGCAAAGGGGGAAGGAAGGAAGGACTGTGTCTGTTTGTGGGTGTTTTAAGGGACTTTAGGATTTTTTTGATGAAGATGAGGCAGGAGATAGTCAGGAAGGAAGCTCCAGAGGCCCCACAGGGCTGAGGTAGAAAACATCTATACATGACAAAGACCCCCTAAGACGGGTTGTTCCTGTTTTCTGGGATAACTCTGAATCATAGAATGCGCCTGTGCGCTACCCCTGATTCATTATAATATCATTATAATGAAATAACATTGTGGGACTCCCTTCTCCAGTAGCCAATCAAGAAAGTCATGGGAAACCACACATGCGCAGTAGCTTTGAAATCCAACTCCTTGTACCTGCGCAGAAAAAGCCCGCCAAAGACTAGCGAAGGTGCTTCTGCCCCTATAAGAATAGAATCCTGCAGCCCATGTGTCCTTTTCTTCTCTGCTCAGAGTTGGCTCACTCCTGTGTCCTGTGGAGTGTACTATCACTTATAATAAACCTTCCCTCTTTCTTTATGCTATAAACTTTGTGTGTTGGGTTCAATTCTTTGCCCTCGATCACTAAGAACCTGGTTACCTGTGCACACCTGTGACAAAGACATTAGGTCACTACTTTAAGTTTGTATAGCATTAAATAAACATTTCCTTTCCTTTTCACGAATCTCTGGCATTGAGATGTCTTTCCTCTGGTGGCAGACATAACAGACCTGGGGGCTTCTTTCAGTAATAGCATATTGTCCCAGGCTCCCCCTTGTTTGTTCTGTAACATTACCACGGGTGAGATTACCCATATATGGTATTTTTTTTCTCTGGCTGACCTAGTTCACTTAGCATAATGTCTTCCTCTTCTTCTAAGAACGCCAAACTGGCAGATTAGGACCCCACCCTTAGGACCTCATTTAATCTTATCCTCTTAAAGTCTCTCTCTCCAAATACAGTCACATTGGAGGCAGGGTTTGGACAAATGGAGTTTGGAGGGACACAATTCAGTCCATAATAGGAAGAAAGGAAGTACGTGAGGGGGCCCCAGGACAGTGGAAAGGTGGTAATATTAATGGATTGTAGGTAATGGTGACCAAAGGATCGCTGGAGTTGGAATATTATCAGCAGGAGGTGTGGCGTGGAAATGCAGGAGGAACTGATTGGAGAGTGTATGAAATTGAGATTATAGAGGGCTGCAACCATTTGTAATGACAAAATCGAGGGTATGCCCACAGGAATGAATGGCTGAGGTTGGAAGGATGAAAAGACCACTAGGAAAGAGGGTGCCAAGTAATTTAGGGGCTCCATGAATTACTCTGGCTCCTGCTCTCCCAGCCATTGCAGGACTTGGAGCCCCATAGACACAGCACAGGGGAGTATGAGCCACCCAGGCCCGGAGAGATACTATGCTCAGTGAGGAAAAATAATTAAACGTGGGCAAAGGAGAGCCTAAGAAGCTGAGAGGCAGAATGTCGTCCATGCTTTCTTTGTGTGAACTTGCTGGGAGGAACACAACAAGAAGCACCCAGAAGCTTTGGGCAACTTCTCTGAGTTTTCTAATAAGTGCTTAGAGGGCTGGAGGGCCTTGTCTGCTAAAGAGAAAGGAAAATGTGCATGCACAGGGACAACAGGGCGGTGATTGCTGGGGGGAGGCAGGTGTAAGGGGACTGAATGGTAACAGAAAAAAATGTGTTAAAGATGAAATCTAAAAAAAAATGTGAAGACATGGCAAAGACAGACAAGGCCCATTAGGAAAGAGAAATCAAAACCAATCCCTCCCTCCTAAAGGGGAGACAAAAAAGAAGTTCAAGGACCCTGGTGCACCCAAGAGGCCTTCTTTAGCCTTTTTTCTTGTTTTGTTCCTCTTATTGCCCCAAACCAAAGGAGAGTGTCCAGCCTGCCCATTGGTGATGCTGCAAAGAAGCTGGGAGAGATGGCAAGGTCACAGGGCTACAGGCAGTGTTTTCTGGAACAATTACAAAGAACACAGGGACAAAACCAGGGGGGGTGGAATGAGGGGAGGGCGGTGGGATGGCTGGGGGGAATGGTGGGAGGAAAGTGCAGACAACTGTACTTAAACAACAATAAAAATAATTAAAAAAAAGAAAGAAATATGAGAGGATGGGGGTATAGGAGGGTGCAGCCAGAGGGTCCCCAAAAGAACGATTTGTAATGTGGTCCAGAACTCAAGGTGTCCAGATTTTAGGATGTCCTCACCGCCCCCACCCCCAGGTGTGGGTTGGGGGAAGGGACAAATGAACCAGGGCCAATGAGAGCTGTTTTCCATAGCAACAGCCTTGCAGCTGTTGTTGACCTCTGGCGTGGTCATTTAACATATCTATGGCCTTTGGCTGATTACATAGATATGTTAAATAGCTGTGGCCAACTTCTGAGCCAGGGAAATGGAAGTAACTTCCCTAGTTACAGCGCCTGGGAGGCAACTCCCCCTAGTTACAGTGTCTGCACCTGCGTAAGAACCTGGAGATGATTGGTTCCATGAGATGGGGCCGCACCTGCCCAGACTCATGATGGCAGCCCAGTAAAGCTGGAAGGATAGAGTTCTGGCATGTGAGGCCGAGTGTGGGAGGAGTCGGAAATGGGGCTGCAGAGGAAGACTGGCGCGGGGATTTAAACCAAGACAGGGCAGCCCTGCGAAAGAGAACCATGCGGTTTTGGATGAGTGGAGACCCCTGCAACCGTGTTAGGAGAGGAACTGTGAGGCTGTGGTGAGGAGAACCACATGCTTTGGCCAGAGGAGGGGGTGGGGGCTGGCAGGGACAGGACGGAAGTCTCCATAGCTGCCCGTTGGGCCGCAGCCGCGCAAACACCGCCAGCAACGCAGCCGCCTGTGGCTCCTCTACCGCCTGGCTCCAAGCCCCAGCCGGCTCTGCAGCAGCAGCCGAGAGAAGGGGCCACCAGTAAGTGACTTGGGAGCACCAGGTCACCGCTTAGCCACCGCCAGGGATCCGCGTGCTGTGCCCACGCCCTCACTGCTCTGGCTCTTGGAGCCTCAGCCAACCTTGCAGCCACCTTCTCTGGGCCCAGGGCCAGGATGTTACAGAACAGACAAGGGGGGCGCCTGGGATGATATACTATTATTTAAAAGGCCCCCAGGTCTGTCATGTCCGCCACCCTAGGAAAGACGTCTCTCAATGCCAGAGATTCGTGAAAAGGAAAGGAAATGTTTATTTAATGCTATACAGACTTCAAGTAGTGACCTAATGTCTTCATCAAAAATCCTAAAGTCCCTAAAAACACCCACAAACAGACACAGTCCTTCCTTCCTTCCCCCTTTGCCCAGTCCAGAGTACCGTATCTCAGGAAAGGAAATAGAAGTCCATGGTTCAGGCAGTCCTCTGGCTCTTCCCAGTTAATACTCCATCTCAACTGGGAGACCTCCCTGGGTTCCCGGCACCCTCCGCTGAGTCGCCGGGATCTCTGCTAAAACCAGGTGGTGGTTCCCCTTCTAAAGCTGCGGGGGTCCCAGCTCTGTCCAGACCTCATGGTTCTCCCTCTCAGGGCTGCGGGAGTCTCCACTCTGTCAAGGCCGCGTGGTTCTCTCTCCTAAAGCAGCACAGTTCTCCCCCTCAATGGCCGACAAGTCTGGGTTTTAAATCCCCGCGGCCAATCTTCCTCTGCAGCCTCATTTCCGACTCCTCCCACACTCGGCTTCACATGCCAGAACTCGTATCCTTCCAGCTTTACTGGGCTGCCATCTTGAGTCTGGGCAGGCGTGGCCCCATGTCCTGGAGTCAATCATCTCCAAGCTCCTACGCAGGCGCTGTAACTCGGGGGACCTGCCCCCCCGCCCAGTTACATCTTGGTAGGGAAGTTACTTCCATTCCCCTGGCTCAGGGCAGGGCCACAGCTATTTAACATATCTAAGCGACCAGCCAAAGGCTATAGATATGTTAAATGACTACGCTAGAGCTTAGCTGCAAGGCTGTTGCTATGCAAAACAGCTCTCAATGGTCCTGCTCCATTTGTTCCTTCCCCCAACACACACCCTGGGGATGGGGGAAGGAGACATCTTAAAATCTCCTGGACACCTTAAGTTCTGGACCCCATTTCAAATGCCCATTTGGGGTCCCCCCTCTTGGCTGCACCCTGTAACAAGGACGCAATGAGCTCCACGCTAGCCCTCTTGGCGCTGCTGCTGGTGGTGGTGCTGCTGCTGACGCCATCGCTCTCCCAGAAAGGGGGATCACCCCCACACACACAGCCATAAGAAGAACCACCTCACGGCTTTAGCAGGGAACTACCATGCAGCTTCAGCAGAGAATCACCACGTAGCTTTAGCTGGAGATCCCGGCAACACAGCTGATGGTGCTGAGAACCGAGGAAGGCCTGCCAGCTGAGCACGGATTACTGGGAAGAACCGGGAGCTACCTGAGACATGGACTTCTATTTCTTTTCCTGAGATACGGTACCCCAGATGACTGGGCAAAGGGGGGAAGAAAGGACTGTGTGTGTTTGTGGGTGTTTTAAGGGACTTTGGGATTTTGATGAAGACATTAAGTCATTACTCTTAAGTCTGTATAACTTGAACAAATAATTCCTTTCCTTTTCACCAATCTCTAACATGGAGAGCTATAATTCTCTGGCGAAGGGAAAGGTGAATCTAGTACAGGGGGACCCCAGGAGAAACGGGGGTCAACTTGGTAGCATTGTGGGACCCTCTTCCCTGGTGGTCAATCGGGGAGGATCATGGGAGACTACATGCACAGTAGCTTTGAAGTAATACAACTACTTGTACATGCACAGTCAAGCTCACCAAAACTAGCCAGGAAGGATCCGTCCTATAAGAATAAAGTCCCTCCAGCCCATGAGGTCAATCTCTGCTTGGATTTGGCCTGCTCCTACGTTCTCTGCTATAAACTCTGGGTGTTCGGTTCAATTCTTTGTCCCGATCACTAAGAACCTGGTTACCTGTGCCCACTTGTGACAGATATGCAGTTGTGACTCTTCAAGGAGTAGTGGAAGCCAAGGCCCTGCCATCAGGAACCTGTGCCCAGTAGGCTGAGCTGATCACATTGACGAGGGCACTGGAATTATCAAAGGAAAAAAGAATAAATGTGTACACCAACTCAAGGTATGCCTTTCTGATTTTGCATGCACATGGTTTGATCTGGAAAGAAAGAGGACTGTTAACCTACAATAGAAAGGGAAGTAAGCAGCAGCAGAAATTTTAAAATTATTAAAGGCTGTTCAGGCACCTTTACAGGTGGCAGTTAAGCACTGCCCAGGGCATCAGAAAGAGGATACTAAAGTAGCTAAACAATCTGGCTGAATGGGCAACAAAAGAGGCTGCTAAAGGAATATTTATAATACCATTGGTACTTGTTCTGGAGTTGTCAAAATTTGACCCTGAATATTTGACTGCAGACTTGGAAAAAGTTAAAGGATGGGGTTTTAATGAAGAAGGTCCTGATAACCAATAGAAAAAGAATAAGAAAGGAGCTATACTGTTTTCCTGAACATTTAGTAGAGTTAGTCATAAAGCATTTGCACAAGGCCACACACTGTGGAAAAGACTCATTAACCACCTATGTCAAACTGTGGCTCACAGGTCCTGGAGTTCCTAAAGCAATAAGGAAAGTAATTGCTGGTTATGTTGTTGTCAGAAGAACAACCCCAAAACCAAACCCCACCAAAAAAAAGGAAGGAAAGCAGTATCAAGGACAGTGCCCATTTGAGGACTGGCAAATAGACTTTACCCAGATGCCAAGGCTCCAAGGGTGGACATATTTGTTAACCTTTGTGGACACCTTTTCACGATGGGTAGAAGCCTATCCCACTAGAACAGAGAAACCTTCAGAAGTAGTAAAAGCATTATTGAAGTCAATAATCCCTCGTTTTGGTCTCCCTGACAGCATTCAGAGCGATAATGGACCTGCTTTTGTTTTAGAAATCACACAGAAAGTTAGTAAAATCTTAGGAATTAAGTGGAGACTCCACACAGCTTGGAGACCCCAGACTTCTGGGAAAATAGAGCAAATGAACCACACCTTGAAGAAAAATATAGCCAAAGTGTCAAGAAGCTCATCTTCATTGGGATCAAGCTTTACTATTGTTCTGCTCAGGATAAGGGTGGCTCCTCGAAGTGGGATTCAGTTGAGTCCCTGTAAAATTGTGTACAGATAGCCATTTTGGGTCACAATTGGGGTGAAAGATATGTATATAGATAAAAATCTGAAGGTAAAAAAATATGTGCAACATTTAAATCAGACCTTAGCTGTGATGAATGACCTTGCCTGTATTAGAGACTTTACTTCCACAGGTTTGCTGCATTCCTTTGAGCCTGCGGGCAAAATGCTACTCAAGATTTGGATGACAGCATCTCCAAAAACCCAACTAGGAGGAAAGTGGGCTGGGCCTTGGGACATATTCCTCACCACCCCCACCATGGTGAAACTGACGGAAACAAAACCTTGGACTCATCACACCAGGATAAAGAAAGCACCAGAGGAACAGTGGACCGCCGAGCCTCAAGAAAACCTGAAAGTCATCTTTCGGAAACAGTGACTTATGTTCTCTTCATTACCTCCTGTTTGACCCCTTGTTACAGACAACTTATTCCATTCAAACAAGATGAAAATATTTGGGTATATTTAGCATAATTGTTCTGAATATTTCTAACTTTTCTTTGCAGGAGGAATTTGTTGAAAAAAGTTTCATTTCATGTCTTATAAGTGTCTGTACTCCTTTAGAAAGCCTTATAAATTATACTGTGTTTGATGATATTGGAAAGAAACTTACCTACTCCGATATTTATAATTGGGGATCAGTGGTAACTATAAAGGACAGGGAAATATTTTCCTTAAAGGTCACTAATGTACCCCAGCTACAGAGTGTGCAACTTTTGTCAACTGTACTGAAACTGTCTTGTGTTCTCAGCAGGTGTGAAAATGAATTGCACCACCACCACTGACATATCTTATGCTTATGCTCCTGTTAAACAGCCAACAGGATGGTTTCTGATATGTAAAATGTCTATTCCTATGTTCCAGCAAACAGCTCTGGGGGCCGTGCTCTCTGGGAAGACTGACAATGTTTATGCCTCAGAAGCCCCACTTAACCTGGGGTCGATGGGATGGCTCCCTTACACCTGATTGCATCAGTGACTTACATCTCTTTAGCCCTGCTGAATACGTGTTTTTAACTGTATTTGTGATGCCACCTCTCAAGCTATTAGTGCCGTTAGTCAAGAATTAGGACAAGTCAGAGAAGCAGTACTGGAAAATCGTGCAGCTGTAGACTACCTTCTTTTGAGACATAATCATGGATGTGAGGAATTTAAGGGACTCTGCTGTTTTAACCTAACTGATAGTTCACAGCTTATAAAGCATGAAGTAAAGCAAGTAAATGATGTGGTGTCCAGTATAAAACAGGGAGAAGGATTCTTTGGCATTGATTGGTCTAAACTAACCTCCTGGCTGCCCAGCATATCTGGTCTTCAAAAAGCTTTTATTGTTTTTATCCTTGTCATTTTCTTCAGTATCATGGCTTGTTGTTGTATACAGTGTGCCCCCTTATGTAAATCTGCAGTTAAGTGTGTTCCTAAAACCCCTGCCGAACAATCTATTGCCCAGCAACAGGCACAGCAACAAAGTGAATACTTCCATATGAAGTTGATCTCATAGAAATGAGATAGTTTAATACTAACGGTGGGGAGAGATGGGGAGCTTAAGACTTGGAAAATTTTTAGCTTAAGGTAAATAGCCATAAATCTAGCAGGTAATGTGTATGTTAAGCTTTCGTTTCAGAAACTACAGATAAGGCCCATCCTGGCACCTGGGAAAAGCAGCTGACCTCCTGGGGCATTGGCTAGAGATTACCGCCTGGAGACATCCGTACCAGGAAGAAGCAGGCAACTACCCCTCCCCCTTAGAGATAGCTAACAGCCCAGGACAGGAATGTTGCAAACTGCTGAATCTCAAAGCCCTCACCGCACATTGTTTGCCCTTACCCACCCCCCTTATAAAAAGATCTGGCCAGGAAAGAAGGGGGAAGATGGTTTGTTAGAGTATGAACTCGCCATCTTCTTGGATCGCTGGCCATCTGAATAAAGCGCCCATAAAAGATTCAATTGCTGTCATTGCTTATTGGATTTGGTAGTGACAGGCAGCCCGAAGGCCGGTGTCTTTTCCAGTTACAGTGCAGCTTATATGAAATAATTGCTCTGTTAACTGAATACCACTCTGTAATTGCAAAAAAAGAAAAGTTGCAGCTGTTTTGTTGACATTCTTTATTTTTAAAAAATACATATTTTATTAATTATGCCATTACAGTTGTCCCATTTTCTCCCCTTCACTCCCCTCCGCCCTGCACACCCTCTCCCACCCACATTCCCCCTCTTTAGTTCATGTCCATGGGTCGTACATATAAGTTCTTTGGCTTCTACATTTCCCATACTATTCTTGTTACAGAACACAACAAGGGGGGCCTGGGACAATATACTATTATTGAAAGAAGGCCCCGGGTCCATTATGTCTGCCACCCTAGGAAAGACGTCTCTCAATGCCAGAGATTCGTGAAAAAGAAAAGAAATGTTTATTTAATGCTATACTAACTTAAAGTAGTGACCTAATGTCTTTACCAAAAATCCTAAAGTCCCTAAAAATACCCACAAACACACAGTCTTTCCTTCCTTCCCCCTTTGCCCAGTCCAGAGTACTGTACCTCAGGAAAGGTAATAGAAGTCCATGGCTCAGGCAGTCCTCTGGTTCTTAGTTAGTCCTCCATCTCAACTGGGAGACCTCCCTGGGTTCCCAGCACCCTCTGCTGAGTTACCAGGATCTCTGCTAAAACCAAGTGGTGGTTCCCCCTTCTAAAGCTGTGGAGGTCCCCACTCTGGCACAGGTACGTGATCCTCTCTCCCAGGGCCATGGGAGTCCCCACTCTGTCCAAAGCCGCGTGGTTCCCCCTCCTCAGGTCTGCGGGAAGGGAGAGTCCCCACTCTGTCCAAAGCCGCGTGGTTCCCCCTCAATGGCTGTCGTGTCTGGGTTTAAATCCCCCGCGCCAATCTTCTTCTGCAGCCCCATTTCCGACTCCTACACTTGGGCACACTTGCCCTCAATCTGCTGTCTTCTCCAGCTTTTCTGGTCGCCATCGTGGGTCTGGGCAGGTGT
Source organism: Phyllostomus hastatus (assembly GCF_019186645.2). NCBI lineage: Eukaryota > Metazoa > Chordata > Mammalia > Chiroptera > Phyllostomidae > Phyllostomus > Phyllostomus hastatus. The sequence goes on from NW_025334013.1 coordinate 29,745,739, forward strand.
CACCCCATGTCATGGAGCCAATCTTCTCCCAGCTCCCACGCAGGCACTGTAACTCAGGGGACCTGTCCCCCCAGTCACATCTTTGGGGGGGAGATCCCTTTCCATCCCCCTGGCCTTGAGCATGGCCATAGCTATTTAGCATATCTAAGTGACCAGCCAAACGCTATAGGTATGCTAAATGACCATGCCATGGATTAGCTGCAAAGCTGCCCTGCATGTTCTTGCTCTGTGTGCCCCTTCCCCCAACTCACGCCTGTGGGGGAAGGGGTGAAGACACCTTAAAATCTCCTGGACACCTTGAGTTCTGGACCCCATTTCAAATGCCTATTTGGGGTCCCCCCTCTTGGCTGCACCCTGTAACAATCCCTCCTTTCAGATATACACCCACTTTAAATTCTTTTAAAGGACAATGGACGAAGATCTCATCTTCTTGTAACTGCTTCCGGCTGGGAATGGACATTGTTTTACCCACCCATGGGTCATGGGTGCCCTGAAAAGGCGGGGGGCTTGCAGCACGGAGGGAGTCCTTCCTGTAAGGGGAAGGACCTTACAGAATCCTGGTCAGTTGGCTGTCACCAGGAAGTCGCAGGTTCGGTGTCCAAAGGCTGGCATTACTGGACCGTTGGCATCCTGGTCATATTCTGGAGGTGACAGATTTGGAAAGAATTGGAAGGCACAATTAAATCATAACCACTAAATGACAAAGGCAGGGACTTAAGTAAAGAATGGCTTATCTGGAGGAAGGTGTACAAGGCATACTACACCTATCCGAAACTTGTGGCCTGCTATACTTCACTCAGGCTGAGGGGAATATGTTAGGATTTCCCTCCTTTCAGATATTTGGGCCTTTTCTGTCCAAGCCATCAAGACAGAAAAGGCAAAATTAGTTCTAAAGTGAGGCCCACAGACCGCCCAAACCATTCACCAACCCAACTACTTAGTTCAGCCAAACCGTTGAGTCTCAGGGGGTGATGATGAAAATGGGCTCCTTAAAGCGAGGTTTATATTCACTTACTCATTCAGCCAATTACTCATGTAATGAAGTCATAGGCATATGCCCTATGAAAACAGAAGAACACACAGGTTAATTCACACAACAATCCCCAAACCAGTCTCTGTGCCTGTGAGACTGTCTTTTGGGAAGACATTCAATTGCAAGGTTCTTCCTGCAATAACATTTAGCTTGTACATCTTTGGTGATATTACAAACTCTCCTTAAGATCACCCTCACTGTTATTAAAGGACTACTGTGAGTCCCACTTTTAATTTTGACTGTTCGTTTGCATAAACACACCAAGAGCAGCCTGGATCACTTATGATCCTTGAGTCTACCTTGCTGGAACTCACACAGGGAGCCTTTAGATTGACCTCTCAGTCCGCCCCTCTTGAGGCACAGAAGCAGAGCCACACATCCGCCATCTGGCTTCGCCTGTACCAGTTGTTTCACTCAAATCCTTGAGGCTCCCATTGTGCTTACAGGTTCCTTTTGGTCATCTTTCAGGAAAGCAACCTTCGTTCCTTCCCTGGAAAGACTGCCATGAACCACACAACCAACCAAAGTACCAGGTTTTTCGTGGGCTTACACTAGCTTCACAAGTCAATCCCAGTTCCTCAGGGCTTTCTGGTGATGACCAGAGCCCATACATGCCTCCTTCAGGCGTGACATTCCAGTCAAAGTCTTGGTTAACAAAACCACTATTAAGGACTGGTCTTATTGGTTTTATGCAAAGAAACCTTATATCATCACTCACTCCTTCAGAATGCCAAATTCTGGAGGGATCAGGTAGGGAGAAAAATACAAAGCGTGAAGGAAAATCCTTTCCCTCCTGATATCCACCAGGCTTCTCAAAACCTTCACTTCCAGACATTCTGCAACATTCACAAACCCTCTCATCTTTCTTTCATATGCCTTCTTCATTTACACATTTTACACTTTCTCCTGTGCACTTTCCTGCAGAGTGTATAGTTTCAACTTTCCCTGGGATCCTCAATTTCCTTTGCAGAGCAGATACAGAGCAAAATCCAAACATAGAGTTCCGGAATAATACACAGGTAGAAGCATTCTCTTGCACCAATGCATCCATTGATTCCTCACAGAGACATGCCCCTTCAGGTCCGGTCTCTTGGCAGAGACATGCCCCCTTTGCCTCTGGCTGAAGCACTCGTCAGCCCCAAACGACCCTTCTTGGGTCCTGACTGGCAAAGGCATTCTCCCCAACCGGTTACAGCGACCTTTCCTAGGTCTTAAAGTATAGAAGGTTTCTGATCAGAAACAAAACCAATGTGAGAAATTTGCTCTTTTCCCATGAAACCATAAAACAAGTAGTTCAGGTTTCCTCTACTCCAGGTATAAAACTTTCACAACCTTTACACATAATTTTACTTACTCAGATTTAACTATCATTCTCTTTTAATCCTGGTTTCTTTCCCACACTGGGAAGGACTATACTTAAACTCAGTACATGGCAGCTAAAAGTCTCTAGCTTTACACACACTTTTATGACATGACAAACACTGTCACCCTGTACCGGGATTTGTTGTCTCTTTCCGGAAGAGGAAGTTCAAACCTTCCTCCGGAGTGCAGGTCCAACTTTCCCTTTCTGCCTCAGCTGCAGCAGTAGCATCTTCGTCTCCCTTCGGCGGTGCACGTTTTACCCGTGTGTGGTGAATCCAGGGCTTAATTCCCATCAGCTTCAGGGAGGAATGCGTTGTCAACAGGACATCGTAGGGACCAGTCCATTGTTCAGACAGCTGCTGTTCAGGGCCTTGGCTCTTCCAGGTCTTTAGTAGGACCTGGTCCCCTGACTGGAAGGGGTGCAAGGGCTCATCAGAGGGGTAGACAGACCTGCAATGAGCAAACTTGTGCAAAATGGTTAGTGTCTGCCCTAAATGCTGTACATATTGCTTAATTCATGCCTCATGCTCTAAACCCAGAGGGGGTGTACCTAAAACAGAAATTCGGAGGGGTTTCGAGATGTCCAATGGAGCCTCTGGGCCATTCCTTGTCATCTTCCATTTCTTGCTTCACCATCATTCGACTTGGATTCTTACTTTCCCTTTTGCGATGTGGGCACTCATTCCTCCAGTGCCCCTCTTCCTTGCAACAGGCACATTGATTATGGCCTAGTGCACCTTTCTTCTCCATAGGGCCCCTTTTGCCTCTGGCCCGGTGGCGGGCAACCGATGAGTTTCCCTTTTCTGCCCCAGGGCTCCATTTCTTTTGGTTTCCCTGGGCTAACTCCGAAAACACTGTGGCCTGTTTTGCCTTCCCTGCTTCCCGGGCATTGTAGACTTTAAAGGCTATGTCCACTAGCTGGGAGGAGCTCATTCCCAGTACTCCGTCTGCACGCTGAAGTTTGTTCCTGATATCCGGAGTGCTCTGCCCAATAAAAGTCATGTTTACCATTCTCACGTTCTCTGGTGCCTCTGGATCAACATCAGTGTACTTCCTATATGCCTGATAGATCCTTTCTAAAAATTCAGAAGGATCCTCATCTGGCTTCTGTTGGAGAGCCTGTATCATATTCAGACTCCTCTGCTTGGGCACTCCTTTCCTAAGTCCTTCCAATATGCACCTTCTATAGTGTCTTAAAGAGGTTAAGCCATCTCTGCTATTCAGGTCCCACTTAGGGTCCACCCGAGGAATTGCCTCCACTGGGTTAAGAATTCCCTCAGTGTCCTCATCACGGAGATGCTGGGCCTCCTGATCAGCCCTACTTAGAACCAACCGTCTTTCATCTGCTGTTAGCAAAATGTTCAGGAGAGCCTGTATGTCTGCCCAGTTTGGGTGGTGAGTGGCAAAAATAGAGGCAATAAGATCTGCCATCTTCTGAGGATCACTCCTATATGAGGGATTGGCATTCCTCCAGTTCAGCAAGTCGGAAGTGGAGAACGGAGTATGAGCCCAATAGTAACCAGTGGGCTGGCCTTCTTCATTTATTCTGCCTATTGGGTATTGCCTCAAAGGGTACTGGCTGGCTACACCTTTGGAGGCTCCCTGGTTATAGGAGGTGCCCTGGCGAGTTCCGGGGGGTGAGACACATTCCTCAGCAGGTGGAGGTGAAGCAGTTGGCTCTGCAATATCCACTTCAGGGCCAGTTATGGGAGGAGACAGTACTGAGGTGGCTCCCACTGCCTGTGCAGGGGGAGGTACCCCAGCAGTGGTAGTTCTCATCCCGTGTGAGGCTGGAGGTGTAGAAACCTCCACCAGCTGTGAAGGTGGTGCCCTCTCGGATGCCCCTCCCACCTGCGGAGGGTGGTGCCCCACGGCCTCAACCTGCAGAGGGGGCCAGGCTCCTCCCACCTGGGGAGGGCAGTGCCCCGCAGACACGCCCCCGGCCCTCAGGGGGCTGGGCAGAGGCATAGCACAGGCGCCTCCCACCTGCTGGGGCACCGTGACTCCAGAGCCGACCCGCACCCCTGCGGCTGGGGTGCCCCAGAGGCAGGCAGTGCGTAGGCCCCTCCCCCCTGTGAAGGTGGCGGCGGGGCTCCCAGGCTGACCCCCACCCCCTGCGGGTGGGCCGTGGCCGGAGCAGGCCAAGCGCAGGCCATGCGCGCCTGCTGGGGCAGCGTGGCTCCGGCTTGGGGACTCAAAGAGGACTGGAAGGCACCGCCCACCTGCTGGGGCCGCGGCAGAGCCCGGGGGCTAACTCCCACCCACTGCGGAGGGTGGGCTGCAGCCCAAGCAGGCCAAGCGCAGGCCCCGTGCATCTGCTGGGGCGCTAGGACTCCAGAGCAGGCTCCCGCCCACTGGGGTTGTGGTGCCACACATGGGGGCAGTGCGCAGGCCCCTCCTACCTGTGAAGGTGGAGGTAGAATGCAGGATGCGCCCACCTGTAAAGATGGCGATGGCCCATTTGCTCTGGTTTCCAGAGCCAAGGGGTCCCCTCCCACATGCTGGGTGGGGATGGCTAGAGGAGCCAACTCGTGGATCTGTGGTGGAGACCTCTCCCACCTGCAAGGGCTGGGGAGTCGTGGCGGCCCCCACCTCTTGGGGAGGTCGCAGCACCACTGGAGTCCCCCCTGCCTGCGAGCCCCCATTCCCTGGGTTCAGAGCATTAATGAGGTTTATCTCCTCATTCTCTCTCTCTTCCTGTGTTCGACTATCAGGGAAGGGTTCTGAGACCACTTTTCCCTTCTGGACCATCACACGCTTCTCTGTCTCTGGCACAAAGCGGTTGTGCAATATTATAAATGCATTAAGATAGTGTAACTCTTCCGATAGTTCATATCGCCTGCAATACTGTTTCAATGTAGCAATGATGCAGTAACTCAAAGAACCATTCACTGGCCACCTCAGCTCATCACCCAAAACATAAGTAGACCACACCGTGTTACAATAATAAACCATTAACTGCTTAATCAAGGGATTCTTGTATGTCGACTTAGCACAGTAGTTCTCCCAATCCCTTAGGATCCTACCCAATGGGCTCCACTTAGGGACCTGCTCAGAACTACTCTTACAGTACCAACAAAGCAAGCAAAAATTCAAAGCTAGAAGAATACAGACGGCGTAAAGACCGGGTATTTTCCCAGCTATTGCCCACAATTCCAGCTCCATTATTCCAAAAAAAAGCACTCAGAAACCAAGTTTTCAACCAAAACACTCACGTCTCTGCTCCTTCCCCCTTTCATTTCCTTTTCACCTTTCCAGGCGTGATAGGCGGCCGATGCCCTCAGGAGGAGTGCAGAGGAATTCTCGAGACTGGGAAAACTCCAAAGTCTCACTCTCTCACACCTGAGGGGGTCAGTCTGCCACGGACAATTATCATCCCGGCGGAGTTGCCAAACTGGTACAGAACATAACAAGGGGGGCCTGGGACGATATACTATTATTGAAAGAAGGCCCCGGGTCCATTATGTCTGCCACCCTAGGAAAGACGTCTCTCAATGCCAGAGATTTGTGAAAAAGAAAGGAAATGTTTATTTAATGCTATACTAACTTAAAGTAGTGACCTAATGTCTTTATCAAAAATCCTAAAGTCCCTAAAAACACCCACAAACACACAGTCTTTCCTTCCTTCCCCCTTTGCCCAGTCCAGAGTACCGTACCTCAGGAAAGGTAATAGAAGTCCATGGCTCAGGCAGTCCTCTGGTTCTTAGTTAGTCCTCCATCTCAACTGGGAGACCTCCCTGGGTTCCCAGCACCCTCCGCTGAGTTGCCGGGATCTCTGCTAAAACCAGGTGATGGTTCCCCCTTCTAAAGCTGTGGGGGTCCCCACTCTGGCACAGGCACGTGGTCCTCTCTCCCAGGGCCATGGGAGTCCCCACTCTGTCAAGGCTGCGTAGTTCTCCTCCTCTGGGATGCAGGAGTCTCCACTCTGCCAAAGCCACGTGGTTCCCCTCCTCAGGTCTGCGGGAAGGGAGAGTCCCCACTCTGTCCAAAGCCGCGTGGTTCCCCCTCAATGGCTGTCGTGTCTGGGTTTAAATCCCCCGCGCCAATCTTCTTCTGCAGCCCCATTTCCGACTCCTCCTACACTTGGGCACACTTGCCCTCAATCTGCTGTCTTCTCCAGCTTTTCTGGTCACCATCGTGGGTCTGGGCAGGTGTCACCCCATGTCATGGAGCCAATCTTCTCCCAGCTCCCACGCAGGCACTGTAACTCAGGGGACCTGTCCCCCAGTCACATCTTGGGGGGGGAGATCCCTTTCCATCCCCCTGGCCTTGAGTATGGCCATAGCTATTTAGCATATCTAAGTGACCAGCCAAACGCTATAGGTATGCTAAATGACCATGCCATGGATTAGCTGCAAAGCTGCCCTGCATGTTCTTGCTCTGTGTGCCTCTTCCCCCAACTCACACCTGTGGGGGAAGGGGTGAAGACACCTTAAAATCTCCTGGACACCTTGAGTTCTGGACCCCATTTCAAATGCCTATTTGGGGTCCCCCCTCTTGGCTGCACCCTGTAACATTCTTGCCCTCCCCCTGTCTATTTTCTACCTACCATCTATGCTACTTATTCTCTGTATCTTTTCCCCCTCTCTCCTCCCACTCCCTTGTTGCTAACCCTCCATGTGATCTCCATTTCTGTGGTTCTGTTCCTGTTCTAGTTGTTTGCTTAGTTTGCTTTTGCTTTTGTTTTTGTTTTTGTTTTAGGTGTGGTTGTTAATAACTGTGAGTTTGTTGTCATTTTACTATACATGTTTTTTTAATCTTCTTTTCTTAGATAAGTCCCTTTAACATTTCATATAATAAGGGCTTGGTGATGATGATGAACTCCTTTAACTTGACCTTATCTGAGAAGCACTTTATCTGCCCTTCCATTCTAAATGAAAGCTTTGCTGGATAGAGCAATCTTGGACGTAGGTCCTTGCCTTTCATGACTTGGAATACTTCTTTCCAGCCCCTTCTTGCTTGTAAGGTCTCTTTTGAGAAGTCAGCTGACAGTCTGATGGGAACTCCTTTGTAGGTTACTGTCTCCTTATCTCTTGCTGCTTCTAGGATTCTCTCCTTCATTTTTACCTTGGCTAATGTAATTATGATGTACCTTGGTGTGTTCCTTCTTGGGTCCAACTTCTTTGGGACTCTGAGTTTCCTGGACTTCCTGTAAGTCTATTTCCTTTGCCAGATTGGGGAAGTTCTCCTTTATTATTTGTTCAAATACGTGTTCAATCTGTTGCTTTTCCTCTTCCCCTTCTGGTACCCCTATAATTCGGATGTTGGAACGTTTAAAGAGGTCCTGGAGGTTTCTAAGCCTCTCCTCATTTTCTTGAATTCTTGTTTCTTCATTCTTTTCTGGTTGGATGTTTGTTTCTTTCTTCCTTCTGGTTCACACTGTTGATTTGAGTCCCAGTTTCCTTCCCATTATTATTGGTTCCCTGTACATTTTCCTTTATTTCACTTATCGTAGCCTTCATTTTTTCATCTAATTTGTGACCAAATTCAAGCAATTCTGTGAGCATCCTGATCACTAGTGCTTTGAACTGTGCATCTGATAATGTCGGCTATCTCTTCATCGCCCAGTTGTACTTTTTCTGGAGGTTTGATCTGTTCTTTCATTTGGGCCACTTTTTTTTTTTGGTCCTGACCTGCCTGTTACATAGTGAGGGGCGGAGCCTTAGGTGTTCACCAGGGCGGGGCAACCCACTTCATTGTATTGTGACGCTGTATGTGGGGAAGGGGTCTGAGAGGGAACAATGGCACTTGCTCCGCTCTCTGCCTGATTTCAGTCACTTCCCCCAAGCAAACTGGGCCCTTCTGGTGCTGATTCCTGTGTGGGTGGGCTTGTGTACATTCTAGGACCCTGTGGGTTTCTCCAACAAACTCTCCTGTGAGGCTGGGAATTGCTTCTGGCACCTCAACCCCCACAGGTGTTTTCAATTGGTGGTTTGAAGCTTTATTTCCCTGTGCAGGTTGCACAGTCTGTTTTGCTCCCTAGTTGTTTCTCCCAGTTTATCTGAACACTAATGGAAGACCACCCAGTCTGCAAGCTGCAGCGTGGCCGGTCCATCTGGTCTACCTGCTGCAGCCTTGTGTGCCCCGCTCCACTATCTGCCGCCTCACTGAGTCCGCCTGCCACCTCGCCTGCCCCGGTCCTCCAGTCACTGCCTCACCGGGAGTCCTCTCCACCCGGCTGCCCATCTCCACCCCTCCTACTGGTCTGGATGAGTGTGTCTTCTTTAACTTCTTAGTTGTAGGACTTCCACTCAGTTCTGTTTTCTGTCAGTTCTGGTTGTTTTTGTTTCTAAATTGTTGTCCTTCTTTTGGTTGTGTGAGGAGGTGTGTCTACCTACACCCCCTTCTCGGCCGAAGTCTCTGTTGACATTCTAAATGCTTCTAAATAAATACAAATTTTTTAAAATTAAAAAAAAAGAAGGAACATCTCTGTGTCGTGAAATTACCAGGCATTATCATCACAGGAGTAGTGTTGCAGAGAGTGTCAGTGAGCCAGGTATCAAATCTCCAAGGAAGGAGGAGAATAACCGAAAGGAATGGACGATGGCAACAAGAAAGCGATTGGGGCAAATGCAGCATACTCAGTCCTCAGTCACAGAGGAAGATATTTGCAGTCCACATCACAGATGGACTTGCCAGAAGCAGATACTGAGATGGCACCTGAGGTGCAAGAAGTTTGCCAGAGATCTATACCTATAAAAGGAGCGGGGAGGAAGCATGACTGGGCAGAGAAAACTGGAACTGAGCTGCAGGTCCTGCAGAGCCAGAGCGGGAGTTGCACATCAAATTATTCAATGGTAGACCAAAACAACCTGGCCTTAGGGTCCCATAGCCACCGTGGCCCACTCCCCCGCCGCCCATCAGCAGTGGTAAACGTATATGACCTTAGGCAGGCAGCTGTCTGCAGATGTGGCAGCTCCTGAAATAGCCTGACAGCTGGAGACTGGCTGCCTAAATCACTCCCTGCAGCTGGCAAACAAGCTCTTCCTGAGGGGCACGTGGGTGGTGCTTGGCTGTGTCCACCTTAAAGAGACTGATATTTTGTTTTGGCCTATATAAAGGATCCCTGGAAATCAATAGGGACTTCTGGTTGCCAAGGATAATAGTGTCTGCCTAAGTCTGAATCTCTTCACATTCCAAATTAAAATGTAGAAGAAAGATCAGCAAATTGAGTCCTATGGGCTGGGCAAGTGTTTTTGTAAATAAAGATGTATTGAAACACAGGCACACTCATGCATACTTTGCGGAAGGAAAATTATAAGCCAATCTCACCCAGAAATGTAAATACAAAAACCTTAAACACGACATTAGCACACTATGTCATTGCTTTCCATTGTCTATGGCCCCATCTTGTGAGAGGATTATGCTTCTACTCTCTGTGGGCAACAGGCTTGGTCAAAAGACTTGCTTTAGCCAATAAAATGTTAGTAAGAGTGACTCCTGCTACCTTTGAGCAGAAGCTGTAGAAGTCGTTGTGTGGTCCCACCTCCATGACTTGAGTTGTGCAAGCTGTAGAAGGGCTGCTTTACCTGCCTAGGTTCCAGAAGAAAATGTGAATACTGCAGCCAAAAATTTAATGTGTGCATGAATAAATCCTGTTGCTCCAAAGCACTAAGATCTAAAAGTTGTTTGTTAATGGAGAACTGGGGAAACTGTAAGAAGACTATCAGATGCTCGGCCTGGTGGTCACAGATCTGGCTGATGATGTCACTGATGGGCCTTTTATTTCTTCTGGGTAATGTAAGCAAAAGAACGGTACAGCGGTATCAACAGCAGTCTAAAAAGGCGGGCAAATCCTCATTCACATTTGCAGTCTCGGATGACACTAGTGAATACGGAAAAGGAAGTTATGGTAGATATGGGGATGACAAAGTAGGAAACCGAACTATTACACTGGTTGGCACTCTGAGCCTTCAGGATTTCACCTGAAGTGTAGAGAAGCTGTCCAGGCTACAGCAGCTGAGGTGTGCACACCAGCAGGACAGGGGATTGAAGATGGATCGCGATCTCCTCATTCATCCCTTAGGGAAACACAGCTCCAACTGTCCCCAAAGAATCCGACAAAGCATGCACTCAGCCCAGAGCTCAAACCCTCATCTTCAGTAGCGAAACTCCTGCCACTAAAGGATTTTCTGCGTTGTTGTACAGCTAGGTGTTGTTATACTGTGAGTGCAGTTGTCATTACTTAAAAATAGATTTAGTGTCTTTAGTGTCAAAAATGTTCTGATGATACTACAAAGGAAACAAACAAGACCCCCAAACCCCCAATTTGTTCTCTACTAGCCAGAAGCGCTGATACAGCTATAGATTCCAAGTTGGGCTTTGTTTATTTGTGGTAAAACACAAAATTTTCCATCTGTTAAAGAAAAAAATTTCAACCGGGTAACTTTAAAGATTTAATTGTCTTTATTCAATGATGTATGAATTGGTGAGCATCCCAGTTAGTAAACAGGCTCTCTGAGGGTTGTACAAAGTGGGAGGTTTTTACAGGCAGAAAGAGGATGGAGCAAAGATGTTGAAAGACTGACTGGTTTAAAATTCCATTTCTGGGAGAGGCTAAAACTGCATTTCAGTTCAATATCAAGTCTTGGTGGGGCTTAGCAAAAGTGACTCCATTTTGGGCATGTTTCTTTTTAACACATCTTAACCATTTTTAAGTGTACAGTTCAGTATTGTTACGTAGATTCACATTGTTGTGCAACCACTCCAGAACGTTCTCATCTTGCAGAACTCAAACTCTATACCCATTAAACAAGCCCTCATTTCCCCCTTCCCACCAGCCCATGGCAGCCCTCCTTCTACTGTCTCTGTGAATTTGGCTACTCTAGGTATTTAGGGAAATGGAATCATATAGTATTTGTCTTTTTGTGATTGATTTCTTTCACTTAGCATGTCTTCAAGGTTCACTCATGTCATAGCATCACTTCCTTTTTAAATTTAATTCTTAGTCTCATCAGGTAAAACCAACATACACACTCTGTGAGCTGTAGGTGTGCAGCAGGACTGGACGTCACATTCTGTAAAATGACTGCCACAGTGAGTTATCATCCACTGACTCCTAGAGTCATAACAATTTTTTCCCCTTTGTGATGAGAACTTTTAGAATCTACTCTCTCCACAAGTTTCTGAGTAACCACACAGCAGTGTTACCTATATTGCACATGGCATTTCTGGTACTCATGTATCTTATGGCCAGAAGTCTGTACCTTTTCACCACTTTCATGCTACTCCCCCCGCCCTTTCCTTCCTTTGTAAGGCTGAATAATAGTCCATTGTATGTATAAACCACAGTTTGTTTATTTCTTCAGACTCAAAGCTTTTGATACACAAAGTGTTTAAAGTGCTGGCGAGATTTGGGCTGTTTCAATGGCTTCATGACAGAGGTTGGGTGTCCTTGTTGGATGAAAGAATGAAGTCAGGATTTCTGCTAATTCAAACTAAGCAGGCTGGTTCAACTCAGCTTTCAAAAAAATGTCTGTTTACTTAGGCTAAGGGCACAATATGCACTTGATTTTTTTTTTTTAAGTGAGAGGGGGAAAGTCATGATGGTTGCTTTATCAACCAGTAGTGGCTGGCACCAACTCAATGCCAACAGGAATCCCCCAGTTGGGGGTGCGGTGAAGCATGGCTGCAAGGCTATAGCACAGCTGGACTAAATTGAAATAAAGCCCAATTGTGAGGCAGCCCTGGGGCTAGGCCCCTCTCTAGCTAGGCTGTTCCTTGATGGTCTCCTCTGCTCTGCTGCTTGCTAGTCTGGTTAGCTGCACTGGTATGCTCTGCTCTGTACCAGTCCACTCCTCTCAGATCCCAGAACCACAATCCTAGGTGGAAAAGTACACCCCTAGAGACACTGGGGTAGCTGACTTAGATGGACAGAAGTCCCCACCTCTGGTCTCTGATTCATCTGTCCTTATGCAAATGAGGTCTCCATATATTTGTAGTTTGATTGGTCCAAACAGAGCTGCTCTGGTCGGTTGGAGTTGCACAACTCCAATTGGATGGGGAAAGCCTCAGTCCTATTGGTTGCAATAGGATTCCAGTAACTGTTTTATAAGGGCTGGCTCAGCTGGCAGGAACACAGTGCAGGGGCAGGCAGTTCAGTGCAGGCTTCTCCCTGAAGTGCAGCTTGCATAAGCGATATTGTGTAGAAATCACTGCTAGGTTGTTTTTTGTTCATTTGTTTGTTTTTTGTTTTTGTTTTTCCAATTTAAGGACGGTTAGTCACCAGTGACCCTTCTTAGTAGGTGTTTTCTTTCTTAGGGTTCATGCTAGAAATGATTAATAATCACTCTTTAAAAAAAATTACCCCCAAAATTACAATGCCAGTCAATAAAGACAAGCTAAAATTGTCCTTTATGCTCAAAACCTGGATTTTCCTTTTGAGATTGGAACGAGACATGGATACCTACTAGAGTCAACACTATTCAATGTTGTCCTTGAGGTCACAGCCTACAATTTATAAAAAGGAAAAAAAAAGGTAACAAAAGGTATAGGATTGGAAATAAAGACACAAGATCAGCATTAATCGCAATTACTATGATTATATATATTTCAAAACCTTAAAGTCCTGACTGGCATGGCTCAGTTGGGTGGCAGTCTGCAAAGTGAAAGCTCTCAGGTTAGATTCCCAGTCAGGGCGCATGCCTGGGGTGCCAGCCATGTCCCGGTTGGGGGTGTCTGAGAGGCAACTAATTGATGTTTCTCTCACACATCAATGTTTCTCTCCCTTCCCCTCTCTCTAAAAATAAATAAAATCCTTAAAAATAGGCAATATCTTGAAGTGCAATAAAGTAAGCACTAATAAAATGAGATATGACTGTAATCTAAAGTTAAATAACTATGATTTAGCACAGCTCCTAGGTATAAAATCAATAACATATCAATCATCTTTGTACATCCCTGTGAAAAAAAATAAATTTCTAAAAATTCACAACATCATAAAAAAAATGGAGTCCTAGGAATAAGTCCCCTTTATGAAAAATTATAAAACTAATGAAAGGTATAAAATGGAAAGATATGTTTATGAATTGGAAGAGTCAGTATTTTAAATGTGTTGGGTTCTCCAAATGGATCCAATGCAATCCTAAAGAAAATTCCAATATGACAAGAATATTGCAAAATATTTGTGGGAATGTAAAGGGGTAAGACTGACCAATTACCTTCTGAGAAAAGCAAGGTGAAAGTACTAATACACACTCAAGGGCTTCACTGATTGGGGCGTTCTACTCAAGAAGAGATGTGATTATCACAAAGTAGTTTTATTTCCTACAGAAAGTGAAGGAGATGGGGGATTCATATCCAAAGCTCTGTCTCCCAGAAGGGAGGCTTAGCCATTGCTTATATACACTATTTGGTCAATTACACATTGATTTCTTCTTTGCAATGGGCTGCATTTATCAGGTTGAGTTATCCTCAAGTTCATCCTGTTTATAGCTGGTCTGCAAAATACTGGGCTACAAAATACTGGGTTAACATTTAGCAAGAATAGCATTTAGTAAGAAAGGCCCAGGCCTTGAGACCCTAGTACCACCTACCAGGACCTACACTGCCAGGGAGCAGTATTTAGTGCAAACATGTTGTAATTAAGACAGCACGGTATAGTGCAGGGACAAGCCAATGGAAAAGCATGGGTTTGGAAGAAAGTCCATACCTACCCACTGTCCAAGAGGTCCAGCTAGCTCTGAGTGCCTTCCCACACAGACCACAGCCTTCCTTGAAATTGTTAGTCTGCAGCCAGCATCTCCTTCAAGAAGTGCAGCAAGGGCTGCAAGAAGTGCCCTTAATGAGAGCTGGGGGGGCTGCCTCAGGCTACTAGCATTTGGAGGCACTCTCCCAGAACAGTAGTTTTCAGCTTTTTTCATCTCAGGGCACATATAAACTAATTACTACAATTCTGCAGCACACCAAAATATATTTTTTGCTGATCTGTTAAAAATATAGGTATAATTTTGATTCATTCATGTTGGATGGCTATTGTGTTGGCTGTTATTTTTTTTTTAAGATTTATTTTTAGAGAGAGGGGATGGAAGGGAGAGAGGGAGAAAGACATCAATGAGTGGTTGCCTCTTGCATGCCCCCAACTGGGGACCTCACCTGCAACCCAGGCATGTGCCCTGACTGGGAATTGAACCAGTGACCCTTTAGTTTGCAGATCAGCACTCAATTCACTGAGCCACACCAGCTAGGGCTGTTATTATATTTTTTAACTTGACAATCTAAGGGAAAAGAGGTCAGTGCCCCTGACTAAACAGTTACATATTGCATGTTTTAAAAATTCTGGTGGCACACTGGTTAAAAATCACTGTCTTAGAAGATTTCATAACTCAATTTATGAAAGGAACACACTCAAATGGAGTCATTATAGACCCTCCACCATCCATGATTGTACCTCATGAGAGCATTCCTTGTTCTGAATAATTCTCCGTTCATATTGGAAAAAACTGCTCACATCTATACCTGGAGGATAGAACAATTCAGTGATCACAGTTATAAAAACATGTTGAGAGGAACTTTCGCTGTTATTCCAGGAGGCCTGCTAGGACCAAAGGTGAGGACAAAGCAGCATCAAGTCCTCTGGATTCTAAAAACAAAAAAACCCAAACTCTTCCCCCCAATACTGGGGTGCTTGAGTTAACCTACTAGTTTTTCTAACCTTAATCATCATCCCAAACTCCCCACCTCCATGTAAGCAGAAGAAAAGGAAGGAGGGGGAAATGGGAGTTCCAGACTCGAGTCTTTGGGCTAGGGAGAGGAGCCATGTTTTTCTTTTACCTTCACGTGAAGGGGGAGGAGGATATTACATACTCAGCCCCGAGATGGGTGGTTTAAGAGAACCACTGGTTGATGTGTTGGAGGCAATCCCAAGGACACTAGCATGGCCCGCCTGTGCTGCAGTGCATTAGATTTGGCCTGTTTTCTGTGATTGGCTGAGCAGGAGATAAGGAAACTGGAGAGAGCTGGCAGGGTAACAAGCGGGCACTACAGTGGAACAGCCTGTACTCCTGTGATTTGGAGTAGCCTGCAGGCCAGTGGCCACTACGGAAGACAGTGGAACCTGCCAGTTCCCTACTGTGATATTGTGATTTCTGTAAGAAATACATATTTGGTCTTTATATTCTTTGTAGGAAATCTGGGTTTCTGACACAGAGCTCCAAAAACCCTTGGGATTTCCTAAGTGAGAAGATGGGAAAGGTGTCTTCTGTGGTATTAATGAGGTGATTTTGACTTCCATCTAAGGACAGAGGCCGGTTGCCCAGAGAACCAACCAGAAGATTAGGAGGTTGGAATTTTCAGTCCCGTCCCCCAGACATCCAGAGAAAGGAGAGGGGCTGGAGGGTGGATCAATCACCAATGATCAATGAGCTAATCAATCAGACCTATGTAGTGAAGCCTCCATGAAAAGTGGGAGGGCCAGGGCTCAGAGAGCTCCCGGGCTAGTGGACATGTGAAAATTCAGGGAGAGCGGTACACTTGAGAGACTGTGGAGTCTCTGGCCCCTTGCCCTATGAGTCTTTTGCATCCGGCTGTTCCTGAGCCATATCCTTTTATAATAAACTGGTAATCTAGCAAGTAAAATGTTTCACTGAGTTCTGTGAGCCACAGACCCCAGGAGGGGGTTGGTGGAACCTCCCGTCTATAGCGGGTAGGTCAGAGCACAGGTGACAACCTGCCCTTGCAGTTTGGAGTCTGAGGTGGCGGGTGGCTGTCTTGTGAGGCTGAGCCCTCCATCTGTGGAATCTGATGCTGTCTCTGGTTGATAGGGTCAGAACTGAGTTAAATGGCAGGACACCCAGCTGGTGTTGGAGAATTGCTTGGTGGGGGAGAAGTAAGACGTTCTGTGTAAAAGTAAAGGAGATACACAGGGAATAAAGACGTAATAGGGAAGAACTGGGTTTTGCCCTACTCGGGAGGTGGACAGTCCTCCTTTACAAGGGGAGAGCAGACCAACACGCCCGTCTATGTTCACCAGAGGCCAATGTGTACTGGCTGGTGGGTTCTCCCCACGGGGAGCGGTAGGGCTGTGGTGTGACCACCAGGGCTGTCTGCTGGGTGGACGATGGGATTTCGCTGGAGGGTGGGAGGTGATGTGGAATCTGATTTCTTAGTTCTTTTTGCCTGTCTGATTGTGGATGGTGAAACCAAATCACTTAAAACATCTTGTGCCTGCTGGAGAGCAGAAGAGCCCTTGGAGATCTGGACTCGTGAGTTCGTTGTGGTTCTGCGTCCACTGTGACTCGGGACCAAAGTTGTGAAACTGACGCTGCAAATTCTGGGCGAGTGTCAGCCTACAAATGAGAAAAGCCTTAAATTTCATTGCGCGCGGGTGGAATCTTTTCCTTCCTCCGAAGGGTGTGACAAAGTAGATTATGAAGACTCAGATTAAAGTAGATTTGTTCTGGTCGGTTTACAGAGACTAACAAGAGCTCACACAAATGCAATGTTACCCAAACTCCCAGAAAACAAAGCTGGGAGTACACGGTGCAAAGCTTGCACCATGTATACAAATATCGAATCACTATGTGGTGTATCTAAAACCAAAATAATGTTATATGTCAATTATATCCCAATAAAAAGAAAGAAAAAACACATAAAATTATAAAAGTAAGCTTTTATGAGCATATTTTTATCATACACCTTCTAATAAACATGGTACTCTCTATGGACGTTCACCTGGAGAATGCCCAGGTATGAGGTCGCCCAGAAGCACGAGCACTCAGCTATTCGGGCGGGAGTGCACTTCCGGCACGGGCCATGTTTCCGACCTCTGTGGCATCAGTTACCACCGTGTGTGCACAGGAGCTTCCAAATAAGTAATTATGATTCAGAGTTTGTGATTATAAAGGCAGAGAAACAGAATTTGATGTATTTTAATCCTGTCATTCAATGTAACCACCTGAAGTTTTGCGTTCAAGTTTAAAACAATGAAACGGAGCGCAAAATGAGAGGCAAAATGGTTTTGTTTGGCGAAGTACAGAGTTTAGTTCATACATAAAATATTTTACTGAATTTGAATCATATTTTTGACATGGAAAGTTATTCTTTAAAAATCATTAGATGTTTTCAAGTGAAAGATGAGCCGGGAAAAATAAATATTATATCAGCGGTGCAAGTTAGCAGTTTGGTAAACTGAAATTCATTTCAGTTACTGGAGGATCATTTGCATAAAGCATTATGTCAGTCTATGATGAAAGGATCAAAGTTAACACAGTTTTGGAGTCGATAGAATTTTTCATTGCGGGAGCACAATGATTTACAAAGCCAGTGTGAGGCAGGCGGTGAGCAGGGAGCAAAGGGAAAAATAACCCAGAGCTGTGCTAGACTGATTAAAAAGTGGCTACACCTCATCTTGTACCCAGCTCCTTCAATCAAAAGTAGAATAAATATGTACCTTTTTTTTTACCATATGTAAATTGTATGCATTTATTTTACTGGCATGAACACACCTATAAACACTTGCAAAAGAAAATTTTCACTTTTACATTTCTATTCTGGCCATTAAAATTATTCATTGCATTTCATGATCGTTTGAATTATGAAAGTAGTTTGATCCTACAGAAGAACAAGGTGTTAACTGTGATGTGCTCCACGTATCAAATATAGTTCCTCCCACACATACTTTCTGGGTTCGACTCTGGGAGACGCACTGGGCGCGCGGTCACTGTGAGCGGCATCAGGTGGGAATCAGACGTGGGCCCAGGAGGTGATGCCCGAGCAGGTGCTGACCATGCAAGCAGAGCCGCAGTTTCTCAGGAGACTGCTCTCAGCCCCACCCCCTGCTAGTGGCTGGAGACTCCAAGATAACTTAAGACTATTGTTATCCCACCTGTTGTGTTATGATAGAGCAAACATCCCTGGGCTCACCAAAGGCCCAGCCGTCTATCTGTATCTTGGGTCCTGTCCTTTCTGGACTTGTTTTATGTCACTCTGATGCCTAAGCCCTCTCTCTGCTTCAGTACTTGTTTCTTTTTACTGGCGGATCCCCACCAGCCTCCCTTAATCTCTCTTGTAACTACCACCTCATTTCTCTGCCCTCACTCTTAGCCAAACTTCTTTGAAAGAGCTGTTTACAGACAGTGTCTCAGTGTCTGCATCTCAGCAGTGCCTGTTCACCTTCCCCCACTCCAGTCGGCTGCTATCTCCTCTGTAACTGCTTCTGAGAAAGTCACCAATGAGCTCCATCTTGCCGAAATTCAGTAAGCACTCGCCTGTTTCTTAGGAACATTTGCTGCAGGTGAACAGTCCCTCTGTTATTTATTTATTATTATCTTATTCATTGATTTTAGGGAGAGGGGAAGGGGGTGGGGAGAGAGAGAAACATGTATTTGTTCCCCCTGTTCATGCACTCACCTGTCAGTTACTGCATGTGGCCTGACTGGGGATGAACCCACAACCTTGGTGTGCAGGGATGAGGCTCCAACCAACTGGGCTATGTGGCCAGCACTGAACAGTCCCTCTTTTCATAGGAGCTTCTCTGGACTTCTTAAAGTAGAGTGCCCTGACTTTCCCCTGACCCCTCTTGTCTGTGATTTCTAGAGTCTCTTTGGATGACCTCACTGCTTTGCTGGGTCTCAAATGTAGGAGATCTCCAGGCTTTCTCTAACTCTCTCACTGGAATGGCTTTATAACCACCACGTTTTGCTGACAACACCAAAATTTGCATTTACAGTCCTGGCATCTCCCTGACCATATTTAATAGCCATCTCGATATCAACACATCTAAAGTGGAATTCTTGTTTCAGCTGCTTGCAAATCTACTTCTCTTCCCATTTTTCCGTACCACCAAATGGTGCAGTCAGTACTCAGTGGCTTGAGCTAAAAAATCTAGGAATCCTCTTTGATTCCTCTTTTCCTCCCAGCCCCTTACCACTCCACTCCATTACCAAGTCTGTCCCATTTAATTTTAAAATACTTTCTAATCACCATCATCAACCCCACCAAACAGTGACATATTTTTTCTTGGCGAGCTCCTTTAGCTTTCTAACTGGTGCCTCTGCTTCCATCATGTCCCCTGTAATCCGTAAACCTCAGAGGAGCCCAAAGATTACTTTAACAACTGAGATCACATCAACTTCTGGTTTAAAGTCTTTCAGTTGCTTCCCATCACACTTAGAATAAAATCCCAACTACTGTCCCTGATCTTCAAGACCTTAACCATCTCCGTCCTCATATCCTTCCTCTCTCCCCTTGAGTGACATTGCCGAGGTCACCCGGCTGTCCTATTTTCCCTCTAGCGTACCAAGCTCTTTCTTGCTTCGGATTCCCTCACTCCTCCTAGGATGGCTCCTTTTAGGCCACATTTCTCTATTATTGCAGTTGCCATCACCTAAAATTATATTATTGACTTTGTTATAGTTACTTCTTGTCTGTCCATTGAGGATGAAAATTCCTTAAGAGCAAGGATTTCGTTCTGTCTTATTTGCCACTGTACCCCTAGTTCCAAACAACAAGGCTGGATACCTAACAGGTACTCCGGACACACCACAGAAGAAGGACACCATGCCACAGAGTTCCCAGCTCTGGGTTTCTACACAGGAGGGTCAGCCGTACCTGGCGGGGAAGATCCAGGCCTCCGGGGATTATGACCCGAGCCCCGACCTGGTTGGGTGGTGGCAGAGGCTGTCCTGTCTGCAGAGGCCCTACAGCCCGCTTTGCCACTCCGTCCAGCCACTTTCTGGGTTTCTTCATTCTGAGGTGGACAAGGCCAGGCCCGAGTCTGAAACCTCAGTGTCCCGCCCCCATTTGGGCCAAACGGAGATGCTCAGACTGAAGGGCGAAAGGAACAGGCCTAAGACTTAAGAAGTTGTGAATGTCTGAGGTCTCGGCCCAGAAGAAACCTGGGCAGACCGAGCCGGGCAGGGTGGAGCTGCGGCTGCTGGGTGAGTCGGTGGGTGCGGCCCTTGGCCCCGCCCCCCAGCGCGGTGGGAAGTAGAGGTGGAACGCTGTGATTGTGTCGTGGAAGTACTAGACACCTGATCTGCGACGCCGCGGCAGCTGGGCTCAGCTCTGCTCTGAGGTGGTTTGGGCCCGCACCCAGGTGCTAGTGCAGCGGACCCCAGGCTGAGATGGACCAAGAGGACGAGATTCTGAGCCAGTGGCAGGCAGCTCAGCACCAGTTCCCAGAGGTGGGTCAGGCGTCAGCCCCAGGGCATGGCGCGGGGCTGGAGGAACCGAGGCTGGAGGAGTGGAGGAGAGCAGATTTCAGGCTTTAGGAGATCGAGGGACGGGGTTGTGGGGGATGGGAGATCCAGGACACAAATCATGTGTGTTATATTGAATGTAAACTGTAATTGAAAAAACTTCAGTGTTTCTGCAACTGGACATTACCCTATACATCTACCAAAAAAAAGGTCATGTGTCTTTTATCCCATTAATATTCACTGGCGCCTGTGCTGGTTCCAAGTAGCTTCAAGGACAGGGACTTGAGTACCGAGGAAAGAAGGCAAAGTTAGGAGGGCAGTGGGGCACGTGCACGGAAAAATTAAGTATTTATTGGAGCCCTACGAAGTGTCAGGCCTTTGCAGACCCTGGGAATACATGGTGAGTTTTCCATACGACATTATACCGTGTTACTAATAAATCACTGGGTGACTGGAAGTGTAGGAATCGTGATGGAGAAGTAGGGAGACCACGGGGGCAAGTAGCAGAGGCGTTCGATCTGGTTTAAGACACTGAGAAGACAGGTGTGGATTTGGTCTGGGACTGGAGAACCGGTTAGGTGGAGGGTCTGCAGGTCCCGAGACCAGAGTCAGTGCGCCTCCAAGGCAGGGGCCTTGGAGGAAGTGAGACCTGGCCCAGAGAGTGAGGGGAGAGAGGCCTGGGGGGAGGGGAGGCAGGGGTGTAAGTTACTGCAAGAGCAATAGGAAGCCCTTGATGAATTTAACCTTGATCTGTCACAATTAGCTTTGTTTTTTTCTTTTTCAATCTAGATTTTCATTTTTTTTTAAAGAGTGCCCTGGCAATTGTGGGCAGAATTCAAGGCAATAGTTAGAAAGCTATTGTGATAATTCAAGTGGAAGTCAAAATGGCGGCCTAACTAGAAAGGAGACAGTGGAGAATGTGATCCTGGAGATGTTTTTAGAGGTGGACGCCGCCAGAACTGGTCGTTTCCTGGATCTAGGTGGTGAAAGAGGCATCTGGGACACTTAACAGGTTTCTGGTTTGCACAAATAGGTGAGAATAGTGGTGACATTTTCTGAGAGAGCAAAGGATGAGAGAAGAAACAGGATTACTTTTTTTTTTTTTCCTCTGAGAGTGACTTGGGGGTGGGTAAGGATGATCAGGAGTTTTGGACTTAGTCCAAAATGCCTGTGGGTTATCCAAATGGACAGAGCGTCAGGCAGCTGGAAGATTCAGGATAGGTCTGCCCTGGAGCTATTGTTTTAAGAATAATTGGATATAAACAGAAATAGATCATTAGCAAGAGAAAGATTGCCTGAGAATAGCACAGGGAAACCTGTGGTGGAGACTGAGAAGGAGGAGGGCCTGAGAGAAGGAAGGAGAAAACCAGGTATGTATGCGTAGGTGTCCGCCCCTGTGTTGTGTTCCTAAGGCCAAGGGAAGGAAACATTTCAGGAAGAATGGCCGGGAGTCACAGAAGCTCCTGAGGCCACGCACAGAGGAGTCTGGCAAGGTTTTGGACGTAGTGATATGGAGGCCAACGGTGACCTTTATACAGGCTGGTTCGGGGGAGCAGTGGGGACGGGAGTGAATTTGGGGAAATAGCACTGAAGTAGCGGTAAAAGTGAGTTTAGACATTTCCCATGAAGTTTGCCTGTGAAGGATCAGAAAGAGCAAAGGGGATGGCACACCAGAAACACCCATCCAGTAGACATTTATCTGGGGCTTATTATGTGTCTACTCAGGCTACTTGCTGAGCATGTAGTGGTCAGTGAGACAAGATCTTCCCAGCATATGGAGAGGGGCTTAAAAATTTTTTCCGTTCTCCATAGTCAAAACATTAGCAAACCTATCAAGATTAATGATAGATAATCTTTTAAAAAATTTTATTTACTTTTAGAGAGGGGAAGGAAAGGAGAAAGAGAGGGAGGGAAACATCGATGTGTGAGAGAACATTTATAAGTTGCTTCTTGCATGCCCCCAACTGGGGACCCAGCCTGCAACTCAGGCCTGCACCCTGACCAGAATTGAACTGGCAACCTTTGGGTTCACAGGTCAGCACTCAGTCCACGGAGCCACACCAGCCAGGGAATAAGTAATCTTTTGATATCATTTTAGTGTAAGTCATGCAAATTCCCCTAAAATGTCCTGTAGCTGATATGTCCAAACCAGGATCCAATTTAAGACCACACTGCATGTGGTTATTACGCCCTTTGGGTCTTTTTGAGATCTTTTCCTGACTAACTTCCCTTTTTTCATGGTCCTGAATTTTTGTCCCATAGACTGTTCCTTCTTCTGGATTTATCAGATTAGTCACTCGTGGTATCATTTAGCTTGATCTTTCGTATTTCCTCTAAATTAGACTTAGATCTTAAAGTTTCATTGGATTCTTGATTTTTGGTAAGAATGTCTCATAGGTACAGTAAGCTTCATCTCGAATTACAAGAGGAGGCTCCTCTGGTGGTCCATATTTGGCTTGGCCCTGGAATTAAGGCAGCGAAAAGGCGGATTGGTCTCTCTGTTGGAACTTGTCTTGGGCCTTGCAGTCAGCCAAACAACCTGCGGACTGTTCCCTTGGATGCATCCAAGTGTTCACACACTGGTTTCAACCAAATACTGATTTTTTCTCAATCAAAAGTTTCATTAAGGGCTATAAAATCATGATTTTCCAATTTCACCATTTCTTCTACATTTATTAAGTTGTCTTCTTCTGTAAAGTAGGATTTTTCTTAGATGACTGGAATACTTTGGTGATTTTGAAATAACAGTTTCCTACCAAAAAGACAGACTGCTTGATGCTTTTACTTCAGCTCACAATGTCTGAAGCTGGGATAAGGGCTGACTCCTTGTCACACTTGCCTCATGAATTTTCATTGATTCAGTCTGTTAAAATCGACGTTCATTATTCTTTTTGACTCTCAAATTTTCACAAACTTGGCCAGTGGGGATCCCTTCTGTGTCCTTTTTAAAAACATTTAAAAATTGTAGAATCTGTGCATTTCAGCAGCACATGTACCAAAATTGGAACGATACGGAGAAGACTGGCCTGGCCCCTGCGCAAGGATGACACGTGAACTTGTGAAGTGTTCCATATTTTTTAAGAGAAAAAAATGCTAAAATCAACGTAGTATAAAAATACCATCATAACCACGTCTGAGTGTATCTAGTTCTGCAGCACTATCTAGTGTGCAGCCGTCGGGCAGCCGTCGTCGCCGAACTGTTTTCATCTTCCCAAACTGAAGCTCCCTAACCTCTCAATAGTGACTTGCCAACCCCCCTGCAACCCCCAGGGCCCCCCCCCCCCGCCCCCCGCAACCACCATTCTACTTTCTGTCTCTTTGGATTCGACTTCCTCAAGTACCTCGTAGAAATGAAATCATACATTACTTGTGCTTTTGTGACTGGTGTATTCTACTTAGCACGAGGTCTTCACGGTTCACTCGGGTTGAGGCGGGTGTCAGAATTTTCTTCCATTTTAAGGCAGAACACTCTTCGGTCGGTCCTATGGTCAGACCACCGTTTTTACCCGTTCGTCATTCGATGCACACTTGGGTCGCTTCCACATTTTGACTATTGTAAAAAATGCTGCTCTGAATAGGAGGGTACAAATCTCTATTGCAGGTCCCTGCGTTCAATTATAGATCTATACCGAGAAGAGGACTTGCTGGGTCACACCGTAATTCTGTTTTTAACTTGTTGAGGAGCTGCCATGGGGTTTTCCACAGTGGCTGCAACATTTACATTCCCAATAGCAGTGCACAAGGGTTCCAGTTTCTTCATATCTTGCTAACCCTTCTTTTTTTTAAGAAAAAAAAGATTGTATTTATTTTTAGAGAGAGGAGAAAGGGAGGGAGAGAAACATCAATGTGCAAGAGAAACACTGATTGGTTGCCTCTTGCACGTTCCCAGCTGGTGCCCTAGGCTGCAACCCAGGCATGTGTCCTGATGGGGAATTGAACCTGCCACCTTTTGGTTTGTGGTAGGACCAGCCCACTGAGCCACACCAGTCAGGGCTGATGCTTTTTTTTTTTTAATAGTAGTCATTTTAATGGGTGTGAAGTAGTATCTCATTGTGGTTTTGATCTGCATTTCCCTAATGGTTAGCGATGAACATTTTTTCATGTGTTTATTGGTCATTTGTTTGTTTTTGGAGAAATGTCAAGTTGTGTGTCCATTTTTTAATTGGGTTGTTTGTTTTTCTGTTGTTTTAGAAGTTTTTAAAATATATATTCTGGATATTAGTCTTTACCAGATATGCAATTTGCAGATATTTATTATCTCCCATTCTGTTGTTTGCTTGTATTGTTGATAGTGTCCTTCGATGCACAAAAATTTTAATTTTGATGAAGTCCAATTTTATCTATTTAATCTTCTGTTACCTACACCTTTCATTTCATATCCAAGAAATCACTGCCAAATCAAATGTCATGAAACTTCCCCCATTTTCTTCTAAGAGTTTCATAGCTTTAGGTCTTATGTTTAGGTCTTGATCCATTTTGAGTTAATTTTTATGTGGTGTTAAGTAAGGTTCCAACTTGATTCTTTTGCGTGGATATCCAGTTTTATAGAAAAGACTGTCTTTTCTTCCACTGAGAGGTCTTGGCAAGCTTGTTAAAAATCATTTGACCATATATGTTAGGGATCATTCCTGGGCTCTATTTCTGTTGGTCTATAGGTCTATATTTTGTTTTGTTTTTTAAATCCTCACCCAAGGACATGCTTATTAATTTTAGAGAGGGGAGAAGGGAGGGTGAGGAGAGAAACATCAATTTGAGAGAGAAACATGGATCAGTTTGCTTCTTGCAAATGCCCCAACTGGGGACTGAACCCACAACCTAGGTATGTGTCCTCACTGGGAATTGAACCCACAGCCTTTCAGTTTATTAGGACAACACTCCAACCAACTGTGCCACACCAGTCAGGGCTATAGGTCTGTTCTTCTAATACCATACTGTTTTGATTATTATAGCTTTGTAGTAAGTTTTTCAAGGTGAGAGAGGGAGGGAGACTATTTGGGGTCCCTTGTGACTTTTAATGAATTTTAGGGTGGATATCTCTATTTTTGCCAAAAGGATTTTGATAGGGATTATATTAAATCTATAGATTGCTTTGGGTAACATTGACATCATAACTTAAGTCCTCCAATCCATGAATGTGTCTTTTCATTTATTTAAGTCTTTAATTTCTTTCAGTAATGTTTTGTAGTTTTCAGGGATTAAGTTAACCTCCTCAGTTATTTATAAGTATTTAATTCTTTTTGATGCTATCATAAATTGAATTGTTTTCCTAATTTTCCTTTCAGAGTGTTCATTGTCAGCGTATAGCAACAACTGATTTTATGTGTGTGTGTGTTGCTTTTGTATCCAGCTACTTTGCTGCTTTCATTTATTAGCCCTAACAGGTTTGTGTCAGTGTGCATGTAGTCTTTCAGATTTTCCATACATAAGATTGTGTTATCGGAGAACAGGGAAAGTTTTAGTTCTTTTTTCAGTTTGGGTGCCTTTTATTTCTCTTCTTGCTTAATTGCCCTGGCTAGAACTGCCAATATAACGTTGAGTAGAAGGGAAACTGGGCATCTTGTTCCCGATCTCAGAGAAAGGCCTTCAGTTTCCTACTTGAGTATAATGTTAGCAGTGGATTTTTGTGAATGCCTTTTATTATGTTGGATGTTTCTTTTTCTAACCTTTGAGTATTTTTTAATCATGAAAAGATATTGAATTTTGCTAAGCAAAACAAGCCAGGCAGTGAAAGACAAATACCATATGATCTCACCTTTAACAGGAACCTAAACAACAAAACAAAGAAACAAGCAAAATATAGCCAAAGACACTGAAATAGAGAACAGGTTGACAGAGACCAGAGGGGAGAGGGGAGGGAATTTCAGGGGAGAACGGGAAGGGTTTACAGGAACAAATACAAAGGACACATGGACAAAAATTGGGGGGGGGGTGGTAATGGGAGGGAAGTGGGGAGGGTTGGGAGGGTGGGCTGGATTGGGAGTAAAAGGGAGAAAACTGTACTTGAACAATGATTAAAATAAAATTTTAAAAAAAGAAGGAAAAAAAGAAAAGATATTGAATTTTTTTCAAGTGCTTTTTCTGCATCAGTTGAGATGATGTGTTTTTTCCCCTTTATTTTATGTATATAGTACGTTACATTGATTGATTTTCATATGTTGAATCACCCTTGCATTTCTGGAATGAGTTCCACTTGGTCATGCTGTATAATCCGCTAATGTGCTGATGGATTTTGCTTGCAGTTTTTGTTGTTGTTGTTGTTGAGGATGTTTACATCTATATTCATAAAAGACTCAGTTATTGTTTTTTTTACTTGTGATTGGTCAGGCTCCGTATCAGGACAATTCTACATTCATAGAATGAGTGAGGAACTATTCCCTAACATTCAATTTTTGGGAAGAATTTGAAAAAACATTGGTGTTTTCCTTCAAATGTTTAGTAGTATAAACATTTAAAGCATGCAGCTTAGTGAATTACCTATTTCTGCTCTGTGCTTCTTTAAAAGAAGTTTTTATGTTGTTCTGTTAGTTGTCCCAGTTTTTCTCCTTTTTCCCTCCTCTACCCAGCCTCCCCGCCCAGCCCCCCAGAGTCAGTCCCCGCCCGTTGCCCACGGGTCACGCATACCTATCTGACTAGTCCCTTCCCCTTCTTTCCTCCATCGTCGCTCTCCCGCTCTGCTTTGTGATCTGTAATTGGTGTCAAAGCTGCAACTGTTTTCTTAAGTTCTGCTTTTTTCCCTCTTTTTTTAAAAAGTTGTATTTGAATGTTACTAAGTTTTCTTTGACCTGTGGCAGGATTTTTCTAGTAAATTTTATTTTTCTTTTGAGAAAATACAATCTTTAATTTCTGATTTGATATTTTCCTATGTGTATTTATTTGTTGGATACTGTATTTTTAAACTTATGTTTTGGTTTTCACATTTGCTAGGTCTTTTCTGCACTGTCCCTATGGAGGAAGAGCGGATGGCTGGTGATGGGGTAGCTTTCCCAGTTTCCCAGCTCAAGAGCTCTCTCTATTGCTATAGCAATGGTCAATGTAAAAAATAGGATTTTTGGATCCTATCCTGTTTCGAGAGGTTCTGCCACCAATCCCTTTTTTCTTTCTTCTTATACTAGTCTGTCTTCAAGGGCTACTGCCCTAACTTCCAGGACAATCCCCTACCTTTCATTTATTTTTTTTTTTAAGATTCTTTTGGGGTTTATTTTTTTTCCCGATCCTGTTTAAAAGTACTTTTAAAAGTCTGCCTCTTTTTCTTACCTCCTCCCATGCTTGATCTCAGACCTGCCAGGGCAGTTCCTGTTCTGGTGAGACCCTCTTCTGTAGGTAAATATTTGCAGATGGTTTCTAAGTTTTTGCTAAAACCAGGACCCATCTGAAGCCTCCATTCTCTCTCTCTTTCTTTCTTTCTTTCTTTCCTTCTTTCCTTCTTTCTTTCCTCCCTCCCCCCTCCCTCCCTCCCTCCCTCTCTCCTTCCTTCCTTCCTTCCTTCCTTCCTTTCTTTCTTTCTTTCTTTCTTTCTTTCTTTCTTTCTTTCTTTCTTTCTTTCTTTCCTTCCTTCCTTCCTTCCTTCCTTCTTTCCTTCTTTCTTCTTTCCTTCTTTCTTTCCTCCCTCCCTCCTTCCTTTCCTTCTTTCTTTTTTTCTTTCTTTCTTTCCTTCCTTCCTTCCTTCCTTCCTTCTTTCCTTCTTTCTTTCCTCCCCCCTCCCTCCCTCCTTCCTTCCTTCCTTTCTTTCTTTCTTTTTTTCTTTCCTTCCTTCCTTCCTTCCTTTCTTCTTTCCTTCTTTCTTTCCTCCCTCCCTCCTTCCTTTCCTTCTTTCTTTTTTTCTTTCTTTCTTTCCTTCCTTCCTTCCTTCCTTCCTTCTTTCCTTCTTTCTTTCCTCCCCCCTCCCTCCCTCCCTCCTTCCTTCCTTTCTTTCTTTCTTTTTTTCTTTCTTTCTTTCTTTCCTCCATTCTTATTTGCCCTTTTTGTTGCCTTTTATGGAATAATGAACAGAAATATGCCCCAGCCCCAGCCCCGTGTGTCAGTTGCCTAGATTGTCATCCCGATTCGCCAAGGTTGCTGGTTGGATCTCCAGTAAGGGCACATGCAAGAATCAACCAGTGAATGCATAACTAAGTGGAACAACAAATTGATGTTTCTATCTCTCTAAAATTAATCAGTCAATTTTTAAAAATGTTAAAGAGGAAAAGTGGCATGGGTGACACCTAGGCTCCCACTGTCCTATCAGCAAGACCTGTATCTTAGAAGAGCCCCAGCTGGAGAATGGCCTGCAGGTAAGATAATTCAGGCAAGAGGTGACAGAGGCCTGGGTTCCTGTGGGGCCTGGAGATGGCGAGGAAGGACATGTGGAGCTGGAATTGGAGCTACCATGAATTTCATCTCTCTCTCTCTCTCTCTCTCTCTCTCTCTCTCCCTTCCTCCCCCAAGGAGACTGAGGGGTCGATGAGCGTCTTGGACATGTCTCCATCTCCCAGAAGCAGTGGAGGGCACACTTCTTGGGACCACGGTCCATCAGGCCTTCAACACATTCTTCAGTGTCCACAGCCGGAGAGGATCCCCTTGGTTT
Organism: Phyllostomus hastatus; assembly: GCF_019186645.2. Classification (NCBI taxonomy): domain Eukaryota; kingdom Metazoa; phylum Chordata; class Mammalia; order Chiroptera; family Phyllostomidae; genus Phyllostomus; species Phyllostomus hastatus. The sequence goes on from NW_025334013.1 coordinate 29,774,834, forward strand.
CTGCTGAGGCTCCCAAGCAGAATGAGAATGAAATGGGCCCACCGTTCAGTGCGTGGCTGCCTGAGCATGATGTGAACTACTGCCCCCAAGTGACTCTCCCGCCCTCCCAACTGATTTCTTGTCAGGGACTGTCTCCCTCTGAACCAGGAATGACGATTTTTGAGGGGCCCCAGGTGATGTCCATAGGAGAGCCCAGTCTTACAGGGATGGCCATGACCTTCAGTGAGAATCTAAGGGTGCCCTCCAATGGGCTGGCAGACATGGGTCCCAGTGGAATCCCACTGATGTCCCACATTGGTGTTCCAACAGTGCCCTATTCATGCCACCCAACACCACCTAACAGAGACTCTTCGACACCTAAAATGTTATTGGCCCCAACCATGCCTTCTGCTGAGGACCAGGCAGTGCTCCCCTCTTTGGCTCAGATGTTGCCCTCTAGGGGGCCCCCAAATTGTCACATGCCCCCAGCTGAGTCCCCATCACTGCTGGCTTTCGAGTCCCAGGACTCTTTTGTTAGCCGGCCAGCTACTCAGGAAGACCCTTTCCTGCCTGAGCAGCCCATACCTGCTCCACAAAGAGCAGAGCAGAATTGCAGGGCCCAGGACGGGGCTCCCAGGAGGAGACCCGCAGTTGCAAGGCCTTACTGCTGCCAGTATGAGGACTGTGGAAAAGCTTACACTAAGCGCTCCCACCTCGTGAGTCACCAACGCAAGCACACAGGTGAGCACGGTACCAGGCAGGTGGGGTGGGGTGGAGGAGTCTCTGGAATTTAGTTTTGTGCGGGACCACTGATTTGTAATGGTTGGTGACTTAGCCTGTCATCCTTCATTTTGGGGACCAAGCTATGCTGTCTTCACCAATTTGCTTTGCTGCAGTCCCGAATGGCTGTACCAAGATGATGGGGCTGCTGTTTGTGTTGCCTCCTGCTTTTCTATGTTTTTCCTGTTGGTCCCCCAACCTTGGCTGCTCTGCCTCATAGAGTCAGACCCCTGCCTTCCCACCTAAATTTCTCAACTTAACTCCTCTCCCTTGTTGCTTTCTCTTCCCAGGTGAGAGGCCCTATAAATGTATGTGGGAAGGCTGTGCATGGTCTTTCTTCCGTTCCGATGAGCTTGGACGACATATGCGGATACACACCAAATACAGACCGCATACGTGTGCTCAGTGTGGCCGACAGTTCATGAGATCTGACCATCTCAGGCAACACCAACGGATTCATCTGCGGATGCCAGGATCCCCCAGTCCACAGGCCAACGAGGGACAGATGGCTGGTCCTCCTGCTTCTGGTGTTTAGGTCAATCTCCTCTTCCCCTCACTCTGGCTTCTCCACCCAGATCCTGTCTGCCTCTGGCCAGCTAGTCTCTTTGGTAGGTATAGGCTTAGGTGCAGACCAAGAAAGGTTACGAGGCAGTCTTGAATGAAGCCTGTATGAGCTCTGAACCTTGTTAGGGACTCTTCAAAAACTATCTTAAATGCCCCTACCTCTCTGCAGCCACCTTCTTTGGTGGAGCTTAGCCAAGTGGAAAGATGGAGCAAAGTAGAGATTGGGAGCTTTATTAAAAAGCTCTTTTTATTTTACGTCACTCCCCAGCTTGAAACTCTTTAGTGACTCTCCCTTGCCTGCTACATAAAATCCAAGTTCCTTATCTTGGTCTTCCAGTTCCCAGAGCCAGGCTATCTTCAAGTCCTGAATTTACCACTATCTAGCCATGTGACCTTGGAAAGGTCTTTGATCATTTTACCTTGTTTCCTCTTCTGGTAAATTAGGAAAACAGTACTGGACTGTTTGGGACACATCTTACGTACTGAATCAGATTCTGCCCAACACTCACCAGCCGCCTGCCCAGAGTGTCTGTCTCCTCCCGCCACTCCCAGACCGGGGTGGAATGCCCCACTGCAGGGCGTAAGATCTGGCTCCTCAAGTAGCCACTAGCAACTCAGAAGTGTGGGGGAGTTAATGCTCCTGGGGAAATGGGAGATGGGGGAGGCCCAGGGGAATAAATTCCCTCCTGTTCCCTCCCTCCCTTGATTGCTGCAAGGCATCGTTTCTCCAAACAGCCCAGCCAGTGGGAGATCTCCCAGGTAGCCAGTGAACAACTGCTGTGCTGCTTCAAGGCTTGTGAGGCAGGTCACCTTGTCACCCGCCTGCTGTCACCTTGTATTACCTCCCATTCTCCCCTGCCTTGCTTTCCTTTCTCACTCTCAGTGCCTTGGGTTTGCAACACCCAAATAAAACATTGGTACACAGTCCTTGTTTTAGGCTCTGTTTTCTAGGTGACTTGGGGGTGGAGATTAGACTGGGGCAGAGGAGGACGAGCGCCACTGAAACTTCCCCTCCTGCTAACAGAGCTCAGGTCCCTGGATGACCACATATGATGTATCAAAGGGTCCTGCCTGGCCCCCACCCTAGGAATGAGGGCTCTCTTGGCAGTTCAGCCAGGTAGTTCAAAACTTCTCTTCTGGGCTTCTCAGCCAGACCCACAAACTAACAGAAAGGAACTCGCCCAAGCTCTCAAGGGGCCGAGCTGGGGTCCCAACCAGGACCTGTCTCCTCTGGAGGTAGATCTCTAGCTGAGATAGGGTGCCTTCCACAGGTGTTGCCTCTGCCTGGTCTGATGCCAAGCAAGCACTGCCAGGTGATGGCCGTAGTACGGTGAATTAGGGCTGGTCCCTGTGGTGCCATATCTCAGGCCATTCGGTCCAGGGGCTGAGAGGTGCACCTAGAGGGGCAGGTCGGAGAGGCTTTTTGGAGGAGGTGACCCTTGAGCTCAGCAAGCAAGTGTAACATTTAGTAACCCCTGAAATATTGAAATAAACTGAGCAGGTGAAAGAAGAGGAAAGAATTCCAGGAAAGTCAGCCCACAAGCTCTCATTGGTTTGGCAAGTACGTTTGATCCCATGATTCAGAGTGTCACAGCTGTGGGGACTCATGGTGGATGGCATGGAAACAACGGAGGAGCGTGTCAGGGAAGAAAGACTTCTCAAGGAGGTGCCTGAGCCAGGCCTCCCATTTCCCGCACATTTGCCCTTGGTCGTGCTTGGTGTTGGATGTGAGAACTTGGCACATGATGGTGCCTGCTGCAGGGCAGGAAGATCATGGACAAAAATGCTGAAAGTGCTGCCGAGGTGAAGAGCTGAACCTCTGTGGGCTTGAACTTATTCTGGGCAGCTGGGGAAGTCCCACAGCCTTGGCCACGCCTGCCCCTCACCTCTGTTCTGCACGGCCACCTTGGCCTGTTCCCCTAGTGGCCTCAGTGTACCTGGTGTCTTCCAGGTGTCTTCACCTGTCCTCCAGGTGTCTTCCACCCAAATTCCAAATGAGAAGAGGGGATGTGATTTTTTTTTTTTAAGTAGAGACAGAGGGTACACGTGTGGCCCAATTACTCGCCCCAAGGACCCAGGTTTTGAGTGCCAAAGATTTCTCATTCTCACCTGGGCACTAGGTCACTTCCATGGTGAGGGAGTGACTGGAGAAGAAGAAATCAATCTATTTTTTAACAAATAATTATCCTGTGCCAGGTTCAGGCTAAGTCTTTCCCAGTAATACCAGGCAGGATGGTGGATGGGAAAGGCATTGTGGTTCTCAGTAAGAGTAGTAGATTTTGAATCCTGTCTCTGCCATTTCCTGGCTTTGTGGTCTTGGGTAGTTTACTCTGTTGCTTCACATAACCAGTGGGCAAGATTGGATTCAAACTAAAAAGGTACAATTAATCACATTTTAAAAATGGTCTCTTTGACTGCCTTCAGGGAGAGGAAGGGGTGCCAGTGCTCCCGGTGAGAGTTGAAGGAGGCTTGGATCAGGGTGTGGGAGTGGAAGGTTAGAAAGATTTAAGAGCAGTAATTAGTTGGATTTGGTTGAGGTAGTGGTCAAAGGGGACTCCCAGGTTTTTGGCTTGTTTTATAGGTAGCACAGAAGAATGGACAAACTTCATTAATTTATTTTCTATTTTTTACTATCTGTTATGCACGCAAAAGTATTTTGTATGTATGCAATTTAAAGAATAACAATAATAAAAATGGCCCTGGCTGGTGTGGTTCAGTGGATTGAGTTCAGGCCTGCAAACCAAAGGGTTGCCAGTTCGATTCCCAGTCAGGGCACATGCCTGGGTTGCGGGCCAGGTCCCCAGTGAGGGGCACGTGAGAGGCCACAACACACTGATGTTTCTCTCTCCCTCCATTCCCCTCTCTCTAAAAATAAATAAATAAATAAATATTACAAATGTATCTGCCCTTTATATCACTCAAGAAAAAGTATATACTGATAACATTTGAAGACTGAGCTCCCCTCTCTAATAACATTCCCCCGTCCTTTGCCATAGAGAAAACCACTATCCTGAATTTTGGTTAATTTTGCGTTTGCTTTTGTTGTTGTTTTTACCATATGTATATCTATTGTTAATATAGTGATTGAGTTAATGTGGTTTTGAACTTTGTTTGTTCTGTTTGGGGTTCATTGAGCTTCCTCAATCTAAAGGCTTATAGTCTTAATAAAATTTGTTAAAACTTTGACCTTTGTTTTGGCCCTTTTTAGTCCCTCCCTTTCTCCTGACACACAACTACTCATATAATAGACTGCTTGATATTTTGCCACATGTTACTGATGCTCTGCCCAGTTTTTCATTCTTTTTTCTTTTTCTGCTTCATTTTAGATATCTTCAAGTTAACTGATCTTCCTCAGTGTTTAATCAGTTCCAAAAGAGTGTGTTTTTCATTTCAGATACTGTATTTTTCCATCTCGAGCAACTCCCTCTGGATCTTTTAAAAAAATATCTTCCATTTCTGTCCTTATCATGACTGTGCTTTCCTCTATATTCTTGAACATATGAAACATAGTTATAAGAGCTGTTTCAATGTCTTCAGATGCTAGCTCCATCACGTTTGTCATTTTGGGGTCTGTGTTGATTGATTTTTATCCTGGTAATTTTACTTATTTTCCTGCTTCTTTTAAATGGTTGATAATTTTTTTACTGAATGCTAGACAATTGTGAATTTACATTGTTAGTTGTTGGGTTTTGTTATATTCCTTTAAATAGTGTTGTCTTTTACTCCTGGCATGCATTTTACTTCTTAGAATTTGTTGGATCCCTCTGAGTCTTACTTTTGTTTTCCTTAGGAACTTTTTATTTGTATGCAGCTTACTTTTAAACTTTTCTCTTTTTTTCCTTTAGGACAGTCCCAAAACTTCCTTTTTTCCCTAGAGCTAATTTAGCCTCACTACTAAGGTAAAATTACTTCTTTACATTTTGGCTAGTGGAAACACACTTTTTCCAGCCCTGAGTGAGCTCCAGGAAAATAGTTCTGCCTACTTCTTTCCAGTAATCTTTTTATCTAGTGTTGATATAATTCTCATGCTTTGTCAGTACTCAGTGGAAGACTCAAAGGGACGCCATTGAGTACACTTTGCAAAACTCTATCTCTTCAAGTATTCTGCCTCACAGATTCTAGCCACCCTGGCCCTCTCAAACTTCAGTCTCTGTCTGCTCAGACTTACATGCTCTACTTCGGTTTTCCTTCCACAGGACCGTAGTCCTGTGTTGCCATTGCCCATTGCTGAAGTCCACTGCTTCATATATTTTGTATGGTTGTCTAGTTGTTTAAGGTGAGAGGTTAAATCCAGTGTCTCACTCCATCTTTACAGTGCATCTAAATGGAATCACTGTAATAGATTCTTCGCACTTATATTTTCAGAATTATGCTTTTGAGATTACTAATGTCAAACATGCAGATACAGTTCATCTTCACTGTTGTGTTATTCAATTATATCAACATACAGTTTATGTGTTCTACTGGGTCTCTTGAAATTTTTTGTTGTTGGTAAGGACAGTGCTGTCCTGAATATCCCTGATTAAACCTCCTGCTGCACATGTGTTGTTTCTCTTTGAAGCATTTTTCAAAAGGTGGTTGTTAACTCAGTGGGTTGTGAACTAACTAGAGAGAGAAGGATTGCAAGGCAAGGTGGAGCTTGGTGACAGTGTATTTATGGCAGCGCCTGGCTACCCTGTGGCATTGGCTGCGTGTGTAGTTGTGAGGGAGTCAGAGTCAGCAGGGGTTAAAGTTTAGTCAGGTGATTCCACAGCAGGGCAAAGGGACGAGGTTAAGTCTGCCACTGAGAACTGAATGTATAAACGAATGAACACCTGAAAACCAGTGAAGAGACTTATTGAAAAGGGACATTATTTTCTTGCTATATAGCATGTAGGACTGAAATAGTGTTTTCTAGGAGCCTTTTGATGGCTAAAGAATACTGCATTGTATGGCTATAGCTATACCATGCTTTGTTTATCCATTCATCTGTAAATAAGACAATTGGGTTGTTTCAACTTTTTTTTAAGGTTTTATTTATTTATTTTTTTCCAAGAGGGGAAGGGAGGGAGAAGGAGAGGGGGAGAGACATCAATGTGTGGTTGCCTCTCATGCACCCTCACTGGGGGGACCCAGCCCGCAACCCAGACATGTGCCCTGACCGGGAATTGAACCAGCGATCCCTTAGTTCGCAGCTAGCACTCAGTCCACTGAGCTACACAACCCAGGGCTGTTTCCACTTTTTTAAAAAGGATTTTATTTATTTACTTTCTCTCAAAGAGGGGAAGGGAGGGAGAAAAAGAGGGAGAGAAACAGCAATGTGTGAGAGAGAACATTGATCAGCTGCCTCTCACACACCCCTGGCCCACAACCCAGGCATGTGCCCCGACTGGAAATCGAACTGGCAAACTTTGGGTTCCCAGGCTGGCACTCAATCCACTGAGCCACACCAGTTAGGGCTCTACTTTTTTTTTTTAATGAACAATGGTTCTATGAACATACTGTACAATTTTTTTGTGTGTGGACATATGTTTTCAATCCTCTTCGTGCAGAATTTCTGAGTCTTGCACAACTTGTTTAACATCTTGAGGAACTGTTAAACTGTTTTTAAAGTGACTGCACCATTTTACATTCCCACTGGTAATGCATGGGGATTGCAATTTCTCCATTTCACTAACACTTGTTATTGTCCATCTTCTTTATTATGGCCACCCTGCTGGGTGTGAAGAGGTATCTCACTGTGATTTTGACTTGCATTTCCCTGATGACTAATGATGTTGGGCATCTTTTTATGTACTTATTGGCCATTGGTCTATCTCTTTTGTATTTTTCTAACTAATACGGCTAATTGGCCATTTGTATTCAATCTTTGGAGAAATACCTAGTCTAATCTCTTGTTTATTTTTAAGTTGGCTTATTTATGTTTTTATCAGTGAGTTGTAAGACATATATGCACACACACACATATTATCAGATTTATAAATACTGTCTCCTACTTCATGGGTGGCATTTTCCTACTCTTTTTTAATGGTTCCTTTTTTTTTAAGATTTTATTTATTTTTAGAGAGGGAATGGAGGGAGAAAGAAAGAGAGAAACATCAATGTGTGGTTGCTGGGGGTCATGGCCTGCAACCCAGGCATGTACCGTGACTGGGAATTGAACCTGCGACACTTTGGTTCGCAGCCCGTGCTCAATCCACTGAGCTACGCCAGCCAAGGCTGCATTTTCATACTCATGATGAGGTCTTTTGAAGCACTGAATTTTACATTTCGATGAAGTTCAGTGTATCTTTAATTTGGTTTCTTGTACTTTTGGTGTCATATCTAAGAATAACTCAAGGTCATAAAGAGTTACTCCTATGTTTTCTTCTAAGAGTTTCCTAGCTTCTTATTTTAAATTTTAAAAATTGAATTTAGAGAGAGAGGAAGAGGAAGGAAGAGGAGAGTGTGACATAGATTTGTTCCAATATTTACGCATTCATTGGTTGATTCTTGTACGCATCCAGACCAGGGATCAGCCTGCGACCTGATGTATTGGGAAGATGCTCTAACCAACTGAGCTACCCACCCCAGGACCCTAGTTTTGTTTTGTTTTGAGAGTTTTCTGGTTTTAGCTCTTATATTTAGGTCTTTGATCATTTTGAGTTAATTCTCTCTTTTTCTTAAGAGACTTTATTTATTTTTAGAGCGAGGGGAAAGGAGGGAGAAAGGGGGAGAAACATCAATCTGTGGTTGTCTCCGGAATGCCCCCTGCTGGGGACCTGGCCCACAACTCTGACTAGGCCTGGGTTGGACAGCCCTGACTAGGAAGCAAACTGTCAACCCTCTGGTTTGCAAGCCTGAACTCAATCTACTGAGCCACACTAGCTAGGTCTTGAGTTAATTTTCATCTGTGCTGTTGTTACAGGGTGCAGCCAAGACTCAAGGTGTCCAGGAGATTTTAAGATGTCTCCACCCCTTCCCCCACAGGTGTGAGTTGGGGGAAGGGGCACACAGCAAGAACATGCAGGGCAGCTTTGCAGCTAATCCATGGCATGGTCATTTAACATACCTATAGCCTTTGGCTGGTCACTTAGATATGCTACATAGCTATGGCCATGCTCTGGGCCAGGGGGATGGAAAGGGACCTTCCCCCCACCCAAGATGTGACTGGGGGGCAGGTCCCCCGAGTTACAGCGCCTATGTGGGAGCTCGGAGAAGATTGGCTCCATGACATGGGGTCACACCTGCCCAGACCCACGATGGTGACCAGAAAAGCTGGAGAAGACAGCAGATTGAGGGCAAGTGTGGTCGAGTGTAGGACCACACGGAGTCGGAGTCGGAAATGTAGGAGTCGGAAATGTAGGAGTCGGAAATGGCTGCAGAGGAAGATTGCTGCCGGGGATTTAAACCCAGACATGGCAGCCACTGAGGGGAGAAGCACGCAGTTTTGGCTGAGTGGGGACTCCCATGGCCCTGGGAGAGAGGACTACATGCCTTTGCCAGAGTGGGGACCCCTGCAGCTTTAGAAGGGGGAACCACCACCTGGTTTTAGCAGAGATCCTGGCGACTCAGCTGAGGGTGCCGGGAACCCAGGGAGGTCTCCCAGTCAAGATGGAGTATTAACTGGGAAGAACCAGAGGACTGCCTGCGCCATGGACTTCTATTTCCTTTCCTGAGATACGGTACTCTGGACTGGGCAAAGGGGGAAGGAAGGACTGTATCTGTTTGTGGGTGTTTTAAGGGACTTTAGGATTTTTGATGAAGACATTAGGTCACTACTTTAAGTTTGTATAGCATTAAATAAACATTTCCTTTCCTTTTCACGAATCTCTGGCATTGAGAGACGTCTTTCCTCTGGTGGCGGACATAACGGACCTGGGGGCTTCTTTCACTAATAGTATATCGTCCCAGGCCCCCCTTGTTTGTTCTGTAACACTGTGACTTCATTCTTTTGCATGTGGATATCCAGCTATTCTATTGCGTATTGATACTCTATTCGCTGAGACATCATTTCCATACTTTCCTTTTTTTTAAACATATTTAGCTGATTTAAATTCTTTGTCCAGTAAGTCCAATAGGTGGGCTTCCTCACGTAAACTTTCTATTGACTACTTAGCCCCCTGTGTATGAGCCATATATTTTTGTTTCTTCAAATGTACTATAATTTTTTTGTTGTTAGAAACTGGTCATTTAAAATAATATAATGTGGCAACTCTAGAAATCGATTCCCCTCCCTCCCCAGGGTTGGCTCCCTCCCCAGGGCTGTTACTTGTTGTTATCTGCTTCGTGACTTTTCTGATTCTATAAAAGTCATATTCTTTGTTGTGTGTGACCCTGAAGTCTCTGCTGACCTTAGTGGTTAGCTAATGACTGGACAGAGGTTTCCTTAGATTCCTGGAACCAATAGTGTCTCAGGCTTTGCTAAGTGGCTCTGTGTGCCTTTTGGGGTGGCACATCTTCAACACTCAGCCTGGCAGCTGACAACCCCATCTCAGCCTTCACTTCCTGCTCGTACAAAGCCCCAAAGTTATCCAGAGGTGAGAGCTTAGGGCCTTCTCAGGTCCTTCCTGAGCACATGCAGAGCCCTGGTCCTGAGCACAGCCCTGTGCATGTGCGTGGCCTTGCAGGTTCCCAGTAATGTGCTACAGCTTTCCAAAGTCTCCTATGGACATCTTATTCCCCGGCTTCGCCTTTTGCCAGCATTTTTGGTTAGTCTATTATTTGCTCCCAACTGTTCTTTATTGCCTCAGGCAGGTATGGTTTACAATCGTCTCTGATCTTTTTTGATAAATGCCGCCAGAGAAAAGGCTGTTAGTACTGGAAAATTTCTGAATCAGGTCACATATAGATAGCCTTGCAGGTGGGGTCTTCCGGGGAACCACCGGACAGGTCGAATAATGACAATTCCCTGGGAATGGAGCATTAAAGGAATGCCAATCCTGCTCTGCTCCTGGTGGCTGCTGGGTTGCTAGTGTTCACTGTGAATGCAAGCTATTGGTTTTCAAGGCTGCCATGGAGGTGGGGTAGATGGGAATAGGACAGGTTAAAATACCACAAAACTCGCTGATATTCAGTTACTTTTCTTGAATGGTCCCCAGATTGCTATAAGCCTTTGATTAATTTCCTGACTTCTGAAAATGATGATTCTAATAATTTTGCCAGTGTTCTTATTGCTTTTAGGCAGAAGAAAAATTTTGGAGGTCACTACTCCATCATTTTCACTGACATCACTTTCATTGTAGTTTTCATTTACACTTTCAAATTATGAATGATAATTAGATTTCTTTTCATGTATTTATGGACTACTAAGTTATTTTCTGATTGTGATTTTGCCCTCTGGTTTTTTGCGTGTTCTTCTCTCAAGTGTTAAGAGTCCACCAGTTGCCCTGGCCTGTGTGGTTCAGTTGGTTGGAGTGTTGTCCCATAACTGAAGGGTTGCGGGTTTGATTCCCAGTCAGGACATATACTTAGGTTGTGGACTCAATCCCCACTCCCAGGACATATGGGAGGCAGCCAAATGATGTTTCTTGCATTGATGTTTCTCCTTTCCTCTCTCTAAAAGCAATAAAGGAGTGTCCTCAGGTGAGGACAGAAAAATAAGTTTGCCAGTTGTCTTTTTTTGATTTTTTCCTGTCTAGCTATCTATATTTTTTGCCATGTGAAAGAGTTTTATTTTCATGCAATTTTACCAACTATCTTCTTTTATTTCATCTGGATTTCAGTTGTAGTTAGAATCCTTTCCCTAAATTGTGGTTATAAAGGAATTTACCTATTTTTTTTCTAGTACTTAGATGGCTTCATATTTTACTTTTAGATACCTGATCCATTTGGAGTTTACTCTTACGTATGGGAGGAGGTACAAATCTAATTTTAGCTTTTGCTAGTAGGTTCAGTAGCTGCCCCAGCACAATTTTTTAAAGTTCATCTGTGCTTCAGTGCTTTGTCATGTTTTTCACATACTTATTTTCTATGTGTACTGTGTCTATGGACTTCCTGCTTTATTCCACTGGTCTAGTTGTCTCTTTGTCCACCAGCTGCATGTTATTCACACACCTTGCAGCCCCGGCCCAACCTGGTGATCACCTTCCCGGAGCCCTCTTCCTCTCAAGGCAGACACTGCACCCTCCAGCCCCACCTCGAACCCGTGCCCTTAGTCCCTCTGCTAACTCCCAAGGTTGTCTCTCCAGTCCCTCCCAACACTACAGCCCACCCCTTCCATCATGGAGACAGCATGGCCCGTGCCTCCGGCCCACAGCGACACCTTTACTCCCTCCCCTGCACCCAGCTCCTGTCTACAGCTCACTTGCACCCTGGAGGGCTGCTTCCTGCTTGATCAGTGACTGTGGGCCAACCTGCTTCCCCAATGACTACACACTTGCAACTTCTCTGCCATCCACCTTCTGCCACTCCCATGAGATCTGAACCCCAGCCTTAGACAGGGAGCTCGTCTTCCAGCTAGGCTCTCCTTAGACGTCCTCTCTCAGCCCTGGGATACTGTACAGTGTTCTCTTACTCTTTCATCATAGCTCATTCATTTAAACTCCCCCTGCTTAAACCACTTTGTGCTTTTTCTCTCCTGATTGGACACAGACTAATGTAATCAGAGCATGTTTTTAAAAATATATTTTATTGATTATGCTACTATAGTTGCCCCAAGTTTTCCTCCTTTGGGCCCTTCCACCCAGTACCCCTATTCCCTCCAGCAATCCCCGCCTTAGTTATGGGTCATGTATGTAAGTTCTCATTTTCTATACCATTCTTAACATCCCCCTGTCTATTTTGTACCTACCAATCATGCTTCTTACTCTGCACCTTTTCCCCCATTTTCTTCCCCCTCTCAGCCCTCCAAATGATCTCCATATCTATGATTCTGTTCCTGTTCTTGTTGTTTTAGTTTATTTTTTTACTTTATTTTTTAGATTTTATTTATTTATTTTTAGAGAGAGGAAGGGAGGGAGAAAGAGGAAAAGAAGCATCGGTGTGGGAGAGATACATCAATTGGCTGCCTCTCACACACCCCAAAATGGGCACGTGCCCTGGCTGGAAATTAACCGGCAATCTTTCAGTTCACAGGCCAGCACTCAATCCACTAAGACATACCAGCCAGGGCAGCTTAGTTTGTTTTTTAAATTGAGTTGTTAATGGTTGTGAATATGTTGCCATTTTAAGGTTCATAGTTTTGATCTTCTTCTTCTTAAATAAGTCCCTTTAACATTTCACATAGTAATGGCTTGGTGATGATGAACTCCTTTAGTTTTTTAGTCTTGTCTTGTCTGGGAAGCACTTTACCTGCCCTTAGATTCTAAGTGATAGCTTTGCTGGGTATAATAATCTAGGTTGTAGGTCCTTGCTTTTCATCACTTTGAATACTTCTTCCCAGCCCCTTCTACCCTGCAAAGTTTCTTTTGAGAAGTCAGCTGACAGTCTTATGGGAATTCCCTTGTAGGTAACTATCCACTTTTCTCTTGTTGCTTTTAAGGTTCTCTCTTTGTCTTTAAGCTTTGGCATTTTAATTATGATGTGTCTTGGTGTGGTCCTCTTAGGGTTCATTTTGTCTGGGACTCTGTGCTTTCTGGATTGTATTTCTATTTTCTTCACCAAATTAAGGAAGTGTTCTTTCATTATTTTTTCAAATAAGTTTTCAATTTCTTGCTCTTCCTCTTCTCCTTCAGGCATCCCTATTATTTGGATGTTTGTATGTTTAAAGATGTCCCAGATGTTCTTAAGCCTATTCTCATTTTTTTAATTATTTTTTCTTCCTGCTGTTCTGATTGAATGCTTTATCGTTTCTTGTATTCCAAATCATTGATTTGATTCTCAGCTTCATCCTCTCCATTGTTGGTTACCTGTAGATTTTTCTTTATTTCACTTCTGTAACTCTCATTTATGCTTGGGACTTTTTTTTTTTATGGCATTGAAAAACCCAAAGAGTTCTTGGAGCATCCTGATAACCAGTGTTTTGAACTTTGCATTCAATAGGTTGCTTATCTCCATTTCATTTAGTTGTTTTTCTGGAGTTTTGTTCTGTTCTTTCACTTGGGCCATGTTTCTTTGTCTCCTCATTTTGGGAACCTCCCTATTCATTTCTGTGTATTTCTTGTGTTTATTTCTGTATATTAGGTATAGCTGTTTTGACTCCTTGTCTTAGCTCTCCTGTTAAGTTGTATGGGGTGGCACCTTAGGTAATGCAGGGCAGGACAACCTATATCACCACTCTGTAACTCTGTGTGGGGGAGGGCTTTCAGAGGGGACAATGCCACCACCTGGCCTCTGGAGTTTTGCCAAGGAGGAAGCTGTTTTCCCACTCACACTTCACTTTCTCCCCATATATCACCAGTGCCCTTTCAGCTGTTGCCCTGGTGCTGAATCCCATATGGTGTGGGTCTGTACGAGTCCTAAGTGTGTTGAGGGCCCTTTGAGAAGACACAATTTCTTTCACCACCCCAGTGTCTACTGATTTTTACAGCCAGAAGTCATGGAGGTTTATCTTCTTGGTGCTAGGACCTGGAGCTGGATGGTCTGGACTGAGGCTGGGATCCCTCCCTTCTGAGGTATCCATCCTGGTTTTTATCTACCACATGTGGATGTGGGACTACCCGTTCCTGTCTCCATGTCTCTCTCCACATCTGCACAACTCTCTGTGTCTCTCCATGTCTCTGCCACTTCTCCCCGTCTGGAATGTGTGGCTTCTTTAAATCCTGGGTTGTTAGACTTCCACACAGCTCAATTTTTTGACAATTCTGGGTGATACTTGTTTTGTAGTATAGCTATATTTTTTGCTATAGTTGTGTGGAGAGGCAAGGTGTGTGGCCTCTATCTTGACTGGAAGTGCCATTACATTTTAAATATGTAATTGGGGACTTCAGTGTTTTATGTAATGTGAAATCCTTGGTGGATTGTTATATGAATGTTTTAGCAAACTATGAGCAAAATGGTTGGGATTTTTTAAAATTTATTTTACTGATTATGCTATTATAGTTGTCCATTTTTTCCTCCCCTTTATTCCCCTCCACCCTTCACTCCCCTCCCACTCGCATTCCTCCCCACTTAGTTCATGTCCATGGGTCATACATATAAGCTCTTTGGCTTCTACATTTCCTATACTATTCTGAACCTCCCCCTGTCTATTTTGTACCTGCCATTTATGCTACTTATTCCCTGTACCTTTGCCCCAATTCTCCCCTCTCCCCTTCCCACTGATAACCCTCCATGTGATCTCCATTTCTGTGATTTTATTCCTGTTCTAGTTGTTTGCTCAGTTTGTGTTTGTGTTTGTTTTAGGTTCAGTTGTTGATAGTTGTGAGTTTGTTGTCATAAAATGTTTGGGGTTTTTAGATGGATTGGAAATGTGTTACTATTTTTCATATTTCGGGTAATGTCTGAAAATTCACTGTTCAGCAGATGAGATATGAATAATGAAGGATGGTTGTATTATCTTTTTGTTTTATGGTGGCTGCACTTAACATGAGTGCACTCTCATATCTCTTTGGTCTCCTCCCCACCCTACAGTGCTGATAATGTATGTAAGTTTCATTTGGGGTTGTTATGGATATTTTTAAAAGATATTATTTATTTATTTTTGGAGAGAAGGTAAAGGAGAGAGGAATAGAAGGAGAGAAACATCAATCAGTTGTTTCTCGACTCACAACCCAGGCATGTGCCATGACCAGAAATCAAACCGGTGACCTGTAACTTTGCAGAGCGATGCCCAATCAACTGAGCCACACGGGTCATGGTGGATTTTTTTTTTCAATCCTAGCAAGAACATGGATAAATCTTAGAACTATAATGTTGAGAACAGGCCAGTTTCATAAAATTATATAGAACTTAATATACCATGTTTTGCCATGTATAGTGAGCACTTTTTCACCCAAACTTTTGAGGGAAAAATAAGGGCGCACATTATACATGGGTGTAATGATCACATACCACGGGTATAATAATGGAACAATAATCCTGTATATAATGCGCACAAAAACTGTGGGTGGGCATTAATACAGGTTAAAATATGGTAATTTATATAAAGCTCAAAACAAGAAAATTTTTGAACATATATATTTGTGATAAATCCATATAAGGAAAATCAAGGGAATTTGTACTTATGAAGTTCAGGGTAGTAGTTAATTCTGGAGGACAGACACAGGGCTGGACAGGAGAGGCACAAAGGTAGATACAGAAGTGTCCATCATATTCTAATTCTTAAATTGGGTGGGGAGTCTGGCTCCAGGCCAAACCCTATGTATGAATTTTTCAGCCTGACCATAAGACTTTGTCTGGGTGGCCTCATGGAGGAAGCTGCCCTCCCCACAGGATGCCTGGCTCATTCTCAGAGCACCGAAGCTTTCTGAAGGGAACTGATGCACTCAGGGCCCTATGACCAGACATACTCTTGTGCATACTGGGGTTTCTAACCGGGTCACCTCCATCAGACACCTCCTTACTGGGGTCCTTGGTGAGACACTATCCTCACTGTGACTCAGTACTTTTCCACTCCTAGTCCCTCTTCCTTTTCCTCCCCCAGGTTCTCCAGGTCCATGAAAGGCAGAAATCTTTTGTTTGGGGCCGTTGGCAATGAGACAATTCCTGTCTGCCGGCATTCATGTGAGCCCGCCTGGTGCTGTTCCCTGGAGAAAATGGAACATGAGGGAGCAGCCTTTCTCCTTTTCACCCTTCTTGCACTGTCACAGTAAGTGAATAAAGCTTGGATTTTTACCTTCAGTTTGGCCCATTGCCCTAATTAACCATCTTGGCACCTGGCAACTCAACAAACTGATGAAGGGAGCTGGGTGGCCAAGCACAAAGCTGTTCTGGAAGAATAAAGAGCCTGAAGGCCCCAAGGGGCACTCCGACAGCCATGCCGGTGGGCCTTGGGGAGCACTGGTGGATTAGTTACAGAAACTCTCCAGTTCTGAGGGGAACCACGGATCCTCTTTACCCTCAAATCCTTGTCAGTGGGTCAAATTAGAAATCCAACAAAGGGACTTTAGGAAAGCTAAGCCACAGGAGCAGTTCTCTGGCTGTTATTCATGGTCCTGCAGCAAGGGGACCAAAAACTGTCAGAGGCCTCACATGTCGAATTGCACCCAATAACTATTTTAAGCAGGTTCCTGGGACCACGGGATATCCTGCAGCACTGCGTGTTATCACAGCTCGTGCCTCTAGTGCGAGTGTACAGTCTTTTAGGATCACTTTGTGCAGTAGTCCAAAGAGACCTTAGTCACTTGGTTAGCTTGCGTTCACTTTGAAAAAGACCTTCTGTCCTGGCTGGTGTGGTTCTGTGGATTGAGCATCAGCCTGCAAAATGAAAGGCTGCCAGTTGGGTTCCTGGTAAAGGCACATGCCTGGGTTGCAGGCCAGGTCCCCGGTTGGGGGCATACAGGGGCAACTAATCAATGTATCTCTTGCACATTGATGTTTTTCTCCCTCTTCCTCCTTTCTTCTCTCTCTCTAAAAATAGATAAATAAAATCTTTCTTGTTAAACTTAGTGATGGAGAGTGGTGTTTGTGGGGTACATTAAGCAGAACCCTTCTTTCACAAGGGAGAGAGGTGGATGACAGGGAGTACTCCTTCCTCAGCAGGTGCTACTTGGCTCTGCAGGTTTGAGCCGCACCTGCAAGCCATCCTTGTGGTCACCTGGCTGTACAGTGAGGAACTGAGAACATTAGATGGTAAGACTGTTAACTGGACTCAGATTTCCAAGTCCGTCTGTGCTGTTCCTGCTGGCACTGGTCACCCGGCCCCACCGAACCTACTCGAAAGGCCAGGAAAACAGGTCTTGACACAGTTTGAGCCTTAGCTGACAAATCCCCAGACAAGAAAGAAGCTGCAACTGGCAAAAGAGCAGACCTGGAGAAAGGACAGCTAAGAGTAATAACCTAGTGCCCTCTCCTGGCCAACCTGGGCAAAGGGCTTCCCCAAAACATCTCTGAATTTGATCACTGGTGGACAGGGTCAAAGGAGAATGAGAGACCATGGAACTCAGCGACACCTGATGGGGTTCTCAGTGACCCCGGAGATGAATCAGAGAGTACTGCCAGTCTTACCCAGACCTCTTGGCATTCAAAAATAAGTAAGATTAAGGGCCAGGTCTAGGTCCCTCTGTCCCCATGGGGGAGCTGGAGGGCCTATGCCAAGGTCAAGTTTCAATGGGGACGTGAGGGAAAAATGCACTTCTTGAGCTTTGGTTTTTGTGTACATGTGACTGTGATTCCTGAAACCCTGGCTTCAGGATGAGGGGGAAGCGAGTAAAGCTCTTTGGTCCTGGGTTTGAGACCACTGTTACTGGGACCCTTGCCCAAGCCCAGTGAGTACTGTCAGGTCTCCACAGACCTTTTCTGCATATGGCTCCCCCACTAAATGTATTACTGGTACAGATGCATTGTCTGTGTGTACTGCTACTTGCCCCAAATCCATGGTGAGAACTGTTGCATTTTAGTGGGCCATGTGGATGACCCATGAACCTACCCAATTACCTACCAATGACTAATACCATCATCTACCCATAAGGATATTGGCTGCTTGGGGGAGAAAAAAAATACCTGCCCACACTGCTGATTTAAAATGCTGCCTGGGGCCCTCAAAAATCTAGCTTCTGGAGTCTTTGTGAGAGTGGGTGGGTCAGGAAGGACCTGAAAAGTTGCAGGGCAAATTGAAGCCCTGGGGATTTGTGGTCCACTTCCCTTCTAGGGCTCTGGGTAGAAAGAGCTTTTCATAGTGCCCTCCTTAGAAATGAGGAGTGGGATAAATCACACCCTTGGCTTTCCTCACAGCTTTTTGCCAGGGGGGACATTACACAAGCCGGGGGTTGGATGGAAGGAAGTCAAAGCCAGACCTAGGAGGCCAAGGCCTGCAAGAGCTAGGAGGAAGGGCCGAATCAGCAGGGAAGATGGCTCAGCTCCTCAGCAGCAGTTGCCAAGCCATGCCCGTGCAAAGAAACAGGCTGCAGGTCACCCCAGCTGCAGACATGCCAGCAGAAGCAAGGAAGAAAAAGGCCCAATACCCAGTGGAAAGGATAGATCCTTCCCCTGTTAGCTGGCACGTGACCATCCCTCCTCCCATGCCACCACCCCTGTATTTTGACAGCATATTGAGAAGACGAAGGGAAATGGAGATGCTTTGCCTGAGAGAAGACATAGCCATGAGAGGAGGTTCGATGGTTGAATGTATTAAATGCTTAAAATTCTATTGAAATGCATACATGTATTCCTTCTATGATTTAGAAAATAATAAAAACCTCACAAGCTTATAAATAATGTGTGGTGGCACAGAGCTAGGTGCAGAGCAAACAAAGGATTAGTTGGGAGAGATTTTTGGCTGTACTCATTTCCTCATGGGCTGTGGATAGGTAGTCACAGGATGTGGACTCTCTGGTGCTGCTTTAGGTGATCGGATCTTGCAAAAGTCTTGTTGCACACAGTGCACAGGTACGGCCGCTCCCCACTGTGCTTTCTGTTGTGTCTGTTGAGCTCATCTGAACGGGCAAATTTCCAGGTGCATCCCTGCACATTGCATTTGTAAGGCTTTTCTCCTAGACCAGAGAGAAAGAGACTTGTTATGCTTCATGGTAGTGTGGAACAAGAAAGTTGAAAGTGAATGAAGGAAAAGGTTTTGAGGATGTGGGGGTGGGAGAGAGAGAGCCAGAGGAGAGGAGGCTGGAGAATGTGAGTGGAAGAGGAGGAGGAGGGCAGCAGGCACTGGAAGGATGAGAAGAGAGCTGTGAAGGAGGGAAAGGAAGAGAAAAAGGAAAATAGAAGTAGGGGTCAGGAGGATAAGGAGGGATTAGGAGGTGGAGGGAAGGGGTCTGTGAGCCTAAGGAGAAGACTATGGAGTGACAGTCCCAGTGGAGGTGGTGTCAAAACCATCCATATGAGGTCAAACAAATCCCTCCACTTATTCCCAACATCCCAACACAGGCAACAACACATAAGACTGCAGTCGGTTTGGCTCTGGCTCAGAACCAGAACCTGTCCCTGGGACTGCTTTATCCACCCTTTCAAGTTTGCCAATCTTTTCTAGGGTCTAATGGGGTCTTAGAGGGACAACAATCTCAAATGATCCCAATGCTTTGTGAAAACACAAATCTTTAGGCTTATCTATCACCCTGACCCTTGGCCCTCACTCACCAGTGTGTTTGCGCTTGTGGATTTGGAGGTGGGAACGCTTCGAATATGACTTCCCACAGTTCTGGTATGAGCAACTGTAGGGTTTCAAAATGTCAAGTTTCTTCGGGAACTGACATCTCTGGGTCTGAAGTTTTGACTTCTGATTTTCTAGGAACTGTCCTTGAGTATAATGGAGACTTGAAAAGTACAGGAATCCTGAGTGTGGCAGTGGTGCCAACTGACATGGCATCATATGGCTTCCATAGAAAATGTAGTCATCAGTGAAGGGTGTCTTCTGGTCTCTCCTAAGGGCCACCACCTGACTTCCATAGAGGGTCTGGTCACCACTGTGTGTTGTCATCTGGCCCCCAGTAAAGGGCTGGTCACTAATGAAGGTCATTGTATAGCTCCCTTTAAAAGTTGTCATCTGGCCTCCATAAGGGGCCTGGTACCCACTGAAGGTCGTCTGGCCTCCATAAGGGGCCTGGTCCCCACTCATGCTCGTCTGGCCTCCATAAGGGGCCTGGTCCTCACTGATGCTCATCTGGCCTCCATAAGGGGCCTGGTCCCCACTGATGCTCATCTGGCCTCCATAAGGGGCCTGGTCCCCACTGAAGGTTGTCTGGCCTCCATAAGGGGCCTGGTCCCCACTGATGCTCGTCTGGCCTCCATAAGGGGCCTGGTCCTCACTGATGCTCGTCTGGCCTCCATAAGGGGCCTGGTCCCCACTGAAGGTTGTCTGGCCCCCATAAGGGGTCTGGTCCTCACTGATGCTCGTCTGGCCTCCATAAGGGGCCTGGTCCCCACTGAAGGTTGTCTGGCCTCCATAAGGGGCCTGGTCCTCACTGATGCTCATCTGGCCTCCATAAGGGGTCTGGTCCTCACTGATGCTCATCTGGCCTCCATAAGGGGGCCTGGTCCCCACTCATGCTCGTCTGGCCTCCATAAGGGGCCTGGTCCCCACTGATGCTCGTCTGGCCTCCATAAGGGGCCTGGTCCCCACTGATGCTCGTCTGGCCTCCATAAGGGGTCTGGTCCCCACTGATGCTCGTCCGGCCTCCATAAGGGGCCTGGTCCCCACTGATGCTCATCTGGCCTCCATAAGGGGTCTGGTCCTCACTGATGCTCGTCTGGCCTCCATAAGGGGCCTGGTCCCCACTGATGCTCGTCTGGCCTCCATAAGGGGTCTGGTCCTCACTGATGCTCGTCTGGCCTCCATAAGGGGCCTGGTCCCCACTGAAGGTTGTCTGGCCTCCATAAGGGGCCTGGTACTCACTGATGCTCGTCTGGCCTCCATAAGGGGCCTGGTCCTCACTGAAGCTCGTCTGGCCTCCATAAGGGGCCTGGTCCTCACTGATGCTCATCTGGCCTCCATAAGGGGTCTGGTCCTCACTGATGCTCATCTGGCCTCCATAAGGGGCCTGGTCCCCACTCATGCTCGTCTGGCCTCCATAAGGGGCCTGGTCCCCACTGATGCTCGTCTGGCCTCCATAAGGGGCCTGGTCCCCACTGATGCTCGTCTGGCCTCCATAAGGGGTCTGGTCCCCACTGATGCTCGTCCGGCCTCCATAAGGGGCCTGGTCCCCACTGATGCTCATCTGGCCTCCATAAGGGGTCTGGTCCTCACTGATGCTCGTCTGGCCTCCATAAGGGGCCTGGTCCCCACTGATGCTCGTCTGGCCTCCATAAGGGGTCTGGTCCTCACTGATGCTCGTCTGGCCTCCATAAGGGGTCTGGTCCTCACTGATGCTCGTCTGGCCTCCATAAGGGGCCTGGTCCCCACTGAAGGTTGTCTGGCCTCCATAAGGGGCCTGGTACTCACTGATGCTCGTCTGGCCTCCATAAGGGGCCTGGTCCTCACTGAAGCTCGTCTGGCCTCCATAAGGGGCCTGGTCCTCACTGATGCTCATCTGGCCTCCATAAGGGGCCTGGTCCCCACTGATGCTCGTCTGGCCTCCATAAGGGGCCTGGTCCCCACTGATGCTCATCTGGCCTCCATAAGGGGCCTGGTCCTCACTGACGCTCATCTGGCCTCCATAAGGGGCCTGGTCCCCACTGATGCTCGTCTGGCCTCCATAAGGGGCCTGGTTCCCACTGATGGTCATCTGCCCTCCATCGAGATTGCATTCATCACTGAGGGTCTTCATCTGGCTACCTTCATTGGAGATTGTCATGTTGTTTGCAGTGACAGTTGTCTTTTGGCAATCAATGAACAATGTCTTTGAGTTGTCATTGATATCTGTTATCCAGGAGGTTGCTGTGGGTTTTCCCTGATCGAAGGACGTCACCTTGTAGTCCATGGAAAAAGTCCCACTTAGGTCTCCGGAGAGTATATCAAGGGCTTTAACAGGTAATGTTGTTAAGTTCTGGTCGAGGACTCTTCCAGGGATGTTAGAACCATCTGAAATCATCACTGTGGGCCTCCAGGGAGTCACCACCTGGTTCTGCACTGCCTCATGTCGGCTGGTGAAGGCACTTGTGTCGACAGCCGGAAGCATACACAGCTGTGGCTGTGGTGCAGCTGGGGTTCTTGCCTCACGTGTCTCAGGGAAATCCTGGAGAAGCTCCTCGAGTATCTCAGGTAAAGAGTGAATCTCTTCCCAGTTGTCTGATAACTGAACTGGACCTTCAGCTGTGGGATCCTGCAAAAAATAGTTAGAAGATCAGGGATCCTATTCAATTCAAATCCCGACTCCACATACCCTTACTTTCCATCCCTGCTGACATTTAGCCCACCATGACCTTAGAATATAAGAGCCATGATTGGACTTCTGACAAGATGGAGGCATAGGCGGACACACCGTACGTCCATGCACAACCAAGATGGAGGCATAGGCAGACGCACCGTACCTCCATGCACAACCAAGATTAGAACAACAATTTAGAGGCAGAATAACACCCGGAACTGACAGAGAATTTATCTGAATGGAAGTCGGACAGCCAAGAAGTTGAAGTAGACCCGTTCATCCAGACCGGTAGGAGGGGCGGAAAGGAGCAGCTGGGTGCAGGGCGCGGCGCGTGGCGCGTGGAGAACAGGGAGAACTGGGCGCATAATGCAACCGGGAGCACGTAAGACACCTGGGGCACGCAGGACCGCAGCGGGTGGACCCTGAGTACGCAAGCGGCAGCTGGCAGACCCAGTGAGGTGGCAATTGTGGAACAGGGCAGAGCACACAACCCAGGATCCCAGAGAAGGGACTTAGGTCCCAGGAGAATGGAGCAACCGCCATTGTTCCCCCCCACCCCCACATACAACGTCACAATCTAGCGACTGGGGTGCCCAGCCCCAGTGAACACCTAAGGCTCCACCCCTCACCATAACAGGAGTGACCAGACCCCCCCCCCAAAAAAAGAGGAAGAGAGATACATTTTTCAAACAGAAGAACAGATCAATGCCCCAGGACTCATCCTTTTGAGCGACCAAAAGATAGCTAATCTATCAGATGCACAGTTCAAAACACTGGTGATCAGGAAGCTCACAGAATTGGTTGACTTTGGGCACAAATTAGATGAAAAAATGCAGGTTACCATAAAAGAGATGAAGGAAGATGCACGGAGAACCAATAGTGATGGGAAGGAAACTGGGACTCAAAACAATAGAGTGGACCAGAAGGAAGAAAAAAAAAAAAAACCAAACAGGAAAGAATGGAGAAATAAGAATTCAAAAAAATGAGGAGAAGCTTAGGAACCTCCAGGACATCTTTAAATGTTCCAATATCCAAATTATAGGGGTACCAGAAGGGGAAGAGGAAAAGCAACAGATTGAACACGTATTTGAACAAATAATAAAGCAGAACTTCCCCATTCTGGCAAAGGAAATAGACTTCCAGGAAGTCCAGGAAGCTCAGAGAGTTCCAAAGAACTGGGACCCAAGAAGGAACACACCAAGGCACATCATACTTACATTAGCTATGGTAAAAATGAAGGAGAGAATCCTAGAGGCAGCAAGAGATGAGGAGACAGTTACCTACAAAGGAGTGCCCATCAGACTGTCAGCTGACTTCTCAAAAGAGACCTTACAGGCAAGAAGGGGCTGGAAAGAAGTATTCCAAGTCATGAAAGGCAAGGGCCTACATCCAAGATTACTCTATCCAGCAAACTTTCATTTAGAATGGAAGGGCAGATAAAGTGCTTCTCAGATAAGGTCAAGTTAGAGGAGTTCATCATCACCAAGCCCCTATTTTATGAAATGTTAAAGGGACTTATCTAAGAAAAGAAGATACAGAAAAAAATGTATAGTAAAAGGACAGCAAACTCACAATTATTAACAACCACACCTAAAGCAAAACCAAAAGAAACTAAGCAAACAACTAGAACAGGAACAGAACCACAGAAATGGAGATCACATGGAGGGTTAGCAACAGGGGAATGGGAGGAGGAGAGAGGGGGAAAAGGTACAGAGAATAAGTAGCATAGATGGTAGATAGAAAATAGACAGGGGCAAGCCAAGAATAGTATGGGAAATGTAGAAGCTAAAGAACTTATAAGTATGACACATGGACATGACTAAAGGGGGGGGGGATATGGGTGGGAGAGGGTGTACAGGGTGGAGGGGAGTGAAGGGGGGAAAATGGGACAACTGTAATAGCATAATCAATAAAATAGATTTAAAAAAAGAATATAAGAGCCATGATTAATCCTATTTTTAATAAGAGAGAAAACAGAGGTCCCGGGTGGGGAAATGACTTGGCCCAAGTGGAAGACTCTCAACGTGCATTGGACCTGTCTAGCCTTGGGTGCTCACAGACCTGCATCCACTGTGGACATTTTCCTCAGAGACTCCCCTAGGTGTGCCCAGGGATTCTGGGAAGAATGTGAAGAAAAAAGAACCCCTGTGCACTGTTGGAAATGTAAGTTAGTACATATATTATGGAAAACAGCATGGAAGTTTCTAAAAGAATAAGTAATAGAAGTATCGTATGATCCAATTTTTCCATTTCTGGGTATTTATTCAAAGGAAATGCATTTAGTAAACCGTACAGATATCTGCACACTCATGTTCCCTGCAGCATTATTTACAATAGATAAGTTATGAAAACAACTTAAGTGTCTGTCAACATTGATCGGATAAAGAAAATGCCATAAGCACACAATGGAATGCTACTCAGCCGTAAAAAGGATAAAGAAAGTGCAGTAAGCACACAATGGAATACTATTCAGCTGTAAAAAGGATAAAGAAAATGCAGTAAGCACACAATGGAATACTATTCAGCTGTAAAAAGAAAGAAAACCCTGTTATGTGCAACAACATGAATGTGATATGTGACATAACTCAGAGAAAGTCAAATACTGTATTACACGTGGGGAATACACGTATTGTTTAAAGTTGAACTCATGGGATCGGAGAGTGGAATGGTGGTTGCCAGGGGGTGGGGAAACGGGAAGTGCTGGTACGAACGACATCAAAGGGTACAAACGTGAGTTATGAGATGCATAAGCTGTGAGGGTCAGTGTGCAGCCTGGTGATTACAGTTAATAAAAGCCATGCTGTATACTTGCAATTTGCTAAGAATAAGTATTTTCACCAAAAATAAAAAGGTGACCATTGAGATGGTGTTAATTACCTTGATTGTGGCAATCATTTCCCACTTATATCAAATTATCATACACACATACACAAACATATATAGGAGTTTGTCGATTATACTTCAATTAAGTTGGAGAAAATAAAAATCAGATTTTCTGGGAAGGAAGAAAGGAAGGAAAGAAGGAAGGATGGAAAGAAGGTAGTCAGTCCCACATTTCTTATTGCTAATGTTTAACCCAATCCATCCAGGTTCTTCCATCTCATCTGCCTCAGCCTCTGCATATCCTTCTACCCCTTCCACAGGCGCCCATAGTTGCCCAAGACCAGGCGGTGTTCTGGGTTTTCCAGGGGACCAGCAGTGGGGCAAGACACCTTTGAGGAGTCTTGGGGACAGCCGCCAACAGAACCAGCCCTACCACTGTCTCCACTGCAGGCCTGCGTCTGTCTGGAGGAGGCGGCGGGGCTCAGCGAACACAGCCCGACGGAAAACCTTGTGAAGTTTCTGCCTTTCCTCTCGCTTAAGTGGACCACCTGCTAGGATTCCCAGCTGTCCGCCTAGGAGTTTCTGACCTCCCACCTCACTTTTGCCCCTGCGTCGGAGGGAGCAGACTTACCATTGGTTCTTCCAGCGTGT
Organism: Phyllostomus hastatus; assembly: GCF_019186645.2. Taxonomy (NCBI): domain Eukaryota; kingdom Metazoa; phylum Chordata; class Mammalia; order Chiroptera; family Phyllostomidae; genus Phyllostomus; species Phyllostomus hastatus. Next base: position 29,800,381 of record NW_025334013.1, read on the forward strand.
GGTCAGGAACCAGCAGAACGCTGTTAAGGCTGAGGCAGCTCTGAGCTGGGGAGCACAGGGCCTGGCCTTTTACAGAGGCCTCACTGGGAGGCACTGTGGTGCGGATTAGCACCTTTGGTTGGCCACGCCCTGCAGGGTGGAGCCCAGGGCACGTTCTTCTGCAGTTTCCATATCTCCCGATAAAGACTGATTGCATTACCTTCAAGGAGGTTATTGCAATCATTTCCCGAGTGTTCCCGCTATGGGGGGAAGCATTTTACAGCGGTATGAGGTGGTCTTTGTAATTGTCATCATACGCTGCAGAAACCGAGCCCCAGAGAGGTAATTTGCTGGGGGCCACAAAGAGTCAATGGTGGATTCTAGATTTGAACTCCAAATACCTGAGTGCTTAAACACAAAGGAGGCCTTAGACTTTAAATCCAATCAGTAGCCCATTCCACAGATAACGTGTCTTTGATAGCTGTAAATTTAATCAAATTACTTCTAGTGTGAAATCGTAGGAATTTGATCAGGTCACCTACAAATGGTATGGCATTTTTTTGATGTCCACCTCCCGTCCCCCTACTACTCAAGTTCCACCAAGACTGTTGCAGCCCAGCAGGGTGACACACGCCTGGGGTCTTGTGAGTGACGCTGACCCCCTTCCATCTGGTCTGGGTCTGCGTTGGGTCCCCACCACCTATGGCCTATCCGTCACCGACAAGCCTGGGACTTCAACGATTTGTAGAAAGATCACCCCTCTGGAGGGCTCCCTACCAGCCTCTGGTCTCTGCAAATTTTTAACGCTAGCCACCACACCCCTCTGCCTCGGGCCCAGGATGGAGTAATGGGTGAGGATGGCGGGCCAGTAGGGCTCCCAGTCCCTGGGTTCTGCTCCCGGCCACTGGAAGGCCTGTCCTTGTCGGCACCTCCAGTTGCTTCCCTCTTCCCCTGCTCAGAGGCCGCTGCTATCACGGGAGGAATGTGCTATCCAAACCGTTCTTTCACCCCGCCCTCTCCACCCCCGGGCACTGATCTGTTTTCTTTCACTATTCTTCGTATATAAATGGCAAAATATAGTGTTTTAAATACGATTTTAAATTTCTATAAATGGCATTATTCAGCGCTTGTTCTGAAATTTGCGTTTTTTCCCACTGGATAAGTCTTGAGACTTACATGTGGATAGAGAATTGGTGTGCTGTTTCTTCCTTGAGGGAGTAGAGGGAATAGGAGGGGCCATCCAAGAGGACTTTGGTTTCCGGACAGACTGACATTTTAGATTCTGGAACAGGTCAAGCAAGGAAGCCTTTGGTGTGAGCAACCAGCAGGGCAAAGAAAAGTCGGTTTCTTTTCAGGTTACCTTTGAATAAGGCAGGCCAGTTGACCTTCATAGAGACGTACAATGAAATACAAGGTCATAAGCTTCTTAAATTCAGTATCTGACTGAATTTACATTGATCGGTTAAAGAAAAGCTGTTTAGCAAACAATGTGAAGAAATTAGTCTTACTTGAACAATGATTAAAAAAATAATAAAGCAAAAAAAAGAAAATAATCTTTAGTAGTCTGAATCTTATGTTGGTTTTCTATTTGGAAAAGAAAATGTTTGCCAAGTGAAAAAAATAAATTGGATTAGAATAAGTTATAAAACTTTGGTTAAAAGGTAAATATAACACTCTAGTAAAAATTTAGAACTTCTTGTAAATAACCAGGTAAACAACTAAATTACTGGCAAATTTTTAAATAGTATTCCTCTAATATAATTCCTTTGCCTAAAGAGTTTGTTGGATAGCAAAGAGATAGCTATTTTTGGCTCTAGTACACTTGCGGAGTTGAAGATAAAGACTAAAAATATGAAAGTTGATGTCGAGTCAACAAGCGACAGGCATAAAAAAAGCTTTAAGAAATTATTTTGTACTAAGCCTTTTAACTGAGATTTAGGAAGTAAACTAAAAAAAGTAACTTAAAATTTCATTAAAATTAATTTAATACACTTAATAAGGTACACCCCAGATTAAATTGTTGGGGGAGTTTGGGGTTTAAAAGATGGCTACAGGATCCCTTCTTTTTTTAGGACTTCTTTATTTTACCATGATGAGAAATAAACATGCAAATATGTCATTTTAATTTACGTAAGACTCTGGATGTAGTTCAAATAAAAAGGCTAAATTAAAAGAATCTGCTCTGGCTGGTGTGGCTCAGTGGATTGAGTGCTGGCCTGCCAACCAAAGGGTCACTGGTTCGATTCCCAGTCAGGGCACATGTCTGGGTTGCGGGCCACGTCCCCATTAGGGGTCATGTGAGAGGCTACAACACATTGATATTTCTGTCCCTCTCTTTCTCCTTCCCTTAGCCTCTCTCTAAAACAAAATAAATAAAAATCCTAAAACAAAAAAGAAGAATCACCTAAATTCCTTAAAATTGCCTTATGAGTCATAGTTTATTATTATTATTTACACTAACATTTAAGAACTCTCCATGTAAACATGGGTGTACAATTCAGTTGAATTATAATTTAAATAACTAGTATCTTTATAAATTTTGTCCTTGTAAATCTCTCACGAATATGAAAATTGTGTGAGCTATGAAGTTATGCTAACTATTCCAACCGGGTAAAGTTTTAAGGGGTCACATTTCTATGTCAGATTCTTATTAACAGTGAGTCTATTAGCCCTGACTAGTATGGCTCAATTGGTTGGGTGTTGTCAGCAAAACGAAAGGTTGCTAGATTGGTTCCTGGCCAGGGTACATGCCTGGGTTGCAGGTTGGGTCCCTGGTTGGGGTGCATACGAGAGGCAACCAATGGGTGCTTTTCTCTTGCATTGATGTTTCTCTCCCTCTCTTTCTCCATCCCTCCTCCCCTCTCTAAAAATATATAAATAAAAATCTTTAAACAGTGGCTGTATTTTTTAATGAGTATTTAATTATATTATCTAAAACTGCTAACTGACTTTAGGGTCTTGGGATATGATATTGAGATAATTAGTAGTCATTGTTTACCTGGAAGCCCCAAAGAAATTCAATTTCAGAGAAGGAGAGAAGATAAAATTCTTAATTGCCATTCAATTTTCAAGTGAATATTTAACCAATGTACTCTTGACTATACTTCTGTTTCTCATAATGTTCAAATTAAGGCATAAAGTCAATCTATAACTTAAAATCGCTGCCCTAAGATAGTGCACCTTTGCATTAGCTTTAGTTTAGAAGTATCACCTGGAGACCTTACTAAAATACAGATCTCAGGATCCTACCCTGGAGATTATGATTCTACAGGTCTGGAGTGGGGCTAGAGAATTTCAACCCAAGAAGCTCTGAAATTATGTTGCTCCTACAGATTAAAATATTATTTTGTGCAACTGTGCCCCAGAACAAGACTGATTAGATTAATTTTGTTTTAAAAACAGTTTAAAGCTTTATATGATATTATAATTTAAATGTATTACTTGAAAGGACTTTATAGATATGTGTTGCTGTATATATTTAACTATCAATGTGTAATAAAGTTAGCAAATATAAGAAATGTACAAAAGAGACTGGTAGCATGGAGGAAAAAATTGGACTCGAGGTACATAATCTGTACTCAGCACTAGGTAGAAAAACATTTTTTTTCTTTTTAAAGATTTTATTTATCTATTTTTAGAGAGGGAAGGGAGGGAGAAAGAGAGAGAGAGAAACAATCAATGAGAAACAATCAATGTGCAGTTGCTGGGGACCGTGGCCTGCAACCCAGGCATGTGCCCTGACTGGGAATCGAACCTGAGACACTTTGGTTCGCAGCCCGTGCTCAATCCACTGAGCTATGCCAGCCAGGGCAGGAAAACATTCTTTTTCTTTTCTCACTTCTGCTTGGGTGTCCTTGCCCAGGCAAGCACCCTATCCTCAAGAATCCGTTAACATCTGGGCTGACATATTACATTTTGGACAGTTTCAACTTGAGACATTTGTGAAACAAAGGCCTCTCAACATTGAAGCAGAAGAAATTTCTAGTGATGTTGATGTTCTTTCTGTCAAGATGTAATAAAATATTGTCACAGATTAATAGCATAAGCAAGGATATAGTCATTTCTCATTGTCAGTCACCTTTTCTCTGATCATTGTGAATTGACCGTTGTTTTGTTTTTTTTTTTCTGATCCCAATGTCTCTATGATTGAGAGCTTTTTTTGCGCCCAGGTTATTTTTGCCTGTATTCCCACCCAGGTATTCACTGAATATCAGCAAAAGTTTGCTCCTCATCCTGCTGGGGCATCCTAAGACAATGCACCCACAAAGAGGTTTTAGAAAAGAATGTGCTCCCAATTCTTCCAGAGTCGTTCAACCATGCAGTAAAGACTGCCTCATTTGTCATTTCCACAACGTGGGGACAACTTAAGGCAGAGAAAACCTCCAGGAATGTCATGAGGTTGTTTCTACCTAGAAGAGTCGTATTCATATCAGGTATCCTAATAGGGCACTTCACATCTGTGGATTCTTCCCCAAAATACATAACTTCAATCTAGTCATGAGAAAACTTCAGAAAAGCCTTCATGGAGGAACACTCTACAAAACAGGTGACCAGTACTCTTCAGGAAGATCCAGATCATTAAGAATCAGGTGACACTGAGGGAACTATCACAGACTGGAGGAGACTAAGGAAATGTGACAATTAATGTGCTGTCCTGGTGGGATGGACCCTCAAAAAAGAGGAATGACAGTAGTGGGAAAACTGTTGACATTCAAATATAGTCTTCTTAGTCAATCTAGCTATGGGTTTATCCCTTTTGTTAATCTTTTAGAAGGGCCAGCTTTTGGTTTTGTTGATTTTCTCTGTTCCTTTTCTATTTTCTTTTTTTTAATCTCTGATCTGATCATTATTTCTTTCCTCCTGCTTGTTTTGGGTTAATTTGCTCTTCTTTTCTAATCCCTTAAGATGCAAAGTTAGGTTGTTGACTTGAGATCTTTCTTCTTTTTTTAACTTTTATTAATTTTAGAGAGAGAGGAAGATAGAGAAACATGGATTTGTTGTTCCACTTATTTAAGCATTCATTGGTTGGTTGTTGTATGTGCCCTAATGAGGGATTGAACCCACAACCTTGGTGGATCAGGACAATGCTCTAACCAACTGAGCTACCCCACCAGAACATGATCTTTCTTCTTTTTTAACATAAGCATTTACAGCTTTAAATTTCCTCTGTGGCACTGCTTTCACTGTATCCTATGAGTTTTGATATTTTCCTTGTGCATTTTTATTACTGTGCAAATGAAAAGAGTATACTTTCATGTTCATTCATTTCTAAATATTTTCTGTTTTCTCTTATGATTTCCTCTTTGACCCATTGGTTGTTTAAGAGTATGCTGTCTTTTCCTGGCTGGGTGGGATGACTCAGTCAGTTGGAGCATCATCCTGTGCACCAAGGGATTGTGGGTTTGATACCCAACTGGGCTGCAGGTTCAATCTCTCTCTCTCTCTCTCTCTCAAATGAATGAATATATCCTCAGGTGAGGATTAAAAAAAAGAGTATGATGTCTAATTTCTACAAACTAATTTCCACAATCAAGTTCCACAAACTTGAGAATTTTACAATTTTCCTTCTGTTATTGGTTTTTTTAACTTCATTCTGTTGTGGTCAGAGAAAATACTTTGTCTGCTATTTGTTTTTTAAAAATCTATTAAAATTAATTTGTGGCCTAATATATGGTCTATAATAGAGAATGTCCTGTGTGCACTTGAGAAAAAAATGTGTATTCTGGTGTAGAATGTTCTATAGTCAAAACTATTTTTGTTTTGTGGGGTTTTTTTTTGTTATTAACCTATTTGTGTCTTTGGATCTAAACTGAATCTCTTGTAAATCTCTGATATTACACGTTGACTGTCCCACAATTTTTTTCTCTGTGTAGGTGCTATCCCACTGTTTTCTTGTGTTGAATGTTTATGTCAATAACATAATGCCAAACTTATTTTCCCCTTGTTAAAGGATTTTTGCTTTTTGCTTGGAGTCCCTAAGAATGTTTTTATCTTTTAAAGTCTAATAATTCTACCAGTATTATGTCTCAGAGTTGATTTTACTGAGCCAACCTCTTCAGGCAAATGTGGTACCTTTTAAATATGTACACTTGGATTCTATTTAATTTCAGAATGTTTTCTTGAATTAGAACTTTATGCTGTGGTCTGGCCACAGCTGGGTCCAGGGGTTCCTGAAAGGTGGGTAAGGTGTCGGCGATGGGAGACAGACGACAACACGCCTCAGAGGACAGCTATGCTCTGTTCCGTTTATTGCGAGTACAAGCAGGTTTTTATACTTTTATTTTTGATAGTGATTAACATTTGCGATTAGGTAAAGCAGGAAAAAATTAATACAAGGGTAACCAGGAAAAGTACAAAAGTTTCCATAGATTCAATTATATTAAACAAAGATTATTTTGACCAGGAGAGCCATAAATCAGACAATTAGAAATAGCTGTACATACAGAGTTTGAATGTCTTATTGTTTATTAAAGTTCTCAGAATTTGTCATCTGACTCCCTGGTAACTGTTTCTACGTGCTTAGTTTGTAATAGCTAACTAGCTTTTCTTATTTCTTTGCCTATCTAATTCTACTTGATATATATATTCCTATTCAAGGTAAAGGAGGGGCTGTTACTCCAACAACTTTTAGACATTCAGGGGCTATTTCATTAGAGAAGATTTTGTTCTCTGGTCAAGAAATTATTTTATACAACTTCATTGGAATTATGTGAATCAATAAACCTGAAATACAGATGTCTAACAATCCCACCACCTTTTGATCACCAAAACAAACATGTAGGGAGAGATAAATAGGAAATCCAGCTACAGTAAACCTTTTTTGTTCCTTAGTTAATAAACACCAGGGAGGTCTGCTTTGAGCTAGCCTTTCCATGAAATTTAGACTATTATAAGGCACTTGGACTTCGTCCTTATTGACCATTCTAATGCCATCCTCATTATATGCTCCTGTATAAGGCAATGGGGGATCTGGAACCCTCTGGAGACTATTAGCTCCTCTTGGGGGATACCATAATTTGACATTAATCCAATATGCTACCCAGAGGTATTCCTGGGCTGTGGGTAGGGGTCTATATAATTTTTTCTTGTTTTCTAGAAAGACTTTTTGTATCTATGGGTAAGGAACTGGCGTGGGAAAGTCCGCCAATAATTCAACCTGTTGTAACTGATTCATGAATTCTTTTATGGGAACAATCGGGGATAGTTTCTTACTCAGGTTTATAAACATCTTGTTTAAAACAATTTGGGCATGATTCAATAGTCTAGGAAGAACTAGTTGTCCCTTCAGAATTTCCCTCAAAATCAATCATTGACTCTCTTTGAGCCTCTTTCTTCTCATGGCCTGTTCTTATGGGAATCAGGGTACAAAGTAAGACCATGATCAATATTAGCAAGGAAATTATTAAAAGCAATCCCCAGGAAAATTACTGCCCCCTTTTGTATGCCATGCTCTCTTCCAGGAAGATGGATTCCTTGAATTCCCTCTTTCCACGTTTGGACCTTGTCAGAAAACATGGTTGGAAGAGGGCGTGGCAACTTTAACAATTAGTCCCTTCTTGCTGTTTTGATTTTCTTTCTCAGAGACTCCAATTATACATCTGTTGAATCTTCCTTCCGTGTTTTTTATATCTATCACTTTCTTTCTGGTCCCTTTTTAAAACTTTATTCATTTTTTAAGCATTGTCTTAGTTCTTTTCATTTCTCTTCTCTATACCTCTTATTGTATTTTTGGCCTGTTTATTCTCTCTCAGACACTCTGTAATTTAGTCTTCATTTCTGAGATAATTTTGACACATTCACATAATTCTTTGACCATCTTATTTTCTGGCACAACAAGATATCCTTATGTGGATAAAACAAAGCTTCTATTTTTCAACATCTAACTTTAGAAAAAAATTTTAAGTGGAAATACTGAATGGAGACAGCATTATTATAGAGGAAAGGGAAGGGCTTTTAACAAAAATTCTGACTGGGAAAATGTTCATTTCTGCAGGCAAAGAGATTATATATATATATATCTCATTGGTCTCCAGAGAGAAAGAATTTCTTGGTCCACCTCCTCATCAGGCTCAGAATCCAGTTACACCCCCAAATCCATACTCCTCTATGGGATCCTGAGAATTAGAAGGTCATTGCTGCATGGCAGAACCACTGGATCACTGTGGCCTTCATGTCTTCCCCACAGTAGGTGGTACTCAAATCAAAGGCTTGTCCCCATGTTCTGGTTCTGATAAAATTTGACAAATTTTTCTTTTCAGAAAATTTTAATGCTGTGGGGAATTCTAATCCAATTGTGACTTCTACCTTCCTCCCTGCAATTGTTACCTTAGGGCCATTCTACATTTTAAATTAAATACTTCCTTTCCTATCAACGTAATGAGTAATAATTTCCTTTAAAAATTTCCACCAGTAGACCTAATGGGGAGTTTCTGGAGGACGCAATCTCCCAAAGTGCAGGAGGTTTCTGTGTTAGTAGATGTGACTAAATCTCCAATGTCCATTTCTAAAAAGTTCATTTTAATCTCTAAACAACAAGAGTTCTTACTTCTGCAATTCTTTCCTCCTTGACTTGGTATGTTGGATTATTCATTGTGGTTAGCCAGATAAAATAGGTTTTAGGGAGGATCCTTCCAGAAGCCTAATCTGAGTCAAGGGCCCATGCAGAAGTGGTTTATTAAGGAAGGTTCCCAGGAGAACCAGTGAATAATGGTGGTCCCATAACATTTCCAGAGGGCAGAAACCAGATAAGGACAAGATTGGAGGTAATGTCCCAGGTGCACCCGGTCCAGCTGGGAGTTCTGGGGCAAGAATTAGGCTTCAGAGTTTGTCCTGCATCAGAGAGATGGACCCTTACACTCCTAGCCAAAGACTGGCTAAGCTCACCCTGGGGTGGGGGTCAGGTGGACTTGTAACACTTCCAGGCACTTCCAGCCCCATGAATGGAGGGGTGGAGGTGGGGGTCCATTGCCCAAGGGCAATCCTCAGAAGGCTGCAAGTGTAAGCTTTTAGCAGCAAAGCCAGCACAAGCTGGGATAGGGGAGTACAAAGGTGGTAAAGGGGAACTGAGGGCCTCTGAGTGGGGCCCTGCAATGATCACGTTTTGCAGGCAAATCCACCCTCAAAATACCTGTTATTGGCTGAATTGTGCCCCCTCAAGTTCGTATGTGGAATTCCTAAAACACACTCCCCCACATACCTGGTATATCAGAATGGGACTGCAGTTGCATACAGGGTCTTTAAACAGGTAATTAAATTGAAATGAGATCACTAGAGAGGTCAATCTGCCTGTTGTTTTTTAAGAAGAAAACATTTGGACACAGACAGGTATGGTAGAAAGACTCTGTGAAGACATGGAAGAACCCAACCCTGCCAACATCTTGATGTCAGACTTCTAGCCTCCAGGACTACAAGAAAATAAATTTCTGTTGTTAGGCCCCCAGTCTGTAATATTTTATTATGGCTGCTGGAGCAAACTCATACAGTATCCTTTGCATCTGGAAGCAGAAGGTCTCCTTCTTGTAATTATATCACTTCTAAAACAAACTATTTTTTAAACAAAAGCTTCCTGTACCTGGATACATTGTAGGGACACCACAGAGCTAGTGAAGAACACCTATCTTTTAATTTGAGTTCTCCATTACTTTAATGAAGCAATATTATCTTACTTTTCAATCACTCCCAATCCAGCCACAGCGCTGACATACCACTGACTGCTAAATATTTCATACTCACAGGTTTAGGTTTGAGCCAATTCGCTGTTCCAATTTACATAGGAAACGTGCCAAGGCCTGTCTACCATCATGTGCTGCGTAGCAACATTTCTGCCAACAGCAGACCATGTAGACAATGGTGGTCCCATAAGATTATCATGGAGCTGGGAATGTCATATCACCTAATGATGTCGCAGCCACAGTGACATTATTCACATTATTCACATAAAACGCATCGCTCACATATTTGTAAGCAAATATGGCACTGTCAGCTGTAGAAGAGAATAGCACATATATCTATGTACAATACATAATAATAATGATAATGAATGACTTAACTGGTTTATGTATTTACTATAGTATATCATAATTTTTATTATTTTAGAATGTATTCTTTCTATTTATTAAAAAAGTATGCTGTATGCTGACAATAGCCTCATATTACATATATTCCATGGTTACTGCATCTCTTGATATATTTCATGTTTACTGTGCATCACATTCTCTGGTGCTTAATTTATGGTAGTCTCATGCTGCTTTTTGTGGTAGCACACTGTCCAGGTTTGTAGCCTAGGAGCAATAGGCCACACCATATAACCTGGGTGTGTCATGGACTGTACAACCTAGGTTTGAGTCAGGGCACTCTGTGATGCTCGCACAATGATAGAATCACCTAATGTACATTCCTCAGAATGTGTCCCCGTTGTTAAGTGGTGCCTGACAATATTTTGCTCAATTATTTTACAAAGCTTAAATAATATTGTTTCCTGGTTGTTTAGTCTTATTCAGTGTAGTGATGATCTATCACTCTTCTTCAGTAGATGCCTGCAAATAAAACATCTTTCCTGTATAGCTCCGTAAGAGCCCAGACTTTTGTGGGAAAAAAACAGACAACAACAGGACTTATGGCCAAGATGGAGGCGTAGGTAGACACACTGTGCCTCCTCGCACAACCAAGATAGGGACAACAACAATTTAGAAACAGAATAACATCCAGAACTGATAGAAAATTGAACTGTATGGGAGTCAGACGACCAAGCAGTTAACATAGACACGTTCATCCAGACCAGTAGAAGGGGCAGAGTCAGGCAGCTGGGCAGAGTCAGGAAGCCAGGCAGAGAGGGTTCGAGGAACTTTGTTCCTTTGAGGAACAAAAGTGTTGGGACCAGCGTAACGCATCCCGGGTGCGCAAGACCGCAGTAGGTGGACCCTGGGCACGCAAGCGGTGGCTGGCAGACCCCAGCCAAGTGCTGGCAACTAGCAGACCCAGCGAGGTGGAGATTGTGAAGCAAGGCATTGTGCACAAGGTGGCTGGCTGACCAGATGGTCCCAGGGTCCCAGCACCAGGAAATAGAACCTCCGGGCACTGATTGAAAACACCTGTGGGGGGCGAGGCACAGGGAGAGGCTCCCAGCCTCACAGGAGAGGTTGTTGGAAAGACCCACGGGGTGCACAAGCCCACCCACACAGGAATCAGCACTGGAAAGGCCTAGTTTTCTTGAGGGAAGCGGTGGAAGGGACTAAAGTTCGACGGAGAGCAGAGCAGGCGCCATTGTTCCCTCTCCGACCCTGCCCCCACATACAACATCACAACCCAGGGACTGGGTTGTCCTGCCCTGGTGAACACCTAAGGCTCCACCCCTCATACGTAACAAGTGCAACAAAGCAAAAAAAAAAATGGCTTAAACAGAAGAATAAATGTAATCCTTAGAACCCATCCTTTGGAGCGACTGAGAGATAGCTAATCTATCAGAGGCACAGTTCAAAACACTGGTGATCAGGATGCTCACAGAATTGGTTGATTTTGGTCACAAATAAGATGAAAATATGAAGGCTACAATAAGTGAAATGAAGAAAAATACACAGGGAACCAATAGTAACGGAATGAAAGGTGGGTCTCACATCAATGGAGTGGACCAGAAGGAAGAAAATAATATACAATCAGAAAAGAATGAAGAAACAAGAACTCAGAAAAAGGAGGAGAGGCTTAGGAACCTCCAGGACATCTTTAAACATTCTAACATCCGAATTATAGGAGTACCAGAAAGAGAAGAGTAAGAGCCAGAAATTGAAAACTTATTTGAACAAATAATAAAGGAGAACTTCCCCAGCCTGGCAAAGGAAATAGACTTCCAGGAAGTCCAGGAAGCTCAGAGAGTCCCAAAGAACTGGGACCCAAGGAGGAACACACCAAGGCACATCATACTTACATTAGCTATGGTAAAAATGAAGGAGAGAATCCTAGAAGCAGCAAGAGATGAGGAGACAGTTACCTACAAAGGAGTGCCCATCAGACTGTCAGCTGACTTCTCAAAACAGATCTTACAGGCAAGAAGGGGCTGGAAAGAAGTATTCCAAGTCATGAAAGGCAAGGGCCTACATCCAAGATTGCTCTATCCAGCAAAACTTTCATGTGGAATGGAAGGGCAGATAAAGTGCTTCTCAGATAAGGCCAAGTTAAAGGAGTTCATCATCACCAAGCCCTTATTATATGAAATGTTAAAGGGACTTATCTAAGAAAAGAAGATAAAAAATGTATAGTAAAATGACAGCAAACTCACAATTATTAATAACCATACCTAAAACAAAAACAAAAGAAACTAAGCAAACAACTAGAACAGGAACAGAACCACAGAATTGGAGATCACATGGAGGGTTAGCAACAGGGGAGCGGGAGGAGGAGAGAGGGGGAAAAGGTAAGGAGAATGAGTAGCATAGGTGGTAGGTAGAAAATAGGAGGAGGGCAAGAATAGTATGGGAAATGTAGAAGCTAAAGAACTTATGACACCTGGACATGAAGTAAAGGAGGGGAATGTGGGTGGGAGAGGGTGTGCAGGGTAGAGGGGAGTGAAGGGGGGAAATGGGACAACTGTAATAGTATAATCAATAAAATATATTTGAAAAACCACCACAACAACAAACAACAAAAACAGTTACTATGCCTTGGGTTCAATACCTAGAATATAACATCTCTGCATGGGAACAGCATTCCCTAGCAATCAAGAAAAAGGTACTTTTAATTTCACACTATAATTTCACAGATGTACTCTTTATTGGGCGTGATTGAAATTATACTTTTCCTTTCATGCATGAGAGTAAGATAAATATATGACTAATGGTGTTTCATATTTAAAAACATATGTGGGTGTATTTTTTGCACTTAAATTCACATTATTCATGAGTGTGAGATAGCAGAACTGTGTATAAGCACCTAAACGGCCCTGGGCGGTGGTGCTGGCAGAGACACAGTGAGTAGGAGAAGTGAATCCAAACCAGAATGAGCTTCTATTCTACTGAGGGTCAGAACACTACCAGTTTATGATGCGATCATCTTTCATGCAGGTGTCTGGCTGTCCCCAAGTGCCAGGGGCTAAGGATTAGTTGCTATTGATGGCAAACTGGTCAACAATAATGGCAATATGTATGTCAACTTTGTTAAGGGGAAGTCCATGTCATCGAGTCTACTGAATTTATGAATCCATTGAGCAAAGTCAGGAATGAGCCTAACTAATACCTACAGATCAAGTCATCTTGTCTACCAGATTACAGAGAGTTCCATTTTGAGGAGTCGCAAAGTGAAAAAATACTCTCATAGTCTAGACTCATGTCAAGAATGTCTTAAATCCACCCAGGCTGGTGTGGCTCAGTGGATTGAGTGCTGGCCTGTGAATCAAAGGGTCACTGGTTTGATTCTAGTCAGGGCACATGCCTGGGCTGCAGGCCATGTCTCCAGTAGGGAGTATGTGAGAGGCAACCACACATATGTTTCTCTCCCTCTCTTTCTCCCTCCCTTCCCCTCTCTAAAAATAAATAAATAAAATCTTTTTAAAAAGAAGCTCTTAAATCCATCTACATACCTTTTCTCCAATCTTCCTTCCTTGTCATCAATTTTCTTATCTTGCCCCTCCCAAATCCCTCATCAAACAGCCTAACAATTTGCCATTTTTTACATACCACTGTAGGACCTTCCCTCAGGACATCTTCTTTAATAGGGAAGGTGACAACAAGCTGTGCTACTTGAAGTTCTACCCACTAGAAGAACTTCCTTTCTCTACAGTCCTTCAGGGACACTCTGAACATAATATAATAGCACATTAGTATACTGTGCTGAGTATTCTGTAAAAAGGCTGAAAGTTGTCCCTCTTTGCTTACTGATCATAGGAAACTCTCTGTGAGGTCATAGGAACAGCTGAGGGATAGATGGCATTTTATGGGAGTAGACATCTGCAAACGTGAGCAGCCAGCTCATGCGAGTTACTTGTATATTCAGTCTTGAGCCTGTTCTTGTTAAGTACCACTCCCACTTGGTGGATGGAGTGCTTTCTATCTTATGGTTTGGGATTAGTTTGGGTTGCATAGTCACCAAGTGCTTCACTGTTAAGTGTTTTTATACTCTGGAGCAAGCCAGGTGCTAGTTCTCAAAAGAAGAGCTGTTTACTGAAGAGGACGTGCTTTCTGTACAATACTCTATTTACTAGGGTGAAGTCCATTTCACCTGGCAATTTCAAATGATTGCCCATGTAGCCTTAATGTTCTTACATTTCTATCAAATCAGAGTATCTCAAACCACAGGATTTGCTTTGGTCTAACTAGTCAAATAAGAGATTACTTAAGGCCTCATTTCCCCCTCATATGCCCCATTGGTTTAAAAAAAATAAACAAACAAAAAAAGGAAAGGAAGAATGGAGCGTTAGAGAGCCTTTTGGGAAATTTCCCTATATTGTGCCCTGGATCTCGTAAAATTGCCATATATTATTTACCCTTCTCATGAGAAGCATATGGGATTAATGGACTGTGACCATGGTCTTTTATTTTTCCATGATATTTTAACTTCTGTTAAAAGGCTTTCAAGACCAAAGAAAGCAACTTAGAGCAAGTAATTTATATTACACAATTTTTATTTGATCTAACACTTGATCTTTCTCTTTTGAGTTCAATGGCCCTCACCTGGGGAGACATGAGTGAGGAAAAATCTCAAACCTACATAAAATAGACAGAGTGCTATAATAAGGCTCCATGCACCTATCACCTAGCTTCAACAACTACTAAGATTCTGTTGCTCTTATTTATACTCCATCCTCCCACCACTACTTTTTTCTTTTGCTAGAGTATTTGCTAGAATATTTTAAAATATTCCAAGACATATTGCTCACTTGTAAATTCTTTTACAAATATATTTTATTGATTATGCTATTACAGTTGTCCCATTTCCCCCCTTCACTCCCCTCTACCCTGCACACCCTCTCCCACCCACATTCCCCTCCTTTACTTCATGTCCAGGTGTCATAAGTTCTTTAGCTTCTACATTTCCCATACTATTCTTGCCCTCCTCCTGTCTATTTTCTACCTATTACCTATGCTACTCATTCTCCTTACCTTTTCCCCCTCTCTCCTCCTCCTGCTCCCCTGTTGCTAACCCTCCATGTGATCTCCAATTCTGTGGTTCTGTTCCTGTTCTAGTTGTTTGCTTAGTTTCTTTTGTTTTTGTTTTAGGTATGGTTATTAATAATTGTGAGTTTGCTGTCATTTTACTATACTTTTTTTATCTTCTTTTCTTAGATAAGTCCCTTTAACATTTCATATAATAAGGGCTTGGTGATGATGAACTCCTTTAACTTGGCCTTATCTGAGAAGCACTTTATCTGCCCTTCCATTCCACATGAAAGTTTTGCTGGATAGAGCAATCTTGGATGTAGGCCCTTGCCTTTCATGACTTGGAATACTTCTTTCCAGCCCCTTCCTGCCTGTAAGATCTGTTTTGAGAAGTCAGCTGACAGTCTGATGGGCACTCCTTTGTAGGTAACTGTCTCCTCATCTCTTGCTGCTTCTAGGATTTTCTCCTTCATTTTTACCTTGGCTAGTGTAATTATGATGTGCCTTGGTGTGTTCCTCCTTGGGTCCCAGTTCTTTGGGACTCTCTGAGCTTCCTGGACTTCCTGGAAGTCTATTTCCTTTGCCAGGCTGGGGAAGTTCTCCTTTATTATTTGTTCAAATAAGTTTTCAATTTCTGGCTCTTCCTCTTCTCCTTCTGGTACTCCTATAATTCGGATGTTGGAACGTTTAAAGATGTCCTGGAGGCTCCTAAGCCTCTCCTCATTTTTTTGAATTCTTATTTCTCCATTCTTTCCTATTTGATTGTTTCTTTCTTCCTTCTGGTCCATTCTATTGTTTTGAGTCCCAGTTTCCTTCCCATCACTATTGGTTCCCTCTGCATTTTCCTTAATTTCTCTTATTGTAGCCTGCATTTGTTCATCTTATTTGTGACCAAAATCAACCAATTCTGTGAGCATCCTGATCACCAGTGTTTTGAACTGTGCCTCTGATAGATTAGCTATCTCTCAGTCGCTCCAAAGGATGGGTTCTGGGGCTTTGATTTGCTCTTCTGTTTGAGTCATCTTTCTCTCTCTCTCTTTTTTTTTTTTGGTCTGGTCTCACCTGTTACAGTAAGGAGTGGAGCCTTAGGTGTTCACTAGGGCAGGACAACCCAGTCCCTGGGTTGTGATGTTGTATGTGGGAGCGGGGTCCGAGAGGGAACAATGGCACCTGCTCCGCTCTCCATTGAACTTTAGTGCCTTCTGCTGCTTCCCCCAAGAAAACTAGGCCTTTCCAGTGCTGATCCTTGTGTGGGTGGGCTTGTGCATGCCGTGGGACCCTGAAGGACCTCCCCTGTGAGGCTGGGTGTCTCTCCAAGTGCCTCAACTCCCACAGGTGTCCTCAATAAGTCTCCCAAGGCTCTATTTTCCAGCGCTGGGATCCTGGGTTGCGCACACTGCCTTGCTTTACAATCACCGCCTCACTGGGTCTGCCGGTTGCTGGTTACCACCCCTGGGCTGGGGTCTGCCAGCTGCCGCCTGCGTACTCAGGGTCCATCCATTGTGGTCTTGCCTGCCTTGGGTGCCTTATGCGCCCGGTCCCACCGCTCTCTGCTTTCCGAGCCTCGACCCATGCCTGGCTGCTCGTCTCTGCTCCTCCTACCGGTCTGGATGCACGGGTCTAATTCAACTTCTTGGTTGTCCAACTTCCATTCAGATCAATTTTCTATCAGTTCTGGATGTTATTCTATTTCTAAATTGTTGTTGTTCCTATATTGGTTGTGCGTGGAAGTATGGTGCATCCACCTATGCCTCCATCTTGGCCAGAAGTTCACTTGTAAATTCTTCAATAAAAATCGCTAACACATATAGACTAATATTATAATCATAACATAACCACAATTTCATTATCATGCCAGAAAAATGGATAATTCCTTAACATTATCAAATAATCAGTCCATGTTCAGTTTTTCCCAATTGTCTCAAAATGCCTTTTTGCAGTTGGCGTGTTTAAATGAGTATCTAAACAAGATCTACGTATTGCATTTGGCTCGTGGGTTTAAGTTTCTCTCTCTCTTCAAAGTTAAAAAGAATCTTTTCTGTTGAAGTAATTTATATTTTCCCTAGCTCCTAAAATAGAAATAGGCATCAGGTTTCTAAACAGAGGAAAAAGGCCTTAGCTAAAAGAGCCACATATTAGATACTTATGCTGGTCTAAGAAAACCAATAAACTGAGTAAATCAACTTGAATAAATTAGCAGTGTACATTCAGAACAGAATTGTAGTTTATAGTCTCAAATATGTGAACCAAAGGCAAAAATCTGCCAAGATGAAGGCAGGTTTGTTGTTTTTTAAAATTTACACAGCATAATGTATTTTTTCCTCCAAGTTCACTTAGTATTAATTTCAATATTAAAGTGCATTGCCAAGCTAGAATACAAGCTTCCTAATTAAAAAATAAAAAATAAAAAGATGGCATAAAAAGCTCCCATTGTTTTAGAGTCTTCCTTACACCTACTAATAGTATCCTACTTTTGCCTTCACTTAGTGTAGGAGATCACTGCAACAATTGTATAACTAGAAGCCAAAAGCTTGCATACAAAGCATGACACTGTTGGGAATAACTTCCTTCCTATAGGAGTCAACTTGAGGGTTGGCAGTTTCCAAGTGTTGGTTCCAAATGTGGAGAATTCCTGGAATGAAATTCCAAACTGCCCCACCCCCACTCCCAACCCCCCACCCCATGGAGGGCAAGGAGAACCTAAAGAGAGAGGCAGACCATGCCAGACTGGTAGGCGGCAGCTTTAATAAGCAAGGGAATGTACACGGGAGGCTTGTCTGGGCAGCTGAAAGACAACCAGATTGCTGCACACCTACCCGCTAAAATCTTAGAAGTTTATACGGAACCCTTAACACGGTTCAGTCAGGAATCCAGTCCAGATGGTCTCCACGACACTTTCCTCTCACGGGGCTGCATCCTTGAAAAGGTTCCTAGTGCAGGAACGGTGGGCAGAGGGTACATTCCAAGGAAGGGGATGAGGTGATGAGCTTCCAGTTGCCTGGGTCTGATCAGGGCTCAGCCCACAGTCACGCCCTTTTAAGGAGTCCCTCCAACCCTGACGAGGAAGTTGAAGACTTTGGTAAAGATTGTCATCCATCTCCAAGACGACACCGAAAACAACTTTTGTAGGATATCATCACAAAAGCACACAGGTTGGAAAGCTGTTTCACACTGACCTCTAGGAAAGTGCAGTGTACAAAGAGGTGTGAGAAAACCAAATACGCAGGCAGCCAAGGTAGGTGTTTCTCTGAAGAAAAACTAGACATCTCCAATCTGTTTGACAGCGGGTTTTGGCACTCCTGGGCATCTCCGCATGCCCGTGCTTCTCCTTCTCAGAGGCGGAACAGGGGAGGCTCTCCTCTGGTCAGGGGAATCCTGGTCGGCCTTCCCTAAGACGCCTTCCAGGGAGGATCAGACTCAAGAGAAAAGGAATTCATGGAGCAACCCAAAACCATGGTTTTGTTTCAGGAAAGAATTGTCACCCTCAATTTCGAATGTGGGAGCACTGCAGGAAGCAGCTTCTTTTCGAAGAGAGCAATGTAAGCCAGCATATCTGCCCCTTGTTTTGCTGAGAGTTCAGGATCAGTGTTACATTTCTGCTTTCTTAAAAATGTTTAGTATTTTTGCTGGCTGATAAACAATGTCGGCTGCTGTCTGCATCATCAATGACATGGATGTTTAAGAGTGCACCAGAAAACTTGTCACGACTAGGGACTCACTGCGTATGATGGGTGCCCCAGCCACCTTCCCAGTAACTGGGCTCCAAGGGGGCTGCCATCTTGCTGGGGCCAAACTTTACTACTCAAGTCTCTTTTAATCAATACAATGCCCCCTCTTTTTTATTACTGGTTTCATTTTTATTTAGTTTTATTCCATTTATTTGTTGAAGAAACTAGGTAATTTGTCGTGTCGGATTTCCCACATTCTGAATTTGAATTTGTAACTTATTTTTCTATGTTCCATATTTAATATAAACTGATACCTATCTCTAGAGGCTTCATAATTTTATCTTTTTGTCAAGAATACTTTGAAAGTGGCACTCTAATGTTCTAGATCATATCAGGAGGCACACGACATTGTACAGCTTTTGATAATTTTGAGAGTGATAAGTGGGTTCTTATGTTTTCAGTTTTTTTTTTATTTTAAAGATTTTATTTAGTTACTTTTAGAGAAAGGGGGAAGGAGGGAGAAAGAGAGGGGAAGAAACATCAGTGCATACGAGATACATATATTTGTTGCCTCTCACATGCCTCCAAAGAGGAAGCTGGCCTGCAACCCAGGCATATGCCCTGACTAGGAATTGAACCAGCAACCTTTTGTTCACAGGCTGGCGCTTGATCCACTGAACTACATCAGCCAGGACTTCAGTCTGGTTTAAAGTTTGCCATTAACTTTTCATCCAATAATTTCAGTAGTAATTGATGATCATTGCCTAGATCCATTATTTCATAAGCGATTGCAACAGTGGTCTTTTTTCCTATTTCCATTACTTCTTTTACATTTATTAGATATGGTTTATATAAAGAACTTTCTCTCATCATTGATTTAGATTGCCTGAAATATGGGACCTACAGAAAAGGTACCTGGATCCTTCTGTTTTTAAGAGGGGAAAAGCAACTTTTGGAATAATAAGATGTTTAATAATTTTGATATAAACATCATAGGTGACCAATGAGGGTGTTTTTTTTTTTTAGGTCACTAAGTTTTGGGGTGGTTTATTACGGCAGCAATAGATACTCAAAACCACTAAGGGTTCAAAAATTGTTATCATTGTGAACTCACGAATGTTTGAATGTTCCATGTATTATTGTTTGCTGTACTCGTAATTCGTCTTGATGTTGAAATCGTTCCATATTTGGCCAGTGAGAGCTTCTTTCAGTTGGTGCCTCTGTGATTTTGA
Organism: Phyllostomus hastatus; assembly: GCF_019186645.2. NCBI lineage: Eukaryota > Metazoa > Chordata > Mammalia > Chiroptera > Phyllostomidae > Phyllostomus > Phyllostomus hastatus. Next base: position 29,820,343 of record NW_025334013.1, read on the forward strand.
CATGCGCCCCGTGTCTGATGGCTCCTTCGCTTTCAGGTACAGGATAGCCTAGGCTCATTCTGTGTATTTCCTGCTCCAGTGCTGACACTGGCTATTTCTCCAAGGGTTCCTGGCTCCTTTCAGGAGACAGTGGCATTTTAGAGACCACGACCTGTCTATCGGGGGTGCGCATCACTACTGGACTGTGGTCAACTCTAGGTCTCTCCTGTGAGCAGAGAAAGGTAACACTTATTTTTTAGCAAGAGTAAACAATCAACAGTTCAAACTGATATTTTTAAATTAAAAATATCAGTCTTTAAATTAAATATTGTATAGCTTTTACTTCTTTGATTTTAAACATACATACTTTTTTCCTCTTATACTGAAAATCTTGGTTCCTCGTGACATTTGCTTTATTCTACTATGTATAATAGTTTAGGAAAACCAATATTATTACTCACAGTAAGTCTACTGAGTACTGTTTAAGATTTATTTGTATTTTTTGTCCTTAAGGTTTATCTCACTGTACACTGTACAGCTAATATACTATGTTTCCAAGTCACTTGAAAGATTTCTTCTTTCTATGTTTATGACACAACTTGATAGACAAATAGGTTTGTTTTTCTTCAGTTTTTAAGTGATTGCTTTTTATTTTCTTTTTTTTTAAGATTTATTTATTTATTTATTTATTTATTTTTAGGGAGGGAAGAGGGGGAGAAAGAGAGAGAGAGAGAGAGAGAGAGAGAGAGAGACATCAATGTGCGGTTGCTGGGGGTTATGGCCTGCAACCCAGGAATGTACCCTAGCTGGGAATCGAACCTGGGACACTTTGGTTCCCAGCCCGCGCTCAATCCACTGAGCTACGCCAGCCAGGGCTGCTTTTTATTTTCTTGTAGTTAAATTTGCTTTCCAAATTATGTGTCTATTTTATTTTTTATGTGTATGTTTTATTATATCAAGCTATAAAACAAGGCATATGCAGAAATATACAACTTCCACCCCTGTATCCTTTTTCTGATAAATAATTATTTTTATTAGTTTTTGTTTTACACACTTCTAAATTTTGAAAATAGTAGAGGCAAATGTGTGTATATATATATATACACTTTTCCTTTCATTTCTACACAAAGAGTAGAAAAAAGCCCATTGCTTTTTTCACCTTCATTTCAGGAATAATTGAAAAATATGTACATTTAAAATTTTTCCAAGTGGGCTCTGGCTAGTGTGGCTCAGTGGACTGAGCACCGGCCTGCAAACTACAAGGGTCACCAGTTCAATTCCCGGTCAGGGCACATGCCTGGGTTGCTGGCTTGGTCCTCAGTTGGGGGGTGCACGCACAAGAGGCAACCACACATTGATGTTTCCCTCTCTTTCTCCCTCTCTTCCCCTCTCTCTAAAAATAAATAAATAAATAAATCTTCAAAAAAAAATAAAAGTTTTTCCAAGTGGAAAACTTTTTTTTATTATTACCAATTTCCAGCACTGTAGTCAGAGAGCACTGTTCATGTTATTTGCGCTTGACTGCGGTTTTTCTTTATGGCCTAAGATATCCATTTTTATGAACATTCCGTAGGTACTGCAAAAAGTTATATTCTCTAATATTGTGATTCAGAATTTGATACATATTTGTGAGTTACCATACTAATTCCGTTGTGTAGGTCAGTGCTACTCAAAGTGGCTAGACTACTATGTCATTATGGACACTACTGCAGCTGATTTTTTTGTTTGTCTGTTTTGGTAGCAAGACTTTCTCAATGAAGGCAGTGGTATGTTGGTTTGTATTCTGAGTGAGCTACTCGTCTCACTGCCTCTGGCAGGCACGGCTCGCAGACTGGCACGGGTCTGGGAAGGCGCTTTCAGCGGCGCTGGGGTGGGTTTCCTAAACCCCTACTCATGTTTCATCCTCTTGCTTTGTCTTGGAGGCAGAGTGACATGCAAAACTTTTCTCTTGTTCATGTGTTTCTATTATGCCTGCATCTCCTGTAATTTTTACTTTGTGAAAGTTGATGGCTGTGTTCTTGAGTAGGTATAAATCCCTCCACTGTTATTTTAGCCATTAGTATTATAAAAAGCCTCCTTTTTTTCTCTAATGCTTCTTGGTGGGTCAGAATTCTCCCTTGACAGACATCAGCACCATGGCCCTTGCTCTCTTTGTGTTTTACGTTTTGCCTGGTAAATATTTGTCCATCCTTTTATTTTTTTAACTTTCTTATTTTTTTGTTTTGAGTGTGTTTTTGTTTTGCTAGACAGCTTGAAAATACTTGTGATTAATGTGTGAGTTAGCCTCATTTATATTATTGATAAACACCAATTTTTTAATGATAAAATATTCTACTCCATGGTCATCTGTTTTCTTTTTTCTCTCTCTCTCTTACTCCCTAGATCTTTTACAAATATTTCTCTTGGAATTTAGAAATTTTATATTTTGTTTTCGTTCTTTTTTGCTTTTTGAGAAGAGAAGGAGGGAGAAAGACGGGGAGAGAAACACCGATATGTGAGAGACACAGGAATCGTTTGCGTCTCACGTGCGTCCCCACCTGGGACCAGACCTGCAGCCCGGGCACGTGCCTGACGGGGAATGAAACCAGCGAACGTTCGCTCTGTGGGGTGGTGCCCATCCGAACCACACCGGTCAGGGCTATATTTTGTTTTAGTTGTTACCTTTATACTAACACATTTGCAAAATACTGTGTTTTATCTATTTATGTATCTTTTTAAAGATAATATTCCAACTTTCCCCTCTAACAGAGTAATGTTAATAACAGAAAAGCCCCAACCTGCTTTTCCCTTTCCTTCTACAGGTGTTGGTACCAAAAGTACTCGCTAAACAGAGACCAGAGTATCTGCGTATCAGAGTATGCTTTCTAGGACCTTGACCCACAGCATTCTCTGTCCGTTTCCGTGAGGGGCTGTGAGGAGACTCAGAGCAGCCCCTCATCTCACTGCCAACCTGCCCTGGGCCTCTGCGCTAAAGCAGTGTGTGTGTGCTCTTTCCCGGAGATGGGAAATAAATGCGTAATTTCAGTAAAACCCCTGCTTAAAAGCCCCACCTCCTATCTTCATGTTTTTTAATATTCTTTTTAAAATGAATGTTTTTACATTTTTGATTGATTTTAGAGCGAGCAAGAGAAACATGGATTTGTTGTTCCACTTATTTATGCGTTCATTGGTTGATTCTTGTATGTGCCCTGACCAAGGACTGAACCTGCAACCTAGGCCTATTGGGATGATGCTTAACTAACTGAGCTACTCAGCCAGGACCAAACTAATTCTTTTTTTAAAAAAATATTTTACTTATTTATTTTTAGAGAGAGAGGGAGGGAGAAAGAGAGGGAGAGAAATATCAATATGTGTTTGCCTCTCACGCCCCTCACTGAGCACCTGGCCCACAACCCAGGCATGTCCCCTGACTGATAATTGAACCAGTGACCCTTTGGTTTGCAGGTTGGTGCTCAATCCACTGAGCCACACCAGCCAAGGCTAATTCTTTATCATGTTACAGAAAAGACAACTCAGATGGCCTCGGAGTTTGCAAAGTGGGGCTTACTCACGCATGCGGACCCAGAGGAGATAAATTCCAAATTCTGGGCCCCAAGCTTAAGCTGGAGTTTGCTTATATTCTTGTTACAAGGCAAAAAGGGGGGGACAACTGCTAAAAGCAAGCATACAACTGCTAAGCAACCATAGAAGGTTCTGCTAAAAGCATAACCTTTGCTTCGAAGCAGAAGCGGTTAGTGTATGACCTTGAGATAACTGTTTATCTGGGAACGGCTGCTGGTCAGCTCCTACCTAAGAATGGCTACTGCTCAGCTATGTCCCGTCACAATCCCCCCTTTGATGCTATAAGGTGCTTTTATCCCTTTAGCATCACTATACTCCTAGCTATGCGGCTGACGTCATGGGGAAGGTTGTAATTGCTGATACTGGTATTGGTACCTCTGGAAGGCTAACACCTTGGCGGCCGCCTTCCAAGTCACCATGGCCTCCAGGTGTTGGACCAAGGTCCGGAGGATGCAGGGCCCCAGAGTTATGCCTAGGAGAATTATGAGGATGGGCCCCAGAACAGGCAATATCCACTTTAGCCATGTCTGTGGATTGAATCCAAAATTCCAATCCTCTAGTTCTTGGGCCTGAATTCTAATGTTCTCCTTTAGTTCTTTTACCTTTTTTGCTACTATACTGGATTGGTTGACAAAATAGCAACATTCTTCTCCTAGGAACATACATGTTCCACCTTTCTCTGCAGTAATGAGGTTTAAAGCTATCCTATTCTGAAGGGTCACCTCAGCCAAGGAGTTTATCTGCTGCTGCAGGTGGTCAGGGAATGGGCTACATTGTCCATATCTTCACTCAGCTGAGCTGACAGCTTGTAGTAAGTGGATGCAGACAATCCCATTGCCCCGACTCCTGCCCCGACCCCCACTGCAAGACTTGCCCCTACAGCTACGGTGGCCCCTACTCTTCTCTTACACCGGGAGGCTTCCTTTACTTCAGGTTGCAGTAGTTTTCTCATCTCGTTAGGGGTCCAGATGCTGACACTGGGGGCTAGGAAGACTTCAGTGCAGATCCCAGTCCAATTCTGGGGCAGGCACTTATAAGCTGCCTTCCCACGGAGAAGGAAGATTCTAGGTTCAGTACAAAGGCTGCTGTTGTTGGGAATATTACATTGACCAGAGCAGAGCTGGGGATTGAGTGTTCCCACATCGTTACTCGGCTCTGCAGTCCGGTTTGCCACCAAACAGGTTAAGTTCATTCCCTTAGCATCTAGGAAGACAACGGTAGCTATGGGTCCTTGGATCATGGTAGGACCTGCGTCTATGGGCTTACGAGCCCTGTTCCAGCTCGGAGGTACTGGAACACCTAGAAACCCTTTTTCTTCTATAGGCAAACATACCCAGAATTCTTTTGTGGAGTTAGTAACATTCTGGTATGCTGCATACATGGCATGGACCATGTACTAAACTTGGACTGCTAGGCTCACCCTCCTCCGGGCCTCCTGAAAGGCCATGAGGTTAGCCCCTTTGTAGATGACTGCTTCTTGGGCCAACCGGTTTGCTATTTCTCTTGCAGCCTCTTTCTTAGCCTGTTCAAACTCTGTCTGGCTCATTGTACTCAGCTGGTGGTAACAGTTCCAACATACTTGTTGGCCAGGGTATCCATGTCCCTGACACTTTTGGGACTGGTATCCTACAGTTCCTTCCATTATTCCAGTCTGGTATAATTTCCCTCCTTAAGTACAGAGGAATTGGGGCCGTGGCCGAACGCAATCTGATGGCATGGAGGTGGAGGAGGTGAAAGCTACGGCTGGAAGGGGGTAGGTCATCACTCCATTGCTGAGCCTAATCCTATGTGCAGGGGCACTATATTTACAGACTGGGGCTGAGATAGACCCTGCATTTGTCAAACAAAGCATACAATATATCCAATTACAGAGACTAAACAGAGATAAACTACTCCTAGGGTGATTTGCTCCCCAGGACTCCATTCTGCTGGGGTCACAGTCATTAGTCCAATTCCCAATACTCCTGAGAAGATGCCGATTATAGTCAGGAACCCTGCGGAGCAATGGTCCATCCCCCAGTGTCTTCTCCACTGGTTGGTGTCCTCCGGAGCTTCAGCATGGGTAGTCTGGGTGCAGGCTTGGTCTTCAGGTCCTCAGGATCTGCTGCTGCTTTGGCCCGGCTGTAGTGGATCCAAGGGGTGACTCCTGTAACTTTAAGGGCAGTCAGGGTGGTTAGTAATACCAAGTGTGGCCCAGTCCCCACAGGTTGGAGTGGTTCTTTTTCCAGTCCTTTACCCATATATAACTTCCCAGTTTAAAGGAGTGCGCTGGCCCCCCTCAGGGTAGGGGTCCTGGTCCAAACCGGCCCCGTTTATCTTCCCTAAAGTTTCCCCTTGCTTCTGGAGATATTTTGTCTGCCCTAATTCACCTTGCAACCCGAGTCCCCCCTTTCGTATGCTGAGAACTGGGGGAGGTTTCCCAAAAACTAGTTCATATGGCGTATATCCCAAGGGGTTAGGGGCATTTCTAACCCTAAGCAAAGCTAGCGGTAACAAGTCCGTCCAGGGCAGCCCGGTTTCCTGGTGAAATTTAGCTAAGGTTTCTTTAAGAGTCCGGTTCATCCGCTCTACCTTCCCAGACCTCTGGAGTTAATAGGTGGTGTGCAGCTTCCACGTGATGTTAATGAGTTTGGCTGTTTCTTGGATTACTTGTGAGATGAAGGCCGGCCCGTTATCACTTCCTATGGTCAGAGGCAATCCGTACCTTGGGATGATTTCCCTCAGTAGTGCTCGGGCGACTTCCCGGCTTTTCTCCATCCTAGTGGGGAAAGCCTCAACCCATCCAGAGAAGGTGCACAGGATTACCAGGAGGTATTTAAACCCTCAGCTAGGTTTGACTTCAGTGAAATCTATTTGTAGGTCCTCAAAGGGTTGTCTGCCTGTGTGCTGTATTCCCGGCCTCATCCCCGGGTGCCCCACAGCGTTATTCCGAGCACAAAGTGCTGCCAGGTTGGGAAAATAAAAATACCTCTTCAGCAAATGTTCTAGGGAGGTCTTGCCCATGTGCGTGAGAGCACGGCACTGCCTTACTAGATTGCTAGCTTGCCCCTGTGGTATGTAAATTTTCCCATCCGGCAGCCTCCACTCCCCTCCGGAGGTCTTTTTACACCTGGCCTGGCGTGTCCACTCTACTTCGGCAGGAGCATAGTCCTTTGGGCTGACCTGAATGTCCGGGGGTGCCTAACAGCGGAGCAGTCATTTTTGCCTGATCTGCCCCAAGCGCCGCCGCCTTGGCAGCCTGGTCTGCTTTCTGATTTCCCTGGGCGACTGCGGTATCAGGCTTAGAGTGGCCTTTGCAGTGTGTGACAGCCACCTCGGCCGGTGCCCATACCGTTTCCAGTAGCTGGAGTATTTCTTGTTTATTCTTTATCTCTTTTTCTTCTGCTGTCAACAACCCTCGCTCTTGGTATATAGCACCATGAATGTGGAGGGTGGCAAAGGCATATTTAGAGTCTGTGTAAATGTTGACTTTCCTGCCTTGGCTCAACTCCAAGGCCCTATTAGCCCCCACAGTTCAGCTCTCTGTGCTGACCATCCTGTTGCCAGTGCTTTGGCCTCTATTATCCTGCAGTTGTCCACAACCGAGTACCCGGCGACTCTCCTGCCCCCAACCGTATAGCTGCTCCCATCCGCAAAGTAGGTGACATCAGGTCAGGCCAGGGGCTGGTCCCGGAGGTCTGGCCGGCTGGCGTGGACCTCCTTGGTTACTTCGAGACAGTCATGGTCTGGCTCTCCAAGCTCTGCTGGTAAGTAGGTGGCCGGATTGACTCGTTTCACGGTCTTAACTTGTACCCTTGGGTTCCCCTGGAGAATGCCCTGGTACTGAGTCAATCGAGGACTTGACAGCCACTTACGCCCCTGCTCGGCAAGGAGACTGTTCACTGCGTGTGGTACGTGGAGACTGATTTCTTGACCTAGAGTTACCTTGTCTGCCTCTTGCAAGAGAGGCACGGCAGCAGCGGCTGCCCTCAGACCAGGCAGCCAGCCGGCGGCGACATTGTCCAATTGCTCAGACAGATAAGCCACCGGGTGTTGCCATGGTCTGACAGGCTGGGTCAGGACCCCAAGGGCTACCTTGTCTCTCTTATGGGTATACAGATCAAAAGGCCACCCGGATCTGGCAGTCCAAGGGCAGGAACATCACTGAGGTGCCCCTTGGTATCTTGGAAGGCTTTTTCTTCATTTTCTCCCCATTCTAGGGGCTTGGTATCCAGACCCTTCAGGGCCTGGTAGAGGAGCCTTGCCATACTGGCGAATCCTGGCATCCATATTTGGCAAAATCCAGTTGCCTCAAGAAATTCCCGCAATTCCCGTTGAGTGTGGGGGCGGGGGGGGGGGGATCGGACTATGACAGCCTTCCTCCCAGTGCTCAGGGCCCTCTTCCCTCATGAGATGAGGAATCCTAAGTATTTTGCTTGTTTCTGGCAGACCTGTGCCTTTTTCCAGGACACCCGATACCTTAACTCAGCCAGGCGCTTCAGCAGCGTGCACGTTCCCTCCCAGCACCGTTCCCAGATGGGGCCACCAGGAGGAGATTGTCTACATACTGTAGAATCATCAGGTCCGGCTCCCCTTTGGCAAAAGGCTTCAGGTCTCTTGCTAGGGCCTCCCCAAATAAAGTTGGGGAGTTCTTAAACCCCTGAGGCAGTCTAGTCCAGGTCGATTGAGTCTTGACTGCAGTGTGCGGGTCTTCCCACTTGAAAGCAAAAATGGGTTGGCTGAAAGGTGCCACAGGAATGCAGAAAAAGGCATCCTTCAGATAAAGGCAGGTAAACGTCGTTGCTGTTGTGGGGAGCTGGCTCAGGAGGGTGTATGGATTCGGGATGACCGGGTGGAGGGTTACAGCTGCATCATTGATGGCCTGCAGATCCTGGACGGGCCAGTACCCGCTCCCATCCGGCTTCTTGACCGGCAGAAAAGGGGTATTCCACTGGGACTGACATGGGACTAGTATTCCCTCCCGTAGGTGTCTGCAGATGACCTCGGAAATCCCCAGACAAGCCTCTCAGGAGAGGCGTTACTGCCGCAGGTGGCGGGGCTTAGTCCCCGGCTTGAGTTCTATGACTACCGGGGTCTGGGTTTTAGCTCATCCGGGTGGGTTGCCTTCAGCCCAGACCTCAGGGTATTCTTCCCATAGCTGAGCCTTCAGCCCCAGCCCCAGTTCCGTCTCACTTGGGTTCCCTGCGTCCTCTGAGTGAAGCCGGTACTCTTCCTCCCTCAGGAGGACTACAGCAAGGATACTCGGGGTCTGTACCTGCAGATGGGCTTCCCCAGAGGACTGGAAGATGACCCACGCTCCGAGCTTTGTGAGTAGATCGCATCCCAATAACGGGACGGGGCATTCGGGTAGGTAGAGAAACTCGTGCCTGATGGTGTGTCCCCCTAGTTCTACAGTGGGGGCTTGGCAAAATGTTTTAGGGCTACTGGGGCATCCGGTGGCCCCTATAATGGTGATTTCTCCCCCTGATGGTGGAGCCACCGGAGTTGTTACAACTGCGTGTTCTGCGCCCGTATCTACCATGACCGTTAGGCTGTGGCCCCCCACTTTTATTTTGACCATGGGCTTGCGGGGGCCTACATTCAGAGAGCCTGGTCTTACTCAGTCTGAGTCCAGCCCATCCAAGTGAAGGATACAGGGAGCTGCTCCCTTTGCCTTTTGCTTGGGGAGTTTCCTCTTCCCATTCGGGCACTCCCTTTTCCAGTGCCCTCTCTCCTTACAGTAAGCACACTGGTCTTGCTCTATTCTCCGGTGCCCTGCTCCCTCCCTTCTTCTTTCACCTTCCTTGTCCAGTGGAGGGCTACCGAGTAGCCAGAAGGGCTGCCTTCTTTTCCATTCTCTTGTGTGTCTCCCTGTGGGCAACTTCCTCCCTATTGTTGTAAACCTTGTTAGCAACCTTGACTAGCAGGCTTATATTCATCCCAGCAAAACCCTCAAGTTTCTGGGGTTTCTTTCAGATGTCCGAAGCCGACTGTGACACGTAGGCTGTATTGACCATCCGCTGGTTGTCGGGGCTCTCCAGATCAAAAGGAGTGTAGATGCAGCAGGCTTCATACAGCCGCTCAAGAAAATCGCCTGGACACTCGTCTGGCCTTTGAGTGATGTTCGCCACCTTGGACATATTGGTGGGTCGATTCCATGGAGTAATGCATCACAGTAACGGGCCAGGGCCACTCGTCCTTCCTCTGTGTTGTGGTCCCAGTCTGGCTGGGTCTTAGAGGCTGCTAGTCGGGCCCACTGGATAGGGTCTAGGGTCCCCACAAGGACATTTGCCTCCAGGTGACGGTGTGCCTCTTGTATGATGCGTCGGCGCTCCTCTGTGTTGAACAGAGTAAGTAGGAGCTGCCGACAATCATACCAAGTTGGGTGGTGAGTCTGCATGATAGACTCCATAAGGTCAACCAGAGCCTGCGGTTTTTCGGAATAGGAGGGAGTATGATGTTTCCAATTAAGTCGTGGTAAATGGCTGATAATAAATCACAGTTTGACCTGGTTGCTCCGTGCCATCCGAGCCCATGTACGGTGGAGCCTGAGTCTCCCTGAGCGGTAGTTGCAGCCCCAGATGGCTGAGGATGCATCTGATTCTGCCAGAGGCACTGAAGGAGGTGGGGTGTCTAAGGCTTGAGAGGGTTCCTGAGCTCTGAGAGCATGCGGGGGTGGACGAGTCTCTGGGACCTCTTCCTCCGGATCTCCCTTAAAAATAGGAGGTCGGTGTGCCTGGGTTACAAGCACTTGGGAAAGGGTCATGCTTTGAGAGCCTTGGGTACAGCGTGGCCGGCCCGCCTTTCGTGGGTCTCCCCCATTGCCAGATGCCTTGACTGAATGCTTCACACAGCGCTGGAGCCACCCTGGCATGTCCTGCGCTAATTCCTGCCAGCGGTCGATGTAAACAAACTGGTCGGGGTGACCTGGCCTGCTTGTAACCATGAGATGGACCGCCCGTATGATGCCTAGATTCAGGGTGCCTTCAGGGGGCCAGCCTACCCCAAAAGCTGGCCACTCAGATGAACAAAAGGTCTCTAATTGACCCGCATCCATGCTCGGGTCCTGGCCCTTAAACCGATCGAATTTCTGTAACATACAGTCCAGAACTGTGGAAGAGCCCCCTCCCCACCCCCGCATGATGATTCCTCCTGATCGATGCTGACAGGCAAGGGAAGGGACTCTCGTGTCGCCCGCCTGGCCTCTCCCCTCTGGGGGAACTTAGGTCGTCGTGGCGAAGGCTGTCCGTGTAGAATCCGGGTTAAACTCCCAGCCGTTAGGCCGTGTGACAGACTGAGGAACCGCAGGTTAGGGCTCACTCATGCTCCGTAGGCTTCCACCCGTGGAGCAACAAACACAGTCATTCATACAAACACACCGAGTTTATTACGTTCCCACCCGCCCGAGCTGTGGGAGCCCTGCCTGGGCCTTCCGGCCTGAGGGGTGATCAGTCCCTCCTTCCACCACAAAGGGTGGGCCTGGTCTTGGGCTCCTGGTCCCCAGGGTTCTTACCAAATTGGCGCCTTCCCAGATTCCACCAGTTCGCACCCCACCAGCCTGGGTCGAAGAGGGGTCTGAGAGCCGAGCCTGCAGAGCCCGGGATGTTCAGGACCCAAAATCATTGGGGCTCCTGTCTCCTTATCACCACCGGGCCCCACCAGCCGCCCCGAGGCCACCTTCACTAGAGGTAATCAGCCTGCTCACATGAGTGGTTTCCCAGTCAGGGAACCAAAATGTTACTGAAAAGACAACTCAGACAGCCTCATGTTTGCGAAGTGGGGTTTATTCACGCATGCGGACCCAGAGGAGATAAATTCCAAATTCTGGGCCCCAAGCTTAAGCTGGAGTTTGCTTATATTCTTGTTACAAGGCAAAAAGGAGGAGGGGACAACTGCTAAAAGCAAGCATACAACTGCTAAGCAACCATAGACGGTTCTGCTAAAAGCATAACCTTCGCTTCGAAGCAGAAGCTAAGGTTAGTGTATGACCTTGAGATAACTGTTTTTCTGGGAAAGGTTGCTGTCTGGGAACAGCTGCTGGTCAGCTCCTACCTAAGAATGGCTACTGTTCAGCTACGTCCCGTCACAATCATAGTTAGGAAATCTCCTTTGTCTCTTGCTTTACTTAAAGTTTTTTACCGAAACAGTTCTTGAATTTCCTTAGCTGCTATATAATTGTATAGTTTTCAATTTGCCTTTACCAATGTTATTAATTAGGTTGATGGATTTCCTAATTTTGAACTATCCTTAAGGGTCCAAAATAAATTCTGTTTTTAGTTTACTTTTAGGGAGTTAATAGTTTTTGTTACCATTGTGAATGGAATCTTATTTTCTATTACATTGTCTAATTGGTTATTGCTGGTATATGGAAAAGCTATTGATTTTTGTGTGTTTATCTTATATGTGGTCAGCTTGCTAAATTCTCTTATTTGTTCTAATAGTCTGCCAATTGATTTTCTTATGTTTTTCTGTGTAAGAAATAGTGTCATCTGCAAATAAGCACAAGTTGGCTCTTCTTTTCTAATATTTCTAATGAGAGATAATGTTTATTATCTCTTATTGCTTTCTTTCTTACCTCAAATCAGAACACCTGATACACTTAGAATAGTACAATGGTAAAGGTCATTCTCCTCTTGTTTCTTCTGACTTTGTTCAGGTTGTATTATTGTTTCACCATTAAGTACAGCGTTTCTTGTAGGTTTTGCCATTGTTTTATTAAAAAACAAACAATATGTCAAGTTTAGTTTTTTTTTCCTACTTTGGGGGATTTTTTCCTTTTATATTAATAGGTATTGAATTTAAGATACTATTTTTATTTTTAATGCAGTGATATAATAAGTTAAATTGATATATATTCCAATGCTGAACCATCTTAGCAATGCTGGACTAAATTTTCTTTGGACTTGATGAATTACTCTTTCAATACACTGCTGAATTTAATTTGTTAACATTTTATTTAGGAGTTTTGCTTTGCTGTTCATACATGGAATCATGTATATATTTTTCTCCTGTTGCTCTTGTCTGGTTTTGGTTTCAGGATTTGCTAATCACTAAAATATGTTTGGTAGTTTCCATCTTTCCTTCCTTCTTTTTTTTTAAATGTATGACAACTTTATTTTTTTACTAAGGCTAATGAAAAATGTTACTAATCCTATTTTTAAACATCCAACATCTGAATTAAAAAGTATGGCAACTATATTTACTCATTAAATATTTCTAAAACAACCCCAAACTTCCAGCATGCATGTTTAACGTCAGAACAATGGATTCAAGACCAAGTATACGTGTTACATGCATCAAGGCTAGATTATAAATGATCTCAGTCATCATCATCATCATGATCATCATCATCATCATCTTTATGTTTTCTTTTAATGGGTCTGATGATTCATTGGAAGTATTTAGTGATAATAAGAATGTTTTTGGACCCCATTAATAATGGATTAACTGGCACAATCTGAACTGCTCATGTTGCAGGAATTCATACTGTTAGAGCTGGGGGCTGAAGTGGGTATTTGTGTTGTAAATCTTGGCCCTGGGAGGGACACTGGGGTCCTTACCTGAGTTGAATCAGATGGGGCTTGTGGTGCTGGTATGCCTGGAGTGGTCTTGGTCTGCTAGTGACCGAACCAACACTTAACCATGGAACCATTATTCTTTCCACAGAAGTAGATGCCTTTTTTTTGTAAAGACTTAAGTCTATCGTTTAGAGCAGTCAGGCAGTGTCTATCAAGTGGAGCCCTGGCTAGTATGGCTCATGGATTGCAGGCCAGCCTGAGAACCAAAAAGTCCCTGATTCAATTCCCAGTCACAGCACATGCCTGGGTTGCAGGCTGGGTCCCCAGTTGGGGGTGTACAAGAGGCAACTAGTCAATGTTTCTCTCCCTCTTTCTCCTTCCCTTCCTCTTTGTCTAAAAATGAATCAAATCTAAAAAAAAAATCAAGTTCCAAAAAAATCTATCAAGTGGCAATCTAGGGCTTGAATTTGGCTTGATTGATGGCAAAGGGGTTTAATTTCTTTGTCTTGAAAAATCAAATTAAAAAATCTCTTGGGAGAGGACAGGTTAAAAGCTGGTCAGCACAACAATGGATTGCCAATGGCACATCATCTGCATCAACAATAGCTTTCTTAGCATGGCTTAAATAAATTTTTGCAACATTTAGAATTGTGGTCACAAATTGGGAGGCAAACTCCCACATCTGATTTATAACTCTTGCTCCATATTCTGTAGTCCCCATGTTCTTCAGGATTTGTGCTGTCATCTGCACGTCTTTTACACACTCCTGGGAGAAGCCATCTTGCCAGACTCCATGATATCTGGTGATCAGATTTTTTTTCTTTAAATATATTTGATCGATTATGCTATTACAATTGTCCCATTTCCCTACTTCACTCCCCTCTACCCTGCACACTCTCTCCCACCCACATTCCCCCTCTTCAGTTCATGTCCATGTGTCATAAGTTCTTTGGCTTCTACATTTCCCATCCTATTCTTGGCTTGCCCCTATCTATTTTCTACCTACCACCTATGCTACTTATTCTCTGTACCTTTTCCCCCCTCTCTTCTCCTCCCACTTCCCTGTCGCTAACCCTCCATGTAATCTCCATTTCTGTGATTCTGTTCCTGTTCTAGTTGTTTGCTTAGTTTGTTTCTGTTTTTGTTTTAGGTATGGTTGTTAATAATTGTGAGTTTGCTGTCATTTTACTATACATGTTTTTGATCTTCTTTTTCTTAGATAAGTCCCTTTAACATTTCATATAATAAGGGCTTGGTGATGATGAACTCCTTTAACTTGGCCTTATCTGAGTAGCCCTTTATCTGCCCTTCCATTCCACATGGAAGTTTTGCTGGAGAGAGCAATCTCGGATGTAGGTCCTTGCCTTTCATGACTTGGAATACTTCTTTCCAGCCCCTTCTTGCCTGCAAGGTCTCTTTTGAGAAATCAGCTGACAGTCTGATGGGAACTCCTTTGTAGGTAACTGTCTCCTTATCTCTTGCTGCTTCTAGGATTCTTTCCTTCATTTTAATCTTGGGTAATGTAATTATGATGTGCCTTGGTGTATTCCTCCTTGGGTCCAACTTGTTTGGGACTCTCTGAGATTCCTGGACTTCCTGTAAGTCTATTTCCTTTGCTATATTGGGGAAGTTCTCCTTTATTATTCAAATAACTTTTCCACTTGTTGCTCTTCCTCTTCTCCTTCTGGTACTCCTATAATTCAGATGCTGGAACATTTAAAGATGTCCTGGAGGTTCCTAAGCCTCTCCTCATTTTTCTGAGTTCTTGTTTCTTCATTGTTTTCTGTTTGGTTCTTTCTTTCTTTCTTTCTTCTGGTCCACTCTATTGTTTTGAGTACTAGTTTTCTTCCCATCACTATTGGTTCCCTGTGCATTTTCCTTCATTTCACTATCGTAGCCTTCATTTTTTTATCTAATTTGTGACCAAATTCAACTAATTCTGTGAGCTTCCTGATGGTGATCAGATCTTGAGCTAATCCCATGTGAATGTATTTCAGTTTTGGTCTTTATGCAAGATCTTTGCCTAGCATTTTTTTTCCCAAACCCTGGTAAACCTTGCCCACCTCACCCTTCAGCCCTACGCTGCCATGCACTGTGAGCAGGATGCTCTGGCCTTTTCATATTTTCTTAAGCAGTTTTTATAAGGTGAGAATTATGTATTCTTCAAGGTGTTTCTCTCTTTATTAGGCTCTGATATTGTGTTACATTCATAAATTGAACTGAGAAAATTTTCAACTTCTTATATGTTCTAAAGTCAACAGGAATAAATGAGGGCAAGAGTCTCTTCGGAAGTGACTCTGGGTTCCCGGAGTGGATCAGCTGGGTGAGCACTGCAGAGCCAGTTCCTCCAAGGACTGGCAGGGGGACCTGGTGCCACCTGCAGTCTGGTAGAGGAAGTGCGAGCAGTGGCTCCCAGAAGGATCGAGAGACGTCCTTCTTTCACCCTCTTTTCCCCAACCCTTGACTGTTTCCTCAAGGGTTGAGAAGCCCTGGACCATTCATCTAAATGATTTCCAATGGTAGTAGCTAAGGTGGTACCCCAAGGATGGGGACAGAATCCAGACCGTGGCCAAGACAGGATGACATATGATTGCCCTTAGTATAAAACCCAAACTCCTGACCATGGCCCCCAATGCCTACCCCTGATTTTAAGTATTCCTATTTTCCCCCTCCTCACTCAACACCTACCACAATGTCCTTTTTAAATTTCTGTCCCTTAAACGTGGAGAGTTCCTTCTGTTTTAGGTGCTTTGCACTTGCTATTCCTCCTGTCTGAAACATTCCTTCCACAGGTAGTCTGTGGTCATTTCCATCGTTTAAACTCAGCTCAGATTTCAACTCCTCAAAGAAACTTTCCTTGATCACACTATTAAAATACCGTATTTTTTTTCGGACTATAAGATGCACTTTCCTCCCCAAATTTGGTAGGAAAATGGGGGCTCGTCTTATAGTCTGAATGTAGCTTACCTGGCTCACTGTGGGGGGGGGGGGCGGCCTATGTTATTTATATTATTAAGTATTTTACCACATTTTTTGCTTCAAAAAATTTTTTTTCCTATTTTCCTCCTCTAAAACCTCAGTGCATCTTATGGTCCAGTGTGCCTTACAGTCCGAAAAATTTGGTAGTCTCCCGCCCTATTATGCTATTTTTTTATAGCTATTATCACTATCAAAAGTTACATTATCTACTTTGTTTATATACTCAATGTTTCTCTTGTTTCTCTTCCTCCATTAGATATAAGGCCTGCCAGGAGATGCTTGTTTCTCATTCACCCACAGATCCTCAGCGTCTAGATCAATGGCTAACAATGCACACATTTATGTGCCATGATCCTTGTCCTCACAAAAGAATGAGTCTATTAATTACACAATGAATTAACTATAAGTAGAGTGAAGTGTTTGGGGCAGTGGTGCAAGACCCTCTCTTGCACTCTGTTCACTTCTGGCTCCAAGGTCCATTCTATTACTCTGTAGGCAATTTCTGTTGTAAGACTCTGGCTTCCCCTGGAAACTGTTCAGAACTCAGAGGATTCACCCACGAATAAGGCCTTGAAACAGGGCAAGGTGTGTACCGCCAGGCCCAGTTCTCCAAAGTTTTGGGGTCTAGCTAGGTTTCGGGCTGCAGCTGCTGTGTCCCTGTATCCCCTGAGCTAGAACAGGCAACATTGATAGCCAACCTGTGTGGGCTGTGTGCTCCTCCAGTCCCTGCTTGGATCTTTAGCAGGCCTTAGCTTGTGGTCTGGTCTCTACAATTAATGCCTTTACAAGCTCCACTTGATTCCCCATTCTCAATGTCCTCCTTGTTTGCAGGCTGACCTACAGAGGGCGTGGTCCCAACAGAAGCTGAAGTTGGGAGCTGCTTCCACCAAACCTTCTGCTTGTCCTCAGGACCTCCTGTTCTAGAAGTTTCTCCCTCCAGGGAGATCAGGAAGTTTCTTCCCTTGAGAGATAACTTCTTTCAGCTGCTTCCTGCAAAGATTACAAAGACATTCCAAAACGCCTCTTTGTAATCTACACTAATGCAATTAGCTCCGGGCCTAGTGAAGTTTCAGAAAGCTGGGCTCCCGGAAAGCCCCATGAGGCCCCGACCTACAGACACCTCCGTTGAAGGCCGAGCAAGTGAGGGTCCAGATCTCACTCCATCTTGGGACCTCCCGGTACAGCCCCACCTTGTCTGAAAGTACTGGATACATACTTAGCACTTAATGAACAGGAGACATAAATACCCCTAATTCATGTAATAAAAAAATTTAAATGTGCGATGCACGGTGGTAATGTTTTACATGGATTATCAGTACTTCATTTAAGCAGGTCCCATTACAATTTCCATTTTACAGATGAAGAAATGGGTTCAGAAAAATTAAGTGGCTTCATCACAAAACTTGTTGCACTCTTTCATTCCCCCAAATGTAACGGAGCAACGTAGGGAGACAATGCCAGACAGCAGATAGTGCAGGAACACCGGCGAGCTAGTGGGAGCCAAAGACGGTGACACGCTCCCTGCGGTCAGCTGCTTCCAGTCTGTGTTGCGGGAGGGTTCCATTACGAATAAACACAGGCCGGAAGTGTTCCTGTCGGCCGCGTTTCTGATGCACACCACCGGAAGTTTCTGTCCGCGGCTTTGCAGGGTTAGGGGAACGGCCGTGGCGGCTGCTGGGGAGTACAGGTGCGGAGGCTCTGGGGCTTAGGAGGCAGGAGGGCCTCTGCGGAGACCCAAGCGGTGGCACGCAGGCAGAACACGGACTGACCTGGGCCGCCCTCCTAGCGGCTCGCCTCTTCACCCCGCCCCCCGGGGCTGAAGTGGCTCTGCCCCTGATCCGAGCCGGGTCCCTCCTCAGGCACTGACCCTTGACCTCGGGGCGCTCCCCCATCGGGCGCGATGGCTACAGGCGCGGATGTGCGGGACATTCTAGAACTTGGGGGTCCGGAGGGGGAAGCAGCCTCCGGGACCATCAGCAAGAAGGACATTATCAATCCGGACAAGGTAGCTGGGGCGCCTGAGAGCGTTGGGTAGCGGGAGTAAAGTGGTGGGGAGGAGTGGCAACAGAAGAGAGATGGGTGAGAAGATGGGGTGCTACCGTTCCAGTGAGATGGGCGGTGAAAGTGTGACATGACGGGACAGAAAATACGTGCTGCCTTGATAAGATTGGGGGCGTAGGAGGTGGGACACATGTGGGAAATGGTGGGAGAGGCTGCGACACTTGTAAGAGATGAGAGGACCAAGAGAGTGTGACTCTTGTAGAATATTGGGTGGGGGCACCAAGTCGGTGTGACATTCTGAGAGATGGTGGGACAGTAACTTCTGCTCTGACTGGTTGGAACTCTGCACGGGTGACGTGAGGCTGGTGGGGGAGTGACCTGCTCAGACTGGGGGTGCCCTTGTGAGCCAGTGACTGTGCCTTCATAGTGCCATTCTGTGCCTTCGTTATTTCTCATGGTGTGTACGTGCCTTACTGTACCTGTAGGTGCTGGTTTCTTCAGGGATTGAGCTAGGATAAAGAATTTCAGGAAAGGGAGGCTAGGCTGTGGTTCCTCTCCTGTGGTTTCCCTTCGCAGAAAAAGTCCAAGAAGTCCTCCGAGACGCTGACCTTCAAGAGGCCGGAGGGCATGCACCGGGAAGTCTACGCACTGCTGTACTCCGACAAGAAGCAAGTGTTAGGATCCCCTGTTCCCATCCCTGCCCTTCCCCCTCCCCCGTCAGGATTAGAATTTCTGGTCCTGGACCCAGCTGCATGTCCCTAACTTTTACTTTTCTCTGCCAATTCTCTCCTGTGTCTCATCCCACCTAAGGCTCCTGCTTGCTTTGTAGGAGGCAGGAGAAGCTCAGATTTCTCACTCCGGGACCTGACTTCCTGGGTACACCTGGGCCCGAAGGCTCTCTCCACACATTCTGACTCTAACCTCTCACCTCTCCAAACCTTGCTGCCAGGGATGCACCCCCGCTGCTACCTAGTGACACTGGCCAAGGCTACCGCACAGTGAAGGCCAAGCTGGGCTCCAAGAAGGTACGGCCCTGGAAGTGGATGCCGTTCACCAACCCAGCCCGCAAGGATGGAGCTATGTTCTTCCACTGGCGACGCGCAGCTGAGGAGGGCAAAGACTACCCCTTCGCCAGGTTCAATAAGGTGAGCCCCCACCATCTGGGCATAGGCCAAGGTTTCCCACACACTGTGATGAGCCTCCTGCGTGGGCTCCAGAGGCAGGCTCAAGCCTTTGTTTCAACCATGGTCATCCACTCAGTCCCTGTGGCAAATACCTGCAGGGTGTGCCTCTGGGTCCTTTCTGCCATGGGGTCCTGTCCTTCCCCAGACCTGCTCAAAAATCATTGCTCTGGTTTTTGGTGGCTGCTCTTGTCCCTTTAAATGTTGCTGTTCTTTAGAGCTGTGTCCTAGGTGCTCTAGTCTTCTCACTGCACACTTTGTCGCTAGTTGTGACTCATTTACCCTGTGGCTTCAGTTACACTCTGTATGTAGCTGACTAACCACGATGTCGACAATCCAGAGAGGCAGTGTCTGCCTATCCAATCTGTTACTTAACATCTCTCCCTGAAGGCCCCACAAGTGCTTCAGTTCAAGGGGTTTTTCTCTGTTCCCTTCCCCCAGACCTGTTCCCCACATCGGTAATGGCACCACCGTGCAGTCGCCCAAACCAGAAACTTGAGAGTCATTCTTGACTTAGTTTCTCCCTCAGCTCTTACATTATTTCAATCAGCAAGGGGACACAAAATTAGGGGAAGACAGATCAGAAATGTGTAAGCAAATAAATAGGATTCTCTTAGACAAGAGCTGTCAACAAAATGAAACTAGAATAAGAATGGGATATGAAATGAGGTAAAGAGCGAACTTGTAGGTGAAGGATGACCTCATTAATAGGGTGGCGGGGAGGGCCTCTCTGAGAAGGTGGCATTTGAACTGGACTGGAGTGGCAATCAGAGTCCTACTGATTCTGCTCCCATAATAAAGCACATCTTCTGTTTTTCATGCTCTATGTCTGCACTTTAGTCCAATCTGAATTATCTCTGCTTTAGATTAGTGAGACCCAGATGGGGCAGGGCCTTACTCAGAGTGAGCCAGCCAGTGAGAAACAAGGCCGGGCTGGGCTAGAATTTCCTAGGCCACTGTTTAAGAGGCTATACAATATAACTTTGCACTCCCCGCATCCTCAAGCAGCCTTGACTTTGAGCCCAAAAGTCCCAGGGGCCTAACCCAAGGACTCCCAAGTCCCGACCTCTTTTCCCTCAGCCCAACATACCCCCCTGCACCTGGGCACCTCCCCCTGATGGCTCATGGGCTTCTCAGGCTCAGCATATCCGGTGTGACCCATAGTCCTCCCCTGTGCCCCAAGCCTGGTTTCCTCCATCTCCCTGCTGTCCTTGGCCCCTCAGGTCCTAAGGAAGGAGAGGGTAGAGATGCAAGATTGAGAAGGGACAACCAAGAAGTGAGGCATTTGAGGCGGTGGGAGGGAAGGCTGGTTGAGACAGTTAGAAGTGAGGACAAAAGAATGTCCAAGTTGCGTTTAGTAAATATCGCCCCATGCCAGGCCTGGCCCTAGGTGCTGGGGACACAAAAATGAATCAGACATGGTATCTGCTCTTAAGAAACTCCTCATATAGTTGGGGAGGGGTCGGGGGAGCCACAGGCAATTACAGTTTGGTAGGGCATATGCTGTACCCTAGGGTCTGAAGGTTGTGGAAGCTTCCTGGAGGAGTTAGAGCTTGGGGTGAGTCTTAAAGGATGTCACCAGATGATACTAGGAAGGCAGTGCAGTGATTTTTTCAGGCCGAGGTGATGGCATGAGGAAAAGGCACAAATGGAAAAGCAGCCACATGTACAGGACGCTGCAGGCGTTTCCCTGGAGACGAAGCCTGAAGCCCGAGGTGGAGCGTGGTAGGGGTTGAGGGGCCAGGCCTGGCAGGGCTTGGCAGCCGTGCTCAGAAGTTTGGGCTTTGCCCTGATGTCTCTGGGGAGCCCCTGATGGATTTTGAAGAGAGCAGTGTCATGGTCAAGTTTCAGTTTCAGGAAGATGGGGTGACTACCGGCGGAGAGTAAGGTGGAGTTAAGTGAACACATGGGTGAACAAATGGTCTTCCCTCCCACGTTACTCACTCTCGGAGCCCCTCTCTGGGTGGGCGGCTCCCCAGCTGCCCTCCTGCCCAAGCCAGAAACACAGGAGTGACAGCACTTGCCTCCCCGCGCTGTCTGCTTGTCAGCTCTTCGGGTTGCTAATCTAAAGCCTGTCAAGTCTGTGCCCTTTTCTCTGCCTTCCCCTCGTGCTGCCTCAGTTCAGGCCTCTTCACTTCTCACCTCGGATGGCTGTGAATGCGGCCCCACACAAAACTGTAAATTTACTTAAAACCTTTTTTTTGCTCATCAGTTTTCATTAGTGTTTGTGTATTTAATGTGTGGTCCAAGACAACTCTTCTTCTTCCAGTGTGGCCCAGAGACGCCAAAAGGTTGCACACCCCTGGCACAGTTCCTGAGTATTTTACGTAAATGGAATTGAGGTGCACGGTAGGGAGGCTTGACCAAGCCTGGGAAGCCAGATTCCCCAGAGGGGACGAGAAGTGACCTAGGCAGAAGGAATGTGGAAGCGGGAAGGCGTCTCGGGCAAGAACAACAAAGGCTGAGGGGGGTCCGGCATGTCGCAGACACTGCCCGTTGTTGGGCTGGGACGTCGGGTCCGCCAGGGCCCATGGCTGCAGAGAGGTTTTCACCCCTGCGTTTGCTGATTGGCTCCGTGAGTCTTCAGCGGCGCCTGTTGAGTGCCAGGCCCTGTGCTGAGCCCCGAAGGCAGGAAATGAGCCTGACGAGCCTCTGAGGAGCTGAAAGGTGGGTGGCTGGTGGCACATCAGGTGTGTGTGCGAGGACAGTGCTTAGACTCAGCAGCAGGTGTGCATGATGACTAAAGTTGGCGTGAAGGTCTCTAAATGCCTGCTCTTTCTCTACTCACTGGCCATGCACCCGTGATGACGGTTTGCAGACAGCACCGGCCTGCGGGCAGGCCTTTAAGGGGCACTGTTCAGAGATCGCATCTTGGCCGTGGATGGAGGGTTGCTTGGGGGAGGACTGAATGAGGGCAGAGACCATGGGAGGCTGTTTCTGTGGTCTGGGAAAATGGTAGTAGTGGTGGTCTGGCCTGGGGTCGGCAGTGGGGAAGCGGAGAGAGGTTCTGGAGGTAGAAGCCCTGGATTTGGGAGGGGGGAGTTAAGGGTAAAGGTAGGAGTTAAAGATGCCTCCCAGGTTTCTGGTGTGGACACCTGGGTTGAGCACTGGTGACCTTGACTGACATCTGGACTGGAGGAGATAGGAATTTGAGGGAGGGTGATGAGCTGAGTACTGAACATACTAAGTTTTATAGTTTTTTTAAGTTCAGATATAATTGACATGACATTAGCTTAAGGTGTACAGCATAATGATTCAGTATTTGTATGTATTGTGAGACAATTACACAGGAAATCTTACTAATATCTGTCACTTGAACATACTAAGTTATACACGGGACCTCCGTAAGAAGGAAGGAAGCAGCTGGAAGTAAGGATCTTGAGAGGAGGTCCAGGGCCCTGTGGTTTTTGAAGGAGAAACTCCCCTGGTCCAACCTGGCATTGACTTCTTCCTGGGGTCTCTGACTGGCCAGCCCAGCTGGTAGTGGTGGTATTTGTCCCCGACGGAGGTATGGGGGGCAGACTCGGGTGCATGTGTTGGAAGTAGGATTCAGGTGCCTTTTTTGGAGAGCTGTGCGACCTCGGCCCGCTCTGGGGGAGCTGCAAGTCTCACTGTCACCACTGGGTGGCAGGCGTGCTTCAGACAAGTGTTCCATGGACTAGGGAAGCGTGGGCCCTTCTCGAGTATTAAGCCATCTGCCCTCCTCCACAGAACTGCTTGCATGTGGGCTTCTCACCTTGACCATGGGGGTGGGAACACGTGTGCTGTCATGAGGGTCTGGAGCGGAAGGCATGGTGAAGTGGCTCCTGGAGTGGACGCAGAGGCAAGCTACAGTTCTAGACTCGGCCGGGGCCCCTGGTCAAGCAGTTTCTTTCCTCAGTCTGGAAGCACCGCCTCCAGGCTGCCCTGTGCGAGGCCCCAGCCAGAGAATTTGCTTTCGTCCAGCCCAGGGATTGGCAATAAACAGGAGGGGCTGTGGCCACATGAGACGTGATGTGGGCTCGTCCCCACCTGCGCCCCTCTGTGCCACTAGACGGTGCAGGTCCCTGTGTACTCAGAGCAGGAGTACCAGCTCTATCTTCATGACGATGCTTGGACGAAAGCAGAAACTGACCACCTCTTTGATCTCAGCCGCCGCTTTGACCTCCGCTTTGTGGTGATCCACGACCGGTATGACCACCAGCAGTTCAAGGTAAGCTGAAGCTGTGCATTTGCCTGTGTGTTTCGCCCCGGGCCAGCAGGCCCACTGCTCCCCCGCCGGGCCGTCCAGGCGCCTCTGAGGAACGCCACCAACCTCGCGTCTTCATCCCCAGAAGCGTTCCGTGGAGGACCTGAAGGAACGGTACTACCACATCTGTGCCAAGCTCGCCAACGTGCGGGCCGTGCCAGGCACAGACCTTAAGATACCGGTATTTGACGCTGGGCACGAACGGCGGCGGAAGGAACAGCTGGAGCGTCTCTACAACCGGACCCCAGAGCAGGTCAGCCTGAGCCCCACCAACTCTCCTCCATGCCCCAACACCCACTGGCTGCACCCTCCAGTCTTTCACCCCCAGACCCCCCCTCCCCCACTGGTTGATGCCTGTGTGCCTCCCCCCGCCAGTCCTACCCCTCATGGCCACTCAGCTCCCTCATGATCTCTCATTTCTCAGACTCCCTCCCAGATAGCCCAGTGCCCCTGCAGCTCCGTCTCCCCTCACCACCCCCCTCCCCCGTGTGCCTGCACATGCTTCTTAGCATCTCCCTCTCCCAGGTGGCGGAGGAGGAGTACCTGCTGCAGGAGCTGCGCAAGATCGAGGCCCGGAAGAAGGAGCGGGAGAAGCGCAGTCAGGACCTGCAGAAGCTGATAACAGCGGCAGACACCACTGCAGAGCAGCGGCGCACCGAACGCAAGGCCCCCAAGAAGAAGCTACCCCAGAAAAAGGAGGCTGAGAAGCCGGTGTGGAGACTAAATCAGCCCAGCTCAGGGTGGGAGGGGTTCCCTGGCACAGGGGACCCCTAGTGCAGGGGTGTCAGACTCATTTTCACCGGGGGTCACATCAGCCTCACGGTTGCCTTCAAAGGGCCGAGTGTAATTTTAGGACTGTATAAATGTAACTACCCTTAACCAGGGGCAAGGAGCTCGGTACTGCTGCGGGGTAGAAACAAGGTGCTGGGTCGGATAAAACAAGGTGGCAGGGGGCCCTCAGGCCTTGTGTTTGCTACCTGTACCCTAGTGCAAGGCTCTGAGAGGCCTTGAGCTGGCAGGCTTCTGGGACTAACACTGGGCCCTCTCCCTGTGACACCCTGGCCTCTGTAATTCCTCCTCCCCTAGGCTGTTCCCGAGACTGCAGGCATCAAGTTTCCAGACTTCAAATCTGCAGGCGTCACTCTGCGGAGCCAGAGGGTATGTGTCACCTCTGATGTGTTTGGGCCCTGCTTGCTCTGTGGCCCGAATGCTGCAGGCCCCAGGGCTGGAGCAGTAGGGGAGGTTGTGCCATGTGCTATGGGTAGAGGTGGCCTTGGGGATGTGGCCAGGCTGATGTCACAGCTTTCACTATATTGCTCTTGCTATTACCTTTCCTGACCCAGAGCTGCCTCCAGGGGTTAACTTCCCTTCCACTCCGCCACTACCTT
The DNA here is from genome assembly GCF_019186645.2 of Phyllostomus hastatus. Lineage (NCBI taxonomy): Eukaryota > Metazoa > Chordata > Mammalia > Chiroptera > Phyllostomidae > Phyllostomus > Phyllostomus hastatus. The sequence goes on from NW_025334013.1 coordinate 29,845,157, forward strand.
CGGTCCCCTTCAGCCGAAGCTGCTTGTGGGGCAGAGGGCTGAGCTGCTGTGTCATTGCAGATGAAGCTGCCGAGCTCTGTGGGACAGAAGAAGATCAAGGCCCTGGAACAGATGCTGCTGGAGCTGGGTGTGGGTGAGCGTGGAGGCTGGGCCCCTCAGGACAGGCCTACCAGAGGCTGCGGGTAAAGGCTGGGGTGGGCAGTCCCCGTTGCTAGCCTTCCAGCACACCCTGCCCCTGCCGCCCCTGCCTGCAGAGCTGAGCCCCACACCCACGGAGGAGCTGGTGCACATGTTCAACGAGCTGCGGAGCGACCTGGTGCTGCTGTATGAGCTCAAGCAGGCCTGTGCCAACTGCGAGTACGAGCTGCAGATGCTGCGGCACCGTCACGAGGCGCTGGCCCGGGCTGGCGTGCTGGGGGGTCCCGTCACACCAGCATCAGGCCCGGCCCCGGCTTCTGCTGAGTCGTCAGTACCTGAATCCAGTCTCGGCCCTGACCCCACCAAGGACACCATCATCGATGTGGTGGGTGCACCCCTCACACCCAATTCGGTAAGAGCCTGGACAGGCTGGAAGAGTGTGAACTGGTTCTGCATGAGAGCACACGCACGTGTACAGGCTCTGCTCCCTCTAGTGTCTACAGTGGGGATTGTCACTCTGAGGGGCTGAGACTGTGGTGGGAGTGGGTGGTCAGTGTGAAACATGCACACCAAGCCTGAATTGGACCTCAGGGGTCATTGATCTCAACACCTTCTGTGTCTCCACAGAGGAAGCGACGGGAATCGGCCTCCAGCTCCTCTTCTGTGAAGAAAGCCAAGAAGCCGTGAGGGGCCCCCATGGGTGGGGCAGTGCTGCTGTGTAAATAGAGCTGCTGAGTTGGACTGGGCTGCTTCCTTTTCCTTCCCACCACTTCCGATGCCCCTGGCTGGGTGCGTGGGCAGGAGGGGGTCCCTACACCCACTTAATGGGTGCCGGTGGGGCTTGTCTGCATGGATGTCCTTAGTAGCCAGCCATCTATCACTAACCAGCATTCATGCTGCCCGGACACCTGTGCCTGGGAACACCCGTGGTTCTGCACGCATCAGGGCTCACGGGCAGCAGTGGCCTCAGACCCAGCAGCTTCCAGCAGCCTTGTGCTCAGTCCCTGTGGCCATGTGCACACTCATTGAGGCTGTCAGAGGTACTTCGGTAACAACTAGCCACACGGGTGGCCTTGAGCCCACAGCAGCCCGGAACAAGCTCTGACCCCTACCCTTCCTGATGGCGCCAGGCACGCACACCCAGGGCCTGTTTCCCCGACTTTATTCAGCGGCACGTTCACAACGGGGATGGGGTGGACACAAGGTGGGGCCTGACCTGTCCTGGAGCCCTGGGGGCACCACACACCATGCACTACGGATAGGAGGGGGCACAGGGGGGCTTGGTGGCCCCAGCAGAAGCCTGTGTGCCAGGGAGGAGGCGGTGAGTGCCTGGGTCGCCCTAGCCCAGGCCCGTAATGGGAGGGGCTGATACTGGGCTGAGGTGGAGGGGTGGGGGTGGGGGCCACAAAGTATCTGCTCAGGAGGGACCAAGTGGCCAAGCCCTTGCCTAGGGTGCAAGCCCACAGGGCAGGCTGGGGGACACTCTGTACGTAGCTCTGCGCTACTCTCCCTTTTCCCCTCTGGTGAGGGAGAGGAGGGTTCTGGGCTGGGCCAAGCAGCTACCCTGTACTGCCCCATCCTGTCCTTGGCCAATCAGAATGGCTTTGATGTCTGCTTGAAGATGAAGCCTCGATATGCAAGTGTCTTCATGATGTTGGCGATGTTCTTGCAGTCATCTAAAAAGAGGAAGGGAAGACATTTAGATGGGCCCCAAACCCTCCCCTTCTATGCCCACAGGTTCTCTCACATGGGTGGGGGTGGGAAGCAGGGTCAGATGCAGGAGCTAGACTCTAAACCAGGGGCCCATCCCCTCGTGGCTGCACCTCCAGCTCTAGGTTGGGGTGGGCGATGCCGGCCCGGCAGGAAGCCTGGTCTCAGTGCTTCTCAGTCCCATAATTCATGCTGGAAATTGGCCGGCGTGTCCCGCCCCGGCCCCAGCAGTGATGTATGGGCGCCGTCGCAGTAAGAAAAAGGCAGAGTAAATGTGTAATTTCTCCCTTGACGGCCCCCGGCCGCTGGGCGATCCTTCTTGTTGCCGCCGCGTGGGGACGGCCTGTCCGCCACACTCCGTCTTCCCGCCACCCGCCTTGATGTCTCCATTTCATTACTGTGCGACCATTCATCACGCCCACGGCCAGGGTGACTTTGCCAGCACTTGTGTGTGTGTGTGGGAGATGTGGCCCAGGCCATCATCACTGGTGACAAGGCACAAGCCTTGGCACTTCTGGGCCAGGGCCCCGGATGACACCTGCCCCTATGCCGCCCCAGGCCAGTGGAGAGCATCCGGCTTTGGTTCCCTGGCACCCTGGCCGGCAGCCTCCAACCAGATACACCCAAGCCCATGTCCTGTTTCCCCCAGCCCAAGTGCCGGTCAGGCTTTAGCCCCGCCAGGCTGCATCTCAGCTTAAATGTGTTGTCTGCCAGCCTCTCATGGCAATTCCATCAGCATCATTCCCCATGTTCAAAGCTGTCCTAAAACCCAGCGTCATGGGCCAGGGTGAGACTGTCCCCACCAGCAGGAGGCGCAACTGCCCAGAGCTTGGCCCACTACAGTGCACCTGGCACAGAAATGGCCCGAGTGCCTGGGTGTTCTCCCCACGGCCCAGAGCAGCCGCCAACTCCCCATCCCTTCCCCAGCCTCTCCTCCCACCTCACTCTCCTCCACGGCTGCCCCTGGGCCATAACCAGGGCCTCTGCCACCACCAACCCTCATGGGATCAATGGCTCTGACAGCAGAAGTACTGTATATCAATGTCATAGTCAGAAATGTGAGGGGTGGTAAGGTCAAGGTGGGGTCAGGAGGCCTTCACAGCTATCAAAGACCAACCCTTTCACTGAGCCACGGGGCCCCCCACCTGTCCTTTCCAGGACCTCAGACTAGGGAAGGGGGTCCAACCGGAGCGAGAAAAGTCGTGAAGAGTGGATAAGGCTCTAGTCAGCCAGCCACCAGCTCTGCAGCCCCGGCACAGGCCGGATACACCACACCAGGCCCGTCTCGTAGAGCTCAACATGCATGTGTCGATGGTGGGCATGGACGTGGAGAGGTGGCCCAGGGCTGAGACACAGGGACACCTTGTTCTTCCAGGGACTCAGGAAGTCACGAGGGTTGGTCTGAGGCAGAACAGAGGGAAGACAGATGGGTAGGTAGTGGCGGCCATGGCAACTCCAGACGTGACCCGTCCCTGTGGTTTATGGGCCGGACACACGCCCCGCTCATCGGAGGCCCTGTCATTTGTCTCCCTTAGCGTGTATGCCTGTGCTGTTGGGGGGGGGGGGCTGTGACAGGAGGTGGGCAGTTGACAGGGAGTGGGGTGGGAGGGGCGGGGCAGGAAGAACACTGGGCGGGGGTGCGGTTCATGAGGGCCCAGGGCTGTGACAGGGTCACTTCTTCCCGAAGAAGGCTTGTCTTGTCAGGCACCGCCTACCCTTCCTGTCTCCTGCACTTGGGGACCATGGCCGCTCTGCATATTAAGAATAAGTCCCCTCGTTATCTGCAATTACCCAGCAGCCACACACCTCATTTCTTCCAGCAGAAGAGAAAATTAGTTTTCTATTGACTTCATCTGGCTCCTCCCTCACTGCTGGACAAATCGCTCAATCTGCCTCCCCCCGCCCAGGAGAAAGCGCCCAGCCCCTTCCCTCAGGTCACCAGCCATCCAGAGGGCAAGCACTGACCTCCCACCTGTGCCTCACCCCGGGCTGGGAGAAGATTCATGTGCCCGTCCGCGTCCTTGACCTCTCCCAGCTGGAGTGACACCAGATGGAGTGTCAGCGACCCAGAGGCGCCCCGTCCCTGCCTGCGGCTCTCCCCGAGCTCCAGACCAAGGGTCCAAATGCTGCAACGGCGCTTTCTAGATACCGACACAAACTCCGGACCCCTGTGATCACCTGCCTGTCTCCCCCAGGCCTCTCTCCTGCCCTGGGCCCCCTCTCAGTGACAGACCCCCCAAATGGCCAAATGAGAAACCTGCAAGTCAGGCCTGACACCTTGCCTTCTCCCTCACTCCCCAAATCTACTCAAGTGTGAACTACCGATTTTATTTTATTTTCCGTCTAATCATCTACTTCCCATCATTCTGGCAGGCCCCTGCCCCCCTCCCACCAGCCCATCATTTCTCACTTTTACAATAAGGTGTCCTCTTTTCCTCTCTAATCCATTCTCTTGTTGCCTTAGTAATCTTTCTTACACAAATCTGATCACATCCTTTCCTCTTTAAAGCCCTAACCCCTGTCTTCCACTTCCTATTTTCTGACAATGACAGAGTAGGCTCTGGAGTGAGACCTGTTTGGAGTCTTAACTTTGCCCACTGGCTGCATGCCCTGCGGTGAGCAGTTGCTCCGAACCTCAGGTTCCTCCACTAGGGGTGACAGGGGGTGCTGCCTCAGTGTGACAAGGGTTGAACAGGTGATGCACCCACGTGTCCTAGTGCTTCCTGTTTGAAATATCTCTTCTCTTCTCCAAGGGAAGGCAAGGAGGCTAGCTCTCTGGACGACCTGATGGTGAGGAAGTCTACACTGTACAATCTATGGCACAGGTAACGTAGGGGCTGGCAAACTTGATGAATGAAGCCAGCCGTCATTCACGCCGCTAACGCTGACTGACTGCTGGTGCCGTGTCCCGGGGCTGTGGGGTGTACACTGCTGTGACTGCTCCACCACCATGACGAGAGACCCAGACTGAGAGAGACCTCGCTTCAGTCCACCTGGCAAGTCAGTGGCACAGCAGCACAGGCTCCCAGTACGGGCTCTCTCCAGCCTTCCAAGCCTCCGTAAGAGTCAGTGCGACCCACTCACGGCTAGTTTAATCAATGCCACAGATGGAAAACGAGGAAACTGGGCAGAAGCAGCACAGAGACAGACCTGGGTCTTCCAACAGGCCGTATGAGCAGAGAGCGGCAGCAGCTGGGTGAGCCTGGTGACCGCATGGCCTCTCAGGGTCCTCTGCTCTGATGCCCTGGGGCCACCAGGACCAGCAGCCCCACCTTGTGGCACCTCTCACTGAGCTGATGAGGTGAGCTTGAAGCTGTTACTGGGTGGGGGGCCGGGGAGGTAGGCCTCCAAGAATATCTTCCTCATTCCAAATCCTAGAAGTCTAACCTGTTTTATGTTCCTGCATGGTCATCAACTTGTGAAAAAAGTGACCCTCTTCTCTTCTTCTCATGGGCATTAATATTCTTAACGTTGGAAATATTTTTATACTGCCAAGACCACAATGGGGAGGGGGAGAGTGGTCCAGAGCCCTTGGAGAGGTGAGGGGAGCTAGTGCCTAACGAAGGGTCAGCTCGTTGGCTGGGCCTAAGGGGGGGCCCTGTGTCTGCTCGGTGAAGGAGCCACTAGTGGAAGGTGGCTCGGGTCACTGAGGACAACCCGTGAGAGCTCACAGAGGGCAATCACCTGAGGCTGACGTGCTCCAGATAGCTACCACCTGTCTGGGAATTGAGCAATAAAAGACAGGGAACAGGGCCTAGGCCGGGGCCACCCCCAGGAGGGAAGGGGCCCAAGGAATGTCTTGGAGGACTGGTCATTCCTTCAGCCAGCACACTGACGCCTGTGTGCCGCTGGGTGCTCGTGGCCACGGCGGGCGCAGGGCCGCACAGGCTCTGCGGCTCCCTGCCCTCCGAGAGCGCAGACAGACCTGTAGGTGGTGCAGTGTGAACAGTGCTGTGAGGAAAGGAGGCACAGAAAAGGTCTCTCGTTCAGGGTGAGGATCAGGAAAGGGTCCCCGGGAGAACAGGACGAAGTTAAGCAGAGGTTCCAGGGCCACGTGGGAGGGGCTGGCAAGCAAGCTGGAGGTGAGGCAGGGGAAGCGTCCTTGCGTAGTGAACAGCACAGGCACGTTCCAGAGGGGAATGTGCAGTGTCCAAAAACAACAAAGTTTGGCAGGTAGCGAAGGGGTGTGATGAAGAGGAGGAGGCAGGAAAGTGAGGGGCAAGAGATGAAGCCAGTGAGGTCAGCAGCGACTGGCCAGAATTCTTCACGCTGGAGAGCCCTGAAGTCTACGCTAAGGAGCTTAGGATTTTATTATTTGGGGAATGATAGGGAGACACGTGTTTAAGGAGGAGCATAACTGGACCAATCTGTGTTTCAGAATTATCATTAGACTAGTCCTCAGGGCAGAGACACCCATGAGCAGACGGCACAATGGCCCAGGCCAGAAGTGCGGGCCCGGAGCTTGGCCAGTGGTGGAGGAAACCCGTCCGTGATGTGGAGAAGTGGGTGGAGGCGAGGTTTTTAGGAGATACAGAGAGCAAACCTTAATGAGGGGGTCGGAAGGGCTGGAGGTGGGAGGAGTCTAGGACCTCAGTGCCACGCACTGGGGGAAGGCAAACCAAGAGAAGGCCCAGGTTTGAGGCGGTGACGAACTTGGCTCTGGACATGGCACGTCTTGAGGTTCCCACGGGACATCGAGCTTACCAGACATTTCCTTCATGGCTTCTCGACTTTGTATCTTGCTCTAGAACACCTTACCCACCCCAGTTTTATTAGAAAACTATCATATATTTTCTTCTAATATTTTCAGTTTGTATACTTTTTAAGCTGTCTGGAACTTGTTCTGTACATGGGGAGAAACAGAGGCTCTAACTTTCTCACTAGTGGACAGCCGGCTGTCCTATCACCGCAGACTGAACTGTCTGCACTTCCCCCTCTCCTTGAAACGACGCCTCCATCACACGTACGATCCCCACACAAGGGCCTGTGGGGGCCAGGAGAGAGAACGAGCTCGAAGCAACCCAGGTGGCCAGGGAACATCGGGGCGGCAGGGAGACAAGCTGAGGCAGTGTGGCCTCAAGAAAGACTGAGACGCAACCTGAGGCCCCGGCCTAAAAGCTCAGCCTGGTAACACGCCTGATTAGTGATCCCCGGGAGCCGGCCGGAACGGGCCCGAACCCGTGGAGCAGGGACCAGCGCAGGTGGGGTGGGGAGCACAGTGCAAGGAGCAGGAGCCACGGTCGGAATGAGAGAGCAAGAACCCTGGGGTGCAGGCACTCTGGGAGTTCGTTTCATCCCCACATCTCCGTCCGTCTGTCTGGATGTCTAGGCAGCGGCCTGCCCGAGAGCAAAGGGGGGGCCGTGGGCCTTCAAGATTAAGTGTGTCCCCAGCTCCACTGGAGCCATATGCAAACTAAAAAATTATTTTTGTTTTATCTACAATTCTGATTTAACTGGTGTGCTATATTTTTATTTGCTAAATTGGCAACTCTATGCTGGGAAGATGGGCAGGGGGTGGGGGGTGGGTGGTAAGTGATGGGTGGTGGGTGATGGGGTCAAGGCAGTGAATTTAGGATTGAACCACCAGAGGGACCCTATATACCCTTACATTCTGGGTTCGTACCCGAACTCCACCAGTTAATAACTGTGAACTTCAGCAAGTTACTGTACTTTGTTTAACCTTTTTCTGGTTTCAATTCCTTCTTCTCTAAAATGGGAATAAAAATGATAATTATGGCAATTACTCCCCTCAAAGTGTTGTTAAAAAGATGAAATGAGTTTTTGTTTGTGAAGTGCTTAAGACAGCATCTAGGTTAGTTATTATTATTGTTGTTGTTATTCTAATAATACCCAATTAAAAATACTGTTACTCCAACAGTAACACTCTGAGGTTGTCTTGTTTCTTGTCCCAGACATGGCCCACAGGCCCCTGGGCCCCAGACGGCGCCACCTCGGCCCACCTTACGCCCCCTCCATCTCTCCACAGACACTGCTCCCACAGCTCCCTCCCCTCCCCCCAGGCGGGATCCTTAGAGCCTCAACTCCAAAGTGACCCCTTCTTCAGTGCCCCCCTGGACCCCCCTCCACCCCACCGAGGTGCCCGGAGGTGCCATGGGGCTGATGGTGAAAGATGACAGTGGTTCTACAATAAGGGGGAAAGGCAATTTCATCTTGATTAGCAGGCTATTTCTCTCTCCATAATAAGCGTGCTCCAAATAATTAGCGTGTTTTACGTAATAATGAAATTACAGAAATGCAGTCCACTTATTCAAACAACTCACCATTACCATATTTTTAAATATTAGACTTAATTAGAGTTTATCACTTCAGAGAAGTATGCGGACCGAAGATGTTTTTAAAAAAATCCTCATAAAGTGTTTATTAAGCGCTGGTAAAGCTGGGATAATGATGTGTTTGGAAATTAAGGCAATCAAACACTTACCGCCGCTCCTGGAGGCCGGGCATGGAAATGAGGCCATTACACGCCCATTACCCGCCAGCTCCCAGCCACTTGGGGGGTGGGGAGGGGATGCGCCTGGCCGAGAGGGCAGAGAGCCTGGAAACGCCTGGGCCAACCGCCCACCGCAGCCTGACGAGTAAGCACAGCACCAGACCTCTCCTCACTTCCATCACATTTGCCACCAGGGGCCCAACTCAGACGTGGCCAGGCAAATGACTAGGCTGGTCCCAAAAGCCAAAGACGACACCGAAGCCCAAACCTGACCCTGACCCAGACTCCCAGGCCTGACGGGTTGTTAACTCCATTCAAGTGCCAGGGCAAAGTGGGGACCGAAACCAGGCTGGTCAGCGAGAGGAGGTGGAGGCTGAGGAAGCTAGAGCCACAGAGCAGGTGACCCCTCCCCACTCCGGGCCACACAGGAGGGGGCAGCCAGAGTGGTGGGGAAGGGGTTAGGAGGAAGCTGGTGACCTGAGCTGGGAGCCGAAGATGCTGAGGAGCTAGGGGCTGGGCTTGGGCCACATCTGGGCATGCAGACCCAGAGCGGGGAGAGGAGGCAAGAGGGGTGGCAGAAGGGCCGGTGGCTCCAGGCCCCATTTATCCCGGTGAATAACTAATTCCAGAATTTATAGTGCTGGGTTTTTGTTCTGTGGCCATTTATATCTGCAAGGGGAGGAAATGAAGAGGCAGCGCGGACGCCACATCTTTCTGTGTTATTGCTTGTCTGCCATTTGCAAATCATTATTAATTGTGGGCCCTGGTGGCGGGCCGGGCGGGGGCCGGGCTGGGTACATCCACATAGCTCTTCATCAAGGACCCCAGCCGCTGCCCCAGAGAGCCAATTACCCCGCCCTGATTGGGATCAGATAAAGAGGGAATTTTTACAAATTAGGGAATAAATAGAATTTCCACACAGGGCGCGGGCAGGACCTGAGAGGCTGTAATGAAAAACCATCCGTCACCATCAGCGGCCTAGGCACACAGCCCCAGCACCCCCTCCCCTTGTGGGCCCGCCCTCGTGCTCAGGGGCCTCGGTGCACAGGTCTGAGGGGGCCCCCAAACCCTCCATGGCCCAGAAGCAGAGAGAGCCCTCCGGTGAGGTGCATGCACCCTTTGGGCCAGAGAGGCCTAGGCCCCAGCTTGGACACTGTCCCCGGGGCTGCCTCTCCCTGTCCCTGTCCACCTCTCCCTCAGAGTCCTGACAAGGAGGAGACAGAGGGAGTCCTGAGCAAGGCCAGAGTTGGGGACCACAGGGCAAAGACCACATCCATGCCCCTGCAGCTATGGCAGCCCCAGGGCAGAGCCCCAGCCCTGCGGACCACTCACTTCGGGCTCCCATTAGCGCTCCTCCCCTTGGATCATTAAATATGTATATCTTATTACACGCCTTGTTAGAGTATCGAGCTCTATTGACTGATGATAAATCCTGAGCCTCGTCCTGGCCATAAATTTATCTGGAGATGATGAAGACTCAATAATCTAGTCAGGCAGATAATATCATCGGGCCTTAAAAAAGATCATTACATTATATGTCAGAATTAAAAGTGAAATACGCCGTAGTAACAGGGAGGCTGCTCTGGCCATTACAATGGGTGCCCGCCTCCCCCACGTATTCCTAGCCAAAGCCCCACCCAGGCGGAGGGGCCAAGAAGCCTCACCCTCCTCCTGGCTCTGGGATGCCATAGCCTGAAGTGCCAGAGAAGAAGCTAAGGCCAAGTGAAGGAGACATGGCCAGGGAGGGCGGAGGGGCAAGAGGAAGCGAGGGGGAGCGGTGGCTACTGAGAGCAGCTGAGCACACCAGCCATACCTGGCAGCCACCTCTGCCCCAACCAAGCTCCTGCCTTAAGTTGCCCCTAAGGAGTCTCCTGTGGGATTATCTCCTCAGGGCCCTCGAGTGGCTCTAACAGGAAGGTGACAGGGCCTCACCCCCTTCCCAGATGGCCCAACTAACCAGGGCAGATGCTTTCCAAAATGAGGGCACCTGGATACAGAGAGGGTCGGCTACTCGCCTGTGCTGCCCCAGGCACAGTGCCCGGTGCCAGCAGCCCATCTGGAGAACGTCCTGTGAGCGTGTGCCATCAGTCCAGACCATGGCCACCTCCCTCCGGACACCTGCCCGTGGCAGCCTCTATGCCCTGTCCCTTGAGGGACGTGCTGCCAACTCCTTGGTTCTCTGACCTTAGCGCTCATGACCTTGTCTGTTTCACCTTATTTCACCATTTCCAGTCATACCCTCAACCTTTTTAAGAACCTCTATTGCTCTTCCTTTGAAATATTAAATTCGAATATTCCTAGTTTCTGACAATAACGCACTTTCCCTTCACCTCACCTGTAGCCGCGTGTACCTGGCCTCTCCCTGTGCAGCCCCCTCCTGCCCAGCTGGCAGAGTCCACTCCTCCCTCACGCCCGTGCCCGGGGTGAGTGCCTCACGGTCTGAGCCATTCGTGGTGACTCTATCCCCCTTGCCAGTCACTGACGTAGGGGTGACCATGTGTTCTGGCTACTGAGATAGGAGGGCAAGTTTGCTGAAAGATCTTCATGGGAAATTTCTTCACCCTTAAGAAGCGAAGCACAAGGGGGAGATAACCCTTTATATTCTGCTGCATGTTCTCATGTTTGCACATGTCTGGGACTGCAGAAGCCGCTTGCCACCCTGCTGCAGAGTCAGCCTACGAAGAGCACATGGAAGATCAAAAGACAAAAAAATGGAAGAAATCTGGGACCTTGATGATGTTGCTGAGATGCTGAATTACCTGAGGGTCACTTCACCCACCAACTTTTGTGAGGTGCTAAATCCCCTTATTATTTAAGATATTTTAAACTGAGTTTCTCTTTCTGGCAGCAGAAAGCACACTACCTGATACAGAATTTAAAGGCAGACAAGAGAAGGGCACACCTGTAATGTAGACTCAGAGGAACGGAGGAGGCAGGGCAAAGGGCGATAAGGACCCTGACACTTCAGGCCAGGAAGATGGTAGCCCTTACTACGCTCTCTCTCTCATATGACTGAATTGTTTCCCGCTGTATCTCAGGGTACAGGCCCTGTTACTAAAATGACAAAAAGAGTCGAGTTTAGATAGGAACCCATGTAAAAATAGAGAGGGAAGAAAATACAACCTCACTAAGAATGTCTGTGGCTTGGGGAGATGGGGAAAAAGCCCCACAGCTCCACAAAGTCATCAGGGACCTGGGCTGCTTCTCTCTGCCCTGCCCTTCTTGGCATGTTGTTTCTCATTTCCAAATTATCTCATGGTGCAAAACGGCTGCTGGAGCTCCAACCATTATATCCACATTTTGGGAAAGAGGAAGAGGAAAAAGCAAGAGTAATGTATTGTCTAGCTGAGTTGATTCCTTTTAAGTACTGTTCCTGTAAATCCCACACGATACTTCCTTTCCCTCTCACTGGACACAACTCAGAGACATAATCATACCCAACTGTAGGAGAGACACACACAAAAAACAAAAAACAGTCTTTTAACTGGGCACACACTGTTACACCCTACTGCACAGGGGCTCTATTTAGTAAGGAAGAAGGACAATGGATATTGGGTGAGTACCAAATAATCGCTGTCCTAGCAACACAACTGACCCACCTCACTTTGGAACCTGGATTCCATGGCTCATCATTTCAACCCTTTCTTGCCAGTATTCTCAGCTGTCCTGCCCCCTTTCCTTCCCTCACCCTTGCTTGGAAAAACCCAAACTCTGCCTTCTCTATGCCTGCATCTGGGTTGAGTGTGATTAGAGAAAACCACAACCATACAGATTCACACCGCTCATAAAATCACACTCATCAACCTCAACTGGGTGTCTAAAACTGCCAATCGGGCCAGTGTGCACGCTCTCTCCCCCTTTCTCCCTGGTGACAATTTCAGATTTTATTTACCTGCCACAATCTGCAATGCCCTACGCCCACCCCACCCCTGCCCCTCTCCCACACGCTCGCCTCCTGCCTCACAGGAAACGCGGACGCCCCTCTCCTGTGTCTGTGCCAGCTCTCCCCTCTCCTCCTGGGACGAGGCAGCACCGTCCTGACGTCACTTCTAAAGCCCACCCCTCCCCTTTGCCTGGGTCGGGAGTCCAGCCCCACTGCCTTTTCGGGGGCCTGCCATTATGAGGGACCCCAACTGTTTCTTCCCCACTGGTTCCTTCACATCAGCATGTGATACATTAAACTTCCCCCGTCTTTAAAACAACTTCCCTTTAACCCCCTTTCCCATGTGGCTAGTATTCAACCTCTCCTCCCGTTCACCGCCAAACTTCAGAGCTGTTAACACTCAGGGTCCCATTCACTCATCTCCCACCCTGCAACCTGACTCCCCCCACTGCTGCTTTACCAAGCTGCTTCCTCTGTGACCCCTGCAACCTCAAGGAGTGAAGTCCCACAGAAGCTTCTCAGGTTTAGATGAACCCGACCCAGTGGACTGAAACCTCGAAACATTCTTCTCTTGGCTTCAGGGACACCACCTTCTCTCCAGCCAAAGGTCCTGCAGCTCCTCTGCACACGCCTCTGCTTCTGACCGGCCCTAAGACGTGAGTGCTGCTCAGAGCTGCCACTGGCCCTCTTCCCTGCTCGCTCTCTGCTCTCTCCCTGGGCAACCCTGTCTACCCCTGAGGTTTGGATTACCACAGACCTTCTGACCTCTTCTAAACCTGCATTCTGACTACTCCTACCCTAGTCCAGACACCAACGTTCACCTATGTGACAGCCGTGCCCACTGCCAATCTCCTCTACGTTGGCTGTCAAAACGCAAATCTTGTAATTTCACTCCCTGTCTTAAAACCCTTCAATGATCCGGGAAGGACATTAGTGGAAGTACTGGTGAAATTCAATCAGGCCTTTAGTTAAGAGGAGCATTCATGTTAATTTCCTAGTGCTGATAACTGCACTGTGATACATAAGATGTTAACACTAAGGAAGAAAGCTAGGTAGCAGATACACAGAAGCTTTTCTGCTAGTGTAGAATTAGTTCTAAGTAATAAGTTCTGAGTTATAATGAAAATAACAAACAACCACCATCGCCACCTCCAACAGCGCCTCACTGCTCTCGAGACAGGGTCCAGACTCTTTTAGAAAGTCCCAGGGATCTGCCAGCTCCCCTCTGGGCCCTATCTGTCCCCCTCCCCTGCTGGACGAAGCAGGGGGAGGGGTTCAGGCTCTCTGGTCTCTTGGCTTTTTCACACACTCTTCCTTCTGCCCCCCCACCCCACACCTGCATTCCGAAGGACCTGGGCTTGCTGTCACTCCCTGGGGGCCTTGGCTGCACTCCCACACTTGTGTTAAGAATCCCTTCTATGCTTTCCCCGTTCTGACGGCCTGGGTCGTCCCCTGCTAGAGGACACACCCCTCGAGGCACTAATGTTAGAGGCCCCCAGTCTATATGTATTAAGTGGAAGAATGGAAGGGTGGAGAGAAAAAGAGGGAAGTGTGGCGTGACAAGATCATAGGTGAAGCTGCTCCAGCCCTGACATTTGCTGCCTGAAGCCTAGACAGGCCCTGAAAGTCAGTCGTGGTCCTGCCCACAGCTCTTCAAGGCCCTGGGGCTCCAGGCCCTTCCCCACCTCCACTCCTTCCTGGAGTCTAGGTTTCTCTAAAACCTGCTATGCCAGGAGGCTGGCTGGGACCTGAGTTCTCAGCAGTCTGGCCAGCCTGTCCTGCGAACCAAGGCACTGGGGGCTACAGGGGTGGTGCTGGGGCTCCTCGTCCTAGCCAGCGATGCCCTGGAGAAGCGTCGGGCTACGCCTTCACTCAGAGGGGTGCTGCCCTCCCTAAGCCCAGTCTCACCTGGTAAATATTTCATCCTCAAGCTGCTCAGCTAATCCCTATTAATTTCAATACCGCCGCCTCGCCTGGCTCAGCTCCCAATGCATTATTTATCCCCTTTGTTTGTTTGTCGCTAACAGGTGGGCCCCAGCGGAGGCGCTGACTGGGGACAAGCCCACTCCATCACAGTGTGGCTGTGAATTAATCATGAGGACTAATGGGAACCACCTCAGCTCCAGGCACTTCTCTACCCGCCTCTCTCTGCCCTGGCACACAGGGGTGGGCCAGGGCCATCTCAACTCAATTTAACTCAGTGCAAAACAATACGTTTTATTTACTATCTGCCTACGCAAGTCAGACGCTATGTTATGCTTTGGGGATACAAGCTGAACAAAACAGATGTGAGTCCCTGCCCTCAGGGAACTTACAATCTATGGGGGGGCATTAAACAACTCATTTCTTAATTATGACATGACAGTGTGTGAAGGGAGTGCAGGGTGCTGTGGAGTGCACAGGGGGAAGGGGAAGACTTCCCTGGGGGAGCAAAACCTGAGCTGTGTTCCGAAGGGTGAGTGGGCATTAATCAGGACAAGGGGTGGGAAGGGAGGCTCCCAAGGGAACAATGAATGTGGGAAACCATAAGGTGAGAGAAGGCACGGCAGGTTCCAAGAAACGAGGGCAGGCACTGTGCTGGAGGACAGGGAGCGTGAGAGTGGCTCGAGAAGGCACAGGCCCTGCCTCTGCACCAACAAGGCCCAGTCTGGGGATGCTCTTCTCCCTCAGCAACCAACATCTCTCCCGTGGATCACCGTGGAGTCACTCAAACACACCAATACAAACAGCATGCTCAAGGCTGCTGACGGAGCAACCTCTGATCTTGCCTTTGTGCTCAGGGCTCCTGGAAGATGTTCAAGACCATCGACCCTCAACTGCACAGAAAGGGAACTCCACTGAGGAGCGTTTGGCCCGGGGGCTGGGGAGGGGCCTTGCAGCACTCTGAGGTGAGGTGGGATCTGGCCCACGGCCCCAGAGGGCACACCAGGCACAGGGCTGAGAACAATGGCAACCTCAGCCACAACTGCTCACACCATGTCCTAGGAAGGGACTTCCCTCACGTCTGAAAACCCAGTGCCGGACCGGGACCCAGAAGACCTCAGCAAGCACACACCTTCTGGACGAATGGCTGAATGAAAGTGAATGCCCAGCACAAATCTTTTCCCCAGACACTCCCCTCAGAGCTCCCCCAGAGATTTAAGTAGACAACCACGCTAACTTGCATGCAGGATTTTACAGCACTTTCAAATCCTCAGAGTAAGCCTGACGAGGCAGAAGCCATCGTCAACCCTACTTTAAAGCGGAAGCACCAGAGGCCCAAGGGGGTGAGTGGCTTAGCCAGGACTTCCCAAGTGGAAGTGATGAGCCTTAACTTGAATGAAGCCAGCCTGTCTCTAGGCACCTGGCTCCAGTACATCCACAGATACGCCCCCTCTGTAGGCATTTCCCTAGGAACCTCTCTTGGTGACTCCAGGGACCTTAGTGCCCAAGAACAATCCTGAAAGGCACCTGGTATATGAACCAAGCTTTGCCAGGGCAGAGGCCTCATTGTGCACACGGTTAGGGTTTGTAATTCTATTCAAAGTGGCCACTTTGAAAATCCATATGTCTTTAGGCTCCCCATACATCATGGTGTCAAGTCCTGGAGCAGAGGCATCTGTTGGCAGCTCCCAACATCATAGTTTGCGTGCCCACATGCCTGAGCCCACCCATGCACCTGGCTCCCAGCTGCTCTGGCAGCACTGCCCACCTCGTGCCAAGACTCACGCTCGCTGCCTGCTTGGCCCCGCTTTACCCTTGTCTCCACACCAGTCTGGCTGCCGGGCCCCAGCCCTGCCCCACGTGCCTCGTCTGCCCAACCCAGAGTCTGCTTGCTCTCTTGGAGCTAGGCAGCCAGCACAGAGGCAGCCTCGATAACTCGCTAACATGCTGCCCATGCTGTTCTTAAAAATTTATGACTGTGCAACATGAAAAATCCGGCTGAGGAGCCGTCATTAGCGGCACGGCCTCCCTCCCCCACCAGAGCCACCCTCGTAAATTGAGATTTATGGTTGCGGCAGGCGGGTGGGGTGTGTGCGGGCAGTGAGGATGCTGTGGGGGAGACAGGGAGAGACTGATGAGGCAGAGGTGGGGCCAGGGGCTCCCCCCTGCGGCAGCTCCAGTTTATCACAGTCTGCTGTGATACCTACTAAGATAAGGCCAGGCTGGGGTGTCAGCACAGCAAGAACCCTAGAATCTGCTAGCAGTAGGGCTGGAGGGGGAGGGGCCTATCCTGTGCCAATCACTGGCTCCTTTAGGTGTAGGACCAGTGCTGATATCCAAGTGCTAAGCCAAGGCCTCTTAGCAGGTTGATTTGGGGAAGGGGAAGGTTGGACCTGGGGAGGAAGCACTCTTCTTGTTGGGGTCACAGGCCTGGGCCCCCAGGGTCAGCTTGTCCAACCAGAAGCATCTACGTTGGGCTGTGATTGTGGTATCCCGACTACAGAATTGAGGGGGAGGCGTGGAGGGTGGAATAAGGATGCCAGGACCCCTCCCTTGCCTCTCTCTGGTAAGAGGGGCCAGTGGGGAAGCTAGTAAAGGCAGAGTGCGAGTACTGGACCCGATCACTCAGCCTCCCCCCATGGAGGCCAGGCTGGGGCTGCAGAGGAGGTGATGCCACGAACCGCCCCACCCCCTGCAAGCCCTCCCTATTACTTCCCCTTCCCTCCTCCCCTGCTCACTTAGCCCTGTCAGCCAGGCCATTATGAAATTGGGGTTTCATTTACAGACTAATTAAACATTACAGCTTGTTCACAATTACAACGCGGGGATGAGGGAGTAACTAATTACGGAAGAAATGAGCTAACATTTATCTCTGCTCCCACCCTCCCTCTCCCCACTGCCCCCCCAATCTGGCTTCCTCCCACTCTCTGGTCAGTACCAGTCTGAAAGGCTCATTTCCTAGGACGGGAGGCTGGAAGGTCCGTACCCACCCTGGACACAAGCTCTTCCTGCAGTTCCCAGCTACTCTAGGGGAGGGGCTTAGCTCCCAGGACCCTGCCCAGGGGATTGTCAGGGCTTCTGCAGCCCTGTGTGTGACTAGAGTAGGACTCTGACAATACGTGGGTTACGACACCCTGGTTGGGGTAGGGGGACACTCTGCTTTGGTGTACGAGTGTGACAGTATTGCAGGACTCTATGTATCTCTACCCAGTAGGGTGAGGTTTCAGGGCGATTGCTGCAGACTACCATGTATGTGATGGGGTATGAGCATGCACGAGCCATGTCCTTACCCCATCAACCCCCAAAAAGAACAGAAAAGACCTAGGTGGCTGCAGGATGTGATGGTCAAAGCAGGCCTGGGACATGGCCCTGGCAGCCCCAGGCCCAAATCACTGCTGGGAGACCCCATTCACTACCACCTCAGAAGCAAGAAAGGCAGAAGGGTTATCCTACACTGGGTCTCACCTTGTGTCTGCCCTCAGGTTGGCCTTGGCTACTGGCCAGATGCCCCATGGGGTCCAAGGAGCCTCGGAGGACCTGCAGCGGGGGACCCTATAGGCAGGAGTCCTGGGGTCTGGCTGGCCTGGCACAGAGTTTAATAATAGTAACAGTGAGAGTAAGCGTTTCCATCCTTCCTGCCTTTGGGCAGAAGAAGAAAGGAAAGAGGAGGGAGAGGAGGGAGTGGAGGGAGCGGGCTGAAGGGAGGCTTTGAGGCCTCAGAACTCACATCAAACAGCCGGATCTGGGCCTAATTGTCTGACCCCTGCCCCTGCCTTCAATCAGCTCTGCGGCTCCCCGCCCGCCCCTCGCCTAACTAGCAGCCATGTTCTCCTCATTAGAACAAGCTCCCCTTGCACACGTGTCCCCGGACATGTCCTCAACACTCCTGGCTCCCAACCCTGTCTGGTGGGTTGGTACAGCCGGAACCCAGTTTTGGAGGGGCTTCTGGAACAGCTACGCCCTCAGCCACCACAGCTGGCTGGCCTGAGCAGCTCAGCCCCTCTCCCTGAGCTGCAGGAGCCCAGACAACACGTGCTGTGACACATCCCTGGGCAGGCTCACCTGCTGAGTGCATTCTGTCGTCTGTGTGTCCTCGCAACTGCCCAGTTGTCTCAGACACACAGCTCCTGAGAGTGGAATGTGTTTAAATCCTGTTCCCTTCTGTCTGGTGCAGCCTGGTGGGGGATTTGGTCTGGGTCAGGGTTTGTGCTCAGAGGCGACAAGCTGAAGCAACTTGTCTGCCCACTGTACAAGGAAGGCTCCTTTAAACAGATCTAGGCGTGGTGCTGTGTGACTGTCTGGGGTTGGTGGTGCAGCGGTGAGGCAGTGCGGCTTGCTGTTAAGAGCTCTGACCCTAGAAAGATGTGTGTTTAAATTCCGGCTCTCTACTTCCTTGCTCTGCAGACTTGGGTGAATGACAACCTTCCTGAGCTTCAGTTTCCTATCTGCTGATGACTTCTATTCTTCTGTCGCATATGGTTTGGGGATTCAATGAGATAAAAGACAAAGTCTTCTTTACTACATCTGACACTCCGCAGATGCTGTGGAAGGATACTGGCATATGGGGTCTTGGACCAGACCAGATCCCCTCTCCGCAGGCCATAGGCCCTGCTTCTCCCAGCTGGGGCCTGGGCCCTGGGCAATAGTGTTAAGGACCGGAAGAGCCGTGAGGAAGGGCCCAGAGTCCCACAGGAGAGGAAGAACAGCTCCCAGGGGCACAGCTAGTACCAGGGGCAGAAGCACCTAAGCTGGAGCCTACATGTGAAGGCAGGGATATCACGCAGCAGCAACAGGTGGGAGGGACAGGGGCCCAGCTTAGGTGTTGTCAGGCGGCATGAGGTCAGGTGGGGTAGGTAATCAGGACTGGTCTGTGCGGTATAAATCACCCAGGGGCGCTGTGGGCAAAGGAGAAGGGATGCACTGGCGTGCAGGCTGCCTGGGCTGCTCTAGGCATCCAGTCTCGGGGCACCAGGCCCGTGCAGGACTGCGCGAGCAGCCGGCACGGCCTGGGCCCTGACATTGTCTCTCACCTTAAACCAGTGGTAATGACTTGCAAATATTGATGAAAACGCAAACTAGAGAGATTGTGTTTTTCGGGAGTGAAGGTGGGGAGAGGGGATAAGGAGGGAAATAAACTGAAATGAAGTCCGGTTATCTCCCATCTGTGGCTGCTCCTAATCCCCCAGCCCAAAGGAATCCAATGCAGTCCCTTATCTGCCCTGTCAATCACTCCATCACCACCCAGTGCTTGGTGGGCACCACACACCCTCATATGCACTCAAGCACATGCTCACACATGCACACACACGCACACACTCACTCCACTGACTCCTGCTCCAATCCTCCCACCCACCCCCAGCCCATTACTCCTCTGAGTAGGAGCTGCAAGCACGCGGGTCCTGCCAGATGGATGCAATTTGCATAATATCAGCGGTGGAGGCTGCAAGATCACCAGGGGTCAGGGCGCTGACATCCCCGCACAGTCTATCTGCAAGTGCTAATTTGGCCAGCATTGATCTGTCTTTCTGATTTCTTTGTCATTTACGTCTGCGATGGTTTGACAGGAGATACAGAGAGAGACAAGGGGAGGCTGGGCTGGGGCCTGGGGCAAGGAAGGTAGGGAAACAAAGATTGTACTTCCTAGTGCATCACACACAGAGAACAAACACACACATGTGCCAGAACCTTCCTCCATCCATCCGTCCGTCCACTCGTTCATGTATCTATCCACCTCCCACCTGTGGTTGCTATTGAAGACTAGAGCATGGTGTCAGCAAGGACCAAGTCCTCAGGTGTCCCCGGGGGTCCAGGGGTCCAGGGTTCCCAGCTCAGGTAGGAAGGGGTGCACTCCTCCCCCCAAGCACCACCCGAGCAGGCCAGGGGGGACTGCGGATGCCTGGAGAGTACTCTCTCCTCATGGCTATCCACCCGCCTCACTCTCTTCAGGCTGCACCACGAAGAACTGACAGGGGTGGGGCTAGGGCTGGGAAAGCCTGTACTCTAGCTGTCTCTGTATCTTCTCTCCAAGGCTGCGGTGCTGACTCCTCCCCTCCGGGCCCTGAAGATGGCTGAAGCAGGGGGCCGTGGGGAGTACCTCTCTGCCCCTGTAGGACAGCCAGGGAGAGGAAGATCAGGTCTGCAGGGGCCTCCTATCAATCCTTCACCACCATCCAGTTATCTGAAGCCCAGACACTAGGCTCTTGCTAATTCTGAAGTCCTAGCTGAGCCAGAAAGTCTAATATCAGATTATATACAAATGCCACATTCTGTTGAACCCTGGGCCAGAATCCCCAAATTCCTTCTTGCCTTGGGAGGAGGGTTCATTACAGGGATGGAGACCCCACCAGGATGAGCGATGTCATGGGGAAAAGGTAGGTGCAGAGAAGATCACCACCCTGGGAAGAAAGAGCCCACTCTGCAGAAGTGGACACGGTCACGGGACACAGAGGGCTGGAGCCTTCCCAAGGTGAACGCTCTCTCCCACTGGCCACAGTGGCTGTCTTGGCCCCACCCCCTTTCCCTTGCCCACAGTGGCAGAGGCAGGGTGATCAGAAGGAACTCCCTGCTGGGCGAGAGCGGGGCTGGTGTTTGGTGTGTGCTAATCCTGGGCCTGAGGTCTTCAGAGGGACCCAGAGAGCTTCAAGGAGGGGAAGGCAAAGCTGTACTGTAGATGAGCTCATTAGCCAGCACCCCCACACCCCTACTAAGAGGAGGAGGGCAGGCGGCCCAGGGAGCTGGCGGCAGAAGCGGCAGAGAAAAGGCTGTCACTGTCCTTTCTTCCTTTTGGTACAAGAGTCTCCCTGAGCCAACGATTCTCCCGCAGTGACACCTCTCACGGGCGCTAATGAGATCCATGTCACAGAGCTAATGCGCTCTGACTAGACTCTTGATAGACACCCCACTCCTTCAGGGGAGACCACAGGCCAGTGCTGTCCTCCTGTGGCCAGACCCCCATCCTGACAGCCCAGCTCTCTTGCCAAACTGTGCTGGGCAACAAACTCCTGAGACAGCCCACTTGTCTAGGAAGCCCGTGTCCCCCTGAGCCTCAGATGGGCCCTCCTCAGTCCTGAGCAGAGGGATTGAGCAACCAGGGCAGGACCACCCAGCTGGGCATCAGGGAAGGCTCCAGTTACCCTCCCAGCCAGCTGAAACCAGAGGTGTAGGAGGCCTCCATGTCCCGACAGCTGATGAGATTTTACTAATGTTTCCTGTGCAGATTTCAAAAAAGAAGAAGGAAGAAGGAAGAAGGAAGAAGGAAGAAGGAAGAAGGAAGAAGAAGAAGAAGAAGAAGAAGAAGAAGAAGAAGAAGAAGAAGAAGAAAGCAGACCTGGAAGAAGAAGAAAGCAGGCCTGGGCCTTGCCCTTAGACAGGTCAAGTATGTGGGGCCTGATCATCACCAAACAAATCATAATCAGGGCTAAAGGTGGGTTCTGTACACCCACACTGGGAAGGCCAGGCCAGGCTCCCAGAGGAGGTGGCCAGTGGCAGATGGGCAGGTTTTCCTGAGCCAAGAGGTGGAGAGCAAGCCCAACTCATAGAATAAGAACTGCAGGGGTTAGAAGGAGGTCAGGAGGTCAGACGCCAATGGTGGCAGGGCCCTGGCTCTGAGCATGACTGCAGCAGAAGTGAAGGGATGGCAATGGCTCTTTCCTTTCCTTCCTCAGTTGCTGCTACTGCAGCTTTGTCAGGGCCTGTGTGTTTCCCATGGCACCAAGGAAATGGGGGAGGTGAGCATCTTTTCTTCCTTATCATCTCTGTTGGTAGCATAAAGCCTGACACCAAAAAGGTACCTCCAGTTCAGCACAGTGGTAAGAACGCAGGCTTTGCATTTAGACAGATCTGGGTTTGAATCCTGACTTCTTGATTCGACTGGCTGTGTGACCTCAGGCAAGTCGCCAAACTAATTAAGCTTCAGTTTTCCAACCTATAAAATGGGAATGATGGTGCCTGCCTTCGTAATACTGGTGTGACAATTAAATTAATTAACATAAAGTGCTTGCTGACCCCTGGCTAAAATGAAAGAAGGACCACAGCACTTAGCAGTCCCTGGTGGAAGCTAAAGCCCCATCAACAGCCAGTTCTACGTACATGCAGCCCTTCCTCACCCACAACCAGCTCCAACACCGCCCTGTTCACACGGCCAAATCCACTCCCCGGGGTGGAGAGTGTCTCTCCCCTGCTTGAGGGGCCATGCTAACAGCCCCAGCCCCCTTCACTCCCAGAGCTGCAGCGCCTGATCGCTGAGCCCTCTCTCTCCGTCAGTCCTGGGCTGTGCCTCTGAGCTCTGTGGGGGCTGAGCACTGTGCCTGTCATCTTTACTAATATATTTCTAGTACTTATCACAGTTCCTGACACATAGTAGGTACAAGGTAAACATTCGCTGACCGGGTCCCAACTCCATTCCCACAGCCACTGCCAGCACTGAATTAAGCATCACCTCCACGTACCCCACTGTACCTCCCCTTCTGCAGTCTCTCCCCACTACTCTTCCACGCACTCTCTCTGGCCGTTCTGACTGCAGCCCAACTCTGACCAGGTCACTCGTCGGCCCGAACATTCCCACACTCCCCCTCACACAGCTCAGCCACCCCATCCATGCCAACACCCCCCGCCGCTTCTGCAGCTGGACCTCCCTGCCCTCTCATCAGCCTGCCCCTCCAGCCTGCCTGATCCCTGCCCTCTCAGCACCTCTGCCACCCACCGCTCAGCAGGAGTCCCTGCCAGGCAGGCCCCACAGGCTCCCCCTGCCACACATACCTTAGAAAGAGGCTCAGGATCATTGGTGAAACTAGTGTCATCGGTGATTTGCACACTGAGCCACTGCCACCTCCATGGCATTGTGGGAGAACGAAGCAGATCCTGGAGATGGCTAAGCCGTGGGATCGGTAGAACCCTTGCCCAGCATAACCAATGCTGCCTCACCCCCAGCCCCCAATATACATACCACTCCCCACTCCGGGCTGGCAGCTCCTCACACAGTTAATTAGCACCATGTCACTGAGGACCAGCCTGAGTGGCCAGTGACAGGAGCTGACCCCTGACCCCAGGGCTGGGAAATAGTCCACATCAAACTCTTCCAGCACGACCCTTTTAGCACGCACAGTAACTCGGGGCACTGGCAGCTGAAGCTCATTAAAGCTGTCTCTTTGGCGCGAGGGCCATTAACCTCACTGCTCAAAACCCACACCTCCCATCCCCGCCTCTCCCAGCCCAATTAATGCCCTGCATCCTCCCTCCCTTCCCAGCACCCTCGCCCGCACCTCAGAGCCAGCCAGGAGCTGGCAGGGCAGCCCTCTTCATTCAAAAATACAAAGACCAAACTCCAGGAACCACCAGTGTCCTTGAGTAACCACTGTGTGCCAGGCACTGCACAAGCCCTTCACACAGCTGACATCACCAAACTGTCCCAACAGCTCCGAAAGACAGTGGCACCGTCCCTCGTCTAAGGTTATGGGGCTCTGGGTCGTAGAACCAGAACTTCTGGCTCCAAAGCCCTCACTCTGTTGTCACTCAGCCTTCAGCTGTCCCTTGGGCCCACTCAGATGGAAAAACTTTCTTCTATGGAGAAGGAAGGAACACTTCAGAGGTCCTAACCCAGAATCAATGTGGGTGAAGAGACAAGAGAGGCACCACTGAGGCCCAGGAGGCAGGAAAGAGTAGAGACAAGGAACCCCTTCCTCTCAGAAACACCCAGGACAGATACACAAAAGCAGGGCACCCAGCTCGAGGCTGTGCAGGGTGAGTTAACCCAGGCCCACTGGTTCTGCCCACTGGCCAGACTCAATTACAGGCAATTCCTCCTCCCCTGGGCCAGTGCTAGTCCTCTCACTGGTCCTCATTCTCTGGTCCCTCCCTTCCCCGTCACATTCATTGACTCATCCACTCATTTGTTCTTTCATTCACCTATCTGATTGACTTTATTGAGCACTTGTTAAGAACTAGTTTGTGCAGCACGAAGTGCCTCAGTGACTCTGAACCAGAGCTCCCATCACGCCGTTCTCTCACTCACAAACTCCCTGTCTCATCGACACCCCAGGAGAAGGAAGCTGAGGGTAACAGGTGCATGAATGGTGATGGAAGGAGACTTGCCCTGGGGGGTGAATGCACAATATAACACACAGATGGTGTATGACAGAACTGTACACCTGAAACCTATATAATTTTATTAACCAATGTCACCCCAATAAAGTCAATGAAAAAGAAAAAAAGCCTCAAAAGATATTCACCCCCACACCCTAACCTGGCATTCAAGGCCCCCTTGCTTCCCTGCTGATTTGCTAGCCATTCCCTAACTGGAAGACCCCACTCCAGTCACCGGAAACTATCTGTAGATGTCTGGACGTGTCTTCTCAATACACTAGGCTTCCTCATGCCCTCAGGCTTTATACGCACACTTCCCCCTAAAAAGAAAACCCTTCCTGATTTCTTTTGCCTAGCAAACTCCTAGTCACCCTTCAAGGATCCCCTGCCTCGTGTCCTCTTCTCTAGGAAACATCCTGCCAGCCTCCCAGGCATATCACCTTGCTAGGTTTGGGGTCCCCTCTAGATTGTAGAGGACAGCAGCTGCGAGGCAACAGCAGTTGCTGTGGGGTACTCCCAAATTCCTCAGGCCCATCGGCTGCTTCTTCTCCCCCGACCAACAAGAATGATACAGGACGTCCAAGAAGTCCGTGAGATGTAAAGGGAGGAGTAGAAGCCACCTTGGCAACTGAGAACACAGAGACCTCCCTAGGGCAGCCCCGTTGTTTCTTACTGCCCCGGGTGTTAAATACCCAGTTCAGTCTCTGTCTTCTCCCAGGAGGTGAGCTCCCTGAGCACAGGAGCTTCTGCTCAGAATGCCCAGCACCCACCAGGTGTCTGTGGAAAGGATGAGGGGCTCTGCCTATAGCCGGCAACTGGACTCTTCCAGTGTATCTTGCTATTCCCCTCCCCTCAACCTCTGATACCTCCCCAAGGGTACATGAGTTATGATTTCGTCACACTGCCGCCCAGAAATACCCTTGTTTCTCCCCACTTGGAACAAAACCTATGCTTGCTTGAAAGCTTGAGAGCATTTGCATGCACGTGCTTGCACACACACACACACACACTAAATAAGATAGAATGACAGACATTCTTTCTGATGGGTACACACACAGGATGACAGTTGCTTCCATACATAGACATGTGCCCTCATAAAAATATACACAGATATATTGTCACACACCCCCGCATCCCTTAGATACACACATCACATGGACACATATGCACCCTCAGACTGCAGCTGATGTTGTCAGCTACACACACGCAAACTCACAGACGGACACATGTCCATCCTGACAGATCAGAGGCTAGCAGAGCCTCCAGTGCCTAGAACCACGGCCACTCTAGCCCCCTCCCAAGCAGTAATCCCCCTGAGGGTACACCCCCACCTGGTACCCCAAGTGGCCCCCTCCCAACCCAGGCACCGCTCAATGGACGCTGCTGCTCCTGCGGGGGAGTCAATACCCTGTGGACGGAGCCATCGGTCAGAAGGACCCCGACTAATTAAAAGCTGGTGAGGTTTAAATAATTCATCTCCTTAACTCCCATTGATCGCCCAGTTTAGTGGCCACAGACTTGAAACAATATTAAACAGTCTCCTCCAGCTCCACGGGGGGTAGGTAAGCTGACATATGCCCACCCCTCTGAGGACACCACCCACCAGGGATGCAGCTGGGGGCAGGGGTACCTTGGCTTGAACCCAAGGCCCAGAACCCAGCCTCCTCCTAAATATTGTTTTGAGAGTCCCTTTCCAATGGTTTGGTTTCACTCTCCCCTCACTCCACCCCCTTTCTCTGCTCTCCCCAGCTTTGGAGAGCACCCTGATAAAGTGCCGAAAGAGCCACAGAACCCCTCTGTGTACCAGGGGACTGGGGCATGCGGGCAGGGGGACATGTGGAGGGACTGACCAATGCCGCTGTGGGGCCGGCCTATGTGTTGCAGGCTGAGGCCCTTGTTCATGTCTAGAAGTCCATTCTTGGGCCAGCAGCCCATGGCGAAGCTGTAAGCCTGGAAGACAGGAGGCAAGAATGGTTAACAGAGGCCCTGACCCCTAAACCAACCCCATCACTCACCTTCCCCCCCAACCAAATCTTCCCCCCAAGGGCTTACCCTCATCACATCATTTTATGAAAGTCCCTTCACTGGGTCCCCTTCCCATCAGAAAACCCCTTCCTCCTCCAGAGCTTTCTCCTGGGTATCTCCCCATCAGAGGCCCCTGGCCCTCCCTAGATGCCACCCCACCCAGAGAGCTCCCGTTTACTGAGAGCCTCCTTGTGAGGATCCCTCTTCTCACCAGGTATCCATCCCCTTTACCCTTAGATTCCCTCCTCTCCAGAGTCCACAGCACTCTGCTGGACCCCCCCTCCCCACAGTGTCACTGGTCACAGAGACTGGTGTCAGAAAGGACTTGCAGACCAATGTATTCAAACGTCACAGACAGGAAAACCAGAGTGAGAGGGGGCCAACCACCTGCCCATGGTCGTTTCTTCTGAACCAGAGACAGGCGAGCTGTAGAAGGCTGAGTGCCATGGAAGGGCTCATGTGAGAGGGGTAAGGTCACCTGGTTGATTCAAGCAGCTGTGAGGGGAACACATGAAGGGTGTGTGTGTGTGTGTGTGTGTGTGTTAGGGGAAGCAGATCTCTGCTGAAGGTCAAGTGCTCACTTATGCATATTCAAAGCGGCTACCCATCGATCTGTACTTAATTGTTTTCCTGGGGTTGGGGAAGGAAGTGCTGGGGGCATCGATCTGCTCAGACCCCCAGCACTTCACTGCCCCCTCCATCCCCTACTCGTGTCACCTGGCTGCAGCCCACCTCCAGGGGAGGTTGGGGGGTAGGGTACATGGCAGAACAGGGATAGCACCCTCCCTTACAGTCCCTTACAGGCGTTATGACTTGATGTCACAGGTGAGGAAACTGAGATCCAGAAACAAGAAACACACAAGGGTTGGAACACCATTAAGTGGCCCAGCGGGAATTCAATTCCTGCTCAGCCCGTTTGCAAAGTCCTGGGCTTCTCTTCCTACCAGTGGGCTCACACAGCTAGCTGACACTTCAAACACTACCCATCCCCTCACCTTAGAAGTCCCCAGATATCATGCTGCTCTTCTCCCAATGGCAGGAAGCATGTGGGACAGCGGTCAACAGGAGTGAAGGTTGGGTGAGTCCACAGAAGTTAGGTGGCAAGCCTGCTGGCAACACTAAAGTGACTGCAGCCATGGTGGCACAGGCACTGAAGTGCCCCCGCCCATCATGGGGCCCAGGAGGTCCCCATCTCACTGCAGACTCTTTCACGAGGGAGAGCGCTCAGCACAGGACCAGAAACAAAAGACGGGAGTCTGTGCCAGGGCCAAGGAGCTGGGCAGGGAGCTAGCACCCTTCATTCCCAGCTTCAGGAACCCAGCCTCAGCCCCACAGGTGCTGAAAGGTGAGGAGCCAGTGTACCTCACCCTCAGCACCCTCCAATGCTGTTTTCCTTGACCACAGAGGTACTAGCCACAACCCAACTTCCCAGCCAACCCCCTCAACCCCTCCCCAGATCCCGGCCCCAGGTCCCAGCTGCAACTACCAATTGGGAGCTGAGTGTGGGACTCAAGGACAGGGGAGAGGTCACTGGCCAAGGCAGAGCTGGGGGAACACAGACAGGGAGGGAAAGCAGCCAGTGGGTGGTGCACAGCTGGAGAAGCTGCTAAGCATGGTCAGGGCCACGGCTGGAGTGCAGTGGGCCAGAGAGCAGCGGCGGGCCGGCTTTCAAGTACTTTAAAATCACTTACAAAGGCCGGATTAAACGATCAGAAATTCCATTTAATAGGACAAATAAAGAAATAACAATCTACTCTATCAGCCTGGAGAAGGCGAGCAGGATGGGGTTTTTTTCCCCTCTAAAAAGGAAAAAGGGAAGGAAGGGGAAAAAAGAAGGATAATGTGTGTTTACTCAAGCAAAGAAAAAAATATTTAAGTGATGTCGGGGAGAAGATTGCAGTAACTAGTGAAGAATAACATCGTCTACTTTGCTGTCAAATCACACCCGAATTTCAGTAATAGATTCTCGGCTGACACTCAATTCAATTCGAAGGTGATCCTGCTTTATCCCAGCCCATCAAATATTAAACACTTGCATTAGCAGGTGCTGCCGCTTCCCGGCTTAAAGCAGCAGGCGGCAGGGCTGCTGAGGCCCCCTGCTCTGCTCTCGGCTCGGGGACAGGGCAGCTCAGCGTTATCTGCACGTCATCCCGAGTCTTATCGCAGCTAAGCGGGAAGACCACTTCAGATAACATTAGACGCTTGCCCCAACGCGTGTCAGCATGATTAGATTATTATTATAATAATGACTCCCCAAGAACTTCCCCAGACTGGGACGTGTGAATGGGGGCAGGGGGGTGGAGGACAGCAGGGCCCAGGAGGACCAGGCCGGACAGAGGAGAGCCAGGACCTGAGGTGAAAAAGCAGGGGCACCAAGCAAGGCGGCAGCCCTGGTCCCGCCTGACGAATGCCTTTCAGGAAGGGCAGTCTAGCTTGTCAGAGCCAAGGCGAGATGAATTGGCGTCTTCACTGTGGCCACGGGTGTCGGGCCACACAGTTTCATATTCCTAGATAAGGCGTGATAACCAATTGCGGCCATGACATGGCCCCATCCAGCACTTCCTGGGGGGCGGGGGGGGGGCGCGTGGGTAGGGGGAGGGGCAACACAGGCACATGGGTCTGCCAAGCTCCTAATAAGAGGGATTTAATTTTTACAAATGCTGCTTCCAGCGGGACCTTCACATACCAGCCAAAGTCCAAAATGATATTAAAAATGGTTAATTAAAACTGCTCTCCTTCAGCCTGGGCTCTTTCCCTACTAACCCTGCTGAGAACCCAGGAATGTCTCCTCCAGGTACGGCCACACATGAGTACCAGTCTCACGGAGCCCTCCAGGCACAGTACAGCAGACCAGCACCTCAAGCTCCCCCTGCCACCTTGAGTGCCCCCCAGGCACAGCCAGCGGACAGAGAGCCACCCAGAGAATAGAGTCCTACAGCAACCTGTGCTCCTACTAACGTGTGGTCTGGATCCTTTCACCTGCTGCCCTCTGTACCTGCACCCACATGCCCACCCCCCCAGCACTCATCTCTAAAGCTCCTGCTCTCCCCCCAGATAAATACACCATCAGGCATGCATACCCACACAGTGTGCCCCTCCTCCCATTCTCCACTCCCTCCCAACATCCTCCCTAAGGCATTACATCCATCCAGGATTCTTAGCAGAGCCTTCCTGGGAGTACGGCTCAAGGCGAGATGATGTGGGCTCTCTCTCAGCTTCTGGCCAAGTCAAGTCTGGGACCCAGGGAACCATCAGAGCATGAGGAGTCAGGGAGGCTGTCCCCTGTAGGCTACCATGGGGACAGTGGAGACAGATGGGCCCATGCTGGACTGGAGGTGGTTAGGAAAGCTTCCTGGAGGGCACCAGGTAGAAAACATGGCAAGGGCAAAGGAGAAGGGCAGGAGCAAGCTTGGGGAGTGCACAGGCAGGAGCTCGGGCATTGCTGGGGCAGCCAACACGGACAGGAGTCAAATCTTGAAGTGCTGCCTCCCAGCTCTGTGCAAACTGGCATTGATTGAGGTGCCCCTTTCCCCCACTTGCTTCCTATCCCCACTCTCCTTCTCTCCCTCCTGCCAACCTATGGGGTGTCAGGGTAAGGGACTCAGAAGCTTTCTGACTTTGATCAGTGTGGGGCAGGGATGCTTTAAGGCCTCTCGCCAAGACCCGTGCCTGAGCCTCTTTTCCATGCTGGTTCCAAAATCTCCGAGTGCCACTGTGCCAGCTGCACTTCTCCCAGCCATCGGGGCCCACCTGACAGGTTCCTGACCAGAAGGCCGGCAGGTGGAAGGATGTCTCGGCGGGGGGGGGGGGCTCAAACCCTACCCGGGCCAGTGGAATTGGGGTGAGAGATGCTGGTCTACCAAACTGCGCCATCCCAGCCCTATGCCAGGCAGGCACGCACACTTCCCTTCCCCTGAGCTGCTGCAATTTCCATGCGTAGGGAAGCAGGTGCCGAGCTGCTCCCGGCTGGCTCTCCCCTCTCGTGGCTCTGCCCGCCTTGGCTGCTGCCCCATTAGCTTAGTGGCCAGCCATCTGCGACGGGCCTGCCACGCAGCCCTGCTGTAGGCGCGGCGGGTGGCCCCCTGTGTAACAGGGAGCTTTGCCATTAGCGCCTTTAATATTCTGACACCTCAGCACAGCCTGCTATTACATGCAAACGCTGATCGCCCTGTGAAATTACATTGCTGGGCCCGCGAAATGGAATCGTGTATAATCAGCCTCCTCCATGCACTGTCAGTCCCATCACAAACACGGCGCCCGGCGGCTTACGGGGGCTTAGCAGCTGCGACAAGTGTATTGGGTTTAATAGATGAAGTAGCCCTCATCGGCGGCACCATCAGATTCTTCAAAGAGGAAAGAAGAGGCATTGACAGCTGCTGGGGTATCTCTGCCCACCTACTCACTACCTGGCCAAGCACTGAGCGTGGCGTGCATACACAGTGGGCAGGGCAGTGGCTGGAGCTAGAGCCCCCCTCAGACTGCAGAGAGAAGCACAGACTGTCCTGCGACTTCCAGAAACCCAGAGCTCCCAGGCCAAAAGCAGCACATCCGACCTACCCAGCCTCTCCACAAGTTGGGGAGGAACAGATCTTTACCCAGAGCCCTGGGGACTGGCACCCTCTGGGCCATTTCCCAAGCTGACCAAATCAAACCACTGCTATTCCCATAAACACCTAACAGACAGAGCAGTAGATGGGGCGCTCTGGAGGACAGGGGAGAGCATCTAACTGACATACCCATCACCTAACCTCCCTATCTAACTGGCGAACTCTTCCGTAGCTGATGAACCAAGTACCTCGGCCACAAGTCAACACGAGGAGGGCCCGCCCAGGAGCCTGGTCCTACAGAAGGGCAGTGCCTGCGGGCTCAGGAGTCAGACAAATCATGAACTGGTTCCCAGTGCTGCCAGTCATCGGCACTGTAACTTTGGAGGAGTTATTAAGCCTCTCTGAACCTCAATTTCCTGGAATAGTAGTTCCAAAATGGAATGGTAGTTCTTTTCTCCAAGTATACCTGAGGTCACTCATGACTGCCTGTCCCACTGCTACCTCCAAATATGTTTGGTGCCGTCACCTAAAACACACTTTGCCTTTGAGAACGCTGTTCCCTCTCTGTTTTCTGGGTTCAGTCCAACACACCACTTGTGGCAGAGCCTATTTCCCTGTGATGGCTGGAATACTATCTCCCACCTCACGTGCTCTTCTTACAATGTGACTCATATATCCACCATAAAGAAGGGGAGTCTACGTCACCTCCCTTTTAAATAGGGTGGGATTTTTTTGTTGTTGTTTCAACCAACATAGTAATGTAAGAAATGTTATGTAATTTCAAGAAATACTATATAATTTTAGAAAAGCTAAGGCCCCTTCCTCCTGATTTGCTGGCCCCCTGGCCCTGGAGCCCTGAGCAGCCCTGAAATAGACTGCTTCGAGGCAGCCACGCTGTGAGGAAGGGCAAACAAGCCCACACAGAGGGACCGCACAGGGAAGCCTGAGACTAGGTGACAAGAGAAGCCCGCCAGCTCCAGCCGCTCCAGCCACGCGCTGCAGCCACTGACTCCGAACATGTGAGAGGACCCGAGCCCTTACTGAGTTCCTGATTGACAGAGACCATCAATAATTATTGTTTTAAGTCACTAAGTGTTGGGGTGATGGGTCATGCAGCAATACTAACCGGAAAACCAATGGAAACCCCACAGAGGTGACGTGAGGATTACCTGAGTTATTGCATGTAAAGTGCTTAAAACAAGGCTCTTTGAAAGTTATGTAAGTATTAGATTATAATTTTTAAAGTCACCCGTTCACTCCACATTGCCATCCAGAGATGCTGCCTTTTCTGTCAACGACCAAACTTCTGAAGGTTTTCTCCGCTCACCTCCACTTACCTCCCCCATCACTGCTCAACCCGTGCAGACTGGTTTCCAGCCTTAACACGACCCTTAGCTCCTGCTATAGTCAAGTCTTCACCATGCTGCCCACATTTGTGGGCAGTGTCAGGTTCTTGCAGCCTGCTTCATCTTTAAAACCCTTCTCCTTTGGTTTTCTCAAAGTCCTACTCTGAGTTTTCTTATGTCTCTGTGGTTTTCCTGTCAATCTCCTATACAGTCTCTTCTGCATCTGGTCATCCTATGTGTGCGCTCATCTGCTCTCTCTTCCTGTTTTTGTCTACACTCTACTACTCTTCCTGGGTGAGTTCTTCAACTTCCTTGTCTTCGATTTCTCCAACTTCTTCTTCTTTTTTTTTTAAATCCTCAACTGAGGATAGTTTATTGATTTTAGAGACAGAGGAAGGGAGAGAGGGAGAGAGAGAAAGAGAGAAACATCGATGTGAGAGAAACATCGATCTGCTGCCTCCCGTACATGCCCAAACCAGGGATCGAACCCACAACGACCTAGGCTCATGCCCTGAATGGGGGTTTAACCCACAACCTTTTGGCATATAGGGCAATGTTCTAAGCAGCTAACCCCCGCAGCCTCTCCGACTTTAAATCACTATTTCTTGCCTCTACTTGTCTGTCGAACATACATATTCTGTTGCCTACCTGGCATTTCCAACTGGATTTTACTTGGATACTTCATTCTCAATATATTTAAAAACCTATTTCAAACATCTTCTCTCCAAATAGCCCCTTCTCCTGGGTCTCCAAATTGCAGTGAAAGCCGTTACCACCTACCTGGTCTACCGGAACAGTGGGGTCAATGTTGCTCCCTTCTTCTCCCTCACCACCCACTAAGTCCTGGGACTGCTGTTTCACGTCCCTGAGACCTAAGAAACGCTTCAGCCTACCTAGAACGGCCGTCTGATTTCTCCCACTTTTTGTCCTAATAAGCACATATTCCTATACCAATACTCAACTCAAAGTACCTTCCTTTACGAAGTCTTTCCTGTCTCGTCCCTTCTATAAAGCCACCATACTCTAAACAGCACCTGCAACATTAGATTTGCTTACAAATCTGTTACCCCGAGATGGCGGGAGATTCTTTGGGCAGGGGTTGTAACTGCTGTGTCCCTGAATGGTCTCCACTAAGGGAAGGGAAAAAGAGACACCTTTTTGGTTGTAATTCTGCCACGCAGGAAGGCCTGGTTTCCGGAGTTGCTGCTGCTGGCAGTCCTACCCAGTCTCCTTCCGGAACCACTGTTGTCCTCACCCAGCAGAGCAGCTACTCCCTGACAGCTGTCCTTACAACCAGGGGCTCGGCTGCCTACTGTCAGCAAAGGAGACTGTTCCTGACCCCTTTTCCTTTTCTGAGCCCTTTGGCCTTATGGGTAGCCCCCACTCCTCAGGCCACCAAAGGCCTGGCCAGCACAGTGACAGCAACAAAAAGATGGACACTTGCATCAGGTAACACAAACCTATCCTCTCTGCACCCAGCTGGCAGTTCTGTGTGCTCACAGTGTTCCCTGACTACCAACATACTTCAGGGGCCCCAGAGCTGCGGCTGCCTCTGTCCATCAACAGAACCTGAGCGGGATAATTACCATCTCTGTGTACTTAACCTTCCCGCTCACTGCCTACAGCAGGACAGCTGCCTCTCGAGTGCTGGCCCACCACCTCAGCGAAGGCCAGGGCTGCACCACAGGTCCAGGGCCTGCATTTGGAATTGCCGCCGGCTCAGTTTGATCCCATGAGGGTCCTGAGTCTATTTTCAGGTAGAGGAATGTCCCTCATGTGCCCAGAGCTTCATTACCAAGTCAGAGGGGACCTGGGGACACTGAGGGTTCTGGGCTGGGAACCAGATACGGCGCTCCTCAGCCATGCTGCCTCAGCCCCTATGGAAGAGGCTGGCCCATCTGGGGACCTGGGGCACTGTCACAGAGTCAAAGGGAGCAGGTCAGTCTGAGCCAACTGCCCAGGGTGACAGTTCCATTGTGAGTTTTCTTTGTTTTCATTACAATTTCCTCTCTCATTGCTTCTTTTTAGCCAGCCCTTTCCTCCCTGGGGTGCCGGGGATTGAATGAAACACCACCCCTGGCTCCAATAAGTGTATTTCAATTACATCTGTCACTGCATAACGATATAATGATATATCATGTGATATTAAATCCATGGTAATCATATCAGGGATTTTTTTTAATCGTGCACTAATTGCATTATTACATCTCTATAATTAACAACAGGAGGTATGGAAATTCAGTTAAGGCAGAAGGCTCAATGTACTCCCCCCCACCCCACCCCTGCCCTAGCTCCCCAAAATTAGGCCCAATTAGGAGATGGGACTGCAGGGCACTAGCAAGATAAGCCAAAGCCCCTTCCTCCCTGTGCCTCAGCCATGGGCAGAGCTTTCAGCATCCAGGGCTGGTACAAACAGGCCAGACTGAGGCCAGTGTCTGCTCAAGACAGAGCCTTGGGCAGAGCCACTCAAAGGGGCCCAATGACAAGGCTCAGCTCGGCCTCCCAGACCTCCTGCCATTGTAGCACCAAATCTTCTCCACAGGGAGGGGGTGTGTCCTTTTCTTCAAACCAGCAAGGCCCTCAAAGGTGCTTATAAGGCACAAGGCAAGTTCCTGCCTCATGGCCTCCAGGACAAGAATTCCTCCTGCTACTGCTACATATACTTCCACCTTCTGACCTAGCCCTTTGTGGTGACAGCTCTCAACACCACCAGGTCCAGAAGCTGTGATGTCTCTGTCTCTTGGTCCTATCATCCCTGAACAGCACAAAACCAATTCTTCCTGGGGCTATTCCTCCCCAATCCTCCCTCTGAAGTCCGGTCCTTCGTACTATGTGACAACTGGGTTTTTGATAATCATCAGGGTCGTTCCCCTACCTCTCCAAAATGGTCCAAGTTCTTATGTCCTCCCACCCAGGCCTATATGGAGAGGGGATGAGCTCAGGACTATAGCTTGAACTATGTCAAATGACCCTGTCTCTCCCACCCCCTTCCTGATGCTGAGCTGTTGGGCTAATCCCCTGAGGGGTGTCAGAACCAGCCTGCAAAGCAAAATTCTGTGTTTCAAGTCCAAAGCTTTGAACTTGGCATGTAACTACCTCAGTGAGGGGCAGGCATTTTGCTAAGTTTGACTCTCAGAAGTTGGACAGGCCTGAAGATAAAAGAAAAAAAATCATGTCCTTTTTCCTAATAAAAAGGAGACACTAATAGCAGTCAGCACTTAGGCAGAGCACTTTAAGTTTCTAAAGTGCCTTCCAAATTAAAATATAAGCCTTTATTGAGATGTGACACCACCACAACCACCCGCCCCCTCAAACATGAAGGCTTGTATGTGCTTGTGCACAACACACGCACCTTCACTCTCTTTCTCCCTGGGAAAATAAAAAGGGTGCTTGAAACCTTCACCCCAGACCCCCTGCCCTCTTCATTGGCCTGTTCATGTAACGCACACTTATGGAGCAACTACCATGTGTCTGGCTCCATGTCAGGTGCCGCAGACACACAGATCAAGTAAATTAAGCCACTGCCTTCAAGGGGCTTCCGAGCTAGGAGAGACATGTAAACATGTATGTAAACTCACACACAGCAAGGGTCTGGGGCCCTGCGAGAGGGAAAACCCTAACCAGGCTTGGAGGAAAATCACCGAGAAGGACTAAGATGGCCTTCAGTGGGACATCCAAGGTGGGCTGCCTGGAGAAAGTGGACACAAAGATCAGGAGCTCAATTCAGTGGTTTGAGCTGAGGCAAGAAAGTCCCTAGGATGTGTGCAGGTGGTGCATGAAACTGAGGAAGTAGGTAAGATCACCGAGGAAGAGAATAAAAGCCCTCAGGGTCAGATGAGGCCCCTCTCTTCTCTGATGTTTGGAGGGGAAAAAAGGAAGGCTGAGAGATGGAAAGCTGAACACTAACTACTACAGCCTCCAGAGCTAAGGCCCAAAGAGCCTGCTCTCCAGGCACACCCAACATCCTGTCCCCTGTACCTCCCCGTGTTACCTCTACCTTCATCTGCCCAGGGGCAACGTGATTAAAAAGTATAGACTTTGGATCACACTGACTCATTCACAACAAATGTTTACTGAGAACCTGTTATATGCCAGGCTCCATGCATTCACTGAAGGCCTGCCAGACCCTAGCAGCGCACATGAATCACTTGTAGACCGTGTCCTCAAAGAACCCACCACCCTTTGAGAAGAAACACGTGGACACCAGTAAGTGCCCAGTCACCACAACGGAGAGTGGTCATCTCAGTTAGAGAGAACTGAGAGGGATATACGAGAGGAAAGCGCTCAGGCTAGAGGCACCTGGAGCCCGGAATGGGGTGGGCTGCCCCCTCTTCTCACCACACAAGCGGTAGTCAGCTGGCAGACACAGGACTCTCCACACAGACTGCAGATTGGGCTGGGGGCAGGAGTGTGAGGAGGACCCTGAGCCAAAGCAGCGACAGGACTGGAGACTAAAAGCAGTGAACCTGAGCCAGGATCTTCTGGTCACAAAGATGAAGGTTGTAAGGCTGTGACCAAAGCCACAGAGGAGAGCAGAGGGAGAGGCTCATTATATTGGCCCAGGATGACGGCAGGGGCACCTTTAGAACTAGCAATAGGACTTGAATAGGAAATGGCAACTCCAGCCCCCAGGCCTGTTTCCTCATTGGAAAGTGAGGGACTTAACTGCTTGATTTCGCATGATCCTTCTTGATTTGAAATTCACCACATCTGAGGCTCTTCAATCTCTCACAAGAGTCAGGCTTATTTCTGTCCTCATACCTTTGCTTATGCTATTTCCCAACCTTGACCACTAGCCTTCCTCTAACCCTCTCCAAATCCTGTCTGCCAGGACATAACCTTCAGGAAGCCTTTCCTGATTTCTCTTCCTCCCTCTTCCATGTCCCATCCTGACCTCCACAGTTCATCCCACACTCCTCCCAACAGCACTTGGCTTAATTACATATTGCATCTAGTCTAGCACTCTTACGTGATTGGTCTATGGACTGCCTTATCATCACTCTATGACCCCTGACATCCATGCCAGGGGTTGGAGGGAAGCTCTCTTCTCACTGGCCCTAGAAGCAGGCTGAAGTCTAGGTCCCTGCTCCCTCTGCCCATAGCTCTTTGAGAACTCGACAGGCCTCCACTTGAAAAGGGTGCTGAAAGCAATGATGTCTCCAAGTGCGATGGGAGATATTTGTGTCTGCTTTACCCTTGGCTTTTTGCTCCGGTTCAGGTAGGAGCGGGGTGGGCTGGCTGGCAGATCTGAGAGCGCGGCACGCCCCAGCGGGCAGGGCGCACAGCGCGGAGGAAGGCGCAAGTCAGTCTGGAGTGCTCCCCATTTATCAAGCTCACGCAGGCCGCCAGCCGAGCGAGTCTTTCTATCATTACACCTCTCAAAATCCGATTCATACCACTAATCCTGCCTTCATTCTCCCAGATTAATAACATCTCTTTCAACCTTCACAGTGTGATAAATAGACAAAGAGAGAACAAAAGGAGAGACAGAAGAGAGAGAAAGAGCTGGAGCAAGTCCCCATAATAGAGAGAGCCGAGAAAGAGGAGAGGGAAAAAAGGAGAGAGAGCGAGAGCAGGCAGCGGCCAGAGACTACAGCTACCTTAGAGAGCCACTGAGGAGAGCAGGCGCTGCGCCCCGCTATGCGCTCTGCTCTGTCCCCAAGAGAAAGAAAGGCTCATTAACAGCTCCTTCCTGCCTGCACTTTTGTTCAAATTCCTTTCTTCCCTTCCAATCCTGCTTTAGGTCAAATTCCAGTGAAAATGAGTCTTCTGGCTTCCCGGTCTCCCCCCAGCCTCCCTGCCAGGCCCTGGCAGCAGAGCTGGAGCTAGGCACAAGGCAGGGCTGGGCATGGGTTTAGCAAGGGTGGAGCACGCTGGCCTAAAGTTTTGCCAGATCCATTTCCTTAGCCTGAACCTCTGTTCCCTTCCCTGCTCTTGAGGTAGAATGCGAGAAGGAACAGAAATACGGGGAGCTTGGGGTCCACTCCCTAAGGCTCTGTCCTGTACATCTTTCCAACCTAAGGCTCCAGCTGGTCCAAATCCAAGGCCCATATCCCCCAGCAGACCAGGTAGGTGGTGAAAGTAGGTACCCTTCAGGCTTGCTAAAACGGAGAGGTGGCCCATGCCTTTAAACTATGAGGAAGTGTGCTAGAGAAAATGAACCATACTGGCTTCAGCTTTAGTCCTAGCACAACTGACCTGTGACACTTCCTGTTCTCCCTTCCCAGACGCTGGCCCACACTTGCCTCCATAGCACACTCTGCATCCTCCTCACAGACGCAGTTCGAGGGCCCTCCTGCTGCAGGAGGCCCACCTGAGCTGTTCCAGGAGAATTTAGGCACACCCTCTTCTGGGATCTGGAAGGCAACACCATTTATAATTACCCTGCAGAGACCGTCTCCCTCACTCCACTGGAAGTATGTCTTCTGAATTCTCTATTCCCAACTCTACGCTGCCCACGGCACTTCCATTTTTTCTTGACTTTGCCTAAATTAGACTTAGTGGAAGACGAAAGCCAAACATGGTTCAACCTTCCCTCTGGACTGCAAAGTATTCCTAGGCAGCTGGCAAGCCTAGCTCAGAGGCAGAGGCAAAAGCACTATGCACATGGAAGCTGAGTCGGTCCTGTGCATCCACTCTCCTCACCATCCATCAGAGCAGGTGAGGGGGGAGAGGGGGCTGCATCAAGCGTCCCACCTACTACTCTATCCCTCAGCATACCCACAGAGGGGAGCAGGGGTGGGGTGGGGTAATGGCATCTGTGTAGAAGACAGACCTACCTTGCCCAATCCAGCCCAGTAAGAGGAGCTTTCCAAGAAGGTCGAGGCTTTCAGGACAAAGTCTGAAGGCTTCAAGGAAAAGACCTGAAGCAGACTCTCAGTAGAAAGCTGGTGCCCTGGTGGTCGATTTAGAGGCAGGTCCCATATTGGGAATATCTTGCAGATACTTGCCAGGTTCTTTCCTCCAAAAAGCCTTCTTCTACCCCCTGCCACACAACAGTCCTCTTTTTTTATCAAAATGGCTGCTGCATACTCCCACTATTCACTCGGGGGATTCTATCACTTCCAGCCCCAACTCTCAGGTTAGCCTAATTACATCTCTACTTAGGGAAATAATTCAAAAGTTCAGAGAAAGGGAGGCTTCACAGGGCCAAATAAAAGAGCAAAGTGAGTAGAAGGTAGTC
The DNA here is from genome assembly GCF_019186645.2 of Phyllostomus hastatus. Lineage (NCBI taxonomy): Eukaryota > Metazoa > Chordata > Mammalia > Chiroptera > Phyllostomidae > Phyllostomus > Phyllostomus hastatus. The sequence goes on from NW_025334013.1 coordinate 29,884,443, forward strand.
CTTGGGATATTCCTTTCACAAAAGATGCAGAAGTTCCATTACCCTTCCCTCAGCCCCACAGCAGAAGGGCTTGCCACACGTTTACTTGCTCCACTAGGCCTCCAGGACCAGACACCTGCAAACAGGGAGGGTAGAAGAATGATGGTGACTGACGTTTGCCCATGGGACCACGTGGCCTAGGGGGCTGAAGAGGGAAGGCAAGAAGGAGATATAGGTACACGGTCTCGGTGAAGGACAGTGGTCTTCTCTACAACCAACCTAACCTACTGGTACCCTGGCCTCCAGGGCAGGCTAGGTCCAGCTGGCCACAAGGGCCAACACTGCCTCTGAGTCCAAGGCCACAGTAGAGTCCCAAAGGCATGGATCCCAGGCCCTTTCTTCGCTAACAGCCTGAACTGCTGGCAGATCAGACAGTCTTAGACAGTCAGTCCTACAGTCCTCTATACACAGGCAGCCAGCAGGTCCAGACACCCCTAAGCTTAACCTAACTAGCTTCCACACTCTAAACTCCCAGTCAACTTCCCAGACAGCTTCCTCAGGGCCTCAGAAAGGTGCTCCAGTCCTTGCATCCCTGCCCGACAGGAGAGTAATCCCAGGCTCTGAGAAAAGAGGTCATGGTGGAGCCTCTATTTTGTGCCTCTACAGCCAATCCTTACCTAATGCACTCATCAGTGTGTCCTCCCAAGGTGAGTCTCCACCAGGCCATCCAACTCTGATGGATGTATTCTATCTCCTCAGCGGGGCTAGGCCCCTTCAGTTGAGCAAGACAACCTGTACTCCAGTAAGGGAGCTGTACGGGGATCAGACAGAAGGAAGTTGGCCAGACACAACAGGGTCTCTTGGCAGATCAAGAAGCCAGAGCCAGGTGATGCTTTCCCCCCCAAACAGACTTTGAAAGCTCATTCCCTAGGTACCTGGTTCTAGAGCCCACTCCTCCAGGCAGCCAGTGGCATATAGCAGGGAAGAAGTTGGGTCCTAATGTGTAAAAAGCTCCAGCAAAGCAAAATCATTTACTCTTCGGTGCAACTGCTCAGCAGAGCTAATAAATCTTGCATGAGCAGGGCCGATTCTAATTTCCTAATATGAAAAGGCATTTGGATTGAGAGAGAGGGGGAGATAAAAGTGATTGAATCTCCAATAGTCCAGGTTACTGACAAGAAACATCCTGCTCAGCCCTGAGAGAAGGATGGCAGCGCCCACCCGCCCACACACACCCATCCGTTCTGCCCCCCTCTTGGTGCGATACATCTCAGTCTTTTCTATTGACAGGACGTGGCTTTAAACACAGTTACACAAGTTATCATTTCTGCCTTCTGATCAATCTGAATTTTCAGGACAATTACCCTCTTAATCAATGATTGCTATCAGCAGCCCTGCGCCTGGACGGATTTCTCAGCAAGGTAATCATGCCGCCAGGCTGGACGGTGCGTGCATAGGCAATGAAGCTCCGGGTGGGGTCTCCTCCTCCCTCCCCAGTTCCCCATATCCCAGAGCTGCTGCCAGTGCCGAGGACAAGGACGGCAAAGTGTGAAGGCCACTTCAAGGAGTGATGGGAGTAGAAGGGAGGGGAGGGGGCCCAGCCACCCAGTCAGCCTTCCAGACCACCTGATTACAGAACAAACCTATTAAAACCCTAGATTTACTGCCCACGACTCTGATGCATCTCCACATGTCCTCCTACCATCATTCCTACCTCCTAATTAGCCTAATAAAGCCCAATTCTAATTATGGGCTCAAACTATTAGGTTAAGCACAAAGAAAAAAGAAATATTGGTTTTACTGATCTCTCAGCCCTTTCTATTGGGTCTAGAAATTCCTTTACTTCTGCAGACCTGGTTCACACAGGCTACTGACCGGAATGGCAGGGGTAGCATCTCTCCTCCCCCCGATGCCCAGACATGTGGAGCTGACACAAAGCCAGCCTGCAGAAGCCTCTTAGCTGAAGGTCACCCAGCCCAACACACCCTCCAGGGTTATCCCATAGGTTCAGGCCCCTCCGGCAAAGAGGGAAGGAGAGGGGAAGGTAGAGCTGGTCTCTGTCTCAGTGTGGAGTTAGAGGCTATATCTGTCATCATGGGGGCAACTCAGGAAAATTTCTGAGATCAGCTGTTGCAGGTTAAGGGCTTACACCAGAGAGGTCAACAGTGGAATGAAAAGGGCATGGTCCAGAATACTGACAAATGAACTTACGCTTCACATGGGTGGTGGATGTGTGTATGCACGTACACCCAGTGCACAGTGAGTTATGGGATTAAAACAGCTCCCCACAACTTGCTATTATACCCTGAGGGGTAAAAGAATTAGAAAGCATGCATGTATTCATTCACTGACATTTACTGAGTGCCAACCATGGGCTAAGTGGCAGGGTTGCAACAGTGAACAATATAGAAGTGACCCCTACTCTCAGGGTCAGGTCAGGAGCTCACATTGCTAGGAAAGACAGGCAAGTGTAAGAATAAAAAAGCAAAAGCAATAAAGTGAACCTGTGCATGTATGGTCATAACAGCATTCATCATAATAGCCAAAAAATGGAAATCCAAATGTCCATCAATTGATGAGTGGATAAATAAAATATGGTACACCCATAGAATAGAATATTATTCAGCAATAAAAAGAAATAAAATACTGATCCACAGTATAGCACAGATGAATCTCAAAAATTATGCTAAGTAAAAGAAGTCAACCACAAAAGGCTACATACAAGAAATTCCCAGAATTGCAAGAATAGGCAAATCTATAGAGACAGAAATTAGGTTAGCGGTTGCTCAGGGCTAGCATATTTGGGGGAAATGGAAAGTGACTGCTAATGAGGTTTCTTTCAGAGGGGGCAAAACTGTTGCAAACTTAGATGGTGTGATGGCTGTACAACCCTATGAATATACTAAGAAATACTGAATTCTTTTAGAGAGAAGGGAAAGGAGAAGGAGAGAGAAACATTGATGTGATATGTGATATAGAAACATCAATTGGTTGCCTTCTTGTATGCATCCCAACCAGGAATCACACCCGCAACCTGGGTATGGGCCCTGACTGGGAATCGAACCCAGGACATTTCGGTCTATGGGACGACACTGCAACCAAATGAGCCACACTGGCCAGGGCTGAATTGTACACTTTAAATAGGTGAATTGTGTGGTATGTGAATTATATGTCAATGAGACTTTTTTTAAAAAAAAATTCTCACTGGAGAACCTGGTCATTGATTTTAAAGAGGGGGAAGGGAAGGAGAGAAACATTGATGTGAGAGAGAAACACTGATTGGTTGCTTCTAGCATGTCCCCTGACCGGGACCAAACCCGCAACCCAGACATGTGTCCTGACTGAGAATCAAACCTGCAACCTTTAGGTCCATAGGATGACCCTCCAACCAACTGAGCCACACTGGCCAGGGCTCTCAACAAAACATTTTATGTACACTACAATAGGAAAAGTGCCAACAGCAGGCTCACCAACAGTGAAAAAAGCCAGGGAAAGCCCTAGCACAGTGCTTAGGAACTTAGGCATCTGAAAAGGGAGGAAATTCTCAATAGGAAGTTGGAAGCCTTTAGAGAGGACAAAAAGGAGTTAGGATAAGTAGGAGTTCAGTAGGCAGGAAGGCAGCAAAGGACAATATAGGCAAATGGAACATATGTGAGTAAGGTATGGAAGTGGACCATATAAGCTACCTTGGTATAGCTAGGAAGGTACTTTGGGGGTCTCAAGGATGGGCTAGAGAGCTGTGCTTCATTCAGTAGATATCAAGATTTTTCAAGTAGGGAAGTTAGATGATCAGTACAGGACAGCTTGGGGTTTGAGGGTTCGGGCACGGGAAACAACATGTCACAGTTGAAAGGGCATGGGTTTTGAAGTTAGATACCCAGGGTTTAAATCTTTTAATCCTTCTCCCAATAAACTTGAATGACCAGTGAGGGCTGGACTTTTGTCTAGTCTATTTGCTCACCACTTTATCTCCAGTGCTTGGCATAGCGCCTCACCCCGTAGGTGCTCGACGGCCATTTACTGCATGAGAATGAATGACTGTGTTGAATTTGGTCCCATATGACAAACATTTATTCAACACCTACTGTGAGGCTGGAGCTCTGGTTACATAGTTTGAGCTCTTTAAGGATAGGACTCTTGTTGTCGGATCTCCGATCTTGGCCTCAGTGCCATACACAGGTTGTGTTTGGCACAGGACAAGTCTCAAATCACATTAATCCCCTTCTTTCTCCCGTTCTAGGAGGTTTCCTTAAGATCCAGTGAATTCTTGAATAGGCTTGGCCTGAACACAACACTGGCTGGCAAGAAAAGGGAAGCTGAAGCTATAGGGGTGGAAGACTTTCAGGAGCAGGGGGTGGTGCCCACAGTATTTGTCCCAAAGCAAGCCATGGAGCTCTAGGGGGCCAGTAGGCCACCTGAGTCATTAAAGCTGGTAAAGAAATGAGTGGCAATGAGACCATTCCTACAGACCATTCTCAGAATCCTCTGCAGACTGCCCACACCCAAGGCAGCAGACCTGTGTGCCAGGGAGGAGGCCAGCACGGATGAAGGGAAAACAAGCTGCAGGACTTGCAGCTGGACGAGGAGGGGTGGATCTGGGCCTTATTTCCCAAGCACCATCCTGACCCTGGAGATCCACCATTTCCGCTTCTCCCCTCTGTTCAAGAGAGAGCCCTTCAGCTTACGGCTGACCACAGTATGAAGGGGGCTCCTCCAATTCCTGTAGGGCTTCCCCTCCCCTCCCTTTCCTTCCTGCAGAGCTTCCCTCAAGCCATAAAAATAAAATAAAACACAAACACCCACAGTCCAGGAGGAGGGCGTCAGACAGATAATGGGCATTTTATATCTTTTTATGACACTCCCCATAGGCAGCTCAGCAATCACAGCGCAATAAAGGCAGGCATGCAGCTTGCATAGTTAAACAACTGCTGGGTAATTAGGCACAGCAAACACACCACTGGGGAGGCCTCATGGCTGCCCTGGGATCTGCCTACAGCCTGCCCTCCTGCTTGCAGCCAACTAGGTGCCAAGCTCAGGCCTACCACCATAAGACCTGCTCGTGGTGCTGAGGACAGACTACTAGCTACTGACATATGCACCCTTGGGCTCATGCCTGTGCACACTCACAAGCACACCTGCTCACACCCACACACAAGGACATCCTAAGCAGCTAGCCTGGATCTCATAGCCCCAGGAGAGCCTCTCCTCTTTTCGAAGTAGGGCAGCCTACGGTCTCTCAAGGGCCCTGCCTTAAGGCTCTTGACGAAGCCACAGGGCTGGCTGGCTGGCTGGCTCCAGCAGGAGCTGGCTCATCTGGGTAGCTCTGAACTTACTGAGTTGCACAGGCAGGGGACATGAGCACACAGACATGCCTACACAGACTTGGTCTCCTGCAAATTTCAACTGGGTATGGAGCTCTGTACAGGTGGAAAACAGACCTGATTCACCTAAGACTAAATGCTCTGACAAACAGGGCTTCTATGAGTGACTGGTGGCTAGATGTCAATTTAGATGTCCTGGCCCAGGCAGAGTGCAGGTCACTTGCTACCTGAGGCTTAGGTCCAGGCTGGTCTAAGCCCAGCCAACAGAGAGAAGTCCTCACCAGCACTGAAGGAACTGCACTGCGAATCCATACAATGCCCATTCCTTCTCTAGTGACCCAGCTAGTCAAATCTGGAAACTTTAGGGAACTGACGGCTAATTAATGGGACAGAATAGACAAAACCCCTGCCATAATTCCACTTGAAGACTGAGGTGCCACCTCGAGGTCCCATCTCTAGGAGCCACACAAATCAGCCCTGAGGAGTCAACCAGAGAAAATTAAGGGACACAACCCTAAACCACTGTTCCCCCAAGAGAGCTGACAGCACATTAGCTGAGCTCACAGACACTGAGCTGGTGGTCCATGTGAATGTGAACACATGTCCAGCTGCCTTTCCCATCTGCCAAGAAAACCAACAAAGGGGATCAAAGGCCAGAGGAAGGGCTTGGGCTACAACCTGCCTTAAGAAGCTCCACTCCACTCCCAAAAGGAGCAGGGAGGCAACAAGTTTCTTCTCACCCCATATTCTCATGGAGAAGACCAAAGCTGAATGGCACTCAGCTCTAGTCCAGGGCACCCCAAACTGCCTCAGGCACCAGTTGTCCAAATGCCTCCCTAACACCAGAGTCCCCGGCTCTCCTGACCTGAAGCCAGGCAATGCCCTGCCTTACCTAGACCCTCAACTTGCCCCAGTGGAACAGCAGAGTAATCCCAAGGCTAAAGAGCAAAGTAGGTCAGGGTAAAAGAGGGACTTCTCTCACCTTCCTTGCATCTATCTTGTTGTTTTTTTTTTTTTTGCAATAAAAGGAAACCTAAGGTACCATGAAGGATCCAAGAATGGCAAAGGTAGAAGAGATCACTTTATCCAGCTCCCTTATTTGTTAGATGAGGAAACAGGCCTCAGAAAGGGCAAGTGACCTAACACTAAAGTGCATGTCTTGATCTTCTAGCTTCAAGTTCAGCCCAGTGTTCTTTTTATTGTACCACATTGTCCTCTAGAGACAAGGGCCTCCTCATCTGCCCACTGCCAGGTTGCTCTAGTTAAGCCACAGATCCCTTACCTACACCCTCACCCATAATCCCATGTGTGGGCACGTGCACACACCTAAGTATACACAAACATCCTGGCACGGAGAGATACACTTTTTAGACACGTATAGACATGCATGTACACACACAGATAGGTCTCCACACAACAGGTGTCACTCTCAAGAGACCCGGGAGGCCACTTTCTATCCCTCCTGAATCACTGACTTTCACTAATCATACAACTAGTAATGACTGGTATGTGTTTGTTGAGGCCTCCAGCTTAAACCAAGCCAGACCAGAGGAACTGCCTTCAGGTGGTATCTGCAATGGAACAAGAGACAAGAAGGGAGCTATGAAAAGAGAGAAACTGGATTTACAACCTGGTCATGTGACTTTGAGCAAGCTTTTTAATCTCTCCAAGTGTCTATTTCAGCACCCATAAAATAGGGACAACAGCCCCTTCCTTGCTGCGTAGCTACAAGGATTAAACAGTAAGTTGTGTAAAGCATCTAACCCAGAAACTGGCACCAGCGGGACTCAACACGCTCATGCTGTTATTAACACCCACAGACCTGCTCAAACCTGCCTTTCCAGAGTGGTCTGCAGGGCAATGAGGGAGACAGGAGGCAGGCTTGTGCCTCCTGCCTTCAAGGAAGTCGCCTTGTCCTTTTCTCTCCTGTTATGTAACTCTTCCCAGTTTCCAGGGACTAGACTAGCAGCAGTAGCAGTAGCAGCAGCAGCAACAATAATAGCAAACAGGAAAAAAAAAAACAAAGTAAAACAAAAAATCTGGGAGAAGGTGTTTAAGGGTTCCCTTAGCTCTCTCAGACTTAATACTGAGCACTGATGAGTCCACTTCTCTCCTGCTGCCTCGCCCACCTCATGTCTCCGCTAAAGCACTCTCAGCCCTTCCACAGCATCTATGCCTCCACAACCCTGCCTGGCTCTGTGGATTCAGAGATGAAGCAATCTAGTTCAATGAAGCCTTTCATTGAACAGCTCGTGATCCTGCACAGGGACACATCAGACTACACACTACAACCAAGAGGCACGGACCCTGGGCTACTGTGGGCCCTAGCACCTGGCCCGAGGGTTAGAGTATAGGCTCTCTGGACAGGATGACTGGGTTTAAATCTAGGCCCCAAACAGACTGAGGAGAGCTCCTCTCCCTCCCCTGCTCCAGAGTGAGCTCAGAATTCAGTTCCTCAAGGACACGAGAGAACAACAGAGAAGGCTCACGGTGGAACCAGGACGAAGAGGCTGCATCACTTGACAGGGCCAGACTCAAGCAGCAGCCAGCAAGAGGCACACAGACCTCAAGGCAAGCCTTGCTGTTTAGGCTGGACATTAAGGGCACTGCAAACAACTCCAGGGTAGAGGTCAATTTGTAGCAGCTGCAGGGAACCTCAGGAAGGTAGAAAGAACCCCAGCTGCCTTCAGCTGACTCCCTCCCCTGCCCCTTCCCATCGTGGCCACACTTACCTGGGATGTAGAACAAGGCAGGCCGGCTCAGCTTCCCGGCTGAGGCTGTGCCAGGCTGCCCACCTACACACCAAGCACCAGAACTTGAAGAATTTTACAGATATCACCTGATTCCTTGCACTGTAATCTGCCCCATTTTGACACAAGGATACTGAGGTTTTCTAGCACAGCAGTCTCAGACTGCCCCCCGCCAATGATGCTGTAAGGCACGGTGGCCTCTTTCCCTCCCGGCTACCCAGGGCCCATCAGCTCTTTCTTCCCTCACATGGACATAAACATAGCAGTTTTCTGGAGCTACTGCCCCATTCTTGGAAGGCAGCTTAGGCTGGCTGCACTCTAGACATTGGGCAATGGTTCCTTACTGTGCTTGCTTGCTCTGCTTTTCCTCTGGTAAGCAGCATATGCACAGGTGGCTCGCATCAGTCGCCTAAAAAACCTAAAAGCTACTGTCTGCAGTTCCCCAATCCAGCAAGCTGTTTCACCCCTCCAGGTCTTGCTCACTGATTCCCCCGCCTGGAATGCCCTTTCCACCCTGTCTCCTGAAAACTTACTCTCTTTAAAGGCTTAACTCAAGTGTTTTCTTAACAAAAGCTTTGTTGACTTTCTCTTCCGCATCCCAGGTGAAAATGACTCCTTTGCACTGGAGGCAACAGAGCAAGTGTGTTCAGAGCATGGTCTCGACTGTTCACTGCCTAAATGCACGCGCCTGCTCCCTCACTCACATTTGAACCTTGTGGAAGGTTGAATCTCATGGAAGCTGAAGCTGTTGAACCCTGTGAAAGGTATTTAATTAATGTCTTGTACCTCAGTTTCCTCATCTGTAATATAGCTAACAACTGTATTTAAAGAGTTGTTTGAGTTAATTTATATAAAGCATTTAGAGCGGCTCCAGTTTATTATTATTGTCTCTACAAATGGCAAAACCAAGGTTCTGAGAAGGCAAGTAACTTGTCCAAAGTCATAACACAGGTAGGTGACAGAGCCAGCAATTGCCCAAAGGTGAGTGTGACTATACTCCATTGGACAGAAAGGATGCTGAGGGCAGCTGGAATCGAGGACAATGAGATGATCAACTCTGTTCCTCAGTGTGAGCTTAGGGTCAGACAGTTCAAAGACGGGATTAGGCTCCTCCTCCCTGGTGTTCCCTTGAATTCTGCTGAGTAGCCTCTCTTCCCTAGCTCCTGTCCACAAAGGCTTGTATGTCTACCTTGAGCTCCCATCTCCTTCACCCCTGTAGCCTAGAGGAGAGGGCTAGGCTACAGGGGTGAAGAAGACAGCGCAAAGACAAGGGAGGAGCAGAGGTATAATGCTATCATTTCAGGCCCAGGACAACTCTAGGGGTGGGTATTGTTTTTACTGTTTTATGGAGGAAAATAATGAGGCTGAAAGAAGTGAAGCAACTTCTCTAAAACCCCACAGCTATTAAGTCCAGAATAAAGATTCTGAATCAAGCCTCTGGACTCTAGAGACTAAGTTCTGTGTGTCAGATATTAGTCATCTTTCACAGGTTCAGAGAGGTTAGGGAACCGGTGTCGATCATGTAACTAGTTGGTAGCGATATTAGAAGTTCTCTTGCACCAATGCTTTCCAGCCTGTGAGCCACATCCCCAGGAGCCCATGTACACACCAAGCATCACCTGAAAGCTATAAGAAGGGTTAAGTCTTCTCTTGATATGCTAAATATAGTCATACTATTTGCTCAGGCTTATAGACAAATAGTATTGTAGTTAATAAAACATAAATCCATTTAAAAGCCAATCAAATTCACTGTAGCTTTTTTCATTATGTACTTTCTTTATCACCATACACCTAAAATACAAGTTCTACCAAGTACTCAAGGCAGAGGGGAATGTCTGTGAAGTTTTCAGACATTACTAAGAGATCCACAGACTGCCTGCCTACCTCCCTAAGAGCACTCCAAAACCACACTTAGGTATCTTTCTCAAGGTACTTTCTTGATCCTTAATTACAAAGTCATAACAAGAGAAGTGTCTTCCATGTCAAGTAACCGTCCAAAAGTCATTAGTAGCAACAGAAGGTACAATCCCCTGCAGGACTTGAGTTCCATGAACATTAAGAACCAATGCGATCTCCAAATAAAGAGGACTCAAGTCCTGAGCTATGGAAGGAAGGAGTTGGGGAAGTGAGTTCCTGTCTTTCCTATCCAGGCCTCCGACTCCATGTCTGCTCACTGGCCTAAGACTCGTGGTCTGGGGAAAAGAACACACCTACCTGGGTGCAAATCCTAGCTTTACCTCTTCCTGGCTATGTGCCCTTAGGCAAGTTACTTAACTTCTCTAAGTCTATTTGTCTGGGAAATCTGGCAGCGGAATGGGCATCTGGACTCTAGAGCTTATTAGTCAAGCCCTACATTCAGTGTGGGTCCAATTAATGCTTGCTGATCCCTCGTGTGTACCAGGCCCAGTGCTGAGCACTGGGAATACAGAGATGGGTGGTATGTAGACCTCGAGTGGCTCAGTCTCATAGGAAACATAAACATGTAAACATATAATCACAAGAGCATGTGGAACACTCATTACAAAGTACTAAAGTCATGCAAAGGAGGAGATTAACTACGTCCACAAGAGGTGAGGGAACGTCAATGAAGGCTTCAAAGAAGAGGGTTTTGAAGGATGAACAGGAGTTTTTCCAACACACTAAAAGTAAAAAGGCAATGTGCACAAAGGGAACAGAATATGCAAAGGGAAGTGAAACAATCATGTATATCTGAAGAGCAGCAAGAAGTCTGAAGTGGCTGGAATGTTAGAGGGAAAGGAGATATGAGGATGGGGGTGCTACAGTGATGATGGGGGAGCTAGCCCATCCAGAGCCTTGGGTATCTCACTCAACAGAAAGAATGGGCCACAGCCATCCACACCTACCTTCTTGGCTATGGTGTTCCTCCTGTCAAAATAAGCGCTCTACGATTGCACCCTTTCCCAGGCCTTTGATTTAAGAGTTCCTCTCCTGGCCCTGACAGTAAGGCATTTCTGTCCCACAGATTATAACTCACTCTGGGCTATTATTCAGCTCCCCAGCCCTGGCCCTGCTGCAGTTAGTCCAAACATAATATCCTTCATGCATATATTATCTGTCTCCCTATTATCTGGAATCATTTCGGAATTAAATTTCAGTCCTGCAATATTGGCTTCAGGAGCGGCGCGCTTTATGGGCTAGTCAAAGGTTAGAATACCAATCAAAATAACAGTGCCGATGCAGCGAGACATTTTAATATTCCAAAACCCGGTAATTGTAAAAGGACATAATATTTTTTCCCTGATTACCCCAAAGGCAACACATGTTAACAAGGCGAGAGAAGGAGTGAAAGAAATTTCAGAGTTCAGACAGCTGTAAGACATATTTAAAGGAAAAGCCCAGGCAGGGCACTACACCATGGGGGCAGGAAGATGAGAAGAAAGGAGACATTCTCTATAGCTCCAACCTCCCCTGACTCCAAATGCAGCACTGTTCCCTCTGCTGCCTCTGGTCTGTGTCCCATGAGCTCACCCCCACGGGCACATTGCACAGGGTGGGATGAAAAGAGAAAGAACTCGGGTTGTAGAGTCTTGAGGCCTGGAGTCTAGCTTAAGTTCAACAATTCAGTAGCCTCCAGCCCCCAAGACCAGCTCCTCCCAGGGCTTCAGAATCAAATCCAACAGCAAGCTCCAGGCTGTTTCCCTACTCGCCCTCTCCTTATGATATGCCTGTGGTCTCATCTCTCCCTCATTTATATGTGATGCCTGTGTCTTGTCCTCTTTGTCCATTTCTTCCCAAAGACAGGTCCTTATCTGTCTAGCCTCAAAGAGGCCCTTATCTTCCTGGCCTCAGTACCACCTCCCACCAGGAGAGCAGCCTATAACTGCCTACCACTCCACAGACAACACTCTATCATCTTTGATGATAAAGAACTGGACCACAGCCCCAGTCTGGTTCCTACCACCAAGTGGTCCTCCTCCCTCCAAAATAAAACACAAACACCTTTCAGGGCTTCTAGATCTTCATGGCTCTCTTGGTTTTCATTTTTGTTTTATTCTTGTTTTTTTCCAGATTAGCTTCTGAATAGCCCCTGTCGAGGGGCTCTGCAGCCAGCACCACGCAGCTACCATTTTGTAGAGTCCCATCCTCTGTCAGGCTGCCTGTCACTCATGACGCTTGATCCCTGCAACACTAAAAAGTGACCTGACCAACAGAGTTTCAGATCCTTCCACTTCTGATGGCTTCCCAGCCAGCGTAGCTCACTCGCTGGAGCCTCCAATCCGCATCATCCCGACCTGCTGACCTGCCTATGGCCCCCAGCAAAGAACTTCATTAAGGCCAAGAATTTATTCCTCCATAAGCCCTTAATTTATTACTGCGCTGATTAGGACTCTGAATGCTCCAAGGTCAGGAAAAGTCATACTCAATCGTAGACACCAACCCTCCCTTCAGCAGTTTCTCCCGCTGTCCACTCCCAGGGGAGGGGGAGGCAGAAATGCTTCTTGGAGGGACCCAAGAAAGTCTCTTCCTCCTTACCCTGTCACAGCTGGCTCCAGCTGCTCCCCTTTTGAGCACCCAGAAATTGCAGCCGGGCATATAGCACAGATGGCAGAAGACAAATGGAGCAGCAGTCTTCACGCCCTGGTACAGGTGGGTCTGTTAAATTAGGTGACCCCACCCCTACAACCTCTGAGCACGACTGGCTGAGCCCCGTCTGCCAGGACTGAGTCAGAATTCTCCTAAGGGGGCATGCCTGCTTCTCCAAAAGCCTTTCTAAACAGTTTCAGGCATCAGAGGAATTCCAGACCATCTGTGAGTATTATGTACATGCACTTGCCTGGCTTAGTCTGAATGTGCATGAACTGTGTATGTATATGTGCAGGCATGCATTTGTACATACATTTATACCAATGTGTCTGTGCATATGCATTTAGTATGTATATGTTAATGTGTGCATGTATATGAGGGGGGCCCAAAATAAAATGAAATTTATTTACAAATAATTTATTTAAACTTCTTAAACTTCAGTCACCTTCAAAGCACTTTCCATTTCATGTAGTACACCTATCGGGACATTTTTCCATTGTTCAAAATAGTTTTTGAACTCATGGATTTTAATGTGTTTTAGTGCTTCTGCCATTTTTTGTTACACCTCTTCCACATTGGCAAAATGTTGCCCTTTGAGGACTTTTTTCTTCTGGGGAAACAAAAAAAGAAGTCGCTTGGGATAAGATCGGGTGAATAGGGAGGGTGGGCCATGGAGGTCATGCCGTTTTTGGTCAAAAACTGCTGAACACTCAGTGCAGTGTGGGCAGGTGCACTTATAAGTCACCCATCGTGAAATCGGCAAATGCGTTGAAAGAGTCTTCAAAAAAAAATTCCCTAAAGCTGAACACAGCTTCTCACAACAACACCAGCTGGTACACTGATACAGATGGATTCCAAGAACACGTACCCAGTGGGGAAGCCTGTACTGTAAGAGGCTTGCCCTCCAGAAGATAATTCCAGGTTTTTTGGGTCCCCCCTCATATATCCATCTTCTTTCACCTTATAGAGGTCTCATCTGACCTATCAATTTCTTAACCTCTTATTTACAATAATATTCTTCTCCACCCAAACTTAACTACCCACTCCCATGGGCACACTTTAGAAGCTGCCAACACCTATGACTGCTCTATCTCTGAAATCACTTACTCAGATATCCCACTGTCTAACCATAATCTCTCATCCTTCCATCTGGCATGCTCAACCACACCCGATATAACTGCTCCTCATCTTACTAGGACCCAGCTACTTTTTCCAATGGGCCTCTTGCTGTCTTCTGTTCCCTCGATATCCAGCTTACATCCCATGGTCCATCTTGGCAACCACTGTCTCAACAACATCTTCAACTCCTTTGTTCCTTTCATCACACTTCATGAGAAAATCTCCATGTTGGATGACTCTAAATGTCTGCCTCCTACATGCCCGCAGCCAGGCAGCTGAGTTCTGCTAAATAAAAGTCATGCAACTGAACAGAGCAGTTCCACTATGAATCAGTGTCATCAGCTGCACCCTCAGCACCGCCTAAAACCTTACTATATTTCTCAAGTCAGCTCACACTTCCACTTGCTACAACTACAGCAATCCTTTTCCACTCTCTGCAAACCTTCCCATCCCTCCCCTATTAGTTATCAGCAAATGACTCATCTCCTGCTTCATAGAGAAAAAGAAAAGCCATCAGAAGGAAACAACTTCAACTTGCCATCATCAAATCCACAGGCCTACCTGCATCTATGCACACACACCTTCTTCCCTTTCCTCTGTAATAGAAGAGCGGACCTTCCTCCTGTAGAGAGCCAGCTTCAAGAACTTACGCTTTCCTCCCATCTCCTTTCACCTCCTACATGCAGTACCCTTCAACAGCTTTCCCTACCCTAAGGATACAGACCAAAATCTAAAGTGCGATAAGCTCCTACCTGTCCTTCCGTTTTCATTTCATGCCACACTCCTCTCTTCCCCACAACCACTATGCTTCAGGCAGTCATTCATTCAACAAATAATAATTAGTGATGGGGATAGAACGGTAAACAAAAGAGACAAAACTTCTTTGCTCTCAGGGAACTTACGTTCTAGTTCCATGAAGATGCCAGGCCTCTCCTCACCTCAGGGCCTTGCCACGTGCGTAACCAATCCCTGCTCATCCTTTAGGTCTCAGCTCAGTACCCTTCCTCAGGGAACCAGTCCCTGGCCCTGCCAACTAGGTCTGGTCCCCTTATGAAACCATCCCAAGGCTCTAAACTTTTTGGTGTTACAATGTAATTAAAATTATTTAATGTCCATTTTTTCTGTTATATCTCCAGGGCATAAGCACAGAACTTGAAACACAGAAGGCACTCAAGAGTATGTTTATCAGTGAAGATGTGCATGTTTATTTACATGTCTTTACATTTTATGAATATGTTTGTATAAACACATTTGTCTGTATTATTTCCATATATTTCTGCAGGTGACCACGTGAATATGTGTATATACATGTGTGCATGCATGGATACTATAAACAATTTTTGGTATGGCTACTTGGGTGCATGCATTCACAAGACTACACACGTGCATGCTCATGTATGTGTATATGTGTGCACGTGTGTGTATTTTCTGGTCCCTCAGTGACAGCTCTGACCTCCTGGAGGGAGCTGGGGGCAGGGCCCCAAGTCCTCTCTAAGCTGACAGTTCAATAAAAATATAAGATCATTCAATGACACTCCAAATGTCAGCAAACATTGGCTTGCTCTACTCTGCTATAGGGGAAGGAGGTGGAGGCGGGAGAGGTGGAAACCTGGTCATTGAAAAGCTGCTCTTCCCTGATGCAACCCACACCGTTTCTGGACAAGAGAGGGCAGCTGGAAGACAACATTCTGCCCCTTCTCAGATCAGAGGTCTTAGGAAATGGGGAAGGTGAATTCAGTCCAAGTTGTTCACTTACTAGACAGATCTAGGTGACCAAACAGACCAGAACCCTCTCCATTTTTTTCGTAGGGCAAAACTCTCTAGGGGAGTCAAGAAGGAGAGGAGTAGGAAAGGAAGGAGGAACGAAGTAAGATCAAGGACTAGAGAGGACCATGTAGATAGCCAGAGTGTAGGTCACATATGTGGGAAAAAGGCAAAGATAAGGCTTTCACACAGTATTCCCAAAACTTTGGCAATGATCTCACTGGCTTTGCTTTTACTGTTACTCTTTTTAAGGGAGCAGGAATCTTTGTGCAGCCTGCACTAAGTCAGGCAGTATAATGGTCAGAAAGATCACTGTGCCCCTGGACCTCCAGGCCCTGCAGCTTCCCTAATTTAAATGGCTGCTGGCAAGGACTGAAGCAGAGCTGAAACATGATGTGGCCAGAGGACAGAATGGAAGGGTTAGACCTTTTGTTTTTCCTAGACCTGCTAAGTTTACCTCCCAAGAGGCAATCACAAGGCCAACTGGGAATAGAGTACTGAGTTTCTCGCCCCGCCCCGTGCCCATTCCCCTTCTACAGCTCAGCAGAGTCTGGCAGAGAACCTAGCTGAACAGGTTCAGGAGAGCACCACCTCCACCCACCAGCAGCTCCAAGGTAGCCCTCATTGGCAATGCTACCACATGGGTTGGCTGCTTTTCTGCCTTTCTGCCAAGGAACCTAGAGGCAGAGAGCTAACCATATACCAAAAAGTCTAGTGAACTTCACAGAGCAATTGTTCATGGTCAGTGCCTGCCTCGCCTGGCTGGGCCTTCACATTGCATTTGCCAAGGCCAGCAAACAGCCTCAGATGCGTTCTGACAGCTGGCAAAGCCATCTTTCAGGACCACAGGCCTAGCCATACCAGCACATGCAACCCTGTCAAGTCCCAAATGAGAGGGCCTCCACGGAACCAGCTCTCAAAGACTAGTCAGTCAGCCAGCAATCACTCACAGAGCACATGCTCTGTACCCTGCCCTGATCTGGCCACTGGGCACACAGAAAGGAACCAGACTCAGTCTCTGTTATCCAGGCAGACATGTCTGCAAGGAAGCACACACACATGGACTCAGTTTCAACACTCTAAGATCCAAAGTGTCAAGGAGCCTCAAGGCAAGAGACTAGCTGGCTAAGCTTCTCAGCAGAGGTGATAACTGCACTGAATCTTCAAGGAGAGGAATATGCCCAGTGAAGATGACTGGGGGGCACTTCTGAGAGAGGTAAGGTCACAGGCCAAGGGCTGAAGGTAGCACAGAGCCTGGCTGGCCTTCTCAGCCGAAGGTGGCAAGTACTAAGTAGCTGTCGTTCGGGCGCACGGAAGATAGGAGAGGTGGGTAGGGGTCCAAGTACAAACAAATCAGAGTGCAGAGGACCTGCATACCATACGAAAGTAAAGGGGTTCATAAATGTTGCCTCAAATAAGGGTTGCCCTGAGACCTATGGGACAAAGTCCAAGGTCATTCTCTCCCATGTTCCTTCAAAAGCTCACTTAGCTCCAGCCACCCCTCCCCCACACACACACCAACAGCACACTGCTCCCCCTGCCTAGAAAGCCTCTCCTCCTCAGATCTGTGCCTCACCTCCCTTGATTATGCTCAGTTCAAGACCCAAACCCATATGGTCCTAGACTAACCCTCCAATGAGCTCTCCCTGCACGCCCCAGGAGCCACTACTCTTACCCTCATGTGTTCTCCCATCCCTGAGCTTCTTGGGAGTCACTGCTGACAAGTGGCTGGGGTTCCTGAGGCTGCCCTGGGGCTTTTTGCTCTTGCATCAGAAGGATTTATGGTGATAAGCCTCCCTGGGGGACTGGGCCTCCTGGAGCAAGGATCCCACTAGAGCAGGGACTGGAGAGTCTACTCCTACTCCTTTCTTCTGCTTATCCAGCAAGCACATACTAGGAGAGGTCAGTTTTCTGAGTGATTCACTCTCTGCCAGGCCCCACTTTCCTAGGTACGGGGCATCCCTCCCAGCCCACAGCCTCAGCCCATTCCCCAGGTGCTTGGTGCTACATTAGTGCTCGTCTCCTCCCTCACGCTCAAAGAAAACTGGGCTGTAGTTTCCATGGCCCTTCATATGAGCAAGGTTCTGCTGTGGCTAGGCAGCATTGAAGCCAGCCTGAACCACCTCTACCTCCCCACCAGAGGAAGACACCAGGACCAGTCAGGAGGGTCAGGGCCACACTCCTGAACATATCAAAGGAGGACACTTCTCCAGAGGCTCGGCTAGCACCACATCTCTCCTAGAGGCAATGTAGCTCAGCTCAGTTTCAGCTCTGGGCAAGAACCTGGAAAATCCCCTTAACTGGAACTTCTCTGCACATCTGAGTGACACCAAGTAGCGACGTATCATACTCTACTCAACAGCCTGGTCCCCAACCAGTTCCCCAGTCCCAGATATGGCCACAGTCTGCCAGTGCACATTAGCTAGGGAAGAGGAGAGAGGGATGTTGAGAAAAGAGAAGAACAAAGAGAAAGGGAGGGATGAGAACAACAAAAAGAAAACAACAGAAATGAGAAAAGCAGCAAGGGCTGGGGGGAGATTTGAGACCCAGGAGACCCAGGCGAAGCACCCAAGTGGGGCTCAGACACAGTACCTTTTTCAGATTGATCCACTGCTTGAAGTAATCTGCCACTGGCAAGCCCAGGTACTGGCACTGGCCTGGGAGCCTACAGGAAAGGGAAGAGAGAACAAGTTGGGCACACCCATGTCCCAGGTGAGGAGTGTTAAGCTACAGGGTCCAACATAGAGTCTATAGACTAACAGACCTCAAAAGGCCAACCCATTAGCCACGGGCCCCACCCCACCGGAGAAACGCACCCCCACCTCCAGCACCCTGGACACTGTGCTCCAGGCCCAGCCCTCAGACCCAAATGTGAAAACCTGAAGACTATTCAAAATCAGCAGCTACTACTTTCTGATGGTCTACAATATGCTAAGTATCTTACTTATACTTTCACATCATTCTTCAGAATGGTACTGTGAGGTAGGTACCATGGCCTACGTTTTACAGATGAAAAAATGAGGTTCAGGGGGGTAACTAAGATCCCACAGCTAAAAAAAATGGACTGAACCCAGGTCTGTCTCCCTCTACATCCTAGGTTCTCTCCAGGGCACTAGCTTGTTATTTTGTTAGAGCAGAGAGGCAGAAATATGAGACAAGAGGAGAGAGAGAAAGAGCACGTGATTGAGAGATAGCTGGGCAGGGACTTCCATTCACATTTCAGTCTCTAGCAACAGGCTTTCTGCAGACAGAGAGGAGACCATGCAGAAGGATGAGAAGAGGTCAGAGTTTAAGCCAAGAACCTGTTCTTATTTTTTCTTTAAATTAAAATGTATAAACTATCTCCCTTCTAGCTGATGATGCCATTTTACCCACACAAATCCATTCACCCAAACATTTACTGATGTTTAAAAATTAAGAGTCAGGCACTTAGGACTCAGAAAGGAAGACAACTCCTGCCCATAAGGGGCTCACAGTTTGTTCAGCGGAATGGACAATAAAAGGAGACAAAAGAGCCTTAAGTTGGAGCACGGGGAACATGGAAGGATGGAGGAAGAACTGAAAAATATCAGCTAAAGAAGATCATAGAGTTTTCTTGCTGAGAGAAGAGCTTAGCCACAGGCAATAGAGAGCCTTCGGAGAGTTGTGGTTTACAATGATTGTGCCAAGGCAAAAAAACAACAACAAAAAAAACCATTACACTAAGAAAAGCTGGATAGTAGCCAGGAGACTACACAATAGTCACAGAGATGGTGAGCAAGCAAGAGATAGTGGAGATGTGAAGGAGGACCAAAGGGGATTTGGGGCCCAGTGAGAGAAAGCAGTAGAACCCAGTTCAAAGATTCATGCCTTGGCTAGCTCCATGTTTCTCACTAAGACTAAAGGAGGAGAAAGGGCAGAGAGAGCGTATCTGACACCCAGAGTGGACCAACATTTAGTCAATTGTATAATTATTTTTAAGTTTTCTACATACAATGTATCCTCTTTCTGCCCAAACCAGGGTGGACTGCTCCCACTGCCTCCCCACAGCACACCTCTGGAAGGAGGCAAGAGTTTGGGAATGCAGTTGTAAGTAGACGCCTGACACATGGTGAACACTCACTATCCATTGAGCGTGAGGCACCTAGGAGCCATCCAGCAGTGGGATGACATCTAAGAGGCAGCTGGATATCTAGTTTTAAAGAAAGGTCTGAAGATACAAAGTGCTGAATCATTAATGTAATATATGTAAAATTAGAGTCATGAGACTAGATTAAGATCAGCTGGGAAGAGTATGAAATGAGGAGCAGAGGGCCCGTGTCTCGTGTGTTTTACGAGCTAAAACAACCAGGCCACCCTACCAGACCAGTACCGCACACAAGGAGCTCACTGCTTCACGGAGCAGGCAGCTCTAATGTTGGACTCCGTCGACCCTTCAATACTTGGACCGTCCGTCCTTCCTTAATACTAAACTATGAGTATTACTGTCACCTTGTAACTTCCACCCTGAGGTCTGTCTTCAGAAACTATAGAGAATGAGACTTCTATCTCTTCCTTGCAGAACGGTCCCCAAGATCTGAGAGCCCAGGAAGCTTCCCCCAGAGTACTGTTCTCCAGGTCACGCAGCCTCAGCCCCTTCAAGAATTAATTCCATAGGAGACTGCTCTGTCTGTGGAGGAGCCCATTCTCTGTCTCACTGCTTCACTTACAAACTCACTTTCACTTTAAACTAAAAAAAGAAAAACTCCACGGGAGATAATGTACCATGAGTCAGGACTCACCCATCCCACCCCATTCCTACAGGGCAGGACTCCTGGATCTTTTTCAGGGCGTTGGTCACCCAAAGTCGCACATGCTCTTTTGACCCCACTTCACACCACCTGCGGGCAACCTCAACTACAGGAAAGCAAGCTTCCCCTCTCTGGGCTCATATGCAGGGCGGGGAAAAAGTAGTTTATAGTTGTTTGTATGGAAAAGAATACAATAATTAATAAATAATCAAACAAGAATCAACTATTTCACGTGCTCACAGCTATAAACCTACTTTTTCCCCACCCTGTAAGTAACTGATTTTTCAGCTGAAAATGCAGGTCATTAGGGTCAAATGCCATCGAGCAGTCAAGGACGATGAGAACCTGAGAAAAACTCAATGGATTTGGAGTCAGGGGGCTGGTGAGAGCAGAAGGGAGCCTGCAAGTGTTCAAGAATAAGAGGTGAGAAAGTGGAGCCTGCACAGGTGCACTCCTTGTTTAGGGAGCTTGGCAATGGGAATCCAGTTGGGATGACTGACTCCACCCCAGAAAGTTTCAGTCTTTCCCTCAGTTATTTGACAGACACTGATAAGAAGTTGATTCCCAAGTGTCAAGCAGGAGAGCATGGATCTACTTTTGTAAGACCTGTGATATCTTACCCGAAGGGAAGTTCTTCTCAAACGCCCAGGTGGCACAGTGACATTAACCAAAACCAGTCACTTTTCTGGAAGGGAAATTCTGGCTGCGGCCAAGATGATGAAGTGATATCTAGGCAGGGTGCGTCCATGTGGGAACCAAGGGCAAAGAAGACAAGAAAACCAGGCAAGGTTTGGAAGGAGAGGTAGCCTTAGGAAATAGAATGTGGTTGCTTAAGGAGCATAACTGTAATGTTTGGGTAATTTTCTTATTTCCTTCAATTTTTCTTTCATGTTCCCTATCCTTACTATTTGCTAAAATGCTTGCTGAGCTCAGCTATTTTGGGAAAATCACATTAAGGACTGTGAGTGAAGGGGGCCACTAGAAGTAGCAGAATGTACTGGGTCAGCCAAAAAGTTTGTTCGTTTTTTTTCCATAAGGTGTCTCTAATAGCGCTTATTTATCTTTAACTTCATTCGAAACAATTTTGTTAGATTGTCTGCTGACAGCTGTCACATCAGCGTGCATTTAAAAAAACTTATCAAAATCGGTGAATTTTTGTGTAGCCATTTTAATATAGCAGATGGAAGAAAATAAGCAACATTTGTGGCATATTATATGCTTTATTATTTCAAGAACAGTAAAAACACAAATGAAACGCAGCAAAAGATTTGTTGCAGTATATTGAGAAGGTGCTGTGACTGATCAAATATGTCAAAAGTGGTTTGTGAAGTTTCATGCTAGAGATTTCTCACTGGACGATGCTCCAGTCAGGTAAATCAGTTGAAGTTGATGGTGATCAAATCGAGACATTCATTGAGAACAATAAACATTATACCACATGGGAGAGAGCTGACATACTCAAAATATTCAAATCAATAAAAGTTATTGATGAAAATGAAAAATGTGTCTTTTATTTTATAGGAAAAAACAAAGGAACTTTTTGACCAACCCAGTACAAAGGAACAGTCAGGGGGACTGGCCAGCAAAAGGCAGAGGTCCTGGGGGCACCTATCATATTCTCCTTTAGCCAGTCCCGGCATCCCGACTCTTCAGCTGACATAGGCCAAGAATCTCACTGGCTGTGGCCTGCCCCGGGGGAGGAGGAAGCTCCCTCTTTAGTGAGATTTCAAATGTGAGTAAGGGTCTAGCTCAGCAGAATCCTGCCTGCTTCTGTTGGAGGTTGAACTATACCAGAGGGGCCACACTGAGGACAGACCCAGGGGTGTCCAAGCTTTTGGTGTCTCTGGGCCACAGTAGAAGAAGAAGAGTTGTCTTGGACCACACATTAAATACACAAACACTAATGAAAACTGATGAGCAAAAAAAAAAAAGGTTTTAAGTAAATTTACAATTTTGTGTTGGGCTGCATTCATAGCCATCCTGGGCCACTAGCAGCCCACAGGTTGGACACCCTGGCAGACAGATTTTCAGGTTGGATGCTTAGCCTCAGGTATGGCTCGGCAGCAATCCTGAGGGCTGTCTGTACCCTGCAGTTGACTAAAGCAGAAGAGAACGGGACATTCATTCTCATTCACTCCGGACTCCAGTCTCCTGCAGGTGCACATGCAGGCTGCACACAAGCATCGGGTGGTTGAGTCCTCTAGCCTGTGGTTGGTCCTAGCCCTACGACTTCAAGACGCACTCACTACAGATGCAGCAGGGCCCAGGCCCATTTTCACATAAGTTACAAAGCCAAATGCCCCAACCTGAACTTTCAGGTTGCTCATAGGAAGACAGCTACACATTTCTATGACAGAACCTACCCCAGTTTAGAGAGCACCTGGAGAGTAGCCTGTGAAGAAGGTGGGTTTGAGTAGTCATTATCCCCTATGTAGAAGAGGACACTGAGGCTCAGAGAAGAAAAAGGACTCACTGGAACAACCAGCCAAGGGCAGAACTAGAAACAGAATCTAAGTCTCCTGACTGCACAAGACACCAGTGAGACAGATGCAGTCAGAGCTCTTCACAGTCCCTAGGAAGACAAGGTCTAGGGCCACATAAAGTAGGAAACACGGTGGTCACTGCTGAGGTCACACATGGGTCCAAGGTTCTTCGGAACCTACAGCTAAGGTCAGTGGGTACCTGTGGGCACATGGTTCCACCAATTTCTAAAGGAAAAGGGTAAAAGTCCCCCTGTCACAAAGGG
Source organism: Phyllostomus hastatus (assembly GCF_019186645.2). Lineage (NCBI taxonomy): Eukaryota > Metazoa > Chordata > Mammalia > Chiroptera > Phyllostomidae > Phyllostomus > Phyllostomus hastatus. Next base: position 29,907,436 of record NW_025334013.1, read on the forward strand.
TCTGAATGCTGTGCGTTCCTACCAGATACTGATCCCAAGAAAAGAGCCACTGGCAGTGGGCCCTGGACTAGCCTGTGGGCATGAACGTGCAGGCAGGTTTATGGTGCCCAGGTCTCCATGCAGCTGGAATTGCTGGGTACAAAACTCCTCAACTGCCCAAACATCATCTGGCCATACTTATTACTGTTGCCCAATGAAATTTTATGCACAGAGTCCACAGGTGTGATTTCCCCTTCTTTATGAGGGTCGGAATGACATCACTGATGGCCAATAGAAAAGAGCCAATTATGTCCAGGCCATAAAAAGGAATGGGATTTTTTCAACCAAATCAAAACTTCCCTCAGTTTCATGAATGCAAGGGGCCCCCTTTAAGGAAGGGCCCCCCAGTCCTGCCTGTGGACTCTACTAAACTGAGGGATATGATTACTTTCCAAATACTGTGTGGGGTTTAGGGCCAGAACTCTGCCTTTGGCATTTAACATGTGGCTTGCTCTTAGCACACTGGCCCCTTAGAGCCATCAAACCAGAACATAGAACCCTACCCTTAGACACCAGACAGGCTCCTCACCACTCCATCCACAGGGAAGTTAGAAGAGATGGGCTATTCCTTATGTCCCCTTATTGTCCTTTTAAGTAACAACAAAAAAAGCAGAGAGCTCTCCCTGCTCCGAAAAAAAAACACAAAAAACCAGTATGGAAGGAATAGAGTTACGAGAAACTGTCCCCCAACACATGTACAGCACAAAGCAAAAGGAGCCCGCCTTCCCCACCCACCCCTCATCCAGCCCCACCACCTGCAACCCAGCACTCGAGCTGGGTCCAGACAGCCCTGATGGCAAACAGGTGTGACTAGCTGGGCGCCGGCCAAGGCAGGGGACTAGCTCATTAAGGGAACACCACCCGCGCTAATGGGTACAGACAGGATGAAGCCATTGTGAGCAGGAGCTCGGCTTTGAAGATTAGGTCAAGCAGAGATGGGGGGCTCTGCTACAACTGCTAGAGTCAAGGAGGTCAGTAGCATCCATGGAGGTCTGACAGACTGACAGACACCAACAGCTAGGACTAGCAGGAGAGCAGGGACCAGTGCTAGAAAAGGTCGTGGGCACTATTCCTTCTGTGCTTTTCTCTCTTTCAGTCGTAGGGGCAACCCGAATCAAGGAGATGCATGTCATTCTCACTTTTAGCAGACTCCACCTTTTAAAGAGGAGGAGGTCAGCCGGATCTGGAGCCATATTTGGCCCCTTTCCGCCTCTCTGAAAAGGCCATGGGACCCAGACCTTGGAGGGATATAGGCTGTCAGTTCTAGTGTTCAAAAGCTCTAGGACATGCACATACTGCTCACCTGCCAGGGCAAACTATTTTGTCTCATTTGACATGCAGAAAAAAGGAAGTGTTCAGAATCAAAGGAGAAGAGTAGGGAGAAAGGCTCTGTTTTCTTCAAGGTCACAGCCAGACCATCGAGGCACAGAAGGCCTAGCATGGGGAAGGAACTGGCCAATAGATCCAGCCAACCAGCCAGATGCAAATCCCTGCCAAGGGGACACACGTGAGGGGTGGCTGGGGCTTGTTTCCATGCAAGGTCTCTCCACTTGCTGAACACAAACATTCCCACACAATGCTGCTGCTGGCTGTCCTGCATCTCAAAACCGCCACACTTCCTAGGTTCTCCGTAAGTCCTGAAACTGAGCCTCAGGAAAGGTTCCATTCCCACTGGCTCCCAGTTTGGGAGTCCTACCTGGTCAGAGCCTCCACAGCTAGCAGGATGTGAATCTGCATCCGGCCCAAGCAGGCTACCTCAGCCCAGGCCACACTGGGCTCGGGATCCAGCTCTTTGTCCCTCCTGTTTCTGTTTCCCACCCAGAGGAGATAAACAGACATGGGTGATAAACGGCCCGCCTTTCACGATCACTTTTCCTCAAGTTGAGGAGAGTAGCTAGTGATGGATGGGCTGGAATTTGGTTATCAGGAAGGGCTGTCAGCCAGAGGTGCCTATCTCCTCCCCCACTACGCAGGGCATCATTACACTGTGGCATCGAGGTAAAATATGAGCAAGGGGAGGGAAGGAAGAAAGAGGGAAGGCTGGGCTTCCACACGAAGCAAATTGAGCAACAATGAGAGCAGGCACGAGGCTGGGACGTTAGTTATCTGCCCGTGACACCTTTTATCTCTGCACAAATTGGTCCTTCCTCCCCCACTGCAGCCTCTTATACAAACAGAGGCAGGCACGATGTGTCACCACTGCAATAGTGTAGCAATTTAACCCGAATTAGTGAGGGGGTCAAGCCAGGAAATAGGGGTTTCTCATTTCAACAGGTTCCTTAGTCTCTGCTCTGAACCAGCACATTGTGGGGAGGAAGGTAGAAAGAAAGCAGATTCATAATTGAATTCACTCACTTGGCTGCTGCTGATGTATAAAAAATTAATGCTTGAGCCTCCTACTTATCAAAGCCAGTTGGTTTCCATCTCACCTGCAAGATGGCACCATGGCCAAAGACGTGGCCTGGGCCACCATTGGTAGGCCGAGCACCCCGTGCTTTTAGCCAAGGCAGGATCAGCAAGAACAGGAAGGGAGAGAAAGGGACGGCCCAAAGACAGCAGCCTCATGCCAGCAACCCTTCTAGAGGCCTACAGGACAAGAGTGCAGGGTCGGAGATAACAAGGAAAGGAGGTTATAGGAAGTGATCACATTAAAGACAACCCTGGGCAGTTCAAGAATACACTTGAGTCTACAGGCAGAAAGGCATTCTGGTTCCACCCTCCACTAGATGTCCAGGGTGATTTTTTACTAGTAACCCCTCTCTGCCCCTGGATACACACATACACATGCACGTGCGCGCGCACCCCATGCTGCTGTGCTGAAACTGAGAAAGCCAATGGCAGCACTGATGGCACTGACAAGGCTGAAAGAGCAGGGAGTAGAGGAGCCTGTTCTATTCCCCAGCAACTTCCCCCACTGCAGAGCCTGGGGCTAGAAGGGCCCCCAATGGGGGGCTGAGTAGGGGGCAGAGTGCAGTACAACCCTCAGGCAGCACATGTCCTGCTACACTGAGACAACCTGGACAAGTGACCACGTGTCTTTAGGTAGGTTATGTCACCTACATGCCCTACTCTGTGAAGGTTAGAGCCAGCCAAAGGAAACGCTGTATAAATAAGTGTTCCTAGAGGGATTCTGGCTCTAAGAAGGTCTGCTGAGACCAAACCTACAAGGACCCTTGAAGATGCTTCCAGGCCACCTGCTCTGAGTAGACAGTGCCTTGGCCAGGTACTGGATACTGGAGAGCCCACCAAGGATGGCAGCCGAAGGGGGAGTTCCAGAACCACTCAACAGTTGCAAAAATGAATTCCAAGAAGCTTGGGGGTGAGAGACATGGATAGAGGAGGCACCTTGGGACTCATTCTCCTAATATAAAGAATCAGCAGGCACACATCAGTGAACAAAAGCCAAGGCTCCAGTATAGACAGAAAATGGGAGAACTTTCTACCCCAATTGCCACCACGTATTGGATTGGTCAAAAAGTCCGTATGTTTTTTTTCTGTAAAATAAAAGACACATTTTTCATTTTCACTAGTAACTTTATTGATCTGGATATTTTGAGTATGTTGGCTATCTCCCACATGGTTTAATGTTGATTGTTCTCAGTTAATGTCTGTTTGATTGCTATCAACTTCACCTGGTCTACCCAACCACAGAGAATCATCCAGTGAGAAATCTCCAGCACGAAACTTCACAAACCACTTTTTTTAAAGTCAGTTTTTAATTGTTACTCTGTTACACTTGTCCCAATTTTTCCCCCTTTGCCCTCCTCTGCCCATCCCAACCCCCCACTCCCACAGTCTATTCCCACGCTGTTGTTCATGTCCGTGGGTCATTCACAGATGTTCTTTGTCTAGTCCTTTGCTTTTCTTTCTACCACTATCTGCCCCCCCTCCCCCCTGGTCACTTTCAGTCTGTGCCATGTTTCCATGCCTGTGGTTCTATTTTGTTCATTAGTTTATTTTGTTCATTATATTCCTCTTATAGGTGAGATCATATGGTATTTGTCTTTCACCAAATGGCTTACTTCACTGAGCATAATATTTTCCAGTTCAATCCATGCTATGATGAAGGGTAGGAGCTCCTTCTTTCTTTCTGCTGTGTAGTACTCCATTGTGTAAATGTACCACAGTTTTTTGATCCACTCATTTGCTGGTGGGCACTTAGGCTGCTTCCAGCACTTGGCTATTGTAAATAGCGCTGCTATGAACATTGGGGTGCATAGGTTCTTTTGAATTGTTGATTCTGGATACTCAGGATATATTCCACATTCGATCAGTCACAGCACCTTCTCCACACGCTGCACAAATCTTTTTCTGTGTTTCAGTTGCATTTTTTCCTTTCTTGAAATAATAAAATATAATATGCCACAAATGTTGCTTATTTTCTTCCATCTTCAACATTAAAGTGGCTACACAAAAATTTACCAGTTTTGATAAGCTTTTTGTAACGCATACTGATATGATATCTGTCACAATATGATCTAACAAAATTGTTTTGAATGAAGTTAAAAATAGCTAAATGCTACTAGGTCTGTCTTACGGAAAAAAACAAACGAACTTTTTGGCCAACCCAACATTTACAGATATCACGGAGACCCAGGACCCTCAAGGCGTAGAGCCAATCAAGCCTGATTCCCACACTCAGGAAGCTTCCAGGCCCACCCAGAAGCTAACCACAGCATGAAATGTAATGATCACTCCAGAAGAGACTAGTGAGTGAGGGCTCTCGTTTCTGGTGATGGAGGGACAAAGTTAGGGGGCACTTACAAGACCTTTGCTTGTACACACACACACACACACACACACACACACACTCACTCCCTCCATTCTTCTCTGCCTGCCTACAACCCTGAGAGAATGTACTGCCGACCTCTCAGCCCACTTTGCCCCACACTTGCCCCCATCCTCTGGGACGGCTGCAGGTTACAATTCCAACCACAGGCTTCAGAAAGATGATACACTTGCTGGAGCCTGCAAAGGGTCAGGAGAGAGTACTGTTTGAAATACCAGCGTGACAGCTGGCTCCTTGTCTGTCTCTTTCTCCCCCACCCCCTCCCCAAACTTGTCATGGTACAAGAAGTCTATAAGCAGCCCATCAGCTTTAAATATCAGTGTGCGTGAAGCAGCAGCACGAGAGCGAGGGAGCGGGAAGCAGACAACGAGTGCCTCTGTCGCCACTGCCTGTCAGGGAACACTAATGAATTTCACCACTAGCAAGCTATGCTTCTGATGGGGGGGGGGGGGCAGTGAGTAGGGGGTGGGGAGTTTTCTAGAGAGAATTCTCGCAGTATTAAAACATCTTTTCCCAAAGCCCTGTTAATAAATGTCACTGCAGAGGGTCTGCCACTAGGACTTCAAGGCAAGGGAGGGGTTGGGACAAACTCTGCAATCCTCTCAAGCAGGAAGGGCAGAGCAAGTGTGAGGCTGGAGGGAGCCAGCTGAGGCTCACAAGTAGGAGGGTGACCACCATCACCCACACTCATTCATAACAGCCTATGATGCTTGGCTGAGGGGAACAGGACAAGAAGGAAAGGCCTCAGGCAGGGAGAGATTACCAGCTACACCTTCAGGGCCAGACTTACTACCTACCCTAGTTCCCATCAATTTCAGCCAACTCACTTCACAGATGGACAGGGGACTCCAGACCATCCTTCCAGACCTAGGGAAGGTGGGGTGAGGAAACTCTGGCACCAGTCCCAACAAGAAGCTACTTTCCCTAAATATCAGGAGCTACAGCTTGTTATCATCTCCATTTTACAGATGAGGAAATGAAGGTTCAGAGTAGTAATGTGACTTTCCCAAGATCCTACAACTAGTAAGCAGAGAAGCCAGGACTTAAATCCAGGTCTCTTAATTTTTAATAAAGGCCTTGTTCTTTTCTACAATACCATACAGCTCCTCTGCAGAGGGGCTGATCACCTCACTGTCTCCTGTATGTCTCCCACTGCCCTTCCCCTCCATTCCCTCCCACTGGTATATACACACCTCTGGCCTGGCATGGGCCACAGCTGTCGTAGCACAGAGCTGGGCTCCAGGCCAGGGTGAACCCAGACTGGCAGAGAAAGGCCTGGGAGTGAGCCAGGCCATCACCTGGGAGTCTCCACAGCTCAGAGGGCATGGTTGCAAGCATAAGCCTTCCCCTGGGTACTCTCTGCACAACTCTGATCAGCAGTGTCTGATCTGGCAGCGACCTGCTATGCAGGGGGCAAATGACATTTAATTTCCTCTTGGTTTCCCAATGGTACAAACGAAAGGCCGTCACCTGCGTCTGGGTCTGGCAGCACAGCTGGAAGTGTTCCCAGACATGCTGCTCTGGAGAGTTCCCAAACAGAAACCAGAACACAGGAGGTGTGGAGGGGCTCCCCATAGACCAGGTAGCCAGTCCTCCCTGAGAAAACCAACCTCAAATCCCCATTGGCAGGCAGTTGCTGAACACCTCCAAAGGGCACTGCACTGGTATACAGCGCCTCTCTACTCCACTACTTTTTCACCCACTTGCCAACTATCTCTACCCCCACTGCTCACACATGGAGCCCACATAAATGTCCACATGAAGCACGTACTGCCACAAACATCCTATAGAACAATATATCATGCACCTTCCCAGTGCCACAAGCACCCCGTGAAATCAAATAACTTTTATCTCCCCAGCCACTCTCCAGTGAAATGAGATGAGCGCCTTTCCAGGGTCCCTCCCAGGGCAATTCTTTTCAGGGAAAGGGCATGTTGCCCCACCTGTTGTGACTGCGGGAAGTGCTGGAGCTGCCACCAGGACCTGGCCAGAGCTCCCTTTTCCAGATGGAATGGCAAAGGCCTCAGCAGACAGCAGGCAGTAGGGAGGGGGAGGAGAGGGAGCAGGTGACGGGAGGTTTCCAAAAGGCACTTTGATCAGTGTCTCCACTAATGAGCTACTCGTTCTGTTTTGGCCAGGAAAATAGGAGCTCCTTTACAGTTTGAGCTGTTTCCAAGACACCCCACTCATCCCCTACCGGTCTCTACCTGGCCTCTGACCATCTTGACCCTTTGCCTGGGCTGCCTTTGTATGGCCTACAATGCCCTCTGGAGGCTCCATGGAGAGGTATCCTACAAGCATTCGGGATCTGGGATGCAGTCTGACCTCTGCTCCAATTTCCTCTAAACCCCTGGCTGACCTCCTCTGCCCTGATCCCAGCTCCCCTGAATCCTTCAAGACATGTGAGCAGAGTCATACTTCTGGGTGGGCATTAAACAGGTCAGCAGTTTTTAAACTGTGCTCCATGAAGCCCTAGGGTTCTAGGAGGGATATCAGGCTACTTTGTGGGCTGGAGGAAGAATGGGTTGAACCTCATTCCAGCTTCAGACAGAACAGCTCGGCTTTTGTATATTTTGTAACATTGGGCTTTCTTTAATATTTTGATTTTTAAAAAAGTTTACTAAAAAAAATACTACCCATTCGGTCTCTCTTCTCTGGGTTCTCATAGTATTTGTTTTGTATCTTCTTCATAGCGTTCGCATGTTCTACCTCACTTAGCCTGTGATTAGCTATGCACACACTGCTGTCTGTCCTGATCGCCTGGCGGTCCCTACAGTTCCTAGCACAGTGCTCACTGGGCCCAGAGCAGTTCTCAGCAGGGGCTAGCTTTAGGCCACTGCTGAAACGCCAGTGCTTCTGGGACAGGTAGTGCCTAGCACCTCCAATGGCATTTCCAACAGTGCTCCTCAGAAGAGAGCTGCGCTGTATGGTAACTGACGTTTACAAGAGGGCCCTAGAGAAGACGTGGGGCACATGCTCTCTTATATCAGCACATGGGGCTTACCTGCTACCGTCATCAGTCCTCGAAATGGACCTCCAGGGACCAAAGAGACTTTTGCAGGTGGCCAATTTGGGGGCAAAATATAACATATTTCAATAGGAAATATCACTTGTAAGAAGTTTCTAAACCTTGAATGTGGGACCATGGGAACACAGGATGATGCACCTCAGCTGCGTACTCAAGGCTCTGTCCCCTAGTAGAGGAGTCACTAGGATTAGAAATGGGTGAAGCCCTTGGCTCCGTTAACCAGGCCCACTGCTTAAACCTCCTTCTCTGGCCAGCTTTGGGGAGGGAGCAAGAAGGCAGGGTTCTGTGCTCCTCCTAGCTAGAGCCACTTGTTAATAGTCCCTAGATTCTCTTATCCCTGGGGAAAGGAAGGTAGCGATGAGCCCTTCACCCACCCCCATACACACATGCCTCCCAGCAGGGCCAGGGAGGACAGCCATTAGTGTGTGCCTCGGCAGACAATGGGGAGGAGAAGTCTCCAGAGCAAAGGACAACTGCAGCAATTAGAATGCAGGGAGGTTCAGAAGCTATTTAACTGGGTGACCCCTGAGGTCGCTGCATCTGACTCCCATCCCTGGATAAATATTGTATGAGAGGGGAGGGGGGCAAGTGAGGGAGCCATCGGAGTACGGCTCCTCCTCCCACTCCCTTCCCCACCCCACGCGGCTGCCTCCAGCCACACACGCCAGGAACATTATTTACAGCCCTGACAGTCAGAGCAATCACTCTGCTAACCAAGAGGGAATGGACAAAGTCGACTTACCAAAAATTGACTATGGCAACTGAAGAAGAAACCAGAGCTAGTGGGGGAAGGGAGCTGAACCAACACTGGGAGGCAAGGCTTCTCCCACATTCTGAGTCCAGCAAGAGAAAATACTCTGTCACCTCAAAACCACTGGTAGATAAAGCTGGTCGCAACTGGCAGAGAGAAAATCAGAAATGGGGTGTGCTTCCTTCTGCCTTTGGAAAGCTCTGTAATGGAAAAATTCCTGGATCTTATCACCACCAAGGGGTTCCTTAGCAAAGATGGGGGTCCTAGCTACCTTCCCAGAGGAAGCGGGAGTAGCCACAGGCCACTTATCTGGCTGGTCCCTTAGTTGACGCAGTGGGAAGAAGCAGGAAAGTCAGACATAGCAGAAGAGGACCGGGGTGGGGGAAGAAAAGCGGAGTGTGTGAGTGCGGGCTGCGCCTCAGCCCCCACACCGCCGCTCCTCCAGTCCTGCTCTAATGCACCCTGACATGCCTCTGAAGACAGAGAGCTGTTTGCAGTCAGCACCGTGATTTGTTAGTAATTATTTCCATGGTGTCACATTGCTGTCACTCTGTTAACAAAGAGACAGGCTGCCTCAGGCTCCCTGCAAGAAAGAATCGCAGAGAAAAAGGCCTGTCAGGCTCCCGGGATTCTCTGGGCTGCTGGCTTTCTTCCCCAAACCAACATCCTTGCAGGCTTTGGAAAAAACAGTTTTATAGAACTAACAAGTTTGAGTCGTGTCACCCTTTAGCCAGGGACACCGAGAACTGATCCCACCCACTCATAGCCACCATTCCCACAGCCCTGCAGAGCGAAGCCCTGGAGTGCACAGGTCACTGAACCATGGGCCACCATGCAAACCATGGCCTTGGAGTTCCCTGGCCTTCACCTTCCAAGAACCCTGCTCTCCAACTCTTCTTCCACTCTGGGGGTGTTCACAGCCTCTCGCGTGCTCTGAGGACCTGACAAAAGAAACCCATTTCGGAACACGCTGACGCAGCTGTCCCACTGGCACGAAGAGTGGTTAGGGAGAATGGGATGGCAGGGTACCTTCCTTCCTTGAATCTGCCAACCACAGTTCAGGACCAAAACCACTCAGGTGCCAATGCCCCTACAGCCTCCAGGTGCCTGCGCACCTGTGAGGAGATCCCCACTGAGCCGCCCTGTTGTTTCCAGTGTCTGGACTGGTGTGGCATCTGCACTCAAAGAACTAGTGCTTTGCTTTAGCACAAAGTAATATCTCCATTATCCTGGCTGGGAATTAGAGGACAGATTGGCAAGCGCTGACAAAACAGAGGTCACTCACCTTACAGGCATGGAAAGTTGGAGATTAATTCTCTTCCCTCACAGAGGGAATCAGACTCCTAGCTAGTGGAAGCGAAGCACCAATATTGGAAACCCCTTTCAATGCCAAGCAGCAGCAGCAAAAAAAGAGAGACCAAAGCCCACAAGCCCTAGAGAGGCCTTGTCAAGGTGGCAAGGGCCAATGCCAGCTTGCTCCTGCAGAATCCCACAGGACAGAGAAACCTGAACAAGATTCTTCTGGCATTGGGGTCCAAAGGGCAGAGGGTAGTGCTAGCTTCATGCACTGGAATGGAAGCTCCATAAAGGGAGAATGTTTTGGAAATTTGAGCTCTTTGTTCACTGCTATATCCTCAATACAACAGTGCAAGGCATATAATGGGTATTCAATAAACATCTGCTGAAAGAATAAATAAATGGGTGGATATGGCTCAAAGGCCACTTCCACAGGTCTGGGGTCAGCCCTGCCTCTTCCTATCACAGAAATTCAGAGAAGAGGGAGGCCAGTGTGCATTTCAGAAGAGCCAAGAAAGAGCACATGCCTAAAGGGCTGGAGTTAAGTTTTAAAAGGTGAGGGGGATTGGGACAAGCCGACAGACCTAGGGAGGTCCTCATATCAGACTGAACATTCACATACTCATTCCACAAATATGTATCCAAGGACTAAACAAGGCAGGTAGTCCAACAAAAGGAGAATAAATCAGTATAATAACACAATGGAATATTACACAGCAATAAAAAGGCTGAACTGATACACAAAACAACATGGATGAATCTCCTGTATGTTACGTTGAGCAAAGAAAGTCAGACACAAAAGAATACATCTTGTATGATTCCATTTATATGAATATCAAGAGCAAGCAAAACTAAGCAAGAGTATCAGAAGTCAGAACAGTGGTTACCGGGCAGGTGGAGGGCATTACTGACTGGGAAGGGGCACAAGGGAACTTTCTGGGTTGAAGGAAAAGCTTCTTCATCTTGATCTGGGGGGTGATTACACAGGTGTGTGTGTGTGTATAAAAATATAGTGAGCTATACACTTCGTATTTGCATACGTTTATACCCTGCTATAATTATTTCATACCTTAATTCCTAGAAAGATTTAAAAAATGGTTGGGTCTCAAGAGTCACACAAAGAGTTCAAAGAAAAAACACAAAAATATCTCACCCAAAGGGAAAAAAAATTCTAGGAGCAACAGTGCTCCTACTCCTTGTGTTCCGGGCACAGGCCCTTCAGCCTTTGCTCTCTAACTGCCAGAGGACAAAGGGCCCAAGCGAGTGGCCAGGGCCTCGGAAGCTCCAAAACTGTTCAAACCACAGAAGAATGGAGCCAGGTCCTAGGTGTCAGGGCCTGGTGGGCAGACCCACGCAGCCTCCATTCCATACATACCAGGCGAGCTCTAGGGAAGCGGAGATGGGTCAGATGGTCAAGCCATGACCCCAGCTGTTTGTGAGGCTCTCTGAAGCAGCCTGTCTGTCAAATCCTGCCACAGAGCATAGAACCAGCCTCCCAAAGACTGCTCTGAAGAGCCACAGACAGAAAGCCAATCTGTCTTCTTGACAAGCTGGGCAGAGACTAGCTGAGCTGCCCAACTCTGGGTTACAGCAAAAGCCTCAGAGCCTACAGCCCCTCCTGCCAGCAAGGAGGAGGCACTAAGACCCTCGCAGAAGGTCAAGGGGAGTTCCACGTGTAAGTCCAGGGACCAGAACCTAGGCAGCAACACTTGCCTCAGGATCAGTTAAGCAGTAAAGCGCCAGCCAGCAGCTCTACAGCAGACCAAAGCCCAAGACCCCACTGCCAAAACATCTCAAAGCCTGATTATTTACTACGTTGATACCTTTGTCTTTTATTGGGATTTTAACTGAGCAAAACTTCCATTCTAGGGGTTCTTATAATCACTCAAGTTCTGTAAACCCTCTGGCACCTTCCCAGGGGGAGAGATGAGGCTGCCACTGGGGTTCCACCCCTCAGTCTAGAAGTCCCCAGAAGTAGACTACCAGAGGCTCTACCTGCCAGAGAGACAACAAGCATCTCCCCTATGACCCTCTAGGCCCAAAGTCCTTCCACAGCAGGCCAACTTCCACAGGCTCAGGCTCTGAGGAAGAGTGGGAAGAGAGCACAGGTAAGGAACTAGGAGCCCGCTTGGCCTCCACAGAAACCCGCTCTTGCCCCAGGGCTGTGGCAAATGGGCAGTCCCCCAAGCCCACGATCAGGAGCCCCTTTATGTCAATTCTAAGCCCCTCCACATGTGCAGAGGGGGCTCTCCTGCGTTTGTGAGGATGCCGGCCCTGGAGACATGTGAGCTCTCGGGTGGAGGCGGGCATCCCTCACTCCTCCAAGCCCACAAACTCTTGGCCTAAGGAGCTGTCAGGCTAACGAGGCTACCCCACCACCATTCCATCTGAGTGTGTGGCAGGCTGTACTGCACAACTGGCTTCAGGTGGCTCTTCTTTAATTAATGGCATCCCAGGCTCTGCAGGGAGCTTCACCCCACAATGAATGGCCCTCTCTCATTAGAGGCAGGCCTGCCATGATGTATTCAGGGTGAGGGCCAGGATTCATTTCCCTGTCTGTGGGTTGGGGATGGGAGGGAGGGGAGAGGCAGCAGGGACAGATTTATATCGAGTGACTTGGATTAGCTGCAGCTGAAACATGACCCCATCAACTCAAGCTGCCTTCTTGGGGCTAACCCGATGCACCTTTGCTGACGAGAGGGCTCTAGGGAAGCTGAAAGGGGGGCAGAAGGTCTGGTTCTTGTTCTCTCTGGGCTTTGGCTGCAGCTCAAAGGCCCAGAATTCCTATACAACCTGCAAAACCTCCCCACAACCCTGATACACACACTTGGCATGCACTGGGAGCCCGGCCTGACTGAGCCTCTTCATGGCCAGGAGGCTGACCTGTTGGCCTCAGAGTTATAGGACTGACGCTTTGACCATGGCTGTCAGCTGGCTCTCCTGCCTTCTCCCCAGAAAACACCCTCACTCCCTACCTCGGAGGAGGAGTCCACAATGTGGTAAGGTTCCCACATCTGCTGTCTGGACAGACCCAAGTACGTCCTAACACAGTGCATCTCAGACCCCAAGCCACCCAGCACTAGGGAAAGGCAGGCATCGGTCAGACACAAACATACTGCCAGCCGTCATCTCACATACAGTGAGATGTAAACATACGGTGACCCGTCAAGCTGAACCCCCCTCTGGGGTGGGCAGGTTCTGGGCAGCACTGCTCTTCTTCTCTCCCTCTCCCCTGGTGCTACCTCATGAGGATCATGAGCCTGAGCAAGGGGACTGGGTGGGGTCTTGTAGGCAAAAAGGAAAACTTGGGCCTTCAGTTGTCCATGTTTCCACTCTACTTCTCACAGTCTTAGAAGGAAGTCCAGCTGCACTCTGCTAGCCCCACAGGTGGTTCTAGGCCTAGGTAGCTTCAGGCTGGCAGCAAACAGCCCATAGCCCTACAAACTCCCCCTGCATATCCCACTAAACTTGACATTCAGTTTTACTTGTGTTTAGGAGAAGAATCCTACCTTGGAGCCTGCCCTCTATCCATCCTCAGCCCTCTTAGAATGCTCAATTCACTAAGAGAGCTGGCGGGTGGGCCTCACCTGCCTCTGCCAGCCAATCAAAAGGTTGCTTCGCAGGCATGCTGTGTCCCTAGGAGGGCCAGGGCAGAATGCCTATCATCTGTGCACACACCCACTCCATGTCATCCACGCTTCTCCCGGGCCCTCATGGGGGAGTATTCATATACCCTTCCTTCCCTACTCAGAAAGAGATGTAGCTCAGTTCCGCTTTGCTAAGCCCTATTTGGCAATGTGTCTAAACACATGCAAACTTAATTAGTTCAGGAGGAGAGCCCAAGCGCTTGCAGTGACAGATAAAAGTATTGGGAAATGAGACAAGTCCAGGACTGCCAGGGAGTTCTTACTCAAGCCCCTTCCCCCAGCAGGCTGTTGATCAAAGGTGGTACAGCTTAGTGCTGAGACCCTCTGGCACACCCATGGGCAAGGGGCAAGGCTCTCAAGGACTCAGTAACGTGATAAGATGCCCTGCATGCTCAGATGCCCCACATGCTTTCAAATATACCGAGGGATGGAGATATCCAAAGCAATACTGGCAGTGGTTTCCTTAAAATAGATCTGAGGATTCATTCATTTGTAGCTCTGCAAGGAGGCTCTCAGACAGCCCCAAATCACCCCCACCACACGTCCTGGGCAACTACACCCCCACATCAAAATGAACGTAACAGTCTAGACCTGCACTGACACTGGTACCAGCAGCCAAGATGAGAATGGAGAGGGTGTTAAGCAGAGTGTGACATAATCTGCTGCAATTACAAAAATGGAATAAAAGAAGCAAGATTGGAGTTGAAAACGACTAGTTAGAAGACTTCTGTAATAACCCACAAAGACTATTGTGACCTTAACTAGGGCAGTGGAAATAGGGATGGAAAGAAGGCAATGACTGTGAGAAAGCTCTGGGAGGAAGACTCAACAGGATTTGGCAAGTAATTGGTATGGCTAGAGGACAGAATCAAGGATGATTCTCAGGTTTCCGACAGAGCCACTGAGTAGATGGTGCCAGTCGTTATCTGAGGGAATGTCGGAGGTCTGGGGTTGAGAGAAAGATAACCCTTGAGCGTTAAGGGGCCTATGGACACCGAGGTGTGCACAGAGAACAGGGAGCTGGATATGAAGGCTTGGAGTTCAGATGGCAGGTGGAGCAGTGTCTTTTCTCCAGTGGGACCTCTGCTGTCATGTCGGTTTCCATTTCCCAGTTGCAGAAAAAGATTAGAAGACATCAGCACACAGAGGACAGTTGAAGCTATGGCAAAAGATGAGATCACTCTGGTGAGGGCGAGTGTGCAGAATAAAAAGAAAAGACAGCTAGGACAGAGGCCAAAGAAGTACCAATATTTGACAAACACAAAATTTAACAAAAAAAGAAAGAATCATCTCTAAGACACTGTGAAGGGAAAGCTAGAGGAAAAGGAGACCTAGAAAAGTAAAGATAAACAGCATTTCAAGAAGGATACTTGGTCAACTCTACTGAATGATGCCAAGAAGTCCCAGCCTTTCATCTATATCCTACACTGCCCATCCCCCTTGCACACAGGATAGTCACCACCCCACAGCTGTGTCCCAGTGTGTGGTGACATCTCAATGGGACTTCACTCCAAGTGACTAGAGCTCAATAGTCTAGGCCACTTGACTACAGTCCTCAGGACACCCTCAGCAGTCCCCACTGAGTGCATGTTCCCCAAATAAAACTGGGTAATCTAAGCAAGTATCTTTTGACCTCCAGACTTCCTAAAACCTAAAATGTTCCAGGTCCCCATCTGCACAGCACCAACAGAGCGGTGCAGTATGCACACTTCATGAGGAAGGCAGCCCAGCATTTACATATTCAATCTCCAATGGAAGGAAACCACCATTCAGAGCTGAGGCTGAGCTAGGAGAGGGTCCTCACAACAAACCCTGAGTAGGCCTAGACCCTGCCTCATCAGAGCAGAGTCTGATTGTCCTCATCTTCTCCAGGGGTCCTCTTCCCAGACTGCACTGAGGGCCAGGCCTTCCTTCACATCAGCTCTTCCCTACCCCCCTCCACATTCACTCCTACCCCTATCTTTCTGTCTTGCCAATCTGGCCCTCTTCTCAGACCCACAGGCCACTGGAAAAGACCCTGATCTAGCTCCTCTGCCACTCTGTGCTGTTCAGTTGGTGAACCCACATCTTCAAGCCACAGACTAAAATCTGAGTTCTTCAAGGGTGGCTGGCACCCGTGCAGCTTTCGCTCTGCACTCTGCACCAGTCCTACTCTTTCGCCGTACCAGAGATGGAACCCCTTTACAGAAACATTCCTGCCTGGGTGAAAGGAGAGAAAACGGGTGAGAGAACACTAAACTCCATGAGGAGCTTCAAGAAATACCAGGGAAGTCAAAGCAAAGGCAGGTCAGGTAGGCAAGGCAAGCTGACCAAGAGCCAATTCCAGAACAAGTGTTGTAGCTTAAACACATTTAAAAAGAAAATTAAATCCTCACTTACTAAATGAAAACCCATCTAAGCAGGGTCTGTGACTGCGGCATCAAAGCCCACATAAACCTGGAGTAGCAACACAACCAGTTTTCACAAAAGATGGACACAAAACGATTTTGTCAGGGTGGGAGCAGATTTCTTTTCTCCAGTAGGATTTCTGCTGCTACTTCAGTTCCCATTTCTCAGCGCTTCACTCATCAGGCAATTTCCAATGAAAGTGACGGAAGCTGGCTGGGAGAGAGAGGAAGGACAGCAACAAGGAGCCGCGTCTCTGGGAGACCAGAGCGGGCAAGGAAAATATTTGCTGAATTCCTTAGACTTAGCTAAATCAGAAAGTGGATGTCAAAATAAAAAGTGAGGCGCACACTAACAAGTTGTGGGTGTCGGTGTGACACCACCCTTGTCAGGCTCGTCGTCAGCCTTTACCGGGCGCACAAAAAGGTGAGGGCTCTGACAAGAGCCTCCCGACGTGCGGCTCCGGAACGCTGATAAGCTGTGCGCTGTCACGCAGCACTACTTAGGTTTCCTCTCTGGCTGTTTTTATTTTGTTACACATTTAATTAAGAGCCTTCCCGGCAGTTATGCAGAATCCTGCTTCTAAAAGGCAGCCACAGAGCTCCCCTCCCCCCAGCCCCTGCCACCTGACATCTGCGTCCTCCTGCACACACTGTCAGAGCTTCAGTGGCTCCCCCAATCCAAACCCAAACCAACACCCACAGTCTGCCCAGCCCCTTGCTTATTTCTGGAACCTCTTTGGTGTTGGAATTCAATTCTGTATAGCTATGTGTCTTTACCAATTTGAGCCTCAGTTTTTAATTTCGCTTTGCCTTTTTCTGCTATAAAACGGATACCACCTCCTACCGGAGAAGACAAGAGGACTGAATGACATATGGGATGTGCTCATTTAAAATCTGGTTTCCTTTCATACATGCTTGAATTCAACAACTCTATCCCTCCTTTTGATTCCACGTTGATTCCATCATTTCTTGCGAAGATATGAAACGGCCTCCTGAATCACCAAAATCTGCCAGGGCCCACCATGCCGACAGCTGAGTTGGTGCTGCAGGCCAGAATGGGCCGGACTCCAAGCTTAGGGGGACCAGCCCCCGAGTCCCGAACCTCATGCCCAGGGAAATTTCCATGTGCACATACAGGCTGGGGCAACAGTAGGTTTACAGCTGTTCGTATGAAAAATAATACAATCACTAGTGAGTAATAATACAAGGATAAACTGTGTTTCATGTACTCACAACTATAAGCCTGCTTTCCCCCCACCCTGTGTGTCTGTACATACATGCCAGTCACAAAAGATTCACAGTTAACACAAAAAGATCCTGAAACTCGAGTGCTTGTGATGTGAACACACCAAAGACAGAAAACCACTAGGAGAGTGGGAGTCCTGGGAGGCTCTCTGGAGAAGCCAGGCCTCAGGGCTAGACCACACGAGCCCCTGGGTTTCAACCTGTATGCTGCCCCACCCTGAACAGCTTCTCCTATTCAACAGAGCTCCACCTAAGTCCTTTCTCTGTCTCCAGTGCTCCAAGCTGCCCAGGAAATCATGAACAATAACAGCCTCCCTCCTCCTCACTTCCTCCTTGGGACCCTCCTCTGATTCATATCAGCCCAGCCTATATAATCTCCCTGACAAAGGAGTGTCATCTGAGAGCACAGAAATCCTCTGGAGCTCTAGGAGCTGCGTGTGCAGACCTGGAGGTGTGCAGTAAGTGTGTGCACACAACCTAAGGGATATGGGAGATGAGGTGTATGGGTGTTTATGTGACCTGGGCTTGTTCTTCCTCCTATCTTACCTAGAGAGTCGGTGTCCAGTTGCAGGCCTGACACCCATCCTGCTGGGTGTGTAATGATGCTTCAATGCCCAGCATCCAAAAGGCATGAAAAAGACCTTGATGAGAAGATAATGCCTGACCAGATAGGCAATATTACTCTAGAACTGCTACTTCCAACTCCCCACCGACACCCCATCCCATGCTCAAAAGTATAGGTGTGCATGCGCGTACACACACACACACCGAGTGCTTGCTGCCGCCTTCAGTCACAAAGAACACAGGGTTATCGATTCCATCAATACTCAGCAAACAATGCCCCTACCACCTCCACCTCACTTTAGTTCCCTGGGGGCTGTCTGAAGCCAGGTATCCATAAGATAGACAAGAGGCAAAAGTGTCAGCCTAGCAGAGTTTTGTCTTCCAGGATCAGGAGACAAAGGAGAGAAAGCACTGGGGACAAAGCAGAAGAGAGGAGGCTGGTGACTTAGGCAACTTCCTGGAAGCAGCCCTGTCTCATCCCACCACTGGGCTCTTGGTTGCATCATCAGGGCCTTGTACCCCAGATAAGAGGACAGCACAGTGTAATGGTTAAGAGAAAGGACCCTGGAGTCAGGTTGCCTGGGTTTCAATCCTGGCTTCATATGTTCTTGGGCAAGTTACTTAACCTCTTTGTACCCTAATCTTCTCACCTATAAAAGCAGAAATAATAAGAGTACCTATGGTTATAAAATGCACTTAGACTAATAAACACTATACATCTGGTTCAACAGTAAAGACCTCTTTTAACTCTTTCCTTCCAGGGCACTGACACGTAGCCCTGCAACTGAAGGGCTCTTCCGAGCAGTGAGACCTGGCAGTGGCAGGAAGGCCCCGATGACAGCGGTCCCAATAGATCTCTCCCTCCCTGCTCCACAGGCAGAAAGCAGGGCTCCCAGCCCTCTCCTTATCCTGGCAGTCCCCCAAATCGAGGGACTCCCTGACCTAGCTGCCCTGTAAGCTTAGGCATTTAAGTCTGTGAAAGGCAAGAACTGGTCCCGCAGATTCCAAGCCCAGCTAGTGAAGCAGTCCTTCTCATACTCACATGACTTTCAAGTCCCAGTCTCCGCAGGTGACAAAAATTGACTTGACGTTTGGATCTAAGAGGCCTTCCTTCGCCATCCACTCATCGACCCTCTGAAAAGTACACAACAAGAACAGATGATATTTCCCTTTTTTTCTCCGAGTCTATGAAGAGCCACAACAGTGAAACGCAGATAAGCTGCTTGTAATCAGAGCAGGAGAAAATTGTAATCTCATCCAGCCATGGCTCTGCTCTGGGCTCTTACCTTTGGCTCAGAACTATGAAGGCACTTGCAGGACAATCCCTGCAAGAAGAGCCCACAAGCCCAAGTGTTGCAGGGGAGGGGGCCCCTCCACACTCTGTTCCTGGCAGCCTGCCCCAGACAGGATAAGGACAGATCCCAGTAAATCAGTCCAAATAGCTCTGGTCCTCAAAGGCACAGCCTAGCACAGACATAGGCTATGCTGGGCTTGAGAACAGGCTGGTACCCAAGCAGGGACTCCAACCCATAGGTTCATTCATTCACTTATTCATTTTACCCTCCCACCAAATGTTTATTAACCAAACTTAAGAATTTGGTTACTACCCGAATGAAAGTGAAATTAATTTCCACCATGAGTCTAGCAGAAGAATCCCTTTGCTGGGCAGAAGCAAAGCTCATAATTAGCCCCAGACTTTACATTTCTCCTTTCTAAGTTGAGGATTAAAATTCAACAGATTCTTTTGAAGGCTGAGCTCAAATACTAGGTAGGGAGAGAAACTGCTCCTAAACACACTGTGAGTCTATTTCTCCCTTCATTCCTTTGATAGGTTTTATTATTTGCACTCACCTGGAAGTACAAATACTAAAATCAGTATATAATGACAGAATTATCATAAAGAATTCATGAAGCATCGCCTACTTTTTAGACGATCCCGGGCACGGGGCAGGAGTACAGCAGATCACACCACTGCCCCGCTCACACAGGAGGATTGTTTTTAAAGGCTGTATGACACAGTAGTTAGAAACGCAGGACTGAAAATCAGACACATCTGGGTTTGGACCTTGGCTCTTCAATATCCTGGTTGTGTCACTGATGGGAAGTCATTTAAGTCCTCTGAACTTCGGCTTCCTTCATCTATGAAATGAGGTAGGATGACTAACTTTGCACATCGTTTTGAGAATTAAAGGTAAATGTAATCAAGTATTTAAGCTCCTGCCACGGAACAGACAGTAGGCTGAGAAGGGGAGAGAAGCAGATCTCATAATACAATAATAATAGATGCAGCAATAACGCAGTAAGCAGAATGCTACAGGACCAAAAGGAGGAAGTGGCTAGCTCTGCTATTTTCAGGGAAAGGAGTCAGAAAGGCTTCATAAAGAAGGTGATTGAATTAGGGGCGTGGTGGTTTGCTAGACAGGGCAGAACAGAGAGGGAAGGAGATCACAGGCAGAGGCACAGGCCCAACCGTTTGTCCCTGAGAAGCAGTTATATGTTTAATGTCTGCCTTCCCCACCAGACTGTAAGCACAGTGAAGGCAGGGACTCTTATCTGTCTTATTCACCATGTTGCTCTCTAACCCAGCATAGGGCCTTCTCAGCAGTTATTCTTGGACCGACTGAAATATGGGTAAGGCATAATGTGACCACACTCCACTGTGTACAGAAAGGAGGAACAGGAATTGAAGCTGGACACTACATTAGGCCAGACTGTGAAGGGCCTTGCGTGCCCAGCAGGTAATGGAGAGTCCATGGAAATCTTGAAGTGAGATTACTTCTGGCAGGTGTAGGTTGGCTCCCTGTACATCTCAGAGATCCTGAAGTATGGCCTGTGTTGAAGCAGTCCTTGAGTAGGGCCAAGGATCCTATCTAGTTCCATGGCTACAGCAGTCCGATCTCCCAGAACATCAGAGACATTAGAGCTATGCTCCAGGACCAGATTATGTAGCCCCTCCTCATAATCAGTATACCAGAGAATCCTCTTCAGACCAAGGATCCCCCCACAGCTAAATTCTAGACCCTTCAGTGCTGAATGGTTTATCTCCCCAGCCACTTTGGCCCAACCTTTTGCATAGACAGATAGAAACACACACATATACACAGCCTTTCCCCCAAGTCACATAAAGAAAATAGGGTAGGCCCTGGCTGGTATGGCTCAGTCAGTTGGGCATCATCCTGCAAAGCAAAAGGTGGCCAGTTCAATTCTGGTCAGGGCACATGCCTGGGTTGCGGGTTTGGTCCCTGGCAGGGACAGAAGGCAACTGAGCAATGTTTCTCTGTCATATCAATGTTTCTCTCCCTCTCTTTCTTGTCCCCATCCTCCTCTCTAAAAAGAAGTAAATAAAATCTTTAAAAAAATAAATAAAAGAAGGTAGATTTTACACAAAAAGAGGTAAGGCAAACCTGGAGCTCCCTAAGCCACCTACTGGCCTTAAATCCCCAAGTAAGTGTTCCACATGCAAAGGGGACAGACTGGCTCCCCATTGCCCCAACTCCTGCACAGTAGTCCTGGGAAAGACGGCAGGATAGGACAGAAAACTGTTGGGAACTAATGCCCAGCAAGAGCAAGCTTTCACCATGAGAAGCACTTAATATTCACTGGGGTCCTTAATATTCCTTGGGGCCTAGGCCATTCACTCATGCAGCAGATATTTAGTGAGCACTTTCTACTACAAGCCTGTAAGGGAGGTGATACATTAGGAATCGGGCCTGCCCTTTTCCTTCCCTCTCTGTTTGAATGGACAAAGGGCTGGAGGAACCGCTAAGATAACTTCAGTCTTCCGAGTCAGCCCCAACCCTCTCAATCCTTCCCCCCACCCCACTCCCACTGCTGAAGGTCTACAGGAGCCCAGCCTGAGCCTACTTAGAACAAATGAGTCAGGTGGATAGATGGACGGGTGGATTATGGATGGATAAACAGATGAGTAGATGGGGGCGGGGATGAATGTGTGGATGGCTATGTGAATGGATGGATGAATAGGTTTTCAAGAGCCTAGAAAGTCTATCCATTGACCCTGTTTAGGGACGAGGGAATGACCACCATTCACTTCTACATCTTGCCTCTCCTTGCTGGCTCTAATGGCTTCAAGCTGGGCAAGGGAGGTGGGAGGGGATGGTCAGGCCAAATGAGCCATATGAAAGAGAAAAAAAATTTTTTTAAAAGAACAAATGAGTCAGGCACACACCTGGTTAGCCACCCGACCAGGATCTTGGTTAGGACAAAAAGTTAGCTCTTTAGCTCTATAATCAACTAATAAAGCAGAGCCTGGTTGGGTCTCCGTATCTTGCCAGACTGCCTATGAAAGGTCAATGCCAGAAATCTTCCCACTTCCCCACAAAGTACGCTGGAGCAGCAGAAAGAGCTTCCTGGGTGAGACTCAGAATCCTCTGAGCACTCCTTTCCAGGGCTGGCCTGGGGTCAGCAGGAGGATAGCTCTTGAAGACCACATCTCCCCCTCAACTGGCACCGCTGAGGGAAAAACATCATAACCCCACCAGCCCAGGTTTTGTACTAGTGCGGAAGGAGCACCTTCCTCCCAGGATCCCTGAGACATCCCAGTGACAAGCTGCCTGTCTTACAGCTTTCCTCAGGAGCCAGGCCCTATCCGGGAGTGCTAGCTGTGACATAGGGACAGGTCCCTTCTTTCTCCTTGGGTATGGCCCTTTGAGGAACAGTTCATGCTAGGGAGGCCTCTCAGTCATAAGAGTGAATCTTCTGTCAAAAAAAGAGGGTCAGTGAGGTTGGGAGACATCTCTGAGCTCATCTTGTCTTCTCCCAGCTTACTGCAGGCACCTAACCCTGCCCCAGCCCAGAGCCTGCCTGGATGCAGGGCCTAGGCTCCCACGCTCTCAGGGACAGGAGGAAGCAACCATACCACAGGGGGAGCCACCACCATCTCTCCACCCTGACCCCGGCTCCATCCTGAGGAGCCCCAGGAAAGTCCATCTGCATTCCTATGGGACAGGCTGACTTGGCTGAATAAACAGCTCTTCCTCCCTCTCCCGGCAACCACCCTCCTCCCCCTTGGCTAACTACCTCCAATGCAGATGTGCCCTGCTGTTCCCCAGATGCTCTGCTTTCTCCTGTGCTCTGACAGGGGCTGAGCATTGGGTGTACTGGTCTTAAAGATAAATAAAGCTCCTCAGGAGTTCCACAGGCTTTTCCTCTCTCTCCCACCCCCTAGAGAGGAGTGGTAGGAGGACCTCCCTGAAAACCCCCGGCAAAGGGTGCTGGGAGACAAGCTGAGGCAGTGCCCTGCCCTTCCTCGTTCCCTTAGGCTGGAGCACAAGAAGCTATATCTTAACCTTTTCCAGCTCCCCGAGGAGAACATCCTAGAAGTGTGGTCTCTGCCAAGGGTTCTAAAGCCTTTAATTTGATTTCTCTCACACAGGCAATTGTTGTAATTATTCTGATTAGGAATCATTACCCAGTACAGCCTCTGCACCCGACAGGCACAGTGCGTCCAGAGGCAAGCTGCAGTGGGGCAGGCGGGCCCAGCCGCACCTCCTGGAGGAGCTGACAGCAAACAAAAGCCATCAATAGGGAGTCCTGGGTGAGTTAATGAAGTGCTCACATGCCACAGGAAGCCAACACTAAAGCTAAACAAAAACACCTCCAGTCCCGGGGGCCAGTCCCACAGTGCCACAGCTCAGCTCCCCGACTTCCTGACCTGCCCAGCACAGATGGCCCAGAACCAGCCAGCACAGGACCAGGACGGGGTGGGGGCCCTCCGCCAGCCTCCTGGCAGCACTCGGACATCTTGTCAGTAACCCTGACAGGAACAGCTGGAGATGACAGATCAATGGTTCAATACTCTCAACAGCATGTCACTGATGTGACAGCAAATGTTATTCTAATCAAGCCATAATCATAGTCAAATTACACAGCTACGTTCTCAGGAGGGGAGGGAGAGAAAGGCAGCAGGAAGGGGTCAGAGGTTAGGAATTAAAGGTCACTCAACCTACCTCCAGCACTTGCTGTAGGCTGGGCTGACCATCCACCATGGCTTGAATAATCCCGGTGAGCTGAAAGGAAAGATAAAGAGCAGATGGATGGAAAACTCGAAGTTGGGCTGAATTCTTTCTATTCTGTTTCTCTCCTTTTACTGTACAGAGCTCTGGCCTGCACTGCTTTAGGCTGAGAGCCTGACAGGAGCCTTGGGAATAAAGTCCCAGGACACAGTCTAAACTTCCTAACAACACGTTGCCCTGCAGCGGGGATACGCAGCTACAGGCTGGTCAGGGTGCACCTCATACCTGTTTCAGCTTTCATTTGCAAAAGTAAAAACAAAAACAAGATTTTACATGTCTTTTGTGTTCAACAGGCTCCATAACACCCCACAAATTAAAATCTCAAGGAAATTCACCTTCAAGCTTCACAGAGGCTCCCGTCGGACTTAGGGAATAACCACACAGGACAGGCATGCTCGGCTGCTGGTCCACCCCTTCTCGGGGCCTCAGCCCAGCAGCGCACCCTCTGACGCCAGGGAGGGGCCAGGGGAGTCCCATAGGCATCCACCCTTCACCCTGCATACCTGGGCCCTCAATACCAACTAGCCAAGCGGGAAACAGCACCTTTAACTGATGGGGAAACTCAGGCAAAAAAGCCTAGTGTACAAACCTGCTCAAGAGAATCGCTGACTCACAGGCCTACGCGCCACCCAGGTCAGGCTTAGGTTGAAACAAGCTTGTTGCTTTGATTCGTTTAGAAGTGAAAATATCCCTTAAGCACAGGCTACAGCAGACTGCCTCCAGGATCTGAGGCAGGGGGTCCCGTCCACAGAGCCGGTCTCGGCTGGAATCCACCATGCCCACCGTGCCCGCAACCGCTCCCAGAGAGAGGGGCACTGAAGGCTTGCGTGGGAACTTCTATTTTTTTTAAGTGTTGGGGGGACAGATTAAGCTCCAATTAAACTGCAATTACATTTAATGAATACCAAATACCCAACTCACAGAAACCGCCGGCACTAAGAGGGAAGGTTATTTTCTCATAGTGACTTACATGGAATGGTAATACACACCTTTTAGGGAAGAAATTTTCATTTTAAGAACGCTGAGTTCCTCTAGGTGGGTTTCTGTAGTTCATCAAGTCATTATTAGGTGGTATTTTAAGGAAGTGTAAGGACACAGCCACTCTATTTTATATTCCAGAAACTGTTTTTATATTAATCTGTATTTTAATTGGGTAACAGCTGCTGCCTACAGACTTCCCATGGTCTAAAAGGAAAATAAATTAGAAAGATTAACTACACTGTTGTTTCACAAGGCTTTAACCCACAGCATGCCCACCCGGCTGGCACCTTCACACCCTTTCCTTCCTTGGGAGACCAAAGAACTGCCCAGCAGAGGGAGGGCCTGAGCCAAAGAGAAGAAAGGATGGTCTACTGAGGGCGGGAGAGGGGGTGGTGGGAGATGAGCCCCGGGTCAGCAGCTTTAATCTCAGAGTGCTAAGACTCCTTTTATTTAGCCAACAACTATTCATGGAGAGCCTGCAACGTGCTGGGTCCCATTATAGGACTTGGGAGCCAGCAGTGAAGAAAAACATGAAAACCTTCATTGAATCTGTGCTCCTCTTGGCAGCCCTCTCCTATGCCCAGCCCTGCTAGCACCCAGAGCCTTTACACCTTCCAGAGCCGCACACCGAGCAGGCGGCCGCCCTGTGTTTTGTCTCAGGTATACAGGGCCCACGTACCCACCACTGCCCTTTCTGCCCCAGCTTTTCTCCTGCTTAGTTCTTCCAAAGCCAAGCCATGTCCCCAAGCTTGGAGCTGGGGCTTTGGGTCAGGACCATCCTGGAAAAGAGGGCTTACGTGGCCGACTTACTTCTTGGAAAGCTCCAGGGTCTGTATGCCCGTCTCATATCTGTTCTGACCTCCTGGGGCAAGGGTACGGCCACTTGTTTCCTGGGCTCCCACCAAGGGTTACTCAGATCAGCTGGACACTGACAGGCTTCCAGACACAAAGGAAACCAATGGCACCCTTGCCAAGAACCCCTGCTCCTTGGAGATGGAACTTTGGTCAGCATCTCCGTACACCAGAGGCACCTGCTCTGGGTCCTAGGAAAATCACTGCCTTGGGAGAGAATATCACTCTACCGAAAGGGAAAACCAGGGGTGCTGCTCTGTCGGAGCGCTCACTATGGACTAGGCCTGCCTCTTCCCACACTAGGGTGGGGTTTGGGGTCCCAGAATCATGAGCTTTCTCAAACTCCCCTCCAGTGGCCAGTAATCTTAGAATCATCAGCCCAGGAGGAACCTAGTAAGTTCAGCTCCTTCCCTCTCCATGCTTCCCATACTACTGTGGTCTAGCAAAACAGGGCTTACAGCTGACTTGCTAAAGGACTTGAACTCAACCCCTAGAGACACAGGGGCTTGAACTCTTGGTTCAACTAGAGGCAGCTTTCCAGGGGGAGTCTGCATTCCGCTGTATCATTTCCTTCAAGGATGGACTACTATCTTATCAGCTCTGCCAAGCACTAGATGAAGATGGGGTAAAATTAAGAAAGTTGGTCCCTATACCTGACACTGACAATCAGTAAGACCTACCTGTAAGACTTACACCATGAGCTATGAGGGAGAGAGAAAATTTAATAAAAATAAATACTGGGAAGTTCTACCTTAGGTATAACTTACATCTTTCATGCTACAGTTTAAGCTCATTCACACTTGGGTTAATATATATTTGTAAAAAGCTTTTACATCCTCACAATGAAAGGTACTAAAGCAAAGCCAAGTATTATTAAGCTGAGAACCAGGGCTCACAGGCTAAACAGAGCTCAGAGACCTTAACCACTTAAAGCAGGAGAGGTGAGAGGAAGAATTAATGCGTGCTCTGTGGTTCCTTTCACTGAGGGATTACAGATTAACTCCCGCTTCCCCAGACTCGGAAACGCAAGGCGAGGGGCTTTTGACCCTGACTGATAACACGGCTGGCTACTGAGATCCCCTACCCACACAAGGGCTTTATCCAGGAATGAGCTGGCTTCATCATAAACACTAGCAACTACAGGAAGCAGCCCAGGACACTTGGTGCCAATAGCACATCAGCATCCAGCACTTTCTCCTTTCACAGTTTATCTCCAACACAATCGTATTCTGACACCAAGACAGTTTGTTGATTACATAAGCGCTTGTCTCTGGCGTGCAATCTGATAATCAGACCCACTCCTCCTGCTCAGACAGAGAGACCAATAAATCTCACCCTTTATAAGTACAGGTGCAAGAGAACACCCTTTACTGGCATTTAGCAAAATGGGTCTTTTTCTAGTTTTTTCACGACAATGACGCTGACAAAAAAGACTGCCTGTGGTCAGGAACTGCGTGGCAGTCCAGCTCCTGGAGACAGAGATCTGCTGCGTTGGAGCAGATTCTAAAGGCAGTAAAGAAAGGGTGTGGGAAGGAATGAAACCCCTCCCATCCTATCTCTGTCAGAACCATGTCCCCAGGCCAACTGTCAACTGAAACTAAGAAAGGACTTCAAGAAAGCCAATACCATGTTCATGACACAGAACAAGAAGAGAGTGTCTACATGTGGGCTATAAACTTATCCAAAGCAGAATCCCTCTTTCTGCTGCCAGCACTGAGCTGATCTCTCTCCCCTCCACACAAGCATGTGCTCATGTATACTCCTGTGTCATGTGCACACATGTGCACACACACACACGGCCACGCCAGAGTTCTTAAGAACTTCTTGTGCATGAAAGAAAATTCTACCAGAGGAGCTGCTTAGGCACAGCCAGGAGCTTTGAGGTTGTTCCCCTAGCTGGCGAGGCAGCCGCTGTCGGGTCGCATGAGGTCCGAGAACAGCAGCTCATCCTGTGCCCTGTCTCTCTTTGCACAGCAGCTCCACAGGGTGTGGAGACAGGGCAATGGCTGCATGATCCGAGGTTTTCCGAAGATGACTTTACTTGCTCAAAAGAGCAAATCAGCAGTAGTTACTCTAGCACAGGCCAGAGCAACTGTGGTTGAATAATTCCTTGACAAGATTCATTCATTTAAGGAACACATATTAAGTGTTTGCTTGGTACCAGGCCCTAATGATGGAAAACAGGTGGATCAGATCTAGTTTCTGCCCTCAAGGAACTCACAGTTTAGTGGAGAGACAGATAAACAATTACAGTATAATGTGTACGGTCAATGTTATTTTGGGTGAGCACAGCCCAGCCTTCCCAGGCTTCCCAGAGGAGGTGACCCTGAGCAGAGTCCTAAGGGACAAGTAGGGACTGGGGGAGGAGAGTGCTAGCATCACCCAGGTGAAGGACCATCACGTGCAGAGGCAGACCTTTAGAAGAGGGAAGTGAGGGGAAGATGAAACAGGGAGATACGAGGCTGGACAAAAAGGCAGGGACTGGGTTGGGGGGCATTGGAGCTCTGGGAGGCTCAGCACAGACACACCTTCACTATCATAGCAAGGATTTTCCACCACCACCATGCCTACTGCCACCCAAATTCTGTATGTATGTCCTTGAGTGAAACTTTCTAGAAAAAAGCAACATAGCTTTCATCATAGTCCCACAATCCTTCCTCCCTCCTAAAAAAGGAAACAAGCAGCAGCAACCCTACTCTAAAAAATATCCCTTTTCCCAACACTACTGAGCACCCACTCTGGCCCAAGCCGAGCTCCAGCAGCGTTCTGTCCCATCCCTAAACAGGCAGCAACCTCGACAGATCAGGGCCTTCCTGTCTATGCCCAGCAGCCCAGCTAGAGCTGAGTCCCCCGAGGGGGACTTACACACAGAGAAGAGGAAGAGAAGGACAGAGGACACTCCGCTTTCAGATCACTGGAGGGCTCAGGTAACTGGCTGGTTTAAGGAAAGTTTTCCCTTCCCTTCCCATCAGGAAGGGGATTTCCATCATCTTAAAATGTTACCTTTCCAAAGGGGCAAAAAGGACAGATTAGCACCCCCTGGTGGTATAGGTAATTCCCAGGGAAAGGCTGAAAAAACAGTAGACCCCAAAAGAAGCAAGAACCTCAATGTCGTTAGCTGGAGCAAGGAAAGACTTGAGAGACTGGACACCCTGGCAGACGGATGCCTGCAACAGAAGGCCCACCCGAGCTGGGCAGCAGGCACTGGCATCAAGCCCAGGAATGACCCTCGGGGCCTCATATCCGGGCTAAGGCCGCCGCAGAGCTCGCTGAGCCCTCCGTCCAGTGGCAGGCAGGCCTTTGCTCCACACCAACGAGACTGTTTTGGGATTACTCAAGAACATCTTTCCTTCTGTTTCACTCCTACGGTAAAAAAAAGTAGGTCTATAAATGAAGGCACAAAGTCTCTAACGTACCCCAGCCCCAAATTCTGAAAGAATTCTAGAAACACTCATGTCCTCCCATCACCTCTGTTACCACACATTCTTGACCATTCTTGCGATTTCACCATAGCCTGTGGCCACCACAGAGAGTGTAACATAACACAGCCCAGGGGAGAGAGCCGCAGAAGGTTCTCCATACAGTCGTGAGAGTCAGCACTCTGACGGGGCCTCCTCCCTGCCAATGGCTCATGTGAGCCTCCAGCAAGCATCAAAATCTCCGTTAGTCCCAGCTCCAGTCTGTAAAATGGGGCCAATACTAACCTGCTTACAGGTGGCCAAGCACAGCACCAGACTCGGACAAGGAAAAGGAATTTCAGCCTTGGCCAGGCTGTGCTCATACCCCACTCGGACTGCTCCTCTTTCCTTGGTGATAGAGTGTGCTTCCCACACACTCAGCCAGGGTTTCACATAGGGCTACTTTCCTTGAGGACAGAGAAACATTGCCAGAAAGCTAAGAAAGCTGAACCTCTCCTTCTCAGAAGCTACAACCTTTACCTGTTGCCAAGGGGCCTGAGGGGAAATGAAACTGAAAAGAAGCTAAGCTCCAGAAGTACTGTCCCGCTCCTACACCCCAAATGCCAGGGCCCTGGGAAGGGCAGGGATGCAAGGAAGAGAAAATGTTGGGGAAGCTGGGACAGATTGTGCCACTGCTTTCCCTGGGTCTCCAATGACCAGAAGGACCCAAGTAGAATGGCAGACTTTGTAGAGCCAACTGCGGGGTCCAATACGCACCCACTTTAACCGCTGATAAGAACTAACTTTCACTAATGGGCCTGTATACCAATGATCCAAAAGCTCCTGCCCCAATAGCCCTTTCTGCCCAGTTCCAGGGCCCTTACCTCTGTGCAGAAGGGAGTAAGCTGTGGGTGGACTACAGGCTGGACATACATGTGAAAGGTAGACTCAATCTCCATGGTCCGGCCATTTAGCTTCAGGATGGGGAACTCGATGATTTCCTGGAATAGCAAAAACAAAGAAGAGAAAAAAATAAGTTTTTTATTGTTTATTTTAGTTTTTTTAAATCAACCATTTCAAATAATAACTCTTGAGAGTTAAGAATGAGGGAGTGTTTTGAACTCATTACCTCTTGCCAGGCCAAACCCAGACTGAGTAAGATGGCGCTAACTCAGTCTTAGCCCCAACCTGCCCACTGTGAACATTCTCACAGGTTCCAGGGACGAGACACATGCCCCACCCCACGGCCTGGAAAGGAGACGTAAGACAGCAGTACACTCTGCCCCAGTTTCCCCAAGTGGCTGTCTACCACAGGCGGGCTCACTTGAGCCCCTAAAAGTCAGCCCTTCCCCAGCCCAGGTCCCTGCCCTGGGAAGGGGGGCCTGGATCTCCAACCATACAGACAACCTGCCATCAGACCAGGGCACAGCTTCCTGGATATGAAGTTTAAAGAGCTGAGTTTCTTCATTAGTGTTTACCCCCACCAAAAAAAAAAAAAAAACATAATAAATAAAGCCAAAGGGGATACTAAAGAGGAGAAAACTGAATAAGAGTAATAGGAGCTACTGCCTCCCACCTTTCTTTCAGGCAGTAAGCTCTCCCCGCTCCCACCAGCTCCCCCACCCCAAATCGCTTAACCAGCCCTTCCCAGTCCACTGGAACGTAATGGAAGAGAAGGAGGAGGAGTGACAATTTGTTTGGTGTCTCTAAGATTAATTTGTCTCCGTTATTTAATAGAGATGCACAGCACCAAGGTCCTGGTGTGCAAACAGGCTTGCAGAAGGCTGGCTGTGCAGCAAGCCTCACACAGCGCTCCCGGGAAGGGAGGGACGCACCGGAGGGGGGGGCGGGGGGAGAGGGCAGGGGAGAGCACACTTGCACCGGAGAGAAGAGGGGAAACGAGCAGAGAGAATAAAAAAAATTATTGCTTTTTAATATTCAAAAACAGTTTGCAAAATTTAATCAAAGCAGAGGAAAAGCTAACATTTTTACTACTTTGACATTTTTATTAGCGCTTTCATAAATTTTTAAAACATGAATGGAATTAGTTTACAACACACACACAAAAAACTGCCTGAAAACATCTGGAAGAGACAAATAGGAAATAATAAAAAAATAAATAAAAGCAAAATCCTCCAAGTAAAATTAGCATGTGGAAAAGGCCTCCACTGCGGAGCAAGAAAGAGAAAGAGAGAAGGGGGGCTCTGCCCAATCAACGGTCCCAGCAGTCAGTTCAGTCACAGCCCTGCCCCAGGCCCCCACTCTGGAGAGGACCTTTCCAGTATCACTAAAATCAAGGCAAACTGGTTCTCCCCGGGGACAGCCTGGAGAAGCAACAGGGAAGCTGTTCCGCACCTGACCACAAGCAAGAAACAGGCACGTGGAAAGGTGGGAGAAAGGGCCAACGTCCTGTTACCCCGGGGCAGCTAGGCATCCTTCCTCCTAAACACACCCACCATCAAACTTGTTGTTAAAGCATCTATTTTATCTGACAAATTACAGCAGGACCAAAGCTGAGGCGATCAGATTTCATGATGGAGAAATTCAAAGGTTCTGGTTGCCTGGTCTCCCCAGGGTGATCCCCAAGGATGGGGAAGCTGACAGGAGCCCCCCAAAATAGGAAGGGCAGAGAGGCTGCAAGGCTGGAGCCGAGGGGGAACAGAGAAGAGACCCAGGCTGCTATTCAGACTGGGTGACGCTTCTCTCAACATGTTCCCGGATTCCCTGGGCCTCTCATTGGCCATACACTACAAAACCGGCCAAGTGGAAGAGAGTGTTGTGCTGAAAACAAAATTAAGGCACACGCACACAAAACACACACTTGTCCCCCTTAAAATCAGATCTCCAAGAACTAACACTGAGGTGGGGCTCATCTGAGTCAGGCTTATCTGACTCCTTAATTTTGGATATATCCTTCCTCTCCCATTAAGCAAAAAAATCCCTAAAAAAAAAAACAACACAACAACAACAACAAACTTCCCAACAGAAAGAGCTCCAGAGCCTGGTGAGTTTGGCTGCCCTGGTGTCTTGGGAAACAAATACAGCCAGCTCCTCACTAACAATGTTAGCTGGGCCCACAATGAAATTTAACCTGTGACACAACTGTACTTTTCATTTAAACTTTCATTTCAAGAGAAGCAGTGTTTGGAGACCTGCAGTTTGTCCTGCTAATAAAGACAAGTGTTGGGACCTTTAAGGATGCCATTCATCTCTGGCTTTTATTAAATTCAATTTTCTTAAGCCCATGATACATTATGAAATTAGGAGTTGACATTCCTCTGGAAACAAAAATATCTATCAAACACAAATAGAAAAAACCCTCTATTACCAAGAATTTATGACTTAAAGTTGATCTCTTTCCACTTTTTTACAAGCACATGGTTTGTTTTAGATATCCGAAATGTTATTATGGATCTAGAATTTCATTAGTATTTATTGTAAAATAGTAAGCGCTTCAGCCCCTGCTCTGACCAGCACCGAGTCAGCGTCCCCAGTAGATTCTCTGGAAACTTGGCCGGTGGGTTTCCCCGCTGCAGCTCCACCTTCCAACTTTCCTGCTGCTGGCTTCTTCACCCCTGGGGAGATGGAGCCAACCCACACGCTCATATTCACTGTCCCCCTCCCAGAGAGGAGAGGAACAAACAAGCCTCAGCTCCATGAGAAACGAGGGGTAACTCGGAGAGGTTACCCAAAGTTATAGGTTGATCACATTAATTTTAAGAGCTTATGAAGACGTGGTTAGTGCCAGCTTCTAGGGGCAGTTGCTTTGATAATGAAACTTATTCCCACTCCTTCTCCTTTTCCCTCCTCCAGTTTCATCATTCCCTTAGAATAATAAAAGAAGTTTTAGTTTTTTGGGTTTTTTTTTTTTTTCAGGAATAGTTGAGTGTCTGCCTTTAAAAAGGTAGCACTATAAAGGAAAGAACCAGTTTATATTTACCAGCCCTCTTTGCTTCCTGTTAATATTGCCACAATTCCTTACACTTGTATGTCATTTGCATTCAATTAAACCACCTGTGTCCTACTGTGTGCAGGGCAGCGTACAGGTGCTGGAGTGGGATTTAGGGTTAAGATGTGGACTTGCTGGGGGGGATGTCCACAGACTGCTGAACAGAAAAGATACATGAACAAATAGTGAACAATGCACTATAACAAATATCTTAGTGGAGGAACATCCCAAGTGTTAGGCTTTTCAGTTTACAGTGTGCTTTGAAATATATTTTCTTATATTACCCTTTTTAATCCTGGAAGATAGGTCCTATTATCATCATCAACATCATCACAAGGTCACAGACCAATACTACTTACCAGGCAGGGGCTGCTGGGAGCGGAACAGATAAATACAAGGAGATGTGGCTCCTGTCTATGAGGTGCCCAGAGTCTCGGCAAGGGGTAGAGAGAGGCTGACCCCAACATCCTTGGGGACATGCGGAAAACAGAATCGTTTCATTCCTTCCATCTACTGTTTACTATGTGTCAGACACCCAGCTACATGCAATGATCTCACTGACTCCTCCTAACAACTGATGAGGTGGGAACCACTATCGTCCCCATTTTACAAATACACTAAGGCCCCAAAAGAAGCTGTCATTTGCACAAGGTTATACTGCTAGTAAGGAATGGAGCTGGAACTCCAAATGGGGAAAATAAGACTTAAAGAAAGTAGGATTAGCAGCTTTCAAAATATGAAGAGTCAAGAAAAATCTGATTCTTTTAGTCTGAAAGGCTGTCTTTGAGGAGCTCCTAGAAGAGCGACTGCTTCAAGTTACCAGGGCAATAAATGTAGACTATCCAGGCAGAAAGTCCTAGAGGATTGCCTCTGAGCAGACGCCACTATGGGTGCAGGGGCGCAGATGGCGCTGTGCTCCAAGCTCAGGGAGGGCAGGAACCAGGAGCCTTCAGTTTGCATCTCCAGCACCCAGTTCCATTCCGGCAGACAGACTTCACTCTCTCACTTCTGGTGAGTAAACGTAAGACAGGGATGATAAATGGCAAGACAGAAGCCAAGCACAGGCTCTACCAGATGACAGTCTGCTCTGGCAGAGCTCTCCATGGGACCACAGAGGTGAAGTGATCTCCCTGAGGTGGCAAAGATGGTAAGCCAGAATTCAAATCCAGACATGGAGCACTCCAAAGCCCTTTCTACCAGATCCCCTGCCTCTCACCTTTAAGTGGTTTCTCATCCTCCCTCAACTGCTAAAAACCACCAGTGGCCCAGTTTTCTGTTTGCACAGACCAAGGGTTTCCTGGAACACAGGACTTTTAGGGCTAAAAGTGGGACAGTTGGTCACCCTACACCATTCACGAGTTGTATGCACCACTAGGCTGTCCAAGAGTAGAGCACCATAAACCCAAAGGTTGACGGTGGTTGGGAATTGGCCACAACTTGATAACTAAGGACAAAGCCTTAGAATTTGGGTTTTTCAAAGTATCTATGTTTCTAAACTAATTGCACCTGCTGTCTCCCTCAATAAAAGGCTGGCTGCGAATCGTTTTTTTTTTAAGGGAAGAAAGACAGAAAGATAAAAAAGAAGCGCCGAGTAAATATTCTTTTACTTTTTTAAGTGACCAGAGTTTTAAGTTGGAACAAGGGTACTAAACACAGCCGCTTTCTAATTGCTCAACTAGGAACCCCAGAGATTTTCTTGATAAACTTAGGACAAAGCTGCAGCAACATTTCAAATGAAATTTCACACCCGCAATCAGTAGATTACAAGAAATAAATGTACAGGATGCTTACAGGGTATTCAAACTCCCTTCAACTGACGTATTTGCAGTGATAAGATTATATTTGAAGACAGAACAACAAAAGGATTTCAAGCAGGAAGGACTTAGGTTAGCCTTGGGATTCCTTGACAATGGGACAGAGGGTTTAATAGCATAGCAAACTACAGACCTTCTTCCCAAAGCACCAGATCCCCCTTTGCCTGAGCGGATGGCTCTATGGTCCTGTCTGAAATAAGGGACGAGCAGCTCATTTTTCATGGCTTTCCCCTCTCAACCCAGGAACTGGCATTCCCTCAATTTACAGACAGTAACAACTCATCTATCCCTTCCCTTCATCCTCTGAAGAAAATGTCAAAACGTGTGCCCCTGCATAGAAAGTTTTGATGAAACCCAAAAGCAACATCACACCACAAGGCAGAAAAAGTAGTGCTTGGCAAAAACATGGGTTTTATCCAAATATTTGGTTTTGGGATAAAAGTCCCGTAACTGGCAGGTCCTTTCTCCAAGGGATCAAGGGGCTTCCTGGCCACAGTGAAGAGGGGAAGTTAAGAGGGAGAGGTGCTGCACTGGGCAACGAACAGGGCGTGCTTTCCTTAACAGTTTCTTCCTTGGGGGAAAAAAAGACATTTTATGCACAAGGAGCTTATTTCTTAAACAAACACTCGTGGTTTTGATTTACACCACAGCCTGCTCCTAAATAATTTATGGCGGGTTAAATTTATTGCCGAGCCCTGGCTGGCTGCAAATTCGAATTGCCAAATAATTAGATTTTAGGGCAAAGCTTATAAATTACCCGTCGATTTGTCCGGACTTGTTTGTCAGTTGCTTTGTGCTTCGGGTCATCTTTGGCATTTGGCTGTTTGGGTTTTAATTGCTGATTTACACTTTGACAGATGAGAGCTGATACTAGAAGTTTCAGGACAAGGAAGGGTAAAAAAAATGGTAGCTTTAAAGGGCTGATTTTTCTCCCACATGTCCCTCTTTGACCATCCCCATAGACTCCAAAGCAATTAAAATGTAGAAAAGAGGCTGAAAATGAATAACGCTATTCTTTGTTAGGGGCGGGGAACAGTGAATTATAATTTACAGAAATCTGAATTTAAAAACACATATTTCATATCAATAAATGAAGGAGACCAAAAGTCTTAGAAACTGTATCCTCACCCAGGGGTGTGCATGGCTGTGTCTGCCTCTGTGTACACACAACTCTGGATCAGCCTCAGTCCAAACATTTTTAGATATTCAATAGTAGTGACTTCAGATATTAGTGGCCTCTATGAAGCCAACCCTTCAAGGCAGCAAACAACCAAATGATTTCTTTGTAGCTACCTGTATACATATATTTGTCATGGAATTAATTGAAACAAATCTCAGGTTATGTGTAGGAGAGGCATCCTGGAGGCAGCACTAAGGGGAGGGCATGGGAGTGGTGCCAAGTCCAACTTACCATTCCTTTGGAGGAAGAAAAATCTGTAGCACCTGACTCGGTCTGCTGTGTTGATAGAGGGCCTGAAGGCTCTCTATACGTTTCCCAGAGAATTGGGGCCTGCCTCTCATTCACCTGCTGTACCCCAATAGCTTACTATGAGGCCACAAGTCAAAATAACAGTAGTAGTAGTAATTCTACTAAGAGCAGACATACAGCTGTTACATGCCAGGCACTATCCTACGCACTTAAATTTACCCTCCCAACAGTCCTATAAGATTGGTACTACTGTTAACCCCATTTTGCCAATGAGGCAAGTGAGGCATAAAGAGTACCAGGGACTTGTCCAAGGCAAGCCACACTGCAAGTAAGCGGTGGAGACTGGGCTCAAATCCAGACAGTCCAATCCTGGAGTCCGTGCCCTGAACCACTATGCTATGTTGCTTCTCATTTGAACAAGGTCTGCCCAGCTCCCCTCACTATGGAGGTCCAGGTCCCACATTCCAGGACTTGTGCATATGCAGCCAAAGCTTGTTCAGTTAATCACCCAACAAGGTGGGGAAAAGTCATGCAACATTCTTGAAATCACAAGATGAATTGGAGGCTTGATTAGATGAAGACCATTTTTCCAGTCAATGCAAAAACTGTACTAAAGATCCACCAGCTAGGGATGAAGAGGTGGGGGTAAGTGACAGGTGATCAAGCCAGGCCCAGGCCCACGCAGGCAGGCAGAGGGTTCTGATCAGGCAACTGGATAAGAACCCAGAGAGACTGGCTGGGCTTCAGGAGGCCTTGTTCAGTAACCCCATCCACAGCTCCAGGGGTTCCTGGTCTTGTCACAGAAGCCTGCATCCCCATGGGATGCTTCAGATTCCCTGCACTCTGTCCACGCCTGATGCCCAGATGCTGGGACAGGGAAATCGTTGTGCTAGCATGATAGCAGATTTTGAAAATCACTGGCCCGTAAGCAAGCAGTACACAGACTGACATCCTGCCCACAATGTGCTGAACGCCTTCTCACACACTGGCTCGTATGACCCCGTATCTCTGTAAAGTGGGCAGGAATTACTACCCTATTCTATGGAGGAGAAAGCTAAGGCAGTCAATGTTCTCAACACATGCTCTCTCGCAGGCAGCATCCTTGCAACTGAGAACTTAGTGGACACACAAGTTCCTGGCCTCCATCCCAGATTTTCGGAATCAGAAACCCAGAGGGTAGAGCCAGCAATCTGTTTTAACAAGCCCTCCAGGTGATTCAGATGCTTGCTAAAGTTTGAGCAATATCCTGAGGCACCAAGTTGGGGGCTCCTCACCAATATCACCAACCACCACATTCCACACATCATGAACTTCTTTTAAGGACCACCCCAGTATTGTGTCTCTAGTCATGTGAAAGTAGACCTTATCACAATGGCATGTTTCATCCCATTCATTAGTACCTTAGTCCTCCAACCCTAACTAACTACCAGTTCCTTTGAGTTGATCAGGTGGCTTTTCATTCAAATGCTTCTAGTGGTGGAAAAAAACTATGGAAAATGCAGGTTGTCCCTGGATCCCATTTCCAACATTACAGTCTCAACCCATGGTTCTCAGTCTGCATCACGTTTTTGGAGAGCAAGATTCCAAGCTTGCTAGCCAGTTAACATCCTATCTACCTAATCATTACCACCTACCTCCCATACATCAAACAGTTCGTCAAACAGATCCTAGAGGAGTAACCACCTACATCACCACTAAAGAACTCACCTGTATCAGTTCTCCCTGATATGGACTTTCAGCTCAGAGCATCCCATTTACAATCACCCCAGGTTCCACACTCCACTCCTTACCAAATCTCTTAGCACCGCTGACTCCCGGGAGCCCACTATTATCCACAGGAGCTATGAGCTCAACAATGCGTTCACAGTTCCTATTCTGGCTAACCAGCTTTGCCCCAATCTCACTGTAGACCCTGCATGCTCTTTCCTTTCAGAAATTTCGGCATCTCCAAACAAGAATCTCTGCCAGCATTTAGCCTTCAGACCAGACCTTGGCTAGAAGGACCTCCCCAGGACTAGACAAGAATCACAGCATACATAATTGATCGGTTATGCTACCCACAGACCAAAATCACCCGCTATATACAGGGATCGGACCAAATCAGCCCACCCCAAGGTATCTCTGCTTCAGGTTTAAAGCTTCCCTGTTGTCTGTCTCTCCCTCCAGGGTCTGCTTGACTCCTCTCTGATTCTCTCAGCACCTAACAGGGCTCTGCTTGTGGTAGCAGCACTCAGTACACACAAACCCTTCTTGCCTGTCCCAGCCGGCTTGCCCTTCTGCTGCAGACCTGCCAGCCTTTGGGGCTAATGTCAATCTGGAAACACTCTTAGTTCAGGCTTCTAGGCTACAGCTCAATTTTCACAGCTAAAGTTCAAAACGTCACATAAATGTATGACTGTGGGGGCTTTTTAAGTATCATGAACCCAAGACAAGAGAATAAAATATAATCATCCCAATGGCATCTTAATTAAAATGATGCAGGATCCTTTCTCCCAATAAGACACCAAGATGGAGAAAGCATTTGCTAACATCAGTTTCCTCATGTCAAACAACTGAGATGAGTCTACAATGTAAGAAATACAATCAATATCAGGAGAAAAAATAAACAAGACAGGATGGGGCGCAGGAAAATGATGAAGCCTGTGGGCTTAACCTAACTACTCCTCTGGAATTCACTTCCCCACTACCCCTTCCTGACCTGGTTTTCTTTCTCTCCACAGCTGTGGACCTGTTGCTGCTGCTCAAAGGGAGAACTCAACCCCCACCCCCTCGCCTTCCAGTCCTCTCAGCTGAAGCAAATCTTCCCTTGTTACCCAGGCCTCCTGCCTGTTCATTAATCCTTCCTTCCCAACTGTTTATCTGTTTGAAGGATATACACCTCCCTAATCTAGGGAAGGTGGGTCTTCCCTAGCAGATCCAGATCCAAACTGCCAGTACTTTTGGAGGTGGGGGTGGGGTGTAATGTCATTCTCCAGCCCTTGCCCCTTTCCAGAGACACACAGCAGCCTAACTCAGCACTGCCTTCAAAGGCAGCAGAGGCATCAGATGAGACCTCTGTGAGGATGCCTCAAGGCCTCAGCTCAGACATTTCGACATTGACCTTTGCCCTTTCTGCTCACACTTTATTGGCTAAAATTCTCTTAAACCTCTTCAAACCTTTGTAATCTCACTCATAGCATCCCATAGCATCAGACCTTCTAGCTTGAGTGTGAGAAATACCGCATCACTGATACAGATAAACCTACAAACTAAATGGTGAAATATTTGCTAGGTTCGGAGTCTTCATCTTCCCTCTTCCTCATTTTCAATATTCCCAC
This sequence comes from Phyllostomus hastatus, assembly GCF_019186645.2. Lineage (NCBI taxonomy): Eukaryota > Metazoa > Chordata > Mammalia > Chiroptera > Phyllostomidae > Phyllostomus > Phyllostomus hastatus. The sequence continues at coordinate 29,946,954 of NW_025334013.1, forward strand.
AAACAAGCATGCAATTCAGTTCCATTTTCTCAAACTTAGCTCAATTTCTCCCAGATAACGCTGAGCACCTTCTCCAACAGTCCTGAGACGGCTCAGACCTACTTGGCTCTCTCCAGTCTCCTAAATTTCTCTTACCAGGAAATCTATGCGACCCTTCCCTAAACTGCAAGCAGGGTTGATCAATCCCCTCCTTCGTGCCCCACTGTACCAGGCACTTACCTATGTGATAGTAGTTACACTGCTAAATGGTGTCTACTCTCTTCAAGTATGAGCTCCTTGAGGGCAGGGACCATTTTGTACTTGTCTTTATATCCCCAGCATCTAACACAGAGCTTGAAGTTGGTATCCAAAGAATAGGGGGGGGAGCCTTTTCATTGCTTCTAAGGTGGTTACAATAAGGTCCTCCCCATTCCTTTGCCCATTTCTGGTATGGTCATCTCCAATAAAAACCTTAAAGGGCAGCTCAGTGTCACCCTTAGTTTACAGCTCCTGACTTCATTCACCCTTTATCAATGGCCCTGTTCTTTAGAGCTCTTCCCCATCACCAACCTTAGCCCAGTGTTTAACAAAATCAGCATTCTGACAGCTGTCTCAGCCTTGGGAGGCCACCAGGATAATACAAGGCTGGCGGGAAGGGAGAGAATGCTTCCTGATTTGTATGAAACCATGAGATGATTTTGTTACCAGTGACCCAATGCTCCCCCAGGAAAGTTCCTGGCCCCACCCCTAGGCAACTCCATAGACTAACTACACACCATGACAACTTAAAGGCAGAGGGTAGAGAGGCTGTCTGAATAGAGCAAATAAACCCACTTCGATCATGTAACGCCACCAGGCATCAGTTCTCCATGCCCCGAGATGTGTATTTTGCTTCTCCATTACTGTGTGCACTCCAAATAAAGAAGGGGCCTTCAGCTTTCAGGTGAAGTCACAACAGGACTAAGATGCAGAGACAGCAAATGCTTGTTCCCTTTCAGGGAGTAGTCATGAGGAGTCACAGTGAGAATTGGGGGAGGGCCATCCCTGCGAGGGACCACCAGGAAACAGCAGGTAGAGGGGAGGAGGAAGCACTACATTTATGGAAGCAGCAATGAAAAGGACAAAAGGGCCTAGTGAGCCGCCCCATTCCCACAGCCATCACTGGCCACCAATAGAGGAATTCATTTATAGTGACCCTGAAAGAAGAGAGGTGTTAAAGCAGTGATATAACTAAAAAGAAAGGCAATAACTGGTCTGATGGGCAGGGGGAAAATTATTCCAGGAGTCGGGAGCCTGTGCAAGAACACTTACGGCTCACACAGTCATCATAACTCAGCCCCCTCAAGCATTTTGTGCTCTGCTTATGGTGTTAACTTTAATGTCTTAACATATAACACCATCCGCACTAACACAAAATACTACACACGCCAGATGAGGCTGAGTTATAGTTGCTGTGGGAAGCATAACTTTGAATTTCCTGATTTTGGTGCATTTAATCTCAACCATAATGTTACATTAACGTCGGTTTTGCATTTCATTTCCCAGTTTAGAAGAATAGCATCAGCGCCTTCGCCTGTCTGTACAGAAAAAAGTGCAGGCTGACTAGGGCCACAGCCAGACAGACCACAACCCAACAACTGGGCTCTCCTGCTCAAAAGCCTGGCCCAACCCCTCCCATCTGGAGGAGCTGCAGCCAGGACAAGTGAGGGGGGAGGGAGCGGTGGGTCCTTTCTCTAGGAAACTGCTTTCCATTCACTGGGTGTGTGCAGGAATCACATGAGTGGGGAGAAGGAGAAGCTAAATACAGACCAAGAACACCATGTGTGCATTGGGTGGGGGTTATGAAGTAGGGGGATCCTGCCTTTCAGCCTTGCATGGAGGTGAAGAGAATCCATATAGTGTCATTTGTAGGGATCTTAACCAATTTTCTATAAAGTTTTTTTTAAATGTCTCTCTCATAAAGTTTTCCAAAATGTCTCTTTCACAAAGGACTAATAATGATGTGCCAGCTCTAAGTCATACTGAAATTCTCCAAATGCCTCTCTTCTATATAATTCCTTCTCGTGTCACCATCCTCTCCCCCTCCACACCCTCCCAAAATAACCTAGCATCTGGACAATTTTCTATAAAAAAGAAACTCCTTTGCTCGTAGTTCTAACTCAAAATGCAGACTGAGTCTCTTTAAGGTTTCCTTTAAAAAAAAACCCAAAAACCTTTGTGAACAAAGACCAAACACTAGAAAAACCCCAACCCCAAAAGTCATCTTTCTCCAAAGTCTCGGGCCCTTGAGCCCTTGAATACAGACCAGAAGAACAACAGTCAGCAGCGCTGCTACACGGCAGTGAGAAAAGACTGTACCCGGGAGCCTGAGGGGTGGCCAGAGGAAAGTCGGGGAGGGAGGGTGGGCAGGCAGCAGCCAGGACTGCCCATCTGCTTGTGTGGTGGCCTATATTTCACTTTCCTCAGTTACATTTGCTTTGGTCTTTTTTGACCAAACACTGAGGTGTTGAGACAACTGCCCCCGGGTTAAAGATGCACCATTAAAGATCCACCAAAGCTTTCAGGCTGCTCCCTGGCCCAGGGGTCGCTGCCACCACCACTGGATGCACACCAAAATAACAACGTGACCCCTGCTAGCAGGATGAAGGAGCCACGATTCTCCCAGGCCATACAAAAACCTCCTTCCATACCAGGAAACAATTCCTACAGCAAGAAAGGAATTGTATTCCTCAAATTTAGAATCTATAAAGCATTTTAAACTACCTAAATTAAAATTTAAGTGAAAAAAATGTTTTCAAATGGAAAAACAGTCTCATATTCAACCAATACCTATTATGTTCATCTGAATCAAAACATGTGAAACAAAATGAGTGCAAAACCCAGAAAGTAAAAGCCTGTTCTGGCAAACTGACCACTCCTGTTTCACCTAGCTGAACAAAGCACGAAAATAAACAGCAAAAATGATGACGAATGGAAAACATCACATTTTACCATGTTTATAACCAATACCATTACTTACCCAAGTACGGCAGAGCTTACCCCTGTTAGTGTTTCACAGTGGTATTCCTTTAGGACAGTCCCAATAGGGTGACTCGGGGACTTCTGAGAACCAGAGGCGGAAGAGAGAATGAACCCAATGCCAAGCCTCCAGATAGGCCCCGGCCCAAAATTTGTGTCTGCCCCTATGTAACGAGGGGTATGGCACCCTCCCGTAAGAATCAGAAGCGTACTCTGCGGAGGCCCTAAGTACTGAACGCTCCTGGGAGCCAGGCGTGAGGGGAGTGGGGCGGCTCTCCTTCACGGCCTGAGCCCATTCCAGGAGCTACGCAGACCTGCCCACAGTCTCTCTGTCAGGTGGACAACCACCAAGCCACTCAGACAGCGTGCTAGGGCAGGCTGGTCTAACTGGCTCACCATTTTCTAGTCCTTTCACTCTCTCTTCAGAAGTTCATGCCACATCTCATTCTTTTCTGATTCCATTTAAATCTGTTTCTTTTAGTCCTTATTAAAATGAAGAGCAAGTTATTATCATATTCCTTGGAACAATTACTTCTCATATGATGAATTTATTTAGTCTGGATAAGAATCAGTCACTAAAACCACATTCAATTTCTTTTCTTCCTAAGTCTTATTTTTGTGCTTCTAATGATTTCTGCTCCTCTTATCCTGAGCTTTTCTAACTTCTCCAGTGTCCTTGTTGACCAGAAGACCAAAATAGCAGATGCTCTAAGGAGAACCTGAACTTCCTCAGTGGAAGGATGCTGACCGATCTGGGACTGGCAAGTTCCAGTCCACCTTCCAAACTTTGCCTGAATCCTTTCAGGATCTTGCTACCTGCAAACCTTAGGGAAGATTTTCTTTTTTAAGCAGAAGGGATTTTCTTTTTTAAGCAGTCTCTCCCGAGTTACGCATCCCCTTCCCGAGACTGGTTCAATGGGTAGTCCAGCAGAGCTGCCTGGCCCCAAATTCACTTTCCTACCTGTTGATCACAGCATTGTAGAGGCTTAATGAAGTAGAGATGCATTACATTCATCACTTGCCCTAGATCCACTCAAATCCATCACTATGTCACAGCAAGAAGTTAGATTGATCTGACAGGATTTGCTCTTCTTCACAAACCCATGTAAGTTATTACTTAGTTCCCTATGCTCTTCTAGCTGTTTGTTGATTGATTATCTGACGATCAGGTCAAGTATCTTCTCTGGAATCACAGTAAACTAACGGGTCTATAATTTCCAAGATCATTCGTATTCCTCTTATAAAGATAAGCAAGACAGCAAATGCTTCTTCCTGAGTTCTCTAAAGCAGCAGCTAATGCTTTCCTAATAATGAACCAGGGCAGCCAATTCCTTAAGTGCCCTTGGAATCACATCATCGGGTTCATTGATTCTGTAGATAATCTTTAATCAGGCCAGATCCTAGTAAACAGCATAAAGCCCACCTCTGCCTACGTCTGAAAGACCTTGGTGCCCAAGTCTGGAAAGGAAGTTGGTGACACAAGTGATTTAAATCTGTACTGCATTATGTTTTCAACATTGCAATAAATAAATAAAAAGAACAATGACCTTGGAAGAGAGATGAAAGGTGACACTGACAGACCAAATTGAGACAAGAATCAAGCTTCACCTTCAGCAACATTGGTAGAACCCTCTGTAGAACAAGAGAAGAGAGCTACATAATTATCTGAGCTCATACTCGAACTGAAAGTTCAGAAACATACAAAGGCATGTGCCAGGAGGCAGAAAACAGGAAAGGCCATGAGGGAGGTGCCAAGCAATCCTGAAGTTCAGATTCTCGTCAGCACATCAACAGAGATGTGTTGGATTTCAGACTGTATACCAGTGAGAGAAATAATATGATATATTGGGATATAAATCCCTGATTCCCAACCTACAAGAATGTACATAACCAAAATTCCTACCCACCACCCAGGCACACCCAGCATAGAGTCTCCACTAGTTCTGGGAGACAGAGGAGACCCCACAGCGTGGGCTGAGAAAGTAAATGTGGCTCAGGTAGCTCCCAAGCTGTATTCCCTTTTATACAAACTTCCTTGACTAGGACATGCTCCTCAGTCTGCTCCTGTCTTCCCAAGCCTCGGGCAGGCCTGATTCCAATGCCTCAAAGGCAGACTACTACTTTAAAGGAGAGTAGGAAAGAGAAGAAAGGGGAAGGAAAAGGAATCGTGGTGTCTGCTTTATGGATAACAATCTACTATTCTAAAGAAAGAACATCTTCCTGGAAAAAAAATCAATCATGAGAAATCAAAGAAAGTTTACCTCTGAACGGACACTCCTCCCTGTCTCCCACGTGCCTGATGCCATAGTCCTCCTCTCTCCCTCCCCTTACCATGCCCAGACCAACATGTCTGTGCATTCCAGAATTTCACACCTGACAACTCAGGCTCACCGGGAAGAGTTACAGCCCTAGAGCCAGGCATACCCAAGGTCCCCACACAACAATGAACTGCCATATCAGCTCCCAATCATTCCTCCAAAGCAAATACCAAGCACTCCGAGGTCACCTAGCATAGGCGCCCCTCTGCTGCTAATCCGAGCTTCCTAGTAGCAGTACCATAAAAAGTCTCTGAATACAGTTGGTGACTAAGGGAAAAAAAAAGGCAAAAAAATGTTCCTTTCCAACAGATCAACGATGGTACTTGTTCAGGTTATCTAATTTGCATAATAAATCATCCCAAAATTTAGTGGCATAAAACACCAATAACCATTTGTTGTCTCTCAGTTTCTGTAAGCCAGGAATTCAGGAGTGGCTCAGTTGGCCAGTCTGGCTCAGGGTCTCTCCCGAGGGTGAAGTGAGATGTCCACAGGGGCTGGAGTTATCTAAAGGCTTGACTGGCACTGGCAGATCCACTGCCAAGATAGTACCAAGAAACATGACTGGCAAGTTGGTACTGGTTTTCAGCCAAGAGCCTCAGTTCCTGTGCACATGTGCCTCTCCACAGGGCTGTTTCAAGGTCCTCATAGCATGGTGGCTGACTTTTTCCAGAACAAGTGACTCAAGGGCAGGTGGACTGCAATGCTCTTCATGGCTTAGCCTCAGAATGTCTCTTACACTATACTGTATTGGGTGTACAGGGCTAGCTCTGATTCAATGTGGGAGAGGAATGACTAAGGGTACGCATCTCAAGAGGTAAGGATTGCTGGAGACCATCTTGGAGGCTGACCACAATAGCAACAGCAGAATACGGAAAGAGGGAAGGAAAAGGAGAGAGGAAGGGTGGGACGAAAGGAAGTATTTTGATTCCCAAAGGCTGAGGCCAGAGAGAAACAATGTGCCCCATTCTCTCCAGAGACTTCTCAGGTCTACCTTTCGCTAGCACGCCTACACCAAGTCCTGCTCCCTAGGCAGGAACTCCAGATGAGTAGCTAAGAGCCAGGAAGACATGAGAAAGTTCCTCTGGGTCCCAGGAAGCAAAACTGTCCTCCCTCCCTCCTTACCACCCCACCTTTTCTGAAGCAATGATGCAACAGTTACCTGAGGTTGAATCTGTGGCTTGTCGCACGTGGCCTCAAAGTCCAGCACTAAAAAGTAGTGATACCTCTGGGGAGGGAAGGACACCATTGCCGCCATGGATGCGCCAAAGCCGTGGGCCGCCAGCTTTCTGGTGGATATGGAGCAGAACTCCGGAACACCACAGGGAGAAAATAAGTGGGAGCCCAGCACTTTTCTTGCTCTTGAAAGTAAATATGAAGAAAATCGAGCTGCTCCAGTCTGCAAAGGCGCTAGCATTGAACATCCAGAAGCATCTAAAACTTAGGGGAGGAAAATTTAAAAACAAAACAAAACAAAAAAAAAAAACAGAGAGCCTGGGTTACTCCCCTCCCACGGTGGCCCTGTTCTATCTAGTTTTCGGGGATAGTCACACAACATGAACCACGCCCCAGTTTGTTTCTGAGCCCCCTTTCTAAATCACAGTATTTATTACTGAAGTTAAAGACCCTAATACTAGCCCCTGCAGCATTATGACAGCCTGGCATCTCCCCATTCATTCTCAAAACAACATGCAACACTGGCCTTCATCTTTAAATAGAGCTCTACAGTTTAAAAGAGAGAAAAATTCTGTGCTCACTTCTCAGGTGGTGACAGTTAAGATTAAAGCTAAAGTTCTCAAAGTAACATGAGGTGACCCCGTTGCACAGTCAGTCCTGGGAGCTAAGTAGACTCAGACAGACAGCAAAACGCCCAAGATTCTCTCCTCAGTTCCATTCTGAGCCATTTGCCCCTGGCTTTCCTGCCTGTATCTTGACATCTCCATGTACTGTCCTCCCTTCCCCAATGTGAAAGCAAACAGAGCCAGTCACAGGGGAGCTTGCTCACAATATTCTGTTGATTCCCCAGGCCCCAAGCCAGTAACTGGCACCCTGGGAGAACGAATAACGCCTGCAGAGCACAGCTGCCAACTGCCTTAGGCTTTCCCATTTGCTGCCTTTAGAATCACTCTCTACTAGGAGCCTTGAATGACTGCAGGACTTTTTTAAATAGGGAAGAAAAAGAGAAAACCCAGATGTGGCAGTAATGGGAGCATTTCTAAAAGTCTAGTAAATTTCTGAGTGAACATGTGCAAAAAAAAAATCCAAATGACTTTTCAAGTTTTCCCTTTAAATTTGCAGAATGTCTGCTCCTTAGAGGACTAACTAAATATAAAAATCAAAGCCTAAGTTTTAAACAACTCAAGTTTCCTTTTCAAAAAAAAGGAACAAAGCAGAAATGTTGTGTTTTCCCCTCTTTTATACCAAATACTCAAATTCCCTCAAAATCAAAAAAGAGATTTCACTGCCAGTACCGAAATGGCCATAGTTTATGCCTTCTGGAAACCCATTCTTACAGAGCCAAAAGCTTGCCTCTGAAAGGCTGCAGACGGGCACCTTCTCCTTCATGTGGGGTAGGGGAGGAGAGCAGTCTGTGAAGTCCAGAGCATCCTCAAAGGCAATGAGGTCATTAGTACCTGAGTGCACACGGGACAATACCAAGTATCACTTCTCAGCCTGCCTCTCCCTTGATCCACTGAATGAGCTACAATAACTTGCCTGTGTATTCATTAGGATGTTTGCCAGTGTGCATCCTCGATTCCCTGTCCCTAGTGAGATTCCATGTGGATGCAGTGGAGCTAAGACTGAAAAGAATTTTAAGTTCTCCCTGGCTGGCGTAGCTCAGTGGATTGAGCGTGAGCTGTGAACCAAAGTGTCGCAGGTTCAATTCCCAGTCAGGGCACACGCCTGGGTTGCAGGCCACGGCCCCCAGCAACCGCACATTGGTGTTTCTCTCTCTCTCTCTTTCTTCCTCCCTTCCCTCTCTAAAAATAAATAAATAATAAAAAATAAACTATCATAAAAAAAAAGAATTTTAAGTTCTTCATGGATCCTGCATTAGCACAGTGCTCGTTTTCACCACAGCTCCACACCCCCCGCAAAAATTCAGCCAAAACTCAGCCCAGGATAGACAAAGGTGGCTTGAGTTTCATTAGGGAATTCCTTGGAAAGGCAAATGGGCCAATGTCCCTTTGAAAGCTGGAATCCCAAATAACACTTCACATCAAACACACCTGAACAGTATCACAGCCTTGACTAGATGGGAGATACCCGTCTGCTCAGATTATACATTCCAGTTTGGATCTAAAGTCCCTCAGGGCCTTGGAACACTTCTCTAACCCCTTGAAATCAGGCCACACATAAGGACTTCTTAAAGTCTTAATGTTCTCCAATGTGTAAACATAGTGTACAAAGTGTACATACAGACAACCAGAACCCATGTACCAGATACTACAGGCAATTAAGTGTCATGATTAAGGAGGGCTTCCAGATTTGAATCCTGGCTATACTAGTTATTTGCCATGGCACCATGGGCTAGCTCTTCTTCAAATGGCAGTAACAGTTCCTACTCCATAAGTGAGACTGAAATGAGAGGACACACACAGAGCTCTAAGAGCAGTGTCTGGCTCCGTAAGTCTTAGCTTACTATTGGGAGAATCCAAGATGGCTGTGGAGTAGGAGGAAGTAGGAGGCCTCCTCCTTGCGCCAAACTGGATTTGCAACTAATTTATGGATCAATATTAGCTTACTATTATTGATGTATAATTTACTACCTTATTGGGCTATACCCACATAGGCAAACCTGGATCCCCCATATTTCAGACCTATAAATCCATTTAATGCAAAAGGCAACCTCAGAGATCAACATTAATGTCTCCTACTTCCTAGAATGCTCTCGACCTCTCATATAGCATACTATACATGTCTCATCCCCTTCCATAGATGATAATATTGATGGTCAGAGGTCCTCTTGTCTGCAGGCCTTGCTTTTCTCACCCAATTTTACCCACATCAAATAGCTTCTCTTGCAGGAAGTCTTGAGAGCAGACATTAGGAGACCAGGCCTCCATACGTCAGCAGTCACTAGGTTCTATACTTCCCTTACTTCTAAGCATCAATTCAACTCAAGTCAAGAAACAGAGGGTACCTCTTCCTCTTCCCTTCCTGAAAAATTCAACCTAATGGCTTTAGAGCCATTAGTTGTGGCAGAGGAAGGTAGGTGTCAACAACAATTGGGGTGGGGGGAGCATAAGGGTCTGGAGGCTAGTATGAGAGTGCAGGTAGGTGAGAAGGGCATCCACACAGATGCAGGAAGGGGTGTGGAAGGCATCCATGGGGCAGTGGTAGAGGGGTCTGATGCAGGGAGTCAGGGGCATGGTAAAAAAGGCGGCCAAGAGCAGGGAAGAAAGGAGACCACAATGGAGATTACTTACATTCAGAGGAATTTATTAAAGAAGCACATATTAAGGGTAACTGAAATAAGGTTTCTCACCATTAGAGGACAGAATTAAAATATGGAAAAAGAAAGAAATCCATGGTGTCGGATTAGAATTGAAGGTAAAAGTATAAACTCAGTTTCTGATCTATAATATATAAAAATAAAGCTAGAGCCCTGGTTGGTGTGGCTCAGTAGATCGAGTGGCCGGCCTGTGAACCAAAGGGTCGCTGGTTTGATTCCCAGTCAGGGCACATGCCTGGTTGAAAACCAAGTCCCCAGTAGGGGGCATGCAAGAGGTACCAGTTGGTGTTTCTCTCCTCTTTCTTCCTTCCCCTCTCTCTAAAAATATATAAATAAAGCTAGATGCAATTGAGAATGGATACATGCATGCGCACACACACATATACAAATATATAAAAACATGCACATATATTTTCTAGCTGCCTGCTGAAGGGCCAGGGAGCAGCAACATTCCAATAGTAATGAGCACACACAGCACCCGGTCACCTTCTAAATGACATTCTCCAGAGCTCTTTTGAGAAATGGCTGATTTCAGGGCTGTGGCAGGGAAAGGACAAGATGAACCTGAAACATCTTGTGCCAGAAAGCAAGGAAATGCTCAATGATAAAAACATATCAAAACAATGCAGAAGTAAGCTTGAAGGGGATCTCACTGGCAAATAAATAATGATATTAATAGGTTACAATGTGTTGAATAAAAAGGAAACCCATGGGTCCATTAAAAAATAAATAAATAAATAAAATTTAAGTTTGATGTGGGATATTCATATAGTTTGAAAGTATCTCCTCAAAGAATGCTTATTATTACAGGGAGTAAGTTTACAATGGAGAAGCCTGGCAGACATCACCTTAATCCACTCAACAAGATGAACATCATTAATAATGGGGTAAATCAAAATCATGCACCAACTGATAGGATGCAATGAGAAAAACAAAGCTTATTTTCTGTGATATTCCTGTCAAAGATGCACAACCTAAATATGATCATTAGAAAACCTCAGACCAACCCTAACTGAGGGACAGCCTATAATCTTCAAAAGTATCAAGGTCACCATAACTAAATGCAGTGCACAATTCTGAACTGGATCATTTTGCTACAAAGAACCTTACTGGGACAACTGGCAAAACCTGAATGGGGTTTGAGGATTTGATGGAGGTAACATTATCAAAATTTCCTAGCTTTAATGGCTGCACTTGGTCAGGTAGGAAAATGTCCTTCCATGTAGGAAATACACGCGAAGTATTCAGGGTGATGGGGTGTTAGGTTGGCAACATAACTCTCAAATGGCTAAAACAAATTCTTTGTATTGAACTTCTAACTTATACATAAATTTGGACTATTTCAAACTTTTTAAAAGTTATCTTTTAATCCATATGCAATGTGGCTTAATAAAAGAAAAAAGAACCCTGGCCAGTGTGGCTCAGCTGCTTTAAGCATCATCCTGTAACCAAAAAAGATTGAAGGTTTGATTCTCAGTTAAGGCACAGAACTATGTCACAGGTTTGATCCCTGGTCTGGGTGCACTAAGATCCCTAGTCTGGGAGCTTACAATCGCCAGTCCAGGCTCTATGGGAGGCAACTAATCAATGCTTCTCTCTCACATCTATGTTTGCCTCTCACCCTTCCTCTCCCTCTAAAAGCAAAGAAAGAAAATGAAGGAAGGGAGAGAGGGAGGGACGGAGGGAGGGAGGGAGGGAGGAAAAGAAAAGAAAAAACAAACCGAGAGGTACGTGAGGGAGAATGTAGGCTGCACGCTCCCTTCTGGCAGGGAGGCTGGTGTGTTCAGGACTAAGAGCGCCCCAGCTGGCGCCCGCACTGCGCACTCCTGTTCATTAGCACCTTATCAGGAAACATCCCTGCCCTCAAGGCAGCGGAGCTTCACCTGCCCTCGTTACCTCTGAAATCTTAGGGATTTCTCTTTTCTATTGACGTCTCTATGCTTTAGTCATAAGTTTGCAGAATGTAATTCTAGAACTTATATTACCAACTGGGACTTTTGGTATCTAGTTGAGGGGCAGGACCCAAAAGAAACAGTCTATGATTCTGTGTATTTCAGCACAAAATCTTTCATCAGAGACCAAGACTTATACACATTTATTCTCAAATACTCTTTTCTCTTTCCTAGTAAATTAATGGTAGTAAGTAGCCAATGGCAAGAAGGAAAATGAATGATTCTCTCCTCAAAACGAAGGGACCAGCCCCCCAGGGGCAGGGGAGGGGTAAACAGGGACTGCCACAGGGCCAGCCTGATTTGGAGAAACAGGCCTGAGCCACAGCCCCTGGAGGATGGTCTCCGTGCAGAGTATTTACACAACAGACACCAATGGCTCCTCTGCAGCCATTACTGTCGGTCAGGTAAATAACGCATGTGCCAAAACACACATTTAATGAGGGAAATAATATGCCTTTATAAAAAGCTTCAATCTGTATTTACCTGAGAGACCAGAGAAGCACCAAATCACCAGATTAGTGGAACCACAGAGGAGTCATTCTGGTGTCTTGGGTAAATAGACATTTTATAGCCTTCCATTACTGGAGAGGGGAAGGGAGGGTGAGGGGGGGGGCATCCTTTAATATCCACATACACTGGCCAGGGGGGTGTGGGGGGATGGGAAAGAGAGAGGCCCATCATGAAATATGGGATCTACGATCTACTCCCACCCCCTCTCCCCAACCACACATACTTGGAATCTGGGGGAGAGGGGAGGATATGGGTTTGTACATCCCTGGATTCAATCTATGCCATTAAAACCGGACTGGGAGGCAGGGGATTCCTGAGAAACTCCAAAGCACCAGATGAAGATTCTGAGTCCCAATTACTAGAAACACCTGAGTCAGCTGTAGCTTCCCCAGTTCCCATTCCTGGGGCAAGTTCCTGTCCTCACCTGACCTGTAGTACCCCAGGCACCTGAGTCACAGAAGCATCAACAGAGAAGACAGCAATACCTGTCTGGAACTCACTCGATCAAAGGCTCTATCTTAGGCAGCTAAAATAGCCTGGGAAAAATATAAATAAACTGCATGCCTTCAAAAATCATAATCTTCCATCTAATGAATGAATGCATCCTTACTGCCAGAGCACTTTCTGTGAAAATCAGACTGCCAAAGGTGAAAGAAAACTTAAGCCGTGACACAGGCCAGCCAGCCAGTGAAAAGGAGTCCCAGAAAGAGAAACAGACTGCACAAGGTTCACATGGCAAGTAGGAGTAAGAAGAGAACCCAGGGGGCCCCAACACAAGGCCTTATCACCCGAGCTTTTAATGCAACCTCACAGTGGAAGCCAAGGGCCTGAGAGCTAGGTCTGAAAGGCAGAGGCTGAAACAATAGAGTTTGACATCCCCTGGAACCTCTATACAACTTCCTGATGGTCCCAAAGTGGAATGGAAGAAGGACCTCTAAAGCTGGATCCTCAACTCAACAAAACAAACTCTTCTCTATAACCTGTCACTCTCTTGGCTTGCAGCTAAGGGCTGCTTCTGCTCCAACGCAGAGCTAGGTAGGTAAAGCTCGCCCAACATCAGAAGCGGCTGCTAACCCAAAACTACCAGCAGAGCTTAAGTCACTAAAGACCTTCAGGAACACCAAATTCTGGTGGCAACATCACAGGGCACTTGAGGTTTACTCTCCCCTGCCTGTCCCAGCAGGTCGAGGCAGCACAGCAAAAGGAGTGACTGTGATTTGCCTGCCATTTGGTAACCCATCAGCCACACCCAGTAGCTGGGGCAAGCTCCACAAAGGGAAACATCTCTGTAAAACCCTGCAAGTCAGTTGTAACCCCATCGTACACGAGAAGGGGCAAAGGCTTATTTCTTAATACACCAGAAACAGGATAGAAGTGAAGGAAGGGCAGGGTATGGTACTTACTCTGTTAGGCACCTCCCACACTCATAGACAGCATCTGACCCCAGAACCTTCTATACCCCCCTTATGAGATGGAGAACTAATATAAAAATAAGGAGTCACACAGATAGTTGTCAAAATGCTGGTATTAGCTCTGGCTGGTATGGCTCAGTGGACTGAGCATGGGCTGTGAACCAAAGGGTTGTCAGTTCAATTCCCAGTCAGAGCACATGCCTGGGTTGCAGGCCAGGTCCCTAGTAGGGGCCACATGAGAGGTAACCACACGTTGATGTTTCTCTTCTTCTCTTTCTCCCCCACCTTCCCCTCTCTCTAAAAATAAACAAAGTCTTTTTAAAAATGCTGGTATTAGCCAAGCTTGGGTTCAAATCCCAACTCCACCATATAGTCTTTGTAATAACAGCTACAATAACACCTATCTCTTAGGGGCTCAATTTAGTCACACAATGTATAATAAAATGACTGGCACAATACTAAGTGGTCAGTAAAAGGGAACTATTGTTGTTAATACATGATAAAAAGGAAAGAAAAACATTTTCTGAAAATCTGTAAGCCAGGCACACTACTGGGAACGTACATATTTCACTCATTCAGTCCTCTCAACAATCAAGTTAAATGGGTAACAGTATTAGCATTTTACATATGAGAAAACTAAGGCTCGGAAGCACTCAGTTCTTTGGGGTCCAGTTCTCCTCTCCCATGTTTGAGGGCTCATATTTCCCCACTGGACTGATTTCCCCATCAGCCATAAGGCTAACACTGCATATCAACTTCAAATTTTCTTTTGAGGTAAGGTGTGACTTGAACTAAAACTAACTCAACCACAAGCAATAATTAAGTCTGTCCAGTCCATTCAAATTTGTTTGCATAACATTTTAAAAAAATATTTAAACAAGAATAACAAATTGCGACCCTGAGTACACAAAGGAGAAGCAGGAAGCGGGACTCTGGATGAAAACAACTGCATCACAAGGGACTCAAGGCCTCTTCTCAGACACGGCTCTAGAGGAGCAAACCCTCCCACTGCACAGAGCAGAGAAAGCGGCCAGAGGCAAGGTGACAACCAGCTCATGCTCAACTCCCCACATGTGAGGTTTCCTTTCAGAAATCTGTGCCTTTGCAAATGCTCCTTCCTCTGTTTTAAAATATACTTCCCCAGGCACATTATTGCTCCTTCTTCTAAATCCAGCTCAAATCTCCCCCCTTTTAGGAGCTTTCTCTGACACCTCATCACAAAGTTAATTGCTTAAGTGTGATCCAGTAGCAGTTTATCGCTATTTCGTAACTTTTGTCTCACTGTATTGTTAAGGTTTTTGGTTATGTTTCTCCTCCTACCAATCATTTTCAGGGAGGTGAGGATGGAAGATAGCAGATATAGATGTATGTATGTGCACACGTGTGTTTAAAAATCATATCTGAGCCCTAGCTGGGCAACTCACTTGGCTGAGCATTGTCCCATACACCAAAAAAGGCTGCAGGTTCCATCCCTGGTCAGGGCTCGCTCATGCCTAGATTACAAGTTCAGTCCCCAGTCAGGGTGCATACAGGAGACAGCCAATTGATGTTTCTCTCTCACATCAACGTTTCTGTCTCCCCTGACACCCCTTCCTCTCTCTCTAAAATCAATAAGTATGTTCTCTAATGAGGACTTAAAAAAAACCTATCTGACATAATTTCTGACATGTTTTTGGTCAGACCCTTTAATGTATTTTAAAATTTCAAGTAGCATTAAAGAAAAGCATAAGACTGTTTTCATGTAAAAGTGCATGAGTTTTAAAATTCTGAGAGACACTGAATTAGACATAGATCCTTAAGGGCAAGGACCACATCTTATTCACTTCTGTATTCCCAGCACAGAGCCGGGCACAAGTAAGTGTGAGTCAGTGTTTGCTGAAAGAGTGTGTAAGCCCAAAGTCATGATGTCAACTGCTCTGGAATCAAAACATGTTAGAGCAGAGCAGGGCATAAGCACCAGGCAAAGCGTCTTTCTCTCACGCTCTCTGTCTCTCGGCTTACTCCTAAACCACCCCATTCTGTCCTCACAGTTAGAGAGAGAAAGAGAGAGAGAGAAACACTGCCTTGGTGCCAGAATACTATTAAAAGGATTAATTTAGGGACCAGTGTTTGGACTGTCACATCCAATCACTACCCACAGATCTACAGCTTCCCAAATCAAGCTCATGCAAAGAGGAATCAATTGCAAGGACACAGAGGGTCTGAACAGGCATACTAATGGCCTCCTGAGGTGCCAGCGGCCAGCTCTGACACTCCCATAAATTATCTGCCTTTTGATTTTACCTGTAGCTGTGGGGCACAAGGCACAATTTTGAACATATCAAAGCAATCTCTCGTAACCCAAGGCTCCCCCAAGAATGTCCCCAAAGGAGGACGGGCTAAAAACAATGACCCAAAGGGAATCTGCTTCCTGGCAGGCCTGTTCCTGGCAGCCAACAATTAAAACCCAGCAGGACCAAGTGGATAAAGTGGGACCCAAATCAAGCCTAGCAAATCTGGACAAGGTATGCATCAGAATGCATTTCTGCAGTAACTACACATCTCTCACTCCAAGGAAGAGAAATCACAGCAATAAACTAACACAACTCCATCTGGAGGCAAATCTGCACTAGCTCTCACACCTTCTAGTATGACCTCAGGCAGCACACTTAACCTCACTGGGCCTCAGTTTCCTCAGTGGGTAACAGGGATAATAATGAATGCTGACCAGCTGACCCACTTCCCGGAGTGGTGGTGAAAAGTAATACAAGACATTTGAGAGGCACTTTGCAAAGATGTAGGTCCACAAGGATAGCAACACTAATAAATGACCCTGACAGACTAGGAGAAATGACTGGTCACACTTCGGTGAATTACTTTCAGGTAGCTGCTCTCTCAGTTCACTTTACTGATGGTATTGGGGCTAAGGCCCACTCTGAAGAAAGTTCTGGCATTCCAAATGGGACTCCTGATGTCTGAAAGTTTTCCATTATGAAGAGCAGTGCCTTGCTTTAGTTGTAACTGCCTCCTGTCTGCTGACTGCTCTGCCAGGGTCTACATTTCTACCCTATGGTCACAATTACAATTGTGAGGACCCAACTGTTGCTGACTGCTCTAAAAAATTATTGTGTAAGATACTATTAGTAAAAAAAGTTATTAATTGTGTAACAAATTAATAATTTTCAAAATTATTGTGTAAAATACCATTGGTAACAAAGATTAAAGACACTGCGCTAGGACCTTTACATACATTATCTCATTTATTCCTTTAACCAGCCTTACTAAGTTCCATCATCTCCATTTTACGGGTAGGAAAGTTAAACTCAGAGAGGTAAGTCACTTAGCCAAAGTCGCAGAGCACTGTTATCTGAAACCTACAGGCTACCCTTCAGCGATGCAAGTACACTGGGGCTTCAAGGAGGAGGAGAACAAATCACCAGACACTCAACTTTATTTGGTCCTTGTGCCTGACTAGGAGGCATTCCCAAGACCAGAAAAAAGGTTGTCAGTTTGCCACAAGCAAGGACAGACTAGGTAAGACATATAATGAGAACAATTCCTAGAAAGCTTAGGAAAAGGGGCCCTCCTCTGTGTGCATAGTTCGAGGAGTTCAAAGCAACTGACATTAAGCTAAGACCTAGATCCCTAAGACCAAGATCCCTACTACCAGGGCTCCATTTATTCCATACTTCTTTAAATAAGAAAGGCTTCCCAAAGTCTTTTCAATCCATCAACACCAACTTTCTCTTCCTACACCTTTTCTAGTCTGTGAAATAGGAGTTGGTATTGCCAACATCTTTAAGCTCCAGTAGATGTTCTGAAAATTAGTAGTAAAAAGTATACACATATAGGCAGAGATTCACTTATATTCAATCTTTAAGTGTCAAAATACTACCTCAAGCCCTGGCTGGCATAGCTCAGTGGATTGAGCGTGGGCTGCGAACCAAAGCATCACAGGTTCGATTCCCAGTCAGGGCACATGCCTGGGTTGCAGGCCACAGCCCCCAGCAACTGCACATTGATGTTTCTCTCTCTCTTTCTCCCTCCCTTCCCTCTCTAAAAATAAATAAATAAAATCTTAAAAAAAATACTGACTCAAAGAGGGAAATATAAAATACTACCCATGTAACTGCCACAGCCTCCCTGCTCTAGTATAGTTCTGTTTAACCCATGCTTAACAATGAAATCAGAGCAAACTTTCTAAAACACAAATGTATTATCAGTCCACCGCTTAACACCTTTCCACGGATTCTTACTGCTCTTATCAGTCTGATCCAGGGTCTGGAAAACTTTGGTCTGCAGGCCAAATCCAGCGGCCACCATTTTTATAGTTTACTGGGACACAGCCATGCTCATTCATTTTCATACTATGGCTGCTTTCATGCTGTAACAGCAGCGTTGAATAGAGCTGAATAGTTGTGACAGAGAACCACAAAGCCTAAATATTTACTGGTCCTTCACAGAAAAAGACTGCTGACCTAGCCTTATATTTTCCCCCACCTATAAGGTACTGGACTCTGTTTACCTTTCCTGCTTCACTTCTCACCATATTTTCCTGCTCCTTGCCCAGAGTACTCTTTCAATCACATTAAACTTCAGTTTCTCAAATTCAACAAAGCTCTGACATTCACACATAGTCCCTCATATTTTCACCTAATTCCAGAAGAGGTTACTTTCTCTGAGAAGCTTTCCCTGAGCCCACTGGTCAGGGTGAGGGACCCTTCTGAGTAGTCCCAAAGCACCTACACTTACCTTATTATAGCACCCTCTGAGTATATTATAACTGCTTCTTTACTGTCTGTCTCCCCCATGAATTTGTAAGCTCGTTGGTGTCAGGGACAGCAGCTATCTTATTTACCACCATAATCCCAGGACCTAGCAAAGTGCCTGGCCCTTAATTATTAAAGAAACAGCCTCTCAGATCCTGGCTATCGATCATCAGAGTCCACCTTTTAGCCAGCCCCGATCCTTGTAAAATGAAGATAGGCTAGAATTAACCATCTACCCAGAGGTGACTCACAAACCAAATTAAACCAAGATCCCAAAGGTCTTGGTCAAATGTATTATCAAAAGCCAAAATGAATGTGTTCCTTCCTACTGTCTGAAGATGTCTATTTGTCAGAATAAAGAACTATTCCAGCTCTATTAAACTTTTCTGAACCTAAAGTAGATATACAGGCAACGCCCACAAAGAAACCATGACAGAACTTGAAGTCTGGATATCCCAACTCCAACTCTTACACCTTATAGACTCCGGGTAAATTTCAATGGTCTTTAAGCATATGGTGTCTTGTCAGAAAAAGCTACAGAAAAATCCAGTCTGCACTGGCCCTGACCCCTCACCCTCCAAGCCCAAATACTCATAAGGAGGAAGTCAAGCCAAACTTGATCATGCAGCAGGATTCTCACCTCTCCTTACTTCGAAGATGCCAAGGCTGGTGGCTGGGGATGCTGAAGGTTCTGTGAGAGCTGGAAAGCCCCAATGCTGTAGATAAATACACATCTCTGCAACAAGTCTATTTCAGTACAAAGGATCAAATCCCCAGGGGGCTGCT
Organism: Phyllostomus hastatus; assembly: GCF_019186645.2. Classification (NCBI taxonomy): domain Eukaryota; kingdom Metazoa; phylum Chordata; class Mammalia; order Chiroptera; family Phyllostomidae; genus Phyllostomus; species Phyllostomus hastatus. The sequence continues at coordinate 29,966,130 of NW_025334013.1, forward strand.
GTTTGAAACAATTTAAGAACCAACAGTATACTTCAAACTTCTAAACTCAAACTACTTTGGGATAACAGCCATCTATGTGGTAGGACAGTGCCTGTGCAGAAGTTTCTGGCAGTATATTTTTGGAACAATGAATTTCAAGTTCTCTAGCAGCATACTTTTTTTCCTAAGGAGGCTTATCTCCTAGAAACTCTAAATAGTTACAATATCTAAACTTCGACTGAGAAAGAGAGACATGAAGTGGTAGCTCTCTGGATAATCCCAGAATCCTAGTCCAGTAAAGGAGAGGACACTAGTAAGGTTGACAATATTCAGAACTCAGGAACTGAGGTGGGGATTGGAGGAGGGGTTGGTTGCCACAAATGCTCAAGTCATATTGCAAATGGCCATATAAACCAAGAAACTTGCAGGATACTTCTAGGTTTGCCTCAAATTCTTAGAAAGTCAAAGTAACCAAATCCCAAGTAAAATCATCAATGGACAACTCTCATATTTATTGCCTAATTAAGATCTTCCAAAGGTCTAGACGTTGCAGAGGTGCCATTATAAGCCAGCAATAAGTGCCCTTTGCATAAGAAACACCCAGGTTTGGAATCACCTATTCCTGTCTACCATTCTTTATACATTACAACTTTATTCTACTCAGATACCCTGAGAAAATGCCACTCGCCAACTTACCCCACCACAAACAAAACACTTTTCAAGATGAAAGGGAATAAAAGCACTTTTATTTGGAATTTTAAGTTGGAAGGAGAGCTCTCAGCCAAGCTTCATGACCTAGCTAGAGGATTATTTACAGGATCTTTGGGCAGGAATTGTTAATGAGCTTTTAATTTGGAGTGCTTAAGTTGCCAAAGTGCTCTGAGCTCCAGTGAAGCACCACAGAATCCATAAAGGAAACCTTATCAATCACTTCCCGGCAGCTCCCTTTTCCCACCCCCCACTACCTCTATGAGGAAATCCAGCCAAGTGGGTTTCTAACCAAGATCACAGACACACACATTAGTGGTGTCACACTCCAAGTCCCAGTTTATAAATTGGCTTTTAAATGGTAAGGTATTCAAGTATAATATACTTAAGCTCCAGGCATGAACCCACTAAAACAAGGCATGCTGTGTATGATAAAGTCAGAATAAAGCAGAATTTGATGAAGCCAATTTCTGGTAGAAACTCTATAATCAAAAATCATTCAGCCAATCACAACCTACTATAGTTCAAATAGTGCATAGTCTTTCGCCAATAGGATTCGTGTTTTCTTTTGCCCTTCAGCTGGGAGACTGATAAAATGTCTGAAAAGAGCTAATGACATAGAGTGGCCAGACACTTGTAGCAGAGGCAACCATAGGAACCATCGCTTAGCAAAATCCAGCCCTAAGGACAGAATCCAAACCCCCAGTGAGGGGTCACATTCAGCATCTTCAGAATCAACAAGGAGCAGTTATATTTTGCAAGAACTCAAAGTCAAGCCTCAATCCTAGTTCATGCTTTTTTTGTTTTAAGAAAGCACCTGTTGCTGTAACATTTGCAGAAAAAACAAACAGAAAGCAACCCCAGTTAGGCCCCTTATTCAGTCCTTCCACCATCGCTACCACCACTGCTACAGATTTACATAGAGGTAAACTGCTAACCTTGTGTGCTTGTGGGTGGTGGGGAGGAAGGGGATGTTCTATCTACTATCTCCTTGCTGGGTTTCTATCCTCTCTGGTCAAACCCCTCATCCTCCTCCCTGGTAATTCCATGTTAAGAAGTCAGCACCTTTAGTCACCTCAACCAGTCTGCCCTGCAGAGCCCGGCCCCGCTCCCTCTCTGCCTGTGCGTTACTCAGTAGATCATGCATCCAGGGTGAGCACATGGACCAGCACCCAAGTCGCACAAACTGTGCGCGCCGCGACCCGCACCCCGGCATGCATCAACCAGGGCCCAAATCTGGGGGGCCTCTCTGCATCACCCACCCCGGGGTGTTGCCCCCAACTCGGGCCCATCCAAGTCCAGGGGAGAGTAAGGGGAGGGGCAGGGGGCCAGGCGACCAGCCCTCCTTCCCAGGGCCGCCCCCGTCCCCCGTCAGCAGCAGGAGAGGCTGTCGCCATGGCAACGCCCCCTCCTTGGGGCCAGCGCGGCAGGCTCCCTCCAAGTGCAGGCCCCGACGTCTCCCTCGGCCTCATCAGGCGCTCAGGGCAGTTTATGGCGGCGGGCGCGGCCCGCGCCGACTGCGGCGCCGGCCGGGCAGAGGCAGGGCCAGCTCCGCCCGCTCCCCACTGCCCGTTCCCGGCCGCCTCAACAGCGGCAGCCAGCACCACGAGTCCACAACACACCGACTCACCTCCGCGCACTCTGACCCCGGCCGACGCAGCGGATGGGCGGGTGCGGTGGCCAACCGCTGAGCCCGCCATAGGCCCCTTCGGCCAATGACACGCAGGTAGGCGGGGCTTCTTCTCTCCAAATGTTCGCTCTCCCGCCGACATGCGCACTAAGGGGTGTCAAAATGGTGATCCTCCGCGGCCAGCCTTATGGGACTTGTAGTTTTGAGGTTGCACGTACTCAGAAGAGTGAACGGGGACTCACTAGCGACTGTGAAAGAAATGTTTATTAAAAAAACGAAAACTTTGCAAGGCCTAGAGAGACTCAGGTCTACTTCTCGTTTTCCCACCTTACAATATATGCATAAGGTGAGTATAGGTTCATAAGGTGACGTTATATTTAGATGACACTTTCTCTTGATCATTCAACAAGTCGTTTTTATCCACTCTCTGTGGAGGGTCGAGGGGAAGAACTGAGAGAAGGTGTGTTTTAGGCTAAGAAGAAAATGCCTAGCTTTTTTCCTTAAGATTTCTCAAGGGCCTTGCTAAGAAAGAGGGAAGTGACTTGTTCAGGTCTTCTCCGGAGGGAACTTAAGGGTTAAAAGGATTCTGGCCTCAACTGTGGGGAGTTCCACAGACAGCCCCTTACAGTCTTTTCTGTCGGCTGGTGAGAACTCTGTCCAAAACCAGAGATATGTTTCTTCATCCAGGTTATGGCCCTCAGGGAATTCTTGGGTAGCAGAATCTGGGCTGCAACACCACGGCCTTGGCCAAGCCTGTGATGGCTTTGACAGCTCCCAAACCGTCAGGAACCATCTCCTGGGCCTAGCTTCCCTCACCAAGCCCCCTGTCTGCTGTCTGCATATTTTCACTTAAGAGAAATGATGCCATTTCTGGACTCTGCTACCTCTGTGAGATCTGACCTTGACATAATTGTTCCTGCTTGAGCTGGGAGTACCTTCCTTAATGTCACATTATGTGATTCTGCTTTGCATCTGTAGAATTTATCACATTGTTTTATAATTATCTATTTCCTTTTTGTCTCTCCCCCAGGGCTGTAAACTCCTTTAAGGTAAGCATATTTCCATATTGTTCACCCTATATCAGTAATACCCAGCCCAGTACTAGGCAAAAGCAGGCACACAATCAATGTTTGTGGACAGATGAGGTGAATAAACATCAGCAGGGACAGATGTCACTTAACCCAAGGTCAGTAAAATGGAAGCACATTTGCCTGTACTCCCTCATTCTGGACCTGGAGTTGGGTCTTCCTCCCCCATTAATGCCATTTAAATATTAATCCTAGTTGATCAGTCAGTCAACATATAATTATAGTGCCTCTTCTAAGTGTCAGGCACTGTTTCTGTTACTGAGGATTCACTGAATAAAACACACAAAATCTGTATCCTCAAGGAGCTTTTAAGTTGGGGAGGGGAAGGATGGGAAGAACAGACAATAAAGAAGTAAGTAAATAGATAAATAAATTTAGACAAATAAAAGGCCCTGAGATGGCCTCTCCTGTCTCTCACTTTATTATATCCTGAATCTGGCCTGAAAATAGGGCACAGCCAACCATCTCGGCTGTAAGAATGAGTAAACCTACACTATCTGGGTTAGAGCCTTTCTGTAATAGACGTACCCTAGGCCACCTCCTGACTGCTGGTTTAAGTGACTGAGCTAAAGTGAACACAGAGAACAGGGACCAAAAAGAGGACCGAGTCGGTTCTTCTACCGCCCTGTCAACCCACCAGGAAAAACAACAAGATGGCCATCAAAGCTGGGACCTCAGCCAGCAATCAGAAGGCAGAGAACGCAGGACCCAAGGGCAGTTACACGGAAGCTCCAAAGTTGGCACAGCAGAGCTCACCTAGGCTGGGTCCGAAGCGTTTGCATCAGAGCACTGTAAGAACCACTTCTGCCATTCACAGTCCCTGTAAGCTCCGTAAGACAGCAGAGTGCAGTTAGAGGAGTGCGAGCTCAGAGAGAGCCCATCCAGCTTTGAGTCCTGGCTCTGTCGGTGACCTTAGGCAAGTCAGTTGCCTCTCTGGGGCTTAGTTCTTTATCTACAGAGTGGAGATAATACTAGTACCTACTTGTTAGAATTAAAGGCAAACGTGCTTAGCACAGTATCAGGAGTTCAGTAAATATTGGCTATTTCTATTGTTTTTGCCCCTCTCCCGTCCTTCTCTCCAGCTCCCCTTCCCACCATGAGCACCACCACCCCACCTCCTCACCCCCCACACCACTCCCACAGACTTCTCTGCTCCAGGAGCTGTGGGGCTAGACCTGGCCATGCCTTCTTCGCCCTGCTCTCCCCAGGGCTGTTCCCCTTGAGCCTGAGCCATTCATCTCCCTGGTGACCTGAGTCTGAACTAAGAGACGGATGTGGGGTGGCTGAGGCCAGGGTGGTAATGTGCTCCCTTATCTCCGTGCCCCTCACTGGGGCCTAGTTAATTTTCCCTTTGATTTTAATATAGATTTATTGAAAGTTTCAGTTATCAAAACAAACTGCAGCAGCAAATTGGTGTTCTTTGTAGGCCTACAAGTGCCTATAAAGCTGCCATGCTCGGGAACGAATGGCGCTCTCTAGGAGGTCAGTCATGGCAACAGGAAGTCCCTGGGGAAACACACACTGCAGTTTAATATTTTTCTTATTAGCCTTTTTCTTCTTGGCTATCTAAGCCTCCCTCTTTAAATCAGAAATCAAATGGAGCCACCTGCCCAGGGAGGCTTTCTTCCCCACGCTGCTCCACTCTTTGCCTTCTCTGATCCTTCTCTAGTCCTAGCCTCCTCTCCCCTGCCTCGCCACAGTTCCAGAGAGAGGTGTCATTCATGTGCCCTGGGGGTGTGGCTCACAGCCCTTTCCCAATTGTGGAGGGTTGGCTTGGGCTGTCCAACTGCTAGTCAGGGGAAAGCATCTCTAGAAGAAGATTAGGGCCCCAGGCCTCTTTCAGATCCGGTGTGAAGAAGGGAGGTTGTTTTTTAAGCAAAAGAGTTATTTTCAAAAAGGCAGACAGTCCTGTCAGGATCTGTTGAATGCAACAGAACCAAAAAGGAGATGATGATCCTAGAGATTGTGTTACAGAACAGGCGGGGTGGGGCGGGGTGCAGGCTGAACAATATAAAAGACCCCCCCTTTTTCTCCGGGGATTCCTCACCACCACTGGGTTCGTTTTGCCCGCTGCCTGAGGAAAGATATCTCTTAATACCAGAGATCAGTGAAAAGGAAAGGAATTTATTATTTATTTGAAATAATACAAACTAAAGTTCTGCACAGATGCACACAGTCCTCCCGACACCCTCCACGTGGCAAAAGGGAGCACTTCCAAAGCCTCGTGGTCCTGATTCTCACCAAAGCCGAGTGATCCCCAAAAAGACACGTGATCCCAAAAAGAGAGATGCCAAATGGCTGCCACGCCTCCATTTAAATCCCAGCGCCAATCTTCTTCTGCAGCCTCATTTCCAGCTCCTCCCACAATTGGCCACAGCTGCCAGCATTCCGGGCAGGTGTGGCCCTGTGGTATGGAGCCAATTATCTCCAAGTTCTTCTGGATGCCATTACAAATCCCTATTTGGGGCCCCCTTTTTAGCTGCACCTGTTACAATTGGGCAAGTTCTCCTTCCAACCCAAGAATTGTCTGATTTCATTCTCATATTCCCACTGCTGCTCCTAATAGGGCCTCTCCTCTCAGTCCCAACTTGATTTTTGAAACCCTCCATTCTCTGGTCCCAGTCTGCCTCTCTGAGAACCAGCCTGGTTTCCTGCCTCCAATAGCTCACATAGCTAGAACCACTCACTGCCACCTCCAGGTTCTGGAATCAATCCTGTCCCAGGGAGGGTCTCCATTACCTGGTAACCATGAGGGCACCATCATCTCTTCTGGGGCTGAGGTGATACCGGGACACCTGTATATACCACATCCCAATTCCTTGCACTTAAAAATGCCCTGCAAGTAGCAAGGGCTACTGCCCTTCCCAGAACTTGGACAGAAACTAAGGGTCTTGACTATTAGAGCTGTGCAGCTAGAGTTGTGGAAGGTGCTGAGGTTTAGATTTGAACAGTTCAGGATTTGAATCCTGGCTCTGACACTTACTGAGGCTATGAAATGGGGAACCTCTTTCTGGTTTCATTACACCTTGTGCTTGCACCTACTCTTGCTTAAGGACTGCTCTGTGATAAAATGATTTGCCTCTTATCTGTCACCTAAAGTAATCTGAGACCCTTAAAGAAGAGGACTGTCTTAATCATCTTCATATTCCAAGTACATATGTTTGGTGAATAAGTGAAGTCGCCTTCTCTGGGTTTGTTTCCTCCACTGTCTCCACTATGACATGGAGATAATACCTGCATAACCAATAAAGTGAAGAAAGCATCTACCACAGTGCCCAACCACGCAAGGTAGGTGCTCAGTGAGTGAAGTTTCTGCCATCATTTTTCTCTTGGGGCTGCTCATTAGCCAGCAGAACCCCCACCTTTTGCCTCTTCCCATCTCAGCGTCAAGTTCAGCTCTCTCTTTTTGCCTGCTGGAGCTTTCCCATCACTGATCAGATGCCAGCATTTGCCTTGACTCCTTTGGAGTTGTGCTAACCTCTTTCCTCAAGACCAGGCTCTCTCAATTTTTTCAGATCCACTCACAAACTTTTGCCTCCCAATGGCTCTGTTTCTATTCCCTGGACCGCCTTGTAGTTCATCTCTAGCAGTGCAGATATTCCCTGCCATCTATACCAGCTGGTGGTACCAATGAATATACATTAACATTACTATATCAATCTTGCTAATTCTAGGTCTCCCCACCTGCTCCTATAGAAATACCAGTCTCGCAATGTTCTATTAAAAAAAAGCCTCAGTTGGGTCCATGGATCAATCCAAGCTACTATGTTCCACTGGCTTCTGTTGCTACGTGCTCTGTGGATACCGACCTTGAGTGCCCCTGCTTTATGTGCTCAGCTCTCATGGTGCCATGACAAGGCAAGAGCAGGGCGCTTGCTCAGAAAGTAAGAAGACTCCCTCCATATCACATTCAGGTAGGGGGACGTGGAGCCCCTCAGCAGGCATGTTTGAGCTCTTCAGTGTTTCAGAGACAGCTCTTTCCACTTATTCAACCAATCCATTTTCTTCTTGTCGTGCACACCAGGATGGCTGTGAATGTGGCCTAATACAAAATCGAAAATTTATTTAAAACATCAAGAGATCTTTTTATGTGATTACATGTCGCAGTGCATTTAATGTGTGGCCCAAGACAGCTCTTCTTCTCCCAGTGTGGCACAGAGGCGCCAAAAGGGTGGACACCCCTGCAGGGCTCTCAGGAGGGCATCCAACACCTTCAGGGAATCTCCTCCAGAAATTCCAGCACTCACATTTTCTGGGGTGTAACTAAGAGCTTGACTCCATCCTTCTCCAAATGTATACTTTTTAAAAAGATTTAACAAACATTCTTTGAATACCTACTTTGTGCTGGGCTCCGTAAAAGCACCAGACAGGAACGTGAACAATAGACACTGCCCCTCCCCTCACAGAACTTACACTCTAATGAGAGAGACACACTGGTCAAAGAACAAAGTGTCACTGAGAGTGATAACTGTGGTCATAGAGACTATTGCAATGAAGGTTGAAAGATGAGGCACTGATCACAGCTGGAAAGTTTCTAAGAACAGGTGACACTAAAGCTGTCTTAAAGGTTGAGACAGCTCAACCTTTAAGTAGTAATTTCCCAGGCCTAAGGAGGGGAAGAAAAGACTTAAGAGGAGAGGGCATTCCAGGCAAAGGGAACGGCATAAGCAAAGGCACGAAGCAAAGAAATGACCCACATGTGGATGTGAAGCCACTGAGTACTATTGGAGCAGGAAGTCTGGCAAAGCGAGTAGTGAAAGGAGTTTGCAGAAGTAGACAAAAGTTGAATCACGCAGTCTTATGAGGAAGACTTCGTAATGTGTTGGGACTTGATTTAAGCGCAATAGGGAACCACAGAAAGGTTTAAACAGGGCAGTGACTAGGTCAGTTCTGTGTTACAGCAGTGCTACTCAAATTTTCATGTTCATTTCAATCACATGGGGGCCTTGTTAAAACACAAATTGCAATTATGTGGGTCTGGGCAAGGCCTCAGATTCCGCATCTCTAACAAGTTCCCTGGTGATGCTGCTGGTCCTCGGACGACTACTGCAGCAGAGAGGTTTTAGACAGTGCAATTTCTCTGGCCCACTTTCCTCAGCTGTGTCCACTCACATCTGCAGGCAAGCAGGGAGCATTCTGCTCTCTGCTGAAAATGGTTCAAGGCCGCTGTGGCTCTTGACATGTATTTAGCATCTGTATTTTAGAAGCTATTTAGTGAGTATTTGCTCCATGCCCAGCAAAGTACTAGGTGTAGGGTGGTTTGGGGAAAGAAAAGCAAGACATTTTCCTGCCCAAAGTGTTCGCGTCGTCTGTGAAGGGGCAGCTTTCCCTGAGCTGCCCTCTGCCAGACCTGTCATAAACGTGGTAAATGAGATCTGTGTCAGCGGTGCTCCCTGGGGCCCCGCCGCCTCTGCAGCCCCATCCAGAGAGGAGCCTGTTTATCCCTAATGGTTGTGTCTGACCTCTAAATCAATTCCCATTCTGATACAACAGCCGTAGTCCTCCCCAACCCTCCTCCCAATTCCAGGCTATGTCAATTTGTAAGACTGGAGGCAGCATATAATGATGGGGGTTACAAGCACAGGCTCTGACGTCCGATTGCCTGGGTTCTTAGCCCAACTTCACTACTTACCAGCTGGGTGACCTTGGACAAGTGGCCTAACTTCTCTAAGCTTCCGTTTTCTCATCTGTAAACTGGGAGTAATAATTCTTCCTAGAGCATGAGGCTTCTGTGAGAATCAGATGTGACGATGCATATAAAGCTCAGGCCCTTAGACATGCAGAGAGCACCCAATAACTGTTGGCTACTGCTTTTTATAAATATGAAAGCCTGTGTGCATAGAAGCTTATCAAAGCCCTTTGAAAGCCTGTATAAGTCCCAGTTATCCTTTATCCACCTATGATGGCTTTTCCTGCTTGCATTACCCCCGCCTCCCTAATGTTAGGGAGGCAGAACGCAGCTTTGGATGGTCAGCATAGACAAGCTCCCCTGGAGTAGGCAGACTTTTGGGCAGGGGGTTCCAGCCATCCAAAGCTGAGGCTCCATGTTGGAAGGGGATGCTTTGTGGGTCCCTTCCTACCTCAAGCCATCCCCACAGTGTCCCCCTATTCAGGGTCACCCAGGCTGCCCCTCCTTCTGGCTGCAGGGAAGGAGGCAGCTTCAATCATCCATCTTAATGTCTCTATTAAGCAGGGTTATGACCAGGACGAGACAAGAAACAAGGTCTTTTAGTGTAAAAACACAGCTTCCAGGGCTTGGCCCCAGGGGACTCCTCCTAGCCCTGCTGCTGCTCCCAGCTACTGCTGCTGGAGGGCAGTGGGGGCTCCAGATTGGGCAGGAGGATTCTGCCCTGAGTTCTTTCTCCTCCCTTCCCTTGGTCCTTCTAAAGGCCTGCCCAGAGCTTTCCTTTCAAAAGAGAAGAGCAATGATTTCACCTTTGGTGGCATCCATACAGTCCTCAAGGCTATCTGCGCCAGGCCTGCACCCTGACTTGGGATGTTATCCTCATCACCATCTCATCATTCACAATCAATATGAAGGCAGTTATAGTCTTAGCCACTGGGCCCAGGGCACAATAGGGTCTCACCTGGAGTCTGGGCTCAGAGCCTAGAGCCTAGGGGATAACAGTATTCCTGACTATAGAAAGCTCAGAGGGAATTCTAACAAGACCATGTCATAAGTCCCCATTGCTCAGAGAAGGTTTAGGAGCCATCAGTGAGGTGAGCATATGCTTAGAGCCAGGCCTGGCCTATAGCGCAGTAGCTGTTGGCCAAGGCGGTCAAGGGTTACTGACTCAGGAGCAGGGCCAGCCCACTCACCTGGAGAGAAAGACTGGGGCTCCTGGAGATCCACAATCAAAAGGCATCAACCTAGAACACATTCAAAAGGCCTCAAAGGGAGCCACATGCACACATCCACCTTTCAGAGGCATGGAAAGAGTCCTCAGATGAGTAACTGTTCCCACATGTTAGTAAGGTCACCATTATAGCACAAGTCCTTTAGCTTACTGACATAGAAGGGTAAGTACATGGAATACAAAGAGGTCAAGTTCCAGAAGGGAGAGGCAGGTCACCCAACACAGTTTGCTGATCACAGCCCTACTAATCCTCAGTCCACTGACTTTTGTTTCCCCTGTGCTGCTGCCTTCACTCTAGTCCTGGTTTCTCCTCTGCATCAAGACTAATGCTGAACATGACCTTTCCACACAGGCCTCCCTGAGGCAGGATGGCGTAAAGGGCTCAAGCTGTGAAGCTGTTAAAACTGGAATCACATCCTGCCTCTAACCCTCCTAAGCAGAGTGGCCCTGGGCAAGTCACCACTGCTCCCTAAATGTCAGTTTCCTCTTTGTTCCTAAAGATCCTGAGGAGTCCAGGTGACAGCATGTTCAGCTTAGTGTAGTACCCGGAACACAGTGGAAGGAGAGATGGGATGGAGGAGAGAATGGGGATCTCAGTCCTTCTCATGCATAGGAAGAGAACCTCTGTGCCTAGAATGAAGGGGGTATACCCTCCTCTCTTTCCTGCAGGCCTTAGCTGGAGAGGCCTTGACCATGGAGGGCTGTGAGGGGCACGAGGGGGATGTGGAGGGAATGCCGGAGCAGCTGAGGGCAGCACAAAGTCAGAGTGAGTTAGCACGTTAGCACTGGTCCCAGGGGCTGCATGAGCCAGGCAGGCTTTTACAGAGATATCCAGGGAACAAGAAATACCAGCAAGGAAGTTGCCCCATTAATAAATAAGAAGGCGGGAAATTAATGATGGTCTGAAAATGGCTGAGCTACTGAACTCATTCTTTAAATCTGTCTTTAACAAGAAAAATAAAGAAAAGCGATTTGGCCAATTAGGAGGTAATGAAGACATTGTAGAAATAGCGCCTGACAAAAACACACATTGGTGGTGGGGAGGCATCGAGTGACTGCCCAGTGACCTTGGGCCTTTCCCCACCCCCATGCCAGAAGAAGGGTGCCAATGGAGAGGAGAACAGGCAATCACTACAGGGCCTGAGAAAGGGCAGGGAAAGAATTAGGATAGGGAGTCTCCAATCTGGGCTTAATTGATGTTTTCAGAGCCTATATGAGCTAGGCTGGATGCTCACCTTTTCCAACATTGTCTCCTGTGAACATTGGAATGATGGAATGAAGGGGAAAAGATTGGGGGGGGAGGGTGGAAAGAGAGAGAGAGGCAGAGGGAGGTGATAGAAGAGAGCCCAAGAGGAGAGATTGCTAAGGGCAGAAAAACAAAAGGGCCCTGACATATTTGGGGTGGTCTCTTCTAGGGATATGCCTATAAATAGGAGAAGGTAAGAGAAAAGGTGGCTTGGGAGGAAAGGAAAAAGAGGTCAAGAGGAAGTACCTGGAGCCTAGAGGAGAGAGGGCAAGGTACTTAGGTGGAGGGAGGAAAATTAGAGATGGTATTTGGCTGGGGCTCAGGGTAGGAGCCACCATGAAGAGTGGGAGGGAAAAGGCCCATTCTGCCAAGCTGGGGGAAAACCACACTGCTTGCTGGCTCTAGCACTCTACCGAGGCCCACGTGACCCACCTGTGAGCAGAATCGCAGCCTCAGTGACACGTGGCAATAGGGTACATGGGTCACAGGTACACTGTAGCAGGGAAGCTTCAAGAAATAAAAGAAGGGTGCACTAGAAAGATGCGGGTGAGAAAGAAGTCCCAGAGAAGAAGTAGCCTTGCCGCCACAGGGAGAGCCAGGTGATAGAAGGGGGATCTGGATGCTGTTCTACATATGCTCCCACCCCATGCCACTGGGACAGCCGTGCTCATCCCACCCACTCTCTCTGCGGACCTGGGACGTAGTGGATACCTGTAAAACTATCAGGGTCGCAGACATTTAAAAGAGGGCTCTTGGGAAGATCTAGGCATGGAGGTGGGGAAAGGTTTTGAGGAAGGAAGTAAGGGAGTAAGAAGAATACAGGTCCATTATAGCTCCCGCCCGCACCCCCTCTTGTGTACCAATGAACATGGTCTTATGAGTAGGAGTGGAGCCCAGTGCTCCCTTACCTCTCTCCTGGCCAGGCCAGGGTCCACCCTCCCCTGCTGCTTTTGGCCTAACGCCACTGCCCAGAGAAGCCAAGGTCCCCAGCCCCCTGAGAAAAGAGGTGGTCTGGCTTAGGAAGCCCACCAGCTCCAGGATCTGTCCTGAAATCTGGTTCCAGGATGCAATCCAAAGTGTCTGTGCTGTAGCAACACTGACAGTCTGTGTGCAGGCATGGGGGGTACTGGCAATGAAACTGCAGGAGAAAAAGAGGGCAGCCAGTGATGAATAGGGGCAGCCAGAACCTTGTTAGAGGGGGGTGTGGAGAGGATGGCTGCTGCAGGGATGAGCCCCAGGTCTGATTTATCATCTTCAGAGCTGATCTGAGTGAGAGGGGTTAAGTAGCAAGTTAATGAAATCCACAGATGCTGCTAAATGGGGAGAGCTGGTAGCACTGTTCTAGAGAGGATGCCAGGCGGGAGGCAGGCAGGCAGGCTGGCCACTGAAGATGGAGATTCATCTAGAGGGGAGAGAAGATGGACATATTCCAGCTGAGGGGAATTCTGTCATTGTCCCTGAAATCCAGTTTTGGCAGCCAGGGGGCAAGAGGTTAGACAGCAGGGATGCAGGGAGAACCCAGGTCCTGTCCCAGACTCGTCCCCAGTCAAGCCTCACAGCCCCTTGCCCCAATCCCAACAGGCTTCAGCAAACACTTACTAGGTGGCCCCTGAGCCCCCAGACAAGGAGGTGAATCAGACAGGGCCTCTGCTGGCTCTTCCCCCCGGCTGAGTGGAGAAACAAGTAACTACAGTTCACAGTGATAAGTGCTGTTGAGCAACACAAAGAAAGGAGCAATTAATTCTGACAGGGGAGGGCAGGGAGGTCAGGGTGACATTAAAGCAAGGCTTGAAAAATAAGGATTTTACCAGGCAGAAAAGGGAAAAGAGAGGTTCTGGGCAGAAGGAACAGCATGAGCCAAGGCCAGTCAAAATGCAAGGGAAGCCAAGGGAGAAGGAGCTGACCTGGCAGAGATGCCTGTTCAGGGAAGGGAATGGGCAAAGGGAAACTGGCCAAAAGCCCTGTCTGCCTGAGCTCAGTGAGGGGTGGTCTATGCGATGTGAAGCCAGAGGGCAGGCCCAGGTCTGAATGTGCAGGGCACAGAACCCCGGCCAGGAGAGCTGCTGGTGCATGCCAGTTGTATGCTCTATCGCTGACGGTAGGCCTGGACCTCCATTTAGGGTTGACACAGGATTAAATAAAATCATCCATAGAGCTTTTGGCATAAGGCCTGGCACACAGTAAATGTTTAGTAAATGTAAGCCATTATTATTTTGATTGTTAACGTTGCCTGGCTGAACTTTAAAAATTGGGCCACACAGAGGCCTGCAGCTCCAAAATGCACCCAGGGAACCAGCAGAGAAATGGCTGCTTTGGCTACTTCATAAACAGAAACTCGGGCCCTCAAGGCAGAAAGTAATCAATTGCTCTAATGATGAAGTGGGACAAGGTGATGCTGAGACATCAGGGCCCAGAGATTTCTGAGAAGGGAAAGACTGACACATAGGCTATATCAAGAGCAACTTTGAGGACCAGACTGTCACACCTCTACCCAGACCTTACCAGGGGCAGCTCTAGGAAGCAGAGGAGAGCAATTTGCATCTTAGAGCCAAGTAATCAAGCCAAGTTATCCTTCCTACAGCCCTCAGAGCAGTCCTGGGCAGATGAGTGTAGCCTTTCCGCAGTGGCTCTACCTTCTCTACTCCTGTCCTGAGCAGCAACCTCCCCTTTACAGGAGAGTCTGTCCTAAGGGAAGTGCCAAGGGTATAGAGGCAAGACATCCTGTTTCACTACTGTTTATATCAACTAGGTATCCAGTGAACATTTGGTGAATGAACTAGCAAAAATCTTGAAGCTCTTCAGCATAGCACAGCACAGCCATAGCTATAAATGTCTCCCTCTCCCTTCCCACAACACACACACACACACACACACACACACACCCATAACCTCTTTCCTAATTCTGTCTCATGGCAGCTAGCATGAAGAAAATGGCTAAGAGCCCTGGCGGGCATAGCTCAGTGGATTGAGCACAGGCTGCGAACCAAAGCATTGCAGGGTCGATTCCCAGTCAGGGCACATGCCTGGGTTGCAGGCCATGGCCCCCAGCAACCACACATTGATATTTCTCTCTCTCTCTCTTTCTTCCTCCCTTCCCTCTCTAAAAATAAATAAATAAAATCTTTAAAAAATGGCTAAGAGTGTGGCTATTTAAAGAATAGGCACTGGAGCAAGACTATGCTGGCATTCAGACTTTGCTAAATTACTTACCAACTCTGTGCTCCTTAGAAAGTTACTTAACTTCCCTAAGCCTCAGTTCCCCCCCTTTTAAATGGGAATAATAATAATGATACCACCTACTTCATAGGTTGTGTGAATTAAATTAATAATTCATAATAGTTCATGTAAAGAGCTTAGTACAGTGCCTGGTACACAGCAAATAACTTATACAGATGGAGTTACATTCAGTAAAATTAAAACAGTAGAGAAAAAACAGTAGTAGACAAAACATCTTAATTCTCCCTTTGCCTCCACTTTGTATCCCTTCAAAATTTGTCCGTGTGCCTGTACTCCCCCTACCGCTGTTGCGTGGTTTTTAAGCAGGTCCTATAACTTAATTTTTTTAATTATTGAATTTAGAGAAAGAGAAGGAGAGAGAAAGAGACAAACATTTGATTTGTTGTTCCATTTATTTATTCATTCATTGGTTGGTTCTTGTACATACCCTGATTGGAGATCGAACCTGCAACCTTGGTGTAACCAACTGAGCTACCCATCCAGGGCCCTATAACTGTATTCTTTAATAAAAACGGTTCCAAGACCCAAGGCATAAGGTTAGGTAGACCTTGTAACCAACCATCTTAAGATGGAAGAGATGCATGTGAGATAGTGTATAGCAAGACTGGAAAGCACAAGCAAGCTGCAGAGCAGGTATCCCAGACTCCCATGTCATCTACCAGAGGTGCACTAGTGCCTCCCTTTGCTCACACCTAACTTGCATGGAGGAATTCCTTATGGTCAGAGAATACTAGGGAAAGCCCAAGTTTGGTTCATGGATGGGTTGACATATATGGATACAAGCTGAAAGTGGACAGTGGCTACACTGAAAGACAGAAGTGAGGAAAACCCTCCCAATGGGCAGAGCACTGGTCATCTGCTTTGTGAGGAAAGAGAAGTGATTCACAGGTAAAATATATATGAACTCATGGGCAGCAGTTACTGATGGGGCCAACTGGTCAGGGACCCAGAAGGAGCAAGACTGGAAGATCACAGGCAAGGAAGCCAGTTACTAGACACATGAGAATGAGCACAAAGTGTGAAGACTTTGTATCACACATTAATGCCCACCAGACAGTACCATCATTGAAGGGCAACCAAACCATCAAAAAGAAAATGACTCAGTCCATTGATATCAGCCAGCCTATGTCATTGGCTACTCCAATATCAGCACAATGAATGCATGAGTGAGGTAGCTATGATGGCAGAGATGGATGGAAACTAGGTACAGGCCCAACAGCGTGGGTTCCCATGTACCAAGACTGATCTGTGTACTGCCATTAAATGCTCAGTCTCCAGTATGACACCATCCATTGAGGAGAAGAGATCAATTGGCCACTTGGTGGCAAGTTGACTATTTTGGGCCTCTTCCATACTGGAAGAAACAGTAATTCACTTTGATAGGAATAGACACATATTCTGGTATGAGTTTGCCTTTCCTGCCTGTAGATCTTTAGGCAGCCTGTAGATCTTTAGGCAGCATAAACAAATGAAGTCTTACAGAGTGTTTGATCCACCAGCATAGGATCCCATATAATACCCACCATGTTGGACCAAGGGACCCACTTTACAACAAAAGAGGTACAAGAGTAAGCCCATAGCATGGGATTCATTTGGTTGTATCATGTGCTGTAGCATCCAGAAGCTGTCAGCCTAACTAAGCAATGGCCTTTTGAAGTCACAGCTGAAACACCAGCTAGGAGGTGATATTTTATGAGAATGGGGCACATTTCTTGGATACTGTCTCTTAGTAGGGGGGCAGTTTTGTTCCTTAAGGGACATTTGATAATGTCTGGAAACATTTCTCATTTCACAACTGGGGAGGAGGGAGGAAGAGGTAGTGGTACTGGCATATAGTAGGAAGAAGCCAGGTGTGCATCCTACAGTGTGCATCCTACAGCAACCCCCCCCCACACACACCCCCAAATAAAAATTATTCAATCTAAAATGTTAACAGCGCCAAGGCTGAGAGACTCTGTTCTAGGACACAGTATACATTTTAAATCAAAGACCTTCATGTGGAGACATGTACCCAGCTGGGTCCAGAAACCAAGCCCCCACTTAGAATTACTCCTAGTGATCCACTTGTGGAATATGTACCAATCTATGCTTTGGAAATTTAGAGGAGCTGGTTCCAAGGGGAAAATACTTTTTTTAGGAGACGGTAAGAGTGCCATTGAACTACATGATATGGCTGATGCCTCGGTTCTTCAGGTTCTTCATGCCAATGGACTAAAAGACAAAGAGAAACTCACCGTATCTTAGCAGAGGTAGTCAACTCTGATCATCAGGAGCTAGGTGATCCACTTGGTATTTGGGCATCTGTTGGCACTCCCTTCCCCTAACTTGATGGTATAAGGACAATAGCAACAGCCCTAGCCTGAGAAGGGCATGGTGTACAACCTGAAATCCTTCAGGGATAAGAGTCTGGGTCATGACACCAGATCACCTACCAAGACCAACAGATGTACCAGCTGAGGGGGGAGGGAATATAAAATTTTGAGTAGAAGAAGAATATAATGGATATAAGTTGTGATCCTAAGACCACCTGCAACACCAGGGTTTGTTTATTCTGCAAACCTTCCTCTTTTAAGTTTCCTTTAGAAAGACAGGCCCACTGAAATCTTGGGGAAGACGCTCTGAGAATCTATATGAAAAGTGAATCCAGTACCTCAGTGGTACTGAGGTGGATTGCAGTGGATGCTGTGATCAGCTGCCTAGATTCCCCTTCAGGAATGAAGGGCTTACTCCTCCATTTGCTGGGAGTGCTGCTAGCTGATAGCTCTCAACTATTTGCCTTGTTAGAGGATTGTTGCAGCTGAAGAAAACTTCTTGGTCCCAAGTCCCATCTCTTTCCAGGGACAACTTGCATCAATGACTGATCAACACTGGGACATAAAGATCCCACCCATTTTTTCCAACTCCAGATAATTTTGAAAGATTGTCCCAGCTCCAGATCTCCCCGAAGGACTGACTAAGGCCTCTGTTGGGATTGCATCATAATTCACCTTCTCCCTCTGCCTAGTTTGCTTCCCTCCATTGATAGTGATCCCAAAATCACTCTCTAATAAACATCCTGCATGCTAACCTTTGTCTCAGATCTGCTTTCTGGGGAATACAATCTATGACAGTCAATAAACACAGTAAGATCTATATTCATGTTGAGATTACATTTCAGTGCAGGAAGCAGGAAAAAACCAATAAACACAATAAGTAAATCATTAAGTATGTAGGAATGTGATAAGTATGGTTAAGATCTAAGGAATAATGACAAAGTAGAGCACACTGAGGAGATCGGTAGGTTCTGGGTATAGGAGTTGGCGGACAGAATGCAGTATTAAATCAGGTATCAAAGCAGGCCTCATTGAGAAGATGAGATTTAAGAAAAATTTAAAGGAGGTGAGAGTTGAACAAATGGACATCTGAATACACATGAAGTAAAGAGAATAGCAAAAGCGAAGATCCTAAGGCAGGAGCCAATGTGTTTCAGGAGCACCTAGGCGGCCAGTGAGGGTAGAATAGGATGAGCAAAAGGGAAATACAGTGACAGGAATAGAAATTGGAGTGATAATGTGGGGACAGAGAGTCAGACTATGTAGGGACATTTTAAGGATGGTGGCTTTTGATTAAGTATAAAGGGACTGTATCTTCCTTCAAGAAGCCCTCCGTGATGCTCTCTAGCTAGATATACTCTCTGGTCCTTTCTTTGTGCTCTTACAACATCCCGGGCTTTCACCACAGTTGCATTCATTACACTTTATGATAATTGCCTCATTGTTTGTGTTACTCACTTAATCGTGAACCCAGTGGGGACATACTAAGATTGCCTTGGTAATAGAGGATAATTGTGAGGCTCTAGATAGAAATGGGGAAGTGAAGACATATAGGCAGCCACACAGTGAGACTTCACAGAGACCATAAAAACTGTGAGAACTGGAAGTTATTCAGGATACAACATAGTTCTAGAAATCTGGTGTTTTCATTGCTGCCTTTGATATGTATTCATTGATCTCCACTGTTGTATTTACTATCATAGTCAATTAATACTCTGTCCTTACTTCTATAGCACCTAACACTTCCAACCGCTGAGTTTATATTTTCCAAGAAAAAATAGGATTGGTTTGACCATACCCCAGTCAGTAACTGTTGAGCAGAGCTTTCTTGCCAGTCCGCTTCATGGACCCCTGAGCAGCCAGCAAGTCGTCTGCCTTTGGGTCAAGTGTCCATCCCTGATCCAGTTAGTTGTACACAGAGAAGTGAAGTTGCTTGATGTAAAGCATGGTCATCTATGCATAAGGAAGCACCCAGAGCCCCTTCTCCTGGCAAAGAGCTGTGGATGTGGCAGTTATTAACTCTCCAGTACATATTTCTTTCCAGCTTAGCACAGTGACTGGCAAATGGGAAAGATCAATAAATAAATCAATCTTGTATAAAGATACAAGATTCTCCCAAGGGCTCAGCACTGTGCTTGGCACAAAGTAGGCAAAATAATTATTTTGAGGTGGAAGGCAACCCAGAAGAAAGCAATATAGAATAGTGGTTTTGCATGTGAACTCTTTCCATAGAGTGCTTGAGTTCAAATTCCAGCTGTCACCCAGCAACCTGCGTCTTTAAGCAAGTTACTTAACCTCTTGAGACTTAGTTCTTACATCTGTAAAAGGAAGCCACAGATGGGCCAGATGGCATAGGAGTATTGGGTGCATTAAATGAAACAATACATATACATAAAAACTTATCTGCAGGCCCTGGCTTATGGTGATGCCTCAACAGATAGCAGTATTGTTATTTTCCTTTATAAGACTCATGCTAATGAGCATGGAGCTCTAGGCTAAATACTGGTCTGGAAGGCAGTAGTCCTGTTCCGCTCTCAGTTGAGCAAAGCAGGGTTCTACCATACACAGCGCTTCCTACACACACACTGATTCTGAGACTGTCAGGGCTGTGGTTAACTGGCTGGACCCACTGCCTTCCCTGTGCCCCCACCAACCAGGTTACAAGTAACCTGGAGTTTATGGGTCATCCAGGCAGCTGTTGCTGAGTTCAGCAAAGAAAGACACTATGCAGAGTGTACCCCTTAAACCCTTATGGGTCAGTAATAAATATACTAGTTACTGGGCAAGCAGGGTGCTATACCCTCAATTTCCTGGCATGGGGGTGTTCAGCAGAAAATGGGGGCGGGAGAGATAAAAAAAGGAGAGTGAGAGCACAATGGCCACAGACAAGGAGTCTGTAAGTTATAACTCAGCATCTAGCCACGCTAATTTTTTTCCATCTTTAATAATTTTTTATTTTCCAATTACAGTTGACTTAAAATATTGTATTAGTTTCAGGTGTACAACATACTGATTAAACAGCTATGTAACTTACAAAGTAATTATCTGATAAATCTAGTACCCTCCGACACTATACATAGTTATTACAGTATTATCGACTATATTCCCTACGGTGTGCTACACATTCCCAGGACTATTCTGTAGCTACCAATTTGTACTTCTTAATCCCATCACCGTTTTTACCCATACCCTCAATTCCCCTCCCATCTGGCAACTGTCAGAATTGTTCTTTGTATCTACGAGTCTGTTTCTGTTTTGCTTGTTTGCTTATTTTGTTTTTTAGATTCCACATATAAGTGAAATCATATGGTACTTGTCTTTCTCTGTTTGACTTATTTTATTCAGCACAATACCCTCTAGGGTCATCCATGTTGTCACAGATAGCAAGATTTCATTCTTGTTTATGTCCGAGTCATATTCCATTGTATATATGCACTTCTTTATTCATTCATCTATTGATGGACATTTAGGTTGCTTCTATACCTTGGCTGTTGTAAATAATACTGTAATGAACATATGGAGGCATATGACTTTTCCATGCACTGCCTTGGGTTTCTTCAGATAAATACCCAGAACTGTAATTCTGGGTCCTTCTTTGACTGTTGTTATAGGTTTTGTTTTAAAGTCTGTTTTGTCTGGCACTAGTATTGCTATCCCAGCTTTTTAAAAAAATTTCCATTTTCATGAAATATCATTTTCCATTCCTTTACTTTCAGTCTGTGTGTGTCTTTCTATCTGAAGTAACTTGTAGACAGCATATGTAAGGGTCTTGTTTTCTTTCTTTTTTAAAATTTATTTGAGTAGCTAGACTCAAGGTAGGGTGATGATCACCAGGCTCCAGGAGATGTGGAGAAGGGTCTTGTTTTCTTATCCATTCAGCTATACTGTGTCTTTTGATTTGAGCTTTTAATCCATTTACATTTAAAGTAATTGTTTATATGTATGTGTTTATTGCTATTTTATTATTCATATTTTTATCTTTCTTCTTCTTCTTCTTCTTTAATAAGACCCTTTAACATTTTTTGTAGTACTGGTTTGATGGTGATGAACTGATTCAGTGTTTTGTTGTCTGGGAAGTTCTTTGTCTGTCCTTTGATTCTAAATGATAGCCTTGCTGGGTAGCGTAAATCCTGGTTGTAGGTACTTGCTTTATATCACTTTAAATATTTAGTGTAAACCCTTCTGGCCTGATTCTGTTGAGGAATCAACTGACAGTCTTATGGGAGCTCCTTTCGTAGGTAACTGACTGCTTTTCTCTTGCTGCTTTTTAAGACTTTCTTTTTGTCTTTAACCTTTTAGCCTAACTAATTTTAATATATCTAGCATGCAGGAGCCTTTTGGTCACCACCTCTAGTCACACAGGGATCAATAAGAAGGTCAATGTGAAGATAGCTGTCTGTGCATTTATATGAATATAGATGTGCTTGAGATTGGAGGCTCATTCGCGGCATGGCGAGGCCGACCTAGCCTTACGCTCTCTTAAGCCCTGCCTCAGGCTGGCATACAGATGGGACTAAGAGCTGGTGGGAGCTGAGCTTCTTCTGTGGGACCTACTTAACCAGGAAGGGCTCCCATGGAAGGGATCATGCAAGGTTTTGGGAAGGGAATGAGAGTAGATGCCTTGGCTCTGGGAGTGTTGAGGAGGCAAAGCAGTGATGGGCAGGAAGAAGGAAGAGCAAGAGTGGAGGGAAGATAGAGTCACTGTGTAAGCTGCACCTTCAATACACTGGGCAAGGCACAAAGCGAGCTCCTGTCTCCACAAGAGCACCATAGTGGCCTGTGCTGTGGACAGGGGCCTGAACAGCCTCCCTGTGTATAGGGCTTTCTGGGGCAGTATAGCTGGGCCTCACCCTCCAAGTGCTCCGACTGCTACAAAGCCTTTGCTCTGCTGATCCCCCAAGGAGCACCAAACAGCTATGCCAACTGTCCCTTTGCTGTACAAATACCTGGTGCCTTTGAGGAACACTTGCCAAGGGAGAAGTTTCTATTAGGAGAGATCAATTTTCTTTTTTCTCCACCCATTCACTATGAATTTCCTTTGAGGAAATGATGGTGCCTAAGACACCACCAGGGGGCACTAGGGCCCCTAGGCACCAGGGGCCAAGGAAAATGAAATCTCTGAAGCCTGGAGGCCCCAGGTCTAGGTGCCCAACTCCTTGTAGCAGCCCCCTCCAGCTGGGGCTTGGGGCAGCAGATCAGGGAGAATGTGATGCTGGCTTATCTGAAGAGAAACGAGAGGACTGGGCCAAAGAGCCCTATTTCTGTCCAGCCCTACACTACCTGCTATAAAATTAAATGATCACAATGAGTACATTAATTACCTGACACAAATGCTTTAACATAACAAAATTATTAGCCATTCTAGATTTAGTGTTTGTACGGCACTTAATATTTACAAGGGCGTTGCAATAACTTACCCTGCTAAGGGTGCCTTTCAGTCCCTGAACAACATCCTAAAGAGTTTCTTCCGGCCAGCCAGCTCTCTGGCCTCTGCCACAGCCGGTCACCTGCCCTTCTTGCCTTCACTGCCTGCTTTTCTTCTTCTCTGCCTCCTCCTGGCAGCCCCCTCATCTGTTCACAAAGTATGTTTTACTTCAGAGCCATAAAGAGAGTTTTCTTTATTTGTGTCCAGGTTACCTATCTGATCCTTCACAAGAATTAAAGGGGTCAAGGGCAGCAGCCATGGGCAGGGTTGGCCATGGTGTCCAGCAAGTCTCTCTCCTGTTATGCTGGTTGTGGCTACAACTATGGATACATGATGGGCTCTGCACATAGTAGGAACTCTGAGTTTGGGGCCTGATGTTGCTCAAATTCCACAGGAATTGACTGCATGTCCTGTTACCTCATTTGCAAAGGGTTCACGACACTCAGACTAGAACAAGTCCTGGACCCTCGGGGGCGGACCAGGGAGGAGCATGCATTGAGAGGACTCACCACTGTGCAGATTCAGTTCCAGACTGGATGGGGTATCACAGGAAACTTTACTAGTAAGACTTGTTGCAGTTGGCTTGGGTGTGAAATCTGCTTCCCAGGCAGAGAGATCAAAAGCCCAGTTGATGGATGTCTGTGTACCCAGCTCTCATTGCTTGCTTTCATCTTCCTTTCAGAAAGAGGGGTAAACATTCAGCTAGTGAGCACTGCAGGTGTTCCCTTGAGGAGTAGAAAGGAATATCATTGAGAGCAGACAAGACCACCAAGGAAGGTGTCTGCGGGGATACCAAGGGTCTCAAGGAGGAGCAAAATGGAGGACATTGTAGCAGCAGTTCCAGAATTTCTGTGTAGGACAGTCTTTGGGGCAGCAGTGATTTGGCTGGAAGGCAGCTGGGGGGAACTTACCTTAAAGTTGCATTTTTATAGCTTGTATGATACAGATCAATAACATTTCTTAACATGTTTGTAGTCAGACTTTATAAAGGTTGAGAAAATATCAATGTTCTGTATAAAGTTTATCTTAATGCATAGTATACTGGTTAAGATCAGAACTCTGGAGTTGGATTGCTTGAGTGCAAGTTCCAACTTCATCAACTAGGTGACCTCAGGCAAGAACTTTAGCTTCTCTGTGATTCAGTTTCCGCACCTATGAAATGTGGATGACTATAAGTATGTACATCCCAGACTTGCTATGAGGATTAAGTGAATTAATCCATATAAAGTGTTTAGCATGTAGTAAACACCCTCCATAAAGGTTAGCTACTATTACTGAGAAGACACTAGGGAGGGCCTGGGGGTGCTGGTGGTGCCCAAACCACGTGTTCAAAAGTACATTTCTAAGACATTCAAAGTGAAGGGTAAATGAGGGAAGGGATTCAAGATTTAGGCTAGGAGTCGTTTGTATGGTGGAGTACTAAGGGAACTCCTGGTCAAGTCCAGAGAATTCCAGAGGGCTTATAGAAGGGAGAAGGCTGGGTTCCATGTAATCAAAGACTCTCAGTCTCTTGGTGTCATGAAGTGGTGGGGGCTGCCTGATTCTCACTTTGACTGGACTAGATGTTACATCTGAGACTAGTGGGGAGAATGGTGCATTCTCTTGCCTTCTGAGCACAGTCTGGGATGCCCGTGAAAGGCTGTGGAGTGCTGGAGTGGGACAGAGGAAGATACAGGAGAGCCTGGGGTATAGGAAGACATCTATGGGGTGGGCAGGCTGTCCTGCATACTAATCAGCGGGCCTCTGTTTCTGGGCTCCGGGCTCCCAGGTGGCAGAAGCAGTGATTACTCTAGGGAAGGGGGACACCCGGGTTCCTGGTCTGACTCAAAGTGATAATGAGGTGCAGGTGAGCTTAGCAGGCATGAAAGCCTGGCTCCTGGCTAGGTTCCCCCAAAACCCCAGGCTCACAATCTTGGGGGAGCCTCAGGTATCTTGCCCCACATCTCCTTCTTCAGTAAGACAAGAGACTTTGACAAGGCTCCCCTAAAGTCTTTTTCATCAATGAGCCCATGTGGGATTCTGTCTCATCTTGTGGTTGCCACCAGGAGTACGAAGGAACAGAGCTGAGTTCTAGAGTTTTGCTATGACTCTGCTAGGCCCTGGGACATTAAAATTGAAATGACCTGGCCAAGCCCTGGCTCCTCCCCATGCTTCATGGGCAGAGTAGGCACACCCACTATGTAACTGAACAAAAAGATATACATGTTTCTTCCTTGGAACAACATTTTCAGGAAGACTGGATTAAAAATTAGAAAACCACCCTGGCTGGTATGGCTCAGTGGATTGAGCGCTGGCCTGTGGACCCAGGGGTCACTGGTTTGATTCCCAGTCAGGGCACATGCCTGGGTTGTGGGTCAGGTGTCCAGTTGGGGGTGTGTGAGAGGCAGTCACACATTGATGCGTCTCTCCCTCTCTTTCTTCCTCCCTTCCCCTCTTTCTAAAAACAAATAAATAAATAAATCTTAAAAAAATAGAAAGCCAACTAGAAAAGTTCTGACCTTGTTACTTGAAGCGGTCTGGGGGTTCTCCAGAGATGATTCCATAGGTCAGGAAGATAATAATAGGACTACAATTTATATGTACTTTTAATGTAAAAAAAAGAAAGAAATTGGGTTTATTTGACACACATGTTGAGACAGGCACCCTCACTTGGTGAAGTCGCTTGGGCACCCGTCATGCAGAAGACAGGATGCATGCCAAGGTGAGAGCAGGAAGTCCACCACGTGGGGGTTGACAGTGGTGTTTATGACATATTGCAGTTAACATGTGCCCTGTTCATCATGTTCACAAATTTTAGCTAAACATCTTTGTAGAATAGACAGTTTTAAAAAATTCCTGCAAAGAAAACATGACTTTTAAATAACACACACGCAAAATGCAAGCACAGCAATCACTTCTACTCCCACGAGGAGCTCTTCATTACGTCTTACAAGTCTCTGAACTTGACAAATCATAGAGCGTTGTTATAAGGATTATATAAAAATATTTAAATATCTACTATATTTTGGCCCTTGATAAATGGTTGATAATTATAAAGAAAGGTATTGCTAAGCCAAACTGAGTATTAATAAATTAATAGGATAAACAGTATCTTGTCATAACATTTTTAAAAGTACCTAAAAGTTCCAATTCACACTGGGCTAAGGGGCCAAAGATACAGAGGTGAATTTGGTGTAGACCCATGGTCTAGAATTTGGAGCTGGCCTTGTCTGGATCACTACAACAACCTTCTGACTATTCTCTCTGCCTTCACGGTCCCCCACTGTTCCCTAGCCAGCTTCCACCTTCGTGTGACCGGTAAACCAGTCTTCCTAACCGCTTCCATCACTCATTTCCAGGCCTAAAAACCCTCAGTAACCCTCTTGTAGTATACAGTTCTTTATCTCTTATACACTGTCTTGTATTGTTCAGTATTTTTTCTTCAATTTAGACTTCTATTCCCAGATAAACTGTTGTAGTTAGAACTTACAAATAAGGAAAATAAGGTTGCCTTTGAGAGAATTTAACTTAATCAGCAGGTGATGAAAGGAACCCAGTGTCTCCCAGGCCCTTGGGAACTGTTAGTCCACTACTAATCAGTGGTATTAACACATCTAAGGAAAGAAAGCTTCAGTGTTGTTTGCAGTACAATTTGAAATAGAGGAAAGCCAGAGAGATAAACTTTAGCTGGATGCATCCAGCACTATCAATGAGAGAAAAATATTAGAAACAGGAGGACCCAAACATTTCAATCATTAGTCTTTAGGGCTATTTATTTCCTCTGGCAAGGAGAGATCCTGTTCCATTATACATTATATGACTCGTATTTCTCTAGTTAAGATATCCAGCATTCTTCTTATTTTGATCTCCTGGTTGAAATAGTCCCCTCTTTTAATGACTAGTTCTGGGAATACTATCAGGGTACTGGTGTCCTAATTCTGCTTCCCAGGTATCTACAGATTGAGGTGGGGTGCCTCTGCTAGGGTCGTAAGCATACTAGTCGATGGAAAGTTACATCTCCTTTGTTTATGTGAGTCTGATAATCAAAGTCAGATACTATTAGTTTATGGGAATCTGATAATTAAGTAAAGATCTAAGTGAAAAAGATGAAATTTACAAATCAGGAGAAAATATACTAGAATATTTTTTAAACCTTGTGTTTGAAATGCTTCCTTTCAGTAAGACATAAAATCTAAAAGCTATAAAGGAAAAAAGTAACAAAGTAAAAAATTTAAACTTTTATGCAATGAAAAACACTGTAAAAAATTTGAAAGACATGATAGACTGGGATCATATATTTGCAACATATATAATATAATAAATAAAGGATTACTATCTATAATATATTAAGAGAACCTAATAATGAATAAGGAAAAGACAACAGAAAAATGGGCAAAGCATATGAATTAGAAAAGTCACAGAAAGTATGTCCAATATTTTTGTCTAATAAACATTTCAAAAATGGTTCAAGTTCATTTTAAGTAGGGAAATGAAATTAAAGTAGCAGTGACACACTCCTTTCTTAAGATTGATACAATTTTTAAAAGATATATGAGAGGGATATCTCAATTGAAAAAAATCGATAATCTTGCCCTGGCCAGTGTGGCTCAATGGGTTGAGCATTGTTCCATAAACCAAAGGGTCATGGGTTCAATCCCTGGCCAGGGCACATGCCTGGGTTTCGGGTTTGGTACCTGGCCAGGGCACTTGTGAGAGGTAGCACATCAATGTCTCTCTCTCACATCTATGTTTCTCTCTCTCTCTTTCTACCTCCCTTCCTCTCTCTCTAAAATCAATAAGCACGTCCTCAGGTAAGGGTAAAAAAGAAAAAGAAAAATTGAGAGTCTTTAGTACAGTTGATGATGGTGTGGGGAAACAGATATTCTCAAATACTGTTAATGGGATACATGTTGATTGCCTCTCACCGTTTTTCTATCACAATGTGACTCTTGCTATTATACTTGAAAAACAACTGGGATAAAAATAAAATAAAATTCATAGGTTGCATTTTTTCCCCTGGGAACCTTGAGGTCATTGCTACATTGTTCTGATGAATGTTCTTTTACTCCAGCATTTTAATTCATCTTGTGCTTAGTTTGATTTCATCTTAAAAGTTTTTTGCTTTTGTTTTTCAGGAAAGGGTCATATGTTCTTCATTTCCTAAATTCTTGCTTGCTTGAGAATGTCTGCCTTTGGCTTGTTTGTCTAAGTGACAACTTGACCAGATGTGATATTCTGGGGCTCACTGTATTTCCCGTGAAACCTTGCAGCCATTGAATGTTGCTGTGTAGAATTCTGAGACCAGCTGATTCTTCCTTCTTTGAAGTGACCTGCTTTTCTGCCTAGATTCCTGAGGAATCCCTTCTTCATCCTTAAAGCTGCACAACTTAATCGGAGTATATCTTGGTTTCAATTGTTCATTATCAGTTTTCTTACAACATAGTATGTCCTTTTAATGTGTAAATTCAGGTTTCTGTAGTTCACACCAGGAAAATTTTCTTCTGTTATATATTTAAACAGCTTTTCTTTTGAATTTGTTGCATTCTTTGAGGACACCGTTTTTCTTTTGTATCATCTTTATGTGTCTCCCTTTTCTAAAAAACTCTCAAATTTTTTAGAAAATTGATTTTCTTTTCTGATTCACTGTAATTAAATTAATAATCATTTTGTTCCTTGCTGTTTTGCTTTATTTATCAGTTATGCAATAATGTTGATTGAGTCTCTAATTCATTTCCTCTGCTCTTCAATATCCCTTTTCATCTCATTCTATTGTTTTTATTATGTTGTCTTTGAGTTCTTTTATTTAATTCACATTTAAAATTTTTTACTATATTGCACAAACCATTCATGGACAATATTCTTTTTCTCTGGTTATATTTTCCTCAACAGTGTGTATTCTCTTTTTTGTAAGATTTTATTTATTTATTTTTAGAGAGAGGAGAAGGGAGGGAGAGAGAGAGGGAGAAAAATATCAATGTGTGGTTGCCTCTCATGTGGCCCCCACCGGGGACGTGGCCCTCAACGCAGACATGTGCTCTGACTGGGAATCAAACCGGTGACCCTTTGGTTCACAGCCCACACTCAATCCACTGAGCCATACCAGCCAGGGTGGCAGTGTATTCTTTATCTATTTTTTGCACGCCATGTTCTTTTCTTACTTTATTTCTTTTTTTTTATTTGCTGTGCTATATTTACACATTTATCATGCTGATAACATGAAGGAAACCCTTCATAATACCTGTCTAACCTTGATAACCCAAGAAGTGTGCACATATGCAAATAAGGTGGATCAGAGTTCTGAGACAATTGATAAATTGAAGCCTCTTTTTTTTTTTTTATATATTTTATTGCTTTGGTTTAGAATCACCAGAAGAGTGTTTTATAAAATACAGAGGTCAGCAGTCATAGTAGCTAAGCATTCCTCATCCTTCCCATGTGTCCTCAAGACACAGGTATGTAGACCACCTTAGTTCACCCTCAAACCACAGCTCTTAGGAGAAAACAAACAAATCCCTATTCTGCTGTCACCTGTGCAGAGAGTCTTCCTATGCCTACCCTTTCCAAGGGTAGGCACTTTCTAGTGACTTATTAAAGCACCTGATTTTATGTCTTTGAAACATTTGTCACTATTTGAGAGTGTCTTTTTGCTTATTAGTTTAATGTCTTTCTGACCCTTGGACTACAAAGTACATGAGAAAATGAATTTTATCTCTTTGTAATTTCTTTTTTTAAAGATTTTATTTATTTATTTTCACAGAGAGGGGAAGGGAGGAAGAAAGAGAGGGAGAGAAACATCAATGTGTGGTTGCCTCTCACACACCCACCCCCTAAGGAGAACCTGGCCCACAACCCAGGCATGTGCCCCAACTGGGAATAGAACCAGAGACCCTTTAGTTCGCAGGCCGGCACTCAATCCACTGAGCCACACCAGCCAGTGCTCTGTTGTAATTTCTGTATACCAAGCATCACGTACAGGGCTAAAGAAGATCATTGCTGTTTCAAAAAGTATAATATTTCTAATTTAATAAATTATACAGTAAGTATTCTTAGTTTACACCTTTTTGAACCATTTAAATGATCTCTTTGGAGCAAATTTCTGGGATTAGGATTACCAACTATATTGGGAGGTATACACATGCTACATTATGTTACCCACTGCCAGATTATTTCCAAAAAGATTTATACTCCCACCAAACGTGCAGGTGGGTGCCCATTTTCCTTACCTTCAGTGAGATTAGTCAATCTTCCTAATATTTGCCAACCTATAGTTAAAATATAATAGCTCATTGTTTTATTTGCATTTTAAATTTCTTATTTATTGATATTAGGAAGAGAGAGAAACATCTATTTGTTGCTGTATTTATTTATGCATTCATTGGTTGCTTCTTGTATGTACCCTTACCGGGGATAAAACCCACAACCTTGGTGTATAGGAAAAATAGTGTATCCAACAGAGTATCCAGCCAAGGCCCACATTTTCTTTTAGCCATTTACATTTATTACTTTGTGAATTGTCTAGTCATGCAGTTTGACCTCTTTCTACTGGGTTGTTAACATTTTTTGTTGGTTTATAAGAGCAAGTTAGATATTTGTTATTAGTGTCTTTTAATTAAGTGTGTAAGTTTTTCCCTATTGTTATTTATCTTTCAGTCTTGGTGGCCTTTCTTGTTACATGAAATGTTTACCTTTGTATGTGGTTAATATTTTCCCTTTATGACTTCTGGCTTAGGGGAAATGTTTTGAAAGGCGTTCTTCATCTCTAAGATTATACAAACATTTTTAAATGTTTTCTTGAAGTATTTTTATGGTTTTATTTTTTCCCCTTTGGGTCTAAGGAGTGAGGTAGGGATAGAGTTTTATTTATTCTAAATGGCTGGCCAGTTATCCCCAAATCATTTACTGAATAATTCAACATATCTGCACTGATTAGCATTTATTGACTATTGTGTGCTAGACACTTACTAAATCCCTTACATACATAATCGAGTTTAATCCTTACAATGAGAGTAGCATAATTAGATTTTTATTTACAAAAGAAAAAAAAACACAGTCTGTCTTCAATGTCGAAAGTAGATTGGAGGGGGGAAAGAATGATTGCAAGACCAGTTCTTCCTTTCCTTTCCTTCCCTTCCCTTTCCCTTTCCCTTTCCCTTTCCCTTTCCCTTTCCCTTTCCTTTCAAGTGACCCAAGCAACAGGCTCCTTGGAAGCTCTACACTCCAGCACTTACAGGTTATGGCACATGGTAGATAGTGAGTAAAACTTATGAAATGAAAAATGAGAGTGATTTGGGCCAAAGAAGTGGCAGTAGAGGTGACAAAAGTAGACAAATTTTGAGACATAGTTTAGAAATAGAATGAACAGGTCTTAGTGATTATTTAAATATGACGTGAGAGAGGGAAGATGTGAGAGGGAGATGTTAAAGATGACTCGGATTTCTGGGAGGAGTAGGATTAATGGGAAAGTGATGAGTTCACTTTTGAACATGCTGAATTGGAGGTACCTTGGAGATACTGGAGATATTCATTTGAAGATGTCAGGTAAACAGATACATTCCTCTGGAGCTCAAATAAAAACTCTAATTCAAGGTATGAATTTGAGAAACAAAGGCATACTGACAATAATTGAAGCCACAGGAAGAGTTGAGATTACTTAAGCAGAGTATTGAATGGAAAGAGAAGAGCTTCGAGTGCAGGCAGGTCCTTTAAACACTGATGTTTAAAGGTTTAGTAGCAGAGGAGGGAGGAGCCAGTAAAAATGTCTGTGAAAGAGCTGCTGAAAAAGTAAAACAATGAAAGAGTGTATTCAAGGAGAGAGTTTAGGGTAATTCTAAGAGTGAATGAAATGATGGACCATAAACACCAAGACAGAGAAATATAGAAGTGAAAACAGGAAGGGAGTAATAAAAAGAAGGTGAAGGGATCAATAATCTGATATTCAATGAAAGGGAATAACAATTGCAGTTGGGCTAGTTTAATACGCAAGCTCAGAGGATAGGTGATTGTGTTGAGAAAGTGGACCATTAGAATTAGTGATTTTAGAAGTAGAGAAAGTGGAGAGGTTTCAGGTGATGAAGACAAGGTTCAGGTAGTGACTGGTGGAGATAGGTGGTCAGGTAGCATTAGTGTTGTAGGAGGACACTGGAGACTAGGTAGGTCTTTCTCTGAAGTCACTTAGGATGAGGGCAGGACTTGTGGTACAAGAGAAGACAGGAAGCCTCGTTCCAGTGTCCTCTGTGAACACAGGAGGTAGTTAGATTACAATGACCAATGAGGAAGCAGGTGGCAAGGGTTTTGGTAAAAGGGCAGAGAAGCAGTGGACTCTTAGTAGCACTGGGGAGTATCCTCATCTCCTGCACTATATAGATGTGAGAACCTGAGCAGACTTCACTGGAGGGTGCTGCAGGGAAATAGCAGAGAGAACCAGGTTTGAATAAGGCAAGAAGTGGAGGAAACATTCAGAGAAGTGATTGAGGGCATAGGGGAGGTAGAATTCCAGAGGGCAAATAGAAGGTTTTAGCAAGGGAGAAGAAGGGGATTATATTAGGTCTAAGAAACTTTAGGGATTTTAGGAATGACAGGTCCCTAAAGGAAAAATATGTGAAGGGAGCAGGTATTCCTAGTTGGGGCTTTGACATATGAAAATAGGAATGAAACATGTCAGGTTTAGTCCCAGCTGACCCTAGAGAACAGCAGACATAAAGCTTAATAAAAGTCAACTGTGGTCTGGAAGGTCCTGCAAGTATATTTCTTTCTATGCAGAAGTATGATTATTCAGAGTATATGCAACAGAGAATGGTAGTGGGAACAAAAAAGCTTGAAGTTCAAGGTTCTTTGACGGGAAGGAAGAACAGTGGTCCTAATATTGGATTCTTAGCTTGGCATCCATTGGTATCCTATTTAGTCAGGGATTGGAGGTCTTGGTGCTTGTAGCTTGTAGAGTGTGTGGAAGGATGGATTTAGTAGTGGCCCAGGAATCGAGCCTAGATCTAGAGATGCAAATATGTTTTAGAACTACCATTGGGGCATCATTTTATTTTCACTCCCCAAGTATAGAAATAATGCCTAAACTACTTCAATATTATTTCAAAATATTTTCACTTGTTTTTGCAGGATCAGATTTTAAATAGTTTTAGCCATTCTCCCAAATTTCATTCTTATTTTAGCATATTATGTATTTGCTTAATTTTTAATTTACATAGTTGTTTTTGTTAAGTTAAATTCCAACACAAGAGAAATCATAGCTTTGTATCGGTATAAAGATAGAATTCAGAAGTCCTAACAAAACTTAAAGTTGTCACATTTAACGAGATAAGATATAAAGCTTCATTTTTAATGTGTTCCTTTCTTGCTAGTGCCTTGTAAAAATCAATAGAAAATACATTAGCAGAACTAGGCCAGTATCATGCATGGGACACACCACCTTCAGCTCCTTGTGAATTCTTTTTTTTAAAAAAAATATTATATTGATTATGCTATGACAACTGGCCAATTTTTTCTCCCTTTGCCCCCCTTTGTCTGGTACTCCCATTCCCTCCAGCAATCTGCCCCTTTAGTCCATGTCCATGAGTCACACACATAAGTTCTTTGGGTTCTCCATTTCCTATACTATTCTCAACTTCCCCCTGTTTATTTTGTTACCTACCATTTATTCTATGCTTCTTATTCCCTGCACTGTTTCCTCCATTCTCCCCCACCTCTCCCAGCTGATAACCCTCCAAATGATCTCCATTATTTATGGTTCTCTTCCTGTTCTGGTTGTTTGCTTAGTTTGTTTTTTAGATCCAGTTGTTGATAGTTGTGAATTTGTTGCCATTTTAATGTTCATAGTTTCATTCTTCTTCTTTTTCTTAAATAAGTCCCTTTAACATTTCATATAATAGTGGCTTGGTGATGATGAACTCCGTTAGCTTTTTACCTTGTCTGGGAAGCACTTTATCTGCCCTTCGATTCTAAATGAGAGCTTTGCTGGATAGACTAATCTAGGTTGTAGATCCTTGCTTTTCATCACTTTGAATACTTCTTGCCAGTCCCTTCTAATCTGCAATATTTCTTTTGAGAAATCAGCTGGTAGTCTTATGGGAACTCCTTTGTGGGTAACTCTCTGCTTTTCTCTTGCTGCTTTTAAGATTTTCTCTGTATCTTTAAACTTTGGCATTTTAATTATTATGTGTCTTGGTATGCGCCTCTTTGGGTCCATCTTATTTGGAACTTTTTGTGCTTCCTGGACTTGTATGTCTAGTTCCTTCACCAAATGAGGGAAGTTTTCTTTCATTATTTTTTCAAATAAGTTTTCAGTGTCTTGCTCTTCCTCTTCTCCTTCTGGAAACCCTATGATTTGGATGTTGGTGTATTTGGAGGTATCTCAGAAGCTCCTTAGACTATCTTCGTGTTTTTTCTTTAATTATTTTTTCTTCTTGCTGTTCTGATTGAATGCTGTTTTCTTCCTTATGTTCTAAATGGTTGATTTGAATCTCGGCTTCATCCCCTCCACTGCTGGTTTCCTATAGATTTTTCTTTATTTCACTTGATGAAAACTTCATTTCTGCCTGGGTCTTTTTTACGCTATTGCTATACTCAGTGAGTTCTTTGAGCATCCTAATAACCAGTGTTTTGAACTGTGCATCTGATAGGATGGTAATCTCCATTTCGTTTAGGTTTTTTTCTGGGATTTCATTCTATCTTTTCATTTGGGCCATAGTTCTTTGTTTCCTCAGTGTGGCAGCCTCGCTATGTTTGTTTCTGTGTATTAGGTAGAGCTGCTTTCACTCCCTGTTTTACAACTAGTGTGGCCTATCATAGAAAAGGCACCTGTAAATTGTGTGGGGCAGAGCCCTAGGTAATTGCCAGTGTGGGGCAACCAGTTTCACTGCTTTGTGGCTCTGTGTGGGGGGAGTGGGCAGAGAGGGGGCAGTGCCACTACCTAGCTTCTCTGGAGGTTTACCCTGAAGGAAGCTGTCTCCCAGCACTTGTCCTGTTTCTAGGCACTTTACTTTCTGCCTGTATGCCACTGGTGCCCTTCCAGCTGTTGTCCTTGTGCTGCATCCCAGAGGGACTGTATTTGTGTAAGTCCAAAGTTCATGCAGGCCCTTTAAGAGGAGTCTCCTGAAAATCTGACAGTTTCTTCCACTGCCCAAATCCCCACTGGTTTTTATAGCCAAAAGTTATGGGAACTTATCTTCCTGGCACTGGAACCCTGGGCTGTATGGTCTGGCCTGGGCCTGGAATCCCTCACTCCTAAGGTAACCCTCCCAATTTTTATCCACCACATGTGAATGTGGGACCACCCATTCTGCCCCCTCTCTGCCCATCTCTGCATCTCTGCCCTTCCTACCTGTCTGGATGAATGTGGCTTGTTTAAGTCCTGGGTTGTCAAACTTACATAGAGCTTGATTTTCTGACTGTTCTGGGTGATATTTGTTTTGTGGTCTAGTTGTAATTTTTTCTGTAGTTGTGCGAGGAGGCAAAGAGTGTTTACC
The DNA here is from genome assembly GCF_019186645.2 of Phyllostomus hastatus. NCBI lineage: Eukaryota > Metazoa > Chordata > Mammalia > Chiroptera > Phyllostomidae > Phyllostomus > Phyllostomus hastatus. The sequence continues at coordinate 30,001,067 of NW_025334013.1, forward strand.
TACACCTCAATCTTCACCAGAAGTTCTTAACAAACCTTTTTTAGAAACCTTTTCAGAAGAACTTTTCCAGGCAAAGCAGATGTTCCCACTGGCTGGCTGGACAATGTATCCACCTCCTTGTGACTTCTTGCTCCACCAAACTTCTGAGATATTGTTGTCTCTGACACCCACTGGTACTTTTTTATGAATGTATTCCATTATTTTCTCACTGTAGAAGCTTTGTCTTTGACCCATGTATAATTGCTTCTTTGATGAATATTTTTCCATATTTTAACAGCTCAGAAATTGAGATGCTTCTTATAATCTAAACTGTTTTTGATTTGATGAAATATAGTACTTTCTACCACTCCCCCACACAGCCTAACATAATTCTAGACACACAGTAAGCACTGAACAAATGTTTATTTATTGATTGACTAATATGCAAATCAAGAGGAGGCCATATAATTTGAATTTTTTAAAATACAAACTTTAACTTGACCTCCAGCATTTCTTCTAACTTAAGGTTCATAAGTCTTTATTCAATAAAATGTTAGATTGTTACAAAAAAGAGGAAAGTAATAAGGAAGGTGTAAATACTTACTTGCTTTCATAATTATTTAGATATGGATTTAACATTTAAAAGTCATTTCTTAATAATACTTACCTTACCTTTGTATAGAATTTGTCAAAAAAGAAAAACAACCCTTCAATATACAATATGTAGAAAAAATGACTATAAGAATAATAGAGAAAAAATAATAATAGAGAAAGTATATGATTTACCAAAGTTCCACAGCTAGTCCATGTCTTCGTGTCTTGGCTTACAGTACTTTTTCTTCTCATGGGGCCGTGTTGTCCCATGGGAAGGCAGAGGTACCAAAAGCATTCTTAAATGCAGCCAATTTTTGCAAAGGGCTTCTTACAACTGAAAGTGAAATTCTAACTGCATATGTGCTGCTACTTTCATGTCTTTCTGGTCTTCAAAACAAAGGGAGGGAAAAGATGCAGCAAAGCTAAAGTATAATTGCTTATTAGGCATTGTTCAATGAGGGAGGCAGTAAAAAGTGAAACTACTATTATTGTATAGTAAAGAGCACCTTATTTTGCTCTTGGGAAAGATTGAAGAGTATTTAGTGCTAACATGCAATTTCCACTCACTTTGAAGGAACCATCACAGGAGTCAACTCGTCTTCTAACTTCAAACCTTTAAGTCATTCTCATGAAATGTTTATATTCTTTTGTCTTGCGTGGCTCTGTCTCTGCACATTCCTTTATTGTGTCACTCCACTGCTTAGCTTCTGTCCGACTTTTCGCTTCTACACATAAATTTCAGGGCTCTACTTAGGTTACCCCTTTCCTGCTTTTGCTTTCATTGAAATGATTTCCTATCTGACATGCATTTTAACCAAGATTAACTTATTTTTGCCCCTGAATATTTGATTTCTCTCTACCTACGAGATCATTCTGAAGCCCGGTGTGTCCAAGTTAGAAGTGTCTATTTTCCATTTTGTTGAACTTACTTCCTAGAATTACTTCTCTCTTGGGTGGCTTACAATGAAGCTCATTACTCCAGAAAACAGTGGGCACTGATTTTACAAGTTACAATGATTGATCTTGATACTAATGGATAGTAATGGTTGCCCTTATTTATAGTTATTATATTTATGCTCTAGCTATGTTTTGCTTTTTTTTGTACCTCCTCCCTTCCATCCCAGTAAAGCCTTGCTTTTTAAAAAAATATTTTATTGATTATGCTATTACAGTTGTCCCATTCCCCCCTCCTTTATTTCCCTCTGCCCTGCACTCTCCCTCCTACCCACATTCCCCACCTTTAGTTCATGTCCATGGGTCATACATATAAGGTCTTTGGCTTCTCCATTTCCTATACTATTCTTAACCTCCCCCTGTCTATTTTCTACCTACTATTTATGCTACTTATTCTCTGTACCTTTTCCCCCCCTCCCCCTCCCCCTCCCACTCCCCTGTTGATAACCCTCCATGTGATCTGCGTTTCTGTGGTTCTGTTCCTGTTCTAGTTGTCTGCTTAGTTTGCTTTTGTTTTTGTTTTAGGTGTGGTTGTTTGTAATAATTGTGAGTTTGCTGTCATTTTACTGTTCATATTTGTTATCTTGTTTTGCTTTTTAACTATGTTTCAGCTAACTTTTTGAGCAGGTTTCTTAATCTGAGTTGCAATTATTATATCTGTAAATTATGGATGAAAATGCCTATCAGGATTTTTGTGAGAATTAAGCGACATCACTTATTTAAAAGTGGCTAGCTGTTTCATTTTATAGTTAGCTCCTCCTAAAATGTCATTCAGTTCAGTACATCCCTTAACTATTTACAACTTGAAATCATTCTAATTCTTTTCCATGCTCTTGTCCTAAATGTTCTTGCCCTTAACTCACTCAACTTTTTCATATTTTGTGGTCTTCTAGTAGACCAGCCGCATAATTTATTGGGACTCTTTTGTGAGTGTGAGGGGACAGACACCATCAGTTATTATGCTACAACAACAGATATAAACTGGGGCTGTCCTAAGCAAATTAGAATGTAGCCTATCCATTAGCTCTCTCCTTACTATAGCAAACTACTTCCTACCTTGGGAATTACCTTCATGTTTCCCTTTCCAGAACTTCATAGCTTTATTGACCTTCTTACTCAGTATAAATTCTCCTCTCTATCACACCATTATCAATACCTATTTCTAAACCAGCTTTACCAGCCTCTCCATTTCTGTTAAAGGCTCGCTGATACTGTTATTTTTTGAGTTAAAGGAACATCAGAGGAGAACCAGGTTTGGGAATGAAGTGATGAGTCCAGGTTTGGATATGCTGAAATGAGGTGCCAGTGAAATATTCAGGTGGAAAGCTTATGTAGGCAGTTGGATATGTGGGTCTGGAACTAAAGATTTGAGAGTTTTAGGTGTATCATTGGTAATAAAGCCATGGGAGTGAATGCATTTACCGTAGGAAGAGATGTTTGCATTAGAACAGAACGTGAGACATACTTAGTAGTCACATAAAGGAAGAGCTGTCAAAGAAAGTCAAGGAGCAGGTAGGGAAGAAAGAATGAAATCAGAAACTTGAAAACATTTCAAAGAGGGAATGGTCAAGTAAAATGAGAAATAAAAAAATGATGATCTTCCTGAGAGCAGTTTTTGAGGACTGGCAGGTACAAAATCCAGATTGATGTGGTTGGTGAGGGAGTGGGAGGCGAGAAGATAGAGGCAGAGAGTGTAGGCAACCCTTCCCACAAGTTTGGGCAGAAGCATGGAGAGAGTGAGAACTGGAGAAGGGTGTGGAGTACTAAGGAGGATTTTTCTTTTTCATTCTTTTTCTGCTCCTTTCTTCTTCCTTCCTTTCTTCTTCTTCTTGTTTGTTTGTTTGTTTGTTTGTTTGTTTGTTTGTTTTTGTAATGAGAGCTAGTTAAACGCTGGATAGAAAGGAACCATTAAAGGGAAAGAGGTTAGAAACTGGAAAGAGATGATCCTAGAGCAAAGGCTCCCCAGGAAGGCCAGAGCTCCACAGCCCAGGCGGAGGGTCTGTCCTTTAACACCACAGCCTCCTCTTCCCTCTCTGTGACAGGAGAGGACAAGGAAAGAAAGGTACAGGTGCAAGTAGGAGGCAGAAAGTTAAAGGGATTTCCACTTGATGGTTTCTCATCTTTCAGAGATAGGTGTTCAATAAATATTTATTAAATCAATGAATGAATAAGTAACACAAATCTAAAATCTGCACAATTCCTTATTTTCCTCCACAAACATTCTGTTGTCTAGAAAGCATGTGGACGATAGTGGAGGTGAGCAAAATTCAGAGTACTTTTAGGGAGAGTACCTTCAGAAAGAGTACTTTTTGGAAGGGCTGTTTCAAAATCAAACAATAAAGATTCTGCAAATGGAAATTAGCAGGGAAAAATGATGCTGTATTGGACGGAGTGGAAGCAAAAGGGCTGGCTATCTGTTCTGTACAGGTCAGGTTTGTAATTAAAAAAATTCTTTTTTAATTCCTAGAAGTTTCAGGCCACAAACTCAGACTTTGAGAGGAGAGCATGGAACTCTCACCTGTTGAGCACTTATTTGCCAAGAACTGTGGTGAGTATCTTTCATTTAACCTTCATATCAACTTTATAGGTAGGTATAATTAACACTGTCTTCATTTTAAAGTTGTGGAAACTGAACTTCAGAGTATAAATGTGACAATGCCACTCAACCAGTGAGTGGTAGAAGCAGGATTCAAACCCAGGTGTGTCTCCATTCATTCTTAACTGTAGTTCTATGTTTCCATCTCAAATTTAACATGTTGCAAATACTCTTCATGGCTCAATCATGAGTAAATTATACCCTGACATGCCATGGGCATTATTCTTGTGATATGTTTCATTCTTAAATATTCAAGTCTTATCTCCTTCAATGCTCTATTTGAGTACTACCTTCTCCCGAAACAGTTCTGGGTTCCTCAAACCCCAATCTCTCTGGCCTTTAAAATCCTACAACAGTTTGCCTGTGTTATTCATCTGATACATTTTATCTGCATTATAATTTAGTTGGATATTATTTATTTTTCTTTTGATTATGACTTAACACCACCACAAATCCACAAGCTTTGTAGAAGAAAGCGAATCTTATGTTTTTTAAAGCATCTTTTAACACTTCTTCCTAAAGTTTGGTCCATAGTATGCAGTGAATAAATATTTGTTGATAAATTACTGGGTTATTCTTATCATCCATATTGGTTGAATGTTTCTGAGAGCTGTCTGCAATTACAACAGGAAACAAAAGTTTCTTGTTGATGTAAATTTGAGAAATGGAGGCTTTATTATTCCTGCTGCAGATTTCTTTTTTAATTATAAAACTGGGAATCTCAAAAAGACTACTGGTTTATATGTATGTGCAGGGGGATTTCTTTTGAAAGGGAGTATAGAAAAAGCAGACTTTTTATTTTGTAAAGTTTTTTGAAGCATACAAGTTCTCATAAAAAAAGTCAAAAATGGTTGAACTTGAAGTTCCCCTCCTCCTTTCCCTTCCTTCAGAGACTTTTTCTAAATCTACTTCCCTTAAAATGACTTTTATTGATTTTCACTCAATGAGAGTTATTCTTCAGAATGAGGATGGAGGGGTCAGAGAAAGAAATTTACCCTGTGTTACCTGTGGAATAGGTGTATGTCCGTATCCAGTCTTGCTTTATTTGCTCTGTTTCCTGTATCCAGAAACCTGCACACTGGGGATCATCAGGTCTTCTGTGTCTTGGTCGGACCCTGAGTACAGTATACTAATAGATCAATTTATGTGTTCATTCATTCAGCAAACATTTATTGAGCAGGCATGTCCTAGGCATTGGAGATACTAAGATGAATAAGACGTAGTCGCTGCCCTCAGTGACCTCTAGATGTACATGAAGGCACCAGCTTGATGGGGGTTGGGGTCAGGGAAGGCTTCCTGAATGAGGTAACTGAATATCCTCCATTAAAAATAAAGAGATCAACTTTGTAAAATAAATATAAACATCTAATCAAATTGGCCAATTAGAAAGATATTTATTAAGAAAAGACAATCTTTTACCAGTATGTCCTGTGTTTCTTTTGTAATTTTTCCCCTAATTTCTTTATCTCCAGTCTTGTTCTGCTCCTGTATACATTCAAAATTGCCTCCAAAGTTATTTCTAAACCCTGATCTGATCATGTCATTCCTGTCTTAAGGATTTTTAATGGCTACTCATTCATTCATTCTACCTATCCATCAATTACCTACTGTGCTATTTTAGGCTACTGGTAAGTGTTTGGAATGCAATGGTGAGCAAACAGTTCCCCACTTCAAGAAGCCTAGAGTATAGCTTTACACAGTAGTGGTGTCATAGCCAAGGGGATTTATCCAAGGAGCGATTATTGCTTATTGAAAAAGAAAACAAAAAAAGAAGCCCAAAGTCTAGACCCAGACACAGACAAGTAAGCAGACTGTTTCAGGATAGTTTAATACTAGCTTTGACAGGTAAGCACACAATTCTGTGGGAGTATATACAGGACACTTTGTTGAATGTTGAATTTTTGGGCCATTCTTTACTCTGCATGACCTCTGCTCTTACATAAAGTAATAGCTCCTGTACTTCTCATTTTCAAGGAATTGTGTGTTACACAAAAGCGTATTTTTCAGACAACTGAAATTCACTTCCTAAAGTATCAGAATCTGTTTTTGGTGGGAATTTATTTTTCTAAATGTTCACACACTTTCTTGCTCTCATAAGTAAAATATACTAAGGACAATGTGTTACTTGGTGACATCCCTGAAAGCATCAAGATTTTGTCCCCACTGATGGAAGAAAGCTTTTTTTTTTATCCTTACCTGAGGGCATGATTTCAGAGAGAGAGGAAGGGAGGGAGAGAGAGGAAGAGAGGGAAACAAATATCAATTTGCCCCTCTCCTGTGTGCCTTGAGTAGGGACCCAAACACATAACTAAGGCATGTGCCCTGACTAGAAATTGAACCAGCAACCTTTTGCTTTGTGGGGTAATGCTCAACCAACTGAGCCACACCAGTCAGGGCTGATTTTGAGTTCTTGCACTCACTTCTTGTATTTTGGTCACCACTTATGCTGTCAGTATGTTTGCTCTAAAACACTGCCCTTTGCTCCATTTATATGCTTTTAAATGGATATTAAGAATACAAAGCTAATATATGTTCATTGAAACACAAACAGAAACGTTTGAAGTGAAAAATCAAAGCCGTCCCTTTATTCCTGGTTCCCCGCAACAGTACTCACCCACACCCACACTCTAACTCTCTAGGCATAACTATTGTTAGCAGTTTAATGTATATTCCTGTGTGTCATTTTCTGTCAATGCACGTGTGTATTCATGTATATTCAAATATTATGCCATGCATGCTATTATATGACTTGCTTTTCTTCCCACAAGGCAATGTATAATAGGTATCTCTGCATGTTAGCACATCCAAGTCTATCTCATTCTTTTTAATGGCTGCCCCCTTTTAATTTGACAATCTTAATCAGCTGTGAATGGGAAAGCCAAATAATCAGGCTTATTAGAATTGTACCTAAGAAAGAGTAAATCGGCTCTGAGTGAAGGCTTGAGGAATTCTCCTAGGAGTAAAATGTGTTAACTTTAGTTCATGGACCTTGTAATGTTTATTTTGGCTATTCTGGGACCCTTTTTGCTTATTTCCTGGTTCATTGTGTTTTGGATAGCTGAGGTTGCTGGACACATGACCTATGAATTAGTGAGGTATTACGTATTCAATTTTGCATTATATAATTTTGCTGTGGTTTTGTGGGGTTTTGCATTTAATTTTTCACTTAGAGTGTCTTCATAGACAGTGATTATGTTTTCTAATTCCTAAGTGCTTCATCATAGTGCAGACCATTGCATATGGTAGCAGTTTAAAATGTTTGGCTTGATGATTGACTTAGGGCTTCTTATCTATATCATCCTGTAAGAATGTCCACTGGATTTATGGGAACTCTATAAGCTGATCTGAGGAAGCCTTTTACTACTAATGAACAATAAAGTACTGGCAGCATCTTGTCCCTATTTAGGATTTACATACGGTCTCCCCCTGCCTTCATCTGCCATAACAAGTGGCCAAATCCTGTTGATTCCACATTTTAGATCTCACTGTAATGTGTCCCCTCTTTTCCATTCCCACTGTCCCCATACCTTGGACTAAGATCTGCTATATCCCAACTGAGTTACCTGTAATAGACTTCTTAACTGCTCTCCTTGACACCTGTCCAACCTCTATCCTGCTCACCAAGTAACTAGTGCTCTTTTTAAAACAGAAATCCTACCATATCACACGCCTGAAAAACCTTCAAGTGATTTCTCATTATCTATATTAGGGGTGTCCAAGCCTTTGGAGTCTCTGGGCCACACTGGAAGAAGAAGAGTTGTCCTAGGCCACACATTAAATACACAAACGCTAATGAAAACTGATGAGCATAAAAAAGGTCCGTGCATAATTTTCGTGATATCCGCCACCACAGATAAGGAAAAAAGTCCTCACACAATAACCCTAATTATGCAGTGTCCCTTTTGATAATCTTTTAAAATCATCAGACAAGTCCCAAGTTTGTGATTACTAATATAGAAAATGTATATATCTAAGTAATAAAACTACTTAGTGTTTTAAGTAAATTTACGATTTTGTGTTGGGCCACGTTCATAGCCACCCTGGGCCACGGGCTGGACACCCCTGCTTCTATAGGATAACGTCTGCTTCCCTTAGCTTAGCATACATAGTCTTTTGTGATTTGCCCCACTTCTCCTGTGTCTTGCTACTCAATGCTTCATACTTTAATTTCTAGGGAAATCAAATGGCTTATAGTTCCTTCAACACATTACACAGAGAATTCTCAATAAATGTTTGCTAGATGAATGGATGAAACACCTCATGTAGCTAGAGTGACCATTCGACTTTCTCTGCTCAGGATGTTCCCGGTTCACACCTGCCATTCCAGGTAATCATGAACGATTCTCCTTTTCACTATCAAACTTGCCTCAGACCAATGAATTACGTGGTCACGCTAAATTATAGCAGTCATCAAATTGTTTCCTAACTCTAGTCTTTTTTACTAGATGGTGAACTCTTTGGGGGGCAGAAATTTTATTCATTTTCCTTTATATTCTCATTTATTTATTTATTCAACCAAGATTGACACTGTCCGGTGTTGAGGTGCAGTGTTGAATAAAGCAAATGTGGTCCTTGCCTTCATGAAGTTTACAATCCAGCAGGAAAGAATAACCTAGCGGGAAGAGTAGTGCCTCAAACAATTAATGCGGCTGTACAAATGAGTGACTGAACAAGGGTAAAGGCTTCGAAGTTCCTGAACAAACAGTCCCAATCCCATGAATTACAGAGACAGGAATAGTCGTAAACAAAAAACTCTAGGTTGTTCAAATTAACCATTTACTTGATAACTAAACTTTTAAAATACAAACAATACACGTACACCTAAACATACATGACAATTGGATGCTATCTAATGTAAAACATAAGGAAAAAGAACCATGAAATAGCAAGAATGAGACTTCTCGGGTTTTGTGTTTTTAGACAGACAATTTGTAATCCCATGTGGTTCTTTTCAGGGTGGATCGTCAGTATATACTACTCCCACCCTCTCATTTCTTTTCCAGATGAGAAATCTGTAGTTACAGAAACTGAGCCACAGAAGAAAGGAACGGTTTTTTAAACCAGGATTAGATTTTGGTTGGGCTTTGCTTTCAGATCTAGGACTACCTGCTATTCTCAACTTTTTAACCATGTTCCCATAGGCAAATTACAAACCCTTTGAACCTCAGTTCTCTCTTCTATGTATTAAATATTGATAATATTATCTCCAGAATTAATCTAACGATTAAATAAGATTATGTAAGGGCATTTAGTCCTGAAACCCAGTTCCTAGGAGGCACTTGGCATGTTAGTTCTCAGTCCATGTCCCTACTTATCTTCTGTATGTGGTGAATTAAATGATAATATAAAATGGTTTGAAAAGGAAGAACTATAAATACAAACATCAATAAGATTTTTAATACCCAAACCTGGGTGCTTACCTAGCCCTCTCCAGCCCTTCTAAAAGTAATAGTGTTATTTGTATTTGTTTATTTTTTTTATTATTATAGACAAAGACTCAGAGAACCTTTCCAGGAGCCAATCAGTAGATAAGATTTTTCTGAAAAAAGGCAGAGTTTATGAGGAAGCCAAGATTTGGGGGTCATTTAGCTGCAGTGGGTGGCAGTCTACTCTTGGTCACTTTTGGGTCAAGAGAGCAAGGACACCAGACCATTACGTTAGGTCTTTGGCGGTGGTGGTGAACACAAGCAAGGGCTCTCTTCAGTTTCCAGGGTCTCCCCGCTCCAAGACTTGGGAGCTCTCTGGGGAGGGCCAGCAGGTTTGTTCTCCAGCAGTGCCCCGGGTCTGGACTCCATTTCCCAGAGTCCCTTAGTGCCCTAATGTATTCAGTGCTCAGAGTGCCTGTATGTGTGTGAGTGTGAGAGAATGTGTGAGCGTTGTGCGTGCGCCCGTGAGTGTGTGTGTCTCCGAGTCCCTGGGAGAGTGGAGGCTCATTCACTGATTAGAGCCAGCGCTGAGAGGCAGCACTGCTCCTTCTCTCACACCAACCGAGTCTCTTAATCTGTACATGCAATCCCAGGCAGCTCGCGAACACAAACCCGGGGCCAGCCGCCCGCTGCTGCTGCTGCTGCCGCTGCCGCCGCCACCGCCGCTGCCTCCGCCGGCCCTGCGCACCCGGGACTTTTCATGCACCACACTCACCGCCTTCTTCCCTCCGTGTCCTGAAAAGTGCGACCGTTCTCCCAAGGAATTTCCACGGCAAGTACGGAGAACAGAAAGGGGTGTGGGTGTGTGTGCGCACAACGGAGGGGTGGGTGCGAGGGCCGCTGGACTGCTCAGGAACCTGGCTAACTTTCCGGGTCCGTTTCCTAGGGAATCGGGCGGCTCCCGCGACAGGGTCAGAGGCTGGGACCTGGACTGGCGCGTCTCAGATCTTCACCACCGAGCCTCCCGGCATCTGTGCCCTGCGCGCTCCGTGAGCTGCCTCACTCAAACTTTCCGTCTAGAGTTTTCCTTAATGTGTTTTATTTGGGGGGTGCGAGGGGGAGGGACCAGACGCGGGAATTGGACAAGTAGGGAGTGTGAGGGGACAGCAAGGGAAGGGAGCAGGACTCCTTTCCTCCGTCTCTTAACAAGACCCATCCCTACTTTGTTTGGGTCAGTCGGAAGAATGCCTTCTCCAGGGGCTCCCCGGTCTATCCCGCGTTGATTTCCGGCGGGGCCAGGACCCGGCGGTACTCAGTGGGGAGCCCGAGGCGGCGGGGTGGGATGGAGAAAGGGCGATCCGACTGAGAAAGGACCCCGGCCGCCCCCACACAACGCACTACCTGCCCGGCGGGGTACCCGAGGAGAGGCTGGGAGCCTTGGCCCCCCGGTGCTCGGCTTACTTTCCTGGCGGGGCGGGTGCGAAGGGCGTGGAGGGAGCAGGGTGGGATGGGGGAGCTGCTGCGGGCTGCGAGGAGGCAGGTGCTGGCACAGAAGGTGGACCCTTCTGATGCCGCCGGTAAACTCCCCGCTCCACTCGGCTGAACCGACCCGGCCTGAGAGCAGCCCAGCCCGTGGAGGGGGGGTCTCCTGGGATTTTCGGGGCTGGGACTCTTCTCTCCCGGCGGTTTTACGAAGCAGGGTGGGAGGACCACCATATATACAGCGGCATGTGCTCTTTTTGTAGTTTTATATTTATCTTAGATTTACCTGCCTTAAACTGAGTAACAATTTCTCTTTCTCCGACTTGAGAACAAAACTTTTCAGCGAACACGCCGGTCGCTGCGCTACTGTGGCCGTCCGCGCCGCGCTCGTCAGCCGAGCCGAGCGACCTTCTCCGCCGGGAGCCGGGCCCCGCCGCCGCGCTCCCAAGCCTCCGGCTAACCCCCTCCCCAGCCCCGGGCTTTTCAGGGCTCGGCCTGAGCGGTTCGCCTTTGTGCTTTGTAAAGGAAAGCCTTTTCTTCCAGGGCACACAAATTTGGGAGGAGAGCTTCCGTGTGGCCCCGCGGCGAGGCCGCCCACGGTGGCCAGGCCGGCCATCAGAGGGGATGCCCACTCCGGCCTCCGCTCGCAGAGCTCGAGGCCCGAGCGCACCCCGGCTGGCGAGGGCGCGCAGGAGTCCCGAAGGAGTGGGGGCTCGGGCTGCTGGGAGGCAGAGGAAGAGCTTTCGCTTCCCTCTAAGAACGCGGGGCTTTCTCGGACCCTGGCCGCGGCTCCAGTGGAACACCGGGTCCCGGGCCCCGAGCCGGACGCGCGTCGCACCCGGCGGAGGCTTGAGTTTCGGGGCGGGGGGGGGGGCGCCAGTGTGGGGCTTTGCCCTGCCTGGCCCGGACGGTCCGGAGTCTCTGGGCTCTGCCGCCTTCTTGCCCTGGTAGCCGCCGAGAGGGAGGACCCGGGCGCTCTCTGCCCACGATGCCCACCAGCCACGCCTCACCTCTCGCTTCGTTTCCGGACTCGGCTTAAGAGGAGTAAAGGGGAAAGAAGGGGAAATAAAGGGGGGGGGGGAGAAGGGCAGTGAGGAAGCGTTGGGTTAGAATGGAGGGGACGGGACAGGCAGGGGTGTCCGGCTCCTCCTGTGCCTGTCTCGGGGGTCCTTCCTGAGAGTGGAAAATGGGCCGAGAGGAGGGGGAGGCAGAAAGAGCGTCGAGGAAAAGCTTGGCGGCCGCCTTCCGTTGCCATCCCTCCTCGCCCGCAGGAATCCTGCAAAAGTGGCGTTAGTTCGCTCGCTGCGCTCCGGGGCGAGGCAGGGGAAGGCCGAGGGCAGGGCGGCGCCGCGCCTCTAGTCACCGACGGGGCCGCGGCCGGGCACCGAGCGAAAGGGGGCTCACACCTGTTTGGCGAGCGGCAGCCCGGCCGCCGCGGCTCCCGAGGCAGGGCCCTCCCTCCCGCACCCAGGACCGCGGTGCCGGAACCGGGACCGCCCGGCTACCCCGCGCCGGCCCGCTTTTGCAGGAGAACCGGAATTCAGGAGCCCTTTGGCTGCCCGGCGAAGCTATGGCGCGCGGCGGCCGGACTCGGGTAGCCCGCGGGGCGGGGCTGTTCCCGGGCTCAAGGTGCTTGGACTTTGATCGAAGGCAACTTCCTCCGAGCCCCTGCCCCGCGGGCCCCGTCCGACTGCGGACCAGGGCCCCTCGCGCGTGTCCGTTCTTCGCCGGCCGGCGCCCTCGTTCTCCATCCAAAGTTACAGATACATTGTTTCGGGTGGAGGTCGTTGGGACCTAAAGTATTCTTTGTGCAAAGGCAACCGAGAGCTGCAAGGAGAGGCCAAGCCGAGGAGTGGCGGCCTCGGCTCTACGTTGTCCCGAAGTTGATGTAGGTTTCGTCTACACCTCTTCTTCCTCTGTTTTTCCTAAAAGAGTTGCTTTTTCTCGGGTTAAGACTCTTACTGTTGAATCCTGCACCGCTGACTGAGCCGGCAGCCCCGCAGCCCCTCACTGTAGACAGGCCGGGCTCTCTCGGATTCGCACCCCTTAGCCAAGCCAGGCCTTGGGTCGGGGTCCAAATCTGGGACCGACACCTGGCCGCGTCTGATTCACAGGCGTTGGCCCCAGCCCCGAAACGGTGTTAGCCTCGTGCTTCCTGAGCTGTTGCATATGGTGGTAAAATTTGTGTTAGAGCCGTGTTTCCAGATACCCCCTGGGCATTTGGTGTGCGGGAATTCTCTTCTGGGCAAGAAGTCTGTGAACTTAAAAAATTGTTTTTCTTTCCTGAGTTCTTCACAACCCCCCACTACCCTGGCCCCATTTCCCATTGTTCTTTGCTTTTTAAGTTGCCTGTTAATTTTTTTAAAGTTTATTTATGCAAAGGAAAAAAACATCATTTAATTTGTTCTATTATTTTCATTCCTGGCTTTTGGAAACAGTTCAGAGACCACAAAAATGTCACCTGTTGTAATAAGCAGAAGTGTTGTGTGTGCATTGTAATTGCCAGCAGAATCATAGTTTGGTGGGCGTTCGGAGCGCAGGCTCCGGAGAGAGGCTTTGCAGCTTTCTTTGTGGCAGTCATTTATTTGCAAGTGGGTTTGGCTCCCAGCAGCCGCGGTGTGGCTTCCTTCTACACCCATCCCTGGCGCGGGTCAGGAAGCCCAGACCCTGGACAGGGATGGTCAGAAACTAAAGTAAAAAATTGCCCGCTCTCAGAGACTTTGTCTCCGGCTTTTGGTTTTTCTACGCGAAAGTGGCTAGTTTGCGCCGGAGAGCGGAGAGCCCTGCGCATCAGCCCAGACTCAGACGTTTACACGTTCCAAACACCAGCTTCTTCATTTCATTTGTCTTGCTTCTGGCATGTTTAACCACGCAATTCCTGATCTCACTAATTATTCAGTTAGTCGGCGTTTTGTAATCACTTTAAACCAGGGTCGAGGGTGCGATTTAACAAACAAACTCCCACACTTACAGACCCGAACCAAACCCACCATGTCAAGGATTTGAAATTTTTAAAGCTCAATATCTGTTGGTCCCTCCGTCCAACCTCACCGCCTGCCAGACAATTTATTTAGCTTCGTGGATTGATCCCTCCTCCTTGTTTAGTTAATTCAACAAAGACTTTTTGCAATCTGTTTGGAGTTTGTCTGATGCCGTGGAAAAGTAGCTGATGATTTATTTGGTTGCTTTTCGATTTCTGTCTTCAGCCCTTCTTTCTCCTCCTTTCAGCAGGGATGTCAGCTGTTATTACTTCCTATTGATCCCTTTGCAAAGTGAGAAGTGAACTAAAATTAATGTCAATTCCACTGCTCAGATCAATAGCTGGAGTTATTTTAATCTGGATTTGCACGAAGTGCTAAATTAAAAAAAATCAGCATAGAGGCAGAAAAGTAACAGTTACTTACTTTCCCTTTGCCCAGTTCTTTACAGTCACCCAAATGCTCCATCAAGCTGATTATCTTACAATCCATATTTTTTTAATTAAGAGGGTCAGTTAGTTTTCTTATTTTGGGTTCTGTGTTTAAACCCATGACATTTTGACATTGGGAGTGTATTAACTATAGATTTTCATAATGACTGTGGTCTGCTGAAGCCTCATCTATACAAGTTGTTAATGTGAGGAGGGCGTAAGAAAGAAAAAGGAAAAGAAAAAGAGCACTCCCCCTCCCCCACAGAGGCCAACGCCCACACAGTAGAGTAAAAGGGATGTGGCCTGGAAAAATATTGTTGATTTATTTTCAGTATAATGAAGTTTCAAATGAATAACCAGGTTTGAGTGATTCACCATGTTCTGGTGGAGTGTCCGGTGCTGTCGCCAGATTACTAATTTATGAAACTCATTTAACATAATGAGGTGATCCAGGAAGTAAAAATAGGCAGTGAATCTGAATCCTCTGGGTGATTGGTTATTTGGGGGGAGAAACATTCCTCCCTTCAGCCCCAGTGTGTTATGTTTGCCCTTTTCTCCAGCCTGCCTCATATAATATTGCTTGCTGATGGACAAGTAGTTATTTCTGTTGTGAAGAGCTGGTCGGAACCCTTGGAACAGCCCTAGACCCACTTTCAGAGCATCCATGTTGTGTGACCATTCATCTGACTTGAAAACAGCCAAGAACAGGATTCCCAGACTTGCCAGGCGCACTGTCTGTCCTTGGCAGATCATTCCCTGCACTGCTATAACTTGACAGGAAAGTTATTTAAAATTTGGAAGAGAGAAAAATCCGTTAATGTGAGATACATAATCTGGTAATTTAGCAATGATGTCTATAAGGAAAGATGCCAAACGAGGAAGCAGTCTGATGGTGTGCACTCATCTTCCCAATTAATAACAGCCATTGACACGTCTACTACAGGATGGGAGAAGGAAATACTCTCTTTGCACTGCATTAAGCCAGGAGGATTCATCTACAGTTTAACTGAGGTTTCTCTGTTGAGGGAAGACAAATATAGACACTCCATTATCTAGGTGGGTTTTTTTTAAAAGGGAGGGGGTAAATTTTACTTGAGACATGACTGTCAATTGAAAGGTTATAATTTACAGCAGATGGTGATTTTTGGTTATACTTCGAGTTTAAGTTTCTATTTAGTGTGTATATTTGAAGTTAATATGTCCTAGTATTCATCGTGTGTTATACGGACTTTTGATATATAGCCCTTCTCCCACTTCCCATTCAAAATAAATTTGAAACAGAATCAATGGCTGTGAAAATGTACAACCTAAATTTAAAAGAGAAATTGAAAGAAGTCTCCTCGAACTGCAATTTGTTCCAGGGGCCTTCATTGGGCATCAGCTCTGACTGGGCCAACAAGCAGAGCAAAATAAGTCAGAAATTTTGTTAACATTTTGCTCTAAATGTTAATGGCAAATTCAAGGCAGTTTACAAATCTACTTAAGAGTGAGTGCATTAGTAACTAGAATTACCGATCCATTCTTTGCTGCCCCTGAAAGACAGACGCTGTTAGAGAACATATGCCAAAGGCACCCATTACGTTTTTAAATATTTTCAGAGACACCAGGCATTTTATTGATGAAGGTTTTGTTTCTTCTCAGAAGAGAGAAAGCCTGTGTGTTTAGAGCGGGGTGTGCAGCACTTCTTTCTGAAAACAGTCCTAGATGATGCATGAAGATATGTGTTTATGTATGTGCCAATGTGTGTGGTTTGTCCACATGCACAATTTGTACTGCCTAACATGTACAGATGTTCATAGTCTAGATGTGCTTGCTTTAGGGATTTTTCAGTGTGAGGGCGTTGTTAAGGGAGATGAATTGGAGACTCATACTATATAGGGGGTCGTAGAGGTAGATCCTGGTCTCTGTTTAAACATCAGGCCTGCCATGAGTGGTGTATGCAGGTGGGAGCCCTTTAAAACATAGACCCCACCTAATCTACTGGGTGACTTGGCCTTCCAAAGCTCATTTGCTCAGGGAATATTGTATGTGGAGGTTTTATGATTTTTTTTCCTTTGCTGGGCTCAGGCGCATTTCACCCGGAACGTGTAGGGACCAAAGTCAGCTACGCGTACATCACAGTAAGTTGTCTATTGATTTTCCTGAATGAAAATGGTCTGATGCTGCTGCCCACTCGCTCCTAAAGCCTGTGGCGTCTCTTGCCCGAGCCAGAAGCCAGAAGGATGGTGTTTCAGTCACTTGGGGTTTCCCATTTTTTCCTCCCCCTAACCTCCACCCCCCATTTTTTCTCTTTGCTGTTTCTTCAGGTCTTAGAAGGGGATGATGCCCCAGTAACATTCCCTGCCCTGATCCAAGGTGCCGCTCAGCCTCCCTCCCGGGGAAGACTACTTCTTGTGTGACACGGGCCATAGAAAGAAACTCCAATGGACTTACACCGGGCAGCCTTCAAGATGGAGAACTCGTCCTACCTCCCCAACCCGCTGGCATCCCCAGCACTGATGGTTCTGGCGTCCACGGCTGAGGCCAGCCGTGATGCTTCCATCCCTTGTCAGCAGCCACGACCCTTTGGTGTACCTGTCTCAGTAGACAAGGACGTGCATATTCCATTCACCAACGGTTCCTACACCTTTGCCTCTATGTACCATCGGCAGGGTGGGGTGCCGGGCACTTTTGCCAATCGTGATTTTCCCCCTTCTTTACTACATCTCCACCCCCAGTTTGCTCCCCCAAATCTAGATTGCACTCCAATCAGCATGCTGAATCACAGTGGTGTGGGAGCTTTCCGTCCCTTTGCTTCCACTGAGGACAGGGAGAGTTATCAGTCAGCCTTTACACCAGCCAAGAGACTGAAGAACTGCCATGACACAGAGTCTCCCCACTTGCGCTTCTCAGATGCAGATGGCAAGGAATATGACTTTGGGACACAACTGCCATCTAGCTCCCCCGGTTCACTTAAGGTTGATGACACTGGGAAGAAGATTTTTGCTGTCTCTGGCCTCATTTCGGATCGAGAAGCCTCATCTAGCCCAGAGGATCGGAATGACAGATGTAAGTACTTCGGTGTGAGCCCTCCCGACCCCTAGTAAGCTCTGCCTGACGGTGGTGTTCAACAGGTTGGTGGTCTTCCTCCTGCTCCTAGTCATGGGAAGGGCCAGTTCCTTCCCGTGCCATGGCTTGGGAAGGTTAACATTTACTTGTCCCTGTCAGTAAGCATTGAGTGTTCTGTAGGAAATGTTTTTCTGAAGGTAGCCAGAGGCAGGTTGACCTCCACAATGCCTTTCTCTCCAGGGTGTGATTGGCTTATTCCCTGGGGACTCTGGAGTGAAGACCGGTGCCATATAGGTACTGGAGTGAATGTCATGTCATTGGAAATGTAGGTTCCTAGGGAATTTGGGGGGCCTGAACAAACTCATCCACCCCTCTTCTCTTTGCTATCCTCATTATGTTTCTCTGATCTCAGTATTCTATTTTAGCTTTTCCATTGTATCACATCCAGTAGACTCCACGTGAATTTATTGTCACAACTCTCAGCCCTTGTCCACATCAGGCTATTTTTCAAAGCAGGACAAAGGTGTCGTCAATCACCATAAAGCATTTCAAACAGCTGTATTTTTCTTGCAATTGCAAAGCTAGAAAGCCGACTTCTCTTGGGATTTAACAGGTTTGCTGGATGCTTATCCTGGGGCTCACTTTTAGGACTAGACACGGTTGGCCTGTGTGACTGCTCCATATTTGATGTTCACAACTGTTATTAATTTCTGCTTATGGAACAGCTTTCTCGTGTTCTCCAAGTGCCTTGTTGGGCTCCTGCTACCCTCCCTAAACCTTGATTTGGAACTTGTAGACTAGGACTACTGAACCCTGCAATCTTCTCATCTAATGTAATGTAATCAGAAAATAATTGTGTTTTGAAGCTTTTGGGCTGTGGGTAGACAGAGCAGTTTTCTTCAAGCCTGGTGAAAATTTATGAACTCAGGGTGTTTTTCCACCCAACCCTTTGTTCTAAGATTTGCTTCATTTTGTTTTCTTAAGAAAACTACATCTGAGGTTTGCTTTCCCCCTTCTCTATTTTTCTGTGCTCCCATCCTCCCTATAACTACCAACATGAACAGCATTTTTTTCTCTTCCCTTTATGATGCCGAGGAGAGTAATAGAGACATTGCAGCCCTCTCCCCTGTCGGCACTGCTTCCTCAGGCTGTCTCCTTGAATTAGGCACTGTGTTAACTTTCCTGCGCTCAAAGGCATCTGCCTAAACCCAGCGTACCTTTTCAATAAAAGTCATCATAAAATCAACCTGCCTTGTAAATCCATCGCTCTTTGGTTTTGAAATATGTTGCAAGTGTGTCTTTTATGTCAGCGTCTGTAAGCCCGAGACCTCCCCACTTAAGGGAGAAGGCTTCTCTGTGACAGACAACTGCCCGAGTGCTCTCCCACTTTTGCTTCAGTTCCTCTTCCACCTTTTCCCTTCCTGTACGGCTGACGTGTGTGTTATGATCCCAGTGTTGGATGTGCCTGCTGAACAGGGACCGGCTTTGCCTTGGCCTGTGTTATTTCAGCTAATTTGGTTTTCATTTGTCAGTATGCAAGTGATCAAGGCTAGCTGTAATCTGTCCTCTGGCTAAAATTGCTCTGGATTAGGGTGTGACACATTCTGCCCTTATTTCCTCCAAGAACACAAGTTGAAAATGAAATCCTCTCGAAACTAATATGCCACAAAGTAACATCCGCAGATAAAGATTCCTTTCTTTTCTCCTAACAGATCCAGCTTGTCTCCATTTTTCTATCTTTTTAGCCCAAACCTGTATCATGCCCCCAGAGCAGGAGGAAGCTTGTTAGTCAAGTCAGAACTCATAGATGTGGATATCCATTCCCCTCCGAGTGTCAAAGCCATAACTCTTCTGTTTGCCTGGTTTGCATTGTGTGGTGGTGCCATCCCCCATGGAGATGGATCCCTCACACAGGAATACGCCTGGGTGGAGAAAAATTAAATGAGTCTGTCTCCCAAAGTGAAATGGGATTCTGACCTTGAAATTAATGAGATTCTGATCAGAAGGGTGGGGAAACTTCTTTATTTCAGATTGTACTGTTACATAAATTGCAGCCCATTCCCCCTCTGTTTAAAATATTCTTCCTTTACATAGTAGTTTATGTTCTCTTTTTTCTCTTACACAAATATTCAGCCTATAGATGTGTGAGTGCATGTGGGATGTTTGTACACCCACAGTATTATCTGGAATCCCATTTGGGACTAATCTTGAACAAAAAAAGGTACAAAGTGAAGAAGAGACTGTTGCCCGGTGATAACCCTGAAGCTGTGCTCTCTTCTCCTTTCTTTTTCTTGGGCAGTGTAGCAGCCACTACAGGGTAGTACCGCATAGCATCTGTGCTTTTGATTCTGAGTGTTTGGAAGGCTGGGGAAACATCCTTCTGTCCGGAAGGGTTGAAGAGGCACTGTGACAAAGTCTGCAGCAGCTTTCTGGGCTCCTGTCATATGCCGATGTGTGTCAGAATATTTATGGTCTGTTTTATGTAAATACATATTTAAGGGCCGTTAGAAGGCCTGATTATTCCCACTAGATGCCTTTCAGGTCCTCCCTACAGAACCGTTTTGAAATAAGTAATGTTTCTCAGATAATCGAGTGACAGTATGTAGACTGCTTCCAAAGGGAGAGCTTGAGGGGCAGATGGGGCAGGGAGGAGGATGGGAAGGCTAGAAGAGAGAGGATAGAAAGTGTTCAAAAGAGCAAAGGAACAGGTTAAGTGTCTTTCACCCAGACTGCCAATATAGTACAATATAAACCATATATATTATAGTTTTTATTCTTAAAATTCAGAGTTAATTTCTGATATGGTTGACTCATTTTTCAGTTCCCTTCATATAAATACAATTTTTTCATAAAATGTAAAAAAGTGTTTTAATTAAATGCAGCAGTAAAACTCCTAAAGAAGCATTTAGCTCTAGGGTATTGTTTTTTTTTTCAGGGGAGGGGGGAGAGAGAGAGGGTAATTGACATGTGTGTGTCCCTTAAATGGAGTAGAAGTTTTCTGAGTTTTAGGTCAATGAAAACTCAGTTTTACAATGGAAACACTGACAGTTTTTACTGTTGCAGCCACCCCCTGCTCACACACTACATCCCTATGCAGATATGTTCATATGTGAGAGCATCTGAAAGAGGGGCCTACAGACATGGTGTGACGCACATGTGTTCTTTCCTTCAATCTGGGTGTTGATAGGCAAGATGTCTTTTGTTATTAAATATACGTTTTTGTAGAAAGAAATGTAGCTATTTGGGTAAAGTATTGTCTCTCCTAGTAGATGATTCCTGTTTGCTTGCCTGTTCATCTACCTGGCATCCCAGGTGATTCCCGAGGTAGGTGTTGGGCTCTTTGCGAAAAAGACGCCTTTGCTCCCCAGGACTGACTTGTTCACCCTGGAAAAAGGGAGCAGTATTTTGTGAGAAGCCGCTCATGGAGGATGCGTGATTCCCCAGGAGGGGACTGAGGTAACTCCTGTTTATTGTCACTCCCTGAACCAGTCTCCCAGGGCTCCTTGTCCAGGGAAATGATGCGAAAATTTATAGGCCAATTACAAATAGTCCACGTGTGTCTTACATATGAAGTGTCTACAGCTATGTTTCCCAGGGCTTTTAAAATAAACATTTCCTCATTAAGGAAACTTTCCAACAAAGGGAAGATAAGTATTGTCTGCTGCCTTGTGATACAATCTATACATTTACTACCCCCGTGGCACTCTGGCTCTCATCATCTGCATTTCCTCATTATTTTCTTTGGGCCACCCGTGTGCCTAGATGTCTGCCTGGGTGACACGGTCTTTGGCTAGCCTGCCAGTCTATCCACTCAGCCCAGATTGGAGTTGGCCGGTATGCATGCTTACTCGAGGGTTGAGAGGGACCAGAAATGCTCATGTGGAGTGATGACTGGCCCTGCCTTCTGGCTTACCTCAGGAATGGGCCTGGGCACTGACCATAAGTGGCCCTCTCCTCGGCCCTTCCCTGTGCTTGGGCAGATTCACAGGTAGGCAGGAAACTGGTCATTCACAGCAGCTCCAGGATGTCCTACTTGCATTCTCAGGTCCCAAAATCCCTGAGTAGAAAATGGTATTTTCTCCTTTGAAATGTGTCATGTGTACCATTTAAGACCCTGTGTTCTAAGAATCAAAAACAGTGGGTACATAGGCCCAGGTCAGCCCAGAATGAGGAGGGTCAGCTACATCATGGTGCCGTGGTTAGTGGGGGTGCTTCCCAAGGGCTCTGGGACTGGGGTGGGCAGGGACCCTAATCTAGGCTTTTAAGAGAATTGCTGTTGCTGGAAAGAATGTTTGGAACATTTCTCAGGTCACCAGGCTGAACTGGACTGTAGCTAAAGCAGATGACCACTGTGAAAGGGTCAGCAGACTGAGGAGGGTCAGATGGTTTTCTCTGTGCTGCCTGCCCCAGAGTAGCCTGATTGCTGCTCAGCTGCACCCTGGGTTCTCCCCGAGTCCCTTTAAGAACTCCTGTGATGTGTTTGGTTGTTTCTGGTTGTTCACTCCCAACACAGTCATGGAGACTCCTTTTCATGCTGCTGGGTTTAATTGTCTTGTTGGGATAAAGAAATGTTTGCACAGCTAAAGTGGGGCCGGGCTGGACGGGAGCAGTCCCTGATGGCTGCAGAGCCAGCTGGCCTGGCTTGGCTCAGCGCGCTGCCCGCCCGCCCGGCGGCTGGGCTCGTTCCCGCTCCGGCTCTCGCTCTCTTCCCTGTCCTCTCTCCACGCCGCGCCGCTCCGGTCGGCGGCTGCCTCCTCGCACGGCCGGAATGCCTAATCACCATGGTGAGAAAACGGACACCGCAGCCGTCCTCCCTCCCCGCCTTGCGCCCTCCCTCCCATCAATTGTCATGCAGAAGTGATCCGGGCTGCTGTTTCCTCACGGCCGCCAGCCTGCCCCTGGCCGCTCCCGGCAGAAGGGTGGCTGGTAATTGATCGTTTGGGGGAGGGGGGCGCGGAGAGGCGCGAGGCCGGGCAAGGGGAGGACGGACCACAGAGTGGGCCCGGTTGGCTCGCTTGAAAAAGACTCCCCAGCCTCCGTCACCGAGTTGGCTTTCAAGTGGTTCCACAAATGTTGGTGACTTCGCCGTCGCACCGCCGGACTTGGAGGCTGCGGGACTACTCCCCGCGCTGCCCCAGGCGGGCCCAGCGCCGCCGCCTGCGGTCAGGACCCGAGGGCAGGCCTCGTCCCCAACCCGCGCCCCGCCCCGCCCTCCACGTTCCTCGCCTGAGTCGCACTCCTAACCGAGCCCTAGTTCGGTTTCCTGGACGTCGCCTGAGCCGCAGAGACAGTGTGGGGCCAGGATGAGGGCGATCCGGGAGGGGGCTCACCCCTGCGGACGTCGGGGTGACGCGGGACCCGGCGGGAGGTGCAGGTGGGCGGGTGGCGGAGTGGGGAGTCTAGGGGGACACGCGAGGGGTGGGGGCGAGGCTGCAGTGGGGAGGGCCCAGGGCGCGCAGCGGAGGGAGGATGGACGTGTCCTCGCGCATCTGGAGCAGGCTGTTCCCTCGGCACTCAAGGACTCGGAGGTTTCTCATGTAGATTCGAAATGCTCTCCCCATCCTGCAGTCCATGTCTGTAAAACGTTCCGGGGAAGGTTTCCCAAGTCCAGGGCTTCGGGAACCGGGAGGATGGCTGGCATTCGGGCGAGGCGAGTCGCGGTAGCCTCTGACCGGCTGAGGCTCGCTGCCAGCACAGCGGGGCTGGTTCAAGTCTGGGCAATTTCTGGAACTCTTCCCACGGGAAGTTTTCCGGGGCTGTCTTCCGGTCAGTGGCCCCAGGTTGATTATTTGGTGGCCCTTTTTTGTTTGAAAACAAAAAACACACACATTGTATCCCAATAACAAATGTTGCTCACCCTCCCCACCCCTTTTCCTCATTAGGCAAAGGAAACTGAAAAATAGAATTATGTTTTTATATTGCTTTTTCTTATTTTTAACCCTTATTAATTATACCCATCTGGTTAATGAACATTAGCACTGGTTAATGAGTATTAGCATTGAAATGTATTCTTTGTAAATACTCAGGATCTGGAGTGACAGTACATTTAATAGTTATATTTTTATACTGTTTTTTCATATTTTTATATTTTAGCTGTTATTAGCCACATCTGTCTGGTGGGTAAATACCAGAGCACAGGTTGCAATGTACTCTTTATAAATATGTGGGATTTAGAGTGATGATGCTTTTTTTTGTAAAATCCACATGATTTTAACACCAAAATGACATTTTTGGATTTGAATATACTCTTCCAACGGTTTAATAGCATTTTCAGTGCCGTTTTACCCTCTTAAAAAGAGATGAACTATAGACTTAAGGATAACTTATTGCTATATATTAGCTAAAATGCGCTAAAATTTTTAAAAAATACCATTTAAGTTGTGACATTTGTGGTTAAGCAGTGTGTTTTTATCCTTTGTAACCTCAAAGGGTGGGAATTTGTAAATGTCTCTATTTTTGGAGCAAGGAGGAGAATTTTTCTGCAAAAGAACTTTCACCTACTTTCTCTCTTAGGCCTTTTCCAGGAAGAGATCCTGAATTGTAACCCATGGGGTTAGGCCTGGCAAAGTGATAGGCTGTGGTATGAATCAGTAAACCTGGTAGATGCTAAGTAAACAGGAATAATTTGTTCCCTTCCAGCCTTATTCAACAGATCAGACTTTTCTATCACATTTTAGTTTTAGTGTTAAAATTTTTTTTTTGCATTTGTGACAGTCCCATCAAAGTAAGTGTTAGCTGAGTATTGAATAAATTGATGGTGATGATTATAATCTATTTTTTACTTTAAGTTTTTATCAATTTGCCACTCTTCAGCATTGCACTGGATAATATCTCTGAGACTGCTATCCCGAAGGCATAGATGTTCATGGAAAGGAAGAATTTATTTATGCCTTGAGGTTTGATAATGACGAAAGGAGGTGGGGAGTGTTTCAACACTTAAGTGAAATTACTTTTCTCAAATATAGACTTACTTTGTTGCTTATTTTGGGTACTGAAAAATCATAACTTAAAAAATAATCTAAAACTTGCTCCCCCCCCAACTCTCTAGAAACCTAAGAATGGAGTCTGTTCCCCTCCCCAACGTTTCCCATAGCATTATATCCCCTATCCTGGAGTCCACAAATGCAGATCTGCTTCTGGTGTGTATTTTAGGGAAAAAAGCTCCTGCCTACATCCTGGCTGAAGCTGAAACAGACAAGTGATGTGGGGGCTTTGTAGACACACATAACCATCTGGCAATTCAGACATTTGACCGTCCATTTTCTCTGTAGAATGTTTTCTGATCGAAGATGACCTAGAGGAAATGAAAGTTATGTTTTTGGGGGAAGACATGGTGCTCATCCAGCACATTCTGTTTAGCAGACACAAGCTTTAGGAAAGTCTAGAGCTGTGTGTGTGAAGAAGGCACCTTTTGGTACAGTCTCATGAGAAATCAAGCTCAGTAAGCCTGAGTGTGACTCACCAGACAAGGGTTGTCTTTTTCCACTGAAATTCATTTGCAGGCTGAGACTTATGGCTTTGTATCCATCTTAGAGCAGCAGACAGTCAGAAAGATGTAGGGAGGGGGAAAGGGCCAGCCCTAGAGAGACCTTTGCTTGATCTTCAGGTATATGATTCTCATTTAGGTGCCAGCTAATCCTATATTGCTCTCATTTGTCCTTGCTTTTTGGGGGTTTGATTCAAACCAAGTAAGAGTGGTCTAGCATAATAAATACAGACTAAATGCTGTATTTATCCCTTGGAGCTACAACTTGAATATGTTTCAGATCAAAGGCAGGGAGGCAATATAACGTAGTAGTTATGAGCTCCACCTCTGGATTAAAAATCTGACCCTTTAGCTTACTTGCTCTGTGACCCTGGGTAAATTACTTAACCTTTCTGGGCCTCAGTATTCTCACCTGTAAAGTGGGAATTATATGACCTTAAAGGATTGTTGTGAAGGACTGAATGAGATTAAATACACAGATAATGGTTAGAACAGTTCCTCACACATGCAAATACATAATGACTATTATTATTTCGTGGACAATCTGGTGGTATAATCTTCATTGTTAGAAGCACTGATATAGCCCCCGAGACAGGGTCATTAACAACTAGCATGTACATAGGATCCTTTCACACACTCATGCCTTATGGTAAAGAGGGAGGGAGAAAAGCTCCGAGCCTTTCTCTGTGATAACCAGCTGCTTTACCTCCCTTCATTATAATCCATCCGCCAGGGTTAGCCCTGGTGTCCCTCTGACCTATTTTCTTCATTTTATTTAGAAGCAAGGTAGTATTAGAGTTAAAGAAACCGAATCTCTGAGTCAGAAAGGGGCTTGACTAAGGTTAGATATCTAGGCAATGGATCAGGTTAGAAAATCTGAATCTTACTGTATTTTTTTATTCTGGAATTTTGTATTACAGATACCGTTGGAGTAAATGGGCCATTAGAATTTGTGTGTAATAGAGATTTGGGCTATACATAATCAGATTTGCTATAATGGTATTTGAGTACTATTAGAATTCAAAGTCCCAGAGTTTCAAGTATGTCCTTAGATTTTAAGTTATACAGGCACTCTTACCCTCTTGCCTATGTGAGAAAAATCTGTGAACCTTCCCCCATCTGTGCGTGTCACAGTCCCACAGCATGATGGATTGTCTCTGCTTGGGGGAGGCTTAGAACCGGGCTTGAAGGGGCCTTGTAGGTCAGGAGAGAAATACGGCAGCAGGACTGAGCTGGGGGGTGCTGCTGAGGAGGGATTAGCAGGGGAAGGGGAGGGTTGGGCGGGGATGGGCCTCTTCCATAGTGTCTGTGTGCATTCTCTTAGGAGTAAAAGAGGGCTGTCCATTACCCTGAGTGCACAAATAAACTCAGTGTTTTTCTCTTTGTAGAAAGAAAACCTCATGGGGTTTGGGAATACTAGAGAATGACTCTGCATGTCAGTGGAAGAAGTGGGAAGTAGAATGGGAGTGGGAAAGACTGACCCTCTGCTTGAGGACCTTGGATTTGCGCCTGTTATTTAAATATAGTAGTTCACATTTGAAAAGTCTTCTGTTCACATATGCGTGTAGCAGAAATAGCCATTGGAGGCAAGTTGCCCAATACCTCAATCCGTATCAGTCCTTTCATGACTTCATTTAAGAGAAGGGCTTCCGTTCACTGTTGGGGACAAGGTGTCTCTAGGTTGTAGAGCACCCACTTTTCCTTTCTCCCTACCCCCTATCTTTGCCACCTACAGACACAAAGGTGTATGGGAGGCAGGAAGGGAAATGCTGTGTTAATTTTTAGTTTTTAAAGAAGAGGGGAAAGTCTGGGATTTAGGCCCAAATGCGTAAGTTACAGTTATGAAGGGATTCTAGGAAAAGAAAACGTTGGGTCTGAGACAGAGATAGGTAAGGGGCAGCACATGCTAGGGTAAGTAATCAGCAGGACTGCAGTTAGGGCCTAGGCTTCAGCTTCCTTCCTGAGCAGTAAAATAAAAAAAAAATCCTTAGAACAACAAAAGTCTGGACGCATGGGCTTCCTTCCTGACAGGCCAACCTGGTGGGGCTTCATTCAGACTGAGCAGCAGTCAAGGCTGATTTACGGGTAAGAGATCCCAGACAGACGGGTGGGCTTAACCCTTTCCTAACCACAGAGATGTCTCATCGCAAACGCTGCCCTCTTCTTCCAACCTCCCGTCATGGTACGGGTAGCTCTTTATTGTCCTTGTTCTTTATTGAGAGAGAGTACCTGCTGCTGAAAGACCTAACATCCTCTTCATGAAAAAGCTTGGCCTGTGAGAAGTTGAGTGACTTGGAGGAGATCTTAGCATCAAGTCTGTGACAGAGCTGGCATTGTGGCTTATGGCTGGTATAACTCTCAGGCTCTTGGTGACTTTATATTGACTTCGGAGTGTTGTGTCCATCTTTGCTCACAGGAAGTGCTTCCTGGAGTCCACATTGGGGTGATCCTGTGAGCCTCAGTTCTGCCTCCATACAGTAGTGGTACTGCAGAAGGAATAGTGCTGCTTCATCTTAGGTGTTTATTGGTGGCAATGTGGATAAAACTGTGGCAGAGTATGTGAGGCATGAATAAGTTTCCAAACTGGTAGACAGTATGATGCACTCACTAATACATTTGACCATTTATCCAGTTTTACTGAATACCTGTATCTTTCTAGGTATCATGCTATGTTCTGGGGATATGATGATAGGCAAGACAGATTATAGTCCCCTGCCTTATTGTAGTTTCATATTTAGTAAGCAACTGCAGGGTATTATGAAAAGTACTATCATAGGGGAAGAATAATAATGCCATGGGATTAGAAGTAGGAGCGCCTAATCGTGGCTAAAAGTCAGGGATAGCTTTCTGGTTCCTTGAAGCAAGCGACTTTTAAGCTGATATCTGAAATAAGAAGGAGTTCCTTATTCATAGGGGCTAGATGTGGCCGTTTGATTTTCTGGACAAAGTATGGCACCCGAGAGTGGAAGAAAGAGCTACAGAGCTTCCAAGGATTTCTCACAATAAAGTAAGAATAGAATTTCTCTCTTCCAGGACCTGAGGCCTGACCTCAGATCTCTGTAGTACTGCATCCCATAGCCAGGCATTCTTGAGAATGCCCATTTGATACTTATATGTTTATGAGACTCAACATCATCTAGGGCCTTGCTTTCAAAGTAACTTTCTAAAGATCAGTCACCATGAAATATCTTCTGGCAACATAGGACATCTTATGCGCATCCAGAACCATGCTTGATATGAAGTGGACAACAGGAAATGTTTGCTGAAGTGAAAGGAGGCCATTACCCTGTGGCTGTCTAGTGAGATAGATCAAGAGCCCTGGTCTCTTCACTGAAGTTCTTGCTCAGCTCTATACTTTGCCCTGCACAGAGACCTGATAGCTTTCAGGACCTAGAGTCCTCCCTGAGCCATTAAACTAAGCCACATAGCACCCGGTATTCTTGGCAGGATTTCTTGGCAGAGTTTCCAATGGGAGGTGCATTGCTCAGGCTTGACTTTCATGAGGGAGGGTAGGTGTGTGGTGCCAAGACTATTGAAGAAGGGAAAAAAGAGAAGGAAACTGTTGCTCCAGCCTGGCACATGGAGGCATACTAAAAACAGTTCCTTCCAGCCAGTGCCTCTGTGCTCTGCCATTCCTCTTGTGGTTTTCCTTCCCCTGGCCTCTTTATCGTCATCATCTCTCTGCATCCACAGCATTTCCTGAGCTCCTGTGTGTGGAGCACTGTGCTCAGTGCTGTTGCAGGGGCATCAAAGAAGTGGGAGACGAAACTTCCTCTTCTTGAGGGCCTTGTGGTTAAGGTGAGTAGTTGGCATATATATGAGAAAAAGAAACAATAATACAAAAACAAACAAAAAAAACAACAGAAAATAAGGACTCTGGGGTTTCAGGAGAAGGAGTAATCCCCCAAGGCTGGAGTTCTTAAAATGTAATCTAAGGACCAGCTGCTTCTGGGTCATTTGTAGTACTGGTGGAGGAGGGTCGGGTGGAGAATGCTCTTAATGTTGCAGATTCCCAGGGCCCGCCTCAGACCTCCTAATCAGAATCACAGGGACTATGGCCTGGAAATTTGTAGGGATAGGAAGCAGGTGATTCTTACGCTCCTTACAGTTTAGGAATCACTCATCTTGGGTGAGAGTCTCGGAAGCAATCTTTCTCAGAGGAGTATGACCTTGGAGGAAGGGGAGTTAGGACTAGGTGAGTAGAGAGGAAAGTCTGGGATTGCACCAAGGAGCCCAGGAATGGTCCAAATAAAAACGCTGGGTCTGCTCATGGCCATGCCTTTCTTCTCCAGTCTCCTTTCTTCTCCATTCTCCTGTCCAGCTGCCTCTAGTTCTTCCCTTTGCCTTTGCTCCTCCTCGGGTTCTTTCAGTTTTCCTCCCTGATTGCTGATCAGCTGATTGTATATGCTCGTACAGCCCCATTCTTGGTGCAATATTGTAATTATGAGGCAGCCCAGCGGAGGGGTTCACGGTGCTTAGCCAGATGTGAGGGCGGCCAGTCGCGCTTTGGAGCTCCTTGGGGCTCCAGCCAGCTTGTCTTCTCACTGCTGTTATACTGCCCAAAAGGGCTGCAGAGGGTTTTTTTGCCAGCCTCCTCTCTCCTCTTCCCCAAGCCTTAAGCTTCCTTATGCCAAAATGCTCATTTGTAAACAAATAAGGACTGGACCTTAGAGGAATCTCTCAGTGACAGAATTACTCACCAACACCCACAGATTGTCAATCTGATTTAAGCTTTAACCCTTCTGGTGGCAGCTGCCAGAGGGCAGAAATGAACCTGGTCCTAGATTCAGGTGGCTTCAGACACCTGCACATTAGTGGATGCTCTCATCCATCTTGGTAGTGGCTTTGGGGATAGTGTCCTTTCCCCGACATTCTCCCCTCCTTGTAAACACTTACCCATTGTATTGCATTATTTACTGAATTGTCCCTCCTACACGGGCCCATGTCTATCTCCTCGTGCAATTATCTAGTGTTTCTCCTCATGTAGCAACCTAGCTCAAAAATACTTATGAGCATAAGTGAACCCAGGACCACTGTTCTCTCGGCCAAGCTATGCTGGCTGTACCCAGGTTGACACAGTCTTAAGGACCACCCATGGGTGGGCACCTCCTGGCTCATTTACAAGTGGGAAGTGATGACTAGAAATAGAGGCACTGAGAACAGCTCAGTGATAGGACAAGAGCCCAGGGCCAGAAGATCTGGCTTGTCACTTACTGCTGTGTAACTTTGGGTAAGCTGTTTTGTTTCTCTGAGTTCCAGCAACTCATAGCTGAAACAGGAGCTGGCAAATAAGCCTTGTTCTATCTTACAGGGTTGTTGAATGAGAAAAGATAACACAGGCATGCTTTGTAATGTAAATGTAACCATGTAAAGGCCCCCGCCCCCATGCACACACCACACAAAGAACATACAAACAATGCATACCTAGCCCCTTCCAAGAACTTCTGTCTAAACAGCAGGATAGTCCTAGGAGACTAAAGCAGTTCATGAAATACCTGAGTGTTCAACCTAGAGGGAGCCCTCTTACATGCTGTTTCATCCTTGAAGTTGGGCTCCAGGAGAGTCTGTATTGCCTGTCGCCACCTGCAGCATTATTTTCCTCAGTGGTCTGGGGCAAAAGTTTTTGTAGACTTTTTGTGAATGTAGGTTGACAGGCCACTTCCTATACAGATCTGTGGCATCTCAGCTGAAATTTAATTTTATTAGATTCCCACTACCTTTCTTCTCAGCCAAGTTCAGAGTACCATTAATTTTAAGTTTCCAGAGCCAGTGACTCTATTTCTACTTTGTGGATGGAAATGTTTTGGCTCAGTGGTGTGATGCCTCAGCCTAAAGAATGATAGGCAGAATCAAGATGCAGAGGGCTTTCTGCCCCGGAGACCTTTCCTAGGCTGCAAGAACAGCCCTGCTCGACAGGCCAGCATCACAGGGCGAAGAGGGCCATGTCAGATTTGGAAGGATTGCGGAGGGCTTGCCCTTACCAGAGATCTTTGTAAGTCAGAGCTGGGCCAGGAGGATTGGAGCAATCAAGAGCAAGAATTTGAAGAAGGCTTTACTTGTGCGGTAAACTTCACTGTGTGATTATTTAATAGACCATTAACAAGCAGATTCATTAACAAGATCTTAATTAACAAGTTCCAGGGTTATTCCTCCAACTTCCCAGGGGAACTGTTCTACTCCTATTTAGTCCCAGAGACTTCCTATCCTTAAACTAACCATACCAGACACATTTAAATTCAGTCTTTTTATTGCAAGCGAAATGACTACGGGCAAAGGCAGGGACATAGCACTATTCCTAATAAGAATAGCTAACACCTTCTGAGCGCTTTCTTTGTGTCAGATACTGTTCTGAGTGCTTTACAGGTAATCATTTATTTAATCCTTATAGAGTCCCTGTAAGATAGGTATCATTATTATCTCCGTTTTACAAATGAGTAAACTGAGGCACTGAATGTTTAAGCAATGTGCCCACTGCCATGAAAGCAAGAGATGTGCTTCACACCAAGGCAATCTGGCTGCAGCGTCAATGGGAGGGAGGAAAACCCCAGGAGAGAGAGACCTGTGGGACAGATTCTCGAGGTAATAAGAGTAAGAGTAGGCCCTGGCCTGGAAGCTCAGTTGGTTAGAGCATTGTCCTGATAAGCCAAGGTTGTGGGTTCAGTCCCGGGTCAGGGCATATATAAGAATCAACCAATGAATGCATAAATAAGTGGTCAACCAATGAATGCATAAATAAGTGGAACAACAGATCGATGTTTCTCTTTTTCTCTCTGCCCCCCTTCCCTTTATTTCTCTCTCTCAAATCAATAAATTTAAAAAAAAATTAAGAATAAGAGTAGCCCTGGCTGGTGTGGCTCGGTGGATTGAGCACTGACCTGCAAACTAGAGGGTCACTGGTTCAATTTCCATTCAGGGCACTTGCTTGGGTTGTGGGCCAGGTCCCCATTAAGGGGCGTGTGAGAGGCAACCACACATTGCTGTTTCTCTCCCTTTCTTTCTCCCTCCCTTCCTCTCTCTAAAAATAAATAAATAAATAAAATATTTTAAAAAAAGAATAAGAGTAATATTTGTAGCTAGTGATTTTGTGCCGGACACAGTTCTCAGCACTTCACATAGGTATGTCAGGTTTTATACATACTCCAAGAAATTATAGGAGCCTTTTGTAGTGTGGCAGCCCTTAAGCTGGTCTATTTTGGCCCACACACAAGCCTGTGTCAGCTATACTGTGAGTTCCTCGAGGTGGGACTGTGTCTTACTCATTTCTGTTCCCAGTGCCTACTGTGTTGCCTAGAACTTACTAGTTATAATCTTTAAAAAACACAACTTTGTCAAACATACCCCTTGATAGTGGGGGGAAGATGCTCCGTGTGGTGCAGCACCCATCCTTGAGGTGGTCAGCACTGTGCGGATATAGCGGTTCAAGGAGAGCTGACTCTGTGGGGCAGGCCAGATGCATCTGGTCTTTCCATGCCTCAGTTTCCTCAAGGTCAAGTGGGACTAGCACTAGCTCCAGTCTCTTAGGGTGACAAAGATTAAATGAGTTAATATAAAATGCAATTGAGGTCCTAAGAACAATGCCTGGCACAAGGTGAGCCTTTAATCAGTGTTAGCAATAGACACTGTTACTAGGGCTTGGGCACAGATTTGAAGTCTCCTGAACCAGGATCTGATTCCTGCCTCTACCCTTGATAGCGTTACAGGGACACTGGGTCTGGTGAGCCCTGATCTCTGATGGGGTTTGTGCAATGTGTGACAGACCTTCCTATAGCTAACAACAAACAAACAAACAAACAACTTATGTTAAGGAGCTGGTACCTGTAATGTTATCTTTTCTTCTTGGCTTCAGTTAAATGGGGGCTAGAGGGAAAATGTTTGGTGCTCACCTGATAATCCCCATTTTTAACTACCCTAAAAGAAATTGGGTAGAAATAACCAGAATTCGACCTGACCTCTTACCTGGGGATGAACAGTGAGCCATCAGGACTTTATTTTAGGATAAAGAATTTGGTTTGTTCTGTTTTTTGCCTCTGCCTTGCCGGCAGCTCAGTAAGGCTGTGGACCATTTACTTAGCCAGCTTTATTAGGGAGAGGACAAGAAAGTGGCAGAATGCCTAGAGTCATTGGGACATTTGAGCTGGGAGGGAACTGTTACAGGTTCTTTATTTTGCTTATTTTCTAATTATTTACATGAAGTTTGAGACTGTGTTTTCCCTTTATCCTAAGAAAAAAGTTACTATTTTTCAATCCAGATTCTCATATATTTTATAAATACCCTTCTTTTTAATCTCAACTTGAAGACGCGCTAGAGCACCAGTTCTCACAGCTGGCTACTTTTGCTCCCACTCCAGCACCCAGTCCCTGCCCCATTATCTTTAGTTAAGATAGATGCTCATAAACCCCCAAACTGGCCTCCCCCTTCCCAACTTAGCATCCTTGTATTCTTTCTAAGTAGCTTGGCCATAATATCACTTTCTTTAGTAGCATTCTAACTTCTAAGAAGCTTAATAGGCAAGGAGATTGTGGGGTCTTTGACTTTCTCTGAGCCTCAGCCCTAAGTGGTTTATTCTATTAAGCTGATTCTTGGTGGTGGATAGAGCTTTGCCAGATAAGAAGTTGGGGTGGGCAGGGGTTGCATTAAGAGGAATAGGATACTTTCACTCCCCCTTTCACTCTGCCCCACCCCCTAACCCATTTCTGCCCTATGATTCTGTTTTTAGAGCTCAGGAATGAAGGGAGTGGTAATGGAGCAAAAGTAAAGAACTTTTCTCAGACAACTTAAAAAGTTGGCCCTTTTTCCGCTAAGCTGCAATTTTCCTCCTCACTTCTACCCTTCCTGCCCATTTCTTCTTGCTTTTCAATCAGCCACTTATGGATTTTTTTCCCTCTATCCCTACTTTTGCCTCCACTCCAATTCTAGCTACCAAAAAAGGTAATGAGTAAAAATTATGAACTATTGATTCAAAGGCAGGAAATCCAGGGGTGGAATATAAAATATGAAATAACTGATTCAGTTCTAACAGAGGAAACTGCAGATTTCTTCTCAATTTTTTGCCTCAGATTTACACCATGCTGAATTTATTCCATCCGATATTGTGACTCAGATTAAAGATTTGCAGGTTTCCCTGTTAACATTCTTCCTTGGTTCAGGAAGGCCAGCAGGTTGGGAGAGCAGGGGGAGAGTGTTTTTTATGGAATTATGTTGAGCTGCAGAGAAACAGTAAGGGAAATTTGTGAGCAGGAAAAAGGAGGTGGTTGGAGAAGTGAAGGAAAGAAATCAAGAGTATAGTACATATACTACATCTAGATAGTATTATCTTCCTGCCTCCATCTTTGTTTTCTTTCCTTCTTTTTAGTTTTCTAGTCCCTCTTGGTTTTCTTCTTGTCTCCTGTTGTGAGGGCTATTCTGTTTTAAAATCTTTAAAAATATAAATTATGATACATCTATATAATCGAATACTATGCAATGTTTTTTTTAAGTTTCTATTTATTTATTTTTAGAGAGGGGAAGGGAGGGGAAAGAGAAGGAGAGAAACATGTGTGGTTGCGTCTCACACACCTGCCCCCTAAGGAGGACCTGGCCTACAACCCGGCATGTGCCCTGACTGGGAATCAAACCAGTGACCCTTTGGTTCACAGGCCTGAGCTCAATCCACTGAGCCACATCAGCCAGGTCTGCAATGGTTTTTAAAAATGAGTTACCATATTAGTAATTGGTTCTATTTCTTCCAAATGGTCAAGTGGGATTGGATGTATAGTCACAATTTCTAGGAAAATTATTTTTGTGGTTGTTGTTGTTGTGTACAAAATTAATTTTCTTTTCTGAATTTGTTCATAAAAAGGTTAACTGATGGTTATTTTAGTTTATCATCCAAAAAGTACAGACTGGCCCTGGTCTGGGAGCTATATAGTGAAGGGAGTTTAAAAATGAAAAGAGACTTAAAGGTGGTCAAATGCTTGCTACTTTGTTCAGGTGAGCAAGATGGGTGGGAGAGCAGCTGTGAGGGGTAAGTGGAATCCCATTTAACCAGCTTTGTTTGGGGCCATTTCTGTACGATATTTCTTTCAAGTTAACACTACGACCAGGTAGAAGCAGCTCTATGCCTGCCCCTATTCTAAGTGGGGTCTCTTCCCTCACGTGTGCTGTGGAGACTCGTGGCCATGAGCTGAGGTCTTTGCAGGATTAGGGTCTAGAGAATGACATTGGTTCAATATGATGTGTGTTCATTTGTCTTTCTACCTCTGGAAGTAATAAATGGTTAAGACCAAATATAAGTTATTTACCCCCAGCATTGATTTACATGCCAACCAGAGAAAGGCAGAGTTGGTTTTACCTTCCCACCTAGAAAAGTGACGTCTTAGGCCCCGCTGTCAGTCGGCCCTGCGCCCGATTCAGGAGAGGGGTCCTCTCTTGTGTCTGGGCACAGCTGACAACTTCACCCTCCCTCGGTTTCTGGGACATGACACTCCCATTGTTCTGCTCCTACTTCTTTCTTAGACCCTTTTCTGTTCCCATCATACCCTGTGCTCCCCCATCTCACAGCACTTAAAATTCTTTTTGTTATGATAGAGAATGAAGTATGTATTGGTGAGGGGAGCAGGGAGCTACGCTAGTCTGTAGAGGAATTTTAAAACAATGAACTAAAAGTTGGTCTGCTTTTTAACACCATCATGTGCTGGTAATTTTAAACAAAGTCAGTTATAAAATATTTCTCCCAGAATATATCTTTTGTTGGTCTAAGTTCTAAAAAATTCCTGTGGTTACTTTTGAGTTTTAATAATACATATGTATTAATAAGCTTTAAATTAACACATTTTTATTATTTATTTTTTTAAGATTGTATTCATTTTTTTAGAGACATGGGAAGGGAGGGAGAAAGTGAGGGAGAGAAACATTGATCGGTTGCCTCTCCTCAACCAAATGAACTTGCAGCCCAGGCATATGTCTTGACGG
The DNA here is from genome assembly GCF_019186645.2 of Phyllostomus hastatus. NCBI lineage: Eukaryota > Metazoa > Chordata > Mammalia > Chiroptera > Phyllostomidae > Phyllostomus > Phyllostomus hastatus. The sequence goes on from NW_025334013.1 coordinate 30,036,932, forward strand.
GGAATGGAACCAGCAACCTTAAACTTTGCAGGACAGTGTCCACCCAACTGAGCCACACTAGTCAAAGCTATTTATTTTTTAACAATAGATTGAGAGAACTTCCTGTTACATTGTGGGTCCTAGTAGCTGCAGACTCAGTATGATTCGAGAGTAAGTGCCAAACAGTTCAAACAGTTCAGAAGCGGTTGAACTCACTTAGGGCACAGTTTCTGTCTCCGGCTCCTGTAATACCACGTGTGCCTGCCTGTGAACAGCAGATTCAAAACAGACAATGAAAGCACAGTGATTGTGAAGGTAAAGAAACGTAAATTGAGTTATTTCAATTCAGCCATTCTTTGTGACCACACTTAGAGTTCTTATTTGTGTTTAAATTTTGAAACAAACTGTGAACTTCGGGGTGTGACATTTTTGTTTGGTATGTGCAAATTTTAGTTCATCTAGGAGTTTACTAAATTAGAATATCTTTTAAAATAAACCATTCTATTTAAGTTGTTAATTGCTTATATTAAAACTAAAGAATTAAGAAAATAATCATTATGACTGATTATGACATGATTATTTATTTGTCATAAAAATTGATCCACTGGGTCAGATATGCCCATTACGCCCCTGAGGGTGATGTTTGAACTGAATTATGAATGATGAGCAGGTGATAACCACTTAAGAGTTTGGGAGAAGGGCGTCTTGGCACACTTGAGCTGCAGAGAGAAGGTCTGAGGGCTGACCTGGAGTGAACTTAGGGAGTGGGGCCAGACCTCTGTGGATTTTTTAGGTCTCAAAGAGTTTGGATATTATTCTAGGAAGCCACAGAGTCTTTTAAATAGGAATCGGTACCATGTTGTGATTTATCATTTAAAAAGATGACTCAGGCTGCTGTGTGGATAACAGATTGAAGCAGGGTAAATTAGTACAAGGAGACTGTTGTGCAATAAAAAAGCCACTGCAGTAGTCACAGTGAGAGAGGAGGAAGGACAGTGTCTTAGGCTTTTTGAAATTTCCACAGTACCTTTCCCATAGTAGGTACTCAATAAATACAAAATAAATCAGTGTATAAAACACTAGTTGCCAAAAAAACAAAACCCAAAACAACAACGATCCAAAACTGCAACAGAGCAGGTACTGAACAACAGGGTGTTAAGCCAAGAACACTGACTTTGGAGTTCAACAGATTGGGCTTTAGTTGAAGTTCTGACAGTTAGTAGCTGTGCTGCTTTGAAGCAGAAAATTTGAACTCTGAGCCCCAACTTCCTTGTCTGCAAAATGGGAATGAGCTTACTCACCTTTTTGTTTTATTGAACAAATTAAATGAGATAACATGTATTTATAGCATGATGGCTGATCCACAGTAGCCACGCAATAAACAGTGACTGTTGTGGCTAGCAGCATATGAGATAGTGGTCAGCGAAGCTTCGATGTGGCCACAGCCATGGGGACAGCACCTCAGTGTTCCCTTTGGATATCGGGAACAGTTTGGACCTTTTCACAATTGAGATTTTGCCTCCTGAATCTAAACTTTTGCTGACCTTTGAGTAACTGCATTTTTGAGTCAAAGAGGAGAAAATGTAAGAAGAAATCTTTGAAAAGAGAAAGTTGGGGTTAGCGTATTCTCTCTCAGCTCAGTTCTTCCCTGAGTTTAGAAGGACTCAGATATCTTGTGCCTTCACTTCCAGTCTGAACAGTGAAGACCTTAAGTGTCTGCTTGCTTCATACATGTGGTAGCTACTCCTTGAAGCAAGTTTCTAGTTTTCTCTGCAAAAGCTCCCTGGAGTATAAGGAGCTCTAGTCTTGTACCTAGTTAAATGCCTCGATTACGGGGGCAATCATTGCTGTTTGGCTCTGTAAATCATTTGACCCTCACCTAGAGCAGCCCAGCCCTCTGGGACCCCAGCAATGACCATTCTGAATCCATGAGGGTGGAGCTGAAGACAGTTTTTTTTGCTTGGCGTGGAGATAGCTACTTCTTTGGGAGTTAGTATATTTTTCTTAACATTTTCTTACCAAGATATGGGTGTGTGTGAGCGAAGGAGAGAGAATAAAGAGAAAGAGAAAAAAAGGCCCAACAGTGCACAGAAACTATTAGCACAAAGGCCTAACGAGGGACTTGCAGGGGGAAGACAAGGAAGCGATTTTGCCCAGTTTAAATCCCACTTGAACCGTGTGGTTTCTGAGTCCTGAACCTTTTGAGGTTCAAGTTGAGTGCACTCTTGACAAAACGTGATTTTCTGGTTCACATCAAAAAGCCTTTTAAAAACTTCGAAGTCTTTTCCTTGGGACATCAAACGGTCTTCAACAAAGCAGGGTGCTGATGAGATGCGTGCAAATGAACAGATTAAATTCTCCTTCGAGGATTAGATTCTCCTTAAGAAACATGTGAAGTTGGAAACACGGGAGACACGGCCATGCCAAAACATACGCACACGCGGGGACCCCAGAGTGCCCTTGTGCCTGTTTACCCGCGTACCTCCTGGGCCTGGAGGCTGACCTTATTTATTATAAGGTTCACACACGAGTACCAAGGGAATTAGAAACTGAAAACAAACTCTTCTGTATTCTCTATCTTGCCTAAGGCAACACTTATGTTCCCCAATAAAAGGTGTAAATTAACTTAGAAAAGATAGATCATTCCTTTGAAAAATCCTCAGTTGTCTTGGTGGCTTAGAGCAGAATTTTGCTTATTGAGCCAGCCTCAATCTTAAGAGAAATAAGGACTTAAATGTCTGCTGCTTTATGGTAAGTGGACTGGCAGACTGTGATTTTGGTGTAGCAAGCCAGCCAGTGCAGTAGAATTTCTGTTACCAAGAGGGCAGCCGAAGCTAAGGTAGACTGCGTAGACCAGCTGTCTACGAAATAGTTTCCGACCTGAGCAGCTAAAATATTAATGATTTGCTTTAAGGTGGAGCAACTCTGACTGAGGCCACTCTCCTGAAGAAACCATAATTAGCAATTAAAATATGTTTTCAAAAAACTGTTCCAACCAGCTTTAAAATAAATTATTTATTTATTTTAAATAAATAATTGTCACTGCTGATTGAACTTGTTTTATTTCCCTGTGTTTTTTCTTATCTTTCCCCCCCTGCATAACTTACAACCCTGTAAATGCTCAGTAGCTGTTAATATGATTCTGTCAATACGTTTACCATGGTGACTTGGGCTGTATTTGGCGAGCATTTGAAGAAATCAGTCACTGGTTGGAGGGAGGAAAGACAAGCTGTCGATATCCAGGGAGAAATGCTAATAACCCTGGTGACAAATCGTCTTCTGGATTCTCCAAGGGTTAAGAAAAAGCACCTCTTAGACATGGGAGCTCAGGGCTAAGTGGTGATGACTTGTTAGGAAGCAGAGACATTAGCTGTCACAGACCTGCAATGTCCTTTTCATTGTCTGACCCTCTCAGAGCCACAGATGAGTTTGGGAGAAAACAGGCCTGTATTTGGATTTGGATTCCCCTGCTTTTTAACTGTGTGACCTTGAGCAGTAGTTAAAGATTAGAGATTGTCACACCTAGCCTCATAAGGGGGTGGGAAAGGCTTTACTCAAAGACATTATTCACTGCTGCTCAAACTCTTCTGGAAAAGTACACAAATGATAGGAGAAAATAAACTTCTGCCCCCAGCATTGTAATGATGTATAAGTATAACATATTTGGGAGTCTGGTATTAGCTTAAATTTTTGTGAATTTTGCATTTTGGGTTTAATTTATTAAAATAATGTGTAAATATGCTTATTAAGTAAAATTGGTGTTCTGATATGATTCATCAATTCAACACATATTTATTGAATGTCTACTATGCACCAAGCAATGAATAAGATAGTCAGGGTCCAGACTCCCAGTGAGTTTACAGCTACACCAACCAGGAAAACCTGTTACTGGATATTTCTCAGGTTCCCTGTGACCCATTTGAGGAGACACCAAATCCCACACCAGAGAATCCTGGGGAGGACCTTTCATTGGCTATCTGCCATGATTTTAAGTGACTAGAATGAAACATCTATACAGAGAGAACATTAGTATTTTGGCATATATCTTTCCAGATTCCTTTTTATGAATAGATAGATAAGTTGACAAATATTTTTATATCGGTAGGATCATACTAACATGGTAGCTTATGACTTTCTTTTTCACTCACTTATTATAGATAATGCTCCACATCAGTAAATATAAATCTATATCACTCTTAATAGATACTTAGCACTCCATTGCAGGGGTTTATCACATTTTACTTAACCAATCTGTTTGTCTAATTGTTCCCAGGTTTTCGGGATTATAAACAACACTACAGAGAACATCTTTGTATATTCGCTGTGGTCAAGTGTCTGATTATTTTCTTAGGATAGATTCCTAAAAGAATTGTTGAATAAACAGTATGTGTATTTAAATTTTAAGCTTATTGCCATTTTAAGCATATTACTTATTTCTTTATGCTCTTATCAACTAGTCAGGATTAAAACTTTTAAGTCTCTGTTAATTTAATAGGCAAAAATGGTATTTTGTTTATTTAATATGCATTTCTTTAGTACCGGTAAAGTTAAACATTAAATGTTTATTGAGATTAGTTTATCTTATTTTTTAAAAATATTTTTGAATTTATCTTTAGAGAGAGGTAAAGGGAGGGAGAAAGAGAGGGAGAGAAACATCAACGTGTGGTTACCTCTCACACTCCCCCCACTGGGGACTTGGCCCGCAACCCAGGCATGTGCCCTGACTGGGAATCAAACCTGCAACCCCTTGCTTCTCAGGCCCATGCTCAATCCACTGAACTATACTAGCCAGGGCTATCTATTTTTTTTTAATTGCCTGTTCATGTCCTTTATCAATGTCCTTTCTCTTGTTGATTGTTTTTAAAGATTTTGTTTATTCATTTTCAGAGAGAGGAGAAGGGAAGGAGAGAGGGAGAGAAATATTTATGTGTGAGAGAAACATTGATTGGTTGCCTCTTTTTGGCCCCAAGCGGGGACCTGGTCCACAACCCAGACATGTTCCTGGACTGGGAATCAAACCATGGACCTTTTGGTTCACAGGTTGGTACTCAAGCCACTGAGCCACACCAGCCAGGGCTCTTGTTGATTTTAAGAGCTCTTCTTATAAGAAGGATATTCATCCTTCGTTATTATAATATATATATTGTACATTTTTTCCAGTTTATCATTTGTCTTGATGTATTATGATGATGGAGTTTTGTTATTGTTGTTTATTTTACATATGTAAATTTTTCGTTTTTAATGAGGGAGCTTATTGTTCATTTCATTTTAGATTCTGACTTTTAGCCTGTCCTTAGAAAGGTATAAGGCCAATTCTAATCAATCCCTAAAACTATTTAAATACGGGGTGGGGAAAAAGTAGTTTTACAGTTGTTCATATGGAAAATAATACAATAATTAATAAATAATAATATAAGAATAAACTGTGTTTCATGTACTCACAGCTGTAAACCTACTTTTGCCTCACCCTGTATGCAGTAGTTATCTCAAAGATAGCAGTCCTCAACTTGGAAAAAGTTCTAAATCCTAAGTTGCTGTGGATATCCACTCAAAGGGAAGATAAGAGGCATCCTGAGAGGAAGTTCATAGGGCCCCACGATAACTGATGAAGTTTACAACCTAATGGAAAGCACAGATAGGCAGTAATTAAAATAAAAATGTGATAAGAGATGTAATAGGAGAAATGTAGAAGACCCTATGGAAGCTAACAAAGGGGAAACCTGAGTCCAGGGTCCTAGGATATGTATCCTAGAATAGATTTTTCAAGTTGAGATTTTAAGACTAAGTAGAAGTTAGCTAGGTTAAGAATGGGGACATAAATTTCATGGAGGGCAATGACAAATGCAAAGACCTACAATCTAAAACTGTCAGTTATGATAGCCACTAGCCATATGGGGGCTATTTAAATTTAAGTTAATTAAAATTAAATAAGATTAAGATTGTAGTTCCTCAGTCCTACTAGCTACAATTCAAATGCCAACTATCCACATGTGACTTAGTGGTTATTATAGTGAAGCTGAGGTACAGAACTTTTTCATCATTGCAGAACGTTCTGTTGGGCAGCACTGTGGAGAAAGAGCTTGATGTATTCAGGGAACTGAAAAGGGTTCATTCTAGCAGGTACACAGTGTGCAAGGGAGGGGAATGGGAAAAGATGAAGAGATAGCAAAGCCTAGAGGGACTTAGCCAAAGCTGACCCTGGTGTTGGGGTTGATGCTCTGAGCCTATTAGAGGAAGTGGAAGGGAAGCAGGGAAATAAAACTATTTTATTATATACAACAACTCTACAGGTAGATGCTAACTCCATTTTACAGATAATGCAGCTGAGGTTCTGAGAACTTAAGACATTTGACCAACACACAGCTAATTAGTGATAGCTGGGATTTAAAGCCAGACCTGTCTGATGCCAAAAATCTGTATTCTTTCCCTGTATTACTTCAGTAGACTACAAAAAGCTCTACTGAATAATCTTTTAGATCAGGGTGGAAGAGATTCTGACTTAGACTCCTTCTCAACTTGGTATTTCTTCTGTTGAGAAAGTATTAATCATGGGTGAGCTTGGGACCCAGCCTAGAAGTATAAGAGAGAGCTTAGAGGCAGAATTTTCTCTGGAGCCTCAGGACTCCTATTTCCTGAGTCTCAAAGAGAACTCTTTCAGCTGCCTGGAGACCATATTAGCTAAATTCAAGGGGGAGCTCTGCCCAGGAGCTGACCCTCTGAAACTTGACTGCATTGCCAAGAAGAGTGGTGGGCTTGAAGAACCCACCTGAAACCTGTCAGGGGCACTCATGTTTATCAGACTATATGGTTTGATTCACCCCCGACCTAGAACCTATTATGGTGGCCACTTGCAAGATAACTATCTTTGGAAAAAAAGAGTGCTGATGCCCAATTAAAAGTAAAAGTCCTTGCTTTAGTGCCATCTCCTCTTGTATAGCAGTTGAGGGAAGAGTTAGGCCATGCCTGCCTCAGCCCTAAGCAGCCATAGAAAATGAAGCTTTTAATTTGCTGTCACAGCTCCAGGCATTTTCTGAACCAGGGAAAGTCATGCCTGGTAGAATGTTAAAGAGAATATTACAATAAGAACATGAACTTTGGATTGGCCTGTTTCCTGAATCCAATATCTAGTATTTTCTAGGGTTAATATGGTACCTTTACCATCTCTTGAACAATCTCTTGATACAATCTCATGAATGAATTCAAGGGGAAGATAAAATGTATGGTCACACAGATCAGGAATAATGGAGGATACAAATCTGAGAATATAAAGAGATACCTTTAAGGTGATAAAAGGATTAGCCTTGGAGATGAGCATTAAGTCCAAGGAAAGTGGAAGAAGAGAATTTTAAGAGGATGGAGAGAAAGATGTTAGTGGCAAATCATCTTAAAAGTAGGAAGCAAGATACTCTGTAGAGAGCTGTGGAGGAAAGGATGCAGTAGCAGTTGGAAACTTAGTATGTGAAGGTTCGTGGTCTATGTTGAATGTAGTGCAGAGAATAATCAAGATAGCATTTCATCATTCATTTATTCACTCCACAAATTTATTGAGTCCCTCTATATGCTATGAGCCATTAGGTAATCAGAATTCAATGCAAACAAGACCCAGCTTCTACCTGCAAGCAGCTTACAGTTTGCGGGGGGAACATAGATATGTAAACAGCCAAATATTTTACATTGAGGTAAGTCTTTTAAGAGGGATATGTACATGGTGTAGTTCACAGGAATAGTGCTCAACCTGGAATTAGATCTAGGTTAGTCTAATCTAATCTAGTGTAGATTAGATTAGATTAGATCAGATTAGTCATTTCATAACTATATTTGACAATCAGTGGTCAGTTCTCATCCACATTAACTGTCTGCAGAGTTTCAGAAGGTGTGAGAGATACACAGATAACCAACATATAGAACTTGTTTGATGAATCTTCAACCTCATTATGTTTTCTGGAAAACCACACAGAATTGGTATGGGGCATTCCTTATTCCTTTGGCCCAGAAGGCTTTGTTGTGCCTGGTGACAATGCTCACTCACAAATTTCCAGATTTCTTTCAGTGCCTGAGGATCATGCTTTTTGAAGCTCACTCTGTGCATGCACTTGTCCATGTTGATGGTGTATTCTCTGGTCATTACCTCATTGATGGCAGAACAACCCTTCTTCTTGCCACCCTTCTTTGTAGGAGCCATTCTGCCAGACCCAGGTTGGAAAGCAGAATCCTTAAATATTGTCTTTATACCCCTGGCACCCCAAATTATAACTCCAGCCATGATCTTGTCCTCTAAGCTTTACACTGGTATGCATAATTGTCTACCTGATGTCTTTGGCTGGACATCTAAGACATTTCAAGCATAATGTCTTAAAAAAAGAGTCTAAAGGAGAGCTCTTGATTCTACTTTCCTCTTTAATAACAAACCCAATTTAAGACAATCTTGCTTCTTCAATAGTTTTCCCCATCTGAGGTAATGGCATCACCATTTAGCTCTGGCCAAAAAGTTAGAAATCGTCCCTGTTTCCATTCTTACCCTTGTACCCAAGTACCCTGTACTCTACTCTCACACCCCATGGAAGCAAGGCATATCAGATTTGTAGTGATTCAAATCACATTGAAATACTCAACAATTTTAAGACCTAGACTTGAAATTATCAGGATTCAGACTAATTATCTCTGCTGCTTCATACATATATATCTAGCTGCCTTCTAGACAGTTGCTCTTGAATGTCATGAAGACACTTCCAATGCAGTAAGACCAAAACTGAACTTACTGTCCTCTTCCACCAAACTTACTTCTCCCCCTGTATTGCCTATTTTGATTTATCACACCCACAGTTATTCAAACTAGAAACTTAAGCTCCTTCTGTTACCTTACTCCTTATATCTAATCAATTTCAATGGCCTAAGAATTCTACTTATTAAGTACCTCTATCTGTCCCTTCTTCCTTTTCCCTAGTTCTTGCTCTCAGGATATCTTACCAAACTATACCAATAGTTTCTTAACATTCTCTGGTTTTTGTCTTTTCTCTCTTTCAACTCATTGCATATCCTGCTGATAAGGGTCTCTCTAACAAGCAAACCTGTTCTTGTCATTCTCCTACCTAATACTCCTCATTCCTGCCACAAAATAGCCAAGACTCATCAAGCTCCCCTTTCCATCCTCTCTTTCCTCACCATTCTCCTTCTCTTAACCATAAGAGAAGTCTTAACCATACTAAGTTAACTGCCATTTCCTTCATTATTCTCTGTTCTCTCATACTTCTGTGAATTTTGGACATACTGTTTTATTCTGACATTTTCCTGTCAGAATAATTCCAGTCAACCTTATGTTTCAATTCACATGTATCTCCTATGTGGAACCTTATCTGATTTCTTTTTGTTTTCAATAAAAGTAGCTTTTCACTTATAAATGCATCTAACAGTACACAGCTGTTAGTGTTTTTTTTTGTTTTTCCCCAATTACATTAATTTTTTACTTTGTGAAATATGACATAAAAAGTCATATAGAACATATTATACAGTTAAACAAATAATTGTATGGTGAACACTCATGAAATCACACCCAGCTCAAGAAACTGGACATTTCCAGCATCCTAGCAGCCCCTGTGTGCCTCTCCTTTATCACAACCCATTCTTGGCTTACTTGGATAATCACTGTTTTGACTTTTTCTTTATAATTTTATTACCTATGTAACATCCCTAAATAATATAGTTTAGTATAGTGTTTTTGATACTTATGTGGGTAAATTTGTGGTTTTTACACTGCTTGTGTCGTTTCTTCTGTTCATTAATAACTGTGTGGGATTCATCCATAGTATTGCTTATAGCTAGAGTTCATTCATTTTTATTGCTGTGCAATAGTCCATTGCATGAATATGCCCTGATTTGTATATCCATTCTAGTGGTGATACATATTTGGGTTATTTCTAATTTGGGGCTCTTATGGAAATGCTACCATAAACATTATTGATATATATCCTGCTGTACATGGCACACATCTCTTTAGGATAGAGAACCAGGAGTAGAATTGCCAGGTCTTAGGGTAGTGTCTCTTCAACTTTACTGGTTAACATCTGTTTTCCAAAAAGCTTCTATGATCTGTTCTACTGCTTCACATTCTTACCAGTACTTGGTACTATGAGACCTTTTGATTTTTGCCAGCTTTGTGGATATATAATGATTTCTCAGTGTGGTTCTTACATTTCCCTGGTTACTGATAAAGTAGAGCACCTTTCCATATATTTATGGGTCATTTAAATGTTCTCTTCTGTGAAGCATCTGTCCAGGGTTTTGTTCATTTTTTCTGTTGGATTGTCTATTCCCTGATTTCTTTAGATAGGCTTAGTATTTCTCCTTCTATTCAACCATTGTTCCTTATGAATAAACATCCCCTATAAATATATCCTATATATTATAATCGATCTCCTTATTTCTAAATTCAAATTCTTTTTATTTCATCCTCTTCACAGCTGCCAGAGCTCTGGTCCTAAGACAAACCCTGTTCTTGTATATTCTTATGCCCAGAACCCTTCAGTGCTCCCCACGGCCTCCTGAACAACAAACACAGCGTGTAAGGCCCTCCATCACCTGCCCTCTGCCTAACAAGTCTCTGCTCTTGCTAGATGCTCTCTACCCCCTCCTGCCTCTTAATTTACTGCAAACTCCACCTCTGCCAAACTGCTTGCAGTTCCTTTAGACACATAAAATTGTTTTACTCCTGCCTTTGCCAGAGTTGCCCTTTTTCTTCCCTTTGCCTTCAATTTGGAGACTACCTACTGATCTTTTTTAAAACTCAATTCAAAGGTTACTTCCTCTAGAGAACCTTTCCAACTCGCCTCATCTCTCATTAACCTCTCCATCTTTTGTCCTTCTACTAAATACACTCTGTGTTATTATTTCTGGTAGGGCACCTGCTTACTTTTGTATGTACATAAGCCCTTCAAAGGTCTGGGAAGCCTCTTGAAGGCAGGGAAATTATTTTTTTGTTTATTTAATTTTTATTCTCAGGGCCTAGCACAGTGTCTAGCACAGAACAGGCCATGGTAAATAGCAGAAATTGTTGTTAATATTATTATTGTATTTGTGATAGATATCCATCTGTTTTCTTTATTAGATTGTGAATTTCCTGAGGGCCAGCCTAGCACTTGGGTGGCATTCAATGACACTTGTCTAATGAATGAATATCTTCTAAATACACCAGTGGCTTCAAAGTGATATTTAGAGTAGGAATATAAAAACCATGAGTACTAAATTTTCAGAGAAACAATGCTGATTTACATCCATTTCATGAGGATGAAATTTTAGGCTCAAACTCATTCAAAGTAAATTTTATAAGAAGAAATGTAAAATTTTATGCTTTGGGTTAAAAATTAAGCTGTAAAAGTTGAAGTGGGAAAAGGCTAACTTGCCAGTTCATATGGAAAAGGAGCTCAAATATGTTATATGATATGTCCTTCATCTAAAAAATTAAATTTTTGCAGTGGATTATAATTTGTATGTGAGTGTGACACAAAGATGAACACATGAGGAACACAGTTCTAGGAGATTACCTGGTGGTTGGCACCGATGTCTGCTGTCTGAAGAGTTCATCCCTGTTACAGTGAAATCTTGTAGATGGCCCAGCTAAGACTTTCTTTGCTCAGAAAGAATGCCTGTTCCTTGGAGTAACCATTTTTAACTGTTTTCAATACAACATTGGATGAAGTTCATGTGCATGGCACTCTGTCATAGATAAACCTATGGTGATGTAATTTCTGGTCCACAAGCTCTGCCTCCACCTTTTTCTCCCTCTGTCAAGAAAGCCTCTCTTGATGAAAGTGAGCAATGGTGACGTTATTATGGCGATAACCTGGATCTGCTCCTGGTTATATTTTCTAAAAAGTCAATCAATTCTCTAAACTTCAAAACTTTAATTATTAATGGTAAGAAATTACTATATTCCTCATAGCTGACATCTTGGTTGAGAACCAAGATGTGTACAGTGGTATATTTTATTTGTAGAAAGAAGAGAAGATTTTGGAGTCACACCAATTGTAATTCATATGCAGTTTAGTCACTGCCATATGATCCTGAGCTAGTTGCTTAATATCTCTGACTTTCATCTGAAAAGTGGGCTACTTTATAAGTTACTGTCAGACTATAATGAATTATGTAAAACACTCAGCAAAGTGCCTGTCTCCTAAATAGATTTCAAATATGTATGCTTATCTCTCCCCAACCCCCATCTCACCCCAGCCACATCCCTGTTTTAAGCCACTAGTGCCTATGTTCTGGATTACAGCAACTGCCTTCTAACTAGTCCTTTGCTCCCAATCTTGCTTGCCTTGTTTTGTTCAGACCAAAGGATATTCTTAAAGGCACATTTGAACCTTTAACAAGTAGGTCCCTGGTATGGAGGCAGATATGGAGCTACCACTCATGAGTGTCTGTCATATGACGGGCTGCTCTGGCATTTGATGCATTATCTCATTTAATCTTCACAATAAGCCTGTGGAGTAGGTATCATCATTTACCTTTTAAAAACTGGTGGCTGGAGAGATTGAGTGATTGGCCCACAACCATTCTTCTAGAATCAAGGAACTTGAGTGTGTCCAGGTTGACGTAGTTCCAAAGACAATGCTCTGTTCCTGCTTCAGATTGTCTCTGCATCAGGTTATCAGCTACTGGTGCAGTTAAGCATCTTAATCCTATTATAACTGTGTGTGTGCTCATTCTGGGTTTACCATACAGTCTCCTAAGAATTTGACTTTGCATGCTACTGGCTACAGGGAGATGATGATGGATGCAAATATCTGGTCATATATTAATAAACTGACACTCTAGTTTTATGCTTAAGTTTTTATGACATAGTGGACATGCATGAGCCTCCCTGGGTTTCCTTAATCCTGAAAGAGTTGAGTTTTAGGATCAGCAAAGCCAAGGGCCAGATTCTGGACTATGATACATTTGCCAAGGGAGATACCACCTGGTTTTAGTCTTCTGGCAGCCAGCCTGCCGCTCCAAGCTACAACTTTCTGATGCCTACCATAACCTTGGTGATATTGATGAAAAATCTCTTGCATGGTTTGAAACTTGACTGCTTTTATAGACTTTCAGATAATAACAAAGAGGAAGGCTTTGTCTACACTGAGTTTCCTGAGGCTTAGGCTAGCTTTTGTGAATGGCTGCTCACTTCCTAATGTTTTCTTTTTTTAAAACTTAATCTTTATTGTATTTTTTCCATTACCATTTAGTCCCCCATTCCCAAGCGATCACCACACTGATGTCCATGTCCATGAGTCCTTTTTCCTTTTTGCTCAATCCCTCTAGGCTCCCCACAGCCATCATCCTGCCCTCCGTCTATGAGTCTGTCCCCATTTTCCTTGTTAGTTCAGTTTGTTCATTAGATTCCACATCTGAGTGAAATCATATGGTACTTGTCTTTCTTTGGCTGGCTTATTTCACTTAGCATAATGTTCTCCAGGTGCATCCATAGTGTTTCAGAGGGTAAAGTTTTCTTCTTTTTTATTTCATTGGGTAAATTGGAGTTCCGTAGTTGTTTTATCCACTTATCTACTGATGGACACTTGGGCTGCTTCCCTTAATGTTTTCTCAAACATTCAATCAACAAGTGTGTTTTGAATTCTATAACAAAGGAGAATACAGAGAAATTCAGTATTTTAAGATACTTAGAGTGTAACTGGGAGCACTAGACATGGAAAAAGAAACGACCAACAATTAAAACTACCAGATCATGGTACTTTCACATAATAAGCATTCTATGGATCAGATGGGTTTGAAGCAACTGATATAATGTGTGACTGGAGCTTATGGAGGAACTCAATAAATATGTGTTGAATGATTATTGAATGTTGACCTCCCAGATATCACTCTTGCATAGACAGCTTTACATAGACTCCTTATCTCTAGTTTTGACCTCCCTAAGAAGCTGCAGACTTGTGATATCCAACTTCTCACTGGACAGCTCCATCTCAATGAATATACCATCAGCATCTCAATTACAACATATCAAAATTGATTTTATTAACTTTTCATTTTTGGAGAAGCAATATAACCTCAAGGTTAAGAGCATGGAGTCTGGGATATTGGCTTGAATTGCAGCTCCCATACTTAATGGCCCAATGACCTTGGGGGAAAGTCTCTAACTCTTCTTTCCTTGTGTGAGGTAATATAAGGTTCTTAGGGTTTGATAAGATAATGAACACAAAGCATTTCACACGTATTGCACATAGTAATCATTAAATATTAGTTATTGTCATCATTTTCCCCAAACTGCCTATGTTCCTTATATGGTAATGATACCATTATCCTTTCCAATCCTCTCCTTAACCCCATCTCATCTAATTAGTTACCAAAACTGCATGTTCTACCTTTTATTATCTTTCAAATTATGAGTCATTTAACATACATGTACACAACGTCTGCTGAATGCCAAACATATTGCTAAGCATGGAAGACACAGAGATGGATACTTCCTCCTCTCTGTGTTGTGGAGACAGGGACATACATAGTTGCAGCCCTCAGATGATCCACATAATGGAAATGCACAAAGTGTGTTCAAAAGAGCCTGGAAGAGAGACATCCGTTCCTCCTTGCAAAACCAATGCTCTCACTTAAGCCTGCATTATGTCTCACTGTAGTTGTTTCAGGAGTTTTTCTTTCCCTTTTTCTTTCTTTTTAAAATTATATTTTATTAATTATGCTATTACAGTTGTCCTGATTTTTCCCCCTTTGCTCTCCCACCACCCAGCAACCCTCACTCCCTCAGGCAATCCCCCCCATTGTTGTTCATGTCCATGCGCTATGCATGTAAGTTTTTTGGCAACTCCATTTCCTGTCCTGTACTTTACATCTCCATGGCTATTCTGTAACTACCTATTTGTACTTCTTAATCCCCTTACCTCTTCACCCATTCCTCCACAACCCCATTCCCATCTGGAAACCATCAAAATGCTCTCTGTAACCATGATTTTGTCTCTGTTCTTCTTCTTTGCTTAATTTGTTGATTTTTTTTAGAATCAGTTGTTCATAGATTTGTATTTATTGCCATTTTATTGTTTATACTTTTGATCTTCTTCTTTTTCTGAAATAACTCCCTTTAACATTTCATATAATAATGGTTTGGTGATGATGAACTCCTTTAGTTTTTCTTGTCTGGGAAGCTCTTTATCTGCCCTTCAATCCTAAATGGCATCTTTCCTAAGTATAGCAATCTTGGCTGTAGGTCCCTGCTCTTCATGACTTTGAATATTTCCCCAATCCCTTCTAGCCTGCAAAGTTTCTTTTGAGAAATCAGCGGACAGTCCTATGGGAATACCCCTGTAGGTAACTAACTGCTTTTCTCTTGCTGCTTTTAAGATTCTCTCTATCTTTACCCTTTGGCATTTTAATTATGATGTGCCTTAGAGTGGGCCTCTTTGCATCCATCTTATTTGGGACTCTCTGTGCTTCCTGGACTTGCATGTCTATTTCCTTCACCAGATCAGGGAAATTTTCTTTCATTATTTTTTCAATAGATTTCTAGTTTCTTTCTCTTTCTCTTCTCCTTCTGGCACTCCCCTGATGCAAGTGTTGGACTGCTTGAAGTTGTCCCAGTGGCTGCTTACACTATCCTTATTTTTTGGATTCTTTTTTCTTCTTGTTGTTCTGATTGGTTGTTTTTTGGTTCCTTATGTTCCAAATCATTGATTTGATTCTCAGCTTCATCCACTCTACTGTTGTTTCCTTGTAAAATGTTCTTTATTTAAATTAATGAATCCTCCATTTCTGGCTGGGTATTTTTTATGCTGCTGAAGTCCTAAGTTCCTTGAACATCCTTATAACCAATGTTTTGAACTCTGCATGTGATAGATTGCTTATCTCCACTTTGTTTAGCCATTTTTCTGGAGCTTTGATCTATTCTTTCATTTGGCCATGTTTCTGTATCTCCTTGTTTTGGTAGCCTCCCTGTGTTTATTTCTATGTATTAGGTGGATGGAGCAGCTATGATTCCCTGTCTTGGTAGTGTGGCCTAATGTAGTAGGTGTCCTATAGGGTCCAGTGGCATAACCTCCCCTATCGCCCAAGCTGGGTACTCCAGTGTGCCCTCCATGTGCACACTGAGTTGTTCCTCAACTTCATCCTCCTCTTATAGTTGAGCCTTGATTGCTATGGCTGGTCAATGGGAGGGATTTACTCATGCCAATCAGCTGCAAGAATTGGCTGTGACCACTTACCACCAACCTCCACCCTCCTTGGAAGATCAGCTGTGCAAGGGCAGGGGGTTGGTGCTTCAATGTGGTCTGTAGCTGTCCACTGGGTGCGCTGGCCCTGGGGTTTCCTAGGTGGTGCAGGCCAAGGTCAGCCCCCACCTGTGGTTTGCCTGGGGCTATCCTGCCTAAGCTATAAATTAATCTGAGATGGCTACTACTTGTGCTAAGCTTGGAGATTCCCAGGCAAAGCCAAGCTATGAATCTAGGCTGCCTGCTGCTAGTGCCATGCCTGTAGCTCACTGAGGCCAGCTATTGCTTATTGATAGGATTTAGCAAGTTGTGAAGTATGAGCCAAGACCAGCCATTCATATGGAAAAAGTGGCTTGGGTGGGCCTGTAAGCTGGGTGGAGCAGAGTCTGGGGATCTCCAAGGCAGGATAGTGTTAGCCAGGTTGATGGAGCCTCAAATATGGCATCCACCTCCTAACTCCATGTGGGGAGGGAGAATTTAGAAAAGGGACAATGGCCTCTACTTGCCTTGATGCCAGATACTTCAGTTTCTCCCTGTATACGACTGGTGCCTTTCAAGCTGCCACCTCAGTGCTGGAGCTCAGAGGGATTGTGTCTGAGTAGGTGTGTCCATTTGTGGATTCTTTAAGAGGAACTGCTTGGAGTTCCAGCAGTTTCTTCCACTGATTCAATCCCCATCATTTTTTGCAGCTAGAAATTATGGTGACTTATCTTTCCTGGTACTGGAACCCTGGGCTGGGGGGCCTGGTGCAGAGCTGCACTCGTTGTTCCCAAGACATCACTCCTGAATTTTTATACATCACTTGTAGGTGAGGGATGAGCCCATTCTGTATCTGTGCTTCTCCTACCAGTTTGGATGGACATGGTTTCTTTAATTCCATACTTGTCAGACTTTCACTCAACTCTTTTTCTGATGGTTCTGAGTGATGGTTGTTCTATATTTTAATTGCAATTTTGATGTGGCTGTATGAAGAGGTGAGCCATGTATGCCTATGCCACATCTTGACTGGAAGTCTCTTATTCATTTTTTATTGATTCTGAAAATGTACAGGTAAAACAGAAATACATGTTCATTGTAAAAAAATTACAGAATAATTATAAAGTAACAGTCTTTTTTACTCCACTTATTTAATCCTACTCCCCTCCACAAAGGTAAATACTGTTTATAGTTAGTATATACCTTTCCAGACCTTTTCCTGTTTATACATGTATAATTTATGTAGATAAAAATATAGGTTTTTACACAAATGGGATCATACTATAAACATACTTCTTGCTTTTTTCACTTAACAATATATCTTTACAATATTAATGTATCTTTTTAAAATTTTTTTAAAAGATTTTATTTATTTATTTTTAGAGAGGGAAGGGAGGGAGAAAGAGAGAGAGAGAAACATCAATGTGCAGTTGCTGGGGGCCATGGCCTGCAACCCAGGCATGTGCCCTGACTGGGAATCAAACCTGCGACACTTTGGTTCACAGCCCACGCTACGCCAGCTAGGGCTACAATATTAATGTATCTTTAAAATGTTTCCATGTCAATACATAATAGAATTACCTTATTCTTTTAACCCCTGAAAGCTATTCTATATTTTGTGACTACCAAATTTATTTAGTTATTTCCCTATAGGAAGCCTTTTAGTTGCTTTTCACTTTTCAATTCACTTGGAATCACTTTTCAAGCAATGGTGAAGTGAGCTTTTTGCATATATGTTTTTACAGACATAGGCAATGTGGAAGTGCTGGTTTAAAAGATGTGAGAATTTAAATTTTTGTTAGAGTGTGCTCCATTACCCTCCAAAAAGTCCATTTACCCTCCTGCTCAACAGTGAACAAGAATACTCACTTCCCCACATCTAACCAATGCTGGATATTATCAGTCTTCAATTTTTGCAAATCTAATGAGTAAAAAAAAGCTATATTAATCTTTTATAGATTTGTATTTCTGTGGTTTCTAGTGAATCTGAGCATGCTTCATACATTTATTGATCATTTGTATTTTGTCTGTGAATTGCCTGTCTATATTATTTGCCTATTTCTCTACTAGACTGTTGTCTTTTCCTATTGATTTGAAGGCTTGTATCATTGCATTATGATATTAATTCTTTCTCTGTTACATATGTTACAAGTATTTTTTTCCAAGTCTATTGCTTGTCTTTATTTACATTGTCCTACATCAAAAGGTTTTCTTATGTAGTAAAATCTGTCAGTCTTTTCTATTATGGCCTCAAGGTTTGTTTTTGCATAGAACAGTATTCCTATTCCCAGAAGATTATATTTATATAATTGTTTTCCTTTTAATACTTTCATAGTTTTATTGTCCAAGTTAGACATTTAATGAAATTAATTTTATCAATATTATGAATTAGGATTATAACTTTAGTTTTTTCCTAAGAGAATTTCCTATTGTCCTGACACAACAAATAAAAGTCTGCCTTTTCTTAGTGATTTGATGTGCCAGGTTGCATGTGGGTCTGCTTCTGAATTCTGTTCTGCTCCCTTGATTTTTGGGGGTACATATTTGTGCCAACACCATGCTGTTTCAATTATTGTAGAATTATGGGATAATTTTATACCATAAGTCAGCCCAAACTACATATTCTACCTTTTTATTATCTTTTTTCTTTGTCACATTGTTTTCCTTTCTCATAATTTTTTTGACTACTTATGTACATTTCCTCTTTCAGATGTACTTTGGAATAAATTTGCCCAGTCCTATATAATATCCTATAAGCATTTTGATCAGAATTTCATTAAATTTATAGTTGTCTCGTCTAAGAACATGACCTATTCTTCATTTATTTCTGTGTTCTCTTCATATCTTTCAATGAAGTTTACAGTTTCTTCATATAAATCTTGGACACATTGGTGAGTTTAGTGATATGTATTTTACAATTTGCTTTTATAAATATTTTTCATTACATATTTCTCTTTGTTTATAGTTGGTGTATAGCAAAAGGAATGATTGTTGGTGGTCTTTTATCAAGCCTCTACTAAAATCTAGTGTGTTTTGAATTTTTATAGTTAATTTTTAGATGTGCTAAATTGAAAATGAACTCACTTATCAATAGTGACTGTTTTATGCTTGCTTTTGTAATATTCCTATTTCTTTTTCTTTTCTTATTGCACTGCTAGGAGCTACAGTGCCATGTTTCACAGCTGTAATAATAGCAGTGAAAGCAGTTATCTGTGTCTTGTTCCTGACTTTAATGGGAGTAGGGAATGCCCTTTATCAAATTAAAGAATTTTTCTCCTATTACTGACTTGCTAAGAGTTTTTACAGTTTTGTTTGTCTATTTACTTGTTTCCTAAAATCCACAATGGATATTAAAATATATATTATTTTTTAAAGTATTTTTTGTGTGGTAAAGTTTTTCCCTTTTACTCTATTAATGTAATAGGTTATATTATTAGATTTCCTAATATAGAATCATCTCTTACATTTCTGGATAAATCTTACCTAGTCAAAAATTATTCTTTTAAGAACAATTAAGTTTAAGATATTCACATTGATGTTCTTAAGTAAGCTGATAATTTTCTTGTTAGTTTTTTATATTGGAGTAATATTACTTTAGTACAATGGTTCTCAAACTTTTTGGTCTCAGGACCAATTTGCACTGTTAAAAATTATTGATGATTTTCAAAGAACTTTTGTTTATGTAAGCTTCCTGTCAGTATTAGAAATTAAAATGGAGAAAATTTTAAAATAGAAACATGTGCAAGCACACATTTCATTAATTGCCAGAGCAATGACATTATCACATAGCATTTCAGTAGTCTCTGGAGCACCACTGCACACTGTGCAAAAGGATGAGTAGAAAAAAGTCAAAACATTAGTATGGTGATCAAAGTACTTTTGACTTCATGGGCTCCCAGAAAGAGCCTCAGGAATCTTCAGGGATACCTAGACCACACTATAAGAACTTTTGGTCTGGCAAAGTGAGTTGTAAGTTTTCCATTTTTTTCCTCTGTACTAATATAAATAACATAGAAATTATTTATGGTTTAAAGGTAGAACTCATTTGTAAATTATTTGGAACTGATGGCATGGGGAATAGTACCGTATTTTTCAGACTATAAGACTCACTTTCCACCCCCCCAAATTTGGGAGGAATAATGGTTGTTAATGCTGCTGTTGAGTTCTGTTTACATTTACATTGGTGAAATATTATGTTATTCATGTTATTAAATATTTTACCACATTTTTTGGTTCAAAATTTTTTTTTCTGTTTTCCTACTCTAAAACCTAGGTGCGTCTTATGGTACAAAAACTACAGTATATCTTTGCCTACCATTTCAATTCACTCTATGAGTGTTGGCCTGTTCGGGTTCTGTATCTCTTTGTGAGTCAATTTGTTCATTTATATTCATTCACCCAGAAAATCACACAATTTTATGTAGGTTTTTTAAATGTATATTGATGAGGTTTTTTTTAAGATTTTATTTATTTATTTTTAGAGAGGGAAGGGAGGGAGAAAGAGAGAGAGAGAAAGAGAGAAACATCAATGTGCAGTTGCTGGGGGCCGTGGCCTGCAACCCAGGCATGTGCCCTGACTTGGAATCTAACCTGCGATGCTTTGGTTCACAGCCCACACTCAATCCACTGAGCTATGCCAGCCAGGGCTTATGTAGGTTTTTTCAGTTTCTTAAATATAAAGCTGTGCTTACATTATAGTTTTTAGATTTCCTTTATGTCAAAAATTATATTTTTATTTCCAATATTTTTTTCTTGTTTTCTCTCATTCTCATTTGGGTGTGCTAAAGGTTTATCTATTTTATTACTGTGTTGTGTTTTTAAGAACCATTTTGTGTGTGTGACTAATCAAGTTCATTATATTTCGTTTGTTTCTGTATCTGTCTTTATTAATTCCTTTTATTTGGTGGATTTATCTTTTTAAGTTGTATTTATTGAGGTATAATTTACATGTAGTAAAATTCATTCTTTATAGTATACAGTTCTATGAGTTTCAACAACTACATACAACCACATAACCACTAGCACAATCAGGATATAAAAGAGGTCTACCTCCCTCAGAAATTCTCTCATTCCTTGTATCAGCCTTTCCTTTGATTTCAGTTCACAGCATCTTGTTTTTTGTTTTAGTAGTTTATTGCTTCTTATTTCTGACTGGTATTCAATTATATGGATGTACCACAGTTTGTTTATCTATTTACCAGTTGAAGGATATTTGAGTTGTTTCCAGTTTGGGGCAATTATAAATAAGACCATTATAAACATTTATGGCCCTGGATATGGCTCGCTAGATTGAGCATTGGCCTGCAAACCAAAGGGTCAGCGGTTCAACTCCCAGTCAGGGCACATGCCTGGGTTGTGTGCCAGGTCCCTGGTGGAGGGGCACGTGAGAGGCAACCACACATTGATTTTTCTTTCCTTCTCTTTCTCCCTCCCTTCCCTTCTGTCTAAAAATAAATAAATGAAGTCTTTTTAAAAGTTAAAAAAATTACAAATGGGTTTTTATATGAACATAAGGTTTTGTTTTTCTTTTTTCTTTTTATTTTTTTAATTTTATTTTAATCATTGTTCAAGTACAGTTTTCTGTCCTTTACTCCCATCCCAACCCACCCACCCATTCCTCCCCACCTTCCTCCCATTTCCACCCCACCCCTAGTTTTTATCCATGTGTCCTTTATACTTGTTCCTGTAAGTTTTTGGTTTTCTTGATTAAATATCTAGGGGTGAAATTTCTCAGTCACGTGGTAAACATATGTTTGACTTTATAAGAAATTGCCAAGTTGTTTTCCTCTCATTTTCTATTTACTGACTTTCTCTTTGTTTTGTTTGTTCTTTCCTTTGCTCTGTTAAATATCTTCTTTTAGAATGTGAGTTTGGTCTCTTCACACTGATTCACTTTAGCAATGGCAGAGGGTATACCACAATGCCTCAAGCATAAAGTGCCAGGGAGGACACCTCAGTAACAAGACTTGAAAAGTAGCTGAGCAAGACAATATGAAGTCTTCCCAAGTGAGACACCCCTGGGGATCATAGAAAGGGGAGGAGGAAAATGAGAAAGACAGAAAAGGAGAGCAAAAGAAGGGGAAGAAAAGAAATAAAAACAAGGTCATACATAAAAGGCAAATGGGCGCTAATGTCATGAAGTCCTGGTTGTGTGCAGAGAGCAAGCCTTTGAGGGCTGTTGGGTAGGAAGAGGTGGTTCCAGAGCCATTAATCCAGATCCTGAAAGCCTATGGTTTCAAGGTTCAATTTGAGAAGAGAGGTAAGCCATTGTGGTCTTTGGAAAAGGAAATGATCTGATCCCATTGATGGTTGTAGTAGGACTGAGGTTTGGAAAAAGAGAGGCTAGAGATGGGGCCAGCAATGAGGCTGCTATAAGAGTCTTGGGAGCTCAAGGTGCTATCAAAGGAAAGAGAAATTTGTGGGGTAGAAAATGCAGTAGGGCCCTGGCTGGTGTGGCTCAGTGGATTGAGTGCCGGCCCACGAACCAAAGGGCCGCTGGTTCAATTCCCAGTCAGGGCACATGCCTGGGTTGCAGGGCACATGAGAGACAATCACACATTGCTGTTTCTCTCCTTCTCTTTCTCCCCCCTTCCCCTCTCTCTAAAAATGAATAAATAAAATCTTTAAAAAAGGAAAATGCAGTAGGTATTCAATATATATTTATTTAAGAAGTTTCATATTTTAAGTTGGTTGCCAAGACATAGAGGTTTGTTAGAATTGCAAGTGAATGGACTGGAGAGAGTGAAAACATTGAAAATCATGTGGAAACATGAGTAAGTTGAGAAGGGGAAAAGGATCCTGAAAACTAATTTAATGGTCTGAGTAAGGAAAGGAGTTGACAACAGAGACAGAATCAACTAGTCAGAAAGCTATGAATATAATACCAACTTTTTAGAATAAACATGGAAACCTTGTGAAGATCAAGGATGACTTTCTGAGTTCTCTACCTCCAGCACGTGCTGTCTGTTCCTGTTTGACACCTGTGCTTTTCCAGGGACACGCTGAGGCCTGACAGCCAGTGATGAAGAAGTAACACTACTGAGGGGGGTTACACTTTGGGATGGGTGAGGCGTAGATTAAATGATTCTGAAGATCCTTTTTAGTCTTGGGATCTTGGCCATCTAGTGCAAATATTGATCAAGCATCATATTCTCAGAATAAGAATAAAAACTCTCTTGACTTGGAGTAGGGCCCTAAGACCTTCAGTGGGAAAGGACAAGTTAAGGCTATTGCATAGCCCAAACCAAGACAATTACCATTACTCTCTGGAAGTGTTTCATTTAGGAGAGGATGCAGCTCCTTTCCCTGCAGAATTTGCAAATTTTTTTTTGGGGGGGGGGTGTCCAACATTCCTATAATGAGTATGAGTATGGTTACTACATGTCATAGAAAAAAGGAAAAATCAGGTGGCAGGACAAATGTCTTTTCCCTTCAGATTAGGTGATTTTTATTCACAGCTTTAACCATGCACTAAGTAGGACTTTAGTTTCCCCTTTACAAGAAAGGTCATTTCCACTGGAAAGCCCATGGAGTTTCAATCTTATATTAGAAAATAATTACAGTGTAGTGTGAGCAATAGCACCATAAAGTTGCATTATTTGGGTAACATTTATTGGGAACATGCTAAGTGCTGGGTGCTGCTTTAGGCACTGGGGGTTCAGCAATGAATAAAATAGGCTAAAGTCCTGCCCTCAGGAAGTTTCTAGATTTTGCTGGGAGTGCATGGGAGAAAGCATTAACTCTGCCTGGGACCAAGGAAGGTTTAAGAGAGGAGTGACACTTAACCACAGTTCCATCTGTTCACTATATGGCAGCCAGAGAAATTTTTAGAATCACCAACTTGAAAATGTATTCCTTTGCATTGTCACATCAGTGCCTTCTCTTTGCTTTCCTGAGAAATATCCAGTTCATATTATTGTGGCCTGTAAGGCCCAAGGGATCTGGTTCCTCTCCCTCTCCAGCCTGGTTCCCCTGCAGACTCCCTTAGGCTCTGCAGTCCTACCACCCTGCCTTCTTTCACTGTCTCAAACATAACACCCTCCTTCTCTGCCTCAGTGTCTTGGAAGCTGCTGTTCCCTTGACCTGGAACACACATCCTCCCCACTCCATTCTTTGTCCCTATCTACTTCTGCTTTTAACCCACTTTGCCCAGGTAATCCCACCTATGCTTTATATCTCAGCCCCAAAAGTTAATTCCTCAGTTTTCCTGACCACTTCCTTCTTCCTGCAGTCATATGTAGTCTTAAAACAACCTGTGCCTAACCTCCTTTCCCCTCTTTCTCTTCTCCTGTATTCCTTTCCCTCAAACATTAAACAAGTGTAAACAAAAAATAAATAGAAAAGGGTAAATTATAATAAATGCTTTGAAGGGGAAGAATAGCTTATAGCATTGCAATAAGGACATATATTTATATATTATATATAAGTTAATTATCCCACAAATAGATGTCCAGAATTATTTGTTCTATAAATGAATGAATGAAGAACAATTATGAGCAGGGTTTTTCCAAACAGAGGAGGTAGTAAAGAGGATCCAAGGCAAAGCAAATGACATATGCAAAGATACAGAGCATGAATGGGAATGAAGTAATTGGCAAATGACTAGGAATATGAGTAAGTGGTCTGGCTGAAGATGAGGTCATAAAGGTAAAGAGGATCCTGTTTGTAATTTTGGATATTTTTGTAGTTGGGAGTGCGAGTAGGTGGTAGAAATCAAAGGTTTTTAAGCAAGAGAGTGTTACATTCAGATCTGTGTTTTAGGTATATAATGTATTCCTCATCTACTGCCATTCCATCTCTGAAATTTTAAATTCTGAAGCAGAGAAAGTCCTCATTCACCATTGCTCAGTTGATTAATCAAAGCCAGTTAAAGTGGGAAATCATAAAAAAGTATTACATGTATTTCAATATTTTGTTATAGCTTAGAACACACAAATATGCAACCACTTGCTAATCTTTAGGCAGAGAGAGGGCCAAGGTCTTTCCTTAAGTGTGGGATCCTTGATTCTTGAATGGCCATATCCATACTGAATTGTCCGTACTGAATGGACAATTTACAGGGAAACAACAGTAGAGTGGATGAAGCTGAGAATCAAATCAATGATTTGGAACATAAGCAATCAAAAAACAGCCAATCAGAACAGCAAGAAGAAAAAAGAATCCACCCTGGCTGATGTAGCTCAGTGGATTGAGCACGGACCTGTGAACCAAAAGGTTGCCAATTCAATTCCCAGTCAGGGTACATGCCTGGGCTGTGGGCCAGATCCCCAGTGGGGGACACATGAGAGGAAACCACACATTAACGTTTCTCTCCCTCTCTTTCTCCCTCCTTTCCCTTCTCTCTAAAAGTAAAATCTTTAAAAAAAAAAGAAATAAAGAAAGAAAAAAGAATCCAAAAAAATAAGGGTAGAGTAAATAGCCACTGGGACAACTTCAAGCAGTCCAACAGTTGCATCATTTGCGTCACAGCAGTGCCAGAAGGAGAAGAGAAAGAGAAAGAAATTGGAAATCTATTTGAAAAAATAATGAAAGAAAACTTTCCTGATCTGATGAAGGAAATAGACATGCAAGTCCAGGAAGTACAGAGAGTCCCAAATAAGATGGATGCAAAGAGGCCCACTCCAAGACACATCATAATTAAAATGTCAAAGGGTAAAGATAAAGAGAGAATCTTAAAAGCAGCAAGAGAAAAGCAGTTAGTTACCTACAGGGGTATTCCCATAGGACTGTCCGCTGATTTCTCAAAAGAAACTTTGCAGGCTAGAAGGGATTGGCAAGAAATATTCAAAGTCATGAAGAGCAGGGACCCACAGTCAAGATTGCTATACTCAGGAAAGATGCCATTTAGGATTGAAGGGCAGATAAAGAGCTTCCCAGACAAGAAAAACTAAAGGAGTTCATCATCACCAAACCATTATTATATGAAATGTTAAAGGGAGTTATTTCAGAAAAAGAAGATCAAAAGTATAAACAATAAAATGGCAATAAATACAAATCTATGAACAACTGATTCTAAAAAAACAAATTAAGCAAATAAGAAGAATAGAGACAGAATCATGGTAATAGAGAGCATTTTGATGCTTCCCAGATGTAGAGGGTGTGGGGGAATGGGTGAAGAGGTAAGGGGATTAAGAAGTACAAATAGGTAGTTACAGAATAGCCATGAAGATGTAAAGTACAGTGTAGGAAATGGAGTAACCCATGGACATGAACAATGGTGTGGGGATTGCCTGAAGGAATGAGAGTGCTGGTCTGAAGGGTGGCAAAGGAGGAAAAATCAGGACAACTGTAATAGCATAATTAATGAAATATAATTTAAAAAGAAAACTATTTCTTTTTATATCCTGGGCTTGCATAATATTTAATTAAATTATGTAAATATAGTAACTACTTCCATTGACATATACAAATTTTGGAACAATTACAATAACTTACACTCATCTAGTAGAAGTAGATGTGTTCTTGCCAGAGTGTAGCCTACCAGCCAGGAGCATTCAGGATGCTGTGGCCATTAACCAGTGTGTGCTATGGTGGGAATGGAAACTTTTGGTGAACCCACTAGGTCAGTAAAGTGGTTGTCAGTTGAGAGAATATCTACTCTCAGATGACAACATTTATCCTTCTAGTGTCCTCTTATTATAGCTATGTTTTAATCTCACCAACTTCCTAGACCCAGGCTAGATTTTTAATCTTCTTACACACCAAAAGGACAATGCTCCCCTATGAAACTTTAAATACAAACAATACTAACTTGTAAAATAAATATAAGGAAGTCTAATAAAGTTCAGACTTTTCCCATGTTGATCATTTCAGTGCTTTGATTTTTTTTCAAACTTCAAGTCCTTTCCCCAGATATGTTGTAGGGGTTCCCTTTGCTTTGCTGGTGCCCTGAGAACGTGTTTATTGGATAATCTAGCACTGCCTTTGACTTTTCCATTTTTCCCCAGTTTCTCAGCTTCCTCCTAGAATCACTCCCCTGCCTATGGAGCCTAGATCCCCTGATCCATCACTTTGAAATAAATGCTCTCTTGCCAATATCTTCTATCCCATTTTCTTACATTCTTGTCCTTACATGGAACCCATTCGATATGTCCCCAGCATTGGCTACATTGAATTTTTCCCTTCCAGGTAGAACTGTCCAAAAGCCAGTTGAACATAAAAGTCTGGAACCCAGCCCTGGCTGGTGTCGCACAGTGGATTGAGAGCAGGCTGCGAACCAAAGGGTCACCGGTTCGATTCCCAGTCAGGGCACATGCCTGGGTTGCAGGCCAGGTTCCCAGTAGGGGGTGCATGAGAGATAACCACACATTGATGTTTCTGTCCCTCTCTTTCTCCTTCCCTTCTTTCTCTGAAAATAAATCAATAAAATCTTAAAAAAAAAAGTCTGGAACCCAGGAGAGAAATTAAAAGTAGATAAAGAGATTTTAAAATTTTCAACAAATATATGAGATTTTACCCCATTCAAGGAGTTCACACACCAAAAGAGAGCATGTTAAGTGGAAAGAGCAGTGTCTCAGCTGAAAACTCTGGGGAACATCACAGTGTAAGTGGTAGATGGAGCAGGAGCTGCCAACGAAAGATGCAATCTCCATTTGCAGGGAAGCCTGACTGTAGGGAAAGAGGGCTTCAAGGAGTGATTACCAGTATCACACATAAACAAGAAGTGAGGTAAGATTAGACAGTGCCTAACACCTAGTAGGTATTCAGTGCACACTTAACTAATTAATTAGGACTGAAATAATTAGTTTGTCATGAGTGATCTTGATGCTAGCCTGAGTTCCCCTAGATCAGACCCTGAAGCAAGAATTAGTTTATTTGAAAGATAAAGGAACAGTTGGAGGTGGGAGAGGGTGAACTAGGCCCGGAAACAGCCAATAAATGATACATTATCAAGCCAGCAACCACTGTGGGCAGTTAGAGCTTAATCTCATTGGGAGAGCTCTGGAAGTAGGTACAGAACACTCGGCTCATAGTTACCACTTTCAAGGGGTAAGGGAACTGGGGTATTTATATACCAATTCCTGCAGGTCTTTGGTTAATTCATTGACATTTCCAGCCTGCTGTTTGGGCAGCAAAACAGACTCTCACTGCACAAGAAAGCAAATGAATGCAGATACTGGCAGTTGGAAGTCTGGTGTGCACCCAAGTAATAAAGTCACGAATATGGACAGGGTGCCCTGGCTGGTGTGGCTCAGTGGATTGAGCACTGGTCTGTGAACCAAAGGGTCGCTGGTTCAATTCTAAGCCTAGGGCACATGCCTGGTTTGTGGGCCAGGTCCCCAGTAGGGGACATGTAACAGACAACCACACATTGATGTTTCTCTCCCTCTCTTTCTCCTACCCTTCCTCTCTGTCTAAAAATAAATAAATAAAATAAAATAAAATAAAATAAAACAAAAGAATGTGGACAGGGCAGTAACAGTAATAGTAATTCTTGGTATCTGCAATTTCAGTGGCAGAAACTAAACTTCCGTGGTTCAGTAGTAAAATGGAAGTGAGAGGTAGAGATAATGAGTGCATTTCAAGATGTCTAACTGAAAAAAGAAGATAAAAGGTAAGTTAATAGGCTGACTCAGTAGAGGGCAGGAAAGAAAGGCAGGATATAATGGGAGATCAGAACGTCTTGGTGGTGTTCATAGAGGAAATTCACAACATTTTCACATTTTTAGTGAGGGTGAGAAGTTCCACTTCAGGGTCCTTCTTCAGCTCCCTTGGACCAGCATGTGCTGGGCTTTGGGACCTGTGTTCCCCTGCTGAACTAGCCCTTAGGCTAGCCTTTTCTGGACTCAAGGTTCCAGCAGTTCTAAGACTCTAGAGCCAGAGGACTAGACTTACTGTAGGTGCTGAACAATCAGAGCAGGTCTAGAGCTTAGTGGCCAAACTCTGAGCCCATGGAGAACCACAAGGTCAGGGAAGACCTGCTCCTGAAAACCCTTCCACTAAGTGGCTCCTTGCTTTCCCAGACTTGCCCTCTCATCAAAACTAATCACAACAATCAGTTTCATTGGGGCATAACAGGCATAACTTCAACAGAAACACCCCTGTGACATTCATCTAAAGCATGGCTCTTGGCTAAGGCATAAGCTCATGAGGGCAGGGACTGTATTCATTTTAGCACTATCATGTTCCTAGGGCCTGGCACATAGCCGCTATTCAATAAATACTTGCTCAATGGGGAAAAATACTAGTAATGCTGTCTGTTGATGGTGCCCAAACCAAGAAATAGCTGAGATTTTTATCCCTTTACAAGTAAGTTTTTTATGAAACGAAGGCCCCCTTACTTGCATGGGCTCCTTTCAAGACCTTGGGAGAGGCCTTAGCAATATTTTTACATGGTCACATTTCTTGAATTTGCAAAATTAAAATACCTTAATCAGAGTTGAATAAGATCACCGTTCCACTCTGACTTTGTCCCCTCCTGTGGAGTGGCTTTGGAGTGGCTGTGGGTGTTTTAGGGACCTGGTCAAGGGAAGTTGAATTGGGAATATATTTAGTTTATTTGGGTTTAACGAGATGTGTTTATGTGGTTCACGATCCATTCTGTGCAGAGTTAACTTACTGCCTTGGTATGCAAATGGCTGTTAGGAACACTGCTATGCCCGCTGTGTGAGCTCGCTGGGTCTCAGGGTATGGAGGTGAGTGGGCCAGAGTTTATGGGAGACGTGAATGTGCCTTATGACACCCTGCAGTGAAGAGAAACAAGGCTTGAAGTGTGTGGATCCAGAAACTAGTTATAACATATGTAAAAATTATAGGCAGAAATTTTGGTTCTTATTAATGTCTTGTCAAGCAGAACCTCTCATCTATCAGTAATATACTTCTTAATGCACTATATACAATGATAAATGTATTATATTTTTTAATGGGAATTGCATGAGGTAGAGTTTATTAAAATTTCTGTGTTTATAGGGCATAAACCTGTAGCAATGCTACTAATAATGAGTGTTTTCTTATATGAAGTTATATATTTTATACAGCCCCAAAATATTGACATTGCCCAAGATAACATAAAACTCCTAATATGCCACTATAACTAAGACATCAATAATAAAATGGTGAAGGAGTGTCATAAAGTCCAGGACTATTCAGGAAAATTTGAAATGCCCTGAAATCTTACAACTCCTATATGAAAGAAATTTGATGGATGTTTCCCCAAATTTCACGATAATTCTCAAAAATTTGAATAACAATAATAGGGAGTTTTGAAGCTGAAAGAAATGTCTCTAAATTATCAATTATAAACAAATTTTGATAAACAATAATAGAAAAAGACAATTATATTTCTATTTTCTTTATAGGAAATGATTAGAAATTGTTGTTCATATAAAGAGTCAATCAAAGAGCCCACAGCTCAAAAATTGTAGGAAATTAGCACTTATGGGTATATCACACAATTTTTAAATTGTATTATTACAAATTTATGTGGTATTGCCCTGGCTGGTGTGTCTCAGTGGATTGAGCGCCAGCCTGAGAACCAAAGGGTCGCCGGTTGGACTCCCAGGCAGGGCACATGCCTGGGTTGTGCGCCAGGTCCCCAGTAGGGGGCTCATGAGAGACAACCACACATTGATGTTTCTCTCCTCTCTCTCCCTCCTTTTCCCCTCTCTAAAAATAAATAAAATCTTCCAAAAAATAAAATTTAAAAATAATACTGTATTTAAAAAATTGTGTGATGTTTGTGGTTTTTTTCAACCTTTAAAATTTTGTAAATTGTTGTGTTATCATTTGTCATTCTAAATAAATATTTTCAAAATTAATTATATATTTCTAATCTTGTTTGATTTTTTTAAGTGGGCCCTCAAAGTTGCATATGCTAGGCTTTACATGCTCCAAAACATGGACCTAGCCCTATATCCTTTTTTCTTCCTAGCTTTAGCTGGCTTTGGATATAAAGCAATATCTTTAGAGTCTCAACTATAGATAATTGCTGTATGAATGAGTAGTTTCTATGTAGACATTTTACATGGGTCCTGGCCTCCTTTTTTGGTTTATAAAATAAATTGTGTCTCTAAGAATTAACCGGAAGCTGAGGACCACTCCCTTCTAATTCAGTCATGGAGCTTGAGTTTTAATCTTACTGAGCCTCAGATTTCTTCTTCCTTCACCATTTGCTAGCTGTAAAATGGAGGCAGATTGAAGGGAAAATGGGGATGAGGGCCATATGCATGTTGAATTCTAATTTGATGACTCTTTTGGGGAGTCATCCTCAAAAGATGTAACATCCCCAGTTGTTATATCTTAGTGAGAAGTCTGATAGAAGTGAGAAAGGAGAAGGCATATGATGACACATTTTTAAAAAGTGAGGCTATTTAGCCTAAAGAAGAGTTATCTCTGTTAGAGGCTTGTATTAGCAGCCCTTACCATAATATTGCGTAAGAAACCTACTCAAAATGCAGTGCCATGAGGTAGTGGAGCTTTATTGCTTTCCTGCACACAGGGACGTGGACCTGCTGAGGTTCAGCTGATATAGGCTGAGCGCAGCCAGGCATGGCCCCACGCTGTGGGTTAGGTCCAGGCCTGCACCGCGTCTCCTTTATCCTCCTTGAACCAGCAGCTAGCAGAGTCATGTTCTTCTCATGGTGAAAGGCGGAGCTCAGGAAGCCAAGGACAACTTTGCAATCATTTGAAGCCTCTCCTTGTATTATGTCTACTAACATTCCACTGGGTGAAGTGAGTCATTGGCCAAAGCAGGGTAGGAAAATTACTCTACCTTGCTTTGAAGACAAGTCATATGGACAAGGTAACATCAGTGGGGCAAGGAAGTGTAGGGATGGAGGGAGTGAGCATCTGATGAGCAGCCATCTCACACGCCACAAGAGCTGCCAAGTCAAAGAAAGAAGAGATTTCCTCAGCTCTCAGTCCTCAGCACACAGTAGTCTGTCATCACTCCTTGCCTTTTCCGAAATTACTGTCTTACTCATTTTGCCCCATTGTATCTAGAATCTAATTCTCCTTCATTCTCACTGAACTCTGTGCCTAGACCACTGCTACAGCCTGCTCATTGCTGTCCTTGTCTCTGGTCTTGTCCTTTCCTAATTCATCAGCCACAGAGCCCCTCGCTATTATTAGTATCTCACCAGCATTATTGTTATCTATGTTGCATTACACTTACTGGTTTAGGTGCCTCGCTCCTTCATTGTACTGAGAGCCTTTGGATGGCAAAAACTGTGTTTTATTTATCTTTGAATCTCCAGCAGCCTGCACTGGGCCTGACACATAGTAAAACTTCAATAAGTAAATATGGGAAGAAGGAGAAAAAGAAGGAAGATGGGATTCCAACTTAAGCCTGTCTGACCCTAAAGCCTAACCTCTTTCTACTCCACCATAATGTAGCCTTAGTCACAGATGTGTTGCTGATAAAAATAAGGATAAAACTCAAACCCTCCCACTGGTATACCAGTGGAAAACAGGCTACTGGGATCCCAAGGAGATATGATGTCACAGCCAGTAGGATGGCTAGAATCAGACAGTGAGGTAAGTTTTGTCAAGGATATGGAGAAGTTGGAACCCTCATCCACTGCTGAGGGGACTATGAAATAATGTGGCTACATTAGAAAACAGTGGGGCAGTTCCTCAAAAAATAAACCTAGAATACCATAGTGCCCATCGTTACATTCCTAGGCATATGCCTAAGAGAAATGAAAATACACATCCAAACAAAGTCTTGTACTTTATAGTTATTGCAATATTATTAACAATAACCAAAATATAGAAACAAATGAAATGTCCATTAGGGATAAATAGATAAAATAGGTTTTATCCATATAAATGCACATTATTTGGCCATAAAAACAAATCAAGTATTCATGCCTGCTACCACGTAAATGTTTCTTGAAAATTTAGGCTAAGCCATGGAAATCAGTTGCAAAGATAGTATACAATTCTATTCTCCTGTAAATCCAGAAAAGGAAAATCGATGGACAGTAAACCTGAGGTTGCCTAGGACTGTGGCTTGGAGTTAGAGGGTGGGAGTCTGGGGAAGTGATAGCTGAAGCACACAGGGTTCTGCTTTGAGGGGACAAAAAGCATTCAAAAGTGGTGGTGCTGGTTGCACTTGCCTGTGAATATGCTAAAAACCAACTAATCGTACCCATTAAAGCAATGCATTGTGCAGTAAGTGTATGCCATCTCAATAAACCTTTCAAATTTTAAAAAAATAGTAGGCTACTAGATTAACTAAAGATCTTTCTCTCATAAATGCAATAATCCTTCCTAATCCTAATTCTTTACAAATGGAAAGGTCTAGAAGCCATAAAAATTTTAAAATGGCCATAGCACTTGAAATATATAAAAAGATGCTCAACTTTACTCTTAGAGAAATGTATATACTATTTGTTACCTAATAGGTTGGCAGAGATTAAAAAAAGTTTTAATACTATACTTGTGAAGGATGTGGAAAGAGACATTCATGTGTATTGCTGATGGGAGTGTAATTTGGTTCACCCTCAGTGGAGGGCAATTTGGCAGCATCTGTCAGCTCGTTATATACTGATTTGGGGAGGTCTCCAGAATATCTTGTGTTGTAAGTGGAAAGGCAAGATGCAGAACATGGAATGCACTGTTACCTTCTGTGTGTGCTGGGGGAGAAAAGCAGGTATACATAGATGTTGCTACTGCTCAGGCAGGCTCTGGAAAGATGTATAAGAAGCTGTTAATAGCACATGCATGTGGGAGGGGAATTGAGCTGGAACACAAGGGTGAGAGAGATTTCTTTTTCTTTATGTATTCCTTTGTATCTTTCTTTGACCCGTGTAGAATAGCATTGTTTACATGCCAGAAACAATATCAGAAGATCAACAACTGGAAAACATATTTACAACATAATACCACAAATGGCTAATTTCCTTCATTTACCGAGTTTGTAAATCAGTTAAATTATGATGGAGAAGTAGGTCAAGGTTGTAAACAGTAGTTTTAGGGAGAAATACAAATGGCCAACAAGTATATGAAAAAGATGCTTAACTCATACATTATTAAAGAAAAAAGAAAAGTCAGAGAAAAATTGGGTTCTATTATTAGATGTGTTCAAAGAAAGACAAAGTGACTGATTATTAAGGGGTTGCTGTTAAGGGGTTTCTTTCAAGAATCTAACAAAGGAAAGATTTCTAGCATCTGAAGGAACTAATTTTTTCCAGTCCTTAGGGTCCTTAATTCCTGTGATACCCAATGGAGGGGTGTTGACAAGACCTAGAGAAAGAAGGTAAAGGAAAATAATGAAAGTGCATGTAGGAAGCACAAAATCTCAGAAATGGCAGGGATCTTGGAGCTCATCTTTCAAATTTCCTATCTAATACATCGTCTCTTAGGACACAGTCCCAGATTAGCCACTTAATAATATTGAGGAAGGTTATTACTATATCATTCATTCATTCAATAAATATTTAGTGAGTTCCTTCTATGTGTCTGGCACAGCCTGTGGCATGAAGACAGACATTAATCAAATATTTATTCAAACAAATGTAAAATTGCAACTGTGGCAGACTATGAAAGCCTAAGGGTATGATACAAAAAATTGAGCTGGTTATGGTGAATAGGAGCTTAACCAGACAACAACGAAACATACCAGGCAGAGGCAACAGCATGTGCAAAGGCCCTTTCAGGAGGGCTTGTGACAAGGCCTATGATGGAAAAGACTGGGGACGGGATAAACATGTGATATAAAGCAAGGCTGAGAAAAAGAGTCTTACCTTAAGGAGGTTAGTCATAACCCTAAGAGCAATGGAAAGCCTTCACAGGGTTTGGGGACAGAGAGGAAGAGGACCAGAGCTTAGATCAGATTCACATTCTGAGAGTATTATTCTGGCTACAAAGTGGAGAATGGCTTGGAAGGAGGCAAGAGCAGATGTACACAGGTAAGTAAGGAAGCAGGTACGATAGACAAGAGAGGATGGATGCTTAAATTTGAGTGTTGAAGGTAGAACAATATGGCCAAACATAAAAGAGGTTTAGGAAGTAAAATGGACAAGACCTAATGATGGCCCTGGTTGGTGTGGCTCAGTTGGTTGGAGTGTAGTCCCGTAAATCAAAAGGTTGCAGGTTCTATGCCCAGTCAGGGCACATACCAAGTTATGGATTAATTCCTGGTCAAGGAACATAGGAGAGGCAACTGACTGATGTTTTCCTTTCTTTCTCTCTCTTCCCCCTCTCTCCTCTTCCCTCTCTCTGTCTCTCTCTCATCATCCTTCCTCTCACTAAAAGTGATGAAAAATGTCCTCAGATGAGGGAAAACAATGAAAGACCTAATGATGAATTAAATCAGAAGAGTGACAGAGGAAGGAATATGTCAGTAATATTTACTAACTGGATAAATGATGGTACCATTCATTGAGACAGAAACAGTGGAAGAGAACTAAGTTTAGGAGGAAATTGGAGTTCAGTTTAGAACATGCCAGATATGAGAGGACACATCAGTTGGCAATGAGTATTCATGGAGTGCCTACTGGGCAGCTGACCTTGGAATATATAGGTTTTCTTATTTGTAATAAAGGAGAGAAAAAGGATAAACACAATTCTCCCTTCTTTGAGGCCCTTGCTGTTTTACTATTCTATTGTCTTTTCCTTCTGTCATTTTCCAGTTTTCTGACTCTCCACTCCTCATTTACTGGATGGAATGCTCCCATACCTTAGATTTATAGTTTGTTGGACTGTTAATTTCTAAAGACCTTTGTCACCACTCTACTTCACTATCCAGTCCCATGAACCTTACCACTCAGAACTCATCCACCTTAAACTTCTCTCACTAACTCTACCCTTCTATCCTCCCGACTTTCCCATTTTTTCCTCTATGTCCATGTTCTCCTTCATTTACTGTCCTATTTCCTTTCTTCCCATTATTTCCTAAACTCCCAGAAGGACTTCCTCCATATCATGGCCTGACATACAGCAGACATTCAATAAACATTTGTTGAGAGAATGATCGTCTCTACTTCCTTACATCTCATTGATTTCCAGCCCTTTGTAGTCCAGTGTTGACCTTTATCAGTACACCTTTAGGCCAATAAGGCTTCCTGATCACAGAATCCAATGGATACGTTCAGCCTTTATTTTACTAGACCTCACTGCAGTGTTGCTAACATTACTGCCTTCCTTTTCAAAATATATTTCCTTGAATGTTGCATTTTCTGCCTCTCTATTTTTTCTTTGTCTCTTTTAAGGAATCCTAACCCTCCAAGAATGTTTGCAGCCTTCTTCACTCTCATCTACACATTTTCTCTAAACAATGCCATCCTCTCTTTATGTCATTAACCCCAAAATATCTAGTCCAGTTTAGAACTTCGTATCAAACCCCAGAAATGTGTCTCCAACTGGTTACTGGATAACCTCACCAGGCACCTGTTAGGTATTCGTTAAATGTTGGTTGAATGAATGAAGCACCTATAAGCACTTCATGGTTATGTCCAAAAGAGAAACCATGTCTTCCTCCCCGCACACTCTTCCTCTTTTTATGTTTCCTATTCTGACTCATGGTAACATTACCCATCTAGTCAAATAAACTCCTCACATTAAACACCAAAATCTGATTGTTTTTACCCCTAACTATGTTTAAATCTGTATCCCCCTCTCTATCCCCACTACTGCTATCTTGGTTCAGGCCTTCACCAGATCCCTGCTGGTTTTATTTAACTTCATTCAAAACAATTTTGTGAGATTGTATTGTGACAGCTGTCATATCAGTGTGCATTAAAAAAAAACTATCAAAATCGGTGAATTTTTGTGTAGCCGTTTTAATATTGAAGAGGGAGGAAAATAAGCAACATATTTGGCATATTATGCTTTATTATTTCAAGAAAGGTAAAAACA
This sequence comes from Phyllostomus hastatus, assembly GCF_019186645.2. NCBI lineage: Eukaryota > Metazoa > Chordata > Mammalia > Chiroptera > Phyllostomidae > Phyllostomus > Phyllostomus hastatus. The sequence goes on from NW_025334013.1 coordinate 30,073,894, forward strand.
CAACTGAAACACACAAAAAAAGATTTCTGCAGTGTATGAAGAAAGTCTGTGAGTGGTTGTTTCAAAAGTGGTTTCCAAAATTTTGTGCTGGAGATTTCTCACTGGATGATGCTCCACAGCCTGCCAGCTGCAGTTGATAGCGATCAAATCAAGACATTAATTGAGAATAATCAATATTATACCACATGGGAGAATAACCAACATACTCAAAATATCCCAATCAATAAAGTCATTGGTGAAAATGGAAAATGTGTCTTTCATTTTATAGAAAAAAACAAAGGAACTTTTTGGCCAACCCAGTATTTTCTAACTTGTTGGTTTGTTTGTTTTTAATAACTGTCCTAGTGGGTGCAAAGTGGTGTCTCACTGTGGTTTTGATTTGCATTTCTCTAATGACTAGTGATGTTGAGCAACTTTTCATTTTGGGGCCATTTGTATTTATTCTTTGAATGTAGTCCTTTTTTTTTTAAAGCAATCTCATCATGGTACTTTAGTACTCAAGATTTTTAATCACTCCCTGCTGCCTAAATAGTAAAATTAAAATTTCTTCGTGTGGCAAACAAGGCCCTTCCAGAACTAGCCTCAGCCATTTTATGCTTTAGCCAAATTGAACTGGGGAGGTGGGGGTGGAGATTTTACTTTTATCTCTTTAAAAAATATATTTTTTTAATTTATTTTTAGAGAGAGGGGAAGGGAGGGAGAAAGAGAGGGAGAGAAACATCATGTGAGAAAGAAACATCATCGGTTGCCTCTCACACACACCCCAACCGGGGACTGAACCCACAACCCAGGAATGTGCCCTGACAGGGAATCCAACCAGCGACCTTTTACTTTGTGGAACAATGCCCAACCACCCAAACAACGAGCCACACCAGTCAGAGCTTATCTCCCTTTTTTGTCAACCCAGTCTCCAACGATAGAGGATGTTCAGCCAAGGTTAAGGAAAAGAGTCACCTGACCAGTGGAGTGAGGAAGTGGGATGAGGATACCTGCAAATCGCTGCTGGATTTCCCTTTCTCAGTCTTATTCTTCTTGGCAGCACTCACTTTGCCCTGATGAAGCCCCGACTATGCTCATGTCTCTAGACCTTACCGAATGGACCTAGCTTTTAGGTCTCCCTGGGCTATGAGGTGTGTGTTTGCTCTTGTCCCTCCACTTTGCTGGGACTCTGCAACCCAGAAAGAGGCAGGTGGGCAGAGGAGCAGGCAGTTTGTTCTGTGGGCCCCTTTCCTCTCTTGTCTTGACTGCAAAGGGCTGGAAAGTCAGCTTCTATTGTGATTAAGTTATAATTTAAGGCAGTGAACATGTGCTCTGCTGGCGGCTATAAAGATTCAAATCATAAAGTTTTACAGTGGAACGGTTTCTGTAAAAGCATCGTTAGGAAGTGGGAACCATGCCTTTAATTCTTATGACATATGGGACTGCCTGGTTTGTTTTGGTTTCAGTGGAGTTTAGTAGGGTGATGGTCTGACTAATTAAAGTCAGGCCTTCTTCCTTGCCACAGTGCGCCTGTCAGAGGGACGACACAGAAAGGTGGAGCTTTTCTCCCTGTCTCTGTTCCTGTCTCAGCTTATCAGGGACAAGGGAATCTTAGAAAACAAGAGTAACCTTCCAATAGCTAAATATTTTAAAATCTCTAGCCTGTCAGTCTTTGTTCCTTGGGGAGTCCACGTCTTTCTTCGTCCCGAGGGACAAACCTGAACAATAAGCCAAGCCTAACTGAAAGATGGTTTCCTTCAGGGGGATCAGCTGAGGAGACAGGTGGGCTCTGTAACTAGGTCAGTGGCAGAAACACAGAATAGTAATGTAATAGCTCTCTTAACCAGCTTCCACTTAACTTACCTGCCAGGTTAACCAACACTTCTATGCCCTGTATAAAAACACACTGATTCTGCACTGAACACTCAGCTGATGGTTACTCTTGATTTTGCTGCTACACAGTAATGTCACTCACTGCTGCTCCCACCAGGGGAACTGCATGCTTACCAAGACTTGGCTATACTTGTGCTTGAGCCTGTCTGTGCCAATGGTAGTTGTTATTGTAAGTGCTTATTTTCATTAAATATTTTTTAAACTCAACTTTGTAACATTGGAAAGAGAGATGTTTGTTATTGTTTTCTGAAAACCACGTTGAAAACTAAGGTGAGTTTTTTAAAATAATTGCTGTTGAAAGAGGTACGGATAAGACTAATTGAGGGGAAACATCACAACACTCTAGGAATCTTCACTCTAATCTCTTTAAGTTCTTGTTCCACTATAAAAAGAAAACTAAAACCAAGAAATGTAGACAATGTATTATGAGTGTGATTTATGTAGGAAAGATCTGGAAAGCCAGTCAGCAGACACATTCCTTGGCCTTACATCAAAAAATTGGAGAATGAATCTACATTTATGTATTTTAAGTGAAAATAAAATGTTTGAGGTAAATTTATATCTTTTTCAGTGATATTGTGCTTTACAGGACTTTTGGGATAATCAACCAGTGCATTGGATAAGAGGGCTCCTCTGTAATAGGATTTATCATTTATTGGTGCCATTATTGAGTGTGTTAAATCTTTACAGAGAAAAGCATGGTCATCCCCATTGTACAAGTGTGGAGACTGAGGCTTGGAGCAGTTAAACTTCTTTAACTGCTGGTTAAACTCAGAGACAGTGACTATTCCGGGTATGTTAACTACAGAACCAAGAAGAAAGTCTAACGTGGAATACATGAGCAAATGAAACGGGAAGAGGTATTCATGTTTGATTAGAAAAGTAATAATAGATAGGGCCAGAAAGACTGCTAGGACTGCAAAACTGGTGTCATCGCTTTGGAAAAACATAGCATTATCATCATGTATTCAATCAATAACTATTGAGTCACCTACTCCATGCCAAGCACTGGTTTAGATTTTGGGGATATGACAATGAAGAACATAGACAAAAACCTCTGACCTCATGCCTTGTAGCTTACATTCTTGTAGAGCTGAACCTGTAAGTATACCCTTATGCCTTAGCAGTTCCATATCTCGGCATATTCTCTAGAGAAACCCTTGCTCCCATACTCCAGGAGATGTTTATGTGAGAATATTCACGGCATACTTTTTCACAACAACAACAAAAACAAAGCCTATAAATAACCCATATGTCTGTTAACAGGAGAATGGATTAACAGGTTGTGGTATACTTGTATAACTGAATACTATGAAGTGGTGAAAATGAAAACACTATAACCGTATGAATCAACATAGGGAACTCTTAGAAATATAATGTTGAGTTGAAAAGAAAAACAGTTGCAGAAGAATATATACAGTGTGATGCACTCATAAAGTTCTAAAACAAGCAATATATTGTTAAGGACATATGTATTTGGCAAACAGTGGAGAAAAATAAGGACTGAAAGGGGAAAAGTCTGGGACAGCAGTTACACAGGTGGAGTAGGGGAGGGAGGGAGCTGGGATCCAGCGGGAGCACAGAACTGTCAGAGTTACAGTCTGTCTCTCAAGTTGGATGGTGATTCACAAGTGTTCATTTTATTATGCTTCATATCTTCCTACATCTCCATATCATAAAACTCATACATTTAATAAAATTTTAATGCTTGGAAGAAGGAAAAGGAAGTAGAAAAGTATTGAGATTAAAGTCAAAGATCTTGACTTCAAGAAACTTAGGGTTAGAGGATCCAAAAGCCAGACCTCCAGAAACAATTCACTTAGCTTGGTAGCTTGTACCAGGATCCAGGCCCTGGTTTTTCTTTCCACCCCTCCCTTACAGAGGGTCTCCATGCTCTGGAACCCCTCTTTTTTTCACAGTGTGTGATCTGTGGCTTCAGAAACATTGCAGACTGACACTGGAACCTTCCAGCAGGGCCAACAAATGCTATGCGTCAGAAGCTAGAGGTAGCTTGGGAAAGGTGTACGAGGAGGGGACCCAAAGAAACCCAGAATTATCTTCTGGAAGGCGGGCCCCTTGTAGCATAGGCTTCCCGCACTAGGTGAGTGTTCTAGGAACCCATATGTATCAACGCACCAGATGGCGTTGTTGTGAGAGGCTGCATTCATCTTCAGTGGAATTTTTTTGAAGCCTTACTGTACTTGCCCATTTCATGAAAGGTGATTTATGAGCACACCTGCCCATTTTGTGCTGAGTGTTCAGTAGTTTTTGACCAAAATAGGCATGACCACCATGCCCTACCTTTCCTTATTCACCTGATCTCTCCCCAAGTGACTTTTTTTTTCCTGGATGAAAAAAAGCTCCCAAATGTTTTGCCAGTGTGGAAGAGGTACAACGACAACAGCAACAAAAGTGGCAGAAATGCTAAAAGACATCAAAATCAATGGGCTCAATAGGTGTATTGCATCAAATAGAGAGTACTTTAAAGGTGACTGAAGTTTAAACATGTACAAGTAAATACACAATTTTTTATAGGTAAATTCTGGGCTTTTTGGGTCCCCCTATGTATATTAGAGTAGTAAGGCTGTGGGCTTGGAGCTGTCGGAAAGATATCCTTTGGCTTCAGGCTGCTACCATAGCTTTGAACTGAGCTCTGTGTGTCTGCATGTGGTTTTATAGGTATGCTTATGTTTTCAAGAGTAGATAGAATACACCAACCAAACTATGAAGGAAGCAAATTGTTTTGGCCTTGGCAGAAACAGCAGATGACCTGGCCTGCACCTTTTATCCTGAGTCATAATATCTGTGCAGAAGCAACCAGACATAGTGTGAGCAATGAGCCCGTCATCACGTGCTTTGGCTGAAGTGGTTGGTTTGGTTACCCAGAAGTCACCCTATTGCCTTGGGAAGCACAGCTCATTAGGAATGGAACAAAACAGTTGTTGTTAAAAATAATAAGAAGAGCTCTGACTGGTGTGGCTCAGTTGGTTGGGCATCATTCCACAAAGCAAAAGGTTGCCAGTTCGATTGCTGGTCAAGGCACATGCCTGGATGTGGGCCAGGTTCCCAGTTGGGCACATTCGAGAGGCAACTGATTGATGTTTCTGCCTCACATCAATGTTTCTCTCCCTCTCTGTTTCTCTCCCTCTCTTTCTCTCTCCTTTTCCCTCTCTTTAAAATATAAATAAAATATTTTTAAAAACAACAAGAAGAATGAAAATAAATTGAATTACATTTTCTGAAGCAGCTTTCTGAGTAGCCCAAATAATGTTCCAAGTGTTTCACAACGTATCTGTGTTCATTTACTCTAAAAATTGCTTCACTCAACCATCATTTGCTGAAATCCACTATGCACTACCCTCAATTCTAGACTTTGAGAATGCATTAGTGAATATATGGATATGGTCCCTTCCGTTATAAGGCTTGTAGTCCAGGAAGGAAGACAAACAATTAAGCATAAATATTTATTGTTACAAATAAGAATAAGTGCTATGAAATGAATGACACAACAATATAAAATAATCAGGTGATCAACTAAGGGTGGTCTCTGAAGGAATCCATTTAAATAAAGAGCCGAAGTTAAAACCTACAATGAGCAAGGGCATGTTCAAAAGAAAGAACAGGTTATTTTAACAGCCCTGAGGCAGGAAAGTGCCTGTTGTATTCTAAGAATGGGAAAGAACCAGTTAGCTCTCATTACATAACAAAAATCAAAACTCTTGGTTGCATACAATAGCAGCATTTATTTCTCATGCATCCATAAGTTGGCTGATCAAGGATCAGCTCGGCTAAGTATCTCTGCTCCTTGCAGTATGTTGAGCTCTAGTCTGATTGATGTTCATTCTGTACCTTGGTCTGAAGAGAGCTCTCCTCAGGAGGACCAACCACACAAACACATTACAAGCTCATGCTTGGGTCATATCTGACCCAAACTACCATTGGCCAAAACAATCATATAAATAAGCCAAAAGTCAAGGAGCAGAGAAGTAAACGCCCCCATGCAGATAGGAAGGGAGTAAACATTTTGGGACAATAATCTATCACAATCTACCTCTTGTTCATGAATATTCATGTTCCTCTCACCTGCTACACTCCAATCCCAATACTCCCTCCAATTTTATCCAAATCATATTCACCTGGCCTGAAGTCCAGGATTTTATAATCTCTATATCAGGCCTAAATATGGTTCCATTAGATTTTTAAAAATGCAAAACCATCACCCTCATACACTTTATATAAGTGGTGGAATAGGTAGATGATAACTACAATACATATTCCATTCATAAAGGTGAAGAACTAGATACACATAGAAATCACTGGTCCATAGCAGTTCTGAAATTCTACTGGGCAGATGTAGATGTTAACAGGTCCCGCCATCCTAGGAACTGGGAATGGTCTCTGATCAAGCCCTGGTTCTGCTTTCTGGGAGTGGATCTTCAATCCATTGCTCTCCATGGCTCTTTGTTCTGTCCTCTGGAAGTCCTCCCTTTTCCATCATCCTTGAACACTCCTGAAGGGCATTAAATAATGTGCTTATTTGGTGGCTGAGCAGCTTTTTCAACTGACTGCCCGCTTGTAGAAATTTGGGGACTTAGACCATTTTACAGCCTGAATGATCTGTCTCTTTTAGTTGGAGCTGGCAGTGCTCTGGCAGTACAACTCTTTCACAGACTTTGTGGTGGCTGTATGTAGTTGGTACTAGTCAATTCTATGTGTCACAAGCCATACCCACAATTTTTATAAGACATGATCTATCTACACTTAATTACTGGTACTCTCCTCATGTCAGGTTGCCACAGATGCCAACTTTTTCCTTCAGATTTTAATGAAGACCTTTGATTTTGACTTCATCTTGAAACTGCTTCCTCTGACAGCACCCTGGGTTTGATCTTTAGCTCCAGGATGGATCTTAATTAGAAAATATTTTACTGCAGAGTCTGGAGATAAGAAACTTTTATTTTTTTAACCCATTGAGTTCTGGGTTCATCTTATTCCCACTGAATTCTACTTGTAAACCAGCCAGTTCTGTTCTGAGTTTATATCTTTCTTTTTAGTGCCTCATCAAATATAGCTAAAAGAAAGCAGGTTATGCTTTCCGTATTTTGCCGTAAGATCTCCTCTTCCAACTGTACTAGTTAATCAGATACATTTTCTGTTTTATATTATTTTTAGTCAGATGTTTACCACTACATGATACAAGTTGCTATTACTACAGTGTCTTTTATATTAGCTTCCTTGCTACCCACTATCTAGTTGCAAAGCCAATGACACCTATTTTAGATGTTTTGTTGTTTTTGTTATAACATCATCTCCCTACTTAAAGTAATTGGAAAAGACAAAATCACCAAGAAAAAAAAATCATGTAAAAAGGAGAAAATAAAAGGGCACAGACCCAACCCCTGGAGAACTCTAACAGTTAAAACTCTCATAGAAGACAAGAAGAAAGGAGGTTGAGAAGGAGAGGACAGAGAGATGGTATAACACAGGAGAGGAAGGGAAAGTGGATTAAGAAAGAGCAGATGGTGAGTTGTGTCAAGAAAAGAAACATGTCTGCAGGATTTGGCAATATGGAGGGCGATGGGTAACCTTGCGAGCCATTTTAGTGGAATGACAGGGCAAATTCAGATTGACATGCATGGAAGAGTTCATGGGAGGTGAGAAATGGCATATGGCAGTTAGAGACGTTGGAGATGTTTGGCTATAAAGATGAGCATAAAAATATCATGGCAGGTGGACAAGGTGTGGGGTAACGTGGGGAATTTTTTTGATAGAGGATACTAGTGTATATGTGCATGCTGATGGAAAGTATTCAGACAAAGAAAATGACAATGGAAGAGAGATGATGATTAATGAAGCAGTTTTTAAAAGGCAGAAGTGATAGGATCCAGAACACATGTGGAGGACTTAACTTTAATAGGAAGAGGGTCATTGCCTCAGTTGTAACAGAAGAGAACAAGGAGAAGATGTGTTAATTCAGAGACAGGAAACCAAAACAATGACAGCTAACATTTCCTGGGTGTCTGTTGTTTGTCAGGCATGGTGCCATATGTTTTACATGCAGTACTTCGGTCCTGTGAAACTGGTCCCCCATTTTATAGGTGAGAAAACAGAGGCTTAAAGAGGTTAAGTAATCTCTGTAAGACTTCTCAACGTACAAGCACCAGAGCTGGGATTTGAACCCAGTCAGTCTGGCCCTGAACCCACTCTGTTAACTTCTATTTCAAACTGACTTGATTCATTTAACTTATAGGAATAATACTCTTAAAATGAGGTGATACAGGAATGGCCTGCAAGACAGACCAGAACTGGTCTAGTCTAGACCTCTGTCGGCTCCCTTCTCAAATGGGCAGGAGGAGTGGGGACAGAGTGCTGCAGTGAAGATGTTCAGAGGAAGTGGGGAGATCAGGCTAATACTAGTGCCAGTCTTTTCTCCTGTTATATACTGCACATTTTTCAAGGCATTTTTATATTCCTTCTCTTAGCAAGCAATGAGTAGCGTAAATGGAGTTAGAAGTCTTTCTGTAGGAAAAAAAGGAACTGTTTTCAGGAACTGTTTTCATGAGGTACTTGAGTATTAGGGGATCAGAAATGAGGTTCTTCCAAAACCTTTATGATTTCACTCATATGTGGAATCTAATGAGCAAACTGAACTAACAAGGAACGTGGGGACAGACTCATAGATGGAGGGCAGGATGACAGCTGGTGACAGGGGAGAAGGAGTGGAGGGATTGAGCAAAAAGGAGAAAGGACTCATGGACATGGACAGCAGCGTGGTGATTGCTGGCGAAGGGGGTATAAGGGGACTAAATGGTAATGGAAAAAATACAATAAAGATTAAATGTAAAAAAAAAATGAGGTTCTTTGCTCTTCATATTGCTAGCCTTTGGCATAGCCTATGGCTAATTCAAGCATAATGTTAATGTGTATACCTTTCAAGGGGATGAATTCTATCTCCTTGTGGGCCAGTTAGTACTCCTTTACCCTGCTCAATGCCAGAAGCCCAGCTTTCAAACATCTACTCTTAAGCAGAAAGAAAACTGATTGGAAGTCATGGAGGAACCATCCCCAGTTTTGCAGCACTACTTTAGAAAGCATCCCAACGTGTACAGTGACTAGGAAGAGCAGTGCTATGCCTGTGTCAGAAAATATTCTTATCATATTAACTTGCACGATGCTTTGTGCCCATTCACTTAGCAGACATTAAGTTAGAACTGAGTTCCAGGCCCTGAGCTGGCTGAAGGGAAATAGAGATGAATGAGGCTCTTCTCCTGACCTTGAAGAATTTCTAAGCTAGTGGGCAAGCAGATTACCCTGAAAAGGTGTTCAGTGAAGATATATCCAAGGAGCTGTAAGGACAAGCAGTGCCAGGGTGGACAAGGAGCCAGATCAGAGAGGGCCAAAGTTGAAGCAGTGGTGCAGCTTGGTCTGATTAGAGATTATGATTTATAGTTTGCTCTCATATACACGTTTATTATTCTGTTTGAATCAGATTTTCATAGACTTCCCCCTTATTACCTTTTCTCCCTTGAGCCTTCCAAAAGCTATCAGCATGAAGCCTGTCAAGTAAGTGAGGGACCAAGGAACCCCCTAAGCTATGAGCTCTCTTCCAGGTCAAGAGTCAGGGTCCACAGCTGGCCTCAGCTGGCCTCAACTAGCCTCGCTGGCTTAACCCCCTTATCCTATCCAAGCACTGATATGTCTCCAAAATCTGCTTTCCCAGCCTTGGACTCCAGATTCTCCTTCCTTCTCTATTCTTCACAAGCTGTAGAGCCTCCTGGGGAAGGGGTTGGGTCATCTCAGTTTCAGGGTTTATTAGTCAGGGTAGGTAATTACTACATCAAGCAAAACCCTGTTTAGAAGGTGGCTTCATAGTGGTGATTTTGGAATTCAGGTTTGTCAACCCCTAGGGTTCAGAATTATCTGCTGGTGTTCTAGCTGACATATGAGAAAAGAGAGACAGCATGAAGGATCAAGTAGACTTTTATTGGCCCAGGGGAAATGGCATTATTCACCCCCACCTACAAGCCGATGACTAGAATTCAGTCATCTCTAACTGCAAAGGAAGCTGGGAAAAGCAGTCGAGTTCTGTGCCCTGGAAGAAAAGGAAACAGGTTTCCGTGTGCACACAATAGACTCCACTGCATGGTGGGTAGAACTGCCAGAAAGAGCAGACTTCTGAGCTCTGGTGATGATGACTTCTGAGCTCTGCTGCCGGGGGCGGCACTGTCCACCCCTTAATAAAAGGAGCCCAATGCATGGGGGGCTGAGCGAGAACTGCTTTCCGTGGGATAGAAACTGACTCATGGTCTGGAAGAGGGTTCTTCAGTGAATCATGCTATAAGTCTATCAATCTCGCTTCAGCCTTTTTCAACCAGGGCAAGTACGGATGCCCTCAGGCCCCCCTTGAATGTAATGAATTAACTCCTCTTCTGTGCATCTAGAAGGTGTCATCTAGATGAACTCGTTGTACCATCCTTGAGAGAACTAAGGAAATAGTTACTTAAGTAGTTTTTCTGCCTCTGGTTCAGTTGAGGAACCCTGGTTGAGAAACTGCCTGAGGAGATGCAACAGAATTTTTTATATTTGAGGTAATTGCTCAGGGTTCTCTTCTCCCCATCCCCCCAATCTCCTGCCCCCTGGAAGGAAGCAAACTGATGTCACAAGAAATTCCTTTCTAATAACAAAAACAAATGGGAGGTCTCAGGGGGATTGCTTGCATGGAGGGACTGCGGCCGTTTAAGAATGAGAAAATGGTGACTCCTGCCCAGAGTTCTGGTTAAGTATCAGGTAGAATTTTTCCAGCATCATTTTGAATCAAGAGAGGCAGTGAAATCACTTTAGTAAAATCTTTGAGTGGGAAAAATGTAAAGAAAACAAAATCCAACTAAGGCGGCTTTTCCCCAGGAAAAGGCATCCATCAGGCAGCTGCCGGAGCCAGCCGCCTCTCCAGGGCCCGCTTTGCAGTGTCACTCCGTGCCTCTCCATGCTCTGGGTTTTAACTCCAGCCTCTAATCTCAGTTGCTTCTGTGATAAATTAATTGTAATGATAGAGGCCCCAGTTACGAGGTCTGTACCGTTTGCTTGTAATGTGAGCGACAGGTTTAGGACCTGCTTTATTTAAGATGCTGGGGTAATTACATGGGAGTTAGCATATGCAGGCAGAGATATGATTCATTCTTCCAGCCGCAAGCATGACACAGCTGTTTGCAGGATAAAATAGGGGAACCGTGTTGTTACAAAATGTTCCCCTTATTATACCTCATTAAAAACAAGGCTGTGATAAGTCAGGACGGGCAATGAAGAAAATCTATTGCTCCTCTGTAAAACCTGATAGGAGACGGGCTCAGAGCTGTGCCGTGTCATTTTATTTATTATTTACTTTATTTTTTGTCCTTTCCCTCACTCTTCTCTCCCTGTTATTCAGAGACTCACTGAATACTTGGGGAAGGAACAGACTCCTAGACCCTCTTCCTTTCTTCTTATAGAACAGTCTGCCCTTTCCCCTCCTTAGATGAAGCTCAGAATTCTCAGAAAGAGAGAGCATTCACTCAGAACAAAGGAAGGAGGGTCTTTTTGGCAACCTGTCCCAATTTTGTCCTCTTCACCTTCAACAGGAGCACGTGGGCTGAGGGAGCGCCCAGAGCAGACAGCGCAGAGGCTCCAGCAGGGAGCAGAGCTTCAAAGTCAGAGAAAGTCATGGAGGAGAGATAGAGGTTCATCCTTTCAAGAGACAGACATATGCTGTCTTCCCCCATCATGTTGTTTTTTAAAAATAACTTTAAAAATTGAAATGAATTTTGGCCTCATTTTATTCTTTCTTTTTCCTTGCTGCAAGAGAACCAGTGAGAGCTTAAACCAACCTGCAGCTTAAGATTGAACCACAGATCCTGGGCCAAATAAATTAGGCTGTTCTTTGCCAAAATGGATAGTTAGGAAAGAAAGGAGATACCGTGTAGACAATATTCTTCAGACAGGAACTACTCAGGGCCATTCCAGAGAGCTGTTCCATGAAATACACATCTGTCTGCTCCACAGTAATGCCCGTTTGAGAAGCAACAGACCTAGTACATGGGCTAGGAAGTTAAATAGCTTGGGTTCAAATCTTAGCTCCACCATCTCCTAGCTGTGTGGCCTTGGGAGAGTTGAGTCAATATCTTCATGCTTCAATCTCTCCAATCAACAAAATGAAATTTGCAGTAATGTTACCTGCCTGTAAGGTTGTTATAAGGAATACATGAGATAGTCCATACAAAGAGTTTAGAACAATGCCTGGCAAACAAGCACTCATCAAGTGCTAATATTATAAGAACAGAGTTAATAGCAGCAAAGTGCTATGAACCAGGCTATGTGTTAGATTTGAAAAGACAGTTTAAAAAAATTGTGGTTATTGCAACAGAAGTAAAGAATATAACCTAATTTATGACCGTTCGTTAGAATTTGGGCTTCAAAACAAAGTCAAGTTTTTGGTTGGAGATACAGGGAGGGAAGCCCATTGACATTCATAGTTGTTTGAGTGATAAACCAAGAACAAGTTTACGTTGGTAACAGGGGCCTTCATGAAAGGATGAAGTAGTGGCCTTCATACTTTTTTCCATGGTCATCTACAGTAGATATATGTTTTACAGTGTCACTCAGAACACACCCCTGCAACTCAAAACAAGTGTAACAGAAATAGTACTTTTTGAGATACACTCTGCCATTTTCTGTTTTACTCTATCTTATTGTATTTCATTAAAAAGTGCTGGTCATCACTGTTAAGTCGCTATTACCCTCTACTACTGGATCTTACTTTGGTGAGTTCTCAGTAAGTTCTTGCTGAATTGAGTTGAAGTATTCTGGAGGAGAGGGTAGAATATGGAAAGGGCAGAGACAAGTATGCATGGCATGTTCAGGCTACACCAAGTTTTTAAATACTGCTAGAGTAATAAAGTTCAAGCTGAAGAGGTAGGCAAGGGGCCAGATAATATAAAATCTTATATACGATACAAGTAAGTAGGATCAGAAAAGCATTACATCTTAAGAGAAGAGATAATGTAGATTTATAGATAACTATACTATAAAATAGAAGGTAGTAAACACTTTCAATTCTGAGAAGTTGTTATAGGAGTTCAGAGGAAAATGAGATGATTTTCAAATGGCTATATCTGATATTCCTCGGGATTCTGTTCTACACGTTATTCATTCATTCATTTACTCAGTGAATATTTATTGAGTTCCCACTATGTGCCGAGCACTCTCCTTTGGCTCTCACCTACCTCCTTGGTTTTAAGTACATGGGGATGACTTGGATTTTCAGCTGCCTATTAAGCATTTCCTGGCATAAAAAAGCAAAAGTCTTATTTCTCAAAATCCCACTTAAAGTTCCATTGCATCCCTTTGACTTTGATTTGTGCCCATTCCTGAACAGATTGCTGTGGCCAAGGCACCATAATGCTCAAATTATCTCATGACAGGTCACATTCATTATCCTGGAGTGAGGGGTAGAATCTGCTTCACTAGAATCTCATAGTCTGAGGATGGAGTAGAGGGTGTTCTTGAATGCCCCATTTTGTTTCACAACTCTCAATTTTTATATATACTGTTTCCACTGCCTGGAAAATGGTCTTTCATCATTTTGTCTAACTATTGAGTAACTATTTGTCCTTTGAAACCCTGTTCAGTTATTATTTCCATTGTGAAATCTACTCTGTTAAACAAAGCTAATTACTTTCTTTTCTATATTCTTCTGTACTTTAAACATGAATTAATTATTGAATATATCAACCAGTATTATAATTGTCTGTGTCAGGGTCATCTCTCCCCCTATTCTGTGAATTACTTCAATGCAGGAACTGTCTTAAACATTTTTCTATCCCAACACTCAGCCTGAGCATAGTAGGTTCTCAACAAATGTTTATTAAACTAAACTATTCTTTATTTAGCTAGTTGCAGCAAAACGTAATTTCAACTAGAAATGGAAATGTTAGATGTGCTTCTTAGAAACAGTTAAACATAATGAGGGATCAAAGAAGAAATCAAAGGGGAAATGAGAAATTGAGATGAACAAAAATGATAACACGATATACTAAAACTTACGGGATGCAGCTAAAACAGTACTCAGAGGAAGATTTATAGCTATACATACCTTCATTTAGAAAAGCAGACATAGCTCTGGCCAGGTAGCTCAGTTGGCTAGAGTATTGTTCTAATACTCTAAGGTTTTGGGTTCAATCTCCTGTCAGGGCACATACAAGAAGCAACCAATGAATGCATAAATGAGTGAAACAACAAATTGATATCTCTCTCTCTCTCTCTCTCTCTCTCTCTCTCTCTCTCTCCACTCTCCCTTTCTTTCTCTCTCTTTCTCTCTCCCTGTGTCTCTTTCTCTTCCCCTCCTCTCTCTGTCCCCCATCCTCTCTCTCTCAAATCAATAAATAAAAAATTTAAAATGAAGACATATTTCAAGTCAATAACTGAACCTCCCAACTTAAGAAACTAGAAAAAGAAGAGCAAACTAAACCCAAAGCAAACAGAAGGAAATAATAAAGATTAGAGAATAAATACATGAAATATAAGATAGAAAAACAAAGGACAAAAATTAACAAGATCAAAAGTTGGTTCCTTGAAAAGATCAACAAATAAACACATCTTTAGGTAGATTGAACAAGAAGAAAGAGAAGATTCAAATTACCAAAATCAGAAATGAAAGAGACATCACTACCAGACATACAGAAATAAAAAATCATTGTAAGACAGTACTATAAACAACTCTATACCAATAAAATAAATAATTTAGAGGAAATAGACAGATTTCTAGAAAAATTCAAACTACCAAAACTAACTCAAGAAGGAAATCGGAATAAACTTGTCACAAGTAAAGAAATTGAATTAATAGTTTTTAAAACTTCCCACAAAGAAAAGCTCAAGCCTAAATAGCTTCACCAGTGAATTCTACAAACTTTTAAAAAATAATTAATACAAAGTCTTTACTAATTCTTCCAAAACATAGAAGAGTAAGGAACCCTTTCCAAATCATTCAATGAGGCTGTTATTACTCTGATACCAAAACCAGGTGAATATCATCACAAAAAAATTAAACTACAGATCCCTTATGAATAGATGTGAAAAATCTTCAGTAAAATTCTAGGAAACCTAATTCAGCAACATCTAAAAAGGACTATGCACCATGACCAAATAGGACTTACCCCAAGAATGCAAAGTTGATTTAACATATAAATAAATCAATGTAATATGCCATATCAATAGAACATAGGACAAAGCCACATGATAAATGCAAAAAAAAAAAATTGACAAAATTAACTAGCCCTTCATGATAAAAAAAAAAAAGTCAACAAGCTGGGAATAGAATGAAACTTCCTCAATAGTGAAAGACTCGATGCTTTTCCTGTAATTTCAGGAACAACACAAGATGTCCACTCTCTTTATTTCAACATTGTACTTGAGATTCTAGCCAGAGCTATTAGACAAGAAAATGAAATAAAAGGCATTCAGATTGGGAAGAAAGAAGTAAACTCAATAATAAAAAAAAAATTAAATGGGCAAAAATTTGAATAGATGTTTCCCTAAAGAAGATATGAATGCTTAGTAAACACATGAAAAGATGCTCAAAATTAGTCATCAGGGAATTGCAAATCAAAACCACAGTAAGATTCCACTCTCACCTACTAGGATGGCTATAATAAAAAAGTCAGAAAATAAGTGTTGGCAAAGAGAAATTGGACCACTTATATATTTCTGGTGGTAATGTAAAATGGTGTGACCACTTTGGAAAACAATTCAGCAGTTGCCAAAAATGTTAAACATAGGGTTACTATTTGACCCAGCAATTCCACTCCTAGATATATACTTGATAGAACTGAAAACATATGTCTACACAACTAATGTTCATGGAAGCATTATTTGTAATAGTCAAAAGGTTGAGGCAACCCAAATATTCAGCAACTGAAGAACAGATAAACAAATTGTGATTTGTCCATACAATGGCATATCATAAAATGGAGTTAAGTAAAAACATTTAAAGAATTCATGCCAATTCTTCTCAAACTCTTCCTAAAAAATTGAGAAGGAAACACTACTCAACTCATTTTATGAGGCCAGCATTACCCTGAAACAAAAGTCAGATAAGGAAGGATACTACAAGAAAGAAAACTACAGGCCAATAACACTAATGAATATAGATGCAAAATTCTCAGCAAACATTAGCAAACTAAAGTCAACAGTGCACTAAAAGGATAATACACAATGATTAAGTGGGAGATATCCTTGGGATACAAGGATGGTCCAACAAACAAAAGTCAATATATATAATACACTACATTAATAGAATGAAAGATAAAAGTCATATGATCACCTTGATAGATACATAAAAGCATTTGATAAAATACAACACCTTTTCATGATTTAGAACTCTCAAAAAATTGAGTACAGAAGGATCATACCTCAACATAATAAAGATAATATATGGCAAACCCACAGCTAACATCATATTAAATGGTGAAAGGTTGGAAGTTTTTTCTCTAAGATCAGGAACAAGACAAGGGTGCCCTCTCTTACCATTCCTATTCTATGTAATACTGGATGTTCTAGCCATAGCAATCAGACAAGAAAAATAAATAAAGCCATCCAAATCAGAAAAGAAGAAGTAAAATTGACTTTGGTAGGTTATATAGTCTTATTTGTAGCAAATACTAAAGACTCCACCAGAAAACTATTAGAACTAATTGATGAATTCGCCAAGTTGCAGGATACAAAGTCAACATACAGAAATCAGTGTATTTCTGTACACTAACAATGAAATATCTGAAAAAGAAATAAAGAATAACAATCCCATTCACAATAGCAACAAAAACAACAAAATGTTTAGGAATAAATTTAATCAAGGGGGTAAAAGATCTGTATTGAAAACTATAAGGCTTTGATGAAAGAAATCGAAGAAGACCCAAATAAATGGAAAAATTTTCCATGTTCATGGACAGAATTAATGTTGCTAAATGTCTATACTACTCAAAATCATCTATAGAATTAGTGCAATCCTTATCAAAATTCCAATAGCATTTTTCACAGAAATAGAAAAAATAATCCTAAAATTTGTATGGAACACAAATAACCCCAAATAGCCAAAGAAATCCTGAGAAAGAAGAACAAATCCTGAGAAAGAAGAACAAATCTTGAGTCATCACACTTCCTGATTTTAAACTATATTACAGGAAAATTAAAAAATAAAATACTATATTATAAAGCTATAGTAATCAAAACAATATGGTACTGGCATAAACAAATTGGCACAAAGAGCAATGGAAGAGAATTGAGAACCCAGAAATGAACCCTCACATATACAGTCAACTAATATTTGAGAAGAGCTCCAAGAATATTCAATGGATAAAAGATAGCCTTGTCAATAAATTGTACTGGGAAAACTGGAAAATCACAGGTTGAAATATGAAATTGAACCCCTATCTTCACCTACACAAAAATTAACTCTAAATGGATTAAAGACTTAAATGTTAGATCTGAAACTATAAAACTCTCTTTAGAAAGCATAGGAAAAAAATGCCTTTGACATTGATCTTGCAACATTTTTTCTGGATATGATAACAAAAGCAAAAATAAATAAACTACATTAAACTAAAAAGTTTCTACACAGAAAAAACCAAGATGAAAAGATAGCCTAGTGAATGGGAGAAAATATTTGCAAATCGTATATTAGAGAAGGGGTTAGTATCCAAAATATATAAGGAACTCCTACAACTCAATAGCAAAATAAACCCCAAACAACCTGATTCATAAATCTACATTTTTCCAAAGAAGACATACAGATAACCCATGAGTACGTGAAAGGTGTTCTACATCACTAATCATCAGGGAAATGGAAACCCAAACCACAGTGAGATATCATCGTATACCCGTTACGACTATTATCAAAAAGACAAGAGATAGCAAGTGTTGGTGAGGATGTGGAGAAAAAGAATTCTTGTTCACTGTTGATGGGAACGTAAATTGATGCAGCCACTATGGAAAACCATAGGGAGGTTCCTCAAAAAATTAAAAATATAACTACAATGTGATCCAGCAATCCTACTTCTGGGTATATATCCAAAAAGAAATGAAATCAGGACCTCCGAGATATCCGCACTCCCATTTTCATTGCAGCATTGCTCACAATAGCCAAGATGTTGAAACAACCTAAGTCATCAATGGATGAATGGATAAAGAAAATGTGCCGTATACATATAAACACATATACATGTGCATATATACCCATATGCAGTTGTAATACAAATAATGCAGTAATTAATAAATAATAATACAAGAATAAACTGTGTTTTGTGTATTCACAACTA
This sequence comes from Phyllostomus hastatus, assembly GCF_019186645.2. NCBI lineage: Eukaryota > Metazoa > Chordata > Mammalia > Chiroptera > Phyllostomidae > Phyllostomus > Phyllostomus hastatus. The sequence goes on from NW_025334013.1 coordinate 30,092,106, forward strand.
TAAAACTACTTTTGCTCACACACACACACACACACGTAATGTTTTTCAGCCATAAAAAAAGGAAAGAAATTCTGTCATTTGCAACAACATGTATGGACTTTGAGAGCATTATGCTAAGTAAAATAAGTCAGATAGATGAAGACAAATACTCTGTGATCTCATTTATATGTAAAATCTAAAAAAAAAGCTGAACTCATAGAAACAGAAAAGAGAACGGTGGTTGCCAGGGGCTGTTGGTTTGGGGAGTGAAGAGATGTTGGTTATGAGATGAGTAAGTTCTGGGGACCTAGTGTACAGCATGGTGATGACAGTTAATACCGTGTTATATACTTGAAAGTTGCTAAGAGAGTAGATCTTAAATGTTTTCAGCACCAAAAAAATGTAATTATATGAGTTGATGGAGATGTTAAACATTTCACAATATGTGTATTAAATCAACGTGTTTTACACCTTCAACTTGCACAATGTTATGTTAATTATAGCTCAATAAAGCTGGGGAGAAGGGAATGAAGTATTGATACGTGCTGTAACATGGATGAACCTTGAATACATCATGCTAAGTAAAAGAAACCGGACACAGAAGGCCTTGTATTCTTTGAGTCCATTTATATGAAATATCCCGAATAGACAAATCTACAGAGATAGAAAGTCCATCAGTACTTACCTAGGGATAGGGGGACAGGAAGATTGGGGTGACACCTTAAATGGATAGATTTGGGCGTGATGAAAGTGTTCTAAAGTTCATTGTGGTGGTGGCTGAACAACTCTCTCAATATACCAAAACTGTTTAATTAAATGGGCCCATTGTATGGCATATAAATTGCATCTCCATAAAGATGTCTTCAAAAAGGAAAAGAAATCATGAGGACTTGAACTGGAGTAGTAATAGTGAGGATGAAGACGAGAGGAATAAACTAGAGCTAGAGAATCTACTGAACTTAGTTAAAATTTTGATTTATGAACAAGTGAGAAGAAATCAATTCATGATAAAATTTCTAAGGTGCCTGGGAGTAATGGATAACACCATTAACAGAAAAAGGAAATAAAAAATTTAAAAAGTAGGTTTAGATGGCAAGATAATTATTTTCAGACTTCCAGTGTTTGGCACAGGGCAGGTGATAATTAAATACCTACTTAATTCAACAGTGCTAGGCACTTAAGGGTACAAGATGATGTCAAAGATTGCTTTCAAAGAATGTATAGACTAATAGGAAAATAGACAACTTTAAAAGTAGTCACATAAGCCCTGCCTGGTGTGGCTTAGTCAGTTGGAGCATCATCTGTACATGAATAGGTCATGGGTTCAATTCCCGGTTAGGGCACATACCTGGATGGCAGGTTTGGTTCCTGGTCAGGGCACATGTGAGAGGCAACCAATCAATGTTTCTTGTTCCCATCGATGTTTCTCTCCATCCCCTCCCCTCTTTCTAAAATCAATAAGCATGTCTTTGGGTGAGGATTTTTCTTTTAAATAGTTACTTAAAACGTGGTGAGTGTTTTGTTGGGACTGGTGCAAGTTGCTTTAGAAGCATGTAGTTTGTAGGGGAACCCAGCCTAGTCTGGAGAGCAAGGGAGACCTAGATGATGAACAGAAGTTAGCTAGGCAAGGGAGTACTCGGTAGAAGGAGGATGATGAGTATTCTAAGCAGAATACACTTTGTACATATTGGCCCAGTCATGAAGGGGAACAAAAAGTAGATCAGGATAGCTAGATGTCCAGGAAGGGAGAGATCCATTTTGTTCACTGCTGTAGCCCAGCATTCAAAGTAGTGTCTGACATGTAGTAAGCACTCAATTCATGTTCACTGAACGAGTGAATACATTAAACAGTGGCAAGAGGTGATGCTGGGGAAGTAGGCAAGGGCTGGTCCTGTGGGGCTCTTACAAGCTTTGTTAAGGAGCTTGGACAGAATCCGAAAGACAATGGGAAGCTATTGAAGAGTTTTAAGTGGAGCAGAACTATGACAGATTTGTATTTTAAGAGGAGCAGTATGGCTGTAGAGTGGAAACAAAGCGGAACTCTGAGATAGATTGGGTGACAGGGTGAGCAGAGGACCATCCACTGAGATGGAAGGACAAACCAATGTGAAGGGGAAAGAGAATGAGTTCAGCTCTTTGATGTATTGAAATTTAGGTCCCTGCGGGAAGTTCTGGTGAAGTTGGGGGTACAGGCAGTGTCACCAGGGTAGAACTCAGAAGATGAATCTGGGCTGCGGATAGTTGGAGTCACTGGCCTGTATCTGACAACTAAAGCCGTGGGAGTGAAACTGAGGTAGCCCTGGAAGAGGGATGCATTGGCATGAGAATGAATGAGTGAATGAATAAATGAAATGCAAAAACTGGCTTTGAATAGGTTTAGATAGAAACCTGCAGGACGAGAATTGCTGTGGAAGAAGAGGTTTAAATAATGAATCAGTACTCCCTCCCAGTCACACACCGAGAGCTGGCTGTCAGGGAAGAAAGCTGTGTGCCCTGGAGTAGGCAAGGGTGACTTGCCACATCAGCAGTTCCTACTTTTCACCCTTGCTCTTTGCCCTTGCACATGCTCCCTGGTAGCACGGCTTTCTAGCCCAGTGTGGTGCTGCTGTGTAATAGATCTGTGTGATGTGGGCCGATGGTCCAGAGCACAGCACTTTTTCTAGTTCTTCCCTTCCCCCCAACAATGAAACGGTCACCCCTGCTCACCTACCAACTTGATGAAATTAAACTTAATCAAGCATGTGCACTTGGGGATGCTGAATAATTTTGCAGTCTGCCCCAGAGAACAGGGAACTGCTGGGTCATACAATTACAGTGTGAGAGCTACAAGAGGTTCCTCTATTTTCTTCTGGTCCTCCTCCAAAATTCTTAATAGACAGAGAAACAGAGGTTCCTGTCTCCTGCCCACCTCTCGCCTCAAAGGTGTAGAGTCCTGGCCAGAACATCTCCTCCATGACCCTGGCCTAAGGATGAGGGAAGGACCATCTGGACAATTTCTCTTCTGTCCAGTTCTTCCCTTCCCTTAGATATAAAAGGAGGTACACTAGTGTCACCATTCAAATAAATTCTGGATCTTAAAAACCAGAATTCCTAAGGCATCTCTGGAGTTTCCCTTAAAACAATGCTGTTATGACAGACATATTTGATGTGTCTGTCTCATCCTTTCCCATTGTGCCCACCTTATCACAGTCCACATAGTTTAAGGCATGGATGTATGTAATAATTTCAACCCCGGCCCCCCAACCCCCTGGTATTTCACTCTATACTTAGAGACCAAGCTCCTCCTGTATGAAACCATCTGCTTTTATGCCCTTGGACCCTTACCCACCTGTGTGGGATAATCTAGAATCTTGAGTGAACACTAGGTCTCATCAGAGTGTAATCAGTCTCTTCTCATACACCTGTATGTGATAATCTCTTATTGCCCCAACACAACCATGTGATAACCCTTCTCTTTGGCCTTAGTATTCTTTATCACATGAGATAATCTGCCCCAATCCATCTTTTTGCATAAAGGCCAAGCCTTCTGAATATGCTATCACACCTACTTCCATGATAACCACCCCATTCCCTCAAATTCAACAGTTCCCCTCATTCTGGATTCCTTTACGATCTGCATTTATTGAGCACATATACTGCACCCAAGACCTCCTCTCTCAAGTAGCAGATCCTCCTCTTTCTGCTAGAGGTTGCCTCCTAAATTCTTAGGATACATTTTTCTCCAAAGCTAATGATGTTCCTTCTCTTATCTCAACTCTCAAGGCATCTGGACTGGAGCTGGAGGCCAAGATGCTTGATACGTGAAAAGCTGCTTGTGCTTCCACAAAAACAGAAACCAGCTGGGGAAAAGCCAGGCCTGGCCAAGGAGCTCACTGGCTGGAAGCAATGGATCAGCAGTGGCCCAGCCCTAACTTGGCTCTGACAGTGGTTGGTCCCCTAGGCCCAGGCATGCCAGAAGTAAGCCAACATTTACTCTGGAGTGTACTTGATGGGCAGTGATCATCCCTATATAGGTCTGTCCTCCCAAACTTCATTTCTCCTGGGTTCCCAGAAAGGAAAGACGCATTGGCAGGTATGAAGTGGCAACTTTAGCTCTAGCATACACGGCCTCACCACCAACGTCATCATGCTCTCCGTTTCACTCACCACAAAAGCATCCAACTCCCAGGAAGCCTCCATCACCTGGACTATCGTTCCTTGGAGCTTTGTATATCCCATAATTTAGTGTTTCTCAGCCTTGTCTGCATATTGGAATCACTAGGGAAACTTTGAAAAGTACAGATATCCGTAAGGTCACTATCCTGCCAGATTATGATTTCATTGATTCTTCAGTGCAGCCTCAGCTCTGGAATTTTTAAAGTTCTCCCAGTGATGCTAATGTTGTGCAGCCACGTCCGAGAACTCTGACCCACCCTCACCCCTTCTCAACTCCCACAACCCATCGAAGTCCCCTTATACCAGTAATTCTGAACTTTAACACCATCGAATCATCCAGAATAGCTTGTTAAAACAGTCTGCTGGGCCCTACTCCCAGAGTTTCTGAGTCTGTGGTCTGGAGTGCTGTCCAAAGCTTTGCATTTCTAATGAGTTCCCAGGAATTGCCCATGCTCTTAGTCCAAGGAACCCGCTTTGAGGACCATTTTCAACATTCTGCTCTCTTGGTTCCTTGACCTTCTCTCCGCCAGTGAGCTTGTCCTCCACCCTACCTCAGTTAAGGACTCAGATGTTTATCCCCAAAATCTTGCCACTACCAATAACTATACTCCTTTGAATGTCCATTTTAATCCTTCTTTCCTCCAGCCACCAATTCAGCCCTTGCTGTGCACTAATTCCAGCCTTAGGGGGACTATACTCCACTGACCCTACCAGCTTTTCACTGTCCCTCACCCCTAACTTCTCACCTAACCCAGTTTAGATTCCATTGCCTACTCTTATTTTTTCCCTTGCATATACTCTCAACCAGACTCTTTACCCCTCTTTCTTTGATTATACTCTTCCAGCAAAACTCCACCCTTGCTAAGTCCATCTCTTGCCTTCTCTCTGCTTGATTCTGGCTTCTCATTTCATTGAGAAAATGAAGCAACAAGAAGATAACTTCTAATTGCTCCCACTGTCTAATGTACCAACCCATTTGTCTGTGCCATTATTCAGCTTCCTATCCTGTTATTGTGGGTGGCTCATCATGCTTCTCCTTTAGGAGAACCCCTCCACTTACACTGTGGATCCAAGTCACTCTTACTTTTTGAAGGACACTGTCCCAGCAATTGTGTTCCCCAATCCCATCTCATCATCAGATTTCCCCTCTAATGGGCCCTTTCTCTCAGCATACAAATGTGATAATATTTACCATCTTTTAAATAAAACACCTTCCATTGGTCCCATTTTCCCCTATGGCTACTTCTCCATTTTTTAATTCCCCTTTACGTCTATACTTGTCACCCTCCTCTTTTTTCATCCTCATTTGAACCTTCCCTAGTTGGATTTTTCCCTCCATCCTTGCTCTGAAATGGCATTCATCAATGCAACTAGTGACTTCCCCTATTGCCAAGTCCAGTGACCAGTCCTTAGTCCACATTATACTTGGCCTATCATTCCCTCCTCCTCGAGTTTCTTCACTCGGCTTCTGGGATGCCACTTTCTTGGTTCTCTTGTTTCTCTTTTACTGGTTCCTATTCCTCTCTATGACCTCTAAACCCTGTAGTGACCCTTGGACTTGGTCCCCTGATTTCTCTTTTCTGTCTACACACCCTTCCTAGATTATTTCATCCAGGCTCATGATTTTAATACCAGCTATATGCTGGTGACTCCCAGATTTATATCTCTAGCCCAGATCTCTGCCCAGAACTTCAGACTCATGTACCCAAATACTTCCTGGACACCTTCAGTTGGATGTCTAACAGGCAGCTCCAGTTTATAAGCCAGAACTGAAATCCTATTTCTTCTACCTTCACAGACTCAAATAATTTCTCCCCCTTATCTCTGCCATGTCAGTGAATGGCTACCTCAGTCTTCCATTTAGGTCAGGCCCTAACCTTGCAGTCATCCTTGACTCCTTTCTCTTGCACCTTCTGTACAACCTCTCAGCAAATCCTGCTGACTCCGCCATCAGGAGAGATCCCTAATCTGACCCCTTCTCTCCATCTCTACCACATTATCCTGGTCCAGGCGGCCATCGTCTCTCACCTAGAGAATTTCAACAGTCCCCTAAGGTCTCCCCACTTCTACCCTTGCTCTGAGACCTTTTATGACAAAAATAAAATTCTTTGACTCCTCAGACTTCCCACTCATTCAAACCTCTTATCAAGGCTTAAATGACCCTACATCACCTGGCCTCCCTGCTCCTCTCCGATCCTATGCTCCATGGTCTCCCCTTCTGGCTCTCCTCTTCTGCCTTTCTGCTCCTTAATCAGCAAACGAGGGCTTTGTTCTTATGTCCCCTCAGGCTGTGATTCTTTTTTCCCCAGACACCCCTCACTTTAGGTCTCTGTCTAAATGTTGACTGTATCAGGAGGCCTTCGTGACAGGCCCACCATCACCCGCTAATGACATAACCAGCCTGGCACTCTCTAGTCCCTTTCCTTGATGTATTTTTCTATATAGACTTATCCTGGAAATATGCATTGATTCAATGATTTGTTGATTGTCTTGCCTGCTAGAATGTAAGCTCTGTGAGGAAGGACTTTATTTTGTTCACTGTCATTTCCCCAGTGAGCATATGGTAGATGCTCAATAAATACTTGTTGAATTAATTAATTAAATGAAAATGGTCTAGGTCTTTCCTCCCCAGTGGCTGCAGCCTTGTTCAGGGAGGTGTCCCCAGGCTGCCTGTCTCCATTCTCTAATAGCCTCCTGGCCACCACCTGGGCCCCGTCCCTCCCCAGAGCCTGCCAGACCATTCTAATTGCTCGTTCAACAGAGTGGGGAGTGGGAGGAGCTCCATCTGGTGTCCAGGAAAATAAGGGAGCAAGTTTGGGTCGGCTGCTCCAGGTCCACCCTCAAGTCTTCTGTGTGGGGCTGGGGAGCCGTGGGGCCAGGCGCCCTTAAGGCCTAGACTTACTTTTGGCTCTTTTCCTCTCCTATCAAGGGGTGGGCCATGGACCCCCAAAAAGGCTCCAACTTCTCATGGTTTGACCGACTAAGCTGGACCCAGCTTTAGGCTTCCAAGCTGCAGAAGGCAGTGGGGGGTGGAGGTGGCTGGGAGACAATGGAGAGCCCAGAGCCAGCGCTCCTTTTCCCCAGCCTGAAGTGATACAATGATACAAAGGGAGAGTCTTGTGCTTGGGGGGAAGGGATGTGGGAGAGCCCTTTGTCTCCCTATTTTATGCACTGCTGGGGGGGGCGGGTAAAGGGTTGGAAGGTAGGGGGTTGGTAAGCGGCTGTCAATATGGGGAGGAGTAGAGAGTGGTGCAGAGGCCCTGGAAAGTTTTTGAATTTCAATCAAGTTGGCTTTGAAAGAGAGTTTGGCTTTTGTTGAAAGAGAGAGAAAGGTTAATGCTAAAGTTAAGGGGGAGGGGGCGGATCCTGAAGATACAGTCCTGTTTGCAGACCAGTCAGCTCTGGGACACCCAAGTTGGCAAAAGCCTGGGATAGCGGGGACAGGAAAGGAGCAGGGGTCCTGTCTCCCTTCGCTGGAACCAGAACGAGGTGTGCCTGTGCCTCTCACAGAAGCATCAGAGTTACTGGGCATGAGCAGAAGAACCTGGTCTGGAAGGGGAAATGCTGCAGGCACCGGAGGGTGGCATCTTGCTTCCTTTGGCCAGCCTCAAAGAGCCTTTGACTTTTTAAGCCAGTAAAGAATGAAGTACTCTCTCTCCCCGCCTTCCCACCCACTCCAATCCTTGCAGCGTCAGATTTGCCAGGACTGATTTTGTGACAAGTGCAGGCTTAGCTTTGGCAGGAGGTGAGGCAAGGATAGCTGAGGACTGGTGGGAGGTCAGGAGTCAGCTGATTTCCCTGCTCTTGACCTTCCCCTGCACCCTAGTACCTCCAAAAATAAAACATAAAAATGCAGAGCTATTATTGTAGTCTTTGGAACAGGGAGAAAAAGAAAAAGCAGGAGGAAGCTAGAGCCACAACACTGGCCAATATCTGCAGTTCCAGGTCAAGGACTGGGGACCCAGCACGCCCTAACTCATTCCCACTGCCATTCCCAATGCCATCCCCACTGTCATCACAGATATTCAAGATCCTCTGGTCTTTCTCTTCTGTGAATTTGTGACAGACAGACAGACAGACACACAGACACACACACACACACACACACACCCTGTGCACACTCTATAAGGCTCAGGCGGAAGCACGATCTGGTGTTCTGGGAGTCCTTGTGGAGAAATCTGGGGTGGCCAGTTCTCCACGTGGTGTGTGTTCTCAGCACCGCGGGAGACAGACCTGCCCAGGGTCCCTCCACACCAATCCCTAAACTCCAGCCTAGAAATGTTTGAAAGGGAAAAGTCCTGAAGGAGAGCAAAGGAGAACTGTGAGATGGGTTGTTCTTATTTTACTTAACAGACATCTGCATACAGGTTAGGCCTCATCCTCACTGAGTGATATTCGTGTATCAAATACTTGTTAGGCATAACAAAGGTGTTACACATTGTGCCCGGCCCTCGGAGCCACACAGGGAAGAACGGTCCCTGCTCTCAAAAAGCTCACAGTCTGGAATAGAAAAGTAAACAGTGCACAAATAATTATAATCCAATGAGATAATAATATCACCATGCTCCACAATATACTGTAACATAAATCACACCCAACTTCATTTGACAAGAGAATACTGTGGGGAAATGTGGGAATTATTTTTGAAGATTACATCCTCATTTTTGCCTTTAATTTTGGTGTATCTGGAAAAGCATTGCTGAGGTGAAAACTTACGCCAGCAAGGAAAGAGAGTCTTGGACTCCAAATCCAGGCTAAGGGGGAGAAGAAGAGCGTGTCCATGTTTGCGAGCACACACATGAGTGTGCTAGAAGACATCTGTGACTGTGCTCCCCTTCATCCAGTGCCACACAGACTATTTTTTTATTTTGTTCTCCATCTGGTTTGCAGCCAAAAATAATCCCAGACCCCCCCCACACACACCCTTAACCCCCTCCTCCAGTAGGAGGTCTTTCAGTTCATCTTTCAGGGCCAGATCTGAGGTGAAGACAGGACACTGGGGAGGTTAACCAGAGGAAGATTTCTAGGCCAGTGTTCTCAAAGCCTGGCCCCTGGACCAGTAGCATCAACAGCACCTGGGAATTTAAAAATGCAAATCCTCAGGCCTCACCCCAGACCAATGAAACCAGAAACCCTGGGCATGGGTCCAGCAATCTGTGCTTTAACAAGCTCTCCAGCTGATTCTGATGCTCCCTAAAGTTCTAGGCATGCTGATCACATTGCTGCTCTTGGTGAGATAATCCTGATGCTCCTCAAAAATAACTTGCTCTGGGTAGAAGCCAAGCCAGTGGGCGATCCAGCCCAGCACCTGTTAGTTCTTGGGCTCCTCTGTCTAAGGGTATGGGTATGACACACAGAAGCTTTAAGGACACATTATGCTGGATACCTGGGGCCCAGACCCTTCTGATCTGCACTGACCACCTGTGCTCAGAGAATAGGACCTGGCAGGAGGACCAGCTGAAATACAAAGGAAATACTAAGTAATGATCCAACATCTGGTCCCTTTCAGACTTCTTTCAGGAATCCAGCTTACAATAACAACACATAGTACAGCTGGATTCTCTGAGGCTTCTGGATGGGCATGGATTATGAAGGGTTCTTTAGAATTGGGAAGGGGAGAGAGGAAGAAAGCCAAGTCCCCTCTTCCATATTTGATAGTGTCTGATGCCTCCAGAGAGCCCAGCACCTGTGTCTCCTTGGAATTAGTATCTTTCCTGGCATAGACTGAGCGTTTCTTTTTGGGAAAGTCCCTTTGCCAAAACCATGTGGCCATTTCTGTCTTAGGAAGTTGGCATCTATCCTTTCCTCAAATTTGCCTCTCCACCCACTCCCAGTTTTCCCTTTCACCTCGAGCTAGAAACTTGTGGTGTCCTCAGGACTGTTTTAGATCACTGTAATCAAGTGACTACTTTTGATCGATAAAAGTGAGGCTAAGAATTCCTTTCAGAGGGAAAGAAAAATCAGCAGTAAGTAAATATTAGGCGCCAAGCGTTGTGTTCCCAACTTGACATAACTGTGTGTTTACGTTTTACCCAGTTTTATCCGTAAGGACACCGGGGTTCGGGGAGTTTGTCACTTGTGTGTGTGAGGTCACATAGCTTTTAAGGAACAGCAGGATTTGAACCCAGATCTCACTGATTTCAGAGTGCACTTTAACCACACCTTCTCCTGAGAATTACTACTCTAGATCCTGGCTCCTCCCAGGCAACACCCAGGAAACGTACCTCTGGCCAAGTTCACCAAGTTCATGGGCTGTGTCAGTTCTGGCTGGAATCCCACTTGGTTAGGCTCAGGGTCAGCTCTCACCTAATTTTTGCCCTTCCCTTCTCCTGGCCAGCGGGGCTCTGCACCCTGTTGGCTCTGCATGGGCTCCCCAGTGAAGAGGGCAAAGTACAGCCTAGACAGGTTGCTGTGAGGATGCCTTCCATCCAGTGTTAACCCCTGCGGTGGGCCCACAGCAGGGAAGCCTTCTTGCCCAGACTGCACAGACTGCTCGCCTGCCTGAGTTTGCATTATTTATTTAATGTCTTGTACCGTAAATAATGGTAACTTTATGGTTATTAGGAACGGGTTAAGGTACATGCGGGTAGCACCAGGCTGCCTTCAAAAGGAACAGTCCTGGCATAAAATGTTGCGATAATTGCTTTACTGCTGAGTGTTGGTCTTTATTTTGTGTCTGATTTGTCCCTTAAGCCAGCGTAACATTCTCCCCACGGCAGGAGAATGCAGAGAGCAAATTGAAGGGCTGAGCATGAACAATGCGACATGGCGCACTGCTGGGTTTTTCTTTTTTCCTCTTTCTTCGTTTCTCCCTTGACCTCCCTCCAATCCTCTCCGCTCCCCTCCCCCACATGCCCTGCCCAGTCTCCTCCCTGCCCTGGTCGGTAGAATCACTCTCCCCCACCCTTGACACCTCAGGAAGGTATATCCCCTCTTACTCCCTTATTTTGAAAAATAGATTAATAGAGCACCCCTATTCCTTAGCTCTTCTCTGGGCAGCAAACAAGACAAAACCAAACAAACAAAAAAAAATAAACACAGACAAGGAGCCTTCCTTTGCTTGGACCCAGTACCAAGCAATGCCCAGGCATATCGGCCAAAAGCTGTTGTGTCTTCATTTTGTACATTTCCTGGCACCATCAAGGACAGGACCCATCTGTCCTCCTGAGGGCCCACCTCATCCACCTGATGGCCCAGCCGGCACCACAGCGTCAGAGGGGGTCCGAGTGTGCAGGAGGACTGCACCTGCCAGCAGCTGCCCGCAGTGGGGCAGGAAACTGGTCTCCAGGGACCACCGGGGCATTCCTCCTCTCTTTGTGCCATCACACCGAGGCAGGAAGTCCACTGGCACCGCCTCCCATGTGTCCTACCACATTTCCCTGGTCTGCGGAGGAAGGCCATCATCACAGGCCGTGGAATGGAGCAGAGGACAGGGTGCTGTGGGGCCCCTTAGGGTCAGGCTTTTGTTTTCCCAGAGGTACCTCATCCATCTGCCCCACAGGTTGGAATGGTCCAAGGAAAGTGAAACCTCTGCCTCTCTGCCATAGAGCAAGCCCGGAATCGCTCAGAAAGAGCATGCCCACTTACTTGGGGCCGCACTGAAGTTCAGGGCAGAGGGGCCTCCCTTGGCAGAGGGGAGAACACTGCAGTAGAAGGCAGAAGGCCTGGGCTCTTTCTTAGTTTTTCCACTGACTTGTCAAGCGGTAGCAAGCTTGTAGAAATGGAGGTTCCTTGGAATTGTTCCGTCTTGGTTTCATCTGTAAAGTGAAGGCAAAAATGCCTGCCTTGTGGGATGCGTATGGAGATCTGAAGGAGATCCTGGGGGACACGAACTCCGGAACTGAGTGTAGGAGGTTTCTCAGGGAGCCTGGGATGTCCCCTCATGCTCTCTAGTCAAAGACAAGTGACTGATTCTGGGCAAGGAGAAAAGGAGGTGGGAGTCGGGGAGAGTTGGGGTGGTCCCCAGAGGCAGGACTCCTCCAGCCCCCAGCAGCTCTCCTTGGAGAAGGACTCGCTGTTGCCCTTCTCCACCCACACAGTCATCAGGGCGACCTGGGCTGTGCTCCGACCCAGCGGGACACCGCTCAGCTGGCGGTGAGGCCCTCCTCTCCTCCTCCAGCCCCCGTCCCTTCTTCTCTTTGGCTCTCTTGCTCCCACTCTTTTTCTTCCTCCTCTAGGATTTCTCCCTCTTGGCTACGACAGAGGGGACAACAGAGTCCCAGCACCTTGGCAGCCAGTGGTTTTAAGCTACAGGAGGCTGAAGGGATCTGTACTTCTCTCCACTTGCCCCACCTCTCCAGAGTCTAGTAACTCATCAATAGCGGAAATTTGAACAAAGTGGAGAACCTGGGATGAAAGGAGAAATACTGTGGTGATTGGGGTGGAGGGGAAAGGGGCAGGGGGATGGCTTTAATTAGGGCTTCTTGGCCTCTTTAGTCCTGGGGCTGGTTGGGGTAATCCAGTTAGAGTCCTAGCCTTTCATCTCAGCTGGCTGGCCTCTCTGGGGCCCTGTCAGAGCCTTTAAGGGGCAACAAGTAGCGGGCAGGCTCAGAGTGGGGTGGGGGTTGGTACCGCACTCATTTCCAGCTGGACGCAGAGGGGGGTGCGGAATGAAGCCCAGCCAGCACAGCAGTTGGTGGTGGGCAGTGAAGTGGCCGGTGTGGGCGGCTTGGGCGCTGGGCGGCTGTCTCCTGACACCAGAAACTCTCTTTATGAAAGGATCAAGTCGGGAGCATTGTTCTCTGGGCCAGGGAACCAAGGGCTCAGAATGCTCTTTTGTGTGGAGGTGGCCCCCCCACACACCCTCCCCCTTCTTTTTTCTCCTTTGAGCCACTGCTGGCTGTGCCTCTGCCCCAGTGCTTGGGGTGGGGGGAGCAATGGAGTGGTGGAGATGGGCTCGGGACAGACAGTCCTGGGGGAGCCATCTGTGCTGGGGTAGGATCCACTGGAGCTGAAAAATTAAACAGCATTTTCAATTAACTTTTTCTCTCTTGTTTGGGGGTGGGCGTGAGGGGGGTGGTGGAGCAGGCTGGTTGAATTTAACCTTTGAAAAGCTGCTGTGGAGACAAGGAGGAGGGAGTGACCTTTCTTCCTGAGGCAGGGGTGGGTGGGGGTGGGGAGGGTGGGATTGTTTCCTCAGGCCAGGCAGGGGACCCTCTCCTCTGGTGAATATTTCAAGAAGCTCTTGGTGTCCTTGATGCAGGCCCCACCTGTGTAAATCGGGTTTATGCATGCATCCCCAGAGTGCACACCCCCCAGGAGAGATGGAGTTAGCTGCATGGGTCAGCAGGTGGAATGAAGACAATGCTGAGCAGTGAGAACCTTTTACCCCCTAATTATTCCTTAAGTTCTTTCCCTGTTTCTCTACACATCTTCCCTTCTTTTCCTCAAAATGTCTTGCTATGTAGTCTCATCTCTTAGGATGGGTGCTCCAGAACACAGAATAACACTGTGGAAAGGGTTCTGCCTCAGGTCATGTCTGGCCTAGATGTGCTCGAAAGCCTTTCCAACCCTGTTCCATTGGCAAAGTAGAATATAGCTAGAATGTAACATGGCCAGAAATCAGAATCTAAGAGTCCAGGTTGGACCCTTTTCACATCATCAGAGCTGCATCCTGTGACCTCCTCCGTCTTCCCTGGGATCTGGGAGCAGCTCTTCCTGAGGCTTCGCTGGTGTCTTCCTCATTTCAGGCCACGTAACAACTACAGGGCCTTCACCTCTTCCTGGGTCCCCAGAGGTGAAGACTTCTCTCCCCATAATCACTGTTAATACCTGAACAACACTCTGTAGTTCTCAAAGGATTCGCATGAGTCTTCTAATCTGTGAGACTACATGGGTAGGATTAATCCTCCTTTTATGATGAGAAAAATGAGACTCATGGAAGTTAATTTTGAAAAATGGGCACCCCTTGTATGGCCCATCAACATCACGTAGGGACCTCTTTCACAGTGCCCGTTCCTACCCAAGGTCTCAAAACTCTAACCCCTGCAACCTTGCCTTCACAACACAGTAGAATTATGTAATGAAATTGTGTCTTTTGTATTTTCCTCTAGGTCAGTACAGAGTCCCAGTTATAGGTGAGAAAATCAGGAAGACCACTTGAGTCAGAAAAGGCAATAAGGGGAATACATCCAATGGTTTCATTTGACTTTTCACCAGTCCTGGTTTATATCAAAGCAACAGGGAAGGATGATACTGGAAAACAGACATGAAAATGGGCTGTCCCTCAGTTGCTCTACAGCACAGTGAAGCATGATCTTCCTTCCCAGGCCTGTTCTTGGTCTTGTATTTACTGCTCAGTTAAAGACACTACTCTCCAGAGTCAGCTCGGGCCACTCTCCCCTCCCTTGCCTGTGTTCTGTCAACTGCTTTTCCTTTGGCTCACCAAACGTGCAAGCTTTCCTTTTTGGCATCTTAGTGTATACTTCACCCAACTCTTACCCATCTTTCCTGTGTCTTGAATTTTGCTGCTCAGAAAGGCATTCTCATCCTTCCGATGTAAATTTTGTTCTCAGTGATGCTTTCTCATAGCACTCTGTTGTACTTTCTTGACAGCACATAGTGTGGTTTGTAGTTACACATTGAGTTGGAGAGTATTTAATGTCCCTCCTCCTTAAACACTGACATCCTGACGCTTTGTTCACTATTCTATTCCCAGTCCTTGGAGTAGGCACTCAAGGACTTAACACAGATTGCATGAATGAATGAGTGAGTGAGTGAGTGAATGAAAGGAGAAGGGGCAAAGATTGCAACTCAGAGAGAAAATGGGAAAAATGAAAACCAAGTTTTCCCAGAGGGAAAGGTGAGGACTGACTATTGCCTTGAGATCGAAAAAAGTTTTTAGAACCCCATAATGGAAGCCAGTAGGCTTGAATGGTTCAGAGAACACTCTCAGTGCCAAGGATGAGAGAGAACAGGGATGATGGTTGAGGTCTTTTGGATGAAGCAAGGAAAACAGGCTGCCAACTGTAGTTCTTTTCCTATATTTCAAAGCTACCAGCTCATTTTTGGAACTTGAGGAGGAGATGGCTAGAAGAAGAACGCTAAGAACCACAGCCAGTTCCGATGAGGAATAAGAGAAAAGAAAAGGCTTTTCCTGCTAGCATAGCTTTGGGTGAGCTCACCCTAGTTTTCTGCAAAATAAAGGGATCATCTTCAGGAGGCAGCAGAGGATAGCTGCTGGGGCCTGTGGGCAAGACGATGAGCCAGAGGAAGTGGAGAGAAACTTGAACTAGTGAAGGGTTAACGGGAATAAACATGTTTAGCAATACATTGAGGGCGAGGTGAAGGAAAAGGTAGGGGAACACCAGTGAGCCTATATATAGACTGCTAATAAATGAAGAGAAGTGGGAGATTCATCTTACCTCCTACAGGGCAGAGATACTCAGCTCATTTTTTAGATCCGTCTTTAAGAAGAAAAATGACAAAAAGGAATTTGGATAATTAGGAAGTAAATGCAGACTGTGCAAAAATCGTTACTGATAGAAAGCAGGTAGGAGAATACTCAGAAAATGTAAAGGTTTCACAAATCAGCAAGCCAGGATGACATCCATCACAAGGTATTAAGGCTAGTGTTCTGGGAACATGCTAAGCAGGGAGCTGATTGAACCACTTATAATTATGTCTGGAAAATCATAGAAAGTGAAAGGGGCAATCAGGAGCCTGGGGAAGTGAAACGATGTGCCTCCTGTCTTCTAAAAAATGGTACAAGCATCCTAAAAATGTTCATCCAGTCAGTTTGGAGCTAGATACAGTGAAAAGACAGGGGGAAATCTGTCATCTTCGGAGGAAAATAGAAGTGAGAGCTGTGTGTGTGTGTGTGTGTGTGTGTGTGTGTGTGCATGCACTCACGAGTGCCTAAGGGCCAAACCACACCAAACAGAATAGCACTAAGCGATCAAATTGGAAACAGAAAAACAGATGTGTTGTAATGGGTGTGCCACAAGTGGCTGCTGTTAAACAGGTTCAGGTTTTCGCCGGTGGTGTAGGTATGTAAATGAAAACTGCCCAGAAAGGAAAAATCAATGGCGGGGAATCCACTCAGGGTGAGGGATACCCTCCCACTGAACAGAGGAGCTGAGCCCATTGAACAAGGTCTCATCTCGGACTGGGAGAAAACTGCATGTGACTGAAGAAGCTGATAGGTGGGTGCGGCTCAGGGGTAAGACAGGAACCTGAAGAAGTCAGCGATGTGAACACCTGATTGTGGGGGTGGGGGGCATGTTGGAACAAATGAATATGTTTGGGGAAAGCTCCCTCCGCCCTCCAAGAGAGCCATAGGAAGGCTCTGGTAGCTGCCTTGCTTTGGGGGCTGTGTGTACACGATTTGGGTGTGGAGCTCTTGAGCCTAGAATGGAAGTGACACCCTGGAGTGGTTTCAAAAAGAGTGGGGAAGGCCCCTAAGGGGGCTAGCTGAGGGGGAGTGGCCTCTCATGGTAATGATCCTAACTGACTCCGCAGCCTCAGCGCCCTGCACACTTTTACAAGGTTAAAGCAACAGCTTGAACCTGTATGGGGTGAGCATTTGTTTCCTTTCCAGATTGCCAGCTAATGAGGAAAGATTAAAGGAGCTAAATCTGTTTAGCTTGGCTAAGTGACGACTGAGGCGGCGGGAGTGGAGAGGCATGCTGGGCCTGCCTGGCCAAGCTGAGGGTGTGATAACTGTCTGCAGATTTCAGAAAGGTGTAACTCCAGTGCAGGAAGAGCGCTGTCTCAGGTGGCGAGGGGCCTCAGCCTCCATCAGTGGGAGGAAGCCAAGGGCGAGTGTCCCGGCAGTGAGCTCAGCAGCCCGGGGAGTAGTCAGTTTGCTTGAGAAGAAGAGTGCAGAGTTGGGGAGTCCTGGCTGAGCTAAGGGAGGGACCAAGCCAACCCACCTTCTTATCAGGCACTATCCTAATGGACCAACTTTCATTGTGTCTTCTGTTAACAGCATCTTCAGTATTCCTGAGGGTCTTCTCTGAATCTCCCACAGCCAGTGCCTTAGGGAGTTTGGAGTGCACAAAGGTCGCCCCACTTTCTGGCCTGTGACTTAGCAGCTGGTTTGGTGACTCACAGCCAGGCTATTCTTTGAAGTCTTCAGATAGTCTTCCAAAGCTGTGAGACCAGAATCTGCGTGAAGGACTCTGCAGGAACAGAAATAACATCTCCAAAAAGAGGGGACAGGTGGCAAAGCCCAGGGTCTGCTGTCCCAGGGGTCCCCGAACCTGGCCCTTGGGGAGAGCTGGGCTGCCTCTTGTCATGCTTCCTGTTGGCAGCCTCACAGTTAACACTTAAACAGTCTTTCTTTCTCCTCTTTTCTCTCTCCCCCTCTTTCTTTCTCTCTTTTCTTTTCAGAGTTGACAGGGGCCAAATAAAGGCCCTTTTAAAAAAACACACGAAACAATTTTGTTCCTTCTGAAAGTGATGGAGCGAAAGTGAGTACAGATTATAGGCCTGTGAGATGAGGGCCTTCCTGTCGGGGGGAGAAGCAGTGACATGATGGGAACCTAATGGCAGTAATTGGCCCTGGCTTTGACAGGGCCCATATCACAGCTCAGGAAAAGAGAGATGTTTAAAGTAAAAATTTACACAAAATTATATGTTTTCGGGGTGAAAAAGACTGTTTGGATTTCATTTTTTTTCTTCTTCTTCTTCCCCCCAGGACATGTTTCATGGGTCTTCCTCTCTCAGGCATCTGTGTGTGCGTGTGTACATGTGTACACACACAGGGCCGTGCATCTGTACCTCCAGGTATATGTGCATTTTATACCTGCATTGTCGGGGCCTCTGTTTTCTCTCTTATTTATATGGAAACATTTGATAGCTTTGGAAATGTCTCCTTCTGCAGTAGAAAGAGCCTAAAAAGAGGAAGAAAAATATTAGGCCACCCTTCAAAATTTCACCATAGCACATGCTTGTTTGGACTCAATATGTGGTCAGTTACCACATTGTATTTATCCTTGCAGCACTGGGTCCTGAATACAACCACGTAATAGATGGGGTAATTATATTTGCTTAGCGTCTGACTCCCACTCTAGATTGTGCGCTCTCTGAGTGTGGGACTCTATTTATCTTGCTCAGTGCCGTAATCCCACCATCAGTGCCCAGCACATTGGAGGCTTTCAGTATGTGTTAAATGGGTGACCTCAAATAACAGAATTATGTTGAGATGGTAGCTATGTTTGGAAACCATACCTTCCCGAGTATAAAATGCTAATATTTCAGACTTTTGTCTTGTTTTATTCTAGTAATGCCTACAAGAACAGTCAGATAATTGATTCTTCATTGCTTATTGGACTGACAGGAAGACTTAAGCAATGGCAGTGAAACTAGAATGTTAGGTGCTCATCCCTTGTTCAGAGTAGTTAAGACTTTCTCCACTGTGAACTGTACTAGAAGCTCTACAGTCAAACTCCAATGGACTCTTTTATGCTGATGACCATTTCCAGTGTAGGCTGGTCCACCTGAGCTTTCCAGATGTACTGCAGCTCTCTGTGTACCTGGGATTTAGGCATAACATATGGGGTACGCTGAGAACTAGTCAGCTATCTGTCTACTTTTTAGACTTTTAAAGAAGATATACCCTTTGACTAACATAGTTAATAAGACACATAAATAAAACTAAATTCAGCCCTGGTTGATGTGGCTCAGTGGATTGAGTGCCAGCCTATAAAACAAAGGGTCACCGGTTTGATTCCGGGTCAGGACACATGCCTGGGTTGTGGGCTGGGTCTCCAGTTGGGGGAGTGTGAGAGACAACCACACATTGATCTTTTTCTCCTTCTCTTTCTCCCTCCCTTCCCCCCTCTCTAGAAATAAATGAATAAAATATTTTTTAAAAACTAAATTGAATATTTTATTCATGTGAGCTCAAGGTGAAATACCAGAATCACAGAATCTCAGGTTGGGGCTTCAGAAATTCTGATGTCTATCTTTTACTAGTTGCACGCATAACCTCTACAATAAACTCTCAAACTCCAGTTACAAAGGTTGGCATGTCTGGCAAGAGTCAAGAAATGGAGGGGCTAGGAACTGGGCAAAGCCTGTCCCTAGGAATGGGCCAGTTGTGGGGAACAGAGTCAGAAAGGGAAGACCTAGCTTCCTAGGTCTATGCCAGGCGGTTGCTGTGAAGATGGCAAGGAATCAATTCTCTCTTTTTCAAAAAAATCTTCAGCTGAGAATATATTTATTAACTTTAGAGGGAGAGGAAAGGAGAGAGAAAGAGAGAGAAACATTGATGTGTGAGAGAAACATCAATCATTTGCCTCCCATACATGCCCCAACCAGTGACTGAATCTACAACCTAGGCATGTGCCCTAAACAGGGATGAAACCTGCAACCTTTGGTGTGCGAGATGACACTCCAACCCACTGAACCACCTGACCAGGGCAAGGTTGTGATCAGTTCTGAGAGTCCAGGAGGTCTGTGTGGAATGGGGACGTGTAGGTACCAGCAGCAGGGGCCAAGCATCATTCTACATCCTTTCCAGTTTCCCTCAGCATTTGAAGAAAATTTCAGCCCTGGAAAACCAGGAGGTTTAAGACCATCAGAAGAATCCTGAACACTGAGTGCACATTTATGGGGGTGGGAGAAGGGCAGCAGTGTCTAGAATCAAATAGAATGATGCTCCTAGAACTGTGCAAGTCACTGAGACCAACTGATGGCGTGTCGGTACAATTCAGCGGACAGTTTTTGAATGCTACTGGGTGTGGTCCATGTGCACAGTTAGGGACAACAAGAGCAGGTGATACTGTGAATGATTCACAGGGTCGATGTGCTCTAGGAGTAGAGAGGGCGAACACAGTCAGAACACAGGTTCCTAAAGGAAAAAGGAGGCATTGGGGTTCTAGAACCATTTATTTGTGCCAACATTTGTGGAATGCCTACTGTGTTCCAGGCTTCATGCTGGGTCAAAGCCCTTCAGACCTACTATTTAATTTGAGTCATTTCCCTGTTATTTTCACTTTATATGCTGAATTGAGATTGTGAGTAGATTAAAAAACACTGACATTCCATTCAGGAAAATCAGAAAATACGAGAAGTCTCTCTTGGCATCCTCGGGGTTCTCCAAGCTCTGTAGACATTCCAAGAATCTAGGAAAACAGCTGCAGAATCTTCAGAATTTTCTTCCTTTGGCATTTAGCACAGAGATGGTAACCTTGTCCTCCTATATTACCTCTGCATAGGAATTATAAAGCTGTAAATTACACGCATTTCCCACTGGGATCTGGAATAAGAACTTGGCTGGCCAGTCAATGCAATGTGTTGACCTGAAGATGAGATGCTAAAAACCTTCCAGTCTGATTCCCTTGAACATGATCTTAGTTGTTATAGCACACCCTCCTAAAAGGATAGCAAAGAAGCTGTGGGTGGTATTTGCTTTTTCCCTCATCTAAACTTTTTGCTTGAAATTATGGAATCTCAGAGACTTGGGGGTCATGCAACTTTTTTTTAATGGACTGCCTTGTCTAAGTTGAATGCTGGAAATACAGAGGTTTAAAAAGAGGTCCTGCTTAAAGGAATTTATAGTCCACCAAGGAGACAGCCCTGCCAAAGAGATCCTTTCAGTGTACTCTGGTAAGTGTGAAGACAGATATTATGAGCAAGTTGCAGCACCACCTGGAAAAAGAAAACACCTAAATCAGCTGGCAAGCTTGGGGGAAGCTTCACAAAGTTGGCAAAGCTTGAAGGGATTCTTTAGGGAGGAATAGAAGTTTTCTAAGCAGCAAAGGGAAAGGTGTTCCAAGCAGAAGGCCTGGCCTAATTGTTGAAAGCATGAATTTTAAGTCAACTAACCCTTGCCCTTAGTTACTTAGCAGTTTCTGCTCAGCAGTTTCTAAGATGTTGACTCTCTTCATTTTTGTGACAGTTGTGTGCAACCCATGGGGATAGCAATGAAGGGGGAGGGCTTGAGGAGGCACCAAGCGAAAAGCAGATAGGGACAAATTAGAGGGGAAAAGGGAGAGAAAGGAAAGGAAACCAATATTTATTGAGTGCCTATTATGTGCCTATTATGTTCCCATTTTATAAATTAAGAAAATGTGGTTCCTAGAATGAATGAATTCCTCCACCCTTGCTTCCTTTTTAGTCTTCTCCCATTCTCCATTCCCTCTCTAACTCTGCCTCAAGACCTCTCTTTGAAGCTTCTGGCTGATGCTTACCACCACCACTTGGATCTCCAATTTAACCGTACAAAAAGCTGCTAATAATTTCCCCCACCAAACCTGCTCCTTCTCCACCCTTCTCATGCCACCTCTCCATCACTCACTCAAGCTGGAGACTCAGAATCACTCTTTGATCTTTCCCTCTTCCTTAGTCCCAAATTTGATGGGTCACTCAGTCCCAACCATTCTACCTCTAAAACACATCTCAGAACCATTCACTTCTCTGGCACCACCCTCCATCAGGCCACCACCACCTGTCATCTGTCACTGCCCGAACAGGCTTCTTATCTGATTTCTTCCTTCCATTCCTGCCACCTCCCAATCCAGCTTCTCCACCTGACCACCCAGGAATCTTTGTAAGATGCATGGTGCCTAGAGTCAAGCCCATTAATTCTTAACCCAGCCAGTCTTGCTCCCTGTCTGCCCTGACCCTTCCTTCTCCTTGGGGTCTTTGCATCCTGCTCAGCTCACTCTCAGCCATCTCTTCACATGTCTGGGTCCTTCTCATTCTTCAGCTCCCAGCTCAAATGCCATTTCCTCAGAGAACTCTTCCCGATCTAGCAAAGATTTCCCCCATGTTTCTACTTATTATTTTTGTCTTTAAGTGTTTATGATAAGTTGTAGTGATATGTTTGTTTGTGTGTTTGTTTAATGTCGGACTCCCCCACTAAACATAAGCTCTGTGAGGGTAGCACTCTATCCCTTTTGTTCGGCACTGCATCACCAACCCCTTGCACAGCATCGAGCATCAAGTAGGCATTGAATATGTTATATTTTAAAATATTAGCCCTGGCTGGTGACTCATTTGGTTGGAGCGTCATCCTATATACCAAAAGGTTGCATGTTCAGTCCCTGGTCAGGGCACATACCTAGGTTGTATGTTTGATTCCTGGTCAGGGCACATATTCAGGTTGTGGGTTCTATCCCTAGTTGAGGTGCATATGGGAGGTAACCAATCGATGTTCCTCTCTCTCTAAAATCAATAAACATATCCTTGAGTGAGGATTCTAAAAAATAAATAAAATATTCTCTCCCCCTGTGCCCTGCCTCCTCTTTATTCAGAGAGCAGGTGGCGGCCTGGGCAGGGTGTCCCCCATCCTGAGCTTCATTCCCTTTCCTGTGCGGTAAGGGAATGTTGGGCCCCACACTCACCTGGGACAGCAGCAGGGACATGGGAAGCCATCGGTAGTCCTGGGTGAAACATGAGGGTCTCCAACGTGCTCAGGGCCCCCCCTGCTGTACTCCACACCCACCTCGTCAGTGGAGCCTCATCACACTTGGCTTCAGCCTCAGCCCCTAAAGTTTAGGTGCCCCTAAAATTGACATGGCTTAGAAGAGAAGGGGACATGAATGAAACTTGTTTTCGGACAAAGAACTTAGATTTAAACCCACCTCTTCTGATGCTGAAGCCCATGCACCTTCCTGTCCATGGTACTGCCTTCCTGCAGGTAAGATACAGCATAAGCCGAGGTGGTGTGGGATCTCCCTGAAGTTTGTTTTAGAGGCGGGATGGAGAGCCAG
Source organism: Phyllostomus hastatus (assembly GCF_019186645.2). Lineage (NCBI taxonomy): Eukaryota > Metazoa > Chordata > Mammalia > Chiroptera > Phyllostomidae > Phyllostomus > Phyllostomus hastatus. The sequence continues at coordinate 30,114,902 of NW_025334013.1, forward strand.
CAGAGACTTAATCCCGACCACGCAATGAGCTCGGTGAAGCTAGAGGGCATGTCCTGACTGTCTAGTAAAGTGCTTGACGCAGGGTAGGTGCTCAATAAATGATGAATGAATGAACAAATGAATCACAAGAAACTCTCAGGTCTTTCCTGTGAGCCTATGGACAGCGGTACCACTTACTGAGCTGGGGAGGGGAAAGGAGAGATTTATTAGCAGGTGAGGAGGGATGAGGAGAAATGAAGAGTTTAGTTTTGTAATGACATGCAGAGAAAGGCACAGTCATCAATAAGCATCTGTTTCAGGAACAATGAGAAGTTTATTCATCCAGTCATTTATTCACATACTTATTCATTTAATCAACAAATGTCTATTAAAAGCATAGTATATGTCAAGCACTATGCTAGATGCTTAACATATGACAATAAATCAGATAAAGTCAAATAAAGGAAATGAATAAGAACACAGATATTAAAATGCAGAGTGGCTACTGACCCTGTAAAAGTAAGCACATAGTGCTGGGGGACTTCAGCAGTGGAGGCAGAAAGACTTCCTGGAGAAAGTAACACCTCGATCACATCCTGCAGAATAAAGGAAGTGCCAGGCCATCTAAAAGCTAGAGAAAGGGTGTTCCAAGCAGACGATGCTGAAGCCCATGCACCTTCCTGTCTATGGTACTGCTTTTCTGCAGGTAAGATACAGCATAAGTAGGTGGCATGGGGTCTTCCTGAAGTTTGTTTTAGAGGCAGGATGGAGAGCCCTCAGACTTAATCCTGACTACACAGTGAACTCAGCAAAGCACCAAGTACCATGTGCAAAAGTACTGATGGTAAAAGATAGAAAAGCATTCAGGGAACTATAAGTAGTTCTGTAAGTGGGAATCCTGGTGTTGGGAGCAGGGTGCTCCACTGAGAGTAGTAAGAGACCCACATTCTGGACCCTCTCAATATCCCACCTCTCTATCTCTCCATTTAAAGAGAATATAGATAGAGCTGAAAGTCAAGTGTGGATCTTATTAAGTCTCATGGCTCACAGTCATGTATGTGAGGGGAAAGTAAGGAGATTGAAACTTGAACCATAAAGAGTATGACTTCTAGGGGAAATTGATAACCATTGAAAAACTCTAATTGGGAAGCGTGGTGATGGTGCTATGATTAAGTACATATATTAGACAGGTAAGTGATGGCTACTGGAGACATGACCAGAAGATACCACAATCTTCTGTCAAGAAGACATTCTTCAAATTAAAAAAAAATAGAATGATAAAACATACTAAAGTCCAAGAATGTGTGTATGTGATTGTAAGAAGCCACTTACAGGAGTCTGATTCTGATCTTCACTAACCCGCTGAACTACTTGCCATTTGCCCCAAGTGTCCTGTGTTTGTCCCTGTGCCCAGGCGCATTTTTGATCCTCCTCTTGAAAGGTCCTCTCTGCCTCTTGTCCACCCTAAACTAATTCTTTGTCTCAGTTCAAGCCTTCTCTGCCCTTCTTCCCCCAGCAGATTTAATGGTTCCATTCTCCTGACTTCCATAACACTCTGGACTTAACAACTGGTTTTCGCATCCATCCCCCAAACTAGATGATAAGCTCTTCAAAGGCTAAGACCGTACAAGTTTCTTTGCATCCCCCAACATCGGGCATGGTTCATGACAAACAGTAGGACTCAATAAATATTGGATGGGTTGAAATGTATTGTAATACTAATAAACATGGATGATCTAATAATGTGAAATTTATTCAGTGTAAGTTCCTGAACTTGGGCCCCAAACTTCAGCTGCACTAGTACAGGATGAAAGCGGGATAACTCCGTCAGTAGACATCTACCGGACATCAAATACCTGCCAGGTACTGTGCTCGACACTGGACATGAAGAGGGCAGAGAGACACAGTCTCTGCCCTCTTGCAGTTTATAATCTTCTGGGATGGCAAATCTTAAACAACTAATAAACGTAAGTGAAATGCTATATAGAAGAATATAGGAGAGCAATGGACATCTAACATAGTCTGAAGGGTCAAGGAAAACTCCATGGAGAAGTGATGTATGAGTGGACCTGAAGGACTGCCAGAGTTTCCTGGGCAAAGTCAAAGTTGGTGAGGCCTGGGGGTGGGGAGTTGGGGTGGGAGGTATGTCCCCAGCGGATCTCAGCTCTTTTATTACTTCCTTAGGCAGGCCTTCCCTGGTTTTCCTGACAAGATCACATATCCTGTAGCGACATGGATCACTTTTGCAGAACTTATCTCTGTTGCAGAGTCAAATTTACTTATGCCCTTACTAGGAGAATGCCCATCACCCCACTAGACAGTATGCACAGTGAAGAGACCTGTCCCTTTTTGCTCATCACCAATGTATTCTGAGTACCTGATACAGTGTCTGGTATATAATAGGCTCTTAATTGATGTTTACTGAATGAATTACTGAATGAATGAATGGATTAGTGAGTGAGTGACTGAGGAGGTGGACATTCCAGACAGAGGGAATGAATACCACAGACCATTTTGTCTGGGAACACAGTGAGGGGGAGACCCGTCTGAGAAAATCTGAAGGCTTGCTTGACTGTCAGCTACATAGGAAACTACAAAGTAAGATGGCTGCAAACTTGGGCTTCATTAAGAGAAATCTCTACTCCATGCTGGCCAGACTAAATGCAGGTGTTGTTTTCCTTCCTGCAGGCTACACTTTAGAAAGGACTGTGACAAATACTTGTAAAATGTTTGCATGTGGGAAGCACCATCACACAATGGAAAGATCATGGGATTTCTGACTCAGACCTGAGTTTGAATTCCAGCTCTACCACTTGCTAGCTGAATTGGACAAATCACTTCAATTCTCAGTGCCTGTTTTCCTATCTATAAAATAGAAATAATAATTTCCAGAGTTCTGAAAGCTAAATAAAATAACATGTAAAATGCCTAACATGGTGCCTGGCACAAAATAAGCACCCAGTAAATGTGAGCCCCCACATCTATTAGAAGAAAAAGAACTCTGGGCTATTTGAGTTAAGGAAGGCTTTTTGAATGGGGCAAAATCTGATCTGGTCACTTCAGGTCCAGGGGATACTAGTATATTGAAGAGAAGAGAGAGACCCTAGTTAGTTGAGAAGAGTGGGCAACAACCGAGCATAGCACTGTACTGGGCTCTATTCATGGACAGAAGACCAAGCAGAGCCCCGTCCAAGCTCCAGGCCCAGAATGTCCTTCCTGGGTAGGGACCTTCTATCCCTCATCTCACCTTCTCAACAGGAATGTAAGGGCCAGGAACCATCTCTGACTAGTGTACCCACTTTGGAAAGTGGGGAGCCTACAGCGTGGTTTAGGATTTGCCAACTTGGGCAGTCTCTGAGAGCCTGCACCCTTTGAGCTTGTGCAGTACGTGCTCCCCGTGCGTGGAGGTTTTAGCACAGTGTGTGTGTTTCTGTGTGTGTTGTGTTTACCCATGTGCATGCGCTAAAGCACGCAGCAAAACCAAAACAAAGCACGTTGCCCACACTGGCCTTGGAGCTTGTTGGTAACAATCAGCAGCACCCCACCCAGAGGACAGTTCTGGATATGGAAGAGCTAGTAAGGGAGAAGGGAAGCGAGAGATGGGAAAGAACATATGTTCAAAAATAAACACTGCCTCCTGCTAAATGGTCTAGAAAGCATCTGTAAGAGGGGCTCCGGGCTGTGGGGTTTCCGAGGATGGTTAGTGCGGGAATGTTTTGTCTGTAGAGTTGGGGTTGGGGGCTTCCACATCCTGCCCCACGGCCACATCTGGGGAAATCATCTGCGCTGGGCTGATGGCTCCCTGAGCTCTCCTGTTTTAATGGCTCGTGGTGCCGCAAGAAGTGGCCCTGTAATGGCCATTCCAGACCGCCCCGGGGAAGGGTCTGGGGCAGGCCCCAGGCGGCCTGTTTGCTTTTCTCCCACCCCAGGCCATCTACTACCTTTCAGCCCCTCTTTGCCTGGGTGAGCTGGCCTGCATCCTGGTTGGGAGCCTGTAGGGTGACCATCCACGGGAACTAGAGGACATTCAGAGTGGGGAAAGGGCTTGGTCCTACTCTTCCCAACTGCCATCCCCTTGATGAGACCCTGGCCCATATGTCCATCACTATTTTCTTTCTTCTTTTGATGCAGCTCTGTCTCATATCTTTGTGAAAGAGGGAGGTTCAGGGTTATGGGGTCACTTGCCAGACCAAGTGGTACAGAAAGAGCAGGCACAGCACATTTTGAAAGAACCACTTCCCCTGTGATACATAGCTTTAGAGAGAGCTATGACGGGGCAAAGCAGAGAGACGTGGTGAGGGGACTCTGGGGCTCCTGCTTCTCGCTGCTATTCCCCCAAGCTCTGGTGATTTCCACCCTCATGCTCCAGTGCGGTCCCATCCTGGAGACTGTTGCTCAGCTTGAGACAGAGCAGTGCAGGTGCAGACAGACCTGCTCACTGGAAAACTTGGGGAAGGGCTATTTTAATGGGATGGTCCCCTTGCTCTGCTGACAGCCCTGGATGGAGAATGACCTGGAGGACCCAAGAGAAGGAGCGTCAAATGTAGAGATACCTGCAGGTTGTGAGGCTTGAGTAATGGGCATGGCTCCAGCCAGAGTGAGACCTCCTCACTTTGGTGTCCCCACAGCAGACTGGCTCAAGTGGGGGCCCACAAGTGCGTGGGGAAAATGTAGCGGACAGAGGAAAGGGGAGGGCCTGCGCTCCTCCCGGCAAGGGCTCGTAAAGCTGCAGGTGTGAGATGTTGTTATTTAGTCTAGAGCCTGGTATGTGACAGCCCAGGCCCTCTCTCCTGCGACTGCCGCCACCACCGCCTCTGCTGGCCAGATAATTAGTCCATTACGACTCTCCCACCTCGGGTGGGTGGGGGCAGGGTGAGAGCCCACCCTCAGACTCCTTGTAATTCAACTTCCTGTGTTTTATGGAAGCAGGCTGTTGGGGGCAGAGAGTGAAAGGCCCTCCCTAGGCTTGGCCAACCCCTTGCTCAGCTCCCAGCCCCCACCTCCCTCCTTCTACCCAAACCCGGTTGCTGTGGTGACCAAATGTTATTTCCCAGCTTTGTATTCAAACTAATTTGTAAAAGTTTTTTACATCTTACCTGCCTAAAAAATGAATACAAGATGCATATATCTTGCTCTGCCTGTCTCTCTTCCTCTGCATCTCTCCTCTGTCTCTCTCTATTTTTATTACACGCTTATCGCCTTTTTCCCTCCTGCTTTTGAAATTGATTTCCTTTCCTTTCTCCCCCTATTCAGGACCTAAACGCTGAATGTTCGATATTTCATTTGAGACCGCTAATCGCATTACTGCCCTTGACGTTTTACAGATATCATATTATGGGCGCAAATTTGGCAAATTATTAGCGCTGTAATGTATAGCTTGTCAGAGGTATTTAAGACGCTAAGAGCCCAAGGCTTATCGGGGTTAGCAGAGAGCTCTCGTTGAGCTTTTGAAATGCAGAGAGCCAGTTATAAAACACACTGTGACTCTCTCTTCAGCTGGTGAAAAAAGGAAAAGAGAAAAAGAGAAAGAAAAAGAAAAAAATGTCACCCGTCTATCAGAGGCTTCCAGGGCTGATAACAAGCAAAATTCTTCTCTGTGGGTTCCACTGGAAATGTGAGAAGCTTTTAAAACATTTCTCAAGCTGTCTGGAAAAGAAAAAAAAATCTTTATTGAAAGGATGTAGCAATCTTTTTTACTGTGGCCTATTTATCTCTGGGGAAAAAGCTATAACAAGAAGATCCCCTACCAGCCACCAGCCATGTCAGTGCCTGCCTGGCTTTGGTGACAGGACTTTGGTGTGGGGGGCTTGCTGAGAGAGAGTGGGGCCACCTTTGGCAAAAAGGGGAAAGGGCCACTGGCTCTGGTGCATTCCGCTGGAACGGGCAGCCTCAGCACAACACTGAGCCCGCACTCGGGCTCATCAGACACAGGGCAAATCCTTTTTGAATGAATGATGATTGAACCAACCAACAGACAAAATAAATGGAGCCTTAAGCTCCTGCCTCACTTTGGCTGGCCTAGCTGTGGCCCGTACCTGTTGACCCCCTAATACTGGAAGCAGTGACACCTCTGTGTCCACACACATGTTTTTTCACCCTCCCATAATCATTCCTGCTCTCTGAGGCGATGCCATCCCCTCTACCCTCTTGTCACTGTCATCTGCTGATGGTATCTCTCCTCTATTCAGTGTGAACTTGGTCACTTGGCTCAGTATCTCCCTGCTTACCCCTCTTCCTCCCTTCACCTAGAAATTTCCACACCCACAGGGACCATCCAAATCCTGGGATTCTCTACTCCAGTCTCCTTCACTCCTACCCTAGAAGTCCACAGGAACATGGCCCCACCCCCCATCTGGTCATCTCCTACAATTTCCCTACCTTGGAAATCATGAACTCCAAAATCCCACTTTCTAACCAGAACCTTCTATCCTTACATCTAAGGCTATTCTATTAAAGGGTGTTCTACTTCTTCACTCCCACTGAATCTGTGTTGTGACCTTATTGAGATCTTCAGTCCTTGGACCATTCCTAACGAAACAGGCCCATCATTCTCTCCTAGGTTCACGTCCTTGCTCACGCAACCTTGATCCTTTGGTCAGTCCCTGTGAAGAATTCCTTGGCTCAGTTTCCTTACCCCTTTGCCTCTCTCTCCCACCTGTCTGCCTGTCTCAGATCGAAATCCATGTAAGCATTTGCTTTCTCCTCTACTTCTGGCCTCCCATGCTTGACTGAGACAACCACACAACCGTTACACCTTCAACTCCAGCCAGGCCCTGAATGCTTCTGATCAGCCCTTTGGCTTGTCTCTTAATCAATTCTCTTTTCCATTTTCCACAGCAGTTGTTTTAAGCCTTTCCCTAAAAAAAATAGTCCTTCCTTGCCTCTGTTTACCTCATTCTCCATAGATGACTTCATTTCCTGCTCTACAGAGAGAATAAAGGCCAACGGATTCAATGTTTCTCCCCTCCTAACCTTCCCCTTGACCCTGGCTGTCATCTTCACTGCCTTACATCCTCACTCAGCACTAATCCTTCACCTCTAGTGCCCATCACCCCTGCCCTTTGAGACCGTGCACCACCATCTCTTCTCTTGTACTTTAAATGTCACTCTTTCTACTGCCGCCTTTTCCTCCACCTTTAAACACCCTTCAATCTCCCCCTTTAAACTTTCTTTTAGTGTTATCTTCCAAGTACATTACTGCCCCATCTTCCCCTCTCTCTTTACTGATAAAGTTGTTGAAAAGCAGTTTTATCATCTCCACCTCCCCATCTCCATTTCACTCAGCCCATTATAGACTGTGTCTATCTCTACTGTACTGATATTTTAATCACCTCTTTCTTCTTCAAATTTTCTTTTTTCCTTAGCTTCTCTCTCTTTTTTTATCTTATCTACTCCTCATTTTCATCCCTAGCTTCTCGTTCTTCCTAAGCCTTCGACATGGTTGCTGCCCAGAATATGATGATGCTTCACTTCCTCTCTTCTTACACAGGATCTGCCCTGGGTGGGCTTACCCAGGCCATCTAAACACCGAGGATTCTCATGTCTACAATTTCAGCCTCCACGTCTCTCCTGAGCTGCATACCCATGTTCCAACAGCCAACTTACACCTTCCCTTGACTCCTTGCAGAGCACCCAGACTCAATATATTCAAAACTGACATCATTATATTTTTTCAAGTCTGCAACTTAAATGATCCTTAAGCACCATCCAAACACAGAAGCAGAAACCTGATTCAACATAGCTTCTTCCCTCTTTCTCTCATTTTGTCTGTCCTTAAAACAAAAGAAATTGGGTGAGGGTGGGCCAGGGAGGGTAAGAAGGGAAAGTCTCTTGCTTCTTGCTCTATCAGAATTAATTCAAGATGAATTTAAAAGTTAAATGTGAAGGATAGAGCCACATCTAGATCTGTTTCAGATATGAGTACATCAGTCCCTCCTTACCCATGGGGCGTGCATTCCAAGCCCCCCAGTGGATGCCTGAAACCATGGAGGGTGCCAAACCCTATATGTACTATGTTTTTTCCTATAATACATACCTATTTATAGATTAAGCACAGTAAGACATTAACAACAACAATAATAAAATAGAACACTTATAACAATATGAATGCTGTAATAAGAGTTATGTGAATGTTGTCTCTCCAGTAATTTTTATAGATTAAATAGATTTGCAGTCCAAATCTATTCCTGAACCTGTGTAACCATCTCTAACATGCAGTGACTGGCTGGGTGTCCCTGGCTTCAGGGGATCTCTTGCTGACCTCTTCGTGTAGACGCAATGCTTTCTGGTGCAACATGTTGTCATCAGCTGGAACCTGTTTTCTGTTCATGTCTTCCACCCACAAGTTTAATGCCATTTGCATCTTAACTAAGCAGTTGTTTTGAGCCTTTCCCTCTTTAAGCTTTTATCACACACTGTGGCCGTACCTTTTGCAGTTTGAAGTGGGACAACAAAACTAGCATGAATTTCTTTTTCCCTTTTCACAATTTTATGAATAGAAGATTTGTTCTTACCATAGATCTTAGCAACCTCAGCATATGACTTTCTGTCTTTCCTTATTAAGTCGAGAACTTTCATCTTGTCACTTAAAGGGAACACTTTACAGCTTCTCGTTGGCATATCTGAATTGCCAGCATCACTGCTCTTGTGCTGTGGAGCCATCATTAAGTAAAATAAGGGTTACTTGAACACAAAGATTGCAGTACCCTGACAGCCGATCTGATAACCGAGATGGCTACTAAGTGACTAACGGCAGGTAACACGCAGAGCATGGATACGCTGGACAAAGGGATGATTCGTGTCGCAGGAGGGACACAGGAGGATGGCATGAGATTTCATCACACTACTCAGAATGGCGTGCAATTTAAAACTTACAAATTGTTTATTTCTGGGATTTTCTATTTAATTTAATATTGTCAGGTCATGGCTGACTGCAGATAACTGAAACTATGAAAAGCTAAACCACTGATAAGGAGGGACTACTATATGTATCTGGTAAGGAAGGACCTCCTTAGTATAAACACGATGGAAGAAGTGACCAGAAAGTTTAAATTTCTATACAACAGCACAAGCCCCACCATAACAAAAATAAAGGACAAATGCCAAATGCCACCTTTGAAACAAAGATTTACAGTAACATAGCAGAATGATTGATATCCGTAATCTGTAAAGAAGTCTTACAAATCAGTAAAAGCCCTAATAGCTCAGTATAAAATGAACTAAACCATGAACAAGCTGTTCACAAGAGAAATATGAAACTCTTCAAGTTACTATAGCTAATATAAATTAAATAAATGAAATAGCATTTTGCCTATACAAACTGGCAACTTTTGAAGTTATAAAGTTCAGCGCTAATAAGGGTGGCATTAGACAGATGTTCTTATATACGATATCTGTCTGGAAAAAGTCCAGCCATTGTTAATATAACAAAAATGTTTGCACAACATGAAGGTAACCTGGCAGCCAAGGAGAGTGGACTGGAATGTGCATGTGTGAACAATGACGACTTCACTGTACCAGCAGTGGGGGCAGTAGATACTATTGCATTAGCATGTGTACTGTATGGCTGTTGCATTCAAAATGACTGAGTAAGTAGAGTAACAAATCTGCATAAAATTTTGCATTAAGTTCGAACATCCCTCCATGGAAACTATTTGGATGATTCAGAAGGCTGCAGTTATGAGCAACTGATGATTGGAAGCTTCATCATGACAACGTACCCACTCATATATCACATCCTGAGTGGAGTTTTTGGCAAAACCTCAAATCACCCAGGTGACTCAGCACCCATACAGCCCCGATTTGGCACCCTGTAACTTTCTAGCTCTTCCCAAAACTAAAATCACCTTTGAAGGGGAAGAGATTTCAGACCATCAATGAGATTTAAGAAAATATGACAGGGCAGTTGATAGCAACTGGAAGAACTGTTTGAGGTCCCAAGGTGCCTACTTTGAAGGGGACTAAGGTGTCATTGTCCTATGTACAATGTTTCTTGTATCTTGTGTCTTCTTCAATAAATGTCTATTTTTCATATAATGTGGCTGGATACTTTCTGGACAGACCTTGTGCTATTAGTAAAAAGCATATATTTGCATAATATTTCTGGAAGCAATTGTGTAATACATAGCAAAAGCTTTAATATATTTACATTATTTATTTTACTATTTCTCTTTTTGGAATCTATTCTAAGAAAATAATTGGAAATGTGGTCAAAGACTTATGCATAAGGATAATCATTTCAGCATTATTTATAGCAGGGAAAATCTGAAAACAACCTAAATGTTCAACAAGGAAATGATTACATAAATTATAGTACAATCATATCAGGGACTATTGTGCAGTCATTAAAAACTCATGTTGTTGAAGAGTATTTCCGCAGAGATTTTAAAATAATGTTAAGTAAAGACTATGCATAGAAAAAAATTAAAGGAATTATACCACCATATTATAGTGGTTGGTAGGATTGCAGATCACTTAGTTTTCTTCTTTAGAGTTCTCTTGATTTTCTAAATGATCTACAATGGGTATACATTGCTTCTACAATCAGAAAAAAAATACTACTTCCTAAAAATTCTGGTCATATAGTCACCAATTGTCCTTCGATGGTTGTACTTCTACTTCCTATAGCCTTCTTCTACTTCAGTCCCTTCTTATATCGCCTGCCAGTGATCTTGCAAAAACACAGGTGTGACTATATGTCACTCTTCTTAGATTCCTCCCAGGCGTCCTGGAATCCTCAAGATATATGCAATGTCCTCAATAAGTTGCACTAAGTGCTTTGTAATCCAACCCCAACCTACTTCCTCAGTCCTGTTTCCCATACACCCCATCTTTCCCTAAACATACCTGCCTTTGCACAACTCCATGGCTTTGCACATCATAGCCTGTCTATCTGTTGGACTCTTACTTCCCTTTTCCATCTAGTGAGAGTATTTCTCCAAAACTCAGCTCAAGGACTCTCCCTGTTTCAAGCACTTAGTTATGCTCGCTGATGTGTGCCCAAAGCACTTGGTCAGACCTTATAGTGGTTAATTCCATTAGACTGACTGTAAGAGCTCAAGTCAAAAGTCTTTTCCTTACTTTTGCTTATTTCCTCAGCACCTAGCACAATGCCTGGAATGTAGTAGATGCTTCATGAATATCGGCTGAGTGATTAAACTGAGGCTTTCTGACTCTTCCCTGCCCTTTAATGCCTGAGAACAGGAGGAAGAGAGCCCCTCTAGCCATGACATTCCAGGATTGGAAGGGCTCTGGCCCCAAACTCCATGTTCGAATTCCCTGTTAGGACCAATTACCATTATCCAATCTCTGTTTCAGTCCCTCTTGTGAGGAGGAGCTCACTGTTTTTCAAAGCAGCAGTGGTTTGATATCTCTGATTGTTAGCAAACACTTCCCTTAAAATGAGCCCAAATCTTATAATCAGCCTAAGTTTGCTTTGACTTTCACCCTCAGTGCTTGGTTTTTCTCATGGGGGACACACAAGACTCAGCTCTCTCTGCCTGAATCAGCCCTTTATAAACCTCATTTTCACCAACTGGTGATTCCCATTCTTTCTGTGGGTTGAGTCTCCCTCCACCCTCCCTGGCAGCTGATTATTCCCCTCTGAAGTCAGTACAGATGATCTCTATCTCAGTTATTATTGTGCTGCTGATGATTCATAATAGTGCTTTACACATGTAAAGCTCTCCAGTTTACAATAGGCTTTCACATATACTGTTATTTTGTGCTCTCAAAGGGTGGTGCCCAGTGCTGCTCTGCCCGAGGTGACCGAATCAGGGCTGAGCAGGATGAGTCTGTCCCTGTTTTGTGAATGCAGCTGAATATGACATTAGCTGCTGACTCATATTGAACTTATAATCAGCAAGGACCCCAGACTCTTTCCACTGCTGAGTCATGTCTCTTTCATCGTGTTCTTACGCTGTTAGATTTTTTAGGTCCAAATTCAGACCTTTACATTTGCTGTCATTTTTATTATCTGCTACTATTTATTGAGCCCCTTCTATATATCAGGGGTAGACACTTCAGATAGGCATATATTGATATCTTTTATCAAATATTCCATATTAAAATTGTGGGTGGGCATTATTATTTCCATTTTACAGATAGAAAAACCACAGCAAGAAAAGTAAGCAATTTTCCCAAGGTTGCATAGCTTATGAGGGAGAATTGTATTGATTTCAAAGCCCATGTTTTGTTCTGTTTTTACATTTTTTAAAAGATTCCATTAGACTGGCTGTAAGAGCTGAAAGCCAAAAGTCTTTTCCTTACTTTCGCTTATTTTTTAGAGAGAGGAGAAAGGAGGGAGAATAAGAGGGAAACCTCAATGTGTGGCTGCCTCTCATGCTCCCCCGGCTGGGGATCTGGCCCACAACCCAGGCATGTGCCCTGACTGGGAATCAAACCAGCAGCCCTTTGGTTCGCAGGCTGGCACTCAAGCCACTGAGCTACACCAGCCAGGGCTGTTTTGTTTTGTTTTTGTTTTAATTATAACAGTGTGCCTTTCAATTAGGAAGAAGGAATTGGACAGTATCACTTGAGTGTTTGTTATGTGACTGACACAGTGTTAGGAGCATTGACACGATCACCTCAGTTAACCCTTACAACCGAAAGACATCAGCAGCCCAGCTGCCATCCACCTAAGTCGCCTGCAAATGGGAGCAGCCCAAAGCAGAGGAGGCTCCTGGGACTTCCCGTTGTACAACCCCTTGAAGACCCAACCACCACAGCAAGGGAGGAAAAAGGGAGCTCCAAAATCCCGAGGGAATGGGGGTGGTGGCCTGTAGGGCTTGCTGTGGGACTCAGCCATGGTGGAGCTGTCCCTGGATCTGCACCTCACAGAAGCAGGGGATGGCCCTTGTCCCTGGTTGTGGAAGGGATGGCCTGACTCTGAGTGCCTGACCCATGCTGGATTAGTGGTTGTTGCCTGGAGAGTAAATGAAAGTTTGCTGAAGGCTCTGGTTTGGTGTGTTGGTATGAGTTCAAAGGCTCAGTCCAAGTTTTATTCTTTCAAACTGTGCAATAAATAAAAACGCGTATTAAGTGCTGGGTCTGAGCCAGGCTCTATACGAGGTGCTGGACTGCAAAGAATAAGATACCTGCTCTGAAGAAGTTCAAAAGCTACTGACTGACACTGCGACAGAGGTGAGTACAGGCGCAGTGAGTGTCACCTACATCAGTCTAGGATAGAGTGTAAGAAAAGGCTTCCACAGGAAATAATGTCCAACCCACGTTATAAGGAGTGAGCAGTGGGAAAAGTCTATGGGCAAGGGGATCAGGATGAGCAGAAGCAGAGGAATGAGAAAGCATCGTCTGTTAGGGGGAATTAGACCCAACTCGGCATTGCAGGGGCGTGGGGTGAGGCACAGAGCGCAGGAGATGAGGCCTCCAGAGCGAGGTAGGCTCCAGTTCACCGAAGATTTTGTAGCCTCTGCTGAAGAGCTTGCACTTGATGCTTTAGTCAGTTCACAGAACAATTGCATCTAAATCTCAAATACCATTTATTCACTGCTGGGCTCTGCCAGAGCACGGTATTTAGTCTGGTTTAGAAACATGAATCACCCTTTGGCCCACCATTCTTTCTTTAGATTTGGGCATTATCAAGTATCAGAAGGAGGTGGTCATTTCTTATCATAGCCATCATCATCATCATCATCATCATCATCATCATCATCATCTTCATGGTTGTCATCATTATAACCAAATAATAAAACTTGGAATTGCATATGGGAGAGAACTGAGATCCTCCGTTTCATCAAAGCATGCTGATTCAGATGGGCATTTAAAAGGTGCAGAGAATTAAGACAACAAGCAGTATACCCAGAACAGAAAGTTATGACATATTATTAAGTTTTCAAGTGGAGATGTTATTCAAAGGAACGGGGAGGTGAGCTATTGGGTTGTCCAGATTGTACATGATTTGAGGTAGTTTGTAGCATCTCCTCTTGTTAGGAGAAGTAAAGCTGGCTTCAGAGGCTGGGAGTGGTGTAGAGGGAACACCTTCATTATATCTCCTTCCTTCCACGGGGGAAGGGGTTCCTGATATGTCTCCCTTCAGGAGACCCTGCTTCTGAGAAATCTGTGGAATTCCTACTGGTATTGCCTTGCTTTGTTTACCATTGGGGTTCTTTGGAAGAAGCCTAGAGAGTCCAGAACAGATGTCTGAACTTTATTTGTGAATTAGCAGATCCACTATGCATCACTAAAGGGAATGTAGCTGTTTGAGGTACATCTCCAGCCTTTGAAGTTAACAGCCATTTCTTGATATCTACATGCATCCTTTGGTACACCGAGACAGCACAGAGCAAGGCAGAACTGATTCACGGTGCTGCCACACTCCTGGAAACGATGAAAGTTTATATTTCCATACAGGTCTGGGAGGACGTATGGGGCCTAGTTAAGGCTTCTGGCCAAAAAGTTGTCTTTTAAGAATCAATTTCTTTGACCTGTGGCCCATTCCTGACAGTGAGGCTATAGCGAGTGGGCCAGATGCCGTTGGTGTGGGCAGTTTAAGAGACCTTGCTAGGAGAATTCAGTGAGAACTCTGCAGATTCTCTCCTTCAGCCTGGGGAGGAGTGAGAAGGGGCGAAGAAGTGTGATAGGGCCCCGAAGCCTCTTCCTGCTTCATCACTAAGTAAGGAGGCTCTTAACATCAAACCTGGAAAAACTAAGCAGGGGGCCTTCTCTGTTTCCCACACCCAGCACTATCCTGTACTTGCTGGTGATGGTGGAATAGAGTGAGTGACTTTAAGAGATGTGGCTTGGGCCCAACAGACTGTCTGGAAAAACTGGAGCATCCCTCACTTACTTTTAGCCTTTCCCAGAGCACTGAGGGCAGTGATGAGGGGTTCGGGAGAGTGTTGTGGAGGCTGGGTTGTGAGAATACCCGAATACCCTGAGAGCACAAAGGCAGAAATGAACTCTGCAAGAACCACTGATCAGAACACTTTCCCAGAACGAGGCTGTCTTCTCTAAAACTCATTCTGCAAGTGCTTTGGGGGTTAGTGTCTCCTGGAACTGGGTTACTTGAGTGGCTCTTTTGGATGGTTGGAGAGCAAGTGATGCAGATTTACCAGATCTCACTGAACGAGCCATGGGATTGGTATAGGCCTCTGTAGCGTGAGGTTGTGGACTGTCCGAAGGACTGTGGGCCCCGTGCCTCCAGGTCCCAGAACTGGAGGCCTGCAGCCTTCCCAGCTCTCACCCTCCTTGCTTCCCTCCTGAGCTGCTGAGATGGGGAAGGATGGGATCTCGTTGCTTCACTCTCATGAAATGGCGCATCAGTAAGTGCTACTTAAGAAAACACATGGTCTGCCCCTTGAAAAGGCCCCCCTCTGCTGCTGCCGCCACCGACACCTTTCTTTATTCCGCCCAAACCTCACCAAGGGGAATTCGAAACAACTGTGGTGATAAATCCGCCTGCAGATAATTGGCAAGAAAACAACACTTGTGCAGTATATAACGTTTTATGGTTGTTTCATGTACTTTATTATAATACTAATGAGCAGTTATATATCAGGAGCTAACTGCACGCCGGATTAGCTTGTTAGCATGATATGAAATGGCAGAGCAAACAGTCCAGGCCTCTCGCTCCCTGCATGCCTCCCCCACCCTCCCTCCCTACCCCTCGGTCCCATTTGCACTCAGTAATTAGTATGCAAATTAGGCCCCGGGACCACACAAGTTCTAGTATATTACAAGGGCTTTATTATGCTCTTGTGAGTACATGATGGAAACGGCCCATGACAGTGTTTATCTCAGTACCTCTGTCTTGCCTTCTCCTTTATCTATCTATCTCCTCTCTCTACCCCCCTGCACTCACGCGCGCACACACACACACACACACACACACACCCCCTTCTGTGCGTGGTCTGAAGCCAACCTCTTCCTGAATCAGACCTCTGAACTCAGTAGAGGCTTAACTAGGTCTTTCTGCCTCTATCTGAACATACTCAGTAATGGAAACATGCTCCTCCCAAAGCTCTCCTTCCATTCCAGTCGCCATCCCTGAAAAAAAAAATTCTCTTTTCTTCTGTGGTCATTAGTGTGTGTGTGTGTGTGTGTGTGTGTGTGTGTGTGAGAGAGAGAGAGAGACAGAGAAAGAGAGAAAGACAGACAGACAGACAGACTCTAACAATTTGTCGAAAGTCATGAATCCCATACATATTCACCTGTATACAACATTTATATTTAGTTTTAGGAATCCTAGAACCCACGAAGAGGGGGGAATCCATAGACATTTTACCTCATACTGAACCAAAAATTGCATTTATTTAATTTTCACCCTGGGATTAAAGCTCTGCCCTTTGAATCTCTTCAGAGGAAATCTATTCTCTTTACTATAAGATACACCGGCAAATAGTTAATAATTCCCATCACATTTCTCAAGTGGTTCTTTCTTCAGCTTCCCAAGTCAGTGATCACAAGTCTTCATGTTTCTGTTCTGATCAAACCTGCCGAGTTGCCCCGTCCTCCACACAGCACGGAGCCCCAGTCAGGGCAGAATGTCCCCGCTGTGCTCCTGGGGTGGCCAGCCCCCCTTTGTCCCGGATACTGTTCCTCCACCAACGTGGCTAAAGTTTTCAGTCTTTTGGCAAATGTACATTCACGCAGAACTCCCAGGTCTTCTTCCCACGAATTCTCAAGGCCTAACTCCTACAACCCATACTTTCAGAATTTATATGTTTTTTAGCCGACATGTGGAACAGTTACTGTTTCCTGTTAAATTGCACTTGCACTCCAGCTGTGGGAGTGGTTTTTGAATCCTGTGTCCCGTCTTGTCGGCGGTCCCTAGCCCTGTCTCGCTGCGAACTTGTCAGCCGTAATGTTTATGGCTTCAGGTTGTTGATAAAAATGCTGAACGGGGTAAAAGACAAAATCCTGTCTATGTCACTGGAGACCCCTTTTTCAAACGCTGATCAATATTCTTTGGGTTTGATTATCCAGCCCGCTCTGGATCTACCTAACTTTCTCCTGTGTCTCCTCCTCCACCTTCTCTTTTCCGTCCGGTTTACCCTGTGTAAACGTCTCTTAAACCACCTCCCTTCCTGAGAAGATCTCCCCTTCATCCTGTATTTTCCCCTGCAGCTGCCCCTATTTTTCTCTTTCCCTTCTTAGCTACATTTCTTGAAAGACCAGTCTATACTTTCTCACTTCCCATCCAGAAGTGAACTTGGCTGGACTGGCTTCTGCCCTCAGCAACTCCAATTGAACTGCTTTCACAAAGATCAGTAACAACCTCTGAATTGCCAAATCCTGTGGACACATTTCTATCTTTGTCTTTTTTAATATCACTTTTGCATTTGGAACTAAAAGGCATTGCCTTCTTCTTCTTAAAAAGCTCTATTCTCATGACTGGCCATGAGCCCATCACGTGGCTCTCCTGGGTCTTTCCTAACTCCGAGCATTCCCTCTCAGTCTCCTTGGGCGGCTCCTGTTCTCTCATCTCCCCCTAAGCCCCTCAGCTTTCTACCTATAGTTCTGTCTTTCCTCTTCTTTTTATTCGTTCATTTGTTTGTACACTTCTTTAACTACCTCTGAGCAATTCAGTGTGCCATGTACCGTACTAGACGGTAAGATACAACCATTCATGTAGCATGGTCCCTCCCCTCAAGGAGCTCAGGCTAATAGTCATCCATACAGCGTGCTGAGTGCTTGAAGAGAGGAGAAATATGAAAAAGGTGGAATGGGAGCCAAGAGGGATGAATGAGCCAACCTGGAGAGGGTGGAAATGATTTCACAGAAAAAAAGGAACACGAAAATCAGTCCTAAAGAATAAGTAGTGCTTTGCTAATCTCTCCTAAAAATCCCTCATTTCTGAATCTACTTCCTTATCATTTTTTATCTGCATCACTGCAACATACTTCCAAAATTTCCTGATTCCCACTTCACTCCTTGTTCCCTCTAACCTGCACCTCTCCTCAATCTATTCTCCACACGGATCATGCAGAAGAGTCTATAATGCAAATCTGATTCTTTGTAAAATACTTTATCGACTTCCTTTGCTATAGGATAATCTCCAAGCTCTTTAGCATGGTATGCCCAGTCTTTCTTATGAATCTGGCCTGGATTTAACCTGCCAGCTCTTTGGCGGGGGACTTTCTGCTTGGCAGGTGGTCTTACCCACTGTGATAGGGTCCATCACAGTTGGTCATGAGAAATCCAGCCTGTTAAAGATATTCCCCCACACCAGCATCTGCTGACCTTGGAGAAGACTTCCCCTGTGCACCCAAGCTCAAAGACTACACCTGATGGCCTCCCAGGGATTCCTCTGAGCCACCTTCCTGTCCCACTGCCCACGTCGCTCTCCCAGGCTGCAGCAAAGCCCTACCGTGTAGGCAGACAGAAGAGAGAGCAGGGCAGTTGCTGCCCAAAGGGGGAAGATCAGAAAGGAAGAATCTGTAAAGCATGAGCACAGAATAATGGGCTTCATGAATACTTAGCATAAGGAAGAAAGGGGAAAAAAATCTGTGTAGCAGGCAGTTTTTGTAAAGCGTTGAACTGTACCACACATCACCCCCTGACAGGCCCTGATGTTAGCTCCTGGAATGGATCACAAGAGACTCATTAGAAAAAACAAATATTATCGCACGCTGAAATGATTTATGGAGAAAAATGAAAAATTTTGTGTTGTTGCGTTCCCTCTCACTCACTCCCCCCTGCCTCTGCCTTCTTATGGGGAAGTTATTTATGGCTCCAGACCCTTAACAAGAGAACAGCAAAGCTCCGAGCTGATCACTCCTGCAAACTGCCTACATTTGATTTTTATTAGTGACTTAAAGCTTCCTTTTTTTTCTTTATTGTCCTGGGTGAACCAAAATGCATTTTAATGCCTGCTATTCAGGCCAGATAAGAAATGTGTACATGCCTCCCACACAAACCAGCCACCGCAGCGTCTGCGTCCAGAACTGCGGGCAATGTGGAAGTGGGGAGGGAAAATGACCGAACTCGGAGCAGTCGAGCCCTGTGCCGTGAGAGGGGCCCCCAAAACATCTCCCCCTGGTGTGGTGGTCACTGGATACAACAAATCAGGATTTCTTGTTGAGGCAGAGATTGAACCAAGTAAGTTTTGGACAACGAAGGGAGAGAGTTATTAACATTTGCCATATGCCAGGCACTATTCTAGGTGTTTCCACTTAGATTATTTCACTCAATTTTCCTAACAACTGCTCATTCTGTGGAAGAAGAAACTGAACCTCAGAGCGTCAGGAGACTTATCCAAAGTCACACAGCTAGTAACTGACTGAGCTGGGATTAAAATCCAAGTCCATCTCTTGTCATTGTCTGCATTTTTTCCTCTGTACACCTTGTCTCCTAAATAGAATCATGAAGTCTCTAGAATTGTGACTTCTGACCACAAATTGGAAGGCTGCTCAGAGACCTATTTCATAGTCCCATCTTCTGCCCACCACAGAAACTTCCCCTTTTCTGTCCAGACAGGTCACTACCAAGTCCCTGCTGGAAGGGGTTCTTGTTTAAAGCAGCCCCGGGGCACAGTGGGTGGACCAGTTCTAGACAGGCCCGAGTGCTTCTCGCACTGTGTGATGATCTTCCCATTCGCTCCGACGCTTTCCCTGCTGGTCGCCTCACTCCGGACCCTTGCGGCTGTTAGCATCCCTCTCACCATGCTTCTCCTGGATGTAGGTAATTTTACAAAATGAAATCTTGAGAAATTCCTCTTAACAGAAGTTTTAGCTGATGAAGTCCCTGGCTAGAGTGTGGTCCTTGCTTCACTCCCAGAAGCAACCAGCGCCTGTGCTACAAGAGAGTCTGGGTTGATCTGACTCACCCTGATCAGCAGTTCTGCCTGTTCTCCCTGATCTTGGACCTCTGTCTGCATCCTTGTCCTCCAGGCCCTGGAGTCTCTCTGGCTGCTCACCATACAAAAGATGGCAGCACTGAGCCAAGAATAGAGTGGGTCCCAGTGCAGACCCTGGGGAACCCTCAAGGCAACGTTACAGTAATCATCATTTTTCCTAGTCGTTTCTGTTCTGATTCAGCACACAGTAAGCCCCTACAGTGGAGCAGTTAACAAAGATACCTCCCTAGGCAGGAGCTGACCAGGGCTTTCATTTGTGCCTTGTCAAAGTCACGACCTCTGAGGATGTAGTCAGTGGTAGGTTACAAATCGAGCCTTGAGGGACTAGCCTTGGAAAATGCACTGCTAGTGCCTCTGTACTTCAGGTCGCCCCATGGGACGGGGAGGAAGAAGGGACCACTGCAGAAAAGTCTTCGGAGCACAATCCCAGCTAATCCTAACCTGTGCTGTCCCTTCAACTGTTCCTCCCAGGGGAGGCTAGGCTCCCAGGAAGAGAAGATGGTGCTATTGATACAAGGGGCTGGGAGCCCCACATGAAAGGCCTTGGGGGCTGCCCTTCAGTGTGTTCCTTAACTCACTCTGACATCTGAACAGAAGGAAGGGCCAATGACTAAAGAGCAGCCCATCCCTTTACCCCGCCCCCACCCCCCATTTAATCCCTAGGAGAGCAGGGAGCCTGGGGCACTGCTAGCAGTTTCTCTTGAGCAATGGTTCTCCTTTGGCAAATTGGATGGGGCCAAACAAGCTTGGAGATGGGAGCAAGGGAGCACTAGAGAAAGTAGCGGCACCCTGAGGCTCCTAGAGATGGGAGAGTCTGAGCCTCTCACTGTACCCCAGCCCCTCCCAAGCCTGCGCTGGGCCAGGCCAGCCGTGCTGGGCCTCATTCCTGGAGGCCTCGTCTCTCAGCAGTGTTGCTAGGTGCGGTGAGCCAGGCGCCTGCCACCGGCTGGCCAAAGCTCTGCCTGGAGACCAGTGGGGAGTCTGGGAAGAAGGGGCTGCATTATTTGGTTGATCCCTCCCTCCTCCCCCAGCCTCAGCACAGTGAGCTTTCCGGAGGGATGGTTATGAGCCAGCCCATCCCCAGGCCTTCCTCTTTGTGCAGAGACCTCCCTGTCAGACCCCCCACCTTTGCTCGCTACCCCCTCCCCCTTCCCTCTGGTTCAGCAGAGCCTGAGTTAAGCCCGGGGTTAATGCCCAGTGACACCTGCAGGTTGGCTAGTGTTGTTGACATGGGGGTGGGGGGAGGGGAGGGGTGATGGGGGAGATCGTTGGTGGCTTTATTATGGAGAACTCAGCAGGCCTGGGGCCTTCTATTGTCCAAGTGGCAAATAAATAAATAGGAGAAAGTAAGTCTTCCCCATGGCTTACCGACGGGAGGTTAACAGCTGGACATGACATGACAAATTGGGCATTTTTCTTTGGGGACTGATCCTTACAGCAGCTAGCAGGGAGAATGAGAGAGAGAGGGAGGGGGGAGTTAGAGAGAGAGAGAAAACAAGCTGGAGCACAGACCAAGCTAGTCACCGAAGTGGACGCCGCGTGTGCATGGACATGGGTACGTGACTGGGGTGTTCAGGGGACATAGCATCATATTTTGAATATTTGGGGAAAAAAGGATTTTGTGTGACTGCCTCAGGAGTAAATTCCAGAGCCCCAGAAGCTGGGTATCTAGCTGTGGGGGGAGATACTCCTGAGATTTGTCTCCTTGGACCCCTCTCGGCTCCTGCCAAATGGAAAACCAAAAGGTCAACATTGCTCTGATCCTAAAGGATCTCCCTCCAGATGGGTGGGATTACTGGGCAGTTGAAAGTAGTGGAGCAAGCAGCCTCTCTCAAGCCTGAGACTGCGGAGCAGGCTCTTGCAAGTGTGCCCAGTTGGCCGGAGCTGCTCCCAGCTGGGCAGCTCCGTGTCCCACTTGCATCTGTAGCTGGGGTCGGGGAACGGCAGCTCTCCCTGGCCCCACCCCACCTTCTTTCTCTTCCCCAGGGACTGTCCAGCAGCAGGTCTGGAGGCCCAGAGGAGATAACCTCTCTCAAACTATTTCCGTTTCCCCCATGTAAACTGGAGGCGGAGAGTGGGTAGAGCAGAGCAGGAGCAGAGAGAGTGCAGAATTATTCAAGCCCAGAACCACTCTCCATCACCCTTTTTCTGAGGCCGAAGAGTAAGGAGGTTAATGGTTTACACTCTAGAGTCAGACCTGGATCCTGCCCTGTTCCTCCTCCTCTTGGCCCTAAGGTCTCGACGTGTTGTTTAACCTCTCGAAGCCTCAGCATTCTTATAGGTAAAATGGGGTAATACTAGTACCTTCCACACATGCCAGTGTGAGGTTTAAATGAGTTAATGCATGAAGTGCTGAGGGCAGAGTCTGGCACGTGATAAACCCTTTATAAATGCTACTAAGTATTGTTCAGGGATAGCCAACCTCTTCCTCCCTGCGTTTTAAGATTGACCAGGCAGAGATCCTGTGGAACTGTCCTCAGAGAGGAAGTGCATATCCAGTTCATATTCACAGAATTGTGTCTCCACTCTCTCCAAAGGCTAAGCAGGTAGCCAAGAGCCTCCGTAAAACCTTGCCTGCAAGAACCATCCCTTCCGCTCATCCTTACAAAACTCATGTCTCTAGCAGTGGGTTGCGAGGAGAGTCTTCGCTGACAGTGATTCCGCTTCCTACCCGCCCCATGCGGGCAGTCTGGCCAAAGTTCAAAGGACATTTAGAGGGAATAGAAGATTCCTGACTTTCTGGAGAATTTGTGGTTTGTTTTTCTAAAAGGCATACTCTGCATTCTCCCTCTGGGACCAGAGAAAAACCACAGGAAAAATGGTGAGAGAAGCTAAAGTAATTAATTCACTCAAGAAATACTTATTGAACACTTACTGACTGTCAAGCACTGCTCTGGACACTGGGGACAGACCCATAAGATAAAGCAGGCAAAAATCCCTGCCCTCTGTGAAGCTTACCTGTCAGGTCTCTAAGAAAAGTGCCTTAGAGTTAAGACACCCTTCCCAAGCACTTCTAAGTGTGGCCTTGGCCTCTTATGATCATCGATGCCCTTCCTGTTGGATTCAAATCAGGCCTGCATGAGAAAGCCAGTGACAGAAGGGGGCTGGGAGGTGTGCAGGACTGGAGAAAAGAGCTGAGGGAACACCTGGGCCCTTTCATTGGAGGAGGGCAGTGTCTGATGAGTAGCAGAGCTTCATTAAAGGGGGGTTTAAGAGGAGGAGAAGAAATGTGGAGAAGGAAGCTGGCATGTATTGCGTGCCAGTTCCAGTCCAGGACACCAGGCACTGTATACACATTGTCCATTTCATCTTCACAGGCACTCTGCAAGGCAGTTCATTTCATCCTCGCCGTACAGATA
This sequence comes from Phyllostomus hastatus, assembly GCF_019186645.2. Lineage (NCBI taxonomy): Eukaryota > Metazoa > Chordata > Mammalia > Chiroptera > Phyllostomidae > Phyllostomus > Phyllostomus hastatus. The sequence goes on from NW_025334013.1 coordinate 30,138,053, forward strand.
AGGTCACTGAGGTTCAGAGGAGTACGTGACTTATCCAAGACCCATCGCTTGTAAATGATGAGAACTGGATTCGAATCCAGAGTCTTTATTCTTTCCTCTGCCCTATTATACACCATATTTGTTCGCTGGAGGAAGCATGCCAGCGGGCTCAAGGGCAACAACTGTGGAGGAGGCAGAGGCTGAGAGAGCTGGCTAGAGTGTCAGCGTCCAGGCGTTTAAAGGGCAAAGGAGAGAGAAATCTAGGGGGGTACAGGAGAGTGGGTGAGACCCGTGAGCCTCTGTGAAAGAGCATGTTGCAACCTCTTCATCAGTCCCTGTCCTTACAGTCCCTGTCCTTACAGTCCCTGTCCTTGCCCCTACCTCACTGCAAATCTTTCTGTACGAGGGGAGGAACAACCCGAGCTTGAGAGGGGGGGAACTAGTTCTCAGAAGCTCTTTGCCAGACCACAGAACCAAAGTGCGGAAAGGTTTGTAGCAAGGAGGTTTGACAGCGGTAGTGCCTTCTCATGTGACAATGATGGTGAGCACACCGTGATGGCTCGTGTGCATGACCAGGTGGGCATCTCATGCAGTTTGTGGGAGGAACTGGAGAGCTCACTCCCGGCCTTGGTTGTTCTGACCATGCAGCCTCGTCGCAGCCAGTACCAAAGGCCCAGAGCCTGGGCTCAGTGTCCCCTCGGCCAGGACTTCTACCTGGAGAATCACTGGTACTTTAAGGGTCGGAGGGCAGGATCTACACAAGAGCTTTCATCTTCCAGGAAGTCCCTTCCCCCCAGCCCCCTGCTACTCACTCCCCTATATAATATTCCACGTTAGAGCTCATAAATGCTGCTGCGGGTCCCCAGCCTGATTGAATTTGGAAGCCATTGTTTACAGACGTCTGGCTGTACAGGGGGATTTATTGAATTTTCCATGAAATGTTGCTCCCCTAATGCTGTAAAAGGCAAGCAGTCCACATCAGAGGAGCCCTGTGTTACAGGATCATGTTACCCCGAGATGGAGTGCTTGCTTCAGAATCGTTGACACACCCAGCTCCAGCTATGAGCAGGCAAGAGAGGCCTCACAGGTCACTCCCAACCACTCACTGCAGCCCCAAAACTAGGGCTTCTAAGGCAGCTCTGCCCCTTCACCCCCCTCAGCGCGCTTCCAGTCTGTCTCAAAGCCCTGGCGTCTCTACCTCAAACAGGTCTCTCAGATCCACTCTCCTCTCCATCCCACCTGCTCCGGCCTAGTTCAGACTATTGCTACAGGAGTCTCTCCTGCTTCCTCCTATATTTTACCACATAATGCAAATGACGCATAATAAGTGTTCAATAAATGTTTGGGAAAGGAAGAGAAGGAGTCAGGGCTAAAATAAAGCAGGAAAGAGTCAAGGTATTCGTAAGTGTCACACATTGGAGGATATGTTTTCTCAGATTTAATTGGTTTGTTTATCCAAGGTCACTGGCACCCTGAACCAGGGGATTTCTGAGCACGAGAGGCTCCAGAACAGGGGAAGGGCATTGCCAACAATGTGAGACAGCTACAGTGGAGATGTGTCCTTGTGTATGTCACATAAATACGACTGGACCAAGTTTCCCCCATTTTAAAAACCATATAAACCTTCATCACTCCTTGAGCCTCTGTCCCCTTCACTGCCTCACTGCTCAAAGGTTTATTTATATTTAACCACCTCTGCTTTGCACCACTTGCTCATTTCTGCCACCATCCTACCTCTTTATTGAATCTGTTCTCTTAAAGGTCATTAATCCAAATCCCCAAATCTGTCTGAGTCCTCGCCCTTCTCAGCATCTCTTCAGCTAACTTGTGGGCCGCCTCTTTGGAAACCGTCTTCTCTCTCTGGTACCACGCTCCTTGTTCTCCTTGCAGACACTCCTCCTCTGCCTCTTCGCCCTCCTCCCGCCCTAAACAGAAGTAGGTGTTTTCCAGTGTTCTGTCTTTGACCCGCTTCTCTCAGTGCACACTGTAATCGGATGATCTCATCCGTTCCTGCGGCTGCAGCTATCGTCTTTATTTAGAGGACTCCTGAATGTAAAGCTCCAAACCTGACCTCTTACGGCTCTGATCCCATTTCTTCAACTGCCTGGTGAATATCTTGTGCTGCGTCCCACAGACATCACAAACTGAATCCATCATCTAGCCCCCCATCATAATTCACCTTCAGTGGTCCTTATTTCTGTTGATGACATTATCATCCTTTCAATTACCTGGTCATGAAATCTTAAAGTAATCTTTGGTATAGACCCGTGTTCCCACTGCATACTAAATATATCTCCCCCGGGCAGAACCTTGATCTTAACGCAGCCATTTTTACACCTTGACACACACAGACATACACACACCACTGGTTCCCTTTCCTTTATTTCTCTCTCAGCACGAAGATCACCGCACTCTTCCCAGGCACCCAAGCCAGAAACCTAGGCATCCTCACTCTCTTCTGCCTTGGCCTCTGATCCCCCGTGACCCATCAGTCCCTAAGTCCAGTAGATTCTTTATCATCCTTTATGCACGTCCCCTTTTCTCCAGCCCCTACTACTGACTTAGTTCAGGTCCTCAGTGTGTCTCACTTACATTATCTAAACCCCCTTCAACTGGTGTTCGCCACCCAGGCTGTCTCTCTACCACCCATCCTTCTCCCTGTTGCTAGGTCCATCTGCTAAAATGCTACTCTCATACCTGCCCCAAATCCTCCAACAGCTTCGTATTGCTCCCCAGGATAATATCCAAGCTCTCTAACACCTGCAAGTGTTTGCATATGCTATTCCCTTTACCCAGCAAGCCCTTCCCCACCCACACCCCCTACCCCCAACACACATACTCCTTCATTCATTTGTTATACTCCAGATCATTCTTCAAGGCTCAGCTCAAGAAGTCCTCTCCTTTCTGAAGTCTTCCCAACCTCTCTGGACATAAATGAGCCCTTCTTTCCACTAAGCACTTTGTTCACGCCACTATCAGTACAGCTATGACACAGCCTTGTAATGTTCAGTATCTGTAGCCATCTGCCCCAGCTAGGCAGTATCTGATTTGTTTCACTGGCCCCAGCACCTAGCACACAGTGTCTCAGGTGGATGTTCCCTATGAATGGGTGCTAACCATGGGTCAAATTTAGTAAAGGAGGCTCAGTATACCCAAAAAAACTTCATCTAGAAGTGGGATTTTCCTCTCTCTACCTTTTATGCAGTTCTCAAAGGGGCAGATCCCAAGGGTGATAATCTCTCTCTTGTATCACACTGTTCCTAGATTGACCCCCCTGTGTCCAGTGGGATGAGGTATTCACCCACCTCGGGTTCCTGAGTCTTGGAATGCCCTGTCCCTCCCCCAGCCTTCACCAGCTTCATCTGTCGTCCCTCCCAGTTCAGCCTCCCTGATCTAACAACCCCTTCCCCTTCCTCTCTCAGTCTCTTCTGACTCCTCCCCTCCCGTGTGACTGAGGGACCTCAGAGGGAAAACAATGATCCTCCAGAGAGAGCATGTGTTCGCCACGTTAGGAAAACATGCCAAGCTGCAGGAGCCAGCCTGCAGGAGGCGTCTCTAGCCATGGACGGTCCCCACACCAGCCTTTGAGTTTGCAGATGGACCCACCTTTGCCCTAAGTAAGGGGGCGGGCAGTGACTGTAGAGAGAAGTAGCAGGACATTGTTTTCTCAGATTTAATTGGTTTATTTATCCTGTGCCTGGGCTCCATCTGTCCAACCTCCAAAGGCAGAAGCAGCAAGGGTTCCAAGCCACCATAGGAGCCTTGTCCTCAGCCTGCAGCTCGGCAGGCACCTGGGGCCAAACTGAGAAGCTCGGAGTCTTTCCCCCGTAGGAGGAAAGCCTGGAAGGGCTTCAGGTCCTGAGGCCCATTTGCACAGAGAGATAGAAAGAGAGCAAATGGATCAAGAAGAAAGCAAAAGTCAGGCCTGAGCCCTCCTAACTACTGACTAGAGTTCCTCCAAGGTCCCCTTGTCAAAGCCAGAAGGCCCAGGGGGCACTGGAGAGGTGGCCCGGGTCTGACATCTCCAACTGCAGCTGAATGAGGTAGGTGTGGGGCGGAGATATCTGAGGTCAGGAAGACATCCCCTGGGGGAGCCCACTGTGCGATAGACTTGAGGTGCATTTACTGGGAAGGCCATTGAGTCCCAGGAATGGCCCATGGTCCCACAGCGTTCTGGAAGCATTCAGTCGCCGGAACTCAGGGACAACAGGGCAAAGCTCCTCCTCCGGGTGCACGGGGAGAATCTGAGGGCTTGCCATCCGTGGCATCCCTGATGGGAGGAAGAAGAAATGGGGGAATCAGGAAAGCCCAAGATTCTAAAGATATGTAGAAAGGTTGATTGTTTTCCACCCTTAGAAGTAAGAATCTCTCCAGAGAGCAAAATCGTGCCTACACAGGACTTGCCACAGATTCATTTTCCACCTGGTCCTGGCTCCAAGGTTAGGCCTCGGGAGCTCTGCTGAAGTATTACACAGCTGGGCTATGAATGGACATTCCATGTGACCCCTCTAGTCGTGAGCCTGTGAGTGGCCAGCTGCAACTCAGTGGCGAAGCTCAGGGAGTTCTCTGGCTTACACTACTCCCTACGAAGCTTCTCCTTACCCCTATTCATCTCGTCCTCCCCCACACACACCCAAATGTGTGCTTTCTCCTAGTCACATGGCACAGTTGAACCACTCTTCCCAGAACCACGGGGACTCTGAGGCAGGCCCAGACCCAGCACCCAGGCTTTCATGGAACAGTGGATATCCCCGTGTACCCCTGTCTCAGCAGAGCAGAAGCTACAGTCACTGTCTTCCCTTAACCCCCACCAAAACTGGCCCCTCTCCTATCCCCCATGCTTCTGGAAGTAGCACTGAAGTTTACTGTTATCCTCGATTCCTGACTTTAGTTATCACCCATATCTAATCAGACAGCAAGTCCTATTCATTTTCTCCCCCATCTTTTCTCTTCCCACAACCACCCCCAAGGGGGTAGGGGAAGAAAAAACATGATCCCACCACCCAGAGGTAACTACTATTAAGTATCTTTCTTCAATGCAAAATTGAAAAAGCACAGAGTTTAAAATCAAGACTATTTTAATTTGAATCCTGGCTCTACCACTTAAAAACTGTATGACTTGGAGCCTCTGTTTCCTCTTCTGCAACATGGGCTATGAGAGTATCTACTTTATGGGATAGTAGAATGGATTAAATGAAATATTGTAAGGATGGTGCTTAGTACAATGTCTGATATGTAGTAATTCTCAAGAAATGTTAGCTATATAGATTTACAGAAAAATCACAAAGGTAACATAGAGTTTCTGCATATCCCTCACCCAGCTTCCCTAATGCTAACATCTTATATCACTGTAGTACCTTTATCAAAGCTGAGAAATTAACATTGGTACAGTGTTATGATGTAAACTATTAAACCTCCATTAACTAAATTACAGACTTTGGATTTCCCCATATTTTTCTTCTGATGCCCTTCCTCTGTTCCAGGATTTAATCCAGAACACTGCATTCCATTTGGATCCTGATTTTTTTCCCGTATCACTATATCATAAGCATTTTCTAATTCCATTAGATATGCTTCCAAAACCCTTTTTCTAATGACGTTAAAGTATTTCACTGTTTAGTGCATTTTAATATATTTATCCATTTTCCCTTTAATAAGTGCTTAGATAGTTTCTTTCTCTTTTTTTGCTATTATTAATAACACACTAATGAATGTTTTTGAACATGTATATTTTTTAGAATTTCTGATAATTATCTGAGGTTAGAATCCTAGAACATTAATTATTGGGTCAAAAGGTATGAACTTTTGAAAAGCTGCTGATAAATATTGATAGACAGCTTTCCAGAAAGGTTACACCAATTCACAATCTCATCAGCAGTGAATGATTAACCCATTTTCTTAAACCATCATCCACATTATCAATTTTTAAATCTTCACTAATTTGATTAGAGAAAGAAAACAAAAAAGAAAACCAAAAAGGCACTTTCTGCATTATTTTAACAACCTCCCCATTGATCCACTGATCTTCCCACCTGCAGTCACCTCACACATCACCACCGTGCATGATCCTGGGGCCTGGCATGGCATCCAGAGCATAGTAAGTGCTCCACAAAAACCCGCTGAATGTAAGAAGGTATGAGTGAATGATACGAGCCTTTCAGCTACTCAGTCATGACATTCTCTGAGTCTCAATTTAACTTCTTTTTAGCCCTAGTACTCTGTAAATCTGTAGGAATGAACATCTAAGTGGAGCTCTGAGACGTTGCCCAGGCCAAGGGCACGGGATTAAATGTCTATTTGGTTTCTCTGCAGTCTGCCCATCAATCCAGAAGGGTGGAGCACTTATTCATACAGTGTTGAAGGGCCCTTGGAAGACAAAGTAGGATGGGGCCAAAGAGACTTGCTGGAACAAGTTTCTTGTCCAGCCAGTGTCATATCTGCAAGAGGATGCCTCATGTGTAAGTTAGGGTTCTGGCAGGAAACAGAAGTCCACAGACAGAGTAGCTGAGGAAAGCTTAATGAAGGGCCTGTTCACAAAGAGAAGGTGAAGTGCAGCAAGGGGGCTGTTACCACCTGTGGGCCCGAGGGAGCATGCACCAGATCCCAGAAAGAGCCCTGGCTGTGACCATGACTGTGCTTAGGAGCTGAGACCTTCATCAGGGGAAGAAGGAGCCAGGATAATATTTATCCCAACTGCTTCTGTCCTCCTGTCCTCCAGTGTCCTCCATGTGTTGAACCCAATGGAAACCCTAAAGGTAAGGGACCTTGGTTGACGCCACCCATAGAAGTCGGTTCCCAGGGCATCGGACAAAGTGAAGAAGGGTGGTGGGTGGAGCTAGAGAAGCAAACAGACATCCAGCCAAACTCTGCCCCTGAGAATTGGGGTGGGATGGAGATGAGGAGGCCTGGGTCTCCTTGTCCATTCAAGCTTTACCCAGGACAAACATAAGAACCAATGAACAGGCCAAGGCCAGAATTTGGTGTGCTGGCAAGAGACTTGAGGCAAAAATCAAGGAACTCTTATCTCTGCATATAGAGTGTCCTTCTCACCTGCCCTTACCCTTCTGCTGTCTCACTCTCTCATCATAGTACCAAGCCCCAATCTCAGACAGAACAGGAATCCTGGCACACATCTCAAGATTACACTTCCTGATCTATTCATATTCAGCAAAGTGCCCTGTCCTGAAGAGCTGAGAACCTGCCAGTAGTTTCTTCAGTGTGTATGTGCAGAGCCAAGAACTCCAATACTAGACACAAGGACCTGAAATAGTTGGGCTGAGGTGGAGGCATTGATCTGGGGCTTCGGATCAGCCCCAGATCAAGAGAATGAGGAGACAGAAAGATCTACCTTTTCCCTAGAAATCATCTGAGGTCCCTGTGGGTCCAGAGGCCCCAAGGCTTCATAACAGAGCAGTTACTGCTTGCAGCCAGGTGGGGAGCTGGTCTAGGTCCCAGCTGGAACTTCACAGCAAGCAGGTAGAAGCCAGCAGCCTTCCCAGCTCACCTTTCACTCCGGTTTGGTCTTTCTCTTTATCCCCACTGCCTTCATTGTTCTGGCTCAGACCTGTCCTGATCCTTTCTCCTGGGTTTCTGAAATAGCTTCTTAGCTAACATTTCTGATTCCTTAATTCCTCCTCCACATTGCTTCAAGACTAGTATTTCTAAACCAAAAATCCAACCATGTCTTACCCTCTTCTTGACTCCTTCTATGGCTCCTTTTTGCCTATAGGATCCATTCCAGACTCCTTGTCATGGTGCATAAAGCCCTTTGTGATCTGACCCACCTTTCTCCCCCCGCACCTGAGTCTCAGCCTCGATGGCTCCTCTATGCATACCCTAAACCCCAGTTCTACTGAACCACTTGCTGTGAAAGTACTAATTTATCTCTGCCTCCATAACTTTGCACCTACCCTTTCCTCTGCCTAGAAAGCCCTCTGCCCATTCATCCGCTGTTGAACTCATACTCATCGTCCAAGATCCAGCTCAAGTGATACATCTTCCTTAAAACCTTCCTGGACGTTGCTGTTCATTCCCTTCTTTGTGCCTCTACACAGAACTTATTTCTGTCACCACACCATTTTCCAATGGTCTGTCCATGTGTTTCTCTCCCCTACCAGACTGTGAGCTTCTTAAAAACAGGTATTTCCCTGTATTTCCCTAGATGTAGCACAGTGGCTGCCACATCATGCTCCATACATAGCCAGATAGTGACGACCCGAATGAACAGATGACTCTCTTTTCTGTCTCAAGACTTGGCTACAGTCCTGTGGTAAATCCTTCTTCTTTTGAATGCCACTCCCCCAGATGGGCTGAATATCTCCTTTCCTCTCTTGTCTCTTCCTGGCTGCTCCTAACGTTCATTTTTAACCACAGTTCTCCTCTATACAAGTGTTGCTGGAGAGGGAAGGTCTACCCAGGGAGCTCACAGCAGGACTAAGCTGAACATCCTTGCCCACTGAGAACCCCAGGAGGCCAGAAATGGTGGAGACAATCTCTACCTCCAATCTCCAATCTCGTGCTAGTGGGGAAACTCACAGCCTCATTCTGCATCTGTCTAAGGGCTCAGCCAAAGGATCTTCTTCTGCTTAACTCCAAAAACCAGTTAGTTTGAGTCTTAAATTTGAGAGCCATTACAATCCCTATCTGCCCCTTTCCACCTCAGGGCCCAATTGTCACCTCAGGGCCAATTGTCACAGGATCTTGAGGGTCCTTCCTTGGGAACCCTGACCCTGCTTTTACTCTCCACCAGGTAGCCCAGACTTCCCTCTGCTGTTCTGTCTGACACTCCTCTATTCTCCACCAAGTGTCTCTTCTCTCCCTCCCTCTCTTCCTGCCTTTCCCTTCCTTTCCCTCACATTCATTACTTGTACCGAAACATGTTCTTTATTTCTTCTATCCCCAAATTTTGCAACTTGTCATTCCCTCTTTTGGGGAACACCTTTTTTCCTTTTCCACTGACTGAAAAGTGACTTGTTCTTCAAGGCCCTTCTTCATAAAATCTGTTTTGATCCCTCTTCCAAACCTTCCAGCATCTCTCCCCTCTTTGAGCGCCGATAGTCTTCTGCATTTTCCTTACAGCGCTCACAGTGTCTACCCTATGTTGACACTGTTCTTTCTAATCCTCTTATAAAAATGTAAGCTTCTGGATAGAAACTGTTCAGGTTTACATCCTGCACAATGCTTTGTCATAGTAGGTACTCCATGAATATTTATTGTGTTGAATTGAAATACCCGAAAAGCCAAGATCATACATATTCATTCATTCATTCACCAAACAAACCCTGATTAAGGGACATATATGACTGTCTTTCTTAAATTTGTCCAAAGACTTTTTAATTCACTTATTTTTTCTGCTAAATCCATCACTTGGCGTAATGAATTTCTTAAGTTTGCTGGTTACTGTGTAAAATAGCAATCTTCTTTGTTCATCCCAAAGATGCTTAAAGCGAACCCACTATGCCCAGAGTTTCAGGATTTTGTGAATAAGTCTCTAGTCACTGTCTCTACACGATTTGTGGTTTCCTGCATGTCCTCTAGCAGCCTTCACATTTGCAGACTTAAGAGTAAGTCACTTAGCCTTTCCTACTAAGGAGGTTTTTCATCCCCTGGACTTTCTCCAGGACAGGACAGAACGACATAGTGGGGCCTGCAGGTAGGATGGCTCCAGCTGGACATCTTGAGGAGTATATTCTCCTTTTTAAATATCTCACAGCTCTCTTAGTCTTTTGGCCAACAGCCTCGGGGAACTGTCTAAATGAAGAAGGATTTCCAGGTTCTTTGCCAGAACTGTGGCTGACCATGCAGAGTTGAGCACTGGAGAGGGGGTTTTGATGTGTTTATCACAAAAGGTACTGCCTTGCACTTGCCCACATTTAATTGAGTCTGTGCCCTTTTGCCCTGAAGTCTTCCTGCCAACTAGATTCAGAAGGATCCAGGAAAACATCCCATGGCCCGTCCCCCACCATAAGTACAGATGCACACCAAGAGTCGTACCTTTCTTTGGCTGGATGCCTGAGGCTCTTCTCTGGGAGAGTCCTTACACCATGTGATATCAATCTCTTCCATTTCCTCCTCTCTGTCTAATCAGACACAAAACATATGAGACTTCATCTAAGCCTTCAAGAACCTCATAGTAGGTTTGGGGGATAAAAATAAGCAGATATGGTATTACTACTAATAGTAGATCTACTGCTTATTGAACGTGTCCTACATGCCATTCTTTATGTTGAGCGTCAAGTTTAATCTCTATAATAGCCATGCAAGGTATTTTAACCCCATTTTACAGGATGAAGACTTTGAGGCACAGAGAGGTTAAATAACTTCCTCAAGACTGCACAGCTAGTAAGTTCACAGAGCTAAAATTCAATATCTGTGTCCCTGACCACTGCACTTCATGGTCTCAACCCTTGACAATCACACAGCACGTAGTAGTCCTGGTGAAAGTGATTCGTCATTGGGCTCTTCTGGGCTCTTTCAGGTTGTCTGTCACTAGTCTCAAGCTAATTTTTTCAAACCTTAGTAAACCCCACTTCCTGAGGGAACTTTCCCCAGCCCCCATTATTTATTCCCATAACACCTGTCCTTATTCCTTGCAGCCGTATTTAGACAGTCGTTTGCTTAATATTTTCCTTTCCTCCTGGAAAGCAAGTCTGTGAGGGTGGGGCCTTGGGCAATTTTGTTTACTGTTTTGTCCCTACTAGCTAGTATAGTGCTTGGCATATAGTAGATGTTTGTTAGAGTTACCCTTCTCGGAATGTCTCCCTCATGGAGCTTCCCAGGCTTTCAAACCCTCCCCTCCTCTGCAACTTGGAGTGGGACACCCCAGGCCAGCACTCCTCTGCCATCTCCACCTTGCTTCTAGAACTTTCTCAGTGGTGATGAGTCCAACATCCCCCAGCCTCAGTCTTTGGCCTTCTCTTCTCTTGGCTACCCAGGAGTTTCACTTGCACTTCCGTGCTGCTCTGGGGAATCAGGGCATCCCCTCGGCCCGGCAGGGCAGGATGCCGACAGGAGCAGCCAACAGCCGGGATACAAGGTTTCCCTTCGCTAAGCTTTTTCCTGGGAATGATTTAAGGCCCTGAACAGATAAGTGAAGAGCAAACCCGCAATGAAGTCAGCACTCTGCTTATTAAGTGGAAAAAGCTGTGCTCGGCTTATTGAAATGTTCATTAGACAGATATATAGAGATGAGACAGAGGAAGGGAGGGCAGGCAGCACCACCAGATCAGACGAGGCAGGGGGCATCTCAGGGGAGACCTTGCTCCAGCCCAGAAGGAAAAGGAGTCGGGGCTGGAGCAGGTATGTGGTGTGGCACCTGTGAGGAAGGTGGGGGCATGACTCATGGGAAGAACAGAAGGAGGGAGCTATGCCAGCTGAAGCAGCTGTCTCCATGGGGCAGTGGATGGAAGGGACTCAGCCAAAGGCGGGTGAGGCATCTTGGCCCACTTTTGGGAATGCCCACTTCTTTGCTCTCTTTGTCCCAGGCACATACTTTCTGAAGAGTTCTGACCCTGTTCATTTGCCTACTGTGAAGGCAAGAGAGTGCCCTATGCTCTGTCGGGAAGAATGGGGCCTGTACAGAGAAGCATAAAGAAGTTCCTCATCACTGCCCCCTGCGAGGGAACCTTCTGTCTGGCAAAGCCCCCACTTCCCTGCCTCCAGCTCCAGCAGCCCTAAGCTCCCTCCAGAAAGGGCTGTTCCCGGGTGGGAGACCTGCTGGCACCTTCAGGCCAGGCAGAGTCATGGCTCCTTGAGCTGCCTCCTGGCTCCCTGACTTCCCTCCTTTCAGCATCCATCCAGGCAGCCCCAACGGAACTCAGAGCTCCAGAGTGGGGTGGCCTTAAAGAGATATAGCCACTTGCTGACTGTGTCACCCCCTGAGACATGGCAGGAACTTGTGGTGAGCAGGAACTTGCCTGATCTTTCTGTGTCCCCAGGACTAGCCTAGAGCCTGGCCCATAAAAAGGCTTCTTTATATAAGGTTGAGTTGGTGACAGATGGAGTGAAAATTCTGCACTCGTGTGCCCCCCTTTCAGATATTGGAAAGGGGAAAAACCATGATGTAATTCTAGGAGCAGGCACTGTTTCCAAGTAGGAAAAATAGCCTCAAGATTTTCCACTATCTTCACATTTCTTTCTTGCCTCCATCAGTTTGGCTCCTGGAGAACAGAGGTGATGCTGACCAAACTGATAAGAGAAAGGACACTGGCAGGAAACGTGTGGGAACAGAACAATAAAAATAGTATCTTTAGAGTTTCAAAGTGTTTTCACACAGACAGTCTCATTTAATCCTCATTCACTTGTTCAATAAATAGTTGTTGAATTTCTATTACCTGCCAGGCACAGCCCACGAATGAGACCCTTGTGTAGGGATGGCCTTGCGGAGTGCAAATGCCATAACAATTCTGCATTAATTCTTTTGTTCAGCAAACAGTGATGCCAAGCCAGATTCCCGGGGATGGAGAAGTGAATCAGACTTGAATCCTGCCCTAGAAAAGTTTACAGTCTGTAAAGCACATACACAAGGAGACAGACCGTTGTCGAACAGTGTGATAAATGCACTGAGAGGAAACCTTCCTGAAGATGTTTGAGTTGAGTCCTAAAAAAAGAGCACATGTTTACCAACCTTTCAGAGAGAAGAAATTTCGTGGCAGACAGAATATGGATTTGGTGAGAACTCAGTTCAGCCATGAAGGGAAATAGTGGGAAATGGTGTAAAAGAGCGAGACAGGGACTGAATCCCAAAGGAATTTCCATGTCCAAGGTATGTTAAAGAAGGCAACTAGAGGTCTCGAAAGAGGAACGATAACCTCAACAGCAGTGAAAGGAGTTGTCTAGAGGGGCCATTTGGGGGCTGTCCCAATAGGCTAAGTGAGAGAGGGTGCTGGCTGACTAGGCAGTGGTACTGAGAAAGGCAGGAATCGACCAGGTGATGCAGAGACCTGCTAGACATGGGCCGGGCGGGGGGGGTGGGGGGGGGGTGGGGGGGGGGTGGTGAAGGAGGCGGTTTCCATTTCACGAGGAGGGGAGAGCACTTGGGCAAGGCCCTGTCAGAGCAGACACAGGGCAGTGTGGGGAGCTGGGGGTGCTGCAGGAGCCGAGGCTTTTTCCGCCCGCATGGCAGTCCCTCCCTGCCTCAGAGGCTGAGGCAGCTGACACCTGCTCCCAGGCCTTGATGACTCCATTTCCCAGCTCCCTCCCTCTGCCTCGCTGACTTTGGAGGTGATTAGTAATAAAACTTTAACAAGCATCCATAGGTGCGTCTCCCTGTCACTTTTATGAGGCCATTTCCTGAGCAAAGATATAGGAGCGCCTTCAGCCTCTCCTAGCCATATCATTGCTGCCAGCCACCGTTTCAGCCTCTGCCTCAGCCTCTGCAGGCCCCAGACAGCCCCAGAGGCTAAGTGGGGTTGTGTGGGGGACACTGGAACACACTTAGCTCAAGGAAGCAGACACACCCCCTTCATGCCCCCAATGGTTCTTCCTAAGGACTAAAAATTGTCCCTCAAGAAAGCCTGGGGTCATTTTCACTGCCCAGGTCATTAGAAATAAAAAGGGACTCATTTCTCCTACCTTCCCCTCTTCTACCCCACACTTCCCTTTAAGCCTTGTCTAGAGTTTCACCTTCTTGATTCAGTCCATCAGTATGTATTTATCCAATGCCACCACTGAAGGATGCCAGGGATCCAGTCAAGAATCGTCCTTGCTCCCTTCCCTTGGGGAGCTGGGGAGCTGATTGGGGCTGAGAATGACAAATACCTACCAGGTAACCAAAATGCATTGTGATCGAGTTCTGATAGGCATAAATGAAGTGCTGTGGTGGGAACCCTGACAATGAAGCATTTCATGAGGCCAGGAGAGTGAAAAATAGCTAGGGAATATTTCACCAGCAGGGTCAATGGGCCCAAGCCTTGCAGAATAAGGATTTGTGAGCTGGTCAGAGGGAGGTAGCCCCTTCTTTCCTGGCAAAGTCCTAGGTCCACGGGGCCAAAGCCAGGCTGGGCTTATCCCAGCTGAGCATGTTCTAACTGGGCTGAGCCGAGGCTGAGCAGGGCCTCCTGGGCTGTTGGGCCCCCTGCAGCAGGATGTGGCTGAAGGGGCACAGTGACTGTGGAGAAAGGGGCCAAGGACTTGAAGCGCACGGTGCTTTCCTCCCAGGCTCTGGTGACGCCTGTCCCAGGCCACCCAGGGAAGTGGGGCCAGGTGAGCAAGAAGAGGGAAAGCCACTGCGTGTGGCTTCTCCCTTGTCTTTGAAAGTGCCCCCGTCTTTGTGCTTTGTGACTCTGTTGTTTCCTGCGGCCGGACTTAGTGCAAAGATGCCTTAGATTGGATGGATGGTTTCAAATCTTAGCTCTGGAATTTGAATCCTCTAGTTACACCTGAGGTAAGTTATACTTTCTGAACCTGTATCTCCACTTGTAAAATAGAAATAGAACACCTACTTCAAAAGGTTGTTATTAGTTCAAATGAGAGGATAACTCTTAGGCAACCAAGGCAGTATTGCTGTAAAGCTGATTGCTCAGTTTGCCCCCCGCCCCCACCTTTCCACACCTCTCTGTCTCTTCAGGCTTATTCCTCTGCTGCTTTTCTCCCACACGCGCTCAGTGTTTCCCAGGGCTGATGCCCCCCAGGTCTGTGTCATCTCCTCATATCTCCCCCCCTAATTGGAGACCCACATTTCTAGGTGCCCACTAGATTCAGTTTAATTCAACATTTATTATTTATCTATCCTTCGAGAACTCTACCTGTGGATTCAGAGCTGGTGCCTACCGCCAAGGACTTATCATCCCATAGACCTTTACCCAGTGGCCTCCGTTACTTATAACAGAAGTCATAAGTAAGGTCACCTGCTAAGAGTCGTGGCATAGAGGAGGTATGGAGTACCAAAGAGTGTTAATGGTTAAAAATAGCTGTAAGAGCCCTGACTGGTGTGGCTCAGTGGATTGAGTGCAGGCCTGCAAACCAAAGTGTCACTGGTTTGATTCCCACTTGGGGCACATGCCTGGGTTGTAGGTCAGTTCCCCAGTTGAGGGTGTACGAGAGGTGGCTGATCAATGATTCTCTGGCACATCAATGTTTCTCTCCCTTTCCTTCCCTTCCCCTCTCTCTAAAAATAATTTTAAAAATAGCTGTAAGAGAAATAGTTCTCAAATTTCCTCTCCCTCCCATCCTTGTTATCACTACCCTTCTTCAGGTCACTGTCCTCTCTTGCCAGGACTATTGCCGTAGCCTTCCAAACCTTCTGACTCAGTGGTTTTCAAGCTCGGCTCCAGGACTGGAGTTTCCTGATGGGTTAGGGCTTTTAAAAAAATCTAGTGCCTAGATCTCTGCCCAGAGATTCGTATTTAATTGATCTTGGTGTGGCCTGATCATCAGCATTTTTGAAGGCCCCCCCATCCCCGTTAATTCTCTTGTGCAGCCCAGGTTGAAAACTACTATTCTGTTTTCCAGCCTCTGTTCTTATCCCCACTAATGTCCTCTCCACCCCATGTGCAGTCAGGCTAATCCTGATAAAATGCAAGTCTAGCCATGTCATTCCCTTCCTTACTACCCTTAGACTTCAAGTTCCCCTAGAGCAGGAACTATACCTAAATCATCTCTGTATCCCCAGCACCTAGCACAGGGCCCTCTATAGAGAGTGCTCAGTCAGCATTCAATGAATGAGTGAATGAACGGATGAATCAGTACCCAACAAACTGACAGATAGCTGCTGGTTCTGTGCTTAGAAATATGTTGGTGATTATAGCAGTTTACCAAGAGAATAAAGCCAGTTGGATACAGACCTGGAAGCCTGGGGAGAAAACGGGGCAGGAGGGAGGGCAGGCAAGTGGGAAGAAGCAATGAGAGGTCAGAAAGGCAGAGTTTCCTGAGAGGTGAATTATCAGAGGGACCGCCATGGGTCGGGCAAGCACCTCGGCCAGGGAATAATGGAGTTAGGGAGGAAGGCCCAGGCAGGGCCAAAGAGAACGATGGGAGCCACTTAATCTGCCCCCAGGAAGTGCAGGCTGGGGACAAGCAGGCAGGAGGCAGCAGGCCATTCCTCAGCAGCTAATGCCCCCTGCCTAACACAATTACCCCTTTCTTCTCCCTCAGCCCAGGCAAGGGGGAGGTTGCATGGAGGGCAAGCATGCCCCGCAGCTGGGGAGGGTGGGGGACACGGCTAGAAATCCAATCAGGAGTTCTACTTCAGTATTAGCCTGAGCTACCCATTTTAGCTGGAGGGGCTAGCAAAGAGTCTGGGTTAGGACTGGGACAGAGATGCTGCCAGGAGATAGATCTGCGACTCTCCCAGTCCTCCTGGCCAGCAGCCTTACCTCTTCTCTGAAGTCAATATGCCACCTCAGGGCTGGCCCCCGTTGCTGCTCCTCACTCCCCACCTCACCGCCTCTCGCCCTCCCTCTCTGTTCCACATTGATATAAATGGAGGCTTCGGCTGCCTTTAAATAGTCCGATCTATCAGAGGGGCACATGCTGCCCATAAATCTGCCGGAGCTGATGGCTCCCTAAGTGGACTGATAGGAGCTATTTCCGGCAAGGTGTTCAGTTACTGTGCCCCTCCCGTCCCTCCCCCTAGCTTGCCCTTCCCCAGGGGCAGGGACCCTTTTTGTCATCTGGTAATTGGCATTTTTTCACTTGCACTTGGTCCTACAGAGGGAATGCTGGGCCCAGCCTGGCCTCTAACCGGATTAGCATTGGCTTTCAGAGAAGGCCCCTCTGGAGTCGACCTTCCCGTTCAAGAGATCAAGATCGAGCTGTTGGCTCAACAAGAAATGGGGCCCCGAGGTGGGAGGAGGTTGCCCAGGGGAGCCGAGACTCTGTGTGTGTGTGGGGGGGGGGGGGTGGAGGGAGAAGGAAGTCCCCAAGCCTCTTGGCTAAGCCTGCCTGTTTCCAAGGCCCCTGTCTATGGGTCATGGAAGGGACCAGAAAATAGGCTCTGGATTTGGGGTTCTCCATCCTGACTGTCAGATACATCTCCCCCTACCCATCAAGGCTGCTTTGGGCTGGCCTTGAGCTTTAGTTGTGTAGAAATGACCTCGCATTGAATGGGGGATGCAATCTCTCCGGACAAAGCATATGGATCTGAGACAGAAGCTGGGGAAACCTCAGGGCTGGCTATCGTTTGGTAGGGGGTCTGTGCAGGAGCACACACATTAGCCTAATTTGGGGGCAACTGCTAATGGATAGGTTTCCCTGAGGGAGGGAGGAAAGACCTCTGAGGCTCTGCGGGGCCTCCTGGCTCCAGGTCCCTGCTTAGGGAGACATAGGGATGCCCTTGGAGGTCATCCCAACGACCTCTGGTGAAGAGGTCAGTCACTATGGACACTCAGAGAACATCACTAACATAGCTCTATTTCCCATCCCATCCTCCTATTGTTTCAGAGGGCAGAAAGCTGAGCCAACTTGGCTATATAGGTCCAGGCCCTTGACCTCTGTCAAGGACACCTAAAATATTCCTACTAAGGTTATTGTGTCTAAAGAGGAGGAAAAGCCAGAGATGTGAAGGGAAGAGAAGAACTGGTGGAGGATTATCCTGGAATACACCCATAGGCACTCGTCAGGTTTCTCTCCTGGGTTCTTGGAAATGGGGTCAGATGGGTGAGTCAGAGTTCCTTATCAGGAGGTGGGACATTCCTTCTATGGACTCTGGTTAGGGAGCTGGGAAGAGTCCAAACAGAAGCATTGGAGGAGTCCTTCACAACAAGATTTGTGTATTACAGTGACCCCTTCCCCGCCACCATCTGACTAGCTAATGGGAATAAGGACATAGCAAGAAGATGAAGGGAAAGGCATGTGATGAGACACCAGGTATGAGTGATACTGGGGAGGGACACAGTCAGCTATATATCCTCCCAACCAGAGTCTTGGACCTGAAAAGGACCTTTTATCTTGCCCCAGGGAGGGGCCAAGCACCCGTAGCAGTGATAGACTGAGTCCTATGCATGAAATCAAGAATGCCCAATATTGCCCTGGTGAGGTGGCTCATTTGGTTGGAGCATCATCCTATACACCAAAAGTTTGCAAGTTTGATCCCCAAGCAGGACACATGCCTAAGCTGTGGGTTTGATACCCAGTCAGGTCACATGAGGGAGACAATCAATTGATATTTCTCTTTTACATCTCTCTCTCCCTCTCTCTCTTTCTCAAATCAATAAAAAAATCCTCTGGACAGGATTCTTTTTTTTAATTTTTAAGAGCGCCCAATATCATGGCTGTTGTTAATTAAGGTCATCAGTAGCACTTCTCACTTGATCGTTAAGGAGACTTGGAGAGAACCTACCCTTTCTGGACTGAGGTTGGGGTGGGAGGAATAGCCTTTGTTCAGGAACAACCCAGAGATACTGTGAGGTGGCCCCAGAGACCCCAGGGGAGCCCCACAAAGCATAAACATTGCCATAGCGCCTTCTCTCCCTCCCTTTATTTATTCATCTGTCCATTCAGGGCACTCTCACTGTCATCAACTGTACAACCTGCAATGTGCTAGTGACTGAAGGGAGAGAAATGAACCAGGCCCAGTTTTTGCCCCCATGGATCTCAAGTAGGGAAAAACAGACTTGTAGACACAGATGGTGAAATCCAGTATGCTTCCACCATGGGAGCCCAGTGGTCCCTGGTAGAAACCAGCCTAGAGGGCCCAATCTTGCCCCGAAGCTCCAAACTCCACCTGGACTCCTGGACATTCCCACTTGTTGGATCTTCACACTGCTCAGGTTGAGCTTGTCCAAAATTGAACTTGTCATTTTGCGCCCTAGCGTGTTCCACCTTCAGTGTCCCTAACTCCGTGAATGGCACCACAGGGATCTGGCACGGAGTCACCACAGCCAAAATCCTGGCTCGTCCTAGGTTCCCTCTTCACCTTCAACCTCCACATGCCACTAGTGATCCATCAGTGTCCCCGTTAACAACATAGGTGACACTGTGCCACTTCTCTGCTGAGAATCCTCCAGTGTCATTCCTCTCACTCAAGATAACATCCTTTCTGTGGCCACAAGGTCCTGCAGGATCACT
The DNA here is from genome assembly GCF_019186645.2 of Phyllostomus hastatus. Taxonomy (NCBI): domain Eukaryota; kingdom Metazoa; phylum Chordata; class Mammalia; order Chiroptera; family Phyllostomidae; genus Phyllostomus; species Phyllostomus hastatus. The sequence continues at coordinate 30,157,037 of NW_025334013.1, forward strand.
CTCCTCCAGCCACTCAGCTGCCTGCTTGGCAGTTCCTCAAACACTTGATACTAATGACAAACCCTTGCTATGAAAAAAAGTATGTATTATTTCACAAAGGCATTGGTGCACCTGTTCTTGTCTTTCCCACCTGTGACCTTGTGAACACTGAATTTATCTCAGTTCCTTTGGGATAAATTCATCTTTGTAACCCCACTGCCCAGCACAGTGCCTGGCACATGGTAGATGTTTGTTTAATGTCTGTTGAGTAAATGAATAGGCAAATGCCACATGGGATATCCCTGAATGGAGAAAGACCCTGGAGAAATGCACTAGCCTAACCATTCTGCAGAATTTGGAAGGTGTTTCTGTATGGCCCTTGCCCTCCTGGAGCACCGTCCAGACCTATGACAATCCTAGACAGAGAGAAGTCAAAGCCATGTGACTAAGACTGATGAGCAATGTGCCCACTGCTCATAGGTCCTCAGTATTAGGAGCTGGGTCTTTTTTTTTAATTTACCTGGGGTGACATTGATTAATAAAACTTTATAGGTTTCAGGTGTACAACTCTATAATACATCATCTATATATTGTATTATGTTCTCACTATCCCAAGTAAAGTCTCCTTCCGTCACCATTTATCCTTCTTATTCCCTCTTCTACCTCTCCCAACCCTCATTTCCGTGAGCTGGGTCTTGATGGATGAGGAGAATGCCCAGGTTGGGGACCAGTGAGGATGGAGGATGGAGTTGTAGAGGCAGGGGAAGAGAGGCTTGGAGGCTGTCCACCTGCAGAGATGTGCAGAAAGTCACTTGGGCTGAGTTCTGGCTCTGCTGCAGACAGACACATTGCGTGGCTTAGAATAACATCCCCCCTCCTCTCCACCCTTTTCCTCTATCATTTATGGAATGGGAGGGGGCAATAATATGGAAAGATTTCTGAGGGCTATTTCTTCGTGAATATTCTAGAGTGCTGCAAAAACAGTTTGGGTTCAGACTGTCTGGGTCTGGAAGCTCAGCAGAGAAGGCTGGCTTTGGGTTTGTTGGCAGAACTGTTTCTAGGAGGAAAAGTTTGGCATCAGGACTTGGTCTGTTTCAGACCTAAAGGCAAAAACTTCCTCCCTGCCCTCCAAACAGACCTCAAGATTTGGGGAAAACTGATGAAGAACAAAGACTTCCCTTGCAGGTGGTCCGGGGTACATGAAGCTAAAAAGAGGTGACTATGGCAAAGGCATCATCTCCCCAAGGGAGACTTTGGGAAGGGGCTTTGTCTGTTTTTAGACTAGCCTCTCTCCCGCCCCACTCTCCCAAAAAATTATTATAAAGAATTATTGCCATTAGTACGTCTTTCCTACTGAAAGGAGAAAATCGCCTCATTCATAATTTATACCCTCAATTACTATTAATAAAGAAATATTTCAGCAGAAAATCGCCTGGGAAAATTACACGTAACATTGCATTAACATTCTATTTGAACATTTTCATCACATTTGTTATAGAGTTAATAAGAGGGATACGGTCCCCTGACTTCTTCATGAAATTATGGGCTGACGATGATAGTTTAATCTTTTAGACTTTATATAATATATTCACTTTACTAATTGAGCTATCCAAGGAGCAGTTAGAGATGTTCTTAAACATGGAGACAGAGGAATCAGGGCCATGACTTTGCTGCCAGAGGCACCGCCTGTCAGGGTGGGCTGTAGGCAAAGGCTGCTGACTTAGGCACTGGCTAGCCTAGACCCCACCCTGGCAGAGCTCACCATCTTTGCACTGCCTCCAGAGGCAGCCCAGGACCGGTGGGAAGGTGTAAGGGACTGCTGATAGGGAGCAAGAGAAAGGAAGGAATGCCATGGGGAGAGGAGGGGAGAGGGGAAAAGGAGATAGAAGGAGCATTCATTCCCAGATCATTCCTTCAACAGTCATTTATTTAGATGCCTTCTGCCTTCCTTGTCCTGGGCCCTAGGGGACCTCAGACCTATGATGGTTTGTGGGATGGCACTTGGTGGTGGTTCTAAATACCAAGAGCTCCTGGAAGATCTAGCATCCTTGGGATAGTACTGTGAAGGCCCCTAGAGACAGGTGCTGGAGAAGGTGGTGCGTCTAAGGGCCATCCTAGCACAAAGGAAGGAGGGGTGTGTGTGTGTGTGTGTGTGTGTGTGTGTGTGTGTGTGTGTGTGTTGGGTCTTAACAGAAATGATGGATGTATATTTTGGATAATGGGAGGAAAGCTGGACTGAGTTAAGACAATCATTTTTAACTGTTTTAGTCATTGTGCCTTTCCCTCCATTGTCTCAATGAGTACCCAGCAAAGCTGGGAGGCATACCCAGTGAGGCAGACCGATCCTGCTCCTGACTCAGCTCGAACGTTGCCTGCACAGGAGATTTTCTTACACATTTCCCCCTTTTCTTGTCACTTTTTATGACAGTATCCTGATTGATTATTTTTGTAACATTTATCACTTCTTAAAATTGCTTGTTTTCCCCTCCACTAGAATTTAAGCTCTCTGTCAGCTCCATTCAGTGTTGAATGTCCAGCACCTAGAACAGGCCTGCATGAAGTAGGTGCTCCATACGTATTTATTGCGTTAGTGGAAGTGCAGTATAGGACGGTCAGACAGTATACCCTAGATCACATAGCCATATCAGAGCAGAATCTAGACCTGAAGTCTCCTCCTTTCTAAATCACCTACAATTCTTGGTACCTCTTTTTATCTTACTTATCTAGTATATCAGCCAATGGGGAGATATTCAGACTACCTCTCACTATGTTCATTGCTTATATCATAATACAAGCCACCAGCATCTCTCACCTGTACAACTGCAATAGTCTCCCTGCTTCCTTTCTAGCCCTCCTACTGTCTGTCTACACAACAGCCAGAGAAAACCTCTAAAACACAAGTCAGATTATATTAATCCCCTGCTCCAAACTTTTCTAGAGCTTCCTATCACACAGAGAGTAAAATCCAGTGTACTTATCCTGGCATATTGGATGGACCATATGGTCCAGCCCCTGACTTTGTCTCCACCCTCATTTCTGGCCCCTCTCCCACATGCTTTCTGCACACCAGCCACGTCAGCTTTGCTGTTCCTTAATACACCAAGTACATTTCCTATCAGGGCCTTTGAACTTGCTCCTTTTGTCTGAAATACTCTTCCCACAGATTCCCATGATTTTCTTGCTCAATTAATTCAGATATTTGCTCAAATGTCACCTCTTTAGAGAGCCCATTCCTGACCACCTACTATCACTCGTCATCCTCTGACCCTGCTTTATTTTTCTTCATTGCACTTGTCCCTTTATGACCTCCTATTGCATTTTAATTTGGTGGTTGTCTACCACCAACAGAAGGTAAGTTCCATCTTCACTGTTATGTTTCCAGCACCTGGAACATGATAAGTGCTCAATAAATTTATAGAATGTATAAATGAATTTTTGCTTGGTTTTTCTCTGCACACAATCTATGCAGATGACTTCATCCACTCCTGTGCAAATGTGACTACGATATGCCAATGGCTTCCAAGTCTTAACTTCAGTCTTAACTCCCGAGCTTCCAACTCACTTTCCAACCACCTACTGGACATCTCCCCATAAAGATATCTAAAACGCTATAGGTCCAAAATTGAGCATATCATTTTTCTCCATTCTTTAGTTCCCATTTCATTAAATGGTACCACAATCTTAGATGTCCAATCCAGAAGCCTTGTGACCCTTTTTTACTCTTTCTTTCTCACCTGTATATCCATTTGGTCTTCAAATTCTGCTAATCCAACTCTTAAATAGCTATCAGGTCTTCCCACTTCTCTCCATCTTCAAGGTTCCTACCTCATCCAGACCACAGGCATCATCTCTCCTCTGAGTTACTGCATCAGCCTCTGGCTGGTCTCCCTGCCTCCGGTCTCCTTTCCCTCTAATCCATCCTCCGCAGGATGTTTTATGTTTCGTCTAAAACATAAGTCTTGAAGTTAGAGATAATGTCCAGGCTTCTAGCTTGAGGACTTAGATGATAATGACTCCTATCACATTAAAGGGAAGAGGAGGTAGTATGGGGACATGTGACATTTGCCTGTCTTTTTGGCATTTTTTTAAACTTGGCTGTCTCCTCCCACTAGGTGGCAGAGATCACCGCATTCATCTGTGTTCTCTGTGTCCGCTGCACCAGCACAGGGCCTAGCATAGAGCAGGTGCTCATGAAAATGTATTTCATGTGATTGTCACCCTGAAATTCATTAGGGAAGGGACTGTTCTTGAAATCCACACCTCAATGGCACCCCATCACTGTGATTATAATATTTATCTTATTGTACTGTAATTCCTGTTGACTTCTCTGACTCCTCACTAAATGATGGCCCCCTCTTTCACAGCTAAATTGTCAGCACAAAGTAGGTGCTCAGTAATATTTGTTACATAATGATAGACTGAAAGTCTCCCTGGTACATCTTGTTTACTAGTTCTTCCACTACTGACCTGCCAGCCTCCACAGCAGAAAGGCCAGCCATTCTGCCAGGCTGAGCCTCTTCTCTGCTCTCTTGGTCTCTGTGACTCATTGCTTCAAGGATAGCTTTTGATTGCTGCCATCAGCTACTGCCAGTAAGGATGTGGGTCATTCTCACCTCTCTTCTCTACCATACCAAGTAACCAATGCTGTCTAAGAGAAATGTTCATAGAATTTTGCTGCTAACTCTGCTTGGGGAGAGATGCTCATGAAGAAGCAAGTAAACAATGAAGGGAAGGGTCTTCCAGATGGAAATCACATTGAACAGAATGGACAAGGACAGGGAGGCTTGAAAGAGGAGTTCTCTAGGACCTCATAGAACAAAGCATGTAGGAGATTGGCATGAAAGGAGAATGAAGAGAACGAGAGGCACCAGGACATGGGTTAGGGGAGGAGTTTATATTTAATTATGATATGATATAATCTAAATTATATAATTATTTAATTATTATAATAGGAATAATAGCTATCATTAATTGAATGCCTAAAATGTCCCAGGTGGTGTGCCAAGTGTTTTACACACATTATCTCATTTACCCTTTACTAGAACTCTGTGAGTTAGGTGCTAAGGAGTTTGACCTTCATCTTATTTATCTTGAGGGCATGGGGATCCATTGAAGACTTTAAAGGAGAATTACATGGGCAGATTTGTCTAGGAACTGCAAGTGGAATGCTACATACGAAAAAGGAGAGATGTCAGGATAAGGAAAACCAAGGGGTCATTATGGGGCTATCGGTCCATAAAGACGTCAGTCCAGAGAGAAGAGAAGGGACCAGAAGCCATGGAAGGAAGTTAAATGGCATCGTGGAAAGTAGACCTGAACCAGGGCAGAGGCCTGAACTAGGATCAGGAGCAATTTGATGGGAAATCAGAAAGAGTTCTTTTTTTTTAATAATTTTTTTCAGTTACAGTTAACATACATTATTATATTAGTTTCAGGTGTACACCCCAGTGATTAGACATTACTACATAACTTACTAAATGATCATTCTGATAAGTCTTGCCCCCACCTGACAGCATACTAGTTATTAGAATATTATTGACTTTATTCTCTATGCTGTACTTTACATCCCCACGACTGTTCTGTAACTTCCAATTTGTACTTCTTAATCCTGTCACCTTTTTCATCCACCTTTCCAACCCTTCTTACATCTGGCAACCGTCAAAATATTCTCTGTATCTATGGATCTGTTTCTGTTCTGCTTGTTCATTTATTTTGTTTTTTAGATTCAATTGTTGATAGATATGTATTTATTGCCATTTTATTGTTCATATTTTTAATCTTTTTTCTTCTTCTTCTTCTTAAGGAAAGCCCTTTAACATTTCATATAATCTTGATCTGGTGGTGATGAACTCCTTCAGCTTTTTCTTGTCCAGGAAGCTCTTTATCTGTCCTTCAATTCTAAATTATAGTTTTGCTGGAAAGACTAATCTTGGTTGTTAGTCCTTGCTTTTCATTACTATGAATATTTTCTTTTTTAAAATATATTTTATTGATTATGCTTTTACAGTTGTCCCATTACCCCCACTTCATTTCGCTGCACACTGCACACCCTCTCCCACCCACATTCCCCCCTTTAGTTCATGTCCATGTGTCATACTTATAAATTCTTTAGCTTCTACATTTCCCATATGATTCTTGCCCACCCCCTGTCTATTTTCTACCTACCATCTATGCTACTTATTCTCTGTACATTTTCCCCCTCTCTCCTCCTCCCACTCCCCTATTGCTAACCCTCCATGTGATCTCCATTTCTGTAGTTCTATTCCTGTTCTAATTGTTTGCTTAGTTTGTTTCTGTTTTTGTTTTAGGTGTGGTTGTTAATAATTGTGAGTTTGCTGCCATTTTACTATACATGTTTTTTATCTTCTTTTTCTTAGATAAGTCCCTTTAACATTTCATATAATAAGGGCTTGGTGGTGATGAACTCCTTTAACTTGACCTTATCTGAGAAGCACTTTATCTGCCCTTCCATTCTAAAGGAAAGCTTTGCTGGATAGAGTGATCTTGGATGTAGGTCCTTGCCTTTCATGACTTGGAATACTTCTTTCCAGCCCCTTCTTGCCTGTAAGGTCTCTTTTGAGAAATCAGCTGACAGTCTGATGGGAACTCCTTTATAGGTGACTGTCTCCTTACCTCTTGTTGCTTCTAGGATATTCTCCTTCATTTTTACCTTGGCTAATGTAATTATGATGGGCCTTGGTGTGTTCCTCCCTTGGGTCCAACTTGTTTGGGACTCTCTGAGCTTCCTGGACTTCCTGGAAGCCTATTTCCTTTGCCAGATTGGGGAAGATCTCTTTTATTATTTGTTCAAATAAGTTTTCCACGTGTTGCTCTTCCTCTTCTCCTTCTGGTACCCCTATAATTCGGATGTTGGAACATTTAATGATGTCCTGGAGGTTCCTAAGCCTCTCCTCATTTTTTTAATTATTATTTCTTCCTTCTTTTCTGTTTGGTTGGTTGTTTCTTCCTTCTGGTCCACTCCATTGATTTGAGTCCCAGTTTTCTTCCCATCACTGTTGATTCCCTGTGCATTTTCCTTCATTTCACTTAGTGTAGCCTTCATTTTTTCATCTAATTTGTGACCAAATTCAAACAATTCTGTGAGCATCCTGATCATCAGTGCTTTGAACTGTGCATCTGATAGGTTGGCTATCTCTTGGTCACTCAGTTATATTTTTTCTAGAGCTTTGATCTGTTCTTCTGTTTGGGCCATTTTTTTTTCTTTTTTGGCTTGTTGTGCCTGTTACGTAGTGAGGGGCGGAGCCTTAGGTGTTCACCAGGGTGGGGCAACTCAGTTACTGGGTTGTGACGCTGTATGTGGGGGTGGGGTCCAAGAGGGAACAATGACACTTACTCGGCTCTTTATCGGACTTCAGTCCCTTCCACCACTTCCCCCAAGCAAACTGGGCCTTTCTGGTGCTAATTCCCATGTGGGTCGGCCTGTGCACATTCTAGGACCCTATGGGTCTCTCCAACGAACTCTCCTGTGAGTCTGGGAGTCTCTCCCTGTGCCTCAAACCTCACAGGTATTTTCAATCAGTGCCCTGAGGCTCTATTTTCCGGTGCTGGGACCCTGGGTTGTGCTCAGTGCCTCGCTTCACAATCACCATCTTGCTGGGTCTGTCAGTTGCCACCCTGTGTCTGGGGTCTGCCAGCTGCTGCCTCCCTGCCCAAGGTCCATCCACTGCGGTCTTGAGCATCCAGGATGCCTTACGTGCCCAGTCCCATCGCTCTTTGTGCTGCAACCCCTCTCTTCCCGGCTGCCCAACTCCACCCTCCTACCGTTCTGGATGAATGTGTCTATTTTAACTCCTTGGTTGTCCGACTTCCATTTGTTCAATTTTCTGTCAGTCCTGGTTGTTATTCTGTTTCTAAATTGTTGTTGTCCCTATCTTAGTTGTGGGAGGAGGCAAGTGTGTCTACCTACGCCTCCATCTTGGCCAGAAGTCTGAATATTTTCTAATAATTCCTTCTGACTTGCAAAGTTTCTGTTGAGAAATCAGCTGACATTCTTATGAGAATTCCCTTGTGGGTAACTAACTGCTTTTCTCTTGCTGCTTTTAAGATTCTCTGTCTTTAACCTTTAGCATTTTAATTATGATGTGCCTTGGTGTGGCCCTCTTTGCTTTAATCTTGTTTGAGACTATCTGTGCTTCCTGGTAGTCTGTTTCCTTCACCAAGTTAGGGAAGTTTTCTGTCATTCTTTCTTCAAATAGGTTTTCAATTTTTTGTTCTCTCTCTTCTCTTTCCCACACCCCCAATGATGTGAAAGTTGGTTCAACTTTTAAAGTTGTCCCAGAGGCTCCTTACATTATCCTCATTTTTTGGATTTTTTTCCTTTTTTCACTGTTCTGATTGGGTGTTTTTGCCTCCTTATCTTCCAAATCACTGACATGATCCTTGGCTTCATCTACTCCACTGCTGATTCTTTGTAATGCATTCTTCATTTCAGTTAATGTACTCTTTATTTTTTATTTTTTTTATGTTTTCTATCTCCATTTTTGTGTTTCCTATCCCTTTATGGAAGTTCTCGCTAAGTTCATCTACTCTTCCGCTAAGTTCATTCAGCATCCTTATAGCCAGTGTTTTGAACTATGCATTTAGTAGATTGCTTGTCTCCATTTTGCTTAGTTCTTTTTCTAGAGGTTTGTTCTATTCTTTAATTTAGGACATGTTTCTTTGTCTTCTCATTTTGGCAGCTTCTCTGTGTTTGTATTAAGTAGAGCTGCTATATCTTCCAGGCTTGGTAGAGTGGCCTAATATAGTTGGTCTTCTGTAGGATCCAGTGGCACAGCCTCTCCAATCACTTAAGCTGGGAACTCCATGTGCACCCTCCATGTGGGCTACTACACCCTCTGGTTATAATAGAGCCTTGATTTCTGTTGGCACATTAGTGGGAGAGATTTACCTCCAGGCCAATCAGCTGCAAGGACTGACTGCAACCACTGACCACTGACCTCCACCCACCATAGAGGATCAGCTGTTCAGGAGCCCACCCCACAAACAGGACTTACTTCAGCAAAGCTCTGGTGCTGGCTGAATCCACCCCTCAAGTGTGTCATTTGTGGAGTTGGTTGGGTGGTGGTGCTTTGATGTGATCCGAAGCTGTCCACTGGGTACACTGACTCTGGGGCCTCCTGAGAGGTGCAGACCAAGGTCAGCCACCACCTGTGTTTTGCCTGGGGACACCCAGCATCAGTTACAAAGTTCTCTGCTGGTAACTGCCATTTGTGCTGGGCTTAGAGGTGCCCAGGCAAAGCCAAACTAACAAAGGCCAGCTGATGCTAGTGCCAGGCCTTGGGCTACTTAGTGAGACATACAGGACATGCTAAGGCTGGATACTGCTTGTTTGAGAGATTTTCCAAAAATGTGAGCCAAGATAGGTCATTTGTGTGGAAAAGCCACTGGAAACAGCTTAAGTGGGCCCAAAAATAGGGTGGGGTGGAGCCTAAGGGAATCACTCGGTGGAGCAAATAGTGTGAGTCATGTTAACAGTCTCAGATATGGCAACCACCTGCTGATTCTGTGGAGGGAGGGCTTGTCAGAGGAACAATGGCCCCTGCCAGCACTTCTGTCTGGGAGAAAGCTGCCCCCCAAGCTCTCTAATGCCAGACATTTTAGTTCCTCCCCATATGTCTCTGGGCCTTTCAAGCTGCTACCTCAGTGCTGGAACTCAGAAGAAGTAAGTCTGAGTAAGTCCATATGTGGGCCATTTTTTTAAGATTTTATTTATTTATTTTTAGAGAAAGGAGAAAGGAGGGAGAAAGAGAGGGAGAGAAATATCAATGTGTGAGAGATACATCTATCCATTGCCTCTTGTACCTGCCCTGACTGGCAACTGAACCCACAACCCAGGCATGTGCTCTAAGTAGGAATCAAACCAGCAAGCTTTCACTTTGTGAGACAACACCTAACCAACTGAGTCGCACCAGTCAGGGCTGTGTGTGGACCCTTGAAGAAGAACTTCCTGGAGCTCCAGAAGCACTCCATCCCTATCAGCCTCAATCCCTTTGGTTCTTACAGCCAGAAGTTATGGGGGCTTCTCTTCCTGGCACTGGAACCCTGGGCTGGAGGACCTTGTATGGGGCTGGGACTCCTCACTCCTCAGGGAGAACCTCTGCAACCCAGATATCCCTCCCAATTTTTATCAGCCACATGTGGGTGTGGGATCAGCCTGTTCTGCATCTCTCTGCCCCTCCTACCAGTCTCAGTGTGGCTTCTTCTTTAATTCCCTAGTTGTAGGGCTTCCATTCAGCCAGATTTCAGGCAGTTCTGAGTGATGATCGTTCTGCAGTTTAACTGTAATTGTGATGTGGTTGTGAGAAGACTGGAGTACCACATTTACCTACTCTGCCATTTTGGCTGGAAGTACCAGAGGAGTTCTGTTGGATAACTGGAGTTTAAAGAGTTTACATCCACCAACAGTTAAATATAATATAAGAGTCTGATATTCCCAAGAGAGCTTAAAGGTTGAGATAATATTTTAGAATCAACAGTGTGTATAGACAGCCATTGGTTCTATGGAAATGTATTCTCATTCTGCACAAAGAACTGGGTTTACTAGGCCCTTCTTCATCTAACCTTCACTTACCTTTTGAGAAACATCCCTCAGTGTCCCCTCAGAGCTGCTGTCCCTGAAGGCACACCGTAATTCTTGGATTTCCCCAGTTGGGCTGTGCATTTTCACCTACAGGCCATTTCCTGGGCTCTCCCCTCTACCTTTCCCCTACCCCTTTTCACCTGACTAACTCCTACTTGTCCTTCAGATCATATCTCAAAATCAACCTTTAAATTGCTTGCCTTTGAAAGGTTGATGTTCTAAGTCTCAGAGAATATATGTTTACCCTCTGTTTCCTGCGGCCCATAAGTATACCACCTCACTCCCCTTCAGGCTCCAGGGTAAGAATACAGGGTAGCATAGACAAAAGCCTCCCAAGGCCTCACATGATTCTGTAGTAAATTTACTTAGGGAAGCCACATCTAGACAATACCCTGGCCTCCAAGCCTAAGAGCCTAAGTCCTGGCCCTTCAGTACAATTTTGGAAAGACAAGGAAATAAGAAAAATCACCTGGGTGAGCCTGCCCCTACACTGCCATTGGGGATGCTGCAAGTTCATTCTTCCCTCATTTAATAGGCACATTTGTTTATTGTTTCTTAAATGTTATTGCTTCAGAGAAGTCTTCCCTGGCCTCTAGGCCAGGGGTGGTACCTCCCCATGCTCATCCCTGCCGTATCATTGCTCTCATTGTGTTTTTATTACCTGTCTCTCCCACTAGTCTGAGAGCTTCTTGAGAAATACTTGTTTAATAAATGAAACAATTGTGCCCCCACTGTGTGTCATGCTCCATAATGGAACCTGAAGCCGCCAAGTTAACTAAGACAAGGGCCCCGCCAATCTAAGGGCTCAATCCTCATCCCTGGAGATCAGCTGTTTCACTTCAATAAATTACCACAGATCACTTCATCATAGTAACAAATGCTTTTCAAGTCTTTGATACAGATAATTTCCTTTGATCCTCACAGCAGCTTTGAGGGGGAAGGAGGGTAGATAAGGCGAAGATTAGTTCCCAGACCTTAGCTAGCAGGAAGAACAGGGGAGGGGGCTGCCATCTTTGTTGTCACAAGTTCACCACTTGAAAGAACAGGGATGAAGGCCATGGGATTCCAGCAGTTTTCCTTTGTCTGGAGCTCCTAAGATCAGAAGTTTGGCTATAGGACCAGGTCTTATCCCATTTTACTCCATCGGGAGGCCATAGGATTGATTCCCTCAACCTTATTGCTCCCCAGACTGAAATCGAGGAGCTCTGGGCTAGGAGAGGCCACTCCGGCTGAGCTCTGACTCCAGCTCCCGGCCCATCCAGGACAGGATGGGACCCAGTGTAAACCGGATCCGCCTTGTAAACAGCTGAGCAGCTGGGCTCCATCTTGGCAGGGGAGACCCAATAACAACCCAGCAGGACAGTCCCAGCTCAGCAGGACGTTGTCCAAAGAAAAAGGGGTGGGGGGAAAGCTGAGTAAACAAAGAGGGCTGGCCAGTTTTTTAGTCTCTGACTTGTTATTTCAGCCGGACAATTGCTCTGCTGATTGTGAGCTGGGTAGGCCTGCGCCAGACTAGCTTGGTTGAACTGGGCCCAGCTAAAGTCTCAGTAATCTTCCTTACCGCTTCTCTTCTCTTTTCCTCTCACCTCAACCCACTTTGCCTTCTCTGCTCTAGGCTCACTTTGGGGAAAGGGGACAAAGGTGAGGACTGAAATTAGTGGGGAAAGGCACCAGGAGATAATGGGAGGGTAAGAAATTGGGCATTTGCCAAGTGTCTGTGCATACATGGTGGTGCATTTAAGATGCTCTGAGAGCATAGAGCAGAGATCCAACTAGCTAAGACAGCTTGAACAACATTGTCTCAGACAGCCCACTCTGGCTCTGCAAAGCAAAGCCTCTCTAACCTTGCAGTGATCTTGACCCCAAAATTTCACTTGGAACCCTAAGACTATCATTCCTACATAGTGTCATAATCTGGTCATCCTCGGTCACTACCCAGGTAAAAGCCTCATATTTTCATCTCCACACTGCTGTGCCCTCCTTCACCCTACCCACTGTCACCTCCATTCCAGCTTCTTGCTTCTGCCTCCTGAAGCCAGATAAGTTCTACAACAACCTCAGCTTCTCTGCTTAACATTCCCTTTGCTTCCCACCTTACTGAAATTCAACTTTCTGCAATGGCCTCTGCATCATTTATAGCTCGCTTCAGTAGAGACCACTCATTCTCCAGGGATCCCAGCCTTATTCTCCTCTCAGCCCCACTTCTGGGCTGTAGCTTGTCTACCATCTCATAAAAAGAAAATCCCTCTCCACTTCAAGCTCTTGACATTTGGTTAGACCATTTGTCACTTGCTGTCTTGGTCATCTCCTGACTTCTTTGTTGTTCTTCAACATATGGACCTGTGTCAGTCTTTTCCACTCCATCTCATTCCCTCATCCAGGGACTTCAGGGCCCATGGAATGATGAGCCATTCAGTACCTTCAAGTCTCAGGTCTTTATTTATCCATCCCTGACCCAATACATTTAATACATTTGATACTGGGATCAAACCAGCAACCTTTTGCTTCACAGAACGATGCCCAAACAACTGAGCCACACCAGTCAGGGCTTCTCTCTTATTTCTTTACCCAGACTCAACACGTGAACTATTTTCTCACTAATAATCCTCAAGTCCTCTGCACCTGTCCTGTAGTATTATTTATCAAAAGCCTAGTTCTTTACAATTGCCACAGCCTATCACTATGCCCTTAGCTGAGAGTTGTTGAACAAACTTACACGACTCTGCAGATCTAGCCTCCGAAGCATGTGTTTCTCAGTGTTGACCCTCTTCTGTTCCTGCATCACTCACTTCCTACTGTAGAAACCCAGGACACATGACATCCTTCAACTTGAAGCCTCTCCCTTCAACTCCAGTTAAACGCTTTTCTTCTTTGCCTCTCTCTTTCACAGAGGCCCTCCTCCTCTTCTTCAGGACCAGGCTTCTCTGCCTGCGTACCCATCTCCCTATAATCTGATTTCCTTCTTCCTCTTCTCATCTCCCTTCATCCTGTGTTAACACCGAACTGTGCTGTACCCAATAGCCAACACAGCTAATGTCTTATGTATCTGCCTCTATCCTAAGCACTTTACATATGTTAACTCATTTCATTATCACCATGCCCATATTATACTGTATACTCTATACTATGCATGCTATGCTATAATCACCCCCATTTCACAGATGAAGAAACTGAGGCACAGAGAGATTAAGTAACTTATCACAGTCACACAGCTACTAAGTGGTAGAGTTAGGATTCAAACCTTGGCAGTCTCATTTCAGAGCTCATGCTTTTTGCTCTACTGTTTCTCTGCTAAGAGCAACCCTCACCTCTACTTCTTTGCCTAATTTGTACTCATCTGTAAAGACTGAGCTTAAGAATCGCTCACTCCAGGAAACACTCCCTACCACCCTTCTCCAGTCTCTCTCCGAGCCCCCAGCCCTACTGCTGCCAATGTGTGGCATGTAGTAGATACCTCATAACTTTTTAAAAACAGCATTCTTAAGATATAAGTCACATATCACACAATTTAAAGTGTGCAATTTAATGTTTTCTATTAGTATATTCATAGGCTGTGCAACTATCACCACGAATTTCAGAACATTTTTGTCCCTTCTAAAAGAAACCCCATTAGCAGTCAATCTCCCTCCTCCCCTCCCCAGCCCTAACTAACCACTAAACTCCTGTATCAACTTGCCTGTTCATATCCATGGAATCCTACAATAAGGGTGTTTGTGTGTGCGACTGGCTTCTTTAACTTAGTGTATTTTTGAGATTTATTCACACTGTAGCCTGTGTCAGTACCTCATTCTTTTTTGTGACCCAATAATATTCCATCGTATGGATATGCCACAACTTATCCTTTCAGCAGCCTAAAGGCATTTGGATTGTTCCCACTTTGTGGCTATGAAAATAACGTTTTTGTGTGGAAGTATGTTTTCCGTTTTCTCAGATATATACCTAAGAGTGAAATTACGGAGTCATCGATATCCTATATTTAATATTTTTAGGAGCTGCAAAACTGTTTTCTAAAGCAGCTGTACCATTTTACATTCCCAGCAGCAAATTATGAGGGTTTCAGTTTACATCTTCACCAACATTTGTTATTGTCTTTTTGCTCTAGCATCCTAGTATATATGAAATGTTCTGACAAATGTTTTTAAATTAATATTAACCCAGGGGTTTTCAAGGAAGGTTGACATTGGGGTTATGGCTTAAAGAGTAAGAGTGAATTCGCCAGGTGGACAAGGTGGCTGGTAGACAGGTGGCTGCCAGCTCTGAACTAGGGAATTTCACAAAGGGACTAGAACCATATTGGTGAGACCTGCAGAAGACACGATTCTAGGGCGAGAAACGACTGAGTCAGAACAGCCAATGGTCTTCATTGGATTACATAGTGGGTAGACTCCTCCAGCCAGAGGAAATACAACCAGGATAAATATTTGAATTTGAGTACATGCAGACAGAAGGGAGACAAAGCTAGAGAAGCTCTGGGGAATTTGGGGTAGCAATTCAGAAGAACCTAGCAAGTGCTATGGCTAACCCCAAGCATCTAGTAGTATTTGGATTCCAGAACATTTGAGGGAACAGATAGTTCTGCTCCACTCTGTACAGGTCAGACCAGCCTGAACGCCTGCGCCTAACGTGGGGGAATCGGTGCCGATCAACAACTCTACTTGCCACCACAGAACGTAGGGCTTGACAGTTTGCCAAGAATGACATGTTTCTATCATTTCGCACCCATGACCTTCACAACGTTCCTGGGAGTGAGGTAATAATAATAGCTAATATCTACTGAGTGCTTACCATGTGCCCAACATTCTTTGTTCTAAGTGTTCTGCATGTGTAAAATCACATAATCTTTGTAACAACCTGAAGTAGGTAAATTATCTGCATTTTTCAGATGAAGAAACAAGCACAGAGGGTTAAGTAACTTAGCCAAGGTCAGTTAGTCAGTGGCTGGACCAAGATTCAGACCTAGTCTGAGCGAGCCAAGGTTATGAAGGCTTCATGGGAACCTTCAGCACTAGTTCCACAGGAAGTGCAAGACTGGACCTTAATCTCTCCCTAGAGTGGGGAAGCCCCATCTGGACCTAGATGCTGGAGTTCCGGTGCTATGGGGGTTCCTACAGGCGGTGGCTCCACCACTGAGACAAGCAGACTCTTGCATGTGGGCTTGTTTGTTCGAGCATGAAGGGCAAGAATGGGAGCAAACTGCATTCTTGAAGGTGTTTACCAGGATTTGGGAGCAGTTAGTTCTGGGCATTTGTCCGGGACAAGCAGCTATTTGTGGCTATTGTTTACCCTTTCTGCCTCTCCCCTCATCCTGTGACCTCTGTTGACCTCCTCTGATTGAGAAGGTCTCCACCGAGGTCCTGGCCTGTCCTTGGACCACATCGAAGTTGTTCCAGTGAGGAAGTTGTCCCTTCATCTAATGTTATGACAAAGAAACTGAATCTCAGAAAGAAGTACCTTACTTAAATTCATATTGCCATGAAATAATGAGCCTGGGATTTTGAACCGTGTCTGACTCTAGATGCTTGCTTTTTCCCCTTTATCATAGACTTCCTTTTCTCACCAGGACAATAGAAAATGGGACCGACATTCTCACCGGAACAGAACTGGAATGCCTGTGAATCATGATACTTAAAATGGGGTCATCATATTGGAAACCATCAAATGGTCCAGAAATGCTCGACCTAGAAAAAAGAATATACCGGGGGACATTTATTAGTGTTTTCAGATTCCCAAAAGGCTGTGTGTGAGACAGAGATCAAAGCTTTTCTTTCTGGGCCCAAGAGGTTAAACACTCATGGGCAGAACTTCTAGGGAAATAGATTTTAGCTCAAACTGTGTGTGAACTTTCTAAACAGCCAGAGTCCTCAAGAGCAGAAAGGCTGCCTGGGGACGTCTGGAGTCTCCCGCTCTTGGAGGTATTTGGGCAGGCGGCCTGTCAGGAATATTGTAGAGATAGGCAGGATCATGAGAACCTTGAGCCTTTAAACAGAGTAGTCAGGGGTTCTTGGTCCAAGTCCAGCTCTCCTGGCCATCGGAGCTCTGGAAGTCTCGGAACACCGCACTTGCCACCTGGCCTGCTCTTTCTGGTTGAGTATCCTTCCTTCCCAACGGGTCCTCCAGCTTCTCTGGGAGATTGAGGAGAGGAGACTAGCATACCTAGGGCCCCAACTTGGTGGGTGACCGCCCCAACCCTCCAAGTGTTGCTTTCCTTCTGATGTTGGATAGGATTCTCAGGCCAGGAAGTGGAGCCAAGGCCAGGCCCAGAGCCAGGGTCCCGACCAGGGGACTTTAGGAGAGAAATGAGTATCTGTGCTCAAGAGCGAAGGTCTAGGGCCACTTCCTCGCTGAGGCAGGGAGTGTTCAGAAGGACTGCCTATCTGGTGGGGAGAAGGGAAGTCATTTGATGACATCTTCATTAGGATTTTCCTCTCGTCATATGGACTGCACCACACTCACACACATATTTAACTATTGGAAAAACGATTTTAATACCCATGGCACATTGTCCTTGTGTGATATAAAATCCAATGACATGTGGCATTTGGAAAAGGTCACTTCTCCCATCAGGATTCATTAGCCTGTTTCAGCCTCTATGCCTGCAGCACGGGTCCCAGCTGCCTGTCCCCTGCAGTGGGCCCAGCTGAACAGGTGGAGCCCAGAGGGACCCTCCCTGAAGAGCAAAGGGACTCTCCAGGGCACTAACCAGGGAATCCTTGCTTTGGCCAAGCTCTTTTCCACGCGTGCCTGAGAAGTAGGGAGGGATGGTATGCAGAGAAAATGAAGCCTTTGGCCAGGCAACCAGGGCTTTTGGAGCGCCTGGTGAGAGAAAGACAGAACCGAAGCCTCAGTGTGCTCCTAAGAGTCTCATGTTGGGGCAGGGGGAAGTAGATTCAAGAGACTCTGGAGAGAGAGCAGAATGGATTCCATGAGGAGGTAAAAGGTGTAGGGAAAGAAAGAGGCCTGAGGGGCCACAGTGGACAGGATCCTGGGCCTTCCTTTGGGGGACCTGGGTAGACCCTGGGATCTCCTCGTACAATATTTTTTCACTCCTTCTTTGCAAAGCTGGGGCCCAAGTCTGGTCTCCTTATGTTACTCTTGTGTTCTCTATGTTCCTGGACTTCATCTCTAGGTATAGAGCAGCTGTTCCCACTACTAGCCAGGTCCACGGGAACGGGCAGCATTTGTCAGCACTGGTGTTGGTGGGGCCCAGGGACGAGCCAGCCAGCACCAGCATCCATGCCTTCTCCAGTTCCTGTGCGTGAACAGTGCTGGGCCTGCATGAAACACCCCACACTCACCAGCCAACTGAGAGATGCCCAATCCTCGTTCTTGGTTTGTTGGGAGTTAGTTTCCAACAGATCACAAAGGAACTCTAGTTTCAGATTCGATGAATGAGAACACAGTAAGAGACAGCTTTGAAAACACTAGAGCTGGGGGCCAGTGAGCTAGGATGAGGGGAACAGGAATGAGATATTCCCTGAGGGAAAGCCTGAGAACCCAGCACCCCAGCATAAGCAGAGGGGGCCCTGGATCCTGAACTGTGCTGTCGGTCCACTCACACCTTCATGTACCCCTTAGAGATCTACTCCTACACTCTAGTATTTAGGGGATGGCTTCCGGCAGACTAAGGAGGAGTTTCCATGAGGCAAGGAGAAAATAGGAGAGTGTGTTGTGTCAGAATCCAAGTAAAATAAGTGTTCAAGAAGGAGGGAGTGGTCTGCTATGCTATGAAGTTGCTGCTGGTAGAGTAGACGAGGCTCACAGATATTTAACCACAGTAAAATGGGCATCATTGGCAATCCTGGCAAGAGCACTTTCAAGAGAGAATGGAAAATAAGGAAGAGAAAATTATGAGTGATAATGTCTCTTTTGAGGAGTTTTGCTCCCAGGAGCAGATATATACATTTATACAAAGATTCATTTATTCATCTGAGAAACATTTATTGGGGTCCTAATCTCTGTGAGCCTCTATACTGGTGCTATGTACTCAGAAGAAAGCAGCACAGCCCTTGACCGTGGCAGCCTCGCAAAGTAATTGGTGAATGAATGAGATGAAGCCTCAGTTCTCCCACTGACTATCTGAGTTTCATTTTCCTTACTAGATAGACATCCCTGCCCTCTCTATTTATGAAACTCAGCATGCCCCAGACTTTGTAAACCACCCAAATTCAAATGTTTTGACCTATTGCCATACCAGGTGGTCACACCAGGTTCTAATTTTTTATTTAGAAAATGTGGTCATTATGGGATTGTTGTGAGAATCAAAAGAATTATTCACATGAAAATGTTCTGTGACTGCCAACTACTATATCGGTGCGAGACAATATTCCAACTAACTTACACTAGGGAGGCAAGCCCGGCCATGCCTTCGTGCCTTCAGAGTAACTTGTCCATCCCTCCTTCCCAGCACTGGCCTCCCTTTATCGTTCATGGGTTTTAAGGTATGTGCCTCTCACACCAAACTGTGTCTGACCCAGGGCCTGGTGCACAGTGTAATGTCTCAATAAAGATTTATTGGATTTCTGAATGGATAAATGGTGAGGGACATAGACAAGTAAACAGCAAATTCCGATGTAAGACAGGATGAAATGATAACTACCATCACTAACATTTTCTGAGGACTAATTCTAATTTCTTTTCATGTGTTACCTCACACCATTTTCCCAGCTACACGACAAGGTAGGCAGTACCACCCCTCTTATAAATGAGGCTCAGAAAGGTTAATGACTTAGCCAAGATGCACAGGTCCTGCCCTAGCCAGATGGTTCAATTTGTTGGAGCATCATTCCCTACACCAAAAGGTTGCAGGTTTAATTCCTGGTTGGGGCGAATATGGAAGGCAACCGATCCATGTTTCTCTCTCACGCTGATCTCTCTCTCTCTCTCTCTCTCTCTCTCTCTCTCTCTCTCTCTCTCTCTCTTTCTGTGTGTGTGTGTGTGTGTGTGTGTGTGTGTGTGTGTGTGTGTCTCCCTTCCTCTCTAAAATCAATAACCAGCCTTGGCTGGCATGGCTCAGTTGGTTGGACAGCATCCCGCAAAGCAAAAGACCACAGGTTCAATTCCTGATTAGGGCACATGCCTGGGCTGCCGCCAATTCCCCAAATGGAGCACATGTGAGAAGCAACTGATTGATGTTTCTCTGTCACATCGATGTCTCCCTCCCTTTCTCCCTCGGGTGAGGATTTAAAAGAAGAAGAAGGTGCACAGGTCCTGAGGGCCCGAGGCTCCCACTCCTTCCATAGGGCTACAGAGAGGGTCCTTCAGCCCTGGATTGTCCCTCCTTTCATCTACTTGGTTCAGAGCACAGACAACTGGTCATGAACCTACCACTTAAATCCTCTCCCCTCCTTTCCCAGGGCAGACCAGGCCAGGCTAGTCTAACCCTAAGCAGCTGCTAGGAAAGGAGCTTCCCAGGGCTTTCATTCCCCTTTACAGCCCTTGTCAAATTCCAAAGCAAATCGTAAATTCATTAACCTCGAAAGGATTAAGCTGTACAGCTTACTTAGCACCATAAACAAGATCATTGGGATGTTGATTTTCCCCTTTTATTGCTTCACTCAAGGAAAACCTAGCTGGCTCCAGCTCTAGAAATAGGTGTTGGCTCCCCAGCAAGACAGCAGGGTCTGAGGAAATCCTAGCTGGCAGCTCCTTAGTAGGTGCTGGTACCAGGCTGGGGCTTAGCTGCCACCCCTGACCCTGCCCCTGCCTTGCCCCAGCACAGCCAGAAGTAGCCATTTCTAACCCAACCACCTGAGCCCCTCTCTCTTTAGCTGACGCTGGGCATCCTGGGGAAAAATAGAGAAAGAAAGCTGAGACACCTACCCTCCAGGTCACCTGGCTGTCCCAACAAAGATGGTTTTGAGGTGGCATATCCCCTCTCCCAGCTCCCAAGCCTCTGGGGGTCTCCCCTAACTCAGCTTTTCCCTAGTAAGGCCTCCATTGTCTGTTCAATCCACCTCCCTCCAACAAATCAGTGTCCCTGTTGCGCAGGATTGCTCCCTCTCTTGGTGCCTGGGATCCCATTTCCTCACGTCATTTAGGAGACGCGGCTCAAGCAGTGGTTCCCCCCCTGGAGCACCGGCGCTCTTCCATACACTGCAAAGAGACACGTAGTCATTGACCTGACCCTGTACCCCTCTCGCTTCTCCCTCCAAGCTCTTCAGTGGGTTGTGCGCCCTCGACACCTATCTACCCTCCTTCCCTCCCATTCCTCCTTAAACCACTGCTGCCTCACGTGTGTCCCTAATGCTCCTGACCCTGCGTTTGCCTAGGTCAGCAGCCACTCAAACTGCGCAGTCCAATACGTGCATGTTAGTCATTTATTTGTACTCTTACTCAACAGATATCTAATGGGCTCCCAGGTGCTGGTGACACAATAGTAAGCAAAACAGAACAAAATGGAGACCCTGAGAAGCTCAGCCAAATGGTCCTAGGTTCAGACTGCCAGCCCACGTAGGTTCTTACCTTGGCTCTGCCACTTAGTAAGCTGTGTGACCTTGGACAAGCTCCTAAACCTCTCTGGGGCTGGCTTACCAATCTGTAAAATGGAATAATCTTAGCATTGTTGTGAAGAGAGTTGTGAGATGAAGTGAATTATAAAGGTAGGGCCTTGAGGTCAGTATGTGGCACATAGCAATTGTTTCGTCCACAGTTACTTTAAGTAACTTCCCTAATATCACACAGCTGGCAAGTGGTGGTGACATCATGCTACCTACCTTCTTGTTCTTTCCGTCTCCCACATCCACCCCTACTACCTGGGCTACTTGGGCTTTGCTCAGTATATTAAGTTAATCAGTGCCTTTGTGTTTGGAAAAGCTAGGCAACCAGAATAATAGTTATTCAATGGATAGAAATGAGGTGGAGAAGCGAGACATTTTGAAGAGAAGATAATTACTTCCAATTTCAACATGTTTCATTTGAGGCCAGAATAGAGCATTTTAATGGATGTGTCCTTCGGGCTGTTGACAGTTCAGGATTGGAGTTCAGGAGAAACACTGAACCGGAGGCAGGTTTGGGAGTCAAGCAGAGAGGGAAAGGTGAAGTCCGCAAGGGTAAAAAGATTAAGTCCCCAAGAGCAAAGAGCAGAGGAGTGAGCCTTGGTCAGAGGAAGTGGGAAGAGGGGACAGGGTACTGGCGTCAGGTCAGTGGAGAGGGAGGAAGGACAGGGAGAGGGTAGACAGTGCTGCGAGATGGCGGAGCAGGAGCCCCGAGGAAAAGTCACAGCTGTCGTGAGGAGGCCTCAGACGACCTAAGGGCCACGGTTCCCATGGGGCTCCGGTGAGCAGCTGAGGATGAGGCCCCGATAGTGACATTGTCGGTGATAGAAGCTCCATCCCAGAGGGTGAAGGCAAGGGGACCAGGGGTACAGGCCCCTTATTTCAGGGAGCAAATTAGAAGACAGAAGAAAATTAAGAAGGGGGGCATCAGAAGTAGCAAGGTCAAGAGAAGGACTGGCCATTGTAAGAGTTCAGAAGTTATACACAAGTTTGAAAACAGAAAAGAAAGGACTAACCCGGGAACCAAAAATATCGCTGCGAGCGAGAGGTGTAGGTAGACCTGAGGGTGAAGTCCCTGCTGAGGACTGAGGGAATTGGCTGTAAAGGACAGTAGGCGCTGGATTTGAAGAAAAGGCAGAAATTCTGAGAACGGGTAAAATGGAAGGAACCAAGCAAAAGCAAGTGGTATTCGAGCTGAAGAGAGGCATGGCAAACGCCCTTTCTGCGGTCTGCTCAGTTATCAGAATGCTAACCCTGACCATTCACTGAGTAGTTCACCTCAAGGAGTAAAATGAGATATCCCCTCTCCAGTCTCTACCAACCAACTAGAGCCTGTCACATACTCCTTCTTGGATGAGTAGGCTGATCCCTCACCCACGTGGGCAAATCCCCTCCCACGTGGGCAACTCCCCCCTAATTCCCAGTTCCTTCAGGTTTTTAATAGTTTGTGCTTTTTGAAATTCCAATGTCGTATCTGATTGAAGGCACCCCTCTCCTGGTTTTTATTCCCCTCCACCTCGGAACCAGCCTCCAGTTCCTCTACAGGGAACAGGGAGAGACGATGGGGTGTTTTCTCTTTCTGCCCCCGCTGCAGCTCCGGCTCTTGGTGGAGTTACTGCTCCCCCGGCCACCAGCTGGGGCACGCGGTTCTTTGCAGAGCTGGTTCCCTTGCAGGGCACATGTGCTCACACAGCAACCTGCCTGAGCCTTCGCCCCCTTCCTCTTCTGTAAAATGAGTGACACTGACTTCCACCTGGCAGGATCAGCATTAAGGACTAGACAAATGCTTGTAAAGTACTTGCTCCTTAAATGGAACCCCTTTACTGGATGCATGAGTAGGGTAGCCCCTGGGCATGAATGTTCACTTGTGTCTCTGTCAGGATGTGTGTGTGCGCCTACCTGTGCATGAAAGAGAGAGTTATGTGTGGGCTGGGAATGGGGCACCCTTGTGAGTCAGCTATTGTGTGTGTCATTGCCTACAGCTGACCCCAGGGCTATAAATCCTGCCTCTATGCCCGCTAGAGTGAACACTTTATAGCCCAAGGTCAGGACCATGAATCATAAGTGGGGCTGGCAGAGGCAATCAGGCTGGGCTGGGCGGGGCCAGGCCAGGCTGAGGAGCCGGGTGGGAGGAGTTCCCAGTGTTGGGACCACTTGGAAAGGAGCCCTGGGCATCTCCTGCAGTCCATATATCCGGGAGGCCAGCTGTTAGCAGGGTTACAGTTTCCGGGAAGCCTCCCCTGGCAGGGGGGCCCTCCTCTACTGGCAGCACCACTCACACCGGGGCTGTGAGCCACGCCCTGCCCTCTCCTGCACTCTGGGCGCCCACAGCGCTGCTGCACTTCAGGCCTTGGGGGATGCAGGCCCTGAGCCCTAGGCTCTTGGACTGTTGCATGCGGAGTGCCCAGCCCTTTGAGCCAGATGCTTTTATTTCTTCTTTTCCTTTGCAATCTGTCTTGGGGAAAGTGGCCCCAATAAGGCAGCCCTTTCACTCTGAAACCTTTTTATGACTCCAGCCATAATTAACTTGAGTAATAAAATTTTTCAAATCCAAATAGATATAATTAACATTTAATGCCCCTGGTTGGTGCTGGTGGCTGGGCCCATTAAGAGCTCAGTATTGATTGAGAAGGTGAGCCAGCTGGGCCTGCTGCTGGGCCAAGGGGCAGAGGTAGCTGGAGCCTAGGGCTGCCTACGGGCCAGGGCCCCAGCCCAGGTGTGAGGAGGATGGCAGGTGGCCAATCCCCATTCCTGCCCCGGGGACTAGGGTGTGAAGAGTACGGGCCTAGGTGGACTCGCTTCTGCCATTCATCTACAGTGGCTTGCCCACCTTCAGACCCTGTGATCTCAGGCCTCCCTTCCCACAATGTGCTTGTCCACCAGCCTGCACACTGCCTTTCCTGTGCCTGAGGCCTGCCTCCTCTCCTGGACTTTATCAGCCTTCCAGAAGACAAAGCCATGTCTTCTCCCTGAGGAGCCCCTGGTTGTAGGTGTGGCTCCTCCCACTACATCTCCTTTCTGACGCACTCTGCCCAACTGGGTGCTTCCGGCCGAACTCTAAACCGGCTGGCCAGAACAAAAGCCTTACCTGACTCCCCAGCGTGACTTATACCTCCCTACTTCCAACCAAACTCCCCATCCCACAGAAGCTAGAGAGTGATGGAGTTGAGGGGAGCATTCATTTGAATCTCAGTCCCTCCATTTCCCTGCTGTGTGACCTTAGGCAAGTCACCAAGCCTCTCTGAGCCCCAGTGTGCTTATCTGTGAAATGTAAATAACAAGAATATCTACCTCCTGAAGGTGGAGTAATGTCCATCTTAATCTCACTTACGCTTGCCAGGAGTTCCAGGTGATGGGAATTAATGTCTCCATTGCATGTTCCAAAACAGGCTTAAAGAGGGCAAAACCCTCATCTCCTTGCCTTGCACTTCCGTTTCTCCCAGTAGTTTAATTTAACTCATATACATAAATACCTACACTGGAAACTACAAAGAATATGATGATTCTAAGACCAGGGCCCTGTCCTCAGGGAGCTCCTGGAGGGGAGTACAGGGCAGGGAAAGGGGGTGCACACATAAGGCTGCATGCAGAGGAGCGCAGGCTTCGGACCCTGGTGCGAGTGAAGGTGCAAAGAGTGGTAGCAGAAATGGCTGCCAGTCGTGGGCCCAAAGCAAAGCCAGATATGAGGACAGAGGAACTGCCAAGGGGTGGACAGGGTACCTGGGGCCGATATGTGTGGCTCTGTGATATCTGGCCCTGTGATTGCTGAGCCAGGTAGGGTCCCTAGAGAATGGATTTTTTAGTGGGGAGCCCTGAGCTGAAGTTTCACAGAGCTGGTATGTGACATCCCAGCTCAACCACTCAGCGTGTTAGAAGGGCCGGCCTCCCGGGCAATCGCCCACCCTGTGGTGGGGTAGGCAGCCCAGGCCCTGCTGCGCAGGGAGAGTCTAGGTAGGGGGCTGAATTTCTTCCTCTGCCCGTCTTCCCTCCCACTTGTGCCCCGCCGCCAGGCCTGTGGTCCTCCGCTCTCTGCGTGCTCGGTACTCCCTATCCTCCCAGGGCCTGCCTTCCAACTGCACCTTCCCAGCCTGTAGGAGCCCCATTCTTCCTCAGAACTCTCCCAGCCCATGGGGCCTTCCACCAGGGTCCTGAATACTTCCTGCCTTAGGCTAGGTCTTACATTTAACTTAAACTTGAGTGAGTCTCTGCTCTCTCCACTGCCCACCTCCCAAGTGCTTCCTCCTGTCCGTACTCGACACCATCTTTACTCTTCGAGCCCAGGCTCTCCCCAGGGCTGCTTACTCAGAAGCCTATGGGGAGTGGATGCCACTGATACCAGACAGAGCTAGCGAACAGGAAGCCTGGGGTGGGCACGAGCTCATCCCTCCACCCGTTTGCTCATTTGACATCACTCACTGTGTCAGGCCCTGATGAGAAAATAGACAAATATAGGTACCATGTGACAGGTCGGGCTTGGAGACCATAGGGACACATAGTCTTGCCTAAAGGTTCAGGTATTACCTCTTCCTAGAAGAGATCACCATGAAGCTGAGCTCCAAAGGGTGGTTTTGCAAGCAAGGGAACAGGTAAAGGCCTAAAGGTGAGAGGAAATGGCTCGTTTGAGAAACTGAAAGAAGCTGGTGTGCCCAGAGCAAGGCTGTGCACAGGGAGAAGCGGGCAGAGCCAGGCTGGCCAGGTGAGCGGTGGTCTGCGCATAAATGCCCCGGCAGGCCTTGCTAGGGAGGTCCTTTCAGTGCTGGTCAGGCCTTTTCAAGTCCCACCTCCATTACGTGCTGCCGTGGGACTTCAGGTGTCTTGCCTGACTCCTGAGTCAGCTGCCTCATCACTGAAATGGGAATAATCCCAGCTGCCTGCACCACACACAAGGATCAAACTGTTCCGTGCAGGGCCAGGGCCTGGCTTATTAGGGTACGGTTGTGGACATGGCAAGACAGTCCTTCTGCAAAGCACCATTCTAGTCACAAGCCTCGGTTCCCTGTCTAACAATTAGGTGGGGGTGGCATCGATAACAGTGTAGTGGGGCGGGGCAGGGGTGCATTCTATAAACCCGCCCAGTCCTGAAATGCCCTGGCCATGCTATTCCCGGGTTCGCAACACACCCTTGGTTCCCAAGACCCACAGAACAAGGCTGGGGTGTCCCACCAACCCGTGCCACCCAGACCCTGTGACTCCCTTCTTCCTCCTCCTATCCAGCCGCACTCAGCAGCCCTGCCGGACCATCTCTGCCTTTGCCTTGGTCATCGCTCCCCACTTCTCGGTCTTGCCATCCTGCACCCAAGACCTCTGGCAATCCCCCCTCCAGGAAGCCTTCTCCTCCTCTGAGTGCTGACCTCACTCTCCTCCTTCCCCCTTCAGCCTCAGAGCAATACCCAGCCCGAGAGCTTTGGAGCCGGGGCCACACTTCTTCCGCACCCTCGCAGCACTGGCCTCAAACTTGGAGGGTGTCCCAGGATTAAGTTTGGAACAGCTCATGATAAAAATGAAAGGAAGGGGAAAAAAGGCAGGGACGGACAGACCAATGGACCATGGGGAGAGAGGGCACAGGGCGGGCTCTCCCTTCAGCACACCCAGCCTGAGCCCTGGTGGGCTCCACCTGGGTTCCTTCCCTCAGCCCCACTCTGCAGTTCAGACTGGGAACCAGGACGTGACTTTAGCGAGGGGGTGCCAGCAGTGACAGGGCTTAGAGGCCCACGGCGCAGCTGGTAACAGGCTGTGCCTGGCCAGGCCTCCCAGTGCCCTGTCTCAGGACCTCATTGCACATAACCTCCAGCCCAACCCCCCTCGCAGCTGCCTCCCTGCTGACACTGGCCTGTGTTGTCCTGATGACCACTGTCCACTACGACAGGGGGAGGGCCAGGCCTGCGTGGAGGGAGGAACTCTAGAGCCTGTGGGCAGAGCCTCCTGAGGATCTTCTGTTGTCGGCCTGGTCCCCTGCACCCCCAGATCTACAGCTGCTCCCCAGTTTTCCCAGGAGGGCAGGAAGGCGTGAGGAGACAAACTCTGTGTGAGTCTCTGTGCTTCAGGCTGTGTACACACTTTCATTAGTTAAAGCAACCTGGAGGCTCGTTATAATCCTCGGTCTCTAGGTTCGAGGAGATGAAGATCGAGGTAGATTAAGGCACTTGCCCAGAAGATACATGGGTAGCAATGCAAAATGGGTTACAAAACCAGGTCTGTGACTCCAAAACTCAGGTTCCACCCTCCCCAGTTCCCTAACTCCACTCCCTACCTTCAGCCCAGCCCCAGGCCCAGGTTTCTGCCTATGAGCGAGCCACCAGGGCAGATCATAGGAAGTGCAGGTGGAAAGAATGTCAGTGTGGAAAGAATCAAGTTCATAAGCTTGAGGGGAGAGGGATATGTTTCTGGTGGGGAGTCTGGGTCCAGAGCTGCTGTGGTGTCTTCTCTAGCTGTCTCTCCGGGTCATGGAAGCCCAATAGGTGGCCACAGAACAGGCCAGGAGCAC
The DNA here is from genome assembly GCF_019186645.2 of Phyllostomus hastatus. Taxonomy (NCBI): domain Eukaryota; kingdom Metazoa; phylum Chordata; class Mammalia; order Chiroptera; family Phyllostomidae; genus Phyllostomus; species Phyllostomus hastatus. Next base: position 30,184,593 of record NW_025334013.1, read on the forward strand.
AGCCTGCCCAGCCTCCTCCCTCCATGCAGATCCCCTATCACTTCCCCAGACTCAACAAGGGGAGGAGATGCTCCCTTCCCTGGTGTCCCCCATGTCCAGGTCCCAGCAGAGGACAGGGGACTATTGCGCCTCCCATCCTGCCCAGTCTCTGCTCCTGATATGCTTACTCCGGCCAGATGCTTCTGGTGCAGCAGACAGGATGGAGCGCTGGACTGCAGGAGCCAAAAGTTTCTTCGTTAAGCTTACCCAAGACCACTTCGGACAAGTACTGTTTTCCCCTTCCCTGCCTAAGGTACCGAGTATCCCAGGGTGTTAACAACAGTAACCACAGCAGCAAACAGTTGACGCAAAGGGCTTGTATGTGCTAGGCACTGTTTAAATGACTTTCTGCATAACCCTGTGAAGTAGGCACTTTCATTCCTTCCATTTTACAAATGAGAAAATTGAGACACTAACAAGCTAAGTAACTTTCCCAAGGTATTCAAAAGGATCCTTTTATTTCAATGGTTGATGACAAAGTGATTTCTCAAACAGTAGAGATATTTTGTAAAGGTTGAAGTGCTTTGTACATGCAGAGGTGGTTTTCCTAAATAGAGGCATTTTTAAGCAGAGGTGGGTGCTTTTTAAAGTCAAAAGTGTTTGGCCTATGCAAGGGTATTGTATACGACACGATGCTGCCCAGTGTCAGAGGTGGTTCTTCTCTGAGCAGACCCACGTCTCCTAGACTGCAGCCTTGGGCTGGGGGTAGGGGGGCAGTGGGGATCACAGTAGGTAGCCCACCAGGACAAGGTCAAATTGCTCCTATTTAGAATAGCATTCCTACTTAAAAATCACAAAATGTCACACTTGGAAAGGATACATTCTTACAGCTCAGCTCAGATAACCCATCACCCCTGCAAGGATTGGCTTCTGTAGTGCTCGAGAAGGGCAGACAGGGAACAGAGCTGGGAAAGAGGAGGCCCCCTCAGAGAACCCTTGATTTAGAAAGTGAAGGCCCTAGAGGCTGCTTTGCCCACCCCCACACACCCTGCAACACACACACACACACACACACACACACACACATCCTCCCTTTTCACCTGCATTCAGTGCTGAATTAGTGCACATACTTCCTGCCTTTGCCGCATGCCAGAAAACGGAGCCCTTAGGACGGAGGAGAACATGGAACAAAGATAAGACTCCCCCGTTTCCCCCACAGAAAGGGGCCTTCCAGGAGGAGTGTGGGAATGCCCACTGTCAACTAGACTGCCAAATCGCCTTCCCCCTGCCTGGGGCCAATGCCTGAGTTCCATGGCTGAGGCCAGGATGAGCTTCATGGGGCATGTGCCCCAGACCCTCCTGCCGCACTGTCCTGGTCAAGCTGGTATCAAACGGAAAGTATGGCAGAGGACAAGGAAGGTTACCAGAGAGGCTAAGGGGCATTAAGTCTTGGGACAGGACTGAAGCAAGTGATAGCCCAAGGGTTGAACTTTGGCAGACACAAGAGTTGGGCTGAGGGTGGCATTGGGATATAGCTCTGGAAGTGGGAACTGGGGTTATTTGGGGGAATTAGGATTGGATTCAGGTTTGGATTGAAGTTTAAGATTTGGGCTAGGAGGTAGGGCTGGGTTGGCTCAGAGCAGTGGGGTTTGTTTGGCTTCAGAGCTTCCCTAGAAACTGCCTGTCTTGTGCTGGTCTAGCTGAGCCCATCTTCAAAGAAGAGGGGATCCCTAATAGTTACCCACGGCCTCTGGTCTGGGAGCTTTACTGAGGAAGCAGGAGTGATGGTGAGGACGGGCTTTGGAAGGGAGCGGAGTCAGCGTCCCCGCCAGGAAGCCGGCTAGGTTAGGACCCTGCTACTGAAAGGGTGTCCCCCAGACCCGCAGCATTCCCCGAGGAGCTCCATAGAAATGCAAAATCTTGGGACCTGCTCCAGAACGACCCAATGGGAGTCTACATTTTGACACAAACCCGTAAGTGTTCACAAGTACGTGTAAAGTTTGAAAAGCACTGGGGAAGTTTTCTTGGCTGGAAGCCTGAGGTGGGGGTGGGACAGGAGAAGGGGGTGGCAGGGAGGGCCAAGGAGCCCTCCGCACCTGCGCCAGCTCCCGGGCCTCCTGCCTGACACCCCCTCCCAGTGCTGGAGCCACAGCGACACCTACTGACCACGGGCACCTAGGCCACCCCCTCCAGGACATCTGGACCCTGTGGTCCCGCCCTGCCTGGCCTCCGCCCAGAAGCTGGTTTTCCTGAGTCCTGGGGATCTGGTTGCCCCAGCTAGGCTGGAGCAGGTGTGGGGTGGGGCGGGGCTGCGTGCAGGCTGGGGCTCTGAGGCTCCGGTGTGAAGAAGGCGGGACGAGTGAGCAGGTGTCTGCGAAGGCGCACAGAGCTCCGGTCACACACCGAGCCCTGCCGTTCTCTCCGTACTCAGCAGCTTTTCCACTCTCTTCACTTGAGCCCTCGGCCGGAATGGGCAGGGTCCATCTTCCCATCCCAACATCCACCCAATGCCGCACAAGGAGGTGGGGTGTGAACCTATGTCTAAACAACTCTTCCCGGAAGCAGACTTTTAGGAATTACAGTAAGTGAAAAGTAATTCAGGGAAGGGGAGCAGCCAGGCTACCAGGGTGGCAGTGGCCGGAGACTCCCACGACAGAATTCTATCACCTGGGGAGGCCGAAGCCAAACAGCAGAGAAGGACGAGGACAAGGACAGGGAAGCCAACCCACATCCAAGGCAGGGCCCAGCTGACTTGCCCCAGGGCACCGGCTGCCCCAAAGGGCCCCTGGGCTGTGGGCTGCTGGCCCAGGGCCACCAGGGAGGGGAGAGGAGCCTCTCTCCGGCGGCAGCAGCAGTCTCCCCTCCCATCATTCCCAGGTCCCAGTCACTGCCGCAGCCCACCCTAGTCTGCCCTCAGCTAGGAGAAGGGTTTGCCTGAAAACTAGATGATTGTGATTGCCATTAGTGGTGATTAGTTAAAACATCAGAGTCTAAACAGTCAATTGGTTCTAATAATTAATACTGTGGCTCCGCTGTGATGGAGACGGGGCGAGAGGGAAGGGAGACGGGAAAAGAAGAGGGACGAGGAGACAGGACTGGCAGAAGAGCCAGCCCCAGCCCCCTCGCCGCCATTTCCTCACCCACGTGGTGGGTGTCGTGCCAGGGTGCAGCTAGCCCCTCACTCCGTGTGCTATAAGGCATTTTTATAAATTACATCACTGAGTTAGCATAACCGCCCTTTTACTCTCCATTTTATAGGTAAGAAAAATGAGTCTCAGGAAGGTAAAAGCTAGCAGATGTCCAGTACACTTTGGTGAATGAATGGATACATAAATGAATGAAGTCCCAAAACTGAAATCCAAACCTAGTTTAGCCTGACTCCAAAACTTTGGGGGACAAAAGGGACATGGAGAGGAGACTCGCAGAGACGAAAAAGAGAGAAAACACATATTCATTCTCCTCTTTCTCGCCATCTCTCTCCTTACACACACACACTGCCTCTCACACACGTGCCCCATCCTCTCTCTGTCACAGAACACACCCCTCTGTCACCACACACACGCACGCCCTTGTCTCTCTCCCGCTCCCTCCCTCGTCCCTCACACACACGGAAACCTCCATCACACGCCTCTCGCTCCTCCATACTTTCCCCCCTCACCGTGTGCCCCCCCTCCCCCATCCACACCTCTCACACTCCTCACTCATGCTACATCTCTGTCGTAACCCCTTCCTCCCGGTCCCCCCACGCACCCACTGCCACACACACACACACACACACCCTAGGGCACACCAACAGCTCTCCAGCAGCTCCCTCCCACCTGCCCCCCGCCCCCCGCGCGCCCAGATGCAGACCTCCCTCTGCCTCGCACCAGGCCTCCCCCTCCCACTTCTGTATTCACACCCCCTCTTGGCCATGCTTTTCTGTTTCTCTTCCACACACTTCTCTCTCTTTCTCCAGTCCTTACTCACACCTATTTCTCTCCCATACACGCCTCCTCTTTTCCGGGGCCCCTGCCTTTCTTCTTCAGTGTCGTGTCTCCAGCTCTTAGAATGTCACTGGGCTCGAAGTAAGCACTCAGAGGCTGTGTGGGAAATGAGATAAACATACCCGCCCCTGTCTGTGTGCTTCACCCACACGTACACACACATGTACACACACACGCACACATGCCCCGCTTCCTCCCTTCCACCCCGCGCCACACACACATCTCTCTCATACACACAGGAGTACACTTCGGGCCTTATCCCAGAACCAGCCCCCTCGTACTCTCCTGCTCTCTTGCCCTTTCAGGAGTCAGGCCCTGAGGCCTCCAGCTGGGCTCTCTCTGGCTGGGCTCACTCCTCTCTGAACTGTCCCCAGATCTGGAAGGGCTGCAGGGATTTCCCCGCCTGGCAGCGGTGCCGGGCTCCAGCCCAGACTCCTCGAGCAGGCTCAGCCACTCCCCACCCCCTCCCCGGGTCACACGCAGAGGCAGAGCGGCCAGCGAGCAGGGTGGCTGTGTGTGCATTGCCATTAATCAGCCCTCCTGGTCCGCTAACGAGGCTAATGCGGTAAGTGACAATAGCCCATCTTGGTTCCTGATTTAGGGGCTCAGGACGGAAGCTGGGCTCCTGGGAGTGAAGACGTGAATTCTCCACGACACTAAACCTTCAAATAAATCTCCTCCAGTCAGAGAAGCCCAGGGCACTAAATCCCATGCGCCGGTAATTGAAACCCTTAGAGCTTTCTTGGGTAGGGAAATTGCTGAGCGAGAGAGGGAGAGAGAGAGCAGCCGAGGGGTTCCCGGTGGGGCGCTGGGCCAGCACAGAGACTCGCAGAGGGCTCTGCGATGGGGGAGGCTGCTGGGGAGCCTCTGTGAGCACGTGGGTGTCCCGGTGGGCACGTTGTTTGTCAGGGTTTCTGGGCATGGGATGTTACTGTCCGGGTATGTCGGGGGGGGGGGGCGGTCACCGCCCCTCCCCGTCTCACCAGGACGGGGAACGTGTGCGCTTTTCTGGCACAACAGTTCCGGAGCCTCTGTCTCTTTAGAGCCTCTACCATCTGAAACCCTCAGAGTCTCTGCCCCGCACTGACTGTGAAGTCAGCTTTCATCCAAGCAAAAAGGAATTTTCAACTTCACCCGATTACCTTCCTTCCCCTACCCCCACTTCTCTCACCCCCACGCCTCCACCACCCACCCTCTGCCATCTTGTACTCTCTTTCTGGACGTTCTCCTGTGGTCCCTCCTAGCCCTCCTCACGTCAGCGTGGCCACCGACTTACTGAACCGTCACTACTGCCCACCCTGGGTCAGGGCCTGAGCAAACCAGCATGAGGCAGATAACCTCCCTGCCCTCAAGGAACTAAGAGTCTACGAGGTGAGGCAGTTGGATAAACAATTAATTGCAACATTATATGATGAGTGCAATAAGAGAGATATAGACATAGAGGAAACATAGGTGGAAAATAGAGTAACTATTAGAGAAGGCTTCGAAGAGGAAGCTTTGTGTGGTGCAGTCCTAGGAGTTACAAGCTGGCCACGGGGAGCTGGGTGTCGTGGCTGTTACTGGCCGTGAGAATGCTAAGGTGAAGAGGAAGGTCTTGTACAGCCATAGCTCACAGCATTGCCGGAGGGGACGTGAGGTCGGAGAGGGACTTGTATGACGAGTTTAGTGTTTATGCCGTGGGCTTTGGGAGCCGAGGAAGGTCTAAGTGACTGAATGATAGGACCTGACTTGTATTTTAGGAAGATCCTTCTGGCTGTGAAGACTGAAATGGATTAGAGGGGAGAGAGGTGTGTTAGGAGACTTCATAGTAGAGACTGGAGATGTTGATGCCTGAACTAGGCTGTGGAGAAAAGAAGTTGTTTCTGAGGATGCTTAGGAGGGAAAAACAGCTAAGATGTTGACTGACTGGATGAAGGAGCCTGAGAAAAGACTAAGAATCCAGACTGCCAATTTGGGGAGGACCGTGGATGGTGGTTCCATTAATTGAAATAGAGAAAGCAGGAGGGAGACAGGTTAGAGACGCGTAAGTCCGGGTTCAGGCAAGTTCAACTTAAAGAGCCTGTGGGGCACCCGAGTAGAGCACCTGGCACACAGTGACACAGATGGGTCAGGCCCGGAGGTGCAAACGGAGGGAATGAAGCCAGAGCAGAGTTCACGCACAGACTGTGCGGAGAGAGGAGTGGATGGACACAAGCTTCGTCGAACAGAGTAGTTAAGAGCGTGGGCTGTGGTATCACATGGCCTGTGTTAAACGTCCAGCACCGCCCTGGCCAGGCTACCACAGGCAAGCCGCAGAAACTGTGTGTGCCTCCTTTTGCTCATTCGTGACGTGGGGGTTGAGTAGTGCGGAGGTTGGCACAGAGCAACCATTGGACCCACTTCCCTTCCTCCTCGTGTAGTCAACTCCTCCTTATCCATCACACCTCAGCCTGTGTCTCATCCTCAGGGGACCCCTTCTGGACCCCTCGGAGCAGGGCAGACTCCACCCTAGAGGCTCCCACAGCACTGTCCACCTCCCTCTGGCACCACTGCCATTTCACAATGTTTGTGTAATTATTATATTGCTTCTTACTTTGTAAGCTCCAGAAAGGAATAGATTCCATTGCATCCTTAGATCTTGGTGTAATGCCTCGTACGTGGGAGACAATAAATATTTATTGAATTAACAAACAAGTGAATATAGCTGGAGGGGCCGTTTGATGAGCATCAGGGATTTGACTGAGGGCGGTTTGAGGGAGCACCGAGTGGTGGGGCTGAAAACCAGATCGCAGCTGAGTTAAGAAGTGTTTAGGAGATGAGGGAGTGAGGACAGCAAACCAGACTCTTTGGAGCATCTTAGGCGAAAAGGAAAGGAAAGGAAAGGGCATTAGCTACCAGGTGCCATGTGGAAGGGAGGGGTGAGTTGTTGATGCTGGGTGACAGAAGGGACTCTGGCATGTTTATGCTGATAAACATGGGGCGAAGCATGAGGAGAGAAGGGGGATGCAGGAGAAGGGGGGCCACAGTGGCTTTCCCAAGGAACGTAGACAGGAATGGCGTTCTAAGTACAGCACGAGGGATTAAGTTAAAACAGGAGAGGGCAAGTTCCTCTTCCACTGGGATCAGAAGAAAAAAGGGGACAAGTGTGGGTCCAGAAGTTGAGGGACTTCATGCCTAAGAACTTCAAATTTCTGTGGAGTAGGAAGCAAAGCACCTAGTGAGATAAGGGGGTGGGGGGCAGAAGATGGGGAGGGGACTCAAGATAGTAAACTATTATTGAATTGTCTCTCTGCGAAAGGGGAGACAGAGCTGACCAAGGAAGGGCATGTAAAAGGGTTGCTTAGTGGTGCCGAGACTGGGCACTATGAATTTCTATCACCGCATATCTTCATGGTTTGGTGCTTTTCTCCAGCTGCATTCAACCGCCTACGTGTCTGAGATAAAAAGGAGAATAGCGGGATTGTGGAAAAGGCAAAAGTGGCAACAAGGTTGAGTGTGTTGGCCAGAGAGTGACGATGCGATGCGCCCTGGTGTGCAGGCGAGACCCCCTGAGTGGGTGGCGTCTTGAGAGATGGGAGCACAGAGTGAGGAGCGAGTACAACGGGCACAGGCCATGCGAGGCCTGGGGGAGAGGGAGCCCCGTCACAGAGCAATTTGGGTTGCTGACAAGGTCCTCCGGGAAGAAGTGGAATACAGGGGAAAAACAACAGGAGTTGAGATCAGGGCAGTAGTGGCGAGGTTTGGGGCGGACAGGTGAGTGTCAAAGCCCGCAGTGAATGTGGAGAGTGGAGGGCTGCCGTGAGGGGGATGCAGGGTGGCGCTTGACCTCAGGCCCGCAGGCAGAGAGCAGTGGTCTGGAAGCAGCAGTGAGCACCCAGGAAGACACTGACCCTACCTCCTGGCCCGGGGGACATGGAGCTGGGAGCACAAGCAGCCTGCACTGGAGAGTTCTACAGGGCATGGTGTCCCCAGGGGACATGCAGGGTTGGGGGAAAGCTAAGAAAGTGAAGGGAGTCCCTAGGCACCTGGGACAGAGAAGAGTTTATTGGTGTGGTGTTCAGTCCCACAGGGCATGATGGGAAAATGGTAAAGAGACATAGGTGGAGCCCCCTCTGCCCCCTCATCTTCCTTCCCCAGCATCTCTCCTTGACTGCCTGCATCTCTGCCCCACCTCCCCCAACTTCACATCTCTGCTCTTTCGCCCTCCACTCCCACACGCACGTTCCCCATCCCATCCACAAGTCCCTCCCTCCTCTGGGAAGACCCCTCCCTGGACCTCCCCTCCCCAGACCCTCCTGCCCTGCCCCACCCCGGCCGGCCTGAGTGAGCAGGAACCCCTGCACCTTCATTTCTCAGGTCACTGCTTGGCTAATGGGCTATTAATTTGCTCAATCGTCCCCTGTGAGGCAAACTCAATTTCTGCCAGCCAGTCGTCCCTCCCTGTCGACAGCGTGATTGATTGGAGGAACAGCTGTCACCGCCCGGCTGCCTGCTCCCTGCCTCCTTCCCTTGGAGTCCACAGCACCCCTCCTCCTCGGGCCGCCGCCCTGCGCCCACAGAAGCAGCACACCCCTGCCACCTGCCCAGGGATCTGTCGCCAGCAATGAAAAATGACAGAAATATTTAAGGACAAATAAGGTTTCCCAACGCAATTGAAAATGATTACAGGCAGCTACAGATGGGGCCAATCTGATGCGCAGCAGCAAATCAAATCGAATTTCCTTATCGGCGTATTATTTTAGGCGTTATCTGGCACGTTGATGCAGTTATCAATTCAATTTCAGCCGCTGGTCCGCTGTTTACTGTCTCGCCTTTGCTGGGAAAAGGTAAACATGCTCAGCCCAGCAAATTAATTTCTGGCTGAAGCCAGAGTCTGCGAAGGGCTGCTCTTCAGGGCCCACAGCCCCCATCTTGGCCCTGGGCTCCCGTGGGCCAGGCTGGCCGGGCACAGGGCAGGCCAGAGCATGCCCGGGGAACAGAAGCCCCATGAGCTGCCTGCCCCCGCTTGGCCCCAGCCCCAAGCAGGATTCAGGGATCCTAGGAGGCTGAGGTGACCGCTGCTGGCTCCACGGCTGCTGCCAGGGAGAGGTGAAGGTCTCCCATTAATTCCAAGCTAAAAATGACAAATTCATCTTGGACGACAATTAAATGAAGTCAGTAATTGATGCTAATTGATCTCCAGATGCGAGGGCTCCCCTCAGCCTTAGCAGCACGTGGCTGTCTTGCTCACTCTGCCCACCCCAGCCCTTTTCTTCCTCAACTTCTCCCTGCTCCTCTCTTGGTCCTGGTTCACCCCCTAGGGCTCTGGGTCTGTTGACCCCGCAGGTCTGTTGGAGACTGCCGGCCTGGGCTGGACTAGCAGGCAGTGCCTGCGGCCGAGCAGCTGGCCCACTGCCGTCCAGCCCTGCAGGCACTTGTCATCGGTGCCCCGAGTTCCACCCACCAGCCTAGAAAGCAGGTAACACTGCCCTCCTTCGAGGTTCTCGATTTATTGCCCACAGCTGCAGAGGTTCCCACTTCATTTTTATAAGCCCGTAGTCAGAGCCAGCAGGGGGTAAAGCACACTTGGATTTACTTTAAACAGTACAGTCCTAGCATTTTGGCTTCATGGCAAGGAAGGCACTAGGGGAGAGGGAAGTGTGTGGGCATGCTGGCGAGAGGATACAGGTACACTCGGGCTGTGTTTGCGTGTATGCATGGTGCTCAGGTGTGTTTACCTAGAGGTGAAAAAATACCCACAGTTGTCTGAGCACCTGTGTCTGCCAATGCCCACTCGGGCACATATGTCAACATTTGAAAGGACATGTGTACTTGTCCATCTGTGGATAGTTTCCTGAATTGGGCCCTTTTCTGCAGTTTGTGAAGCCCACTCCAGGGCAGCTCTGGGATGCCCCACCTGCTGCACCCACTGCCGGCCCGGCCCAGCCCAGGGCACTGTCTGGAAGTCATTAGCTAAAGGAGGAGGGGAACCGAATTGTAGCTCCACAAGAGAAGAGAGAGGCTGCAGTTGTGTTGGGGACAGCCAAGGTCAGCAGTGTGAAATAATGGTGACCCCCGAAACCCCTAAACAGGTTGGTTGGTACACTTGGCTGGAGCAGAAGCTCCTGGGGCCAAGGGTTCAGGTTCCATGCCCAAGACTCAGTGAACTTGATGGTGCCTTGGCCCAGAGCCCTTGGCTCCAGCTCAAGCCCCAGTCTGAGCCTGAAACTGTCCACACAGGCTGACCTCCGCCTGCCTGCCTGGCAGCTGTTTGCTATTGGCCACCCAGGAGCCATGTCTGACTCAGTCCAGGCCCCCCGTGTTGCTGGAGACAGTACATGGCATCCGTCACCATAGGGGTCAGGGCACCAGCCGGGTTCTGGTTCCACGAAGACCTGGAGCTAGCAGGAGGCCGTGTGGAGTGGGCAGTGCCGATCCGAGCTTCTGCCAGCAGCGTAGGGGGAGAATGGGAAAGGGCAAAGTCTTGTGGGTATGAACCTGTCACCCCTGTGTATTCTCTCTGAGCATATATGGTACATGTAGGAAACCTGGTGCTGTGTGAGGGGTCTGCACATGTTTTGTGGAAGAAAAAACCAGCAAGCGAAGAAGAGCATACCTGGTAAGGTAGATGACCAGACCAGGGTCAGGGAGGGGGCAAGGAGTCAGAGAAAAACCCACAACATCTCCCAGCTAACATCTGCATCTGGGGGGGGGGGGGGCGGTGATTAGCAATGTCAGTGATCATTATTCATTAATTCAAGAAATATTTATTGATTTCTACTTTTACTACCACAGTACTATTCTCTTACTTTGGGCTTTGCCTTCTGCGGGGCTACAGGGGCTACAGCAGTAAACCACTCTCTCCTTGCCCTCAGGAAATGTACGGTCTAAAGAGGGTGGCAGACTCAAAACAGGCCATTATAACGTGTGACTAGGGGTGACACAAGAGGCACAAAGGAGGTGCCTGCTACAGCCTGGGGCAATCAGGGAACGCTCCCCAGAAGAAGAAGAAATTCCAAGTCCTAAAGCATAAGTAGGAGTTAGCCAGCTGGTGTAAATGGTCCCTGCTATATCCCTTTTGGTTGCTTGCCAAGCCCAAAGCAGAGACAAATAGGCCTGTTTGGTTGCACGTGACTCTGAAACTGCTAAAAACATCACCTCTACCCCTCCAGCACCAGCCACTGCCGAGTCTGGGCAGGAGGGCGCACAGCTGTCCTCAGGGCCTCTCTGGGCACCGGCAGATAAGTACGGACCACAGCTAAACACACAGCTCTCCTCTGCCCACCCTGCCCCCACCTCCTCGACCAGGGATGCCTATTAATCCTGACAAATGATGACTTACGAACATGTAATGCAAACTGATTCATCATACATTCAAATCCGCCGCCCCGCCCCAGCGGGAGGCCCCAGCCAGACAAGTGTATTACACGGATAATGTATTTGACGTATTAATAAAACCAGCCGCATTGCTCTGGCGCAGGGACTGGGGAATGCCAATATACGATGACAGATCACATATTGATGAAATCCAGATGTTTGGAATCATAGTCTTGGGGCCTTGTTCATATTGACTGAAGGTAAAAAATGCCGTCTGTCAGTGTGTTAACTCTTCCTGTCCCACACTCAGCCGAGGCTCCAATCACGGTTTTCTGGAGAGAAGGTCGGGGGGTGAGTGAGAGGGGCGAGGGGGTGAGTAGTTGGGTGTTTGGGTGGATGAAGAATAGATGAAGCGGAGGTAGTGGTGCTGTGGGTACGATGGGTGGACGGGACGCTTGTCATGCCTTCTGCTCCTCACCTCCCGGCAGCCGGTGACCCCACCCACGACACTCCCCCGTTCCTTGAAATTCTTCCCTTGTTGGCTCCAGTGGCATCACATTTGTTCTCATCCCCTCCTTGGCTGATCCCTCTTAGTCTTCTATGACTTAAACGTCTCCCACCTGTTGGAGTCACTTAGGGCTCTGTTCCAGCCTCTTCTCACTGTATGCTCTCTCCCCAGAGTGGCCTCACCCACTCTTACCATCATTCCTTTATTCACCCATTCAATAAGGATTCATCGGATATTCACCATATGGCTTGTTCTAGGCACAGAGGAGGCAGTAGTGAACTCCAGTTCTTATCTCTATGCCAGTGTCTCCAGTTCTATAACTCTAGCCCCGGCTTATGTATAGTGCCTACTCAGCATTTTCACATGGAGGTCTTACCGTGTCTTAGTTCCTCAAACTGAGTATATCCAAAGCTAAACTCATTTTCTTCCTTACCAAGCCTGCTGCTCATCCTCTTGTTCTACACGCCAGTAAATAGTCTACCACGTAGCATGGTAGCCAAAAACCTCAAAGTCGTCTTTGACTCCTTTCTGCCCTGTGTCCCCATGTCCAATCCATGGTGTCTGGTATCTCCGTCATCATCATCATCGTGCTAGGACAAGTCAACGTTATGTCTCACCTGAGTTAGTGAGATAACCTCCTAAACAGCCTTCCTACATTTGCAGTTAGAATGACCCTTCTAAAATGCCAGTTTGGCCAGAATAAGAAGTCAGAGAGAGCCCTGGTTCAGAGTGTGGTTCAGTGGATTGAAATCCGACCTGCAAACCAAAAGGTTGCCGGTTTGATTCCCAGTCATAGCACATGCCTGGGTTGCAGACCAGGTCCCCAGTGGGGGGCGGGTGAGAGGCAACCTATCACTGTTTCTCTCGCACATCACTGTTCCTCTCCCTGTCTTTCTCCCTCCCTTCCCCTCTCTAGAGAGATTTCAAGCATGAGAAGGACTCAGTGCCCTGAGGGGGCCATGTGAGAAGGAATGTGTGTGGCTTCTAGAAGCAGGGAGTAAACCCCAGATGACAGCTAGCTAGAAAATGAGACTTCAGTCCTTCAGCTGCAAGGAACTGAATTCTGCCAACATCCAAATGAGCCTGGATTCATGCTCTTCCCCAGACCCTCCAGATAAGCACCCCGCCCAGCCACCATCTTGACTTCAGCCTGTATGACCTCCGAGCCGAGGTCACTCTGTGCTAAATGTTTATGTTACGAAACTGTGAGATAAAAAGGAGGTGTTGGTGTAAGCTACTAAGTAGCACATTGTTACGCGGCAATAGAAAACTAATACAATCATCCTTCTCGGTGACTGATTCAACATTTTAATGGATTCTGATTATTTTAACCTGCTGTACAGGACCTTCCAAAGTGTTACTGTAATCTAATCTTTCCAACTGTATCACATTTTTACTAGTTGCTTAAAAGTAACAATCACTCCCATCAAAAGAGACAACCAATCTTCCATCTTGCTTTTCATTTTCCAACTTCCTGCTCTTTCTGATTGCTTTCACAGTTAGAGGGTCAAAGCATAACTCTTCTCTCGATTCCTTTGTGGCTTTTATTTAACATTTCTCATTGTGTCTTAAATCTCTATACAGAGGGGATGGTGTAGTTCATGGCTTATCCTAACGTTTTTCAAAAAAAAAATAGAAATTTCCCAAAAAATGCAAGTCTGATAAGTCACTCCCATGCTTAAAACTCTTCAATGGCTTCTCATTTGTATGTTTACAAAAAGTCCTTAATGTGAGCTTTTAAACCCTCCAGAACCTGGCCTCTCTATCATCATCCCTCAACGCTCCGCCGCTCACTCTCTCTGCACCAGCCACACTGAACGCTTCCCAGTTCTTCCCTGAGGCTTCTCCCTTCTGCACCTTCCACGGCCATTCTTTTGTCTACAGCGCCGCTCCCCCGCGGTCATTGCCTGGCTGGATCCCACGCACCCTTCAAGCCTTTGCTTGACCGTCACTTCAATCGCCTCCCACACTAGATGGTGTGCTCCCAAGTTCTGCGTATTTCCCTCTTTCTAAGTCCCCCTAGGGACGTGTGTTTAATGTAGCTATCCACAGTTAGGTCCTAAACTTCCTGAGGGCAGGCAGCTGTCTGTCTTGTTCATTAGTGCATGGCACTCGTCCTAGCAGACCCGTCATCAGTATTTCACTGGCATTTGTTGAATGGTATCGAAACATTCCTAGGTGAGTGGATGGGTAGGCAGGTAACTGGGTATTGCCCCGTGGCAAAGGGCCCTAGTTTTTGGAGTCAGAAACACCTGGATTTAACTGTCTGCTCTGAACTTTCTGGCTCCTTCACATCATTGTTCTGAGCTCTGTTTTCCTCATCAGTGCGATAGAAATAATAATACCTAAACTTACCCTGGCTGGTGTAGCTCAATGGATTGAGCATGGGCTACAAACCGAATGGTCCCCAGTTCGATTCTCAGTCAGGACACATACCTGGATTGTGGGCCAGGTCCCCAGTAGGCAACCACACATTGATGTTTCTCTCCCTCTCTCTCTCCCTTCCCCTCTGTCTAAAAATAAATAAATAAAAAATTTTTAAAAAGATATGTTGTGCCCTGGCTGGTGTAGCTCAGTGGATTGAGTGCAGGTTTGCAAATCAAAGCATTACTGTTTGATTCCCAGTCAGGGCACATACCTGGGTTGTAGGCCATATCCCCAGTATGGGGTGTGCTAAAGGCAACCATACATTGATGTTTCACTCCCTCTCTTTCTCCCTCCCTTCCCCATCTCTCTAAAATAAACAAAATCTTTTTAAAAAAAGATATGTTGTTAAAAAATAATAATAATAATACCTAACCTCATAGGACTGTTGTAAGGATTAAATGAGATAAAATGTGTACAGTGCTAAACCCACAGCCTAACATAGAATAGTATCCAATAAGCAATTATTATTATGGATAAATGGATGGATGGATGGATACATTGACATGCAAACCAATAAATAGGGATATGGGTATTGATGAATAAGAAGAAGGAACTTCACGGAGACCAGAGGGCCAAAGTACCTACTGAGAGATATACAACCTTGATCATGGCAGGGAAGAAGGCCAGATGCAGGGCAAGGCCAGGCTGGCACCAGGATGGGGTAAATACAGACACAAATCAACTGTGCTTGCGCCCACCTAGAAATGGTAATGACTCATCCCTTGTGCACAGCCTTGATGTAACTGGATATCCACGAACGTCCTAGGAGTTAATCATTGTGATCCCTGTTTCACACAAGAAGAAACTAAAGATCAGAAGTGCTGCGATTTGCTCAAGTTCTCGCAGCTAGTAAGAGGTCACTCTATTGAACGTTGCTTGAAGGCTCTCCTGTGTCTTCGTCACTAGGAAATGGAAGCCCTTTTGGTGGGGGTACAGGGAGAGGAAGGACAGGACACACACTCACGTATACACACAAACACACGCATAGACGCACACACATACCCTTAAAAGTCCCAGCCTCTGTCGCCACCTGTCATTGGAGTTAAGCCTCAACCCCATTTTAACCCCCCTCCTTCTTCCGTCAGATACCAGCAGCCCAGTCCCGCCTCTCGGGGTCCGGAGAGGAAAGATCACGGCCCTGGGATTTGCTGCCTGAACAAGCAGAGGGGCGAGAATGGAACTGCAGGCCACGACCTGGGCCAAAACCAAAGAGACCAAGCCAGAAAGGCCGTCACATGGTGGGGGGGTCGCAGGGCCAGACAGGAGTTAGTGACCTAGGAAGGGAAGGCCTTCCCTTTGGATGAGACCCTCGTCCTGCAGGGTCCAACCTGCACCAGGGTTCCGGGGAAGATGGCCTAGAAGAAGCAGCTGGGCCAGCCCTGGAGTCACCTGCTCCCAATGGTCAGCAGCTCCCAACAGAGGGGGGCAGCAGAGGGCTGATCTGGGACCCCAGGTCCCCGAGGCTGTATTCCAAGGCTTGAGGGCTGAACTGGCCAGAGCCTGGCCCGGGCAAGGAAAGGGCTAGCGGCGGCTTGACCTCTCCTCTCCTTGGCCACCCACAGCTCCTGTCACAGCCGCAGTCAGTCACTTCCCGGTGAAGCCTCTTGTTTTCCAGCGGGGAAGGCACTCCAGCAGCTGGGAAGGGAAAGAGACCCTCAGGAGGCCACACAGCTAGGGAGCTTCCAGGCGGGCCTGTCTCTCGGCCGTGACCTTGCGGTCACCTCTGGGCTCTTTGAGCTTGAAATGCCCTACCCAAGGCTGAGAACAGGATCCGGGGCCCCACTGCTCCCCACCCTCCTCTTGCTTCAGGGGATACCTGTGGCAAGCGGAGAAGTGGAGGTGGCAGGTTCTGTGGGAACCGGGGTGGCGGGAGGGTGGCGCGGTAATGAATGTGGACGGGAGGCGGAATGAACGATCCATCTTTGCATGGGAGGGGAGGGGGCCGCGGGCGTTCCCCCCACACACTCACACACTCAATCAGGCGCTGTCAGACCTCCGGCCGCCTGGCATTTTGGTGAAGAATCTCTCAGCTAAAAATTGTTGTCAGTCCCATTTCCTCGTTATCAGTGCAAGGGCTGAGGCAGCGCCCGGGGATTAGCAGGAGCGGCGAGCGCCCGCACCTGCCATCCTCTGCCGATAACACTGGGCCTCCCGCCTCACCTCCCCCATTCATCATCTTTAGCACTGACAGCCCGTCCCAGTCCCTGTCCCCATCCCCTCGTGCATCCCGTGTCTCCCCACTGTGCTGCACAGACTGCTCCTGACCTCCCGAGGGAGCTGGGCCTCCGGAGGAGGGACGAGATTCAACCCAGGCTCAAATGACCTAGACCCACCTGTGGCAAAGGGCTTGGCTGGCTATGGGATGGGAGGCCGGGGCAGGAGTGAACGATGCTTTAGGAGAAGATGCTTTCTGACAGCCTGTGCCTGGTGGGCTCTGTCTGCCCACCTGTGGTGCTGGCAGCGGTGCTGGAGAAAGGGTCCCTGCATCAGATGGGTAGCTGGGCTAAGGACTCCTGGAGGCCTCTCCAGCCTGAGATGGGCTCCCAGATCCTGGGAACCCTGGAAGGGAAGAGCCAGAGGATGCCTCCTCCCAGGCCTAGGACGAGTAGGGGGTTGAGGACTTTGTTCCCACCCCCACAAGACCACAGCCCCCTCCTTCTGGCCATCCCCAGCAGTTTTATGGCCCATTTTATGGCCACTGTAATGGCCCAGGTCAAAAGCTTCAGGGAGCTGTATTCTGGGAATTATGCAAACGAGGAGCAGGCCCAGGGCCAGAGTATGGATTTTGTCATTAAACCTGGGCAGGCCATGTCGTTAGTGCAGTAAAACCCACGTCATGACCACAGGTCTCAATATAAAATTATAGGGAACACAGCGGGGGAGGGGAAGCAGGAGGCCCACGGTCACGCTGACACCTGCCACTCCGGCCCCTGAGAAAGCAGGGCTGGATGGGGAACGCAGGCTGCAGGGCTCCTCCCCGGATGCCTGTCAAGGCTGCTCCTGAAGCTGGGAGCCAGGAAGCGGGCCCATTGTCCCAACAGGGAAACTGACTGCGGCTCCAGTTTCAGAAACGCAGATCTCTGTGGCACCCGGGCAGATGGACTGAGCCCCGGTGTGTGGGAATGCTGAAGCCTGGCGCCAGGCTCAGAGGTGGGGAGCCGCGCTTGAAGGAGCCCTAGGAGCCAGAGCTGGGGCCCCAGGCTGAAGGGGACACCGACCCACATGTCCACCTCGGCTCAGACCCCGTGCCTTGGATCCTCCTTTCTCCCGTCTCCTCTCCTACGATTGTCCTCTTTAATCCCGGGCTTTGCCTCAGTGATTTGTTTCAACAGCCTTGTCAACTCTCCCTGACTCACCCTTCCCCTGGACCCACCAGCCCTCCTCTGCCCCTTCCTGCCCCACCCAGAGCCTCCCTCGTGCCTCTCCCTCCCCACCCCCCACCCCCCCCCACCCTGACCCTGACCAGGGCTGCACTGACCAATAACTGACTTTCTCTTTTCCATTTCCTACTAGTTTGTGATCTCCTTGAGACCAAGAATGTGTTTTATTTGTCTCTGAATTTCAGTTCCTCCTAGAATCATATCCATATTTGAAGTAGAATAATCGTTCAGTACATGTTTGCTGAATTTAATAAATGAGGCAATGAGATCAAAAGCCAAGTACAGAGGTCCCCGTCCAGTCCTGAGCCTCAGTTGTCCCATCTGTAAAATAAAGATGATGACCTGGAGGCTATCTAGGGTCTCGCTCACCTCTGAGAGCCTCTGGCTGAGTGCAGTTCAAGGCAGAGCTCAGACTCAAATCCTCATCTCCTGCCCTGGCCGGTGCTGCTCTGTTGGCTGGAGCTCCATCCTGTAGCCAAAAGGTTGCAGGTTTGATTCCCAGTCAGTGTATATGCCTAGGTTGAGGGTTCGATCCCTGGTCCAGGTGCGTATGGAAGCAACCAGTCAGTGCTTCTGTCTCGCATTGATATGTCTCTCTCTCCCCTTCTCTCTTTCTAAAAACAGTGGGGGAAAAAAAAAACCTGGGTGAGGATAAAAAAGTATATCCTCATCTCCTCACTTCCAGACCAGGGCTGCATCTGCTTCTTTTACTCAGAGCTGCCTGCCAACTGTCCCCTGAGCATCTGAGGTACAGCCACCAAGGCACATGAGCAGCAGGGCCCTTTGCCCTGCTCAGCGACCTAGCTGCACAGACTAGAGACTTTCCTACCTTACCCTGACACAAAGAAAGCCTCCAAGGCTGACCTCCCAACTCTGCAAAGGTCATCTGACCTCTAGGGCGACCTGCTCTTCGTCCCTACCTCACCTCCCTCCCTCCCTCCTCTCCTCCCCCTTGCTTCATCACTGAGCTCCTGGTGTGTGTCATCTGTTTTCAGTTGTCTGTAAATAAAACAGTGGGTAAGAAGCGGCCCCTGCCCACAGGCAACTCACGACCCACTCATTCGTTCACGCGTTCCTGTACTCCCATTCTCTGCCTGGAACACTTCTGAGTCACAACTTACATTTCATTTCGTTGGTTAAGCTTCTTGTTTCCACTCCTCAAGACACACATCCAGAATGAGTTACTCCTCCCTGTGAACACACAGGAGAGCCGTGATCATCCTCAGCCTGCGTCGCAGGGAGGCGAGTTCTTGGGTTCAGCCTGTCTGGGGGCTCCCTCAGGCCGGGGCTGCTAGATTTCACCAATAAAAGGACAGGCACTCAGGAAAATTGGAATTTTAGAAAAACAATGAATACCTTTTAGTCTAAGTAAGTTCCATGCAACATTTGGGACATACTTACACTAAAAATTATTCATTATTTATCTGAAATTCATATTTAACGAGGCATCTTCCATCTTTAATCTGGCAACCCTGCTCACACCAGCCTCTTGATCATCACTGGCATAGCCTTCATCTCTCTGAAAACTGGTCTTGACCTTCCCCGGGCATCAGTGGGCAGAAGAAGCAGGGAGAGAGGCCTGGGCTGAAGCTAAAAGTCCTTTCTCCTGGCAGGGCTCCCATGGATAGGCAGGGATGTTTCCACATAAATAGGGCTCCTCAGCTGTATGCCAGTAAGCGGGGGCCAGGGGAGCACAGGCTGGGAAAGTGGCACGGGAGGGGTCTAGGCAGCCCGGGGGTGT
Source organism: Phyllostomus hastatus (assembly GCF_019186645.2). Lineage (NCBI taxonomy): Eukaryota > Metazoa > Chordata > Mammalia > Chiroptera > Phyllostomidae > Phyllostomus > Phyllostomus hastatus. The sequence continues at coordinate 30,203,889 of NW_025334013.1, forward strand.
ACTAGGCAACCTGCGGGCCCCTTCCCAGCATGGTGAGTTCTGGTCACCGACAGGGACAGAGTGGGGACAGGGTTCAGGCTTCCAGCCGGCACCCAAGTCCGTATAGCTAGCACTATACCTACGTGCACTTGTGTACTGGGAGCACACAGTTCGAAGGACGTTGTGGAGGGGGAGAGCCCAGCATCTGCGAGATCCACAGAGGTCAGTGGGGTTTATCCAAGTGAGAGGGGGCACAGCCTAACCAGGGGGAACACAGATTCCAGGAATACTGAAGGTGAGAATGGACAGGACTTAGTGGTGAAATAAAGGTGGGCATAAAGGCAAATGTTACTGGCTTGGGTGGCGAGGCCAATGCAGGTGTCATTGACTGGGGTGGGCCCTGCTGACGAGGGGGCAGGTCTGGGAGGGGCAAAGAACCTGAAAAAGTCGTTTTGGGATGGTTGAGTTTCAGATTCTCCTGGGACATCCAAGCATTGGCAACCAAAGGCCTTGGGATATCGGGGTCTGGAGAACACGGGAGGGATCCAGGGTAGAGTTTCAGATTCTGGAGGCGACAGGGCACAGGTAGGAATCAGGGCCAAGAAGGAACAATATTTCCCAGCATGCAAAGCAAGGAAAGAAGAGGCTGTGGAAAGAAGGAACCCTGCAGAAAAGCGAGGAACTGGGGCAGAGAGCTACCCTAAAAGATGGCATTCACCTGGGTCCCTTCCCGCCCTTCCCACCTGACCGTGAGGGCCTCTGGGGCAGGGACCAGATCTGCATCCAGTCTGTCCCACCACTCAGAGTAGACAGCAGACGGTGTTTGTAGAGTGACCGCAGGAAAGGATCGCTTTCCTCCCTCTTTCCGTCCTCCTCCAGATTTGGGGGAGGGTGGAAGCACTAAGGGGAAGGGAGAGGCAGAGAGGGCACCGGGTATTCTGGGTGACGGTGTGATTGAACCGAGACCTTCACTAACCTGTGTGAAGTGAAGTGACCAAGGTATGATTGCCTGGAGCAGCGGTTTTCAACCTTTTTCATCTCACGACGCACATAAATTAATTACTAAAAGTCTGCAGCACACCAAAAATATATTTTTTGCCAATCTGACGCAAAAAAAAATAGGTGTGATTTTGATTCATTCCTACCGATGACTATGCTTGTGTTGGCTGTTGTCATTCTGTTATTTGACAGACTCGGGGGAAAGAGGTCAGTGCCCCTGACTAAGCAGTCAGGTATTGCACGTTTTAAACATGCTTGCAGCACACCGGTTGAAAATCGCTGGCCTGGAGCATCGATTGTGTCCTGATGATTTCTGAGAGGGGTGTTCACGGCCACAGCCCTGGGGCTGCAAAAAGGAGTGACACTCACGGTCTCCAAGACCCTCAGGCTCACTTTTCTCGAAGCCAAGAAGCCCGAGGAGGCATCAGCAGCCTTGGGTCGGAGGATTAGGACACCAGGTTTCCCTCTGCAGACCGGCCCAGCTTATATTTCTGTCTGTTCTTCTTCCCTCACCAGGTAAGAAAAAGGCAGCAGCCTTGTTTGACAGCCAGGCCCCTATTTGCCCCATCTGCCAGGTCCTGCTGAGGCCCAGCGAGTTGCAGGAGCATATGGAGCAAGAACTGGAACACCTGGCCCAACTGCCCACCAGGTAAGCCACCTAACAGGGGAGCTTGCCTGCCAGAGGCTGCCACTCAGGATCCTGGCTACCAGGTCCCAGGAAGAGCCCCTGGGCCCGCACCCCAGCCTCTAGGCAGAAGACAAGGCCCTGATGCCGTTCTCCTCTAGTCCACCTTCAGGCCTCGGGTCCGCCAGCTGAACAGTGCTGCCTTCCTCTTCTTGCTCTGTTTTCAGAGATGGGAAGAGTGACCCCTCTTGAGGCCACAGTCTCAAAAGGGCACAGGAAGAGCTAAGGAGGGATAAGCCGCTCCCCAGCCCCCGAACTGCCACGCTGCACCCCAGGGCAGGGGGAGGGCAGCAGGGAGCCGGTCTGGTAGCCCCACCAGAAGTGCAGCCCGGTGCTGCCATCCAGGGGAGTAAACACTGCCTGCTCCATGAATCTCCAGGTCTGAAAGGCGACAACCTTGAGGATGTGTTCAGGCCTGTCCCCCACTGCTTCACCCTAGCTCCCCTGTCTGTGCGCGAAGGACTGGGGGGAGCTTCCTGGACAGCCGGGAGGGGGAGCCAGGTTATTAAATAGAGCAGAGGAGGGGTGTACCAATTTACCCCAGTCTCAGCAGTGAAAAGCAACCATTTCATTATGTTCACGGAATTTGTGGAGTCGGGAGTTCAGGCAGAGCACAGAGGGGGTGACTTGTGTCTATGGCAGGGTGTCAAAGGCTGGGGAGGACTCGGTAGCTGGGAGCTGGGATGGTCTGGAAGCTCTGTGACTCACACGTAGGGCTGACGTTGGCTGTCATCCGGAACTTCAGCGGGGGCTGTGACTGAAGCACCTACACACGGCTTCTCCATGTGGCCCAGGCTCTCTCATCTCATGGCAGATTTGGGTAGTTGGACTTCTTAAATGGTAGCTTAGAGCTCTAAAATAAATGTTCTAACCTACAGTATATGGAAGCTGGGTCATTTTTTATTTTTTAATCCTCACCTGAGGATATGTTTCTTGATTTGAAAGAGAGACACAGAAAGAGAGAGAGAATCATCGATGTGAGAGAGAAACATTGATTGGCTGCCTCCCGCACATGCCCACACCTGGGATCAAACCCACAACCTAGGTATGTGCCCTGACCGAGAATTGAACCTGCAGCCCTTTGGTGTGCGGTGTGATGCTCCAACCAACTGAGCCACTGGCCAGGGCTGGGTCAGTTTTTATAATCTAGCCTCAGAAATCACTTAACGTCACTTCTGCTGTACTCTATTGGTCAAGGTGGTATTAGCCCACCCAGATTCAAAGGGAAGGGGCATTCACCCCACCTTCTGATGGGCGGAAGGCAAGCTCATGTTATAGGAGAGCATGTGTGATGGGAGGAGATATGGCTGCAGCCACCTTTGGAAAACACAATCTGCCACAGGGGAACAGCCTGCCCCACCAGTTCAGTTTAAGTCACCAAACTAGACTGATCCACCTACCTGCTATGCTCTCACCCAAGCCCCTGTGCAGGGTGCAGGGGATCCCAAGGAGAATCGGGAATGGCCCCGCCCTCTCCTTGTATGGGAGTAAGCAGAACCAGGCAACAGAAACCCTGAGGGGCAGAGGCTGCTCTACTGGAAGCCCTGGAGCTGTGGCGGGTGTAAACGAGGCACCAACCCCCCCCGCCCCCCCCCCACACACACAGAGCACAGAAGACCTCCTGAGGGAGCTGAGGCCCAAGCTGAATTTTGAAAGAAGATTCATTATTTATCTATTGCTGTGTTAGACCCAAACCAAGCAGCCTGAAACAACATTTATTATCTCACAGTTTCCGTGGGCCAGTCCAGGAATGGGCTGAGTAGGGTAGCTGTGGGTAGTTGCGGCTTCTGGCTCCGAGTTCTCGTGAGGCTGCAGTGAAGATGCCAGCCAAGGCTGCGGTCACCTGGAGGTCTGATGGGGACTGCAGGGTCCCTTCCCAAGACTGCTCACTCATATGGCTGTTGGCAGCAGGCCTCAAGGTTCTCCAGCGGGCCGCTGAGTTTCCCTGTGACAGGGCAGCTGACTTCCCCCAGAGGTAGTGACCCGGGAGAGAGACTAAGGAGGAAGCCACGATGCCTTCTATGACCTTGTCTCAGAAGTCATACACGATTTCTTCCAACACATTCTACTCTGTGCATTCGAAGCGAGCCACCAAGTCCAGCCCACCCTTAAGGGGAGAGAGTAAGACTAGAAGCTCTACCCCTGAAGGGGAGAGCATCAGAGAATCTGTGGGAGCACCTAACACTACCACGGAAGACTATACCAGTGAGAATAATAATAACTCTGTGGAGCGCTCACTGTGTGCCAGAGCATAAAATGTGATTACATTGTATCAATTTACTTAATTTTCACAACAGCTCTCTTGGGGCAGGTAATAATTATTAACTCCATTTTACAGATGAGGAAACTGAGGTACAGACAGGGGAAGTGGCTTCTCTAAGGTTGCACAGCTAGTAAAGTGGTAAAGATTAGACTTATACTCAAGCAGTCTGACTGTAGTGCCCATGCTCTTAGCCCAACCACACACACTCACGCACACACACCTGGCACTAGCCCGGAAGGGGCGGGGAGTGAAAGAAACACTCTTCTGCAGTTGAGTTCTATACCTTGGCTGTGCAGCAGGGTTTCTGGGTAACTTCCCCCCCCAGTGGGGGACTTCTGCTCAACAGGACAGGGAATAGAGGCCGAGAGGGAGGGGTCCGCGGAGCCGCGCGAGAGCAGTGCACTCCGCCCCCAGCGGTGTGGCTGGCCGGCTGGCAAGCCAGCCCACACATCCGAAGGTTGGGTGCTGGATGCCCCATCAGGGCCCCTGCGCAGGTTTCAGGTTTGACACCCGAAGGGGTGTGTAGGAGAGGCAAACTATTGATTTTTCTCTCCCTCTCTCTCTAAAATCAATAAACATTTTTAAGTGTCTTTTTTAAATAAGCAGTGCACCCGTAAGGGCCTGGAGAGTGGGTGTCCGAGTTCTCTGCCCACCTCCGCAGTGGGGTCCCCACTACGGCCTAGTCCCGCGGCGCCGCCGCCGCCGCCGCACTGCCCGGGGCTTCTGCCCACAGCCTTTCCTGCCCGGCCCCCGCCGTGGCCCTGCCCCGACCCTCCTCCCCCACAGCGCCTACCTCCGCGCCCTTTCTCCGGTGCCCGTTTCCCTACCCAGAGCCCCCCCCCCCCCATCCGCGCCGCTTCTCACGTCTACGTGCCGCCTCCCCCACTTCTGTGCCCCTCACGTCCAGGCGCAGCCCGGCACCCCCTCACCCCTGGACGCCCCCCCCACCCCCACCCCCACCCCCACCCCCCGATGTCTGACAGCCGGACAGCGGGATCTGCACAGCAAGTGAAATTCCCGTCGGATCGATACAGCCGAAGCGCTGGCGGCGACGGGTCGATGGTTTTATCTGTCTCGGCCCCGCCGAGCCCGGCGCGCTGACAGTCCGACCGGCCGGCAAAGGCGTTCAAGGGCAGCCGCGCCCGCCGCCGCCCCCCCCCCCCCCGCGCCCTCGTCACTCCTCCCTCCCCTCCCCGCGGCCGCTGCGCCCACCGGACTGCAGGCTGGACCGGCCCGCCGCCGCCCTCGTGATTTATCTGGATTTTTAATTGGAAAAAATTTGCGAATTAATTGATTTCAGGAACTTGCCAATTAACATTGTAATTGGGTGCGTGATAAATTCCCTAGGAGTGTGTCAGCTCCCCGCGGGCTAGCGCGGGCTAGCGCGGGGAGGGCCCCAGCCTTGGCTGCCCTCGCCCCGCCCCTGCCCCCTGCCCGCTCTCGCTCTCGGGGAGGCAGGAGGAGGGCAGAGGAGGCTGGAAGAAGATGTGGCACCTGGCTCTCTCCTCCTCTCCCGGCCTTCAGCTCCTGCGCTGAGGGTGGCCTTCTACCAGCCATTTCACAGATGGGGAAACTGAGTCCTGCAGGAGGGTAGGGCCCAAATGAGGGCATCCCCCATCCGCGGCTTACGGCCAGAGGCCTCCTCCCCAGCAGTTCCCCCTGTGTACCAGGCTCCCCTCCCTTCTTCCTTCTCTTCTCTCCAGCTGGTCCCTTTCCTCTCTCACCCTGCCTTTGCCTCTTCTGCCCTCCCTCCCTCCCCTCCTTCAGCCTGGGCCCGCATCACCCAGGAGGCACAGTCCCTCCACCCACGTGGTTGCTCCCCAAGGAGCTTTTCAGGGTGGGCCTGGTGGTATGCTTTCTGCCTCCCTCTGTCCCCTCCCCCCAAGCAAGCTGCTATTGTAGGCACCGCCCCGGAATCGGGGACCTTCCAGCCCCCAAACTAGGACTGGCTGCTTTTCACAGACATAGGTGCAAACGTGTGTACATGATGAACGGGCCCTCACACACATCCTCATCCTAACACGCACAGATGTGCTCACACACCCGGAGAGGCACATGGGCACGCAGACACCTGCAGGAAGAAGAGTCAGAGCTCCCACTGGCAAAGGCTTACACTTTCCAAAGCACCTTCAATTCGAGATCAGAGGCTGTACCTGCACGCCCTCCCTCACCCCATCCTCCCTCTTTCCCCTTTCAGTCCTGCACAGGATTCCATTAGACCCCAGGACTCAGCTAGTTAGAGCAAGGAGGGCAAAGCTAGACTGAGGACAGACAGTGGAGGGCCTTCAGTGCCGCAGGGTTGTCCTGGAGGTCGAGGGAATTAGAACACCCGTGAGCCGGAAGACGCTTTTGAGGGAGCTGAGCTGTAGGAGAATCACTCTGGAGGCCAGTGTGGGGCATGAGTTGGAGGTAGAAGCAGGGAGGCAAGTGAGCAGGCTGGGCTGGGCCAAGGGGCAGGTGATGAGGCTGACCTAGCACAGCAGCAGTGGCAGCGGGAAGAGCAAATGATGAGAGGCCAGTGGAGGAAGAAGCAAGAGAACTTAGCGGACTTGTTGGGTACTTACTAGAAAGAGCTGTCTGACTTGGGTGTCAGGAAAGGTAGCGACAGCAGAGACACAAACATCTGAGGGAAGGAGGGGATGATGGACAGGGCTTGCTGAGCTAAGGCAGCTTTTGGATAGTGATGGGGTGGAGACTGGATGTGAACTGATAGGCAGGAACATTGATGAGAGTGGAAGACTGAAGAGCAGGCGGGAGGAAGGGTTGCCCCAGACTTTTCCGTGGCCCTCAGACAGCAGTTTCCACCCAGGGGAAAAGGACCTGGCCGTGGAGGGACTGCAGAAAGCTGAAAGTGAGGATTGACCGGGCCTGAGCTCAGACACCTTTCCTGGGAGGCTTCCAGAGCCACTTCAAGTAGAGTACGGGCCTCTAGGCTGAGAAGCTAGCTCTCCCTCCGGTCAGTGCATTAAAGGGGCCAGAAAGAGCCAGGGGGAGGCTGGGTGACTCTGGAGGGGAGGCGGGGTGTGGAGATGGCAGTGCCCCCACCCCCACTTAAGCCTTATTTAAGGCCGGCCTCGGTGTTTGGTTGGGTAATGAACTAGATAAACAATTCCCCAAATAGATTAAAACGAAGTGTAACTTACAAAGGCGGCTGGTGATGATGGTTTATTCCCCGGCAGCGCACCATTTCTTTATTTCCAAGGATAATTCAGTGTAAATCACCTTAATTAAAAGTGTCAGCCCAGCCCATGAATATTGTACTTAGGAACGCGTTTCCTGGGTCCCAGTTATAATTTAAAACCCATGGATCACTAGGCAGCGAGTGACTGAGCAAGGGAGGAAATCGTTGGGGGCGGGCTGTGGAAATGAGGAGGGACGGAAGGCAGAGCTGAGTGGGTGGGCTGGGAGAGAGGCCGGCTGCCTGCAGCTCGGGGCTCAGCCCTCTGCTCTCCAAGGCAGGTTCTTTGCCAGACTCTGGTCTCTGGGGGGCCACGCATGCTTGGAGGTGACCAGGTAATTAGAGGAAAGGTAGGGAGGGGCAGGGGGGCGGTGAGGCTCAGAGAGAGGGAAGAAGTCCGGGGCAGTACCAGACGAAATGAGGGAAAGGGGAGAGAATTGCCAGGAAAAGATCCAGAGGTTTGGGAAAGGGAGACTGAACATCACGACTCTCGGTGTTTCCCAATTTCTGCTCATCAACAGAGTACACTAAAGCCCAGGGCCAGCAGGCCCCTCGCCAAAGCACAGAGAGAGAAAGATCTCAGAGCTCCGCCCTCGGCCCTACTCCTTCAGTGTCACTAGGGTGGCAGGGTGGGCAGAGGAAAAGCAGCACTTGGGACACCGTCAGCCGTGAGTTCAAATCCGGACTGTGTGAACAGAGAGGTGTCACTTAACCTCTGTTAGTCAACTGTGTGAAGTTTCTGTGAAGATAAAAGGTAACACGTACAAAGTATCCAGCCCGGGCCTGCTGAAGGTGGTGGGCGCACAGCAATTGTTTGTTCTTTCCTTTTCTGTTCCAACTGGATCCTGCTGAAATAATACTCAGACCTCACCTCAGCCCAGGGGTCCGGAGAGAACAACGTTGTACAGTGGATGCCTCAGTTCTGTGTTTGAGGGTCCAGGCACAGCATCTGGCACAATGGCGATGTCAGTACTTGTTGGCTGAATGAATGAGAAAGTGAAGGAATAATGAAGGTCATGAATTCACCAGCTACTTGCTCTTCAAGAGCAGCCCAGTCTCTTCTCCGGATCCCTAGTGCCCAGATCAGGGCCAGGCCTGGAGCAGAACGACAAAGTGTAATTGAACGGAACCTGGCCTGTCCGTGCCCTGCCCCGGTCTGTGGTGCCCCTGCCATGTGATGAGACAAGCAGACAGCTCTGTTTTTATGCTCAGACCTTAGCCTCACCCTGCTGCCAAGCCTGGGGGCCCCTGCACTACAATGTACATGTCTGTGTGGGTATGTGTCCACATGTCAGCCTTCGTGGGTACATGGGTGTCTGGGCGTGTTGGTCCATGTGGGTGTCTGTGTAAGCATGCATTTATGAGGGTGTGGTTTGGGGAACAGCTCGTCATCCAGGTAGAGTGACTGCTGTGAATGTGTCTTTATGGACATGTCTCTCGGAACAAGATTCTGTGCCTATGCATCTGTTTGCTTGGCTAAGCCATTGGGTGTAACCACATGTATCTACATGACCGTTGACAGAATGACAGAGAGACAGCAGATATGTGTATCTGCCTTTGCACTAGGGTCTCTCGATCTCAGCACTATTGACATTTTGGTCTGGATAATTCTTTATTGTGAGAGGCTACCAGTACACCGTAGGATGGTTAATGTCCTCTACCCACTAAATGCCAATAGTAAACTCCCAACCCCAGGCTGTAACAATTGGAAGTGTTTCCAGACATTACCAAATGTCCCCTTGGTGGCAAAATGGCACCAGGTGAGACCTACTATTTCTTCTGCACCTGCCCATGCCTTCGGCTGTGTATCGGCGTGCCTGTGTCTGACCCTGAGGGTGTTCCCAGTGTACGCACGTGCCGGGTGAGTGGTGTCTGCCCCCGTGTGCCCTGCCTTGATGTGCGTTACGTGTCTCTGAGGGTCCGGCTATCTGTGGGTGTGCTTCACCTGGACAGCTTGTACCTGGGTCTGTGTGAGGACCCTAGTGAATGTGCTATGTCTGCTGCCGTGCGTGTATCAGCCAGTGCCTCTGTGTGCATGTATTTGTGTGTGTGTGCAGGGGGTTGAGTGAGTGCACGTGCGTGAATGTGTGAACACAGATGTGCAAGCATAGTGGGGGCAGCAGGCAGGGAGGGACAGGAACAGGGATATTAATGTTTCTGAAGTGGATCTGATTTGATACATCTTGTTCCATTGTCAGCATCTGTTTAGCGGGGATTTGTAATACTTTGTGGCTCTGGATCACTCATGCTTAGCACGGGATGTGGCCTTGCATACCAATTTTGTTATTAAACACAGTCCTCGCCTCCCCCACAGCCCATCCATCACCTCCCTCCCCCTCCCCCGCCTGCTCCAAGCCACCCACCATATTTCAGGCCCAGCTCCCGCCTGCCTGCCGCACCCGGTGCCGGAGGGCCTGGGGCTGACAAATTGAATCAGGGGGAGATCATTCCTGGCCTAACGCAGTTTGCAGCGTGTTGGAGGGAGAATTGACAAGAGCCATGTCAGCTCCATCACCCCAGTCCCATAGGGGCTAAGAGCAGACTGGGGACAGGGGGTGGAGGGAAGGGGGCATCCAGGACAGGCAGAATCCTCAAGGCTGATACCAGGAGTCAGGTAAAGCCTCTTTCCTCAGACCCACAGGGTAGCCTACCATGCCTAGTGTTTCATCCCCTCCCCAGGAGACATCTCTAGCCCTCAGCTCCTGATGGCCGCCGAGCTCAGCAGGGCCAGCTGGGATGGAATGGACTGGGTGGAGCTTGGCCAGGCTGGGCTGGGCTAGGCTGGCTATGCCTTCTCTCTTTGGGGTCTTCTTGCTATTCTACTCTTGCCTGCCCTGGGCAGCAGGTGGAATGGTAATCTTGTTCTCTTCTCTCTTGGCAGCAAGAATTCCCTTCTGAAGGATGCCATGGCTCCAGGCACTCCCAAGGTAGGTGGCCAGTTGTGTGTTCCCCTCCTGTCCACCCTAACCTAGGCCCACCCAGAGCTGCATCCTCCTGAGGATAAAAGGAGCTCTTCCTGGGTCCTCAGCTGTCCCTAGGGTTTCAACGGCCGCGTGAGGCCTCAGGCTGCCCTAGGTGCTTGAGTGTACTTGTGTGCAGTGCAGGTCGAGACAGACAGGCAGCTCAGGGCTTTAGAAACCAGACCACGGTGTGTGTGTGTGTGTGTGTGTGTGTGTGTGTGTACTTTGGCCTGCGGGCAACAGGGAGCCAGGGAAGATGCTGGACCCATTTGAGGAGACAGTCTGCCCCTCTGAACAGATACTATGGGAGTGAGGCTTGAAAGCATCAGACGGAGAAAGGAAAAGTAAAGGGCAGGTAGCGGCTCAAAGGATGGGCCAGAAAGGCCTCAGCACAGTGATGAGAGTTGTGCCAAGAACTGCCGTAGGTGGCCACGGAGGCAGATGGACCTGCTTCCCCAAAAGGGATGATTTTGAGGGAGTAGGGACCTGGGGAGCAAGACTACACTAAACCCTCACTCACTGAGTGTCCTCTTCTCTGCCCCACCCTCCGGCATCCTTTCTCCTAAGTTCTCACGATGACTCAGAAAGGCAGGAATCCATAGCCCTTTTTATAAAGGGAGAGAAGTGAGTGTCAAAGCTTTGGAAATGGATGAAATCGGTCAGGGAGAGTGTGGGGAGGTGAGAACAAGAGCCAAGAAGAGAAGCTGGAGACTCCTGCACTGGGAGGTCAGATACAGGGTCAGAGACAGGAAGGGGCAGAGGAGGGACAGTCACAAGTTAGAAGGGGCACAAGAGGGCATGGTATCCCAGACTCCTAAGGGGAAAAAAGTTCCAAAACATTTGGGGTGTCAGCAGCCAAACAGAGAAAAGCTGGAGAAAGAGACCATTGTATTTAGACACCTTAAAGGCACTGGTGAGCTCTGAGAAGGCAGTTTTGGGAAAAGGATCCAGGGTTGGCTCAACTCCCCTGCAGGCCTTTATAAGGGGGGGGGGTGCACTTTGCACTGTCATTCGGGAAATCACCCAACACACAAGCTGGACAGAGAAGAGACAGGGAACCTAGTCCAGCCTTGGATCGGTGCAGGCCCTGGCCAAGGAAGCAAAGCTCTCCCAGCTCCAAGAGAAAAGATGGGAGGTGGCAGGCAGCTGTGGATCAGAGGTGGGGAGCCACACTCTCTGAGCTTGGCCCACGTCACAGCATTTAGTGGTTGTGGTTACAGAAGAAGGTAGGTCATAGATAAGCTGCCAGTTTGGCCACTACAACCCCTGACACCTGACACCTGAGCACGGCTGGCAGGACTGAGAATTGGACCCCAGGGAGGCTGGTGTGCTAAGGACAAACAGACGCAATCCATGTCCATACCTCGTCCCCATGCTCACAAATGCACACGCACCAGATCAGAGCACGCAGCCAGGACGCGGAAGCATGCGGATTCCTGCAGCAGCCGCACGTCCTGGTGGCTGGACTCAGAGGCTCCAACCACTGCTCAGCCACTTCCGGGTGTGTGTGTGTACACCCCAGAAGCTGAACATTTTGGGGTCTGTCCTCTGTCTTGACTGAGGCTTTAGGGAAGCAGGTCGTGCACGCAAGGGGCATGAGGGAGAGGGTTCAAGCAAGAGACTGAGAAGAGGGAGAAGGAGTAGGGAGGAGGAGGAGAGGGCAAGGGGGCCTTCGACAAGATTGATGGCCTCGTTGCCATTAAGAAAAAAATTAGCCGGTGGCGGCTATCATATTAAAGGGTGAAGAAGCCGTGAATTATTTTCTTAAAGATCTTATCGCTTACAATGATAATTTTACCTTCCAAAAGGCCACTTTTAATGAGGCGAAGAGCCAGGCAAAAAGTCATGATTTAATGCCGGGATTTTTTTTTTTTCAAAACACATTTTACTGCTTTTTGGTCCATGTTTAAAAAGCGCCGGTGACCTTTTTTTATTCCACTTGCCCCAGGTGTAATGCTGAGGCTTCTCAGGGCTTCTAACCTAGAGAGAATGAGAGAGAGGTTGGCAGATGGGGGGGGGGGGGGCGCGGGGGGAAGAGAACACGAGTGTGAGCTTTCTTGTGGTGAGGGGCAGGGGTACATTGTTTCCCCCTTCCTCAGCCTTTCTGGGGACCAGAGAAGGACATTGCCCCAAAGCCCACGTCTTTTCCGAGGAGAGGGGGCCAAGTCACTCACTAGGCCGCCCACAGTGCCTGGGTGGATGAAGAAGGGGCCCCAAATTGCAGGGAATCCCACCCCAGGCCCTTCCCAGCCTTCCTCCTGCAGCTCTTGGGGCGAGGCCGAGCCAGGGAGCCCTGCCAACCAGCAGCTGCCCCTCCCTTCCCGGGGCCCTCGCCTGAGGATGTGCAGTGTGGCCACCGCATGCGGGTCACATCCTACGGCTCAGTCGGAGATGAAGGATAAATGGCTGCTCCATCTTTCCCAAATTGCTTTCTTTGGGCTGTCACTGGCGATTTGGCATGGTTTTCTAGGCTGGGGAGGCCTCCTAGGGAATTGTATGCTTCTGGCTCAGAGCTGCGCAGGCTGGAGAAGGTGGGGGGAGGAAGTATGGATTGCTTTCAGGCCTCCAGGCCCCCCGTTTGCAGCTGAACAGGCCTTGGCAAGAGCCAGCAAGAGCAGGCTGAATGTGCCATGTGGTATTTAGAATTGTGATGCTCACACACAATTTAAAGCAGACAGTTTATTAATCTAAACTGCAGGCGTATGTAGAAGAGGCCATGTAGGATTGACATGGGGGGATTAGTTTTGCTGGGGGTTTTTGCTAGGGTCATTGTCGCAGCGCAGGGATAAATGGACCCACCGTACATCCCTAGCTGCACGCAGAAACTCATACATGCTATTTAATTTACTGTCTCCATAGCGGGGCTGCCATCAGCCCATGTTAGGGGCAGACAGGGCAGCCAGTGTGCAGCTTTACCCCCAGCCCTTCAGGGGGTCCTGGAGCGTGTATCGTCTCTGCCCTCTGAGAGTAGGCTGGGAGCCTGCCCCACTGGAGTAGATGTCAGCTGGGACATAGGAGGTCTGGGCCCTCAGGGGGTCTCCACCCATTCTGAGAGTCAAGCCATCCTCTCCCTAAACCTGACCACGTGTCTTCAAAATCTCAAGTGGTCCCTCTACCCCTCCACCCTCCTTCTCTCTGCCCCTCTCCCAGAAGCTCCATAAGAACAGGAACTCTAGGGGACTGGCTATAGGTCTCATCTGCCCAAGGCCACATGTCCTTTTTCTTCTTCCAGTCCCTCCTGTTGTCTGCTTCCATCAAGAGGGAAGGAGAGTCTCCGACGGCATCACCACACTCATCTGCCACTGATGACCTGCACCACTCAGACAGATACCAGGTGAGGAGTGGGCGGGATGAGCATGAGAAGGAAATTCCCTTGGGTGAGAGCTTAGAGGGCGTGGCTGGTGCTAACTCCTTCCTCCTCAGGAGGTAAGAGGAGAGGCCTGAACTGTTTTGGATTCCCTCTGTGTCCAGCGCCCCTAACTGAACCTGGAAGGCACAGGTGCCTTAAGTAGATGGATTTTTAGGAACAGATAGCCAGGGACACCAGGGCTCTGGTGGCCTCTAAACACCTCTGAAGCATCCCATTTATCAGGACGTATCCTATGGGGTTCGGTTTCATGAGGGACCCGAGATATAGCCCCAAACCACCTGGACACTTCACACTTCAAACCCACGATCCCCTGAGCGAACAACCATTCAGTCCTGCCAAACCTTGGTACTGGGACCCAGAGAGAGAAAGAGACACAGACAGTCATTGCCTGTGAGTGCCTTGGGCAACACAGAAAGGGAATAATTACACAATCCTAAAGCATCAGAGCAGGAGCAGGACCTAAGGCTAACACCCTAACTCTCTTTTGACTTTCTTTGGGCAGGAAGGAGAAAGAACTTCCCCCAGAAGCTTCTCCTTCTGAGGAGAGACAGGGCCCTGCCTTTGGGAGCCCCAGTCAGATGGAGGAAAGCAGGGCCCTGCTCCCAGGAACATTTGTCTAAATGGCACAGGCCTCCTCCAGGAGCCCCAGGGTGAAAAGGGAAAAACAGCCCTAGCTCAGAAGCCCTGACGTGATGCAGAAAGACAAGCCAGCAGGGCCCCGTAATCTGGGGCAGAGAAGCAGCGTCACTGCTGCACACGTAAAACCCCTGTTGGAGCTGGAGGTGTTCTCTCTGAACACCCTGTACTTCCAGCTGACGCAGCCTGGCGTCAGGGCGCAGAGCTTGGAGAGTTGCAGTGCCAAGGGTGGGCTGGGCACCAGCTTCCACTGGATGCTTTGAGTGGGACTCAAACCGCATAGCCCAAAGTGCCACCTCTGGGGAAAGATTCCCTCCTCTCACTAACCCTGGTTTGAGAGAGGCTCTCAGTCCAGAGCCTAGGAGACATTACCCTCACCCAGACAGCCCTGGTTTGAGACGGAAGAAGGACCCAATGCTAGAGAATTCTGGTCTGACGTGGAAACAAGGCTCTGTCCCAGAGTTTCCTTCCAAGGGACAGATAGAGCCCAGCCTTCAGGGACCCATCCTCTCTACTTCAGTCACAGCATTCAGCCTCACCATCTGATGAGTTAGGAAGAGAGTAATGGTCAGGCATAGGCATGGTACCAAGGCCTCTGTGGTTAGATTCAACCCATATTTCCAGCTTCCATCCCTAATACTGCCCTCCGTGAATCCTATGGGTATGCTCATCGAATTAATGCCAACTACTTTCTGGCTATGACATTCTTTTCTTGCCTCTGTATCATACACATACTGTTTCTTCTAACAGGACTATTTTACCAACCCAATTTTTATTTATCCTTCAACAACCTGCCCAAATCCCATCATCTCCAGGAAAACTTTCTGGAATAGCTCTCTCTTCTCATGACCCTGGTGTGTCTGTTATTGCCCTTATCATCCTATGCTGTGGTCACCCCTTTAGGTGTGTTTTGGTTATCTCTTGGCTTATAACAAACCCTCCCCAAACTTAGTGGTTTAACACAATTTATCATATCTCAGAATTCTGTTAGTTGACTAGGCCCTCACGTACTCATGTAGCTCAATCAGCTGGAGGACTGCCTGGGCTGGAAAGTCCCCAATGGCCTGGAAGACTGGGGGGAACTTGGTTCTCTTTCACACAGCCTCTCATCCTCCAGTAGGTTAGATCAGCTTCCTTACTTGGCAGTCTCAGGGCAATGTCACACTAAGAGGGCGGAGGACAAAGCTACAAGGTGTCTTGAGGTCCAGACTCCGGAATTCACACATCACTGGGCAAAGCATGACAAAGCTAACTTTGATCAAGGGATGAGGAGATGTAGCTCTTGATAGGAGCAGGTGCAAAGAACTGGGGCCACATTTACTGTGTCACAGTGAACATGGTTTATCCACTAGACTTGGAGTCCTTCCAAGGCAAGGGCCTTGTCTTATCCTTCCTTACTCCCTTCCTTTACTCATTTATCTATACTCACTCATGCTTAGCCCAGTGTCCTTGCCTGCAAGGGATTAGATTTGCAGATAGCTAATGATAGCCCAGTGTTTTAAGTGCTATGACGGGGGTATAAATAAGTTTCCAGGACCACACAGTGGACAGAGGAGAAAAATCAGAGTAAGCTTCACCGAGGAGGTAATGACTGAATAGGGCTTCAGAAGACAAGTAGCAGTTCATTTTGGAGAACAAGGAATAAAGGGTACCTCAGATCAAGGCAACAGGATGTGCAAAGGGCATAGTGGTATAACCCAGAGTGACATATTTGGGGACCTGCTATCAGTTCAGTTTTGTTAGAATGTAAAACACAAGGAAGATTGGTAGGAGGTGAAGTACCCTGGAAAGTGCCCTAGGGTCTAGCTGGGTATCCCATCCCCTAATCTTTACACAATGCCTGGCATGTAGTAGTTGCTCGATTATGTTGGGTTTTGTTTTGTTTTTTAATTATCAAACTCAAAATTAAGGGGTATTGGTTTCTTGTTTAGATTCCCATTTTTTTAGCCCCTGCTGGGTTACCTAATCTTTTAACTATTATTTCACTTTACCTTCATAGCAACTGTACAAGCTAGAATTCATTGCCTTCCAATTTATTGCTAAGGAGATAGGCCTGGAGAGGGGAAGTTCATTTTCTAAGAACACATAGATTCTTAAGAGTAACAGAGTCAGGATTTGAACTTGAGTCTGTCTGGCCCTGAATCCTAGATTACTTCTCAGCCCTGCACTGGGCTCAGGGGCTTCTCTCTTGTGCGAGTATAATCCCCCTTCCCTTCCCACTTTTATCTCCTGCATGCCAAACCCTGTGCTGGGTGACTAGATAGAGATGACCTCCCATAAATAAGGTGCAGATGTGTAAACAATCAAAATATACCAGATCAGAGGGAAGACAAGGTACTGTGAAAACTCAGAGGAGGCGATTCACCCAAACTTGAGAGGAAGTGAAGCCTTCCCAGAGCCCTACGGGTTGAACAGCAGTTAACCAAGCACGGGCTGTGGAGGCATGGAGGATAATCTAGCCCCAAGTCCAGGGCATGGAGTGCTCAAAGAACTATTCATAGCTCTGCAGAGCGGAGTGTCAGGAGGGCAAAGGGGGACAGCAGGAGTGCTAGAAGAGGCTGGAGAAGTAGAGCGAGTCAGAAAAGGCCTGTATGCCATGTTGCAGATCATATAGATGGAGAACCACTGAAGGGTTTAAGGAAGGTGGAGAGACAGGGTCAATTGTGAACAATACAAAGATCACAGTGTCTTTACTGAGAAGGCTGGGTTACAGGAAGAGAAGCTGGAGACCAGAAGGCCAGATGGAAGACAGCTGAAAATTTAGAAAGCTCGTAAGGTTATGAATTGGAGCAGTAACATCCAAGATAGGTATAGCCATTGAAGAAACACCCTGGGAGGCTTGCCTATGCCAAACGCTGTGCTAGGCTTGGATCCACCCATGATTCACACATAGCCCCAACCCTGAAATGGTCAGTACACTGATAAAAATTTTGTGTGAGCTATAATGAAGGTAGGGATGGAAGTACTATAACGAGAGGAAAAGATATTTTTCAAAAGATTGAGTAGGAGATACACAGAGGTGGAGATGATTAGTTTTTTTAAAGAGAACATTTAAGGGGAGACTTTCTGAGATCTAGATAAGTAAGCACTAAGTGTTGAGAACGAAGGAGGGTGGGGTCCCAGCACCATTCTCAAGTTTCCGGTGAGAGCACACCTGAGTGTGCCTTTCTGAACTGGAACCCAGGAATAAAGCGTCTGGGGGACGTCTAGTTCCACGTTGACCACGTGGGTGTGTGGTTCCTGTGGGAGCTCCAGGTGATGTCCATCAGACAGCTGAAAAGTTGGGAATCCTCTAATAATGGGACTGCTTAACTCCATGGGGATGGGGACGGAACACTCGGGATGTGCAGTGAGATCGCCCACAGGCGATCAGGAATTCCGACACCTCCCGCCCAAAGAATAGCCTGGCTGCCCTAGGACAGCCGCACGGCAGGCAGGCGGAAGAAGGGTCGGGGCTCTGAGAGGACGGAGCCCCGCGCGAGAGGGCATGGAGCTGGATAGGTGGACCCTGCAGCCGCCACCTGGAGCGGGTACGCTTTGCCGCTGGTGGGAGGGACCCCAGGCACACGCTGCGAGTTGCTACCCGAGTGCCAGCAGCTTTTTCCTGGTCCCAGTCTGGTCGCCTGCACCCCCATCTTGAACTTTCACCCTGGGCGCGCGACGGCAGCGGTCACGTGACCAGGGCCAACATGGCCGCCGCCGCCGCTGGGAGCTGAAGTGCCGCCGCCGCCGGGCAGCCGGGGGGAATCCGCCCGCATCGCCGCCCTCGCCGGCCGGGCGGCCGAGAGGCCCGGAGCGCCGGAAGCCGGGGCTGGAACGGCGCCGCGCGGCGGCCACGGGGTCCCATTAGAGCAGTCCCCGGCGGCTATGCCGAGGGCCCGGAGCGGTCGGCGGAGCAGGGGGGCCGGCGGGAGGGAGGAAGTAGGTTTGTTTACGGGCTGTTTGGGGCGGGACAGGCCTGGACCGGGTCGGTGCTCGGGCGGGGGTCAGGACTCCAGGCCGCGGCTGACGCTCTTCTCTTTTTTCGCATCTGCCCGGGATCTTCCCCCAGACCTTCCTGCGAGTGCGAGCCAACCGGCAGACCCGACTGAATGGTGAGTCTTGCTCGGCCCCTCCCTCCGCCCCACCCCCGGCCTCCTCCCTCCCTCGCTGGCTGTAGCTCCTGGCTTTGCCTCAATCTCTTCGACATTAAGGCCCAGTGGCTTCCTCGCAGTCACAGCGCCTGAGAATGTGCTAACCAAAGTGGCTGCCCTCAGTTTCCCCGTCCGTCTAATGGAGGTTATGGTTCCCAGCTCTTGCCCAAGCCTCTCTAAAGGCCTTGAAGAACCCTGGGGGGCAATAAGTGCCAGAGAATGAGGAACAAGCTACACAATTCCACTCGGGAGCTCAGCTTTGAATTTGCAAACTGCTGGGACCACACTGTACAAGCCGGCAGGGTGCTGAGAATGTTTTTCTTCCAGTTTTTAATCAGTGCCCAGTAGTGTGAATACAGCCTCTCTGCTGAGACTTGACAATGCAGTGAGATCTGGAGTTCCCACGGCAACAGGAACTAACTCATCCCGGGGCTCTTTGAGTTATCAGTCGTCCCACATTTCACAAAGGTGATCAGCGTGGGCTCAACAGCTCTTAGAGGCCTTCTCTGAAAGCTCACGGTGTATGCACTACCTGGTGCGCCACCCCCAACCCCCCTTTGGATTCAAACCTCTGGAGCATTCCTATTTGTTGAACACAATTGAATGAGCCTGGCTTTTTGTGCTGACTAGGGTGTGGTATGTCTGGGGGGCTGCTATAAGAGACTTACGGATCTCTGGGACAGCTGGTAAATGATCTCCAACCTCTGCTACTTAGTTTCTGCTGCCAGGCTGAGCCTCATTCTGGGAGATGCACTGGTTATGGTCTGGCACTCTAGTAAGCATCATCGTAACACTTCTGAGAGGAAAGCGTTAACACTGTGTAGGTAAGGAAACTGAGGCTGGGAGAGGTGACAGTGATTTAAAACCACGCAGAGGGTATGTAACTGGCATGGTTTAAAATGAAGTTTGTTACCTCCCAAGCCTCGGCTTCTGCAACCATGTGATGCTGCTACCTCCATGGCAAATCCTTTGACTCGACCTACTCAGAGGTTGCCTCTGGGTAGGGAGCAAAGCCTTTTCTTCCACATTTTGGTTATTTTGGTGAGAAGATAGCCAAACCTGCCTTGTTTATCTGAGAATTTGCAGGGGATGCTTAATCCATCAGGGTGCTTTCCTGGAACCACAGGGATCTTCTGGTCTGTGTGGCCTGGTCAAGGAAAATATCCAGTATTGAGCCCTCTTTGGCAATTCTGTGAGACTCATTTCCTTATTCCGTCATCAGGCAGTGTTTATCATAGTCCTCCTCCTACAGGGAGGCACTTCCTTGGGCTCTAGGCAGGACAGATGAGGAACCTTTATATTCTCGCACTGCTTGCTACAGGCTTCTGGCACTCTGGGGGTCCCTTGCTCCGTAGCTTCCTGATATCTAGCATCCCTTCTCCAGCCCAGTCCTGGCTCTAAAGCAGCGGTTTTCAACCTTTTCCAGTTCATGGCATATATAAACTGTTACTAAACTTCTGTGGCACACCAAAAAAATATATTTTTTGCTGATCTGACAAAAAATCAGTATAATTTTGATTCATTCACATCAGAGAGCTATTGTATTGGCTGTGGTCTTTTTAATTTAATAACAGCCTAAGGAAAAGAGGTCAGTGCCCCTGACTAAATAGGTACTGCGTGTTTTAAAAATTCTTACGGCACACCAGTTGAAAATCATTGGTCTAGAGTGTTAAGGTGTCTTGAACCTGAGATTCCAAGGGCTGGAGCAGTCAAGGCAGAGGAATCTAGATCTCTGTCCACAAAATCAGGTGGAGCACCAGCACATGACCACATCTCCTATAGCAAAAGCACAGGAGATTGAAGAGATGGGCCAGGCTGCAGACCAGAGTTTCTCAAGCTCCATGCTCAGTCCTAATGGGATAGTGGCCTTCCTATTGATTTGGGTCTTTCTGGGACAACTCTGGGTTGGAGTTGGAATCGCTCCCTGCCTCAGGCCTTCAGCAAACGGGAGCTGGGCCCCAAGTGCATATTCTTACTGCCCTAGCCCACTTACAGGATCAATGTTTGTTGATGCTGACCAGTTAAAGGGACCCTTAGGACAGGAGAACATTCTAAGCTATGGTTTCTTATTCTGCCTTTGTCCCTTTTTCACTACTTGAAAAGTTCCTTGATCTCTGTGAGTCTTGAGTTTCTTCATCTGTTAAAATGGATAATGCACCATACTTTCAGGATACAGAATTAAGTGAACTATGTTGTGTGAGGTGTTTGTCCCTGAGCCTAACACGGTTGAGGTTCTAAATAGCAACAATCATTTTCCACCTGTGTCACCTCTTACCTGTGTCCCCCTCCCTAAAGTGCACTCACAAGCTTCCCCCAGGGCCAGTGCCCATGAGAAAGTTCTTTCTGGCCTGCTGCAGGGAACCTTTCCCTCCTTGACTACCTCCCCGTATCCTCACCCCAGTCCATCTGATCTCAGAGTGGCTAACTCCGCTTCTGCTGTTGCATCCAGGGAGGGGCGAGAGGGAAGAGTCCCTTCTTTTGACCCCTTCCTGCTTCAGTGACAGGAGGGCTGCAGAGAGAGATTAGTGAGCTAATTAGAAATGATTGCATCTCTCAGCATTAATTAGGAGTGCTGTGGGCTTGCAGTGTGCACTTTGGAATTGAGCCCCCTGCGGGACAGCATGGCAGGCAGCCCTCTGCCTCACGGGCTTGCCAGTCCCTCTGCGCTGATTAGGAATGATGGAACAGGTTTGGGTACGCACAGGGAGGGCTGCCCTGTCAAGGTACCGTGGGCTTTCTGACTCAGACTCTCCATATCTTTATGACTGGGCCTCAGTCTCCTCTTCTGTAAAATGGACCAGTGGACATAAGAGAAATCCTTCCTGGGATGACTCTAACTAAGACACTTAAGGGCTCTTGGCCCAGGAACAAAGGGTGTTTTATCACAAGTGAAAAATAGGCCACATCAGACCCCTGGCTATCTTGACATCAAAAGAGCCCATGGTCTTGACCTTCTAGGGAGATACCAAGCAACATGGAATGTCTGCTCATTGGACTCCTTGAATTCTGCAGGTAGGAAGGTACAGTTGAGCTTGAGCCAGCTGTGGCCAGAGTAGGTACTTCACTGGCCCAGCTCCACTCTCCTCTGCAGGTGCTTTTGGCAAGTCCCAGTCCCAAAAGGAGAAGAAGGTGCTGCATAATGAGAGTAAGACCAGGCCCTGAACAAAGGGGCTGATGGCTGGCAGGAGGTCAGGCTGTATCAGCTCCACTGCAACCCTGGGAGCTACAGTGACCGTCTGCCTGTTCTGTGCTTTGTTTTCGGTTTTTCCATGCAGCTCGGATTGGGAAAATGAAACGGAGGAAGCAAGATGAAGGGCAGGTATGTCCCCTGTGCAACCGCCCCCTGGCAGGATCGGAGCAGGAGATGAGTAGGCATGTGGAGCATTGCCTTTCTAAGGTAGAGGGGCCATCACCACTTATCCTCCCCCATCGCTCCCCCTCCCCTGAACCTGGCTGCCGACTACCCCCAGATCTATGGGCTATTGGGGTCTCTGTGTGGTCTCAGCAGCTTTTTCCTCTCCGTTCTTTGCTCTCTTCCTTTGCTTTCACTCACTCACTCTTTCCCTGGGGCTCCAGTGGAAAATGATTGGGAAGAGGTCCAGGTCTTTGACCTCTAGATTGGTTTACTTCACAGGAGCCCTAGAGCTGGGGTTGGCACACCACACCTGGGGGCCAGGGCTGTGCCTTCCTTGCAGGCCTTGGGGGACAGGTAGGGATGGCCTGGGACCCACATGAATCCTGCTCTGCTCTTCACAGAGGGAAAGTTCCTGCATGGCTGAGGATGATTCCGTGGACATCGAGCATGAGAACAGCAACCGCTTTGAGGAATATGAGTGGTGTGGGCAGAAGCGGATACGGGCTACCACTCTCCTGGAAGGTGGTTTCCGAGGTACAAGCAGCTGACACATAGGCAGTGGCACTCTGGTGGCCAGGCCTGTGCTGGGTATCCATCTGTTGGGAGCCAGGAGGCCGGGGCTGGGGGTTGGTCATCCGTCCCACCACATGGGAACTGCTGCTGGCAGAGCTGCTTTGTGACTGTGCTGCCTGCCTGTGATGTGCATATTAAAATGGGAGTATTTGGGTGGGGAAATGGAATTGTGAGGCTGCGAGCTAGGAGTGACGAGGGGGGCTCTCGGCCTCGGGTGATGCATTGAAGGTGACAGCCAAGCCACGTTAGCACCTGCATAAAATATTAAAGGGACAGTTATGCATTTATCACTCCATCCCTCTTAAGGCTGATAAATGAGAATCCAGCAACCTGCTGTACACCTCCAGCACTAGGGGCCCGGAGGGCTTCCAGGCAAACACATTGGATTCTCCCCCTCCTCCTCCTCCTCCTCCTCCTCCTCCTCCTCTGACCAGAGAAATCAGTTACAGAGGAGAGAGTGAGTTATGGCAAAATTTGACCTCCCATGAGCTTCATTGGTGAATTTAATTTTAGCTCTGATCCCATCCCTTCTCCATGGGCCCCTCTGCCCTGAAGCAAGAGGAGCCTGGGCCCAGCTGCTCCCTGCTTCCCTTGGGCTCTCCCCAGTTGCTGCAGAGAGGTCTTCAGGGCCCTGCCTGGCTCCATTGCCCTCCCAGCTCCTTGGGGGGATATGGCATGGGCCAGTAGAAGTCCCCCACTCACACCAGGTCAGACAGCAGACTAGTTGGGTGCCCAGGGTCACTGTCCTCTTGTCAAACTCTCCTGCCTTAGGCAGGGGAAGAGAGATCTGTCTGCCTCCTGGCCTCCCGCTTTTCTTTATGTGTGCAAGCACAGCTGGCACTGCAGCTTGTGGTCATTAAGTGAGACAGCCTGCTTGCCATCTGCTTCCAGTTCTCTGGGCATCACCCTTGGGAAGACTGCTGTGTCTGGTCTCTGGGGCATCTCATAGCAACTGGGAAGGGGGTCTCTGCCTCTTTGGGGTCCTGCTCTTGGGGGTGGTGCTGAGGCATGGTCTTCGCAGTGCTGTCCAGTACAGACCAGCTGCACAAAGGGCCCCATGCCCAAGTGGAGCGTTACGCCTTTTGGCTTCTCTCACTTTACCCAAGTGTTTCAGGACAAGCCAAAGTATGAATCAGGAAGGTTGATCAGATTAAACTGGTTCCCAAGCCTAAGTGCCGAACTGTGGGATATCTGTTTACCATTTCCCTCTGGTCTTGCCCTAGAGTTTTAGAGCATCTGAGGCCCTGGAAGGAGAAGAGCAAAGCCCAGCACCCTGTGACTATCACACAGGTGGCAGCCCATGCAGGGTCAGTTCCACGGTGCTGCTCAGGGTTCACTCTGTTGGCTGCTGTAGATAGTAATATCTTCCATTGCTGTGGCAACTTCTTGGGTTTCTTGGCACAGAACTGGACCTGACGGCTCTGGGCACCAGACAGGGCTTAAGGAGGATAAAGCCGCGCAGGGCCTGACGATCTGACACAGTATCTCCCCTGTGCTGGGATGCACTGGCAGAACGGGTCTGAGGGGCCTCTTAGGCCCTGGGCGGGTGTCAGTTTTCCCTGAGTGTTTACACTGTGAGGTTGTTCCTTTCAAGAATTCCTGAGGGGAGTTCAAAGGGGGCTTTTCTTTGAGCGATTTGGAGAGCGAGAATGAGAGTGAGACTTGAAGAGGGAACAGGGGCCGGAGGTGCCTTTATCTGCAGAGAATTGCTCCGGCTTTCCTGATAGAAGCTGCTGCCGCCTCTTAAACAGCTTAGTGCAGTCAAAAGACAGGCAGACTTGAAAGGCTGTTTTACAGTGAGATCAGCAGGAGCCACAAGGCAGAGAGCTGGGCGCAGCAGAGCAGAGGAGGCTGAGGCTCCTCCGTGGAGTGGCAGTCGGGGGTGGCTATCAAAGCCAGCCCTGGATGATCCGGACTGCCTCTGTCCTGCAACCTTGTCTGCAGAAGCTGACCATCTGTCAGTTTACCCTCCCTGGCCAGGACCAGTAGCCCCCAACTCTGGGGGCTGGGTGTGGCCCTGCCAGGCGGGCTGGTGTCAGTGCATCGCATTGATCACCCGCCGGGCGGGCCCAACTGCAAGCCGGGCAGCGCGTGCTTAATGTGATTGAAAGGCAGTTAAAATGGCGGTGACCTTTTCAGGAGGAATTAGATTGCCTGCCAAGACCGGTTAGAGGGAGTGATAACGCCGGCTGAAGAGGCTGCCCAGCCGACTTCAGAGAGAGGGAGCAGAGGCAGGATGAGCGGGCGAGCAGTGAGGCCCATTTAAGCTGTGCTGTGCGTGCTGACAGAACAGAGATTGCTGTCCTTGTTAGATATGAAAGAATTGAAGAGTTGCAGATAAGTTCCTGTATCTGATCATCCCTTACCCCTCCTCCCAGACCAGGGCCCCTCCGTCATCCCCAGCAAAGCTTCCCAGTAGGCCCGCTGGGAGCTGGTCTGATGGAGCAAGTTAGTTACCTAGAATGTCATCAGCTGTGGAGCCGGTGTGCAGGCAGGAGTTTTGGTGGAGACACTTGGCTAAGGGGAGCAGGCCTTGGAGATAGGACCTGTGGTTACTGAGGGTGAGGCCCAGATAGCTCAGGCCCAGGAGTGCTGGGCCTTGGTCCTTTAGGGCAACATGAAGGACCAGACAGAACAGGTAAGCATTGATAGATCCAGCTAGAAATAGATTTTTAAGAGACTAAGGACATAGGTAAAGATGTCAAGTGAGCAAGTTGGAAGAACCTTTCAGTGTCTAGGAAACACTCTGGCCTTCCCAGCTCTAGAAGCCCTGGGCTATTAATCGTCCTCTCAGAACCTTCGGTCTGCTAACCCACCGCTGTTACTCCCTGCCCAGAGTTACAACTGCATGAAGGGATGCACACAGAGCCTAGTGCTTCCCCAGCTTTTCTCTAAAAGAGTTCAGCAACTAGGAGAAAAAGATGCTCTTCTGGGGCAGCTGCTTTCCCCTGGACAGAGCAAAGGGCCTCTAGGCTAGAGCAGCAGACCACAGGAAAATCTAATCATACAGCCCTTGGGGGTGGACCTGCGCCTACCTGTAGTCAAAGGAGATGTGTGGTAGTGAGCCACACCTTTCCTTATTGCCCATCGCCACCTCTTGGGTTCTGGAGAGGGGACTTAGAGTGGTGGTGAGCTTGGATCTTTCCCCTGTATTCGTTGCCAGGGAAAGTTCAACAGCTTTGAGGAGCCTGGAGATCATCCGTATCTGAAATGGATGGGCTGGAGAGAGGACACAGGAATGGTTGGTTTCAGATAAGGTGACAGTGATGTGGTGGTCATGTGAGTGCCAAGATGAAGGAAATTCCCAGGAGGTCGCATAGGAAATGGAAGGTGCCGTGGCTGTGTCTTTGAACCCTGAAGGGAAATGCATTGCTAGAATCCAGCACTGAGCCCCTCTGAATCAAAAAGGTGGAAGGGAGGGGACTCAGAAGACCAGCTGTGCAGGGTGTCTGCCCTGTCCAGATCCTCACCTAGGAGCTGCATCTTTCTTGAGTTGCTCTCACAGCTTTCGGCTGGTTCCAGGTAGCCTGGGTGAGGTGTCATGGAGAGGACAGGCAGGGCAGCTTACGTACAGATTTATTTTTCAACTGGCTATTGCTTGATGAAACTTCAGAGCCAGATTATAAGTCAAAGGGGTGAGAGGTATTGTGATCCCAAGAGCACAGAGAAGAAGGCCTTGCCCAATAGCTCTGTCTCCTTTGGCATGTCAGTTTCCAAAGGATGGGAGCACCAAGTGCTCAAAACGTCCCTCAGCACAGACCTGCTGCCTGATCTGATCAGTAACAGGTGTTGGAACAGCCCAGTGCTGGGGGCAGTCTCAGAATGCAGAGGGTTAGGGCCACTGCCTTCGAACTTCTGACCGCCTTTAGTTATAACTGTTGCCTGGTATGAGGGGTGGAGCGGTGGCAAGGAGCAGGGCACCTCTGTCCCCTGTGACGACTGACAGGATTTAATCGCCTTTTGGAACACAATTGTTAAGCTGGACAGAGGGAGTGCAGGCAGAAGGAGCAAGTATCAATGGTATTAAACAGCGTCTGTCTCTATGCGTCTCTCCTGACGTGAGGCAGTGAAATGCGTTACCGAGGAGGCCCGGAAAGTGGCTAAGTGCGTTTGACACACGCCAACTCCCTGCCTCCACACTGGATAATTGCATTGTCAACTGTTCAGCGAGGTGGCAGGTGACACTGCAGGCCGATTGATTGTCCCGCATCGCAGCTCCCCAGACTGTCAGCTCCCCAATCGATGGCGTTTACACAAGACACCGTAACTGCATCTGTAACTAATTCCAGTGTAAAACTCTCCGGAAGCTGTTGCCCCTGCGCCCCTCCCCCCCTTTGGAAAGCACAGACCTCTGGAGGGACCCAAGACTTTCCTTTCTCCCTAGGCTCTGGTTTTGTTGGGAGTAGTAGGTGAGGAAATCAATGGCTCCTTTTTTGTGGTTTCAGGTTCCAGGACATTACAGCCCCTAGTAAACGGGCATCTCCAGTTTCTCAATCGATTATCTGATCAATTGATTGAATTAACACTGATTTTTTTAACCCTTCTCAATGACCTGAGAAGAAATGAGTTTATGGGAGAAGAGTTGTTTTCATAAAATTTAGACTTGCCTGTCATTTCTGCCCTTAACCCTCTCCTTGTCTGTCACCTGGCAGGAGTGTTCGCATTGCCCACCCTCCCAGGACTGGAACCCGCTCTGCCGAGCACTGTTGACCAGCAGGCTTAGTTTGCCTGTGGGCAGCAGCCCAGCCCTTTGTGCCACTTTAAGGTGGGGCCAAACCATAGCAAGGGAGCCTCCTTGGTGACTGAAGGGCACTCCAAGTTATCTTGGAGGTCCTGGGGCTGAGTCCCTTCCCTGGATACAGCAGCAGCAGGCGTGGTAGCTTGCCTGTTTTCCCCCAAAGCCGAGTAGAACAGGAGTCAGAGGCTTAGAAAGGAGCTCCCTGTGCCATCTTGCTTCTGAGTATTGGCTTGGGATGTTCCAGCAGCTGAGAACATAAAATGACTGTGGAGCCTTCCTCCCAAAGCTGGGGGGGACAGGCAAGCTGGCAGGGGCACTGTCTGCATAAAACGGCTTTATGGCCATTTCTTTTTATTATAATTCTGCCAGAAGTCAGAAAGTGACATTTCATTAAGAAAATAAAGTTTAATGTGCTGGGGAAGGAGGTGGGAGCAGGCTGAGGCAGCCTGTTCTGAACACCTGTGGGGGTAGGGAGAAGCTCCCAAATCTGTCTCCACTGGGGAGGGTGGCAGGGTCAGAGTAAACAGCTCAGACCAGAGACAGGCCTTTTCCTTGGAAAACAAGGTGTGCCGTGCTCTCCATCTGGCCTGACTGGTCAGAGGAACAGAAGCTCGGCTGGGGCTGGTAGGGAACACTGGTCCTGAGAGTTCCTCCAGGCTACCAGCTACTCAGGCCTTGGCCTTCCTTTGAGCATGGGGCTCCCAGGACCGAGTGGAGCAGCATTTCAGCCCATATTGCTTGGGTGTGTTGTATGGTATCTGTTGTGGGCCTGGCCAGCTCTGCTGGATGATGCAGAGACCGTGGGAGAGAGTCAGACTTGGGCTTTCAGTCTGGTCAGGGACAGTGCCGATACGTGGTAATAAACATGACTTTGGGGTTGCACAGGAAGCAGTGCCTATGGAACTGTCTGGGGACGTCTCATCCGTACTCGGCCTTTGAGGTTAGCGATCAAATCTTGAAACTGCATCTTCAGTGCCAAGCCAGGGAGAGGGCAAGCTCATTAAAGGTTAGAAGATGTCACTGAGGTAGGAGTTCCTTAAGGAAGTACAGGGTCTGGTACAAATAACTCCTTTTTTTATTACAAAATCATAAGCATGTAATTCTGTCACATAACAATGTCATAGTTAAGCACACCACATGACATTTTAGGTGAAATGTTCAAATTAAAACTATAAATTATTACACCCATATTATTACCCTACCAACTACACTCAAGTAAGCGTTACTTCTGCCGGACCCTGTATTTCTAGAACAACTACTGTGTGTAGATACTATGAATTAATGGTAGAAGGCCCGGTTGAGCCAGCCAGACTTGGCAGAATGAGCAGGCGTTTGTTCTGTAGACCAGGAGAGACGAGGTTCTAGGCAGGAATGACGGGAGGCACGAAGGCACGGGAGCAAGAGAAGACGTCTCGGATTTGGGGAACTACAGTAACCGTGCTTCGCTGGAGCACTAGCCTGGCGGGCGGGCGGGCAGGCAGACTGCAGAGGAGAGGACTTCAGGCCACAGGACTGCTTTAAATAAGTCTTGAGAAGCTGGGGCTTTGTGGCACCCTGTTTTCTCAGCTTCGCCATGGGTTCTTTGATTTCCTTTTTGCCCACCCAGAGGCAGGGCTGGATAGGGCCAGGCTGGAGCTGAGGACATGAGGCTGACTGCTGAACTGTGTGTACTTGGGGGAGGGGGGTTGGCAAGGCTCCGGGGGCACACGCTGTAAGTGAACCTGATAGCTACATTCTGATTGATGGCAGAGTTTGTCTCCCAAACTGTCAGAGGGTTTATAGAGGTGCCACTCACCCACAAGGCAGGAATTGCTTGTCAGGACACCTGGCTGCAAATAGGAGACAGAGCTGTAACTTGGTGTTTTCTCAGCTTAATGGCCTTGCTGCTGACCTGCCTGCTGCCTCGAGCTTGTCAGTTCCTCTGGTGTGGAGGGCAAATGAGGACTGTCAGGGATGGGTGGAGCCTCACAATACCCAGCCCTCTGCTCTTCCTGGTGCTGCTTACCTCTGGGACAGGTGGAACCTTTGTTAGAATAGAGACCAGAGGTATAGAAGGGGGAAGAAAGATTGGAAAGAAAATGCTTTTGAAATGGACTTGAAAGGTGGAAAACAGTCCAAATGGAGTGAATAGCATCAGCAAAATCTTAAGAGCAGGACGTACAGGGTTATGTTAAGGTGCAGTAAGTAGTCTGTTCTTATGCATAGGGCTTGTGGAGTGAAGTGAGGATAAAAGATCCTAATGGATCTGGCCAAGGGGCCAGACTGGGTTGTGCATGCAGTGGGGAGCCAGAGTCAGTTCTAGAGCTAGGAAAAGAGGGTCAGAACTGTATGGTAAGCCAGGTGAAGGAACAGACAAGATGCTTGAGGATCCATTACAAGACTTACCCAGATGAGAGTGTAAGAACCTAAGTGGAAAGGAAGGACAAGAAGAAATTTCTGAGATCATCAGAAAGAATTCTGAGGTTCTTCCTCACCTCTTTAAGGATTTCCTTGCTGATTCCACTCATAACAGATTCCATCACTTTCATCTCTTTCTGTCCCAGAAGGGCTGCTTTGTGAGAAGTGGTCCAAGACCACTGGGAGAAGGCCAGGGTGGAAAAGGAGCAGTTTTGCAGCCTCTGGCCCTGGGCTATCAGGAAGGGCGGTCTTGGGAGTCAGACTACAAAAGTGTGGGGGCCTAGTGTAACTTCAACAGCTCTCCCTCCCCACTGTCCCAAGGGTCTGCCTGTGGCCAGGCCAGTTGAACCTTGGTGGGGTCAGCCGCCTGCCTGTCTCTGCTTCCACCCTGCCTGCTTGCCTTCATGGACTGCTTTGAGAGGCAGGTGTGCGTGCCTATCCTCTTGTCTGTCCCCTCCTAATCCCTTTATAACTGCACTTGTCCAGGAATCTAGGCTGAGTGAGGTGGAGATGAATAATTAATGTCAGGCGCTTCAGACACCAAATATTTGAACAGCTGCCTGGTGTTTTTGCTGGCAAGGACCTGGCAGCCCAAATCAGGACGTTGGCTGAGGGTCCCGCTGTATGGCTCTGACTGGCCTTAGCTCTCCCCTCTGATGGACTTGTCAGGCTGGACCATGGGGCACAAGGAATGCCAAGGTCCTCGGTGGGGTGATCTTGGAAGACCTGAATCTCTGTCCTCTTCCTGCTCTCTTAAACTTAGAAGACAGGTAGACGGCAGGCCTGGGCATCTCCTGGACGCCTGACATAGTATTTCAGTGGGCTAGTTCATGAGACCACTTGGACCAATAAGCAGTGGCCGAGAAGAATGAGTTTTACAGAGTGAAAGGGACTAAAATATCAAAGTCAAGAGCACCTAAATACCTGGCTGTCTGTATCCCAGGCCTGAGCTTCTGTCTGGGCCTTATGTGGCCCCAAATTTGACCCTTTGCTAAAGGCAACCAGACCCAGTCTTGGCCCTTGGCCCAGTCTTGTTGGCCCTCGATCCTCCTCACGTCCTGCTTCCCACAGGCTCTGGCTTCGTCATGTGCAGCGGCAAAGAGAACCCGGACAGTGATGCCGACTTGGATGTGGATGGGGACGACACTCTGGAGTACGGGAAGCCACAGTATCCTTGGGGCACTCTGGGGCAAGGTGGGGCTGGTGGGAAAGGCCAAAGGGAGTAAGAAAAGTAGGTAGCACATCTGGTACTCACCCTCTGTCCCCCCCTTCCTGGGGTCAGTATCTCAGTTTTGGCCAGCACTCAACCCTCAAGGCCTACTGCAAACTAGGATCTGTTTGTCCTTGACCATCATGCCAGATACACAGAGGCTGACGTCATTCCCTGCACAGGCGAGGAACCTGGTGAAGCCAAGGAGAGAGAGGCACTCCGGGGCGCAGTCCTAAAGCAAGTGTGGCACAAGTTTGGGAGTGGGGTAGAGGAGAGGGACGGAAAGCCCTTGGGCAGGGGTCAGTCTGATACCCACCCTCAGGGCTGTGCTCACCTGTCTTCTGGGCTCACTTCCTTCTTTCTCCTTCCCTTCCTCTAGTGGCGGCCCTCCCAGCACACGCATCACACCTGAGTTCTCTAAGTGGGCCAGTGATGGTAAGTCCTGACTCAGGTTAGGAGTAGCGGGAGAAAGGGAATATCCTTTGGGTGGTGGTGACTGACTCAGGCCCAACCCCTCACCGGCGATGCCCAGTCTGGCCAAAGAATGAGTTGCCTCTCTATCCCAACAGAGATGCCATCTACCAGCAACGGGGAGAGCAGCAAGCAGGAGGCCATGCAGAAGACCTGCAAGAATAGCGACATTGAGAAGTGAGTGGCCTGGGGGGAGGCCCCTGGGACAGCAGTTAAGTGGGAAAAGGGGCTGCCAAGGGCTCTCGGCCCTCCCTTAGTCCTGTAGCCCTGGGCACACAGCTGACAGTGGAGCCCAGCTGGTGCTGAGCATGACTCTCTGAATTGATCACTGGGACACGGCCCTGAAGCCTTGACGGAGGAAGAGCAGTTTGCCTGCCTGCCTGCTCGCCTGCTCGCCTGCTCCGCGGCCTCCACCCAGGGAATGTGATGTATGGCCACCCAGCCCAGCCGGCACACTTGATTCATCTCCAGTTTCTGTTTCTTAATCGGGAGCTAAATTGGTTTCATTTTTCTTGTCCCGGGTGGTGCTCGCAGTGGGTTTTAGGCAGGAACATTGGGTCTCATCACTTCTGGTTGGAATTTTTGACCTGGGTTCTCTGGCAGGGGAAGAGGGGATCCCTTAACGCTTCACCCAGGCTGGGCAGTCCCTGGCCCGAATCCCCACGAGCCACAAGGACTTGAAGTGAGCTGAGCACCTAATTGCCTTTTCACAAGCACAAGCATGAGCCAGTTCTAGCCCCAGGAGTTGGCATTGTCCAGTTCAGGGCGCTTGGAACTGCTGCCTTTGGCCATCACTTAACTCTTCACACCCATCCCACCCTCCACTGGAGGCTAGGTTGCCTAGGGTTAAAGGCAGCCTCTTCATCCCAGGACCAGTGTTCCATCTTGCCTCCTGCCAGGAGAGTGGATTGCAGGCCAGTGCAGGGCCGGGTCGGTGGCCCAGGGTCACCTCCCATTTGTTTCCCTCCATTTTGTGTTGTCATAAATTCATTCCAGCCCGTTGTGGTTGATCAGTTTATCTCGGCCGGGACCGCGAGTGCTGCTGGCATGATGTATGGGCCGCAGCGCAGGGCCCGGCTGCCCATGAATCACCGCAGCTGCTCTGTGTCAGCGCTGGAGCGGGCCGCACGGGTTCGGCGCAACCAGCTTGGGGAGGGGGAAGGAATGACGTATGGATGTTTATTTAATAATTCTCTCCTACTCCAGCTGAGCGGGGCGGGCGGGGCCATAAGGGGCGCCCGCCCTCGTCTGAAGGGGCTGCTCATAAATCAGAAAGACAAGATCATTAATCAGGGATGGCGCCCAAAGGGGAGGTGGGGGCCAGAGCCAGTGGCCATCCATGAAGGCACTACCCACCCAAGGCTGGGGGGAGTCGGGACTGCTGCCCCACCTGTGTGAGCACCGGCACCAGTAGGCATGGCTCTGGGACAAGTTGGGGACTGGCAACGTCATTGGATCTGGGTCTGCGGAGATCGGGGCCTTTTAGTTCCCATGACCTTCCCTCGTACAAGGTACCGTTTCCCGCCCTATATGTGTTTCACCGCCCAGGGAAGGAGGCAGGCAGGATGCCATGGCTTCTAGGAAATTCTCCACCCTGTGCCCTGGAGGGGCTCAGGAATAGCTCACAACCAGTGTAAGTTGGGCTGGAGGCAGAGAGGCCTGGTGTATGCTGAGCAAATCCAGGATAGGATGGACTCTGGAGTTAGATGTGGCCTTGAACCTTTGGGGGATGGCCCCTGGTTCGGGGGCGGGTAGCCATTCAGCAGAATGGCTTCATTCTCTCCTGGCCCCATCCTTTCTGCCTTCCCAATTTTAGCTCATTGTCTGGCTTGGGGTTTAAGAGTTAGTTTTCTGCTCTGGGGTTAGCTGCCCCCAGCTCCATGCCTTAGTTTCCCCATCTCTGAAATAACCACATAGGACTAGGCTCATGCCCAGTCTGGTCCTTGGAGGGACTACCCATCTTGTCTCCTTGTCGAAAATTAATAGCTGTCCAGATGGGGATGGTACATATGGCATTGGGCAAAATGCCAGAGGAGGGCAGGTGCTCATAAGGAGAGAAGGGGTGGTGAGGGTTTCCAGACCTGGAAAGTTGAATGGGTGCTCCCAGGGAGTCATCCAGAGCCTCTCTGAGCTTCTCTGGGGAGAGGCAGGGCAGAGAGAGTCATGGGCCCCTGGAGTGATGAATCTAGAGCATCCCTGATAAAGGGACACAGCCATCAGGGAAGTCACGTTGTTGCTGGTATCCTGAAAGAGAGAGCTCAGAGATCGAAGTGTTACTGTCTGTGGAATGTTACCCACCATCCTCCCTGCACCCCCCATTACCACTAACACACCCAGCAAAGATACACCACCTGTAAGCTTTCCAGCTTTCGGAGTCAGCTGTCCACCACACGCTGGCAGAACAGGCTACCTTTGGAAGGTCGTCCCTGCCTGTGGCAGACCACTGTCCTGAGTCCACCTCAGACCACTCTTGGCCTCCTGATTGTATAGACCCGCTAAATCTCAGCTCTCACCCTGTCATAGCCCTCTGCCAGTGTCCTCACAACTGCTCGCTGCCTGTAAGGTAAACTTCACTGTCTTCCGATTGTGGCATCCAGCGTCTTCCCAGCTAGTCTCCTTTCCCACTTGAGCACCTTCTGCTTACCCACAGGTGTGCCTTCCAGCCAGGTGGGGCTCTTGGACCTTTTGGCCTTTGTTCCTAGTTCCCTCGGCCTGGAGAGCCGTCTCCTCTTGGGTCTCGTCTATGTAGAATGGTGGTCAGGCACACAGCTACTGGTTGGTCGCAGAATCAGTCTGCTGGGGTTTAAATCCCATCTCCCCCACTCTGTGAACCATGGGCAAGCTACGTAATGTTTCTGTTCTGCTTTAGTTTCTTTCTGTATAAAATGAGAATATTGTAGTCCCCTCGTGGGGTTTTTGTGAGGTAAATAAAATGATTTTTAGTCCCTCAGTATAATCCCTGGCATTTAGTAAGTGCTTAATAAATTTTAGCTCTTTTACCTGTATTATCATTCATTATTATTCCCTAAGGTCCCTGTCTAGTACCTTCTTTTCTGTTCCTCCAGGAAGCATTCTTCTCCCTCTGAGCTCCTCTAGGTTTTGTTCACTTATTCTAGGAGAGGTGGGAGGGATCGCTCCTTGAGACAGTCCTAGCTGTTCCCTGTTCAGTGTTGCAGCCCAGAGTCTTCAAGGGGTTGTAGGGACCTTCTTGTGTGGTGCTTGGACAGCAAGTGGGGGCTGCTAGGGCATGTGATGTGCCTTGGAAGATACAGCAAGGAGCCCTTGAGGCAGGCTAGGCCTGTACCCCAGTGGCCTGGATTATGTGGGACTAATCCATTCCCCCATCTGTCCCTCTCCCTGGGGTTTGGACTAGTTCTTTATTCAGCAAATGTTTACTCATACTCACATGCCTAGTGTGGAGCTAATGGCCATAGTCAATATTCCTGGAATGAGCAGCTTGCAGGGAACTGAGTCTAGCAGAGACAAAGACATTTATAGTTACATTGCTGTAACTATAGAATCCAGTGGTAGAATCCAGTACAGGGGGCTGGACGAGCACAGAAGAGGCAGCCACCAATGGTGGTGCTGGTTGGAGAGTTGGAAAAGGCTTATGGGAAGAGGTAGGCTAGGCCTGAACCATGAGATGGCACTGGAAAGTCAGGAGGTAGGGATGATCCAGAGGGAGCAGAAGGGGCCTAGGCCAAGGGAACAGAAAACAGTGGTGTGTGTGGAGAAAGCATTCCAGTGTGGATAGAGCTTAACTTGTGTGTGTGGCAGGGTGCTGAGAGATGTGGCTGTCTGGGGGTGGACCAAGGAGGCCCTTGTAAGTTTTTGAGGAGTTTGGTAGAGCTTTACTTTTAGGGAGACATTGAACTCTTGGAAATAGAAATGGTCAAATTTGTCAAAATCTAGTGCTAAAGAACAGAGTGGCGTAAGGGGACTGGAGACAAAGAAGCCATGATGGCAGAGATGGTAAGAAGTGAAGAGATTCCAGAGTTACTAAGAACTACATGACCAATTTTGGATGTCAAGGATAACAGGGATGGTTTCAGGCAGGAATGGTTTGAGAATGATTCCCAGGTGTCCTGTTTAGAAATTCACCAGGAAGGAGGGTAAGGAATTCACTTCTGGAACGTGGAGTGTGCAGATACAGGATATGAGCAGGTGGGGGGCAGGGGTATCTGAGAGATACTTGTATATGTGGGTCTAGAATCCAAGGGAGGTGCCTGCCCAACTATGCTGTCCTCTTTACAGAATAACCGAAGATTCGGCTGTGACCACGTTTGAGGCCCTGAAGGCTCGGGTCAGGGAACTTGAACGGCAGCTATCCCGAGGGGACCGTTACAAATGCCTCATCTGCATGGTGAGAGGAGGGAACCTACGGGTGCCCTTGGTCAGGTTTGAGTGCCCCCTGGGGGTTGGAGAGGGTCTCTGCGCTGTGTGATAAGACCTTGAGAGGGTGGGCTTCAGTGTGACCCATTCTCTGCCCACCTCCTCCCTAGGACGCATACTCGATGCCCCTAACGTCCATCCAGTGTTGGCACGTGCACTGCGAGGAGTGCTGGCTGCGGACCCTGGTGAGGCAGCACGGGGACTGGAGCGTGGGTGGCTGTTTTGGGTACCGCCCAGATGTCCTTGCTTATGTGTGAGCCTGCTTTGGGAGTGGGATGAGGAGGGGCAAGAGGGGTTAGGAGCATAGAACACAGCCAAAAGCCAGGATCCCCCCTCCCCAGGCTCACCACATTCTTGCCCTCCCCCTCTGTGGGTTCACTGCCTGCTCCTTTCCCCCTGCCCACACTGCACCCCCCAAGGCCCACTGTGTCACACACATTGGTGAGATCCCGGGTCGGGGAGGCTGGGTGTGGGTAAGCAGGACCAGGGCCTCAGCCCCTCCCCCTCCCATTACTATGCTCCCTCTGCTCCTGCCCCTGTTCTTCGCGTGCGGGAGCAGCCATTAAAATGTCGCCCGGAGACAGCAATAAAAGGCCCGGACGTGGGCTCTGTGTCCTGATCAAAGGCCGCATGTAATCTTGTTAGGGCCGCAGCAGCCACAGCTGGACCCAGCCTTGTTCTCATTACTGGGGCTCCTGCTGCGGGGCTGGCCAGGCGGTTTGATCCTGGCATCCCCCCAACACAGGAGCGGGCCTGCCTGCCTGCTCACAGAGGCCGCCGTGCATCCCCAGCCTCGGCCGACAGGACCGAGGTCCCAGCACACAACTGGTCCAGGCCTGGGTGCTCACATGAGCGAACATGCGGCTCCAGGTGCGTGACCAAAGCCCTGCCTGTTCTCCCTGCAGGGTGCCAAGAAGCTCTGCCCTCAGTGCAACACTATCACAGCTCCCGGAGACCTGCGGAGAATCTACTTGTGAGCTAGCCACCCCAGGCAGGCCTTGTCTCAAGCAGCCCCGCCTGCCTCTGTGATGTGACCCTGTCCCTTGTACATACTTGCACACAGGTTCCCCATGTACATACCCGCGCGCACGCGCACACACACACAGGCCTCTGGAGCCAGAGTGGAGGCTGAGGCCTGCACCCTGCCTGCTGGCTCCCACCAAAATTGGGGACCATACCTATTCCAGGTTCTGTTCCCAGGGTGGGGCAGGTAGGTGTAGCAGGGCAAGGCTCCTGATATCCTGCCCACAGACGGACTGACAGACAGACAGACATGCAAACACCAGACTGAAGCACATGTAATATAGACCGTGTATGTTTACAATGTTGTGTATAAATGGGGTAACTCCTTACCCATACCTCCCCTCTCCTTCGGTTGTATGATTTTCTTCTTTTTTTAAGAACACCTGGAAGCGGTGCCTCCTTCAGGGCTGGCTGGGGGCTCGGCCCATCCACCTCTTGGGGTGCCTGCCTCTCCCTTTCCCACAGTGTCCCTTCCCTCTCCCATGTGCTCGGTGTTCAGTGGTGTATATTTCTTCTCCCAGACATGGGGCACATGCCCCAAGGGACATGACCCTCTCCTTAGTGTTAGCTCCTGGGGCTCTTTGTAAGGAGTTGGGAACAGGGGAGGTACAGAAATGGGAACCGAGCTACAGCAGGGGCTGAGATTGGGGGTGGATGAGGGTGCTCCCGCCTGCCCAGCCTCGTGCTAAGAACCACTCCTGGGATTAGAGCTGCTGTTCCCAG
Source organism: Phyllostomus hastatus (assembly GCF_019186645.2). Taxonomy (NCBI): domain Eukaryota; kingdom Metazoa; phylum Chordata; class Mammalia; order Chiroptera; family Phyllostomidae; genus Phyllostomus; species Phyllostomus hastatus. The sequence goes on from NW_025334013.1 coordinate 30,240,974, forward strand.
GGAGAAGTGCTGCCTCCCTGCCCCGCCCCTGGGCCCCATGGTGTGATGCTGTGTCTGTATATTCTATACAAAGGTACTTGTCCTTTCCCTTTGTAAACTACATTTGACATGGATTAAACCAATATAAACAGCTGCTGCCTGTGTGTTTGTGTGTAGAGGTGGGGGTGCTGAGGGGGCATGAATGGAGGCAGTTAAGGGGTTAATTCCTGGCAGCAGTATAGGGGAAAGGACTTGGCTATGGGTGTGGAAACAGTGGGGTTGGTCTGTTCAGGGACCCTGGAGCACTACATTGGGGTGGGGGGTGGGGCTGGGGACCTAGACTCCTGACTATTGATGGGTGGGGGCTACAGGTTAATTCTTTATTGATGTGGAATCGTCAGCTCATTAATCACAGAAGAGGTCAGAGCTTGGGGATGCAGAGGGGATGCAAGCTCTAGCCCCCAGTATAGGGCAGGTGAAAACGCAAGCCCCAAGCCTCCGACCCTTTCTAGTCCCCTGAAACAAGCCAGGGACCAAAGGCGGAACCTCCATCTTAGCACTCTTGTGGCTTGCTTCTGTTCTCCAACCCAGTGACCAGTAGCCGAGTATTGCTACTGCCTGGAACCCCAAGTGGAAACAGTAGAAACCTCTATAATCCAAGGCGGACCCTCAAGTCAGGCAACCATGGCTGGGCAGCCGGCACTGGAAATGATGCTTTCTTTGTCAGGTCGCCGTCCCCACGGCTGCCCACTGCCAGAGCGATGAGCATCCAAGGGCTTGGTCAGGCAGTGCTCAAAGCCACAGGTGTGTACTCACCCACCACAGAAAGCTTGTTTTTAGGAAATACTCTAAAATTCAAGACCCCAGAGTATCTCCGTAACTCCAGGCTCCTTTTTCTTACAAATCCTCACATGCCAGGTCCACCCTCTAGCTTCCCAAATCCCATGCCTCACATACACCGATCTCTGGGATGCCCACAGTGCACATTCCAGTCGGCAGCGCCCACCTCCTGTGCCCAGTGACAAATCACCCCAGTTGAAGCCCAGCAGAGGCCCATCACAGCTCCATGCCCAGTTTGATGGCTCCAAACAGCCTGAACACAAGGATCCTGAGACCAGCCATTCTACGGGAAAGTACGTGGCCTGTCCAGGTGGAAGAGCCACAGTGATGCTAAGGGTTTGGAAGACAAGCAGGTAATGACCAGTTCCCATCAGGCAGGCTCAGTTCAGGTCTCCACTCTCCCTTCTCCCTGCCTTGGACTTAGTAGGTCTTTCATGGCTGGTTACTCCCACCCTAGAGCCATATGCTCTCCAAGAGTGAGGGCCTGAAGCTCGGGTGCTGTGGGATTCGCCATCTCCGACTCATGGCACAGGCAGCACTGCCACCTGTTGGCCATGGCTAGGAATGCAGCCACACAGCCTAGGACTCAGCTGTCAAGCCCCCAGAGGGCCAGGTGGACTGACTCCATGCAAATAGAGCTCCCAGAGGGTCCACAAGCCCTGAGAATATCAGGACTCAGCTCCCTCCCTCAGATTTTCCAGCCATCTCCTCCACTGCCTGTCAAACTCTCAAAGCTCATCACCGCCCCCAAGTCCTTCGATCACCACAGTACACTCATTCGATCAACAGAGTTCCTGAATGCCTATTTTGTGCCAACACTGTGGAGCAGGCACTTGTGGAATGACAGAGGATACAGAATTCTAAGGCTAGAGCCACCACTCCAGCCCAGAAAGGATCCAAGTGGGACCCCGTCACGGAGATGAGGGAGTTTGATGTTTCAGCCAAACGGCCCCAGCCCTGGTGCTGGTCTTCCAGGCTCCTGGCTTCACCTGCCCCAGCTCCCACATGGCACTGCTGTCTTCCTTCTGCTCCCACTCCATCTGCCCATCACACACACACTTTGCAACCTCCCTGGATCCAGTGGCTTCCTGGAAAAGTGTGGACCTGGGCAGGCTCACCACCTCTGCACCCTCAGCTCCCCATCCAACTTCTGCCTCAGACTCCCCAGCAGTGAGGTTGGAGAAGTCTCTGCATGAAACGCCAAGAGGCATCCACGGGGATGGCACTTCATGCCTCCGGGTTTTGCCCTTCCAGGAACTTGGAGCAGAGATCACAGCACCTGCCCCAGCCTGATCCTGCCCTCTGGCACCTCCTCACAAAGCTCACTTTCCATTCGAGGAATCAGAGATGAACGCTGGGGCTCATTATCAGCCCCCACCTGCACTTGGTCAAACCCATCGGCCTAAATGCCACAGGAATTAGCAGCCTGACAGCTACACTAGACCAAACACAACCACCGCCAGGCTCCCCCAGAGACATGCCCAGGGACTCCCACCCCCTAGGATCCTGGGATAAGCAACCACCACAGTCCCCCAGGACAGGGGTCCAAGGGAATTCTCTGCCTGGGGGACCTCAAAGCCCCAAAGGGAATCTAACCAGAAGAGGACCCCACTCATGGATACAGGCTATAGGGAGGTGTCAGGCATTTATTTCTGGAACAGACGTGAGGTGGGTGGGACAAGGATCTCAGCAGTGGACACAGCTTCGCATGAAGTCAATGCAGAGGCTCGTGTAGTAGGTGGGGTAGTCACGGAGGTGGCTGACATGGGCAGATGACACAAAGTCCACCGAGCGCACCAGGACCTCGTGCGCCAAGCGAGCCTCCACCACGCGTTCCACATCCCTAGCCCGGACCACCTCATCGGCGCTCGAGTAGAGGTAGAGCTCGGGCCAGCGAGAGGCTGCGTTAAGTAGCCTGTCATAGAAGTGGGTGTGGAAAAGGGCAGTGAGCGGAGCGAGCAGGATGTGGAACAGGACTGCCACCAGGGTGAAGGCCACCAGCAGCAGCAGGCGCAGTGCGGCAGGCCGGTGCTCCAGGATGGCTGCCAGGGCCCGCAGAGCCCCCACCAGGTTGCTATCACCAGGACCGCTGTCAAAGATGGTGCCCACCACACGCAGGTGGCAGAAGCGTCGATGGGTCTGCAGGAGCTCCAACACGTATCGGTACAGCATGGCACCGGCGTTGCTGAAGACATGGAAGAGCAGGGGTTCCTTCTCTACCTCATAATCAAAGAGGAGATCAAGCAGCTTCTGGGCCAAAACACGAAGTGAAGGGATGCCCAGGGACTCGGAGAAGAAGACCATGTGCCACGGAGCTGTGTATCGGATCACGATACAGCCCTAAGGAGAGGAGAGAGACCTGACTGATCCTCAGGGATGGGGGTAGGGACAAGCTAAGGTCAGAGGGGTCCAGCAGCTCCAACTTCCTCAGGCCCAGAAGCCTCACCAGTACTCCAGGCCTGCTGCAGCCTGGGCACCAGCTTACCACTCACAGACACCGTGCCTTCCGGAGCGGAAAGCTGTAGAATAATCGCTGGCCAAGCCCCCTCAGCCCAGGATGGTATGTGAGGCCTGGCACCCAGAGCATGCTTTGGAGACATCCAGGCTGACCAGAAGGCAGTCTCCTCACTCTGGTCCACTTCCAGTCTCCCTCACACCTGTAACCTCACATCCTCATCGGCTCAACTCTGACACTTTTAAGGCCTCCCTGCTTGGCTACACCCTGCTGCAGTGACTCCCCTCCGCACTGTCCCTGCCTCCCAGGCACAAGGAGTTACCCCCATAAGACCCTGCAGACCCCCGCCTTGACCACCAGAGGCCACTCGTGAGCCAGACCCGCATCATGTGTCTCTGGCCACTGCTACCTTCTCTTCGGCCCTGAGAGTAGTCCATGCTTTCTGGCATCAGGCTCCTAGCACCCAAATCTGGTTCCAAGGCCTGGGATCACTCCTCCCACTTACCCTGAAATTCCATAAGTAGTAAACACTGTTGTTCCTCAAATTCTAAAATCTGAGCCAAATTCTCTCTAGGTTTCTGTACCCCTCAATACCTAAGTCAAGTACTCCTCAAAGTCTCCAGACAGATCCCCTTCTAGGCCGGTTAGAAAAGGAGGCCAAAGCCACGTCTAATTAGCCTGTTCGGGAGACTAAGGGCCCTTTGTTAGGGGACTCAGAATTGGGCAGGCTCTAGAGTCAGACAGTGCTGGGTTCCCAGGGCTGGGTTCCATTCCCAACACCACTTATTAACGGTATGGACAAAGAGCAACTTACTTCATCTTTCTGAGTCTGTGTCTCCATCCATCTCATAGGGTTATGGTGAAAACAAAATGAAAAAATGTACTTAAGTGTCTACTACTCAGCACCTGGCACAAAGTAAACTCCTGATTAATAGTGGCAGTAATTAGTGATGGCAGGAGGAATAACAAAGGCCACTACTTGAATGGCCCATAGCCAAACAAGGCTGGTCAGCTGAGGCAATCCCTCACTGCATCACTCCAATCTGACAGCTGCCCTGCTGCTCTTACCGAGGCCCCGGCATACCTAAGCACCCCTCCCAAGACTGCAGAGGGGGACACTGATGTCACCTGGCCCCTTGGCTCTGGAAATCTCACAGAGTGTTCTACTCTCACTCCCCAGGAGGATGGGAAATGTCTTCCCACCCAGCCCCAACCCACGCACAGCACTGCCCACCAATGCAAACACACTCCCTCGCACAACCACACACACCACTCCCGGACTAAACAGTGCCCATCCACCTCACAGCCCACAGATGCAGACACCCAAGGCGCCTGCCACTCACTGGGGTGCACCCACTGTACCCACTGCCTGTGACTGAACAAAAAACAGAGCTGCCAGCACACACCCACACGCACACATACCACTGGTGAGTACACACTTTCACGCTGCACTGCCTTGAGTTGAGTGCATGTCTGCGCGTGTGCACACACACACCTACTCCCCAGGGGCATTCGCATGCAGAGCTACCTGATGGTTCAGACCTAAGCTCAGCAATTCCTGTGGATGCACCATCTTTGAGGGCACACACAGTGTCCCTCTAAATCCATGTGCCACCTGGGTGTACACAGAGCTCACCCTGTGAACCCCCAACACTCCCTGTGAAGGGCCCCCACACACTGAGCTTCCCTGCACCCAGAGGTTTGGGCCTCACTTGTTGGTTCCCGAGGTGCCCGCCATCTCTGCTGCCACCTCCCCAGTCAGGTGCTTTTAGAAGTCCCTGTGCCGAGCGCTAAATGTCTCTGTGGGGCCTGTTTGGCCATGGTTGTCCCACCTATGGTTTCAGAAACAGTCTGCAACTCAGGGGTCCGGAAGCCCCTCCTGAACTCCAGCGCACTGTCCGGTCTCTCTCTGCACTGAACTCTCGCTGCATGTCCGATCCTAGTCTCTTCTCTCGCCCCGGAAGCCAACCATCGCTCCATCTCTGCAGGGATGCAGAACCCTGCTGTGTCGCTCCTCACCAACCTCTTCTGTATTTTCAGTCTCTTCCTCTCTAGATTCCTAAACAGACCAATCACATTAAAAAAAAAAAGCTCCTGGTTTACACCATGTTCCCCTCTAACCCTGTCCCCCCTCCTCACCCCTCCCACCGGCTCCGGTGAACGGCTGCCCTGCTCTTGTGAAGGCCGTCACATCCCCCCCAACGGCCAAATCCCACGATGCCGTTCAGTGCCCACCACACTGCCCTTCCCGCCGCATTCGGGATCACAGGCTCCTAGACAGACTCTCTGGTGCCTGGGCTCTTCGGTAAGTTGTCATCGTGAAAAACGGGGACTGTTCTAGATTTAAAAGAAGGTCAAGGAACAAGATGCAATGGCTGATCCTGGATTAGATGCTGTTTGGGCAAATCAGTTGTGAAGGACGCTCTGGGCACCATTAGAGCGTCTCAGTAAGGACTGGAAGCTAGATGAGATGAAAATGTATCGACATGCGAGGGTGGAGACAAAATCTGAAAAAGAGCGGGACATACGACAGTACGTTCAGTACTGATCTCATTTAGGTGAAGAAAAGATACACAGAAAAAAGCTGAAAGGATGTACACTAACGTGTAAATAGAGGCAATCGCTAGGTGGTGGAATGTGGTGTTTTTATTTTTTTTACATAATAAAGTATTAGGAGTTTGGGGTCTAGAAGAACTTTTCTCCACACCCATCCTGCCCTCCCCACCACAGGGTGAAGGCACCCCCTTCCTTCCCCAGACGACCCTCCGCTGGCCCTGCCACCTGGAGCCCTGTGCCTTCCCCGGGGCTGTGCCCCTTGCCTCTCTCCCAGTGCCTCCGCCTCAGCGACGTCCCTCTCTCCCTCTACAGTGGCCAGTTTCCCAAAGACTCTCTGCAGACTCCGCCACACTTCCCTGGGTTTTCCTGTCCCTCTTTGGCCACTCCTCCTGTCCTCACAGGACCCTCTTCATCCTCCGCTCCTTTAAATCTGGGCTCCTCAGAGCTGTCTTAGGCCCTCTTCTCCTTGCCCTCTACACACTCCCTGGGGGGAGCTCATCCACCCAAGGACCTACGGCTTCTCCTCCAGCGTTCCTTGTCTCAAAAACCACCCCCCACTGCCCAGGAACTGCCGCAGCCAGAACCGCAGCATCTGCTGGCCTCCAGTCCTGACCCTTCCCATCCTTCCCCTGCTCTGCAATGAGGGGACTCAGAAACACAAACCTAACTTCCCACCCCTGCTTAAGTCTCCTAAGGACCCTCCTCGGCCTTGTCTCTTAGCAGGTGCTCTTTATTTCCTCCTCTGTTCTAGCCACACTCACCTGTTCCTATTCCTCCACTTGTCCTCGTGGGTCTTTGTCTAATGGCGAAGCCAGACAAAAAAGCCTCGCCCACCGAGTGGAATTCAGAAGTAGCTGAACTGCTTGCATATAGTGAGGCAGTCTATAAAAGGCAATGCCGGAGGACCAGCCTCGTTGGTTGTGAGGAGCCTAAGCTCAGAACTACCCTTTCTCCCAGCCATTCTCCATTCCAGGGCCCACACACACCTAAGACAGTGCGGGCATGGGCCAGCGGAGGGATGCTGGGGACGGGGTGGTGGGGGGGCGCGGGGGCACCAGCTGGCCTTTCTCCCAGAAAATGCCTACTCCTCCTCAGTCCAGGGCTCCCAGTTGGCAGCTGGGGCAGTCTGCACTGGTGTCTCTCTGCTTTGGGAGGTCTGGGTTGAGGAGGGCAGAGCAGGGTTGGGCCAGAGGCCAAAGATATGAAAGGGGCTTTCAAAATATAACCAGGCCCACCCTGGCAGGGTAGCTCAGTTGGTCAGGGCGTCATCCTAATATGCCAAGGTTGCAAGTTCAATCCCCGGTCAGGGCACATACGAGAAGCAACCAATGAACGCATAAACAAGTGGAACTAATTGATGTTTGTTTCTCTCTCCTCCCCCCTTCCCACTCCCTCTTCCTCTCTCTCTCTCTAAAATCAATAAATAAAAATTAAATATATATACTTATTAAATATATGTTTTTTCACATCCATCTGTCCAGGGCCTCCTAAGGGCTCTCACTAATTACCACAACCTCCACATCCAACTCGTGGTGCAGCCAGAGATGCAGCAAGGAAACCTCAAGCCTGAATCTCTTCTCCAAGAGGTCCTTCTACTCTGGGAAAGTGAAGGGGCCATGGTCAACCCCAAGACAGAACCTCATCTGGTCAGAAATGGAGAAAGTCCTGGGAGGACAGGTCATGCCCAGCACAGCTGGCCCAGGTTCCTGCTGCCCAGACAGGCCGTATCCAGCCAACAGAAACTTGAGGTCTGGGCTGACTCCACAGCTGGGAGCACATCTGAGCTGGGCTGCCCACTGCAGGATGTGGGGAGGAAGGAAGGGGAAGCAGGTCAGGGGGCTGAAGGGGACAGCCCAGGCCTCGGAGGTGACAGCAAAGTGGGGATAATCCTGCCAAAGTCCCCATGATGCCAGCATCTTCATCACAGGCCGTCTTGGTGCCATTCCCAGACCAGCCTTCACTGCAGCCTAGAGACGAGGGCAGCCAAGACTCAGAACCGCCCTCAATCCCCCTTAGAGCAGACACAGGTGGCAGGGCCCCAGCGCGCCAGGTGTCGGCAGCTTGCAGTACTCACCCTTTTGTGGTAGATGGCACTATACTTGGCAAGGTTCTTGTCGGAGCAGCCACCCCAGCCCAAGAGAATCACCAAAGGCTGTCGAGTCCCAGCCTCCTTCCCACCTTGGCTCAGGCTGTTCTCTGAAATAAACAGGTGAGACTGTCAGCACTAGAGCTGGGGCACAAGGTGGGGGTGGCTGGCCAATCCAGAGTCAGCACCAGTCTGGCTGCAGGCAGGGAACCAAAGGGGACCAGGCCCAGGCAACTGGCCAGCCCCTGCGCCACAGGTTCTCATGGGGCTCCTTCCTCTGTCCCCGCTCCAGGTGGCTTTTTGGCCTCTCAGGGTCATTGGAAAAACCCACATTGGAAAAACTCAAAGACATAGGCCAGGTGAGAAAAGTGAATACTTTCTCCATGCAATTTTACATTTTAATCCAGGGGCCAGCAAATTACAAGCCATGGGCCAAAGCCAGCCATGGTCAGTTTTTGTATGAGCTGTGGGCTAAAAATGAAAATGGATTTTACATTTTTATTTTTTAATTATATTTTATTAATTATGCTATTAACAGTTGTCTCCATTTTTCCACCTTTACCCCTCTCCACCCAGCACCCCCAACTCCCTCAGGCAATCCCCACACCATTGTTCATGTCCGTGGTTCATAGTTCTTTGGCTACTCCCTTTCCTGTACTGTACTTTACATCCCCATGGCTGTTCTGTAACGGCCTATTTGTACTTCTTAATCCCCTCACCTTTCTCCCATTCCCGCACTCCCCCTCCGTCTGGCAACCATCAAAACACTCTCCATATCCATGACTCTGTCTCTGTTCCTCTTGTTTGCTTAGCTTGTTTTTGAGATTCAATTGTTGATAGATATGTATTTTTGCCATTTTATTGTTCATAGTTTTGATCTTCTTTTTCTTAAATAAGTCCCTTTAACCTTTCATATAATAATGGCTTCGTGATGATAAACTCCTTTAGTTTTTTCTTGTCTGTGAAGCTCTTTATCTGCCCTTCCATTCCAAATAATAGCTTTGCAACTTGGCTGTAGATCCCTGCTTTTTGTGACTTTGAATATTTCTTGCCAATCCCTTCTGATCTGAAAAGTTTCTTCTGAGAAATCAGCTGACAGTCTTATTGGAACTCCCCAGTAGTTAACCAACTGCTTTTTTCTTGCTGCTTTTAAAATTCTCTTTATCGTTAACCTTTGGCATCTTGATTATGATTCATCTCGGAATGGGCTTCTTTGCATCCATCTTATTTGAGACTCTCTGTGCTTCCTGGACTTGCATGTCTATTTCATTCACAAGATTAGAGAAGTTTTCTTTCCTTATTTTTTCAAATAGATTTCTAATTTCTTGCTCTTTTTCTTCTCCTTCTGACACCCCCACAATCTGAATGTTGGAACACTTAAAGTTCTCCCAGAGGCTGCTTACACTATCGTTGTTTTTGTTTTTTATTCTTTTTTCTTTACTGTTCTGTTTGGTTGTTTTTGCTTCCTTATGTTCCAAATCATTGATTTGACTCTCAGCTCCATCCACTCTACTGTTGTTTCCCTGTAAATTGTTCTTTATTCCAATTAGTGTAACCTTCATTTCTGTCTGGGTCTTTTTCATGCTGCTGAGGTCCTCACTAAGTTCCTTGAGCATCCTTATAACCAGTGTTTTGAACTCTGCATATGACAGGTTGCTTATCTCCACGTTGTTTAGTTCTTTTTCTAGAGTTTTGATCTGTTCCTTAATTTGGGCCATGTTTGTCTCCTCATTTTGGCAGCCTCCCTGTGTTTATTTCTATGTATTAGGTGGAGCTTCTATGACTCCCTGCCTTTGTAGTGTGGCCTAATGGAGTAGGTGTCCTGTAGGGTCCAATGACACAGCCTACCCTGTTACCCAGACTGGGTACTCAGAGTGTGCCCTTCGTTGTGAGCTGAATACACCCTTCTCTTGTAGTTGAGCCTTGGTTGCTGTTGGCAGATCAATGGGAGGGATTTACCCAGGCCAGTCAGCTGCAAGGACTGGCTGTGACTACTTACCACCAACCTCTGCCCTCCATGAAGGATCAGTTGTGCAGGGACAGGGTGGTGGTGCTCTGATGCGGTCTGTAGCTGTCCACTGGGTGCACAGGCTCTGGGATTTCCCAGGTGGTGCAGGCCAAGGTCAGCACCAACCTGTAAACAACCAGGGCCACCTTGCCTGAGTCATAAAGTTATCTGAGATGGCTGCTACTTGTGATGGACTTGGAGAGTCCCAGGTGAATCCAAGCTGTAAATCTAGGCTGACTGCTTCTAGTGAGGTGCCTGGGGCCACTTAAACGAGGTATGAGGGCTGGGAGCTCACTGAGGCCTGCTTGTTTGAGAGAATTCAGGAAGTTGTGAAGCATAAGCCAAGACCAGCCATTCATATGGAAAAGCCACTGTTAATAACTGTAAATTGGGTGGGAAGAAGCCTCAGGTGATCTCCAGGGAGGGGCAAACAGTGTTAGGTTGGAGTTTCAGGTATGGCACCCCCCTGCTCTGTGGGAGAAAGGTTCAGAAAGGGAACAAATGGCTTCTGACCACCTTTCTGTCTGGAAGAAAGCTGTCCCCCAGCTCTTGCCTTGATACCAGACACCTCAGTTCCTCCCTGCTTGCCACTAGTACCTTTCAAGCTGCTACCCTGGTAATGGAGCTCAGAAGGAGTGAGTCTAAGTCTATGTGTGGGTTCTTTAAGAGGAACTGCCTGGCCCTGGCCAATGTAGCTCAGTGTATTGAGTGTGGGCCTGTGAACCAAAGCGTTGCGGGTTCAATTCCCAGTCAAGGCACATGCCTGGGTGCAGGCTATGTCCCCAGTAGGGGGTGCATGAGAGGCAACCACACATTGATGTTTCACTCCTCCTCTTTCTCCCTCCCTTCTGCTCTGTCTAAAAATAAATAAATAAAATCTTAAAAAAAAAAAAAAGAGGACCTACTTGGGACTCCAGAAGTTTCTTCCACTGACTCAATCCCTGATGGTCTTTTGCAGCCAGAAGATAAGAAGGGACTTATCTTTCTGCCACTGGAACCCTGGGCTGAAGGGCCTGGTGTGGGGCTTGGACTCCTCGTTCCCTAGATATCCCTTCCATGTTTTTCTCATATATATAATATTTATATAAAGATTTTATTTATTTATTTTTAGAGAGAAGGAAAGGGAGGGAGAACCATCAACATGCAGAGAAACATCAATCGGTTGCCTCTCCCACACCCACAACTGGAGACCTGGCCCGTAACCCAGGCATGTGTCCTGACTGGGAATCAAACCAGTGACCTTTCAGTTCACAGGCCAGCACTCAGTCCAGCCTGGGCCGTCCCAAGTTTTTGTCCAGCACACATGGATGTGGAACCAGGACATTCCGTGTCCTCACCTCCTACCAGTCTGGACGGATGCGGTTTCTTTAATTCCATAGTTGTCAGGCTTTCATTCAACTCAATTTCTGACAGTTCTGAGTGATGGTTGTTCTATAATTTAGTTGTAAATTTGATGTGGTTATTCAAGAAGGCGAGCTGTGTTTACCTATCTGCCATCTTGACCAGAAATCTTGGTTTTTATCTTTTTAAATGATTTTTAAAAAGAAAAGAAGAATGGTATTTTGTGACACATGAAAATTATAAGAAATTTAAATCTGAGCATCCACAAATAAAGTTTTATTGGAACACAGCCACATTCAATACTTCTTGTGTATGGCTGTTTTCATGCTAAAACAGCAGAGCTGAGTAGTTGCAACAGAGACCACAGAGTACTTACTGGCCCTTTACGAAAAAGTTTACCAGCCCCTGTTCATTCTAATTCCACAAACAGATGGAAGAAGAGGGTTCTTAAAAGGGAAATGAGTGGGACAGTGCAGGCAGAAAGGTGCAGCAAACCGACTCTGAGGTCCACACCAAACTACCCACCCGGCCCTAATAAAGGATAATATTAGCTAATATTGTTTGAGGTCTAACCCTCAAATCAACACGATGAGGAGAATTATTACAGTTGAGGAAACTGAGGCACACTGTGGTTAAGTCACTTGCCTAAGGTCAGACAGGCCCCCACTCCCCAACCTAACTAAGCTACTTGACACCTCTGTGCCACCAGCCCTGTCCTCAGCTAGAAGCACGTCTCCTCCGGCGATGTCCCAAGGCACGAGCCAGCTATCTGCCGCGTCTGCTACCGAAGAGGCCTCCCTGCAACCTTGTTGGTCAGACCCCATCTCGTTCCCCTGCCAACTGGGTCCCATCCCTGCCAGGGGGACTTCTGTGCAGGGACTATCTGTTGCTAGTTATCTGCCCTCCTGAAAGGGCTGGGGTGAGCCCTTCTGAGGATCAAGCCACTTGGCTATGCTCAGCTGCCACCCTGAGATTTATGGAAGCCGGTGGTGACCTGGCAACAGTAAATTTCAAGGCTAGTTAAGAGGATGGTAAATATAAATCACTAACCTTTGGACAAAAGGAAGACAACAATTTCCTGTGGAAATTAATGTGATTGAAAAGTTCAATGTTCCTGCCCTCCAGCAGCGGAGAGTCCGGCCTTCAGAGATTAACTGCCTGCACGCACGGGGATGGATCCCAGGCCGGGTGCAACGCAGCCTGCAGCAGGAGCCGCCAGCACCTCGGTCCCCTGCTCACGCCCGCCAGCCCTCCTGGGCTCCCCTGGTGCTGGCCTCAGCCTCTGATGAGGGAGATGTTAGCGGCCACAGCTCTATCTCAGGCCACTCCAGATATTCTCTCTCCCTTTCTTGGTCTAATGCCCTCCTGTCCTCCACCAGAGCAGCTCTTCGCCTGCACTGGCCTTTCTGGTAGAGGCCACACCTGGGCCTCCTGGGGCTGAGCCCAACCTTGCTGGGGGTGACTACCCAGGAGGTTTAGGTTGCGGCAGTGTCACAGGTGAAAATGGACAGCTACAGTTTGGGTCTGCCTTTGAACCTCGGAGATTCGGCAGCTGGGGTCCTGGCCTTGCTCCAGGGAGGCGCCCTTACATGTGTGAGGCTGGGTGAGCATAGGCTCCCCACCCCCGGCCTACACTGGTCTCCTCCACGGGCCACCACCAAGACACTAGCACAGAGCTTTGGAATTTATTTCAAATGCAGAGGAGGCAGCCAAGGGAAGTCACATCCCCTGGTGGCTGTGGGAAGTTAAGGATACCCCGACCAGCAGTGATAGCACATTCCCAGTAGGCGAAGGTTCACACAGCTTCTGCTGGGCCTCGGACCTGCCCCTTCTCCCACGGCTGGGATTTCTAACTTCATTTTGCTCCACTGCAGGTTTTACTGGCACCCTAGGCTTCGCCAGCTCAGGCAGGAATGACCTCCCGAGATACTTATCTCCATGAAAAATCTCTCAGTGAATGAGCACCCTGAATACACCGCCTACTCCCAGAGCCCACGCCTTCCATCCAGTTCCTAAAGGGAGGGAACCGGCCCCTCCAGTCCTGCTAGGCTCTCAAGGCTGCCACCTAAGCCACAGGTGCTCTGTACCCGTGGGCACCTGCCACTCCCTGACACATTCTCCTCCCAGAGCCCTACTTTCTGTGCCCACTCAGAACACGGGGGCCTTCGTCTGACCTCCTCCCACTGGAGTCACGCTGCCCCTCCTGATTCTGTACACAAAGTACTGCAATCCAGAAAAGTACAAGGCACTCTGGGAGCACGGCTGAAAGAGTGACAGTGACCAGGAAAGGCCCCCACAAAGGAAGACGAGTTTGCTGCATAGGCCTTGGAGTACCAGCAGGGGCATGCTAGGTGCAGAGGGGGCATGAGCAGGGCCAGGGGCTCTGGAGACGCTATGGTCAGTCTGGAGCTCAGCAAGTAGTCCTGGGGGACTAGACGCCTAGGTGAGGGAGCACCATGGTCAGGAGAGCTGCCAAGAGCGGGACTGGGGCCCGATCCCGCAGGGCCTTCTAGCCGTGCTTAGGAGTCCGGATTTTGTTCCGTAGCCGTGGGGAACAGTGAAGACTCTGGACTCGGGACAGTGGCATGACCCAAGCTCTGCTGATTGATGACTGGGACAGTTACTTGTTTAACGCCAGTCTCTCCCCAGAGCCGGCGGGCTCCGTGAAGGCAGGTACCGGGGATGTCGCGTCCGTCAGACCCCCAGCACTGTAGCTGGCACATTCAGGCATGCACGCTGACTGCGGGAACGCACGCTGACTGCGGGAACATGTGGCTGGGAAGTGAAGGATGGATCCAAGGAGAAAGAGCTGGCATTCTTCTTGTTACTGGTGTCGTTTGCAGAGTCGTAAAAGTAATTGTTATGGCTATTGTTATTTATGGCCACACCGGGATCATGATTCCCACACCCCGTTGTAAAAGCCCCTGTTCCTTTCAGGCTCACCCCAATGGCCACACCACCCTCTCCCCTCCCACTGCTAGCATCTCCGGCCTCGGGCCACTGACCCTCGGGCACTGAAGGCAGGCATGGCGCAGCCTCCCACTTGGGCTCCAAGACTTACCACGACCCTCCTGGCTCCTAAACCATCATAAAACTCTCTGAATTCCACGTCTCCCTCCAGCTGCTACCCCCCCCCCCTTCTCCCATTACCAAGAAAAACAATAACAGCAAAAAGAGCATTATGTTTCAGGCACTATTCTAAGCACTTTACATACCAACTCACTCAGTCTTCACAACAATCCTCCGAACAAGGAACGGTTATTATTCTCATTTTACAGATGAAAAACTAAGCCACAGAGACAGTAAATAACCTGCTCAAGATTACACAACTCGGTAGTGAAGCTGGAATCCAAACCCAAGTGGCCTAGAGACCAGCTTACACCCACTTCCCCAGCCGGACCCTGGGTAACGGCACCCCAGGCCCCAGTCTTAACCAAACCTCTGTGACCTCGGCTCCAAACCGGCACACACAGCTGCCTCTGCACATCCACAGATCCAGGCTGACCTCCTGTTCCTCCTCAGGGGACAGGTCGCATCAGCCAGAACCTCAACATTTGCTGCCGCATTTCGTCCTGCCACCGTCCCAGGAGTTAGCTACTACTGTTAGCTATTGTCCCATTGAACAGATGAGAAAACTAAGACACAGAGAGGGTGAGTCCTTTTCCCCAAGTACATGCATCTACGGAGTGGCAGGGCTGGCGTCCGTCTCTGAACCACATGCCACACTGCCTCTCCCACTAAAGCCATGCTCCTTACCCACCGGCTGATGCTGATGCTCCCTGTTTATGCTTGCCCACCCCACCTTCTGAGGCAGCGCTGCTCACTTCCAGAAAGCCCCACTTTCACCCCAACCCCAACTCAGCAGATGGGGTTAGAGGCTCCTCCCCTGCACTGTCCCGGCACCCACCATCACCACACCACTGCACTTACCACACTTCCCCAAAAGTGCCCGTGAGGAACAACAGGGAGGAGACCACCGCAGCACACGGGCAGGAGGCAGCAAAGGCCTGAGCCAGAGCAGCGGGAGACTGGGGGGTGGGGCAGGGGACGAGAGGGAGAGGAGGGTCACCACGATTTTGGAACACATATCAAAAGTCTCAAAAATGTACAATCTTTGACTTAGTAATTCCACTTCTAAGAAAGAAAAATGCTTAATTGTATGGAAATATTCAACAATACATTAAACAGATCACAGACACAAATGTAAGTGATAACACTCTTAGAATAAAAGATAGGATCTTTGTGACCTTGGATGAGGCAAAGGTTTCTTAGACATGACCAAAAGTATAAGGAATAAAAGAAAAAGCAGATAAATAAGGACTTCATCAAAATTTAAAACTTCTATACTTTACAGGACACCATCAAAGAGTTAAAAAAAAAAGAATGGGAGAAAATATTTGCAAATCACATATATGATAAAGGGTTTGTATCCAGGATATATTAAAAACTCCTAACAATTCAACAGTTAAAAAGACAAATAACCAAATTTTAAAATGGGCAAAACTTTGAAGAGACATTTCTCCAAAGAAGATATATGAAAGCTCAAAAAACACATGCAAAGATGCTCAACATCATAGGCATTAAGGAAATGAAAATCAAAACCACAAAGAGATACCACCTTATACCAGCTAGGATAGTTATAATAAAAAAGTCAGATAGTAACAAGTGCTGGTGAGGATGTGGAGAGATCAGAACCCTCACAAACTGCTGGTAAGAATATCAAATTGAGCTCTGGCTGGCATAGCTCAGTGGATTGAGCGCAGGGTGGGAACCAAAGTGTCCCAGGTTCGATTCCCAGCCAGGGTACATTCCAGGGTTGCAGGTCATAACCCCCAGCAACCGCACATTGATGTTTCTCTCTCTCTCTCTCTATCTCCCTCCCTTCCCTCTCTAAAAATAAATATAAATAAATAAAATCTTTAAAAAAAAAAGCTGACTTAAAAAAAAAAAAAGAATATCAAATTGTGCAGCCACTTCAAAAAACAGTTTGGCAGTTCCTCAAAAAAATTAGAAACATATAGTCACCAAATGACCCAGCACTTCCACTCCCAGGTATATATACCCAAGAGAAGTGAAAATACATGTCCATAAAAACACCTGCACACTCCCTGGCTGGTGTGGCTCAGTAGATTGAGCACTGGCCTGCAAACCAAAGGGTCACCGGTTCAATTCCCAATCAGGGCACATGTCTGGGTTACAAGCCAGGTCCCCAGTTGGGAGTGTGCGAGAGGCAACCAATCAATGTATTGCTCCCTCTCTTTCTCCCTCCCTTCCACTCTCTCTAAAAATAAATTAAATTTTTAAAAAAATTTTAATAAAAAAGTAACAGTAATACACTAAGTGAAAAAGCAAGCTGAAAAGTGGTATGAACAGAATACATATATACATATATACACAAACATACACGTGCGTAGAAAAATACATCAGATATTAATAGCAATTATTTCTGGGATTAGAGGCAATTTTTTTGTGATATTTTTATCCGTTGTCTATAAACAACATGTATCACTTTTGTAATGAGAGTTAAAATGTTATTTTTTAAAAGGTAGGGGGAGGGTGTTCCAGAGTCAAAGGCACTGAGAAGTCAAAGAGGCCATGCGTGGGTGCATGGGTGCCCAGACGCCCCGGCCAGGCAGAAGTATTCCTGTCAACCCCAGCACTTTCCAAGCACCCCGCCAAACAATTTAATCTCACAAGCTCCCTGTCCTCTAGAATTTCTCAACAAAATGCTGACACTAATAATACAAGAATTACCAATACACATATTGTACAACAGTTCGAGTCACAACACTGAAGCGTAAATGAGATTGTGCATGCCCCAGGGGCATCGGCAGTGACAAGAAAGGGCTGACAAGGCAGACGGGTCTGTGGCACACTGTGTGCTTTCTATCTGTAAGCCAGAGTGACGACACAAAGGACCTGGGTTTTCTTTTTAAAATGTGAAGAATAAAAGGATGCTCAAATTCCTCTACTCCCCAGAAATATTTTCTAGATCCTCACAGTTTCTACATTTAAACTAAATTATTTAAAATTTACTTTTTTTTTATTTTACTTTTTGAAATAAAGAGAGTAGCACAACACCTAAGAGTACACACTGTATAAAACCATATCTGGGTTCAAATCTCTGGCTCTGCCTCTAGCAACTATGAAACAGCTCTTGAGCAAGTTCTCTAAGCTTTAATTTCCTTATCTGAAATGAGGATAATAATATGAAAGATTAAATAAAATAATGACTATAAAGGTAGCTGGCATAAAGAAAGAGTTCAATAAATCGAAGTTATTATTATTACTTCACGAGGAATGCATGCTCATTGTAGAAAAGGAGAAAATGAATATCTAATAAAATTGGAATCATACTGTTTTGTAATCTGCTTTCTTCGATTTAGCAATATATTGTGAATATCTCTCCCTGTCAGTTTATATATTTCTGCACCATTCTTTGTAGTGGCTGGAGAGCAGCTGTAGAATATTTCATAATTTATGGTTACCATTCTCCCATTATTAGACATGATATTGTTCCCAATTTTTTGCTGTTATAAAAATACTTTAATGGACACCTCTTTTTTGGTGCACGTCCTTAATTGTTTCCTAGAAATGGAACTGTATTCAAGCAAAACTTCCTAATGGTAACTGAAATCTGCACATTATCCCTCGCCAGGTAGCTCAGTTGGTTAGAGCATCATCCTGAAACACCAAAGTTGCAGGTTCAATCCCTGGGCAGGGCACATACAAGAATCAACCAATGAATGCATAAATAAGTGGACCAACAAAATCAATGTCTGTCTGTGTCTGTCTGTCTCTCTTTCTCTCCATATCTTTTCCTCTATAATCAATAAATAAAAATTTAAAGAAAAGGTTTAGGAGTGAGTAGCCGGGGACAAAGTATTTCACCAAGGAAATGACAAGGGAGCAGGTATAAGGGGGGGGTGGGGGGAGTTGCATTCCAGCCAACTGATATGCCAGCAGCAGCTGCTCACCTCACTGTCAATCACAGCAGTCCTGGGCTCTGTGGTTTTGATGTTCAAATATGGGGGGAAAACAATTCCAGAAACCAAAATGACTGTCCTACATACTTCTCCACCACTAAACAGCAAATGCAAAGAAGGACAATCTCCGGGGTTCCCAAAGACTGTCACTATATGATGCAATGTCAGCCTGGAAGGGAGCTCTCTGCAGATCAGAAGCAAATGGATTCAGGTGAGCACAGCGCTGCTGCCTCCTTCTGAGGGACCCAGTTCCCTCAGGGGAGGGGTCCAGTTTAGCTCTGGGGTATATGCACTTTAAGGGAAAGGACATGATGAACTAAAGCCAGTCCAGAGGAGCAATCAGAAGGAGATTATCAGAACTACATCAGAGGAGGGACAGCTGAAGGTCCTGGAGGTATCTGTCTTGGAGAAGAGAGATTTGAGGAAGGTGTGAGGCTGTCCTCTCGAGTGAGGAAGAGCAATTACTGTGTATCCACCATGACCCTCTATACCTCCAGTGGCCACATCATTGTGAAACGAGCTGCTTATAAACCTCGCCCCTTCCCAAAACCACAGCTCCCTGAAGGCAGCCTCTGTGTGACTCGCTTCTGAGGCACCAGCAACAAACCCAGGGCCAGGACACAGCAAATACTGAACTGAAAGAAGAAATTACAGGAAGGCCTATTGTGGCTCAAGAAAGGGAAGTGCTTTCTAACAATCCCAGTTGCCTCCAGCAGGCCAGGATGTGTGGGAGGAAGCAACCTGTCAGGAACCCGTCTGGCAGCAACAGAATGCCCTCATACCAGTAGAAGGATGCAGAACAAAATGACCCCCCAAGATTTCTTCCAGTTCTAGGACCCAGTCTCCTCAAACAATGAGGGGAGCCACAAGCAGAGAAAATACACCAATAACGTGCCAGGCACGCACTCTCTGTCACTATCTTGTTAACTCTCACAACCCCTGGAGTAGGCACTATTATAATTCCCACTTTACAGTGGAGATATCTGAGGCATGACGAGGTTCAACAACTTGCCAAGCCACAGAACCAGTAGGAGGTAGATCTGAAACACAAACAAGACCGCCAGGCTGCCCACCTGTGCTGAGAGAGAACTTCTGCCTTCCTGGCCACGCAGAAGGCAGCTCCAGCCCTTTGCAGCTGAAGTCTCTCCAAGGACAAGAATATTAACTGGCTTCATGTCCTGCTGATGCCAAAACGTGCCTAAGCCAACAGATCAGGTTTCCCTGAGCCCAGTTCTAGGGAAATATGGCCGATCTACAGCCATCTGTTCTGTGGGAGCCCAGGGCCTGCCTTTCCCTCTTAGACACCAAGCAAGGAACACAAGATGCTACGGGAGGAGTCTAGGAAGGCTCTCCTGAAGGAGGCAACGTCTGAGCTAAGCCTTAAATGATGAGCCGAACTAGTCAGGGGGGCAGTGTGGGGCAGCAGAGGGGAAAGGGCATTCCAGATGGAGGAAACAGCAGGAGCAAAGGCAGAGAGGCAAGAAATGTGTGGAGAATCACAAGCAGTTTGGTTGCCAGAACATAAAATTCAAATTGCACAGTGGAAGGACATAGTGACCAAAGAGGTAAGCAGGGGCTGATAAATTATGAAGGACTTTGAATGCCATGTTAAGCAATCTGGACTTGATTTATCCTGAGGGCAATAAGGAGCCACTGAAGGGTTTTACACAGAGCAGTGATAGATCAAACTTTTGCATTAGGAAGATCACTGTGTTAGCAATATGAGGCTGAGCTGCTGGCAGTGAGACTCGAGGCGTGAAGGCAATATGGAGTAATGCAGGGGAGAGACCTGCTGGGCTTGGACAGACATGTACTTCAACGTTTCTCTACCATAATTCCCAGTGAGGGCCCAACTTTCCATTCTGTGGGTCCCCAATACTACTCACAATGCGGGGGCGGGGGGCCAGGCCTGCTCTACATACAGGCTACTAACTTTAGGGAAGCCTCCCACACACCTTTCTTTACCGATATGACTGTAGGGAGGAAAATAACGCTAATCATTAAACTCACTCCATGCCAGGCACTATGCTGGGTCCTTAACACAAACCATCTGTTGTGCAACCAACAACCCTGTTAGGGAGGTTACTATCGGTACCTCACTTTTGCAGGTGAGGAAACTGAATTTCAGAGGGGGTTGCCTGCCGAAGGTCACCCAGCTACTACCGGGAGGAGTCAGGATGTGAACTGACTTCTACCTGACGGCAGGGACTGCTCTGTTAACCACAACTATGGAGAGCGGGAAGGAGAGAGGGATAAAGGATTCTATGTTCCGGGCTTCAGTGAAGACCCCGAGAAAATAGTGACTGGGACCTCAAGCCGCAACAGCCAAAGAGACGCTAGAAGTGGGAAGTCCGGCTCCAAACAAAGGAATCAGGAGAGCCTCTACCCTCCCCAGCCTTCAGCTACCAGAAGAAAAACAAGGGCAAGGACTTGTTTTTCTTGGCGGAAAACGCCGATTAAAAAGATAGGGGGAAAAGGCCCCCAATAGACCAGAGGACGAAGGGAAGGGAAGGGGCTCCGACAGGTTGAGCACACCTGGGCGGGGCTTACGAGGGGGCGTGGCCCTCTGTTCCACTGTCCCAGACCAACTCTAAGACCTCCAGGACCCTGTGAGAGGGCTGACCGCGAGAGGGCGGGGCCGCGAGGGGGCGGAGCCATAGCTGCGCCTCAGACCCACAAACTCGTTAGGTCACCTCCCCACGACTGGACCCAACCCTCCTTCCATACCCCGGCTCCGGCAGGGCTGATCCGGGATCTCGATGGTGTAGTCCAGCTCAGCCGAGGGCATGGTGAAGGTGCCGGCCTTCAGCGCTGTCCTCCCGCCGGAACTCGCGCTCGCGCACTCACACTTCACCCGGGGCCTCGTGGGCACCGCCCAGTCACCACCCACCTCCGCCAATATTGCCCAATCCCTGAGCGCGCTCTGTGACCTCTCACCCTAGCAACCACCGAGTTTCTCTCAGAGCCTCTCGCCACACCCCACAAGCTCGGCCATAGCAACCAGGACCCGCCCCGCTCTATCCCTAGCTCGCAATCATTGGCTGACTCGCCTGATGTGGGTCAGGTATTGGTCAACTGGGACGACGATCAGGAAGAGTCCCCACCCTCTTGCGTAGGTAAGAGAGTCTGTTGGGAGAGTTGCTGTATTCTGGGAATGGTGAGGGTCTCTCTTCTTAACCCTGTCTATCCTACGGGGTGGACGACAGTGCCTTGTGACGTACATCATCTAGCTACCTCCGCCATCCCCTACTATCGCAGCTCCAAAGGAGAGGTAGAAAACCGTACAAAACGGCCTAGGGAGCGCGTGTGGGCCCATCCTCCACCCGGTGGGGTGAGGCATTATCCTAAATGGTGGGGTGGGTAGGAGGCAGTGGGGAAAACTGCAGGTGAAGACAGAAAATACTCTGTTCGTGAGGGAAACAAAGGGGAAAGGGAATACAGTTTGGGGCATTTTTTTTTTTTTGCATTTATCCATGCATTTAACAAATGTTTACTGAGCACCTGTTATATAAATGAGCTCTAGTAAGGATTAAGCGTTTCGCCCTGACTTCCATAATTCTTAACAGGAAAAGGAGAAAACCAACTCTAATTCTGCATGAGCTCAGAAAGTGTTGAAGGGACAATTGTGACAGTGGGGATGGCTCTTCAGGTGGACCTTGAAAGACTTGTGGAGATATGGAGGGGAAAGGACTCTTTGCAGGAGCTCAAAAAGGGGAAACTGAGGAGTGCCATAAATTATAAATTACGAGCGTCTTCTGGCCAGAGGAGATAATAATGTGAGAGTAACCTTGGAAGAACAGTTAGCTCCCACCCTAGAGGTTCTCCGATGCCAAGCTCAGTTTTGAGTTTACTGGTAGATCTTACTGACTGTAAAAATTTTCCAGTGTGTTTCTTATGAGTACAAGGGCTTAGATTTTATCTTGAGGACAGTCGGGAGTCATTGCAGGGCTTTGGGAAAGGAGTAGCAATCATTTATGCTTTAGAAAGATCAATGCAGAGAACAGGTTGCAGGGAGACCAGTTAGGAAGTTGTTTGAGTAATGGGGAAGCATTACAGTGTCCTAGAGCATAGAAAGGTAGCAGGAATGAATTGGGGATGGATTCCTTTGACACTTATAGCTAAAAAGAACTGGACTTGGCACCTGGTGGGGCAAAGTAGGAGAAAAGAAGGATGACTTCTAAATTCCTGACTTGGGCAAACAGAAAGGAGAAGAAGTGGGTTTTTTAGGAGAGGGTAAGTCTGGGCCTGGTGAATTTGAGGTGCCAGTGGGAAATCCAAGCAGAGGCACCCAGCAGGCAGTTGAGTGGGCCTGACTGGAGTTTACCAGATAAGCCTAAACTGGAAATAGAAATGTGGTAGTCTGTTGTGACTTACAGATGGCAGCCACACCAGTGGATTGATTTATTGGGCTGACCCAGGGAATATGTGTAGAATAAAAGGAGAAGAGGGCTGGAAACAGATCTCCAAGAAGCACTCAAGTCTGAGGGTCTGGCAGAGGAGAATGAATCTGCAGAGGTCATTGAGACGAAGTGTCCAGAGTGGTAAGATAATCATGGTAAGTAGTAGATCATGGTATTTCAGAAGCCAGGAGAGGAAGGTGTTGAAGGCTGATGACTAATCAAATAAAATAAGGTTTGAAAAAATCCACCGGATTTAGAAACAAGGAAGTTGTTGGTGACTTTTGCAAATGCAGTTTCAGTGGAGCACTGGAGGCAGACGTCAAATTAGTGAGTTGAGAAGTAGGTGGGAAAGTGAGGAAGTGAAAACCATGTGTACAATACACTTTTAGGATGGCTGGCTCTTCAGGAGAAAAACGAAAGATGGCAATAGCTGGAAGGAAACACAGGTTTTTATTCAGATGGGAGAAATGCTGTTGGCATGGATCCAGGAAAAGGAAAAAAAGATGAAAGTATAGAGAAAAAGTGGCAACCCTGGAAAAAGAATAATGTAGGGACTCCAAAGCACTGGTTGAGAAATTCACTTAGAAAGGTCAAATGACATTTGGATTGTAACAAAAAGGAAGCGTGTGAGATTCATACATTAATAGGTTTGGTGGCGAGAAGTTGAGAGAATTCTTATTTGATGGTTTCTGTTTTCTCTGTGAAATGGGGACCTGATGTCAGCCTGTGAGAGCAGGGCTGGAGATGGTGTGCAGGGTTTGAGAAGAGCAGAGAGGCTGAAATAGCTGCAGACAAGAACGGGAACGAGATGACTGAGGCGGCATGGGCAGTTATGAGACCTGTTGAGGTTGGTAACCATTAACTCGCAGCAGTAGTGGTCCCTGTGGTTGTGTGGTACATATCTTTCCCCCAACAGCATTCAGCCATTCAGCGGTGGGTACAGAGAGGTTAGCTGAATTGACTCAGGTTTGGATTTTATCAGGTGAGTAAAATAGAAAGACAAGGGACCAGGAAGTTGAAAATCCTGGCAAAAGATTGAGAGGATGAACTTTAAAACCTAAATGGCATAGGAGAGTATAAAAATGTTAAGGACTGGGGTTCCAATGAAGTTAGAGAACCCATATCTTAAAAATAGTTGGATGAGAGAGTTAGGATCAGAAAGTGGAGTAATGATGTTTGATTAGTTCCAGGTGATGACACGGTCCAGGGTGTGGGAGTAGGTGGCTGAGGTGGAGTACAGAAGACATTCGAGGGGTAGACAGGGCCACTGAAATCCTCCTGGATGGTGGCAGGACTTGAGGGAAAAGGGAAGAGGATAATGGTGAACTAGGTACTGAAGTCCCTGATGAATAGAGCAGGTTGCTCTGGAATCTGTAGATCACAGTGTGCGGAGGGATAAAGGTCCATACAGCTGGATGGCATGACCCTCAAAGTAGCAATGGTTTTTGGGTTTGTTTTTTTTTAAGATTTTATTTATTTTTAGAGAGGGAAGGGAGGGAGGGGGAGAGAGAGACAGAGACAGAGACAGAGACATCAATGTGCTGTTGCTGGGGGCTGTGGCCTGCAACCCAGGCATGTGCCCAGACTGGGAATCGAACCTGCGACACTTTGGTTCACAGCCCGCACTCAATCCACTGAGCTACGCCAGCCAGGGATCGTAGCAACGGTTTTTACAAGAAGGTGGTAGACTAAGGAACCAGGTTGGGCTTTAGTGAGGAGACATTAGCCCACTCCAAAGCCTGATGTCTTTGGGGTGTAAGAGTATAAGCAGCATCCACCAGGGAGGCTATGCAGAAGTGGCGGCCTGGGATAGTGGCAACTTTCAGGGCAGCCCGGAGGTAGCCAGAAAGACTGGAGAAGCTCAAGGGAGAGGAGACTTTCCTGATCCAAAGGCTTTCAGGAGCAGAGTAAGAAGGTTGGGAAGGGAAGGAAATACAGAAAATCAGATCAAGGAAGATGAAGCATTGAGCAATGAAGGGTGAGGAGAATGTGGTTAGAGTGGTTATGGTTGACCTAGAGAGTTACACTTTGTGGGGAGAGCATGAAGGCAGATCTGTGGAGTGGAGCTGGGGGGTGGAAGTGAAACTGGAGAGAGGGAAAGTGGAGTATGTGGGTAGAAAATGAGGGTATGTCCAGGGAGAGGATGAAGGCAGAGGGTTGTGCAGGAAGGAGAGGGGAGAAAGATCATCTATGGGGAGAGGGGAGAGGGACTGGCAACTGGGGAAGTGAGGGGAAGACTCCATCTGCAGGGAAATGATGGGTGTCAACGGGGGTCTATAAAGATGGTATGAGAGGGGAGCAGAGGGTGGGGAGCCTGTAAGAAGAAAGTAACAAATCGGGGTGCATTTGCCCTCCAGTTGAGGTAGAAGTGAAGACTAGGACTCCCTCCTTAGCTGGACCTGAAGTTTGGAAGAAGAATGTTTCTTTCTTTCTCCATCTCTCTTCTCCCTCCTTCTCTCACTTCTTCTTTCTCTCTGAATGGGGAGCTGAGCGTGAGGAGTCAGAGCGGGAGCCAAAGCGGAGGCCTCTGTCCCATTCTGCTGGTGGAACCTGCAGAAACAGCCCACAGTGACTGCCTTTTTGTCTCCAAGGCCATCTGGGGACAATGAGCCAGGCTGGCAGCCTATGCCCCAAAGGCTTTTTGCTTTTAGAAACATGTCTTTTGATTTAGGAGGGGAAAAAGAGAAATTTTTTTTTAGAAATAAGACCTACTGACCATTTGATTTTATCATACTTCTTCTTGCCTGTTGCTAAGGACCTTTGGCTTAGTGCAAGAGCTGAGGTTTGAGATTTTGTAATTTTAGTGTCTCTGCATGAAGAAGAACCATTTGGCAGCTATAGAAATGATTTATAGATGAATCCAGATTTATTAATCACCTCTGAAGATGGAGAGGAAATTAAAAACAGAGTCCACCCTGGACTGAAGACAAAGTAGGTTTGTCGTCCTTGCAGAAGACCTTGCCAAGGTTAGAAGGCCACAAACAAACCAATTTGGACGGAGGTTCCTAATCTGGATTTTAATTTCATGTGCTTTGATTTTTCAGACCGTTTTTTCTCCAAGGTAAAATAATGACTCTTTTAATTGGCTGCCACTTACAGAGAGATTCCAATAAGCATGATGGCACACGTATATTTTTCTCTGGCATTCCGTGTGTGCTACAGTTCTTATGATCAAGCTGGTGAAGCTGACTTTTACTGCGTGCTGCATGCCGTGACCAGTTGACTATAAATTAAATCCTCTTTTCCAAAAGCCATTTCCCATTAGCGCTAATTTGTTTGCTTCTCATTTCCACTGATCATTAGAGTCTCTGGTTGTGAGCACCAAATTGGAAATAATTTCTTCAGCATTTCAAAAAATTTTCTCCCCTTCTTGAATGCCATTTGGCTGCAGCTAAAGAACATTATGGTTTGCAGAGGAACAGTTCACTCCGATTACAATTTAACTGACCGTTCATGGCGCTGAATCCCTGTCCTCAGTGTCCAAAGATGACACCACTGCTGACATTGCTATTTCCTGTCATAGTGGTGAAATGCCTCATAGACTTTGCACGGACCTTGGATGGAGATTCTGCCACTCTGCACGTGACAGCTTTGGGAAGTTGGTCATTTTATGGACCTACATATCATGGACAGTCAGATGTAGCCATCTAAACAGGAGCTGGCTGGTTTCTTTTCTCATTCACCCAGCAAGCATTTATAACATCTATTTTGTGTCGGGCATTGTGCCAGGCCCTGAGCATGTAGAGATAGGGAAGACGGACCCCTGCTCTTGAGGAGCTCACACTCTAGTGGGAGCGATGGTGGTTAAGTTGTACACCATGGTAGGCGAGGAGGTGGCATGGGTGAGCCACAAACTGAGAACCCCTAGCTGTCTTGGAGCATTAGCCAAAGGGTGAAAAGGAGGCTGACTCTTCCTGATGGCAGAGCATTAGCTGAGATGCAGACGGCCCTGGAAGGGCCTGGAGAGCTGAAAAGTCGAGGTCTGTTGTAATGTGGAGGTGGCAAGATGAGGTTAGCCTGGAGCCAAGTTTTGAAGGGCCGTGTATGCCACATGGATTTTAGACTATATCCTGTGGGTCTACTGGCCCTCAGGACATCTGTTTAATGAATTACTGTGTGGAGTTAGAAAATCAAAGTTTTCATTATGAGCATAGTGTGCTGGATGTCAGTTTAAATAACACTTTTTGGCCCTGGTTGGCGTAGCTCAGTGGATTGAGCTCGGGCTGCAAACCAAAGCATCGCAGGTTCAATTCCCAGTCAGGGCACATGCCTGGGTTGCAGGCCACGTCCCCAGTGGGGGCCACATGAGAGGCAACCATACATTGATGTCTCTCTCTCTTTCTCCCTCCCTTCCCTTCTCTAAAAATAAATAAATAAAATCTTAAAAAGTAAAATAAAAAATAAATAACACTTTTTGTGCACCCGTTATGTGCCAGGGAGGATGCTGGCCACCCAAAGTGTGAGGATGGAACATGTTGATGTTGCAATTGCCTATCGGGTCTTGGGTAAACTGAACGACTTATGGGTGGAAGTCATCCATGAGCATGGGGAGGTGGCCAGGACATCAGCAATGAGACAAGGTAGAGGGGGAAGGATAGGAGGCCTCACCTCAGAGGAAAAGAAATGACTTAGAAATGGTGTGGAGGATTCAGAGAATGTGAAGTGTGGGAAATGCAGCCTCCTCTTAATTCCCACTGAAAGCAGTGACAAGGGGTGGAGTTGAGCAGTGGAAGGGGTTGGGGGAGGGGTCAGATTTCAGTTGGGGCAGAATTTAGTTGAAAGTTCTGTGGGCTGAGATGTTTGAAACTTTACTTTGAAGGTAATGTGGGGGACAACTGGAGAGTTTTAAACAGGGAAATCTGTCAGATTTTCACTTTTAGCTCTCCCACCACTGTGGCGATTACCATGGGGTAATCACTTAGGAGCCTGTTGAAGTAATCCATGTGAGGGATGAGGGGGTACATGAAAATAGCAGCGGTAGAGATGAAGGTAAATAGACTGGTCTCGGAGATTTTGGAGGTATTATTGGCAGAACCCTGCAGCAGTTCAGACAAGGAAGGCAGGGAGGAGGGATATGAAAGATGAAAGATGGCTCCTCTGTGAAACAGGACCAACACAGGGGAAGGAGCGGGTGTGAGGGCCCGGT
The DNA here is from genome assembly GCF_019186645.2 of Phyllostomus hastatus. Taxonomy (NCBI): domain Eukaryota; kingdom Metazoa; phylum Chordata; class Mammalia; order Chiroptera; family Phyllostomidae; genus Phyllostomus; species Phyllostomus hastatus. Next base: position 30,268,771 of record NW_025334013.1, read on the forward strand.
GAGTTCAGCTGGGGACTAAGTGATTAGGAGAGTGTGGGAAACATACCAGTGAAGACATCCACTAGTTATTTAGTTGCGGGGACCTGCACCTCAGACGGCAGTCCCAGGCTGAGTGAGATGTGGATTTGGGAGTCGTGAAGCCTACAGATACAACTCGAAGTGATGGGAGTGAAGGACATCACCCAGGAATTTACAAAGCATGAAAAGAAAACCGAGAATGGGAAAAGGAATTGCAAAGGAGTCTGAGGAGGATCCAGAGTGAGGAGTAGAACCAGGAGAGACTGGGGTCAGGAAAGCAGTTCTGAGAAGAGAGTCTTCCACAGTCCATCCGCAGTCAAGCAAGATGGCCCTGCGAGCTGACCACTGCGTTTGGCAATCGGAGGTTATTGGTGACATTTTGGAGCACAGGGGAGAGCAGAATTAGTGCTTTTGATTACATGATGAGAAACAGGACTAGAATTACACACAGATCTGAGTTCAATTTTCATTGCCACCCCTTTTTTTAGCTGTGAGACCTTCAATAAACTAGCAAACCTTTCCATTTTTTTCCCAATTTATTGACTATGCATTCACCAGTTGATTCTTGTATGTGCCCTGACTGGGATTTGAACCCATAGCCTTGCCATATTGGGATGATGCACTAACCAACTGAATTACCTGGCCAGGGCTTAATTCTTTTAAAAACTGTATTTAATGGGTTTTTTTTTTCAGTTTTCATCATATCTTACTTTGAAGAATAATTGGGATTAAAATAAATAATAAGGGGCTAAACACTCTCGATTGAACATGGCTGCCACATTTTACCTCTCCCTACCTCTCAAAACCTCACTGACCTGACACTAAAGAAATATAAAAACATTAAGTTTCAAAAATTCGGATAAGGCAGCAAGACAATAGCAGGTGAAAGTTCAACAAATATTTAGAAGCTAGAAGGCAGGTAGGGGAATGTTATCTGGCTTGGAGCATCCTAAGAAGAAACAAATTAAGTGCCAACAAGAGGAGATTACCAACAAGAAGCAAGTCAGTTCACCCAGTTTAACTTCCAAGAGGATTAATGTTTGAAGCACTAGTTACCGTAGAAGGTCAGGAATGAGGTATGGAGCTAAACATAGGGATTGGCTGAAGTCTGTATGGACAGCACTTTGCCCCCACCCCAGAGCTCCTCTCCCAACAGCCAAACAACTACGGTAAACTCTCTTGTTGCATAAAGAGAAAGGAAAATGAACTCTGGAGGCCTCCATACTCAGGGACTAACCACAGGCATAGTTTTAAGGGCAGGGAGGAGATACAGGGTGGAAAGCTGAGTGATGGATAGAAGCCTACACACTTCATGGTGGCAGCCCCAGGCCCTCCCCCACCCCACCCCACATGCCAGTAGCCAGGTATTCATCAGCCCTCCTCCTCCTCCTCGTGCTCCTCCTCCTCTTGCTCCTCCTTCTGCTCCTCCTCCTCCCTGGGAAAATAGGAAAGTCTTCTCCAGAGGCCCTGAGGGCCCCAGTAGGAAAAAAAACCTGCACAGACTGACATTGGTGAGGTCTTTAATGAGAGACTGGTCATTGCCTGATAACTAAAAGTCTAAAAACTGAAGGTCACAATTTTTAGAGCCTAGTATAATAAATGAAAAGCCCTGTGCCAAATCATACAATTGCAGAAGAGGCTTTAAAAGCATCAGGAGTGAAAAAAAACAAGCCAGACAAAGGCACAGGAATCAGAATGAAGTCAAGACTCATCAACAGTAGTACTGGGGAGGCTCAATCCCAGGGAAGGTTATTCTAACATGGAATTATACACCCAAACAAGCTAACAAGAGGTCAAAAATATTTTCAGACTTCCAAGAACACACACACACAAAGTAATTTTCATTTCTTTTTTTTTAAGATTTTATTTTGTAGACGGGAAGGAAGAGGGGGAGAAAAATACCAAGGTGTGGTTGCCTCTGGCACGCCCCCTGCTGGGGACCTGGCCCCAGGCCCAAGCATGTGCCCTAAGTGGGAATGGATCCAGCAACCCTTTAATTTGCAGGCCGGCACTCAACCACTGAGCCACACCAGCCAGGGGTAATTTTCATTTCTTAGGAAGCTACTGGAGAATGTGCTTCAGCAAAAATAGAGTGAAAACTAGGAAGGAAGATGAGGTGAATCCAGGCAATAGGATGATCAACAGAGAAGATGGGCAAAAGGAAATCTCTGGACAATGTTTGTGCACCAGGCTCAGCCAGCAGCCAGCCCAAGAACAGAAGACAGTGAGCAAAGGTCTCCAGGGAAAGATGGAACTGATCAATTAGAGTTGAACATTTGCAAAAATCATTGCTACGTGTTTGGAACATTTGAAAGAAAATAGCTCTAGGTACCCTGTATTTTGCCATGTATAATGCACACTTTTTTGCCCAGATTTTGGAGGGAAAAAGAAGGGTGCACATTATTCATGGGTATTAGCGCTAAAATGTGGGTGCACGTTATACACAGCAAAATACAGTACACAGAAAACTAAACAATTGGAAAAAGAAATTAACTCCAGGTAAAACCAATTTATTTGAGAAAGAAAATGTAATAGGTTACAGCATGAGTACACAATGTTTGTTTACTTGGCCAATAATGTAAACACTAAAAGTTGATTTAACTATAAATTGTGTTATACTCTGGTTTCTCTTCAGATTGTATAAATCTTTGGCCTTTTACTATAAATTGTGGAAAACTATAGTATTGTGAGGATAAGAAAGTAAAACTAGGGGTTAGAGTGGTGTAAGAGAGCTAAGTCCTCAACTGCCAGAATGTATTTATTGCCTAAAATTGATAGATAATAGTAAAGTGCTAGTTTGCTAGGGTTCCCAAAACAAAGTACCGCGGACTGAGTGGCTTAAACAACAGAAACTGGGTGGGCAGGGATGGGAGTAAAAAACAGAAAACTGTACTGGAACAACAATTAAAATTAAAAAATACAAAAGAAAGGAAGGAAGAGAAAGAAAGAAAAGAAAAGGAGAGAAAGAAAAAAATAATAAAAAGAAAAACCAAACTTACTGTTTCACAGATTTGGAGACTCTGATCCAGGTGTTCGATATAAGGTGCTATGGGTTGGCTTCTTCTCCAATTTGTAAATGGCTGCCTTCTGTTTTCATATGGTCTTCCTTCTGTATGTGTTTGTGCGCTAATCTTATATTGGATTAGGGTCCACCCACATGACCTCAGTTTAACTGAATTACCTCTTTAAACACACCCCCCGCCACCCCCGCCACCCCCCTGCCCCCGCCCCAGCTCTCTAGGCCCTGTCTGGCGTAGTTCAGTCGATTGAGCGCAGCCTACGAACCAGGCATCGCAGGTTTGAGTCCCAGTCAGGGCACATGCCTGGGTTGCAGGCCACGGCCCCCAGCAACTGCATACTGATGTTTCTCTCTCTCTCTCTCTCTCCCTCTCTCTCTCTCTCTCTCCCCTCTCTCTCTCTCTCTCTCCCCTCTCTCTCTCTCTCCCTTCCCTCTATAAAAGTAAATAAAATCCTTTAAAAGGAAAAAAAGACCCTCTCTCTAAATATAGTCACATTCTGAGGTACTGGGGGTTAGAGGGCGAAGGGGAACACAGTTCCACTCATACCAAGTAGCATAAGCTCATTATTTGGAAATGCAGAGGTAAACACCAGAAGAAATAGCCAAAACAGTTGAAAGGGGCTGCCTCTGGATTGAGACTGGAGGATGGCAAGGGATAAGGCAGGTAGTATTGATGTTTTACTAAATAGCGAGTGGGAAGCTGGACCTTGAACCCAGTCTCACGTCACATCTCACGTTCTTCCACTCTACCACAAGAACTGGAGTTCCTCAAGGGCACTTGGAGCACCACATCCATCTCCACATCTCCCACAGCACCTTGCACAGTGCCCGGTGAGGGGCCTTCACTACATACTCACTGACTTAGAGCTATATCGCTGCGCCCTTCAATGCTGCCATTTGTTGGGGGTTTTTTCTATTAAAAAAAATAGGGTCCTGGCTGGTGTGGCTCAGTGGATTGAGTGCCAGCTTGAGAACCAAAGGGTCCCTGGTTCAATTCCCAGTGAGGGCACATGCCTGGGTTGCAGGCCAGGTCCTCCATAGGGGGAGCATAAGAGGCAACCACACACTGATGTTTCTCTCCCTCTGTTTCTCCCTCCTCCTCTCTCTAAAAACAAATAGATAAATAAAATCTAAAAAGAAGAAGATGGGGAAGACTAAGATCTATAAGCAGACATAATATGGAATATCCCACTGAAAGTTTCCCCCTCTTGGTGTCCTAGAATTGCTGGGCGCATCTCCGGTAGCACTCAGATTTGATCCTAGAATGGGTCCATCCACAGCAGGGCTGGGGTACAGGGTGCTTTCCTGCCAGATACAGCTAATGGGGATGTTTCAACCCTTCCTCCCTGGGTCCAGAACAGCCACTCATTCCCCTTTTCTTGAGGCCAGTTTGGCTGTTGAAGATGGCCATGGACTCTGAGAGTTATTCTCAGACTTAGGGCTGTAATGTTATTTGCAGTGATTGATGCATGATCCCATGAAAGCTTTTGGTCATTTTTGTGTTTAGGTTGATCCACAGTTATTCATCTGGCTGCTCAGGCTGACAGGAGTTCGTGGCTGTGTCTGTCCCAGAGGCTACGTGACGCCCTTCCTGGGAGCACATATCTAGTGTCCTCTGGGGAGTAGCGGAGGTCGGTGTGTATGTATGTCTGTCTCAGCATGCTTCAGATTATTGCTTCCTAATAAAATTCTGATAGCTGGGCCCCATCAATATCTCAAATACATGTGAGGAAACGTTAATTTAGAATCAATTTTAGGATGTTTCAGACTGTAAAGTCCTTTTAACTAGATCTCTGGCAAAGATGTAGAAGCACTTTATGGGACTGTAAATTTCATGTTGAACCGTCTTCGTGAAATACACATCTCCCCCACACACAAGCTGTTCTCTCCATATCAATCATGGCCACTGCAAGTAATGTTTCACAAATATTCTGTAAATCACAGAAAACCCCATGATAATGTGAAATATGACTTTCACTTGTCTGTTAGACAAAGGAATCACACATGCCTCTCTCCCATCAGCACTAACATTTGTTATGGATAATAACACTTTCAATCACAACTATTTTTGGAAAACGGGTTTATTTTAAACCTTCCCTCCCCCCACTGAAAACATTCTCCCAAGGACACAGCCTCCTACAAACCACAGCCCATTAATCCAACTATGGAATGGGAACTTTTTGTTCCTGCTAACTTTTTTAAAAAGTTGTTTTTAAAAGAGTTGGTACGAAAGTCCAAGGAACTAGGTTAAGGGGTGCTTTACCTTAGCTGATTGGCTGATAGGCCAGGTCCCTAAAGACCCCAAATCTCTGACCCTGTGTGAAGTGAGGGATAAGAGAGGCCCAGGTCTTTAGCAAGCGCCTTCATCTCAGCTGGAGCCTGTGGTTCTTTTAGTTGCTGGGATCAGCAGAGAAGCCAAAGAGCTAAAATTTTAGCCTTTACACTTGAGTCAGGCATTTACTACCCTGACATTCTTAATTCCGTGACAACATAGCTAGATATTCTCTGTTCGAGTAGCAGGCGACCTGTTGTAGAGATGTATTTCGAATGTCACTGTATCCATGTGGGTGACGGAGGCTCACCAGCTTCCAGCTGACTGCTAGAAAAGCAGAACCCCTAGCGTAACCTACAGGACCTGCATGTTTCTAAACATTTTGGTAACCTGTCTTTTTTCCTGCCCTCTGTAGCCAAATTCAGGACTGATCGATCATGACTTCTATAAAGGAGCAGGCAGCAATTAGCCGGCTCTTGAGTTTTTTACAGGATTGGGACAATGCTGGAAAAGTCTCAAGGACTCATATCCTCAACAATTTCATTGAAATCAACCAAGGCAAGACTGGCCCTGAACTGGAGCAGGAGTTTTCCCAGGGAGCCAGCTTGTTCCTGGTGCGCTTGACCACCTGGCTCAGACTCACGTATCCTTGGCTAAACAGAAAAAAAAAAAAAAAATAGGCCATATTCAATAGGAAAAAGGGGGAGATTACTGAGGGAACTCTTCTCTCCATTCTGTGATTTTAGAACAGGATATCTGGTGATCAAAATATCATCCCAAAAGTCAAGAATTCCCTCAACTTCCTGACGTTCCAGCCTGCAGATGTATCCTTATTCTCACTCCTAACCTCTTTGGCACCCATCAGAGTCGCAGTTGGGATTCCTCCTGTCTAGAGCCAGTCCTCTATGGGGACTGCACTTGAGTCCCCTCCCGCCTTCCCAGGGACTTCATTCCTTCTCTCCTATAGTTCCCACCTTTCCATCATTACCAGCTTTTTTCATCAGCGTGCGTGTCTGCTCAGGTCTCTCCCACCTTAATTAAATCCCTGTCTCAAACCTGTATTCCTCCCAGCTCTCTCACTTTGTGGTGAAGCTTCTTTCTAGAAAAGGTTATTGGTCTCTGTCTCCACTTCCCCACCTCTCTTTTCTCCACCACCAATGCAGTTTGACTTCCGTCCCCTCCTCTCCACTCTGCAGGACTTGCCAAGGTTACCGGTGACTTCCTCATTGTCTTTATGTGTGACCTTTCAGGTGCATTGGTCAGTCACCCATTCCCACTTCTTAAAACGCTCTTCCCTTGGTTTCTCTTGCTTTTCTCCTTCCTGCTCATTCCATTTCTTCCGCCATCCCTTAAATGTTGCTGTTACTTGGGACTCCATCCACCCCCCCTTCTCTGCTCACTCTCAGACTCTCCCTGAGTGATCTCATCCACTGTCTACACCATCCCAGTGTAAAGACCCTCAAATGTGCACCCTGCGCACATCTATCTCTGGAATTGAACTCCATGTCCTTTTACCCAACTCCCAGCTCCACCTACATGCGCCAGGATGACTTGTGTTTCTGGCTTGGGGACACTCAGTGAATGGGGTGCCATTCTGTGAAGAGAGAATGCAAGAAGGGGAGTGAGTTTGGTCTGGGACGTGCTGAGTTTAGGTGCCTGTGCTCGGGAGCCCTAGAGGCAGACTGGGACTGAAGATACATGTGTCACCATCAAGGCGTTAGTTTGAGATCTGGGTGGATTTGAGCATATTCCTGCTCTGTATGCCCATCACACTCTGGGTTCCTCTCAGACCATGTCATTAAACATTTTTCTCTTTCCCTGAACCCTCCTACTCCTCTAAACTCCCTCTATTTGACTAATTCCTACTCCATTATTCAGATCTCAGTTTAACCATCACTCTGTCCATGAAATCCTTTTCTGAGCCCCAGACTAACTTAGGTTCCCTGTTACATATCCTCATGGCACTTCTTCAGTCTTAGTGGTCGTAACATTTTATTTTTATTACATGCTTAAGATCTGTTCCCCACTGGACTGCAAACACTATGAGGGCAGGGACTGCATCTGCTCTACTCATCTCTGTATTTCTAACCGCTGGCACAACGTGTGGTTAACACATAATGGGTGCTTAACACACATTTGCTCCATAAAGGAAAGAATAAACCCGGAGAGTCTGCAGCTACACAGAGCTCAGTCCACACAGCTCTCTTTTTCTTACAGTTAAATCCCTGGTGAACTTATCCATCAGACTCAGGCCTGGAACACAGGTGGAAGGGAATACCGCTGAACAGGTTGCTAGGCGGGCCCCAGTGTTCTCAGATGTTAGTGTGCAATGAAAAGGTTTCAAATGCAGATTGCCAGTCTGCCTCCCACCACCCACCCTGAGGTCCTGATTTAGTAGAATGAGGGAGGGTCCCTGGGCTCTTTATTTCTCACAAGCATTCTGGGTGACTCTGATGCTGGTGCTTCACAGATGATGCTTTGAGAAACATCAGCACCTGTAATCTGGCTTTGTCCCCACAACTCAGGACACGACCCTCACCAACCTCCTTGACACCAAATCTTGAAACACCCTCTAGAGTGCCCCTTTCCCTCATTATCTTACTTGACGATGTTTTCCATTTGACCACAGCAGGGAGTGTGTGAGGCAGAATCACACAGGTGCAGAATTACATCCTATCTTTATTTAAAACTTTGATATTGTATTTATCATGGATTTTTATATTAATGTTTAATTTTTAATAGTACCTTGAGATATTATTTGATTAGTGAGTTTTTCTGGTGTCCCCTTAAGTTTTATACTGAATCAAGTGCTTCACCCGCCTTACCCTACCCCCGACCCTGCCTGACCACTGTCCCTTCTTCTTTTTTAAGTTCAGGGATGCCAGTGAATCTGACCTTGTATGTCCTTGATCTGGGAGTGAAGGGAGGTACAAAAGAAGAATCTGGACAGTTCAAAGCATCCTCAAAGCATCACTGATTCTTTTTTTTTTAATCTATTTTTTTATTTATATTTATTTTTTGTGTATTGGGAGGATGCTCTAACCAAGTGGACTACCCCGCCAGGGCTCTGACCACTGCCCCTTCTTAAGCTCTTCTCTCTCCTCTACCTTCTTCCACTTCTGTTTCTCAGTCACTATTGCAGGATCTGTCCTACCACCCCTTAAATGTGAGCGTTCCCAAGAATTCTGCACTCAGCCCTTCTCTTTTCTTGCTCAACCATCGCTGTTACTACCCGCATTCTTCTTCGTATCCTAAGTACCCATCAGAGGGCTTATTGAATGACTAAATTAACCACATTTTAATACACAGATGTATATTCAGTTTCTACACCTGAAATTATCCGTAACTTCCTAACTTTTTGTGACCTTGTCGTACAACAGAGAAAATAGACCAGCTGAGTGACATAGTGTTTTGAATCAGCAGCCCCACTTCTTCTCCCCAGCCCCCCAGTCGCAGTGGCTTTTGAAGGAAAACAAGTCAATGTAACCTCATCGTGTTTTGCACAATTAACTCTCACATAATCCCACATAAGCCCAAACCCCTTTTTTAACTTTGAACTTCGAGAATATATGAGTGAAACTAAGGATTGTGTATTATGATGACAAAATTATTAGTTATTTATTAAGTCTTATTCTAGTCACTGAGTTATGTACTATACAAATATTATCTTATATGAGCCTAACACCAAGCCTAATAAATGATTGGTATTATACCATCTTATAGACAGGAAAGATGAGCCTTTAAAAAGTTGAGTAGATCTACTAGTAAAAGGCAGAGATAAGGTTGATGGGTCTCTCTGGCCCAAAGCCCACATGCCATCCACTCTACTTCACTGTCTCCCACCCAGGGGACAGCTCAGACCTTCAGTTCCACCACCAACACTTAAGAAGGAGCTAAGCTGCATGAAATGCCACATACCCTCTGCCTGTCTACAGGCAGGAAGACCTGACTGTAAGAACTCAGACTCTGAGTTAGACTCTCTAGGTTCATATCCTGGTTCCATCAGTTAACATTGGGTCCTCGGACAGGTCATTAACCTGTCTGAGATTGTTCCTCACAAAGTGAATGAAACACTAATAGCACCCACTGCAGGGTGTGGTGGGCATTCAATGAAACAGTGCAAGCACTGTAGTTAGCACAGTGCCTGGCACACAATGAATGCTTTGCACTTGTTAGCTACTACTGATATTGTGGTAGACTTCTGGAACCAATGGCTGAAATGCTGGACCAAAATTACAGATGAGTGAGTGGCTATGAAAATAGGACTAGCCTGGGACAGGAGGAAGAATATGATGAAAGTTGGTCAGCCTAGCTGGTAACTGAAGAAAAGAGGGGAAATGCACTGGGGCAGCAGTGGGGGTGGGGTTTGGGGAGGCAGGGTGGAAGACGTGGTGGGAATAGAGAGACCACTGTGTAAGCTGATTGCCAGGCTTCCAGCTGCAGTGGCAACGGGCAGAGGAGCCTGGCTTCAGAGCAAACACTTTGTGCAAGGGAAGAGCCTTTCCTAATGAGCCAATCTGTCTCTACTTCTATTGGCATCCTGGGAACCAGGGTGCAGCAGAGATAATTTGCCTCACGCACCACCCCCCCAACAAAGCACCATTACCTCCAACCCATTACATTAGCCTTTATCAGTCTTGGAAGCTCTCAGTCATCCTCCATGAGCTGCAATAATTTCAGCTAATTTCTTAAGTGTTCTAAGAGCCTGTGATGTGTTATGAGCCTAGTAATTGTTGACTGGTTCCTTTTCTGTTGTGGCTTGATTTCATACCTTATACCCGAGCTGATGCGCACTCTGGGTGCTTTATTACAATGAAGCTTTTTGCAAAGGCTCACATTAAAAATAACATTAAATACTGAGGTGGTTTTAAATCAGAGTTTAATTTTTCCACTCTCTCCTCTTATTCTTATTAGGAAGACATGCAATTCTTCATAAAAATAGTGACCTCCAGTGTAAAGCTTTGAGCAAGTACAAAATTGAGTGTTAATGATGAAGCTGATTATGTTTAGAGAAAACTAAGAATGAGGCACAAAGTAATGAACTATGCTGAGACCCACAAGTACAACAGTCAGGACACAGAGAGGTTGGGAGAAATGACCACCAGCTTTCTCCACACACCCTTTATTCGTTAGAGCCACCTTGCTCTCTAGAGAGCCTGTCACTGCCAAGGTGGCAGAAATACCCCAGCAGAGCTTCCTGGAGAACCACGAACATGCCTGCCACCCCCACACCCCTTCCTCTTGTGTGAGCCCTTCTCCTTCGACCTAGAGGCCCTTCTCAGATAAAGGGCTTGGTTCAGCTGTTGGGCATCCTAGGTCATTGGTGGTGCCAGGGATCAGACACATGATCTGGTTTCTGTGTGGAAACCACCCCGGAATTCACTCCTTAACTTCTCATATAGCTACATGACTGGCTCGTGCCTAGAGAAGCTTTTAAGGTCCATTGGCATCTTCTTATCAGCTGTAAGCAGGTGAGTTCTATTCTAGGTTTGCATATCCAGCTCATGGTGTCCTTGGCATTCACACCACATGGAACCAGGGCTTCTAGTTATCTGTGGGTACCTGGTAGCACCCAGGATGGGTTCAGAGGTGGCATCAGCTGTGGTTCTGTTCTAGTTACTCTTCCATCCCATGTCCTCCATTGACCCTTTACTAGTCAGCATCCTCTTGTTTTTGAAATACAGAAAGTGAACTCATATTGGACAGGAAAAGGGGAATTTATTAGCTCACTTAACTGACAAGCCCAGAGGGTAGGAATCCATATTTCGAGCCTGACTACAAGGGCTTCAAAATGCGTCATTGGTACTTGTTCTCTCTCCCTTTATCTCCATTCTCAGCCCTGTTCTCCCCTGTACTGATGGCCCTTTGTGCTGTGATCCCCTGGAGCTCCAGATATGCATCCCTGTAGCTTGTCCACACCAGAAAGAGAGCACGTCTTTCCCAAGGGTTCCCAAGAAAGCCTCGGGTTTAGAGCCTCAATGGACCAACTTGGGTCACACACCCGGTCCCAAACCAGTGACTACAGTCAGAAGGATGACATACCCTGTCACCTGCTTACCTCACCAGAACCACAGGGCTCATGAACGGTGGAGGGTGATTCCCCAAGGGACAGGCAAGGTGCTATTACAAGAAGAACAGATACTAGAAAACCAGACACAAGAAATGTTCATTGTATTGAATGTTTGCATTTCCTGCTGAATGCAGAAGGAATTTCCCAACTATTGTGTCTCTTTTCCCATGAGCATTTCCTGGGTGGGAGGGCAAAGTATGTAAAGAAAGGAACTTGAGATCCCTTAGAAAGGTTTTGCCAAGGAACTTGACAAGTGTCTTTTTTCTACTCCTCTACCCCTCTGGACAGTAACCGGTACCTCATAGAGTTCCTTGAGGTTGGAGGCGTCCTAACACTCCTAGAAATACTTGCGCTGGAGAAGATCAGTGAGGGAGACAAGAAGGAATCCATCAAGCTACTTCAGGTTATTGCAAACTCTGGCAGGAAGTACAAGGAGCTCATTTGTGAAAGCTATGGTGGGTACCGCATGCGTCTCCCTCAGGGCCTGGTGAAGGGTGGCAGCACCCGGTACTGCTACAGGAAACATGTCATGGAACTGGTTGCCCCGGAAGGACTTTGTCCAGTGGACTCCAAGAGCTCCCATCCACATTTATGATTTTTCTGTTTTGTCATTTGCTCACATCTTTCCATTGTGGTTTCGGAAATACTTTTTCCATTTTAAATATATCATTTTTCATGCATCCATTTAACAAGGATTTATGGAGTCATTGCCTAAAATCCTTTGTGAAATTGAATTATGACTAACTCTAGAAATATAACTGAAATGAAATCATTGCATATGAGTGTTAAGTATATGCTAAGGTGCTGGGAACACAAAGATGAAGAAAATACAGCCCCTGTCCTCAAAGCACTTACAGTGTGGTGAGAAAGGTGAGTAGCCCAGGGTCTCCAGTACGATAGCTCAAGGGCTCTGATGAAGGCATGGAAGGAGACACCATCCTGTCTGCACCCCTTTTCCAAAGTGCTTCCCTCATTGCACTTTACTCAGGGCTCTCTGAGTGGCCCCCATGGCCTCTGTGAGCCTCAGTATCTGTGCGTAAAATGGGGTGAACACTCCCTCACTGTACAGTCTCTGGGATTCAATGATGTGGTATTTGTCAAGACATTTTGTGAACAGCTGAGCACTGTGCATGTGTTAGTTATCACATGACAATAAAAAAAAAACGCATGTTCTTTGTGCATTTTGCAGAGCCATTTTAAATTTTAAAACAGTTTGATAAGCTGAGATGCCTATGCAGAAACAAAATCCTTCAGCCGCATAGCCCGTGGTAAACAAGACAGGGATGCAGCATGAGACTAAGCCTCAATTTTGCTTTGGCTGAACGGGCTTGGTTAAATACATCTTAATCCTATTACCCCAGGTTATATAATCTTGAATGGGGATTGTTATCCTAAATCCCTTCCAATTTAGCATTTCCTCTCTTCTTTGTTCAGGTGTACGGTCCATAGCAGAATTTTTGGCAAAGTGTAAGTCAGAAGAGACCCAGGAGGAAGTGCAAGTTCTGTTGGATTCTTTGCTCCACGGCAACCCCAAGTACCAGAATCAAGTGTACAAAGGTCTAATAGCTTTGCTGCCCTGCACGTCCCCGAAAGCTCAGCAGCTGTCCTTGCAGACCCTCAGGACTGCCCAGGTGAGCCCAGGCTGCACGCTCCTGTGGTCCCGATTCACACACAGTAATCTTACAATTACCTTCCACGGCTGCACTCCACGCAGGCAGGAGAGACAGAGCCCAGCCTCCCACTGCCTGTCTGCTGTTCAGTCAGTGTTGCCTCCAGGAGGCCAAGGCAGGGCAGAGAGGTCACATCTCCCATCAGAGCGACTTGTCCTGTTTACTTAAGGATCAGAAAGATGTTGACAGACTTAAAAGTACCTGAGACAGACAACAAGGATGATGAAAGGACTGTAGAAAAGATTAAAGGAGTCAATTTGATAGGGAAAGAATCATGGTGCACTTGTAGACAGCGTGTAAGTGAAGACCAGATCTCCAGTGCTGGGGAAAACTCCCTTTTTTTTCTTGGCTTCTGCCTTTCTCTCAGACGGTGCCCTGGAATGTGAGCAAAGTCAGATTTGGGGCATGGTGACTGCATGAAGGCACCATACCTGGTAAGGAGGGAATTAGAGACTCGAAGAATGGTTTCAAGGTGAACCATCAAAAGCTCTCAAAACAGTTCCAGTTTGGGCTGGAGGCAGGGGGATAATTAAGAGATCCAAGAGATGACAAGGCCTGAACTGTGGCGATGATTGCAGGCTGGACAGACATTTTGGAGGCAGCAAAAGCAAAGGAGGCAAAGACAACAGCCAGCTTTGAACTTAGCAGGGTGAGCCGTGTACCATGGTAAGAGTAGGAAAAACCTATTTGATTTGGAGAGTTAGGTTTTGATTCGATAAACTTCATGAGCTTCAGTGGCTCCCAGGTTCCTGTCTGAGGAGCAGGCCAAGCTGGTTACAGAAGATACAGGTAGGTCACTTGTTGAAAAGATACTTAATTCTGCCCTGACCGGTGTGCCTCAGTTGGTTGGATGTCATCCCGCAAAGCGAAAGGTTGCCGGTTCAATTCCCAGTCAGGGCACATGCCTGGGTTATGGGTTCAGTCCAATCAAGGCACATGCGACAAGCAACCAATTGATGTTTCCCTCCCTTCCTCCATCCCTCCCCTCCCTCTAAAAATAAATTAATAGGTAGGTAGGTAGGTAGATAGATAGATAGATAGATAGATAAAAGATACTAAAGTCTGGGCCTCCCTCCTATAGGATCTGACAGCTCTCAGGCACCTTTTGTTATGCTTTTTCTTTTTAAGCTCCCCAAGTCATTCCGGTTCTTAGCTCAGTGAGGAATCACTGTTCAGGACATCTAGTAGAGATGCCTTTTGGACAGTAGAAAATAAAAGGCTGCAGCTCCAGAGAGAGACCCAAGATGAGGATGGCAGTTTAAATTTTCATGAGCAGAGAAGCTGAAACCATGAAAGTAAATAAGATCCCCATGTAAAATATACGAAGTGAAAACAGAAGGAACACTACCACATTAAACAGATGCACTGAGGAAAAAAGTCCAGCAGACAGATCTGATTATCATTATTATTTCCAGTTCCATTATTAAGTGCTTCCTATATGCCAGGCACTGTGTTAGGGGTTTACTTATTCTCTCTCTCTCTCTCTCTCTCTCTCTCTCTCTCTCTCTCTCTCTCTCTCTTTTTAAAGATTTTATTTATTTATTTTTAGACAGAGAAGGGAGGGAGAAAGAGAAGGAGAGAAACATCATTGTGTGGTTGCTTCTCACGTGCCCCCCCTACTGGGCACCTAGCCTGCAACCCAGGCATGTGCCCTGACTGGGAATCGAACTGGCGACCCTTTGGTTCGCAGGCCGATGCTCAATCCACTAAGCCACACCAGCTAGGGCTACACTCTCTCTTTTTGTCTTTTTTTAATATATATTTTATTGATTATGCTATTAAGCATAATCAATTATTGTCCCATTTCCCCCCTTCACTCCCCTCCACCCTGCACACCCTCTCCCACCCACATTCCCCCCCTTAGTTCATGTCCCTGTGTCAGAAGTTCTTTAGCTTCTACATTTCCCATACTATTCTTGCCCTCACCCTGTCTATTTTCTACCTACCATCTATGCTACTTATTCTCTGTACCTTTTCCCCCTCCCTCCTCCATCCACTCCCCTGTTGCTAACCCTCCCTGTGATCTCCATTTCTGTGGTTCTGTTCCTGTTCTAATGGTTTGCTTAGTTTCTTTTTGTTTTTGTTTTAGGTGTGGTTGTTAATAATTCTGAGTTTGCTGTCATTTTACTATACGTGTTTTTGATCTTCTTTTTCTTAGATAAGTCCCTTTAACATTTCATATAATAAGGGCTTGGTGTTGATGAACTCCTTTAACTTGACTTTATCTGAGAAGCACTTTATCTGCCCTTCCATTCTAAATGAAAGCTTTGCTGGATAGAGCAATCTGGGATATAGGTCCTTGTCTTTCATGACTTGGAATACTTCTTTCCAGCCCCTTCTTGCCTGTAAGATCTCTTTTGAGAAGTCAGCTGACAGTCTGATGGGAACTCCTTTGTAGGTTACTGTCCCCTTATCTCTTGCTGCTTCTAGGATTCTCTCCTTCATTTTAATCTTGGGTAATGTAATTATGATGTGCCTTTGGTATGTTCCTCCTTGGGTCCAACTTGTTTGGGACTCTCTGAGCTTCCTGGACTTCCTGGAAGTCTATTTCCTTTGCCAGAATGGGGAAGTTCTCCTTTATTATTTGTTCAAATAATTTTTCCACTTGTTTCTCTTCCTCTTCTCTTTCTGGTACCCCTGTAATGTGGATGTTGGAACGTTTAAAGATGTCCTGGAGGTTCCTAAGCCTCTCCTCATTTTTTTGAATTCTCGTTTAGTCACTCTTTTCTGGTTGGATGTTTCTTTCTTCCTTCTGGTCCACTTCATTGATGTGAGTCCCAGTCTCCTTCCCATCACTATTGGTTCCCTGTACATTTTCCTTTGTTTCACTTAACGTAGCCTTCATTTTTCATCCAATTTGTGACCAAATCCAATCAATTCTGTGAGCATCCTGATTACCAGTGTTTTGAACTGTGCATCTGATAGGTTAGTTATCTCTTCATCACTTAGTTGTATTTTTTCTGGAGCTTTGATCTGTTCTTTCATTTGGGTCATTTTTTCTTTTTGTCTTGATGCACCTGTTATGTAGTGAGGGGTGGAGCCTTAGTGTTCACCTGGGCGGGTCAACTCAGTCCCTGGGTTGTGACACTACATGTAGGGTAGGGGTCCGAGAGGGAACAATGGCACTTGCTCCACTCTCTGCCAGATTCCAGTCCCTTCTGCCGCTTCCCCCAAGCAAACTGGGCCTTTCTGGAGCTGATTCCCATGTGGGTGGGTTTGTACATTCTAGGACCCTGTGGGTCTTTCCAGCGAACTCTCCTGTGAGGCTGGGAGTCTCTCCTAGGACCTCAACCCCCGCAGGTGTTTTCAATTGGTGTTTTGAGGCTTTATTTCCCGATGCTGGGACCCTGGGTTGCGTGGTCTGTCTCACTCTGCAGTTTCACCTGGTTTATCTGCGTGCAAATGTGGGACTGCCCGGTCCTCCAGCCACCTTGCATGCCCAGGGTCTGCCAGCCACCGCTTTTTTTTTTTGTCAGACCCCTCTCCACCGGGCCGCCTGACTCCACCCCTCCTATGGGTCTGGATGAATGTGTCTACTTTAACTCCTTGGTTGCCGGACTTCCATACAGTTCAGTTTTCTGTCAGTACTGGTTGTTTTTTTGTGTCTAAATTGTCGTTGTCCTTATTTTGGTTGTGTGAGGAGGTACAGTGTGTCTATCTACACCTCCATCTTGGCCAGAGGTCCTCTCTTTTTGTCTTCACAATAACTGATGGAGGGGAGGCAGGTGTTACTATCCCCATTTTGAAGATGATGGAACTGAGCCTTTGGGGGGTGTTTTCTTATTCAAGGCCACACACTAAGTAAGGGGTATTTACTGTGCTAAGTGGGAATTTAAATCCACTTTCTCTAACTGTAGAGTCCTTATTCTTTTGACATCCACTCTGCCTCTTTGAGAAAGAACAATGAAAGCCATAAAAGGAAAACAGGAAAAAAACAAGGCTGTGATGATCAAGGGGAAAGAACACTCAATGAGGAGGATCTGCTTATATCAGTAACGTGATCTGCGGGGCCAAATACAACAGAGAGATAAAGCACAGGGAGAGCTGAAAGAGGGTCCCAGCAGGAAAAGTTTGGTGAACTAGGGGACTTCCCTATGGCAGGAAACATTAAATTGCAGCAGCCTGTCAGAGGATGAAGAAGTGGCTTCCCCTGGGAAGCTCAGGAATAAAGGGCAAAAAGAGCAATAGCAAGTGAAGACAGAGTTGAAGGACAGTTTTGTTCAGTCTGGGTGGGCGAGAGGGTGTTTCACGCTGGAGGACAGGAACCAATGTGTGGGTGAAGGTGGAAGACGTAGGAAGGCGGGGTTCCCTGACTGGGTGAGGTTCCCAAGGGAGAGAAGATTCGGGATCTTCCCACCCTCCCTGCTGTGTGCCCGCCCTCCCTCCCCTACGCAAGGTAGCCAACTCATCCCTGCACCCCCAGCAGGTGACTAGCTGGCCTCAACCGAACGCCCCCTGAGCTGAGGGGTTCAGTGGTAACCTCAGCAGATTCCCAGTCGCTTCTCATCTCTGCCCATCTCCGCCCTCTTCTCACGGGCCGGGGCCCAGTGACTCCTGGCTGCCCTCACTCTCACCGTTTACCAGGCTGCTTTTCATCCCTCCCAGATGGACAAGATGTGAGGAGTAACCGCCTTTTCCTGTTTGTCTTGCCAGCCGATCATCGGGAGCACACACCCCAGCATCGTGGACTGTGTGCTGAATGTGCTGCGCACGATGCACCTGGAAGTCCAGTGTGAAGGTAAGGGAGGCAGCCGGGCCTGCTCCGCCGCACAGCAGGTGGCAGCGAGAGCTAAGGCACATTGGCCCTTAAAATTTCCCTCCTGTTCACCAAGAGCCTTGCTGAGTATCCTGGATAGCCTTGGCAGGTGGAAGGTGGTGATTCAGTGTTGATGGGCAAGGTTATCCAGAAAGTAACAGTCACATTCTATACTTCAAATCAACAATATGGTGCTTTAATGGTTGTTTAGAACCTGCCTGGTGCAGAGCTGGCTCTGGTTCCCAGTCATGTCATGCTTCCCCTCCCAACAGAAATCTCCCTGAGGACTGTCCTTCTTCTAAGAAACTTAATCAGGTGATGGCAGTATTAGTAAGTTTTTATTTCTTGAGTACCCCTATGTGCCAGCAACTTTCCATGCATCATTTCAAATAGTTCTCAAAATAACCACAGGAATGCAAGGCCAAGCACATACTGGGTATTTGAATATCCCAGGGGATAGATGGTGGGGGTAAATGTTGTTGTGTTTTTCAAGCTAAAGCACTGAAGCACAGAGATTATGCTTTCCGAGGTTACCCAGCTAATCAGATACAAACCAGATCCGTCTGGCTCCAAAGCATATGCTTTTCACATATAGCACATGGCAGGTTTTTACAGGATGTTATTTACTTCCCTGTTCCTTTAGTGATTTAGAAGAGAGATTCTGTTTTCAGCAGGAAGGCTCATTCAGAGGAAAAAGTTGTTGAGAAAGTGGTGTTTGAGCTGAGTCTCAGAGTGTGGGGAAGATTTAGGAAAGTAGAAAGGAGCGGAGGAGCGCACTCTGGAAAGGGCAGTGGTATGAGTGAAGGCCTAGGCACTGGGAAATGCCAGGTGTGTGTGGGGAATGCTGGGTAGATCACTTAGTGGAGGCTTGGTCCAGGAAGACCTAGAACGGTAGGCCAGGACCAGACTGTGAAGCACCTTGACTGCCAGATGGAGTAGTGGGCACTCTTTCCAGCAGGCAGCATGGGGCCACTGCAAAGGGAACCATGAACTGGTGAACGCACAGGGAAAGCACCACCGCAGGAAGATGGCCCGGGGTGTGGTGTGCTAGGTGGGCCAGAGCCCCAGGGAGACTTGAGCGGGGAGGCCAGCTGGGAAGCCTTTTGGGCTGTTCATACAACAAAATGGGAATGTATTGATCAAGCCGAATGCAGAGGCCAGAACCGCGTGGGTGTGGAGAGTGAGGTGGCGTAGGGAAGGGGGAATGGGCAGGGCCGAAGGAACGATCTGGGCATCCGTACAACGTTAGCGCACACTGGACAGGCTGGGCCCCGGTCCAGGAAGTCTGGGAGGGGAAGCGGAGCAGGCAGGTGCTGGGGTTCAGGTGTTCAAGGGAGATCCTGCAGAAGATCAACGAAGGTGGGAAGGCTCACTTTCAATATTGACTATTTTTTGGAGGCAGTGTCAAAATCAAATGTCAGTCATATTTTTCCTTCGGCAGCCTTGTCAATTTTTATTTGTTTGACCCCTGCAGGCATGTGTGGGTATATGGACCTTTTTTTAAAATAAAGAAAAGATTTTATTTATGTATTTTTAGACAGAGAGGAAAAGTGTGAGAGAGGGAGAGGAACATGAATGTGTGGTCACATGCCCCCCACTGGGGACCTGGCCCACAACCCAGGCATGTGCCTAGACTAGGAACTGAACCAGCGACCCTTTGGTTTGCAGGCCGGCACTCAGTCCACTGAGCCACACCATCTAGGGCTGGACCTTGTATGTTGAGAACGCTGTGTTGAAATGCATCACCAGCTGGAGCAGAATCTCTAGCTGGGGAGGAGTTGCCAGTGAGGGATGGAGTGGTGGAGGCACCTGAGGTCAGAAGCTTGTTGCTGGCACTGGGCCAAGGGAGCGGTGTGGTAGTGACATGTTGGGAAAGCTTCATCAAAGCCCTAAGGAGAGAAAATGGGGTGGCAGTGAGACCTCCCTCCCCCAGCCCCACTTCCACATGGCAGGCGTGACCACGCCCACTCAACCATCTCTTCTCAGCTTAAGCATTTCTGCTCTAAGGTCTTCCCTAACCTGCCTTCCACCCCTGCCCAAATGTCAGCCCTCCTTCCACACTTTACCCTCCTCCCCTCTAGTACCTGCTCCATTGGTGAAGTTATCTCCAGAGTGGTAACTGCCCTTTATGAAGACTGTGCACAATTTCAGAGCCACTCACGTAGTTTTTGCCCTTACGTCCTCAGCATGGATGGAGGGCACATGCTGGGCCCTCCATCCATGTTTGTTGAACGAATGAGTGAGCAGTGAGTGAGCACTGCTCACACACCTTTAGTGACTACTTGCCTGTGTGCCTTTCTCTTCCAGCCCCGTGAGCAACGTCAGGGCAGGGACCAGGTCTGACTCATTTCTCTTCCCGGCTCAGGGCCTGGGACATAATGCGCGCTCAGCAGAAGTTTGTTGAACAAATTTATGAAAAATGGCTTAGCTGCATTGGTGCTGATGAACCAGCCCCTCCTGGGTTAGAACTAGATCAACTTCTCACACTGGGCCCAATTTGGAGTCCCTCTGTGTTTACTGTGTGACACGAACCACTGTGGCAGGCAGAGCGCGAAGCTTCATCGCTGCCTGTTTGGTTTGCTGTGAGCTCGTGTGAGCTCGGTGAAGCTCTGTACCTCAACTTAGTTCAAACATGCCGGACTCATAACAGGTGCCCAAGAAATGTCTGTTGAATTCTTTTTTCAGCAGGCACTGCAAAATAGTCTTCGTGTAACTTGGGATATAGAGAATGCATATGGAATGACTGTCCCCTGGGGGAGCTATTTCACACCCTCCCTCCGTCCATGGAGTGGAGGCTGAGGGAGAGAATACCACACTCAGCTTCTGCTCACACCCTCCGAAGGCAGGGGAGGGGAGCTCTGACCAGTCTGAGACGGGGCCCTCACGGTGGTGACTGGAGAGGATCAGAGAATTTCTCTTGAATCGAGGATGTCAAATTGCAAGACCAAGATGAAGCTTCTCCCTCCCCCCCCAGGGTGGTGGCAACAGTCAGGATAGACAAGCCTATGACCAAGAGGAGGAGGTGGTATAGTTGAATGGACCAACCTTAAAAAGGCAGGGTTAGCCCTGGCTGGTGTAGTTCAGTGGACTGAGCACAGACTGCAAACCAAATGGTCACCAGTGCGATTCCCAGTCAGGCACATGCCTGGGTTTCAGGCCAGGTCCCCAGTGGGGGCCACATGAGAGACAACCACACATTGATATTTCTCTCTCTCTTTCTCCCTCCCTTCCCTTCTCTAAAAATAAATAAATAATTTTTTTAAAAAAGGGCAGGGTTGTTTTTTTAAAAACAACTACTGGTTAAACATCTGTGATGTGCCAAGTCCTGGAGTTTTATTTGTATTTGTTTGTATTAAGAAAAATGAATGGTTTGGGAGAAGGAGCGTAAGAAGGATGTACACTCTACCTCCCCTGCTGTGCGTGGGGTGGGAGTGCAGGTGACGTCCTTGCCCAAGAAGGCTACTGGGAGAAGTGTAATTGTCAGGCAGAGTCCGGTGAAGACAGGAGATGGAGAGGCTGAGGGTCCTGGCGACTTTCCATGGCTGTGAGTGTCCCTTGTGGAGGAGCCAGGCGATGGCCACACCTCCTCTTTATGTGTGTGTGTGTGTGTGTGTGTGTGAGAACTCCAAATCTACCTACCTGCCCAACTCATATTCTGTCCTCCTTCCCATTACAGTGGAGGGTCCCCCTGCCAACACAGGCCACCTCTTCTGCTCCTGCGTGTTCTCTGAAGCACACTCCCTCAGGCTTCTCCCCTGCAGCTCCCCACACCCCTCCCTTCCAGTGAGCCATCTTCACTGGGTGCAGATGTGCTCTGGGTCTCCCATCTGAACAAAGAGCCTCCTTGGTCCTCTGTGCAGTAAAAGAGATTTAAAGGACATGCCCCCCAAAAGGGTAAAATTCCACTACAGTGTTCAAGAATGCATACCCCTCCTTGAAACAGAGTTCCCCTCGAGCTAATCATTTTTCCATCTTCTTCCTGCTCGATCTCTCAGCTGCTTCCGGCCCAGCTGGTCAGTAGCATCTCACTCTCTTCGCTCATCTGCTATGACGCCACTCCCAACATCCCCCTGCCTGTGGGTTTGCCGTGTTTGCTGATCTCTCCTATTTCTCTGCCAGACTGTTGGGTCAACATACTTCTCCGCTCCATACCAGCACCTTCTCCCTGTGGTTTTCTCTGGGCCCATGGCTTCAAGTGTCCTGTGTATGTTATCTCTTCAGACGCCAAGTCTGTACCTCCAGCCCTGACCTCTACCCTGAAATCTCCATGTGGATATCCAATAGACCTCTGAAGCTTACAGCCAAAACAGAACTCTTGACCCAAAACCTGTTCTTCCTATTTTCAGTAAAAGGTACCACCACCAACCCAGCTGCTCAAGTAAAAGGTGTAGGACCAACACCAGAGGACCTTCTCTTCCCCACCTCCCACCCCATCCCATCCTTGCTGAGTCCCTGGGCTCTATCTCTGCTCACCTTCTTTGTCCCCACTGTGGTCACCCCAGGCCTAGCCACCATCCTGTCCCCTAACTTACCTTTCTGCTTCCATTCGGGCCCCTGTGACCCACTCTCCCACAGAAGAGCAGCCAGAATGATAGTTCTAAATTATAAACTGGACCACATCACTCTTTAGCCTTCCCTTACACCTACACCGAAATCCAGACGCCTGCCATGGCCAGGGAAGCACGGAAGCCTCTTCCTCAGACCTTGGGTTGATGGACAACTTCTCAAACTTCAAGCGCTGGCTTCAAGTGAGGTCACCTCTGAAAGGCACCTGCCTGACCGCTGTCTCTAAAGCGTCCTCATTCCCTCTTACCACCCACGCAGGTCTCTCCACATCACAGCACAGCACTTACCGCCTCCACAAAGTGCCTTGTTCGTTTCTTTGTTTACTTGTTTATTGTCTGTCCTCTGTTAGCAGGTCAGCCCCAGAAGACCCGGGACTTCATCTTCTTGGCTTACTATTGTGTCCCTACTGCCCGAGCAGTAAAGGCAAAATTAAGTTTTTAGATATTTGTTAAATGAATGAGTTGGGATGGCTGGATTACATGTGACCCTAATTTGGACTGACAGTCATCACGTTGGGAATAGAATTTGAAACACCTAGTTTTTTCAGTCGAGACGGCTAAGTGGAGGCTGTGCGTTGTGAGAGTCCCGCGAGCCAGAAGGAGGGTTTGGAGAAGGGAGAGGAGAGGAGGCTTCTGGAGGAGGGCAGGAGATGGCTCGGCTTCCGGTCCACAGGCTGCGTGTTCGGGTGCCCCGTTGCGTGTGGCAGACCACCCCAAATGTAGTGTTGGAGAGCTGTCGCTGTCACCGCTTTACTTTCTCCTGTGAGGTAGGCCAGGGATTTGAACAGGGTGCCGCAGAGATGGATTGTCTCTGTCCCGAGGGTCTGGGGCCTCACCATCTGCTGTTTTATCCTTTTGCCTCAGATTCCAATATGGCTCCCCACAGCACGCTAACTGATCCTGTTTTTACTTCACATTTTGGTAGGCTGTTTATCATAAGTAATCTTGCATTAATCTTTTGGTTTTTTAAAAAGATCACATTGATTTTTTAAAAGATTACTGAGTTTCTTGGCCTCTTCCTTAGATTTTGTATCAGAGGCAAATGCCTCACTTGCCCACCCGAGTCTCGGCCGTGGGTGGCAGAGGAGGGCCGGAGTCGTTTGACCCGGAGCTGGGACTGTTAGCTGCAGCCCCGACGCGGGGGTCTCCCCACGTGGCCGAGGCTTCTCAGCCAGGCAGCGGGGTCCAGGAGAGGGCAACCGAGATTGGGACTCCGGCCAGACGTGCCAGACAGAAGCTGCACAGCCTCTCTCGACCTGGCCTTCTAAGTCACGCGGCACTGTTTCTGACCGGCGCGAAGGGAAGCACGTAGACCCCCGCATCTCCGTGGGAGGAGGGCCAAATAATGTTGTGGCCGAGTTTAAAACAGTGGGACTAGTGGAAGTGGGGGACATGTGTGGCGGTAGCCCTGTGTCTGTCCAAGCGAGGTAAGATTCTCTTTCTTCCTTTTTCTCTCCTTTCTCCATATTTTAATGCAGTTTCCTGAAATGTGTCTGTCTGGCAAAACTGGGTTTCTTATATTGCATTTCCCTAACACCTGTTCCAGTGCCCCGAAGGACGGGTGGGCCGGGGAGCCCTGTGTCAAAGGTTCTGGGGACGCCCTGCCCTGCCAGGCTCCTCAAAAAGAGCAGAGGAGGGAACCTGTGCTGTCCGGTCCCCACTGCAAGAGATCCTGATCGTCCGTTCTTGTCTGTTCCCCACTTTGAAGGACAAATAACCAGGGGAAGGGTACTGGCGTTTTCATCTGCTAATTTCTGAGGGTTTGTTTTTTTTTTTTCATAGAATTGAGATTTTAGAATTTCTTTCAGTGATGATCCCACTTAACCTAAGTGAGCCAAAATTTAAGGGAGGACTTCTCCAAAGTGGGCCTGCCTGGAATTCATCTCCATTTATAATTGCCTGTGAAGTGAAAAATGGCTGTTTCCTCCCAGGGAGACGGGCTGTTCCAGGAATCAGCGGCACGCAGGGACTTAATCATGACAAGTTGTCTAGAGCCACAGAAGCATTCGCTCACTGTCTCCCTCCCTGGAGAAGGGAGATTTCAAAGTCATAAAGTTTTTTGGAAGGATAAATTAATGAATTCTTTTGGGGATTTGAAATATATATATATATGATATGTGCATGTAAATATATTAATATCTTTTATAAATAAATTGTTACCTTAGCAACATAAAAATTACTATTTGACTTCATCAGAAGCAGACCAGTTATTGAAAATTAATTTGCCAAATGTATGTTTGTCAAAAATCAATTGCCAAATGACTAATTTGCTAAGTGCCCAACTCACCAAATTATCAATTTACTGAAAACATGCTTCCTTTAAATATTTGCAAAGTTTATAGCAGCTGCTGTCAGTTGCATTGCTAGGGCCTAAGAGAGCTGGGAGAAGCCAGAACTTCAGAGTTCTCAGGGACTTCACACTCTCTCTGCCCCTCAGTGCCCCTCTCTGCCCTCTGTTGCCCCCTCCCCGTGGCCCCTGCTCTCCTTTTCTCTGTCCCGCCGCACCCCCACCCCCTCTTCTCAAGGATCGGCACTCTAGACCGGCAGTACGGTGCCTTCCAGCCCGTTCCCTTTCTAGGCCCCTTCCCTGCCCCACGCACTGACCCGTAGCCACACCCAGCTTGGGTGGAGGCAAAGGAAGATGCCTTAAGATCCTGCTAGGAAGACAAAATGAAAGCCAGTATTTTCAGACTTGGCAGAAATCTACAAAAACTGTTAAATCAGTCCATCTATATTTGTTACCTATTGCTAATAACAAATTACCCCAAAACTTAGTAGCAAAAAGAAAAAAAAAAAGACATTCATTATCTGACACAGTTTCCGTGGGTCAGGAACCTGGGAGCAGCTTAACAAGAGGTTCTGGCACTGGGTGTCTCACGAGGCTGCAGTGAGGTGGTCAGCTGGGGCCGCGGTGGTCCGAAAGCACTCCTGTCGTGCTCACTCCCGTGTGCTCACTCACCTGCCTGGCGTGCTAGTGCAGGCTGCCGACAGAGGGCCTCAGCTCTTCTCCGCGAGGGCCTCTCCACGGGGCTGCTTCAGTGTCCTCGCCACATGGCAGCCGCTCCTCCCAGGGGAGGTGGTCCCAGGGAGCAGAGGAAGCCCCAGAGTCAGTTACGATCCACTCTCAGAAGTCGTATGCTGTCACTTCTGTCACTTGTGTTTTACTCTAGTCACTAAAAGCCAGGCACTAAGCCCAGCTCACACCCAAGGGGAGGAGAATTGGGTTCCAGCTCTTGAAGGAAAAAAACCCCGTGGGGCATATTTTAAAACCAATATACCATCTAGTAAAAATTGCTGAAAAATCAAAAAAATGGGTATAAGAAACAAATTTATGGTAAAGTGGAAATGCTTGTGAATTTGGAAAAAAAGGTCACTTGAAGAATAAGATTTTTGTCTGATGGACCCAGACCCTGTGGGTAACAAGACTTACT
Source organism: Phyllostomus hastatus (assembly GCF_019186645.2). Lineage (NCBI taxonomy): Eukaryota > Metazoa > Chordata > Mammalia > Chiroptera > Phyllostomidae > Phyllostomus > Phyllostomus hastatus. Next base: position 30,294,572 of record NW_025334013.1, read on the forward strand.
AATGGTGACTTCAGACGGTGAAGTTGGAAGTGCGGCTCCTCAGCCACAAGGACAACAGCAGAGTGAGTGGCAGAGCAGATTGCCCCGCGCCGCTGTGGTGGAGTTCTCTGGGGACGTTAGTGCAGGGAACCAGGGGCCCCAGGTGAGCGAACAGGACGGCCGCGGACAAGCCTTTGAATGTGCGATGTCTCTTCCTCCGCCCACCAAATACCTGAAAAGGCTGGTGGTAGGCAGGAACATCACTGTTAACTTTCCTTAGTTTCTCAGTTTTGTGACATTATACAGATTCCTAATACTAAGAGGTATGATTTATTGAGAAATTAATTACAGGTTTGGTTTACTTTTTCTTCATAAAGGCATTTTAAAAATTGAGGTAAAACTTACAAGACATAAAATTAACCATTTTAAAATGAGCCGCTCAGTGCCACTTGGTCTGTATTTACGAGGTGAAGTAACCGCCACCTGTAGCTCTAAAACACCCAGTTCCCCGGAAGGAAAATCAGTGCCGCCCGGCGTCTGCTCCCCATCTCCAGCCCTCGGCCCCTGGAAGCTACTAATCTTCATTCTGTCTCCATGGGCCTCACAGACTGACACTAAATGATAGTTCCACATAAAAATCTGCTGAATATTTTCTAAGGATATGTTATTTCCCTAAAATTATATGAGAATTCTACCACTGAACCACCACCGTGACAGCATCCCCAAAATTATATGAGCACTTCAGTTATGCCACTTTATTTGGCACTTGTAAGTTTCATTATACAGTCTTCCAGCGTTTTTAAAAAAATAGAAAACCCACCCCAGCTGGCGTAGCTCAGTGGATTGAGCTCGGGCTGTGAACCAAAATGTCGCAGGTTCGATTCCCAGCCAGGGTACATGCTGGGTTGCAGGCCATAACCTCCAGCAACCATACATTGATATCTCTCTATCTCCCTCCCTCCCTCTCTAAAAATAAATAAATAAAATCTTTTTTAAAAAATAGAAAACCCTCGGGAAAATTTTGTTTCTAATTTCCCAATTTGCCTGGCTCCTCAGAACCTCAGTGTCCACCCTGGCCTGGCGGCAACCCCCTCCCACCCCCAGTGTAGCAATGCTGGACTCTGGAGTCGAGGCAGTTCGAGTGCCAGTAGGTGGGCTGGTTGGACTCGGTGTGAGACCCCAGGAGAGCAGACACCAGGCATGTGCACAGCAGTCATATACCACCACAGCACAGGCCGTTAGTTCCTCTGTGGCCTCGCTTTTTTAAACGAAACAGTGCATAAAACATAATTTTAATGTTTCAACATTGGGCGTTGAACCGGATGTGGTGAAAGAAGTGGAAAATGTACAGAAATAAGAAACAGAATGTAATTGGTCAGGAAGATGCGCCTGACACAGGTTTCTTCCTTACAACAACACAACTTGCCAAACATGCACTCCTTACTCTGCTGGAAAAGGAAGCCAACCTGGGTATGGACGCGCATTGAAGCGCACTTCTCAGCTGTGGCCAGCAGGTGGCAGTCTTGTCTGGAAATGAAGAGAAATCACTGGACTCTGGTTTTTCAAGGTTCTAGGAGCAAAGAATTGTAAAACAAACCTCCTCAGTGTTGAGTGCTTGGAAATGGTTGCATGGTACAGCCACAATTCCCAGGTGCAGACCCATTTCTAAGGCTCCTTCTGCCGAAGGAATACCAAGCTTGCTGCTGCAGCTCCATCTCCTGTTTTACTGTGATTCCCTGGGCAAGTCATCTGTTCTGGGTTTCTTTGTCCAACAGGTGATTACCAAGCTTTCTTCCAGTGCCGACAGGCTGTGGGCTCCATAGTTCCTCTTTGGATGGGAGGACTCTTGCCTTTTGCACTGCAGTCTTCACTGAGTGTCAGTGGCCCGCTCCTTGCATCTGTGCTGTTCACTGGTGTTTCAGTCAGCCCTAGCATTGTAGCTGACACCTACTCAACTGATATTTGTCAAATGAATGAGCATGCACCCTGCTGAGCTGCTTGCCAGCCTCGCTGGGCATACACCCTTAACTTCTCACACTCTCCTGATCCTCCCTCTTCCCTGAATACTCTCGTCTTCCTTCCCAGACCCAGCTTTCCTGGCTTCCTGCCACCTCTCTGGAAACTGCTTCTCAGTCCTTTGTACATTCCTGTTCCTCCACCACCGCCTTTCTTTTTCTCTTAGGATTCAACCCTGGGTCCTCCTCTCTTTCTTTTCTTTCTGTGCTACCTAATCCACTCCCACGGGTTTTTTGTTTAGTTTGTAATTTTGGGTGGGTGGGGGGAGAGAGAAAGAAACATTGATTTGTTGTTCCACTTATTTATACATTGGTTGCCTATTGTATGTGCCCTGACCAGGGATCGAACCCCCAACCTTGGTGTATCGGAACAACACTCTACCCAACTGAGCTACCTGGTTAGGGCCTCCACTTCCATGGTTTTAACTTCCACTTATAATGATAGAAACAATAATGGATAACATTTATAAGTATTTTACTATATGTTAAGTACTGTTCTAGTTCTTTACTGGTCTAATCTTCAAAACAAGCCGATGAGGTTGGCACTATTATTATTCCCATTTCGTGGATGATGGGCTGAGTGGCTGAGTGACCTCTCCACAGCTCAGAGCTCTCCTGAGCGCCAGACCCTTATTTCCATGCGCCTTGAACACCTCCCCTTGGATGTGACTAACCATGTTCAGAACTGGACTCCTGATAGTCCAGCCCCAAACCTTTCCTTTTCCAAGGCCCAAACTCAGTAAAAACCACTCAGTCTCACCCAGAAACGTGGGCAATCATCATTTCTTCCTGCTTCCCATCCTCAGCCAACTTCTAACAAGACCAGTAAACTCCTTAATATCATTCCAATGTGTTCCCTCTTCTCCATTCTGTCTCCTTCTATAATCCAGGCCTTCGTATTTCTCACCCCTAAACCAATCTCCCTCTCCCCAGTACGGTGCCCACACAGAGTCTGGTTTCCTGGTCCTCCACCAGCCAGAGTTCAGTGGTGAGGAATATGAGCTTTGGAATCCAAGAGTCATTCTACTGCTTCACTGTTTCACCCTGGGCAAGCTACTCACCTTTTCTGAGTCTGAGTTTTCTCTGAAATGAAAGACGAGAAAGCACCGGCTCTCCAGAGGGGTTGGCACACTCAAAGCCCTCAGAAGCGGGGGCGGCTGCCCCCACAGGCCTGGCTCTCCCCAGCAACACCCTGTGCCCCAACCACACCTCCCTGTTCGCCTGGCCACAGGGCGGCATGTACTTTCCAACATGGCGCTCGCCTCATTCTTCACTCCAGCCGCTCCCTTCTCTCTCTGGCTTTGTCAGCTCACATGTCACCTTCTCCAGAGAAGCCTTCTGATTCTTTACCCTCCCACCCCCCCAACATGCCCTCGCACCAACCTGGTTTCTTGTGCATTCCTCTTACAACACAACACTGTAAATGCCGGTTTCCTTACTGGTATCCCCTTAGACTGTGTCACCCCTGAGGGCAGGGACTGTATCTTAGTCTTCCTTGTTGCCCCACCACAGGGGTCTGTCATATAGAAGATGCTCAGTAAGTGTCCGATAAATGGATGCATCAATGAATACATCAGTGACTGCTTCAATGCGGGACAGCTGGGTGTCATCAGCACCACAGGCTTCGGACAAAGCTGCCAAAGACGGCAGTCTCCCGTCCTCGTTTGCTCTCTGAACGCGGCGGCCGTGCTTGGTGACTAGCGCAGTGCAGAGTTGCACCGGGCTGTGGCTCTTGTGGAGACATCTGGGCAGGCACAAGCCCTTTCGCTTTGGGCGTAAACAGGGCCAGTTGTGAATTTTTAAACACAATCAAAAACGATTCAGTGAATAAATCTTCATTTTCCTGAGGAGCTCCAGGTGTGGCAGATACATAGTCAACGAAGGGTCACGCGTTCAGTGTGGAGTGAGTGGGCAGAACCAGGCATCTGTCTCTGGGAGCACTTGGTCCCACGCAGGCAGAGAACGCCTACGTTTGCGGTCAGGGAAACTCCATAAAATATCTTCGTCTAGTCACTTCTGCCCCGAACGTTCACTGAGTCATTTCTCGCTGCAGGAAGAGCTCTCTGAGGCACAGGCAGGCATTTTCCCCGCCATGTCCTCGCACTAAGGGGAGACTAGCTCTGCCTCGAAGTAGCCCAACTGCTACTGAGAGAGGTGCCATGGCTGACAAGGCCCAGTGTAGCTGGGAGCCAACCACTCCGATCCAAACACCAAGCTGCATTAATTCACGAGCAAGGAAGAAAAGGTTTCAGAACCAAACAATAAGTCAACAAGTGGGAATGACTTGAGGGTGTCAGGCACCAGCCAGGGCAGGCAGTGGCTGCCAGCAGCCAGAGGCATCCCAGGCTGCCCTCTTGTGCAGGTGTGGGAGTGTCGGGGGAAGCCAGGGAAGCTTCACTGTGTTGCTGGCACTGTGACTCCAAATTAGGACCAAATTAGAACAACCAGAGGCTGGAGCGGGCGGGATGGGGCATGGCATGCAGCTGGGTTACAAGGCCGGGACAAAAGGGGAAGCCCAGGGGCAGTGGCCAGCCAGTCATAGGAAGTGTCTCTAAGGGAAGCCGCCATTTCTGAACCACGCTGGTCCACAGAGGAAAGGGGCTGCCCTAGAAGGCCTGTCCCTAAGTTTGGGTTCGTGATTGGGAAAAACAGGCCGAGACAAGACCGGCTTTGTGTGGGGCTTCGGGACTGGTTCTCTGGTGTGCCCCATGGCTCTAGAGCCTGGAAGAAGGGGAGACCCCCCCAGGATCTGGCATAGGATCAATTTTAGGGAGATGGGCTTCTCTCTCTGACAGCCTATGGGTGCTTTTCCTTTGAGCTACACACCAGCCAAAACTGGTTCTCTCCTTCCTGCCAGAGCACTGTAGGCCTGGAGTGGAGGAGCCGCTCTCCTCCCTCTGACAGAGCTTACAGCACAAGGCAGAGGGGAGTGGAGTATGCAGAGTGTGAGACACAGGATGGGCTGCTGGCTGCCACCCCAGCCTCTGGGTGAACAGGCTGCTGGTCTGTTGATGATTATCAATGACAGTTTTCTGACAGGGTTATAAATCACTAGCACATGTGCATCGTTAGGTAACGCAGTTTTGTTTGGAGTCAAGCAAGTAAAGCCCTGGCTGGAGATTGAGTGCCATCCTGGAAACCGCAAGGCACAGGTTCGATTCCCAGTCAGGGCACATGCCTGGGTTGCGGGTCTGGTCTCCAGTAGGGGGCACATGAGAGGCAATCACACATTAATGTTTCTCTCCCTTTCTCCCTCCTTTCCCCTCTGTCTATAAATAAATAATTTTTAAATGTATTTTTTAAAGCAAAATCCATCAGTGACAGCAGGCAATAGAGAAACTGTACACCAATACCACATATGAACACAAGCACCAAAATTCTACACTAAATATTAGTAAATTGAATCTAGAAGTATTATGTCACCTAGGAGTGCATATATATATATGCGCGCGTGTGTGTGTGTATACGTATCACAGAAACTTTTTTAAGAAACTTTTTAAAAAGATTTATTTATCTTTAGAGAGAGGGGAAGGGAGAAAGAAAGTAGGAGAGAAACATCAATGTGTGGTTGGTGCCTCTCACATGCCCCCTTCTGGGGACCTGGCCCAAAATCCAGGCATGTGCCCTGACTGGGAAAGGAACGTGACTGTTTGGTTTGCAGGCCGGTGCTCAATCCACTGAGCTACACTAGCCAGAGCGTGTGTGTGTGTGTGTGTGTGTGTGTGTGTGTATATATATTTATATATATATATATATATATATGAACCAGCAACTGTTGGGTTCACAGGCAGGCACTCAATCCACTAAGCCACACCAGCCAGGGCATGAGCTATCTTTTTTAAAAAACTATAGCAGCCCTGGCTGGTGTGGCTCAGTGGACTGAGCACTGGCCTACAAACCAGAACATCGTGGTTTCCATTCCCAGTCAGGGCACATGCCTGGGTTGTGGGCTGGGCCCCAGTTGGGGGCGTGCAAAGGAAAACCAATATATCTCTGTCATATTGCTTTTTCTCTTCCTCTCTTTGTTTTTTTTTTAAGATTTTATTTATTTGTTTTTAGAGAGGGGAAGGGAGGGAGAGAAACATCAATGTGTGATTGCCTCTTGCATGCCCCTTACAGGGGACCTGGCCCACAACCCAGGCATGTTCCCTGACTGGGAATCCAACCAGTGACCCTTTCACTCATAGGCCAGCACTTAATCCACTGAGCCACACCAGCCAGGGCTCTCCCCCTCTCTTTAATAATAATAATAATGATGATGATGATGATGATGATGATGATGAAAGGAAACTTACCTAATCTGGTGAAGGAAATAGACATGCAAGTCCAGGAAGCACAGAGTCCCACACAAGATGGATGCAAAGATGTCCACTCCAAGACACAGCCTAACTGAAATGCCAAAGGTTAAAGATAAAAAGTCTTAAAAGCAGTAAGAGGAAAGCAGTTAATTACCCACAAAGCATTTCCCAATGACTGTCAGCTGATTTCTCAAAAGGAACTTTGCAGGCTAGAAGGAATTGGCAAGAAACATTCAAAGTCATGAAGAGCAGGGACCTACAACCAAGATTGCTCTACCTAGCAAAGATATCATTTAGAATTGAAAGGCAGACAAAGAGCTTCCCAGACAAGAAAAAACTAAAGGAGTTCACCACCACCTAACCATTATTATGTGAAATGTTAAAGGGACTTATTTAAGAAAAAGAAGATCAAAACTATGAACAATCAAATGGCAATAAATACATATCTATCAACAGTTGAATCTAAAAACTAAGCAAACTAAGCAAAGAAGAGGTGAATCAGGGAGAGTGTTTTAATGCTTGCCAGGTGAGGGAGCGTGTAGGGGAATGGGTGAAGAGGTGAAGGGATTCAGAAGTAAAAATGGGTAGTTAAAGAATAGCCACAGGAATGTAGAGTACAGGACAGGAAATGGAGTGGCCAAAGAACTTATACTCATGACCCATGGACATGAACAATGGTTTGGGATTGCCTGAGGGAGTGGGCGGTGCTGCGTGGGGAGAGCAAAGTGGAAAAAATTGGGACAATTGTAGTAGCATAATCAATAAAATATAACTAACAAGAAATCAAGCATGTTTTTGGTAAACCAAATATTGAGCCTTTCCCAAGGAGGACCTTAAACAACATCACCACCAATTTCTCTGTGTTTCTCGCCATGGAAATCTTCAGTGAAAGATGAAAGGTTTGTTCTCCTTGAAGAGAAACCAGACCCAGATGCTCCTGCTGAGCCCATCCTCCCCGATACCACTGGCCCCCAACACCTGGGGTGTCTTTGCATCTACCAACAAAAGCTCTTCAAAAATAAATCTTTACTGCCACTGTACAGAAGCATCCCAAGCATGTTCTTACTGGGAAAAGTCTCCTGGCCCGGAGTTCTGCCCAGTGTGGCTCAGCCGGCTGGGCTTCATCCTGCACCCTGAACAGCGGCAGCTGCGATTCCCCTCCGGGCACAGGCCTGGGGGCTCAGGCTCGGTCCCCGGTGGGTGCGCATGCGCACTGGAGGCAGCCGAGCAGATCCCTGTATCCCTCTCACATCGGTGTTTCTCTCCCTCTTCCTCCCTCCCTTCCCCTCTGGCTAAAAAATAAAATCTTTTTTTAAAATCTCCTGACAAGGAAATAGAAGGTTAATTTTCATTATTCAATAATAATACTTTTCATAGAGTAGTATGCCTTGGATTCGGGTATGCAAACGAGCTACTCAGGGAAACAAGAACTCTTCCCAAGTCCGGCCTCCCCAGGAGGAAGTGGAGAGATCCGTCCCACTGGGCTCCTCTAGTGGGGACGGCACGTTTTTTAAGTCCTGTGGCCTTGTAGCGAGCCTGTGTGTTTAGAGTGACATCTACCGCGGGTGTGTACCACCAGGTACTATCACAGTAGCACCTCACCCTGCCCCATGCTAGCTCCGCCTCTCTGTGGTTCCTCTCTCCGTCCAAAAATATTCAGTCCCCTCACCTTCCCAGGCGCTCCCACAGCCCCTCAGCCCCTTCAAGCTCTTGTTACCACACTGTGCCCCTGGCACCGCAGAAAACTGTATTCTGCAGGCTGAGTGAACGTGGGAAGGAATGAATAACTAGAAAGTATCTACAGAAAATCCCTTTAATAAATCTGAATTGCCTCCTCCATCCCAACCAAATCTTTTCTTCCTTTTGCTTCCACCACTTCCTAGCTGTGTTTCCTCAGGCAAAGCATTGCACCTCTCTGAGCCTCATTCCCGGGCATGTGAAATGGGGTGACAGTCACAGTGTAAATGCAAAGGGACCTCTGCCCTCAGCACAGAGCCAAGGCAACGAAGGACTCAGGAACGGCTCACCAGGAACTAAAGATTCTCCAAACTGTGTCTGCCTTGCTTCCACCCCATCCCATTTCTGCCACGCATCCCCCACCACTTTCTTTGTCACCCTCTCTCCCCTTGTCTTTCCCACCCTTGTCTCCCTTTGAAAACCCCGCCCTTCCCTCCTCCACACATCCTTCGGGATTCCTCCAGTCCCAGGGTGGCCCCACTTCTGTGGCCTCCAGCTCTGACAGCCTCTAGGCCTCCCTGATGGGTGGACTCACCCCCCAACCCTCCCTACTCTAGCTGTTGCTGACTGGAGTTGGGTGGAGGCTTGTCCTCCTCCTCCTCTATAACCAAGAGCTCCGAGAGGGCAGGACTGAGGTGTGTCCCCTGTCCCCCCCTCCCCCGACCCCACACACACACCCCTTGTGCAGTGCTGGCCAATTAAAGGTCAGGAAAGGTGGATGAAGAGGTTGGGGGTAAAGGGAAGAGACTTGGTTGAAGGGGCTCTTTGCTGCTTTGGTGAGGTGGAGAGTGTTGGAGCTGCGGGCTTCTTTCTCCATGGCCTCTGCCCTTCCCCAGCCATCAAGCTGATCAAGGACCTGGTCAACTACGACGTGTGTGCCCCGCTGCTCAAGGGCCTTGTGGACCTGCTGATACCATCCGTCAAGGAGACTTGCAAACTGCAGCCCAAGATCCTCAATGGTAGGGATCCACTGGGACTTCGGGGAAAGGCACCCCTCAAGGGGAGGGGCCCCTGCCTCACAGTCTCCCCTCCACCAGACTCTACGGTCCTCCAGCTCACCGCCCACCTGCCGGTGTTTCTGCAGCAGGCCGCAGCTGCCAAGGCCATCAGGTAAACGGTCAGGGGGCAGTGGGTGGATGGAGCAAGGAGGCCTGGGAGCGATCTGGCCAGCGGCACCAGAGAAGACCCAGGGGTCGCTGCAGCTTGAATCACCGGCCCAGGGTCCTGGCGCACAGCAACTTGAGCTTAGCGGAGGAGATGCTACACCTGCGTGTGGTGCCCAGCCTGATGGCCGCCATGGGCAACACGGACCACAGCAACAGCCAGCAACAGGCCAGCCTCGCGCTGGAGGTGCGCAGGCGGCGGCTGGTGGGGCGGTGGGAACCGGGCATGGGCACCCAGTCACTCCACCGGCCTGTCGCAGTTCTTCGTGCAGACATTCCCAGTGGTGGAGGAGCAGGTGCGCAGGTCCATGGGAGAGGAGCTCTACAAGCTCTTCCTTGTAAGTGCACCCACCCCGCCGCGCCCGCCACAAAGAGCAGCTGGCCAAAACAGAATGGTGACCCCACACCGGCCCACACAGTTTGGGCCTGGTGGCCAGCTGCAGGGAAGGACCGCCTGGCTTGGGCTCCGCCTGGCATCTTTCCCTTCCCTTTCCTACTCCTGCATGCAACATCCCTCTGCTCCATCCCACTCCAAACCCAGACTGCCCTGGCACCTCAGCCATGTCCCACTTCCTCCTGTCCTCAGAGCAACGCAGAGGACTTGTACATGAAAATGGATAGCGTTCAGGTGGACATCTTGGCAGCCAACAAAGTCAATGTTAGCAAAAGTGAGTGGGGAGTGAGGGGACCTGGAGCAGAGGTAAAGCCGGCCCAGACTCAGGCTCACCTCCCTGTTTCCAGCGGGCCCCTTGTACGGCAATAGGCACTTCGACTATGGCCTTGGTGATCAGGAGCAGCTGGACGACATCACTCACTCCCAAGAGGATAAGGAAGGAAAGGAGTGACACAGCCTCTGTGGCAAGCCGGGAAGGCCAAAGCCGTGTGGCAGAAAGTCCAGCGGAGGACCCTGAGGTCCATCTCAGGGCGCCTCCACTTGGCCCTCGGTGGGAGGGAGAGCTGCTAGCAGGGAAGAGCGCAATAAAGTCTTGCTATTCATCTGTTCTCTGTGTGTGAGGGGGGAAGAAGGTGCAGTGAGAGCGGGCCCGTCGGCGATCTAGTCTCCCATTACCTCTGAACCGTCTCCTACTTCTCCCTTTCTCCTTCACTGGCTGCAGGCATACTGGCTGTGTGTGTCTTCAAAGTGACAAACAAGCTCATGCCCTAGGACTTTTGTGCTGGCTTTTCTGCTGAACAATGACAGAGGTTCTTTTCCTAGAACCTCTCACCCAGATATCTACCTGCAGGGCTAACTCCCTTGTCTCCTTCCAACTCTACACAAAGTTAAGCCTTCTCGTTGAGGGCTGTTCTTTTTTTAAGTTGCAACCCACACTACATCCCTCTCGACACTATGGCCCCCAATCCCCCCCTTACACTGCAATTTTTTCCCCATGGTATTCATTTATTTGTTGTCTGTCTCTCCACCTGAATTTAAGCTCCACTAGGGCAAGAATAGACAGACACGTGTTAAAGATGAGATATATAGGTATAATATATATTTTTCCTTTACTGATATAATCCAAACATTGAGAACAATGCCTGGCATGCATGGATGAAGAATGGAGGTATTGTAAAAGAATTGTCCCTCAAATCAGTGAAAATGAAGTCAGCTAGCAGTAATTCTCCAGGATGCCACAAGAGGGCATCACCGGCCCTGCTACTGTCAGTCTAAGGCGGCTCCACCATCACCTAAACGAATTTTGAGCCTCAGCGCTGAGGAAGGAGAGAGAACTTAACAAAATAGTTATATATTTCCATAAAGCTAAATGGATTTCCTATTTTAAAGAATTGCCCTGACTGGTGTGGCTCAGTTGGTTGGGTGTAGTCCAGCAAAGCATAAAATGACACCTTTGATTCTCAGTTGGGGCACATGCCTCGGCTGCCAGTTCCATCCTAGATCGGGTCGCAGACTAGAGGCAATGGATGGAAAAACATCCATGTTTCTCTCCCTCTCTCCCTCCCCTTCTCTCTCTAAAAAAATTAATGAATAAAAAGCCAATAATTATATTTCTATTTTTACGCAGCCTTTTTTTTTTTTTTTTAAGCAGAGTTACACAAGTGCAACACTTGGTGACAGAGCCCCTGAGAAGCGGGCCTTGCCTGAGATGCTCAGATACTGCCTAGAAAAAATGTCTGTGAACAAATATGGCCAAGCTTGAACTTCAAAAGCTTTATTCAAGGCCTCAACAAAAATGTTAACAAGACATTCTATAGGTAGCAGACGTCTATTGGGCGACTACTCTGTGCCTGGCCCCGACCTAGGCACAGGAGACAGTTCAAGTTAATGCTTGCTGTGCGTGGTGGTTTCTAGCATGTGAACAGAAACCCGCAGACTTTGAAATGAAATGAATGTCTTTGAAGTTCTTTTCGTCTGTGTAGGTGCTTTTAAGTGAGGCTGTGGTTGGAACCTCTCCCAGAGCTGCTCCCTTCCTCTTCAAAGTGCGCTTATCCTCCTTCATCCACGTCAAGCATTACCACTCTAGCAAGAACATAGCAAGAACACAGGTTCAAAGGTACGTTCTCAGACTTCAACCAACGTTTTCTCTAAAAAAAACTTAGTAACAAGGGAACATAATACCGCTTATCATGAACTAGTAGAGTATCCACCCACTGTCTATTTATGCTGAGTTAGCAAGACTGCTTCGAAGCTGAAAAACTCTTAAAAGTTAAATGAGTGAAATCACAATCACTTTTTCTGATTCCTGGTAATTACTAGAACTTTTCATGTACAAATAATGGTACAAAACACTTAGTAAGTGTGCAATCTACTACACACCCACCTATCTCAATACCCCTATCCCACAGGAGCAAGTTCTAAGCCAAGCATTTTCTACTTTTTGTACAACCTCATAAGCCCTGCAAACGCAAGGCCTCAAAAAATTGGGTAAAAACTCAGAATTGTTCCTCTCCACGGAAATCTTTAGTAAAAGGCGAAAGATTTATACGATCTGAAGAGAAACCAGAGTATGTTTTGTTACTTCCCTCACTCAGTTCTCGGGTAACGGGCACTCCTAGATCAGCAATAGTAACTATTCCCATGAAAGAGTTAATAGCTTCTGCCTTTAGTTCAGAAACACTCTGAAAACAGTCTCATGTTTCTGACGTTTAGTGGGTAAAAAAAAGGAACGAAAAAAGAATAATCTAGCCATTTTAGAGTAAGAAATATCTTGTGAGCGATGCATTGTGGGTATGTAAATGAGATGAGTCACCCACTCCCGGTTTCCGGAAATACCTTAAATAGTTCTTTAGTTTTCCCGCTTAGCCACCAACAGAGGGCAGAGCAGAGGCCGGGATTGGGAGGGATACAGAAGCCTGATCCAACCAGCAAGTCTTTTATATATAGAATTACAAGTTAGAATTTTTCTTGAATTAAAAAAAAATAAAGTTGAATTTTAAAAAAGGCTTCAAATGAATTGTCTTCGTACATTCATTCAACAAAAATTTATTGAGCACTATGTCAAACCCTATGCCTAGGAGGCAGGTAGGTGAGATGAGCACTAGTAATAGAATGTTCAGTGACACACGGGCGGAGTATTAAAAAATCCATAGAAGCAGGGCATTCTAGGCAGAGAGCACCATAAACAGTATGAGCAAGAGTGGTGAAGAGAGGTTAAGGGGTTAAGTGGCAGGAACCAGATTTTGATGGAGCTTCAATACCAAGCAAAGAGCTTGGATTTACTTTAAGAGCAACGGAGAGCCATTGAAAAGCTTCAGAGGAGAATAATATGATCTCATTGGTGTTTTAAAGCATCATCAGCATCACTTGGTGTTAAGAGTTGAATCGCATCCCCCCAAAATGGTATGTTGAAGTCCTAACCCTTGGTACCTCAGAATGTGACCTTTATTAGATGGGACAAGGGTCCCATCTAATAAAGGGTCTGAGCAGCTCTTACTAAATGCTATTTTCTTTCTTTCTTTTTTTAAAATCCTCACCCAAGGATTTTTTTTTTCATTGCTTTTATTGAGAAAGTAAGGGAGAGTGAGAAACATCATATACACCCAAAACAGGGAATGAACCTGCAATCTTTTGGATGCCATTCCAACCAACTGAGCCACAGTGGCAAGGGATAAATACTACTGTTACGAAACGTTAAAATGTAGCATGGTATTTTATACATGCAGCTGTAAATAGGATGAGCTTGACAGGAACTCAACCTGATAAATGTAGGCAACTGCAAAGAAATCAACATGTAATTAACCAAACAGTGTATATAAGCAATGGCTAGGCCTCCCTTGGGCCTTGGATGTGAATTCCCAGCCTCCAGTTACTTGCTGCAAGTAAATAAAACTAACAATGACCAGGTTTTATTCTTGAATAGAACACCCCAAGTGGGTGAACCCCTTGAGCTCATTAACAACTTCATTTGGAAATAGGGTCATTGCAGATGTAATTAGTTAATGTGAGTCCTACAGAATGGAGACGATAAATTTCTGTAGTTTAAGCCACCAGTAGGGATCAGCATTGCTACTCCAAGAACACACAATTCTATCCCAGGAGAACAAGCTACACATTCTAACGCACGCCTGAAACATGCATATTTTCCTAAAGACAACCTAGTAGACAGGGATGTAATACTGCCCAAGGTGAGTGACTGTGGAGCCCCTTGGAGCACTAGCACAAGGGGCTTGGAGCCCCTTGGATGGATGAGTGTGTGGGGAGACCCACACACTCATCCATCCTTCATCTCTTTACTCAGTCCACAAATCTGCTTTGTTCCTGGCACTGGGCAGGCGCCTTCTGAGGCCAGCCAGGCATATTCTGGGGTGACATATCTCCTCCTCAGAAACAATTTAGGACACTGAGCAGTAAAGCCAGAGGGAAATAAATGGTAGGCTGGACCTGGAAATAGCCTGGATTTGCCTGACAAAAGAATGTAAAGTAAGAAGAGAAAAACTTCTAGGATAGGTCCCTAGAGAACAGAGGCCTAAAGGAGGAATGTAGCAGAGGCCTAAAGGAGGGGGGTAGCGAGGGGTGGGTGAAATTAGGAAGGTTGGAGAAAACCAGAAGTGTGAACAACACAGAAATCAAGAGCAAAGAAGTTTCAAGAAGGAAGGAGTAGTGAGTACTTTCAAAAGTCTGACCCAGAGACCTCCAGCCAAGATGGATGCATAGGTAGACACACTGCTTCCTCACACAACCAAAATAAGGACAACAATTTAGAAACAAAATAACGAGAACTGCCAGAAAATTGAACTGTATGGAAGTCTGACAACCAAGGAGTTAAAATAGACACATTCATCCAGACCAGTAGGAATGGCGGAGTCAGGCAGCCGGGCGGAGAGGGGTTGCAGCACAAAAAGCAGTGGCCCTGGGCACATTAGGCATCCCAGGAGCGCAAGACTGCAGTAAGCGGACCCTGGGCGCGCAGGCGGCGGCTGGCAGACTCCAGGCGCTGGGTGGCAATGGGCAGACCCAGTGAGGCGGCAATTGTGAAGCAAGACACTGCGCACAAGGCAGCTGGCTGACCAGGCAGTCCCACATTCGTGCGCAGATAAACCAGGTGAAACTAGGGATCGAGACAGACCGCACAACCCAGGGTCCCAGCACTGGGAAATAGAGCCTCAAGACACCAATTGGGGACACCTGTGGGGATTGAGGCGCAGGGAGAGACTCCCAGCCTCACAGGAGAGTTTGTTGGAGAGACCCACAAGGTCCTAGAATGCATACAAACCCACCCATACAGGAATTAGCACCAGAAGGGTCCAATTTGCTGGGGAGGGAAGCGGCAGAAGGGACTGAAATCCAGCAGGGAGTGGAGCAAGCAAACATTGTTTCCTCTCATACCCTGCCCCCACACACAGTATCACAACCCAGGGACTGAGTTAACCCACCCTGGTGAACACTTAAGGCTCTGCCCTTCATACGTAACAGGCACGGCAAGACAAAAAGAAAGAAAAGCCCCAAAAGGAAGAACAATCAAAGCTTCAAAGCTCCAGAGCAAATTCAACTAAGCCATTAAGAGATAGCCAGCCTATCAGATGCACAGTTCAAAGCACTGGTGATGAGGATGCTCACAGAATTGGTTGAATTTGGTCTCAAATTAGATGAAAAAATGAAGGCTACGCTAAGTGAAATGAAGAAAAATGTACAGGGAACCAACAGTGATGGGAAGAAAACTGGGACTCAAATCAATGGAGTGGACCAAAAGGAAGAAAGAAACCACCAAACAGAAAAGAAGGAAGAAACAAGAATTGAAAAACATGAGGAGGGGCTTAGGAACCTCCAGGACATCTTTAAACGTTCCAACATCCAAATTATAGGGGTACCAGTAGGGGAAGAGGAAGAGCAACAGATTGAAAATGTATTTGAACAAACAATAAAGGAGAACTTCCCCAATCTGGCAAAGGAAATAGACTTCCAGGAAGTCCAGGAAGCTCAGAGAGTCTCAAATAAGTTGGACCCAAGAAGAAACACACCAAGGCACATCATCATTACATTACTCAAGATTAAAATGAAGGAGAGAATCCTAGAAGCAGCAAGAGATAAGGAGACAGTTAAAGGAGTTCCCATCAGACTGTCAGCTGATTTCTCCAAAGAGACCTTACAGGCAAGAAGGGGTTGGAAAGAAGTATTCCAAGTCATGAAAGGCAAGGACCTACATCCAAAATTGCTCTATCCAGCAAAGCTTTCATTTAGAATGGAAGGGCAGATAAAGTGCTTCCCAGATAAAGTCAAGTTAAAGGAGTATATCATCACCAAGCCCTTATTTTATGAAATGTTAAAAGGACTTATCTAAGAAAAAGATAAAAAATATGTACAGTAAAATGACAGCAAATTCACAATTATTAACAATCACACCTAAAACAAAAACAAAAACAAACTAAGCAAACAACTAGAACAGGAACAGAACCACAGAAATGGAGATCACATGGAGGGTTAGCAACAGGAGGGTGGGAGGAGGAGAGAGGGGGAAAAGGTACAGAGAATAAGTAGTATAGACGGTAGGTAGAAAATAGACAGGGGGAGGGCAAGAATAGTATGGGGAATGTAGAAGCCAAAGAACTTATGAGACATGGACATGAACTAAAGGGGGGGAATATGGGTGGGAGAGGGTGTGCAAGGTAGAGGGGAATGAAGGGGGGGAAATGGGACAACTGTAATAGCATAATCAATAAAATGTATTTAAAAAAATAAAAAATAATAACATAAAAAAAAGTCTGACCCAGGGAGGGGCACTGCAGCATGCATTTGAGTCAGCACCAGGACAGTGGCTGGTGGCCTCGTCCTGAGCAGTTTGCACGGAGCGAGGGTGGTGGGAGTCCGCCTGCAGGGAGTGGGCGAGTGGAAAGCAGAGAATGCAGGCAGAGTGTAGGCCTGTCTTCTGGGAAGTCTGACCCTGAAAAACTAAAGAGACTATAGCTGCAAGGGTTGTTGAGGCAGACTAGTGAGAAGCTAGATAATTTCCTTGGCAAGTGGAATGGGGAGACTGTGACAGACAGGCGAACCAGCTGGCCGAGCAATTTACAGCCAGATACAGGTCACCAAGGCAGAAAGCCCGGGGCCCTTACCAAGGTCCAAAAGTGACCCCAGGCACTGACCCACGTGGCTCAGTTGGTTGGATGTCGTCCAGCAAAGTGGAAGGTGGCCAGTTCGAGTCCTGGTCAGGGCACGTGCCTAGGTGGCATTTTTGTCCTGGTTAGGGCATGTACCAGATATTTCTCTCTCACATCAATGTTTCTCTCCCTTTCTCCTTCCCTTCCTCTCTGTCTTAAACAACAACAACAACAACACCTGACTGGGACCTCAGCCCCATACTGCTTCCCTCCCCTGGATATCACTGATCCTGCGTTTTAGATCTTTGACCTTTCCTCCACAACATAACATCTAGGTTTCAGTTTTATTTCAGCATCAGGCCCAGTAAAGCAGCAAAACCAGGCAGGTGACACCAGGACCAGCTGCAAGGTAATGACCCCCTAACCCCCAGCTCTGGTACCAACAAATAATCGGAGGCCAGACCCTGAGAGGACACACCTGGCAAGTTGACGAATAGTCTGTTGGGATCCTTCCTTGACACCTCCCCTAAGTTCCCCGCCTTTAAAACCCTCAAGACTGACCTCCCAGTGGGCACTCTCTCCTTTTCCTTTCCCCTCACAGGCGGGCACCTCCTGAACCCTAAGGGGCCCCATGAGACTTGCAAACAGGGGCACAATGGGCAGTAAAATTCTGAGATTAAAGGCAGCTTTCCCCCCAACTTTTGTTATTAGGAGAATGTTAAACATGTTTGTTTAAACGCTGATGGGAAGTAACCAGCAGGGAGGGAGAGTGAAGATCCAGGAGAGGGGAACTAAACAGTAGCTGGGAGGGGGATGGGAGAAGGGGGAGAGGAGGGGAATGGTGGTCCACGTAGGTGAGAGGAAGGACCAGACTCTGACTCCCTGGTGACAGACGGAAGGAGGGGAGGGAAGCAGCACAGGTGGTAACTCCACCACGATGATGATCATTTACGGAGCTGGGCCCTTTCGTCATTCCCCAGCGGTTCCTTCTTCACTCGCCCTCCTTGTCCTCCCTCTTCCTCGCCCTTTTCAGCAGCTGGTAAAGCCCCAAGCTGTCCCATAGCAGCAGAACTGCTGGGAAAACCAGACAACTGAGCCAGGCCTCTGATCACCCACTGCATCACCTGGCACATCTCTTGGTGGCTGTTTCCTGCTCCCGAGGCACCCACCCGGTGTTCGACCCTCTCTCACAGAAACCGTCCTGCGCCTCCTCCCGACTCTCACTCTCAGCAGGTTTCGCTGAGGAAGCACAAACCACTTATTTATTCCCCTCATCCTGCCGCCCTGCGACCTAACCACTGCCGCTTCGGTCCTCCTCCCAGCCAAGGCCAGCTCCCCCAGGGCTTGTGGCCCAGCCCAAGCCCACGAGACCACGCTGCTTCCACTCGTTCCCCCTCAGTGGCACCAGCTGTCTGTCCCCTCAACCGACCAGTTCTTCCCTGAAGGCCAAGGAGGCTCCGTTGTCTCCCAGCTGAAAAAGAAAAGGGGGGGGGGGAAGGAGCTGGTAGACCTGCGGCACCGCCCAACCCTGTTCTGCGCTCTCCTCACGGAAAACCCTGAGCAACCACAAGAAAGAAAAAACTTCACTTTGTTTTTAATAAGACAGTTCTGTCAGAAGTTTTTTCTGAAACAAAAACCAAACTTTCCTGAAGCCACAAGAGAACAAATGGAACTTTTCATGCTAAACAGTTAGTTTCCACGGAGTTTCCACTGAGCTTTACCTTAAGAACTTAGTAATCTTTACTGTGGATGCATTTCCATCAACTGGTACAATTTTGAATTAACTTTTATATTAGACTTTTAAAAGTGACTTCTGTGATTTTCTAAACAATGCTTCACACATCTTGAAATTAATTCACCCATCAGAGACGTCAATATGTGTATGTGCGCGTGTCCTTAATTAGGTGAAATAACTTCTATCCTAAAAGAGTTCTTAATTTTCCCCTTATCTCAACTTCCTCTCTTCTCTTTCATTATGACTTTAAAAATTCATCACGAACTAATTCTAACTCCACGGAAAAGTGTAGAAGACAAAAACACCTGATACGCAGATTTAATTGATATGAACATTCTTCAAATGTGCTTTAGATCTATTTGAAAGCAAATAAAACCTTATATGGCTCTCTTTCCCCCACGTTGGAGCCCGTGGAGGACTGCGGGGCACGGGACTGCTGAAACAGCAAACGTGTCTGGGAGGCTGCGGTCCAAGGCCACTTTTGTTGGCTCTAGGCAGGGCCTCAGAACCCGAGGGAAACGTAGCTCTTCCCAAAACTGAAGGTGTTTATGCCCCTGATAAAACTGAATTATCTCTAGGCAAGAGATATGCTCACGTGTACGAAGGAAAGAACAACACAGTGACACACCCAGAGTGATCTGGGAACGGTGATCTGAGCCCACGAAAACAGTGAGGTTTGTGCCAAAGTCTGAAACAACCTTCCTGCTAAGGCCATTAGACAGAATCTGTGCGATACTGTGCCCACTGAGGATTTAAACTCACTAAGAAATAGCCCAGGCTGGTATGGCTCACTGGATTGAGTGCCAGCCTGGAAACCAGAAGGTCTCCGGGTTCAATTCCCAGTCAGGGCTTATGCCTGGGCTGCAGGCCAGGTCCCCAGTCAGGAGCGCCGAAAGGCAACCATACATTGATATGTCTCTCCCTTTCTTTCTTTCTCCCCCACTTTCCCTCTCTAAAAATAAACAAATAAAATCTTTAAAAAAAAAAACCTCTTTTAAAAATAGAAATGTGGCCCTGGCTGGTGTAGCTCAGTGGATTGAGCATGGGCTATGAACCAAAGGGTTGCCAGTTCGATTCCCAGTCAGGACACATGGCTGGGTTGCAGGCCAGGTCCCCAGTATAGGGCCGTGCAAAAGGCAACCACACACTGATGTTTCTCTCCCTCTCTTTCTCCTCTTCCCGTCTCTAAAAATAAAATCTTTAAAAAATTAAATTAAAAAAAATAAAAATAGAAGTGTGGGTTTGTTTTCTTTCTTTTAAAAAAAGTATTTAGCCCTGGCTGGCGTAGCTCAATGGATTGAGCGTGGGCTGCAAACCAAAGTGTCGCAGGTTCGATTCCCAGTCAGGGCACATGCCTGGGTTGCAGGCCCCAGCAACTGCACATTGATGTTTCTTTCTCTCTCTCTTTCTCCCTCCCTTCCCTCTCTAAAAATAAATAAATAAAATCTTTTTTAAAAAAGTATTTCTTTTTAGAGAGAGGATGAGGGAGGGAAAAAGGGGGAGAAAACATGCCAGAGATACATCAATCAGATGCCTTTCACAAGCCCCCAACTGAGGACCTGGCCGACCACTCAGGCATGTGCCCTGACTGGGAATCAAACCAGTGACCTTCTGGTTCACAGGCCAGTGCTCAATCCTGAGCCGCATCAGCGAGGGCTGGGTTGGTTTTGTAAAACAAAACCTTACATACACGGTTGAAGCCTGCTTTTGTACACCCACAATCCCATTTGCTCCCCATCTCCTGTGCTACCTAAATTTTTTTTCAGATTTTACTTTTAGAGAGTGAGGAGGCAGAAAGAGAGGGAGAGAAAAACCAGCTGAGTACCTCTTGCATGCCCCCAACCCGGGGATCTGGTCTGCAAACCAGGCATGTGCCCTGACTGGGAATCGAACCTGCCACCTTTCAGTTCCCAGGAGGACTCAGTCCACTGAGCCACACCAGCCAGAGCCTAGCCACTCTTCTGAAGTTGGTATGTCTTCCATCTACCCTTGAACATGTGTTATTTTTCTGCTTTTGCTTTTTTATCCTCACTGGAGGATAAGTTTATTGATTTTAGAAAGGAAGGAAGGGAAAGAAACACAGATCGCAGGCCTCCCACAGGCACTGCAGTGAACCCTCAGCCTAAGTATGTGCCCTGACTCAAACCCAACTGTAGCCTTTTTGGTGTTCCGGACAACGCTCCAGCAGACTGAGCCACCTGGCCAGGGGTAAACCTGTAGTATTAATGAGAGCTGAGGTCTGTGAACTTTCAGCCTTTGGAGGCACGCACGATTTCCCGTGTTTAACTGCACAGCTCAGGGAACTGGGCCCCCTGGGCCGCGCTGTCCCGCAGCCCAGATGAGCAGCAGCAGCTGCAGCTGTAGCAAAAGCCAGGACCAGGGGGCGCAGGCCCCAGGTGAGTGCTCAGGCTGGCGGTGTCCCCCATCGCACCGGACCACTTGGGACAGGGTCGGGATGCCAGTGTGGAGGCAAGAGAAGCTCAAGAGAGGATGGAGGTGAGTGAGAACCGAAGGGAAACGGGGTTAGGCTGGGCTGGGCAGCCAGTCTGGCTGTGCGGAGGGAGCAGAGGGAAGGTTTCAGAGGAAAGTAGAGCCGAGGGTAGCTCCGGATACAGAGCTGGACCAGGCTGCCAAAGCAGCAAGGCAGCCATGGCGGCAGGGGTGGAAAAAAGAGGCAATAGCAGAGGGTAAGCCAGAGGAGTGAAAAAACTATCTCCTAGCACAAGATGGCAAGATCCCACTTATGCTCCCTTCCCTTTTGCTAGTACCTAACTAACCAGCTACTATAATAAACCACCTGGGACATAGTATAGTGACATCACTTTAAAAAACTCCAGTTCCCATCTATGTACTTAAGGTTTCTCAGATGTCCCACCTTTGAAAGCAAAAATAGGAATAGAATTCGTAACAAACGGTTACTCCATATGAACCAACTGAAAAAATCTGTTCATCTCATTATGATGTATTTCCAATAAATTTGAACTTTTTCTTAATGTTAAATCCACCAACTATCTTTAAGAACTCAGAGAACATGTAACAGAACGTCAGACTATAAGCTTCTGGAACAGATTTGGGGTTCTATTGCCCGTTGCCGAACACACAGCTCCCAATGGCAGAGTTAGGTGAAAAGGGACTGTTTATTAAAAGTTAATACAAATTTACAATGATGGCAGAATTCTGTTCTTAAGTTCCCCAATCTCCCAAACAGCCAAAAACCCACAGTCCGGCCTCCGCTTGCCAAACCAGGCCAGTCAGAGGTACCGTGTCCCAGAAAGCTCCGCTAGGCTCCCGCAATTTCCCGCAACACGAGCGGGACCTCCGTGCTCTCCAGCTCTAGCGATCGCTGTGCTATGGGCACCCAGTTTAAATACTACCCCCACCCCACCCCATTCCAGTCTCCCAGGATTTCTTGCATCTCCCGGGAGTTCCTTGCTTTTTCGGGCGGATGTGGCAAATCGTTCCCTCCCCCTACCTGTTACCAGTCCAGGCAGGCGTGGACAGCGCTGGAAATGCGTGCCGCCTCTCAAGGTAAAGTGACCCCTCTCCCCTAACGAGCTGCAAATTCAAGTTAACGCCCAGTCGCCGGTGGCACAGCAATTAGAATGAGCATTTCCAAGTGCTAGCCTGCTGTTATTTATATGCAAACTCACTCTTAATCACTGTGCTGCTGGCTCTTCCCAGGCCCCAAACTAGGCTTGTGGGGGTTTGGGGACTTCTCAGCCTACATCCGTTCTGTTCGGACCTCATTCCACACCTGTTATAAACATAGTACAAACACAATACCAAAAACACAAAAGAAAATCCCACGAGATTCTGTTTCCCAGCGCTGGTTCCCAACCACCAGCTTCCCTCCCTGGCAGTCACGGTGACCTGTCCCTAGTTCATCAGAGTTTGAAAGTCAAATTCTTAGGACAGCGATAGCGTGGCAGTTTTTCTTATCACTAGAGTCAGCTGGATTCTAAGGAAAAGCGCGCCATTTCCTTTAGCTTCCGGGGACGAGGCCGTGTCACCGGAACTGTTGAGTGGGTGCCGCCCGGGTTTTAATGCTGCAGATTGTGATTGGCTGTCATTCAGTATTATGTTAATAAAGTAACTGGGCTTTTTTTCAACTTAAAACTTAATTTCCACTTAAAATGTTAGCATTCATTGTTAAATTATGAAATTTGAAAGACTGCACATATCGGAAAGCCTCTCTCTTTGCCAGTGGAACCAGAAATAGGGAAACTACCTTACCGTGACTGAAAAGTTTACGGCTGCCATAGACCCAGCAAAGGCGAGGAGTGTGAAGTTAAGACTATACTTTCAGGGATCATTTCTATAGTTTGTTACTAGAGAAGTTTCTCTGAACGTGTAGAGCACCCGAAACCACGAGGAGGAGATGGAGTGTTCTCTTCTGAGCGTGAAGCCGGCTTTTGGTGTTACTTCGGTAACTGCCACTTGCCATTGATGATCGTTCTTCTTTCTTTTCGGAGAAAGCAAGAGGGAGAGAACACCGTCTGAGTGGTTTCGTTTTTAATGTGTTTTAAGGAAAGGCTGAGGAAATTACCTGCAAGAACGAGTTAACTTTTTTGTTTTCGGAAGTTATTGCTATATGGCTATGATATTCTATTTATCCCAAACACTGTTAACTAAGTTTTGCCTTAGGAGTGTTTACTTGTTACTATTTTTTTTGTTATTGTGAAAGGTTGTCGTTCTGCGAAATGAAACATTTTGTTATTCTGCCCATTTGTGTACTCTTTCCTTGGTTTCCTGTATGTATCAAGACTAGGAAGGTACTCTGCTACCAGCAAGTAAAGTCAGCACTCAAACAGGACATTATTTTGTAATTACTTTTGTAGAATCTTCTGTAGGGAAAAAACTTAAATGTGGGGTTGCGTTTCATGTATCGTCCCATGGGGACCTGGCCAACGACCCAGGCATTTATCTCCGCTGGGAATCACACCCATGAGTGAGCCTTTGCTTAGGGGGCTAGTGCTCATCTACTCAGCCACACGAGCCAGGGCTTGCTTTTCTTTTTTTTTTTTCTTCTTTTGTGAAAGAGAAGGGGAAAGGAAGATTGTTGTCATTTTATTTACTTATTTTCGGGAGAGAGAGAACATCAATTGGTTGTTTCACTTACTTACGCATTCATTGGTTGTTTCTTGTATGTGCCCTGACTCCCAGTTTTTCAATTTGGCTAGCCAAGCACATGTTTTTTGTTTTTTGTTTTTAATGGAGTCAAATTTATCAAGCTTTTATATTTTCTGGATTTTGCATCATACTTAAGGCTTTCTTCCCATAGGTATTATTAAGAAAAGCTGACTCAGGTTCTCTTCGACTACTTCCTATAGTTTTATTTTTGCATTTTGATCCCTGGCCTGTTTGCTGTTTATTCTGGTATGTGTTTATTCAACTGTGGATCCAGTTTTACATTTTTCCCAATGGCTGAAACTACTAGTACAATATAGGAGATAATTGCTCCTGGAATTTTTGGCAAAATGTATCTGAACCATTGCAATTTGGAGATGGGAGATTTTTAAATTATTATTAATTCAATTTCTTTAGTGAGTATTAGGCTATCCGAGTTTGCTTTTTTGTTGTTATGCCAGTTTTGACATATTATACATTTTTTCTAGAACTTTATCCATTGTCTGAGTTTTGAAATTTGTTGATGTAAAGTTCATTAATTTTTTAAAGGTTTTATTTATTTATTTTTAGAGAGGGGAAGCGGGGGAGAGGGAGAGAAACATCAATGTGTGGTTGCCTCTTGTGCGCCCCCTACTGGGGACCTGGCCCTCAACCTAGTCATGTGCCCAAGACTGGGAATCGAACTAGTGAAACTTTGGTTTGCAGGCCTGCGCTCAGTCCACTGAGCCACACCAGCCAGGGCAAAGTTCATTAATTTTTAAAATATTTTTAATCTATGTTGCGTCTGTCCTCTTATCCCCTCTTTCATTCTGTATTTTGTTCATTTGCATATTTTTATCACTCTCACCAGGTTTGTCTAGCTCATTAAGACTTTCAAATAACTAATTTTTCTTTCGGCAGTTTTATAACTTTACTCAACAATCAGCAATTAGTTCTCATCCACATTACCTGTAGCTTTTTCAAAGTGATGACAGGTATGTAGGTAATCAACGCCTAGACCTTGTTCGGTGAATCTTCATTCTCATTGTGTTTTTTGGACAACCACACTGGGATATGGCGTGAGACCTTCCTTAACACTTTGCCCACTCAGCTTTGTTGAGCCTGGTGTCCATGTGCACATCTGGAGCCCCATCTGCTTCATGGCCAATTCCGGATCTCTTTGAGTTCCTAAGGGGCACACTACTTGAAATCCACTCCATGGATGTGCTTGTGAATGTTGGTGTATTCTCTGATCACTACCTCATGGATGGCAGAACAGCCTTTCTTCTCACCACCCTTCTTTGCAAGAGCCATTCTGCCAGACCCAAACTGGAAAGACAAACAACTAGTTTTTTAAATGCTCTATAAATATCTTTTTCACTGGTTTCTGCCTTTTCCCCACCTCTCTTGTTTCTTTGAATCCCAACCTTGTAGCTTTTCCCCAGAATTATTGAACAAGGTATCAGGAATATTTTCAATTAAGAATGTATTCTGCTTCAGGTTAAAGAAAACATAAGTCCTGGCTGGTGTGGCTCAGTGGATTGAGTGCCAGTCTGTGAATCAAAGGGCCACCAGTTCAATTCCCAGTCAGGGCACATGCCTGGGTTGTCGGCCAGGTCCCTAGTAGGGGGTGTGCAAAAGGCAACAGATTGATGTTTCTCTTTCTCCCTCCTTTTCCTTCTCTTTAAAAATAAATACATAAACCTTTTTTAAAAACATGAGTAAAGGTGACTTAAACAAATGAGTAGGTGTTTGTTTTTCTTTGTTTTGTTTTGTGTTATACAACAAGGAGTCTGGATGTAGGTGATTGCTAGCATTTGTTCAGTTGTTTAGCGAGGAACCATCTTGGGCTCTTCCTACCTTCCTACTTGGCTCCTGAGTGTGTTGGATTTTTTGATCAGATGACTATCAATCTACCTCATGATCACAAGGCAGCTGTCACAAGTCCAGACAGAACATCCATGTCCAAGGCAAGAAAAAAGGGTTGTAAGATGTTATAAGGGCCCTAGCTGGTGTGGCTCAGTAGATCAAGCACTGGCCTATGAACCAGAGGATCACTGGTTCAATTCCCAGTCAGGTAACATGCCTGGGTTGCTGGCCCAGTCCCTGGTGGGAGGTTAGGGGCAATTGCACATTGATGTTTCTCTCCCTCTCTTCCCTTCTTTCTAAAAATAAATAAATAAAATCTTAAAAAAGAAAGAAAGAAAGAAAAGAACTATCCTGCCCAAAAGTCCCCTAGAACACTCCTACTTATATCTCTGGCCAGAACTGTGTGTCACCTGGCTGACTAATTGCATGAGAATCTGAGAAAGCAAGTATGTGACTTTTTTATTTCTTATTTTATTTTATTTTTTAACTTTTTAAAGTATATTGATTATGCTATTACAGTTGTCCCAATTCTTCCCCCTTTGTCCCTTCTCCACCTACCACCCCCACTCCCTCAGAAAGCCCCCACACCTCTGTTCACGTCCATGGGTCATGTATATAAATCCTTCGGTTATTCCATTTCCTGTGCTGTACTTCACATCCCCGTGGCTATTCTGTAACTACCTATTTGTACCTCTTAATCCCCTCACCTCTCCACCCACTCCCCCACACAGCTCTTCCAACTGGCAACCATCAAAATGCTCTCTGTATCCATGATTCTCTCTGAACTTCGTTTGCTTAGTTTGTTTTTTAGATTCAGTTGTTGATAAATATATATTTATGGCCATTTTATTGCTTATAGATTTGA
Organism: Phyllostomus hastatus; assembly: GCF_019186645.2. Taxonomy (NCBI): domain Eukaryota; kingdom Metazoa; phylum Chordata; class Mammalia; order Chiroptera; family Phyllostomidae; genus Phyllostomus; species Phyllostomus hastatus. The sequence continues at coordinate 30,320,830 of NW_025334013.1, forward strand.
TCTTTTTCTTAAATATGTCCCTTTCGCATGTCATATAGTTATAGGTGATAATGAAGTCCTTTAGTTTCTTCTTGTCTGGAAAGCTCTTTCCTGCCTTTCAATTCTAAATGATAGCTTTGCTGGGTAGAGAAATCTTGGCTGTAGGTACCTGCTTTTCATGACTCCAAATATTTCTTGCCAATCCCTTCTAGCCTTCAACATTTCTTTTGAGAAATCAGCTGACAGTCTTATGGGAGTATGTGGCTGTTTCAGTCCCCAGTGTGGAGATGAGTCACGACAAAGGGGGCGGGGAATGGCTGGTGTATTGCCCTCCCACAGCTGCTCACAAACAATTACTCATTTGTTTTCTTTATCACTTCCTGAGGCCTTTTGGATGAATCCTCATCCTAATCTCATTGCTCATCTTTTCGTTTTGGCTGTAATCATTCTGGTATTCAACCCATGTATGGACTGAGGCAATGGGGCGGGTAAGGATCCACCCAGGACCTGGGGGAGGGGGTCGGGAGGGAAGGGGCAGTGGTGAGCACAACTAAATAGTCTCCCCCTCGGCCTCACCCACCTCACTCTCAGGGCACCTGACCCTCTTCCACTCTGAGTGAAGTCAGTCTTCCCACAACTGGTTCCCAACCACCTTCTGTCTCTTCATGGATTTCTCGGTTTTCACTTTAGTTCCTCAAACCCTCAACCCGTCTTCTCTTCTTTTTTGTTGTTGTTAAGTAGAAAATTAAAGCAAACAAAAGTTGAGTGCAAGGATGCTCTTTCAATTCATGACCACTGTTACTTCCTGTATCCCCCCCACGCATCACCCCTTGCTCACTGGTTTATTTTAAAACAAATCTTATTTCTAGTAACTTCCCTGGCTCTAAAGTCTGCACTGTCTGAAGTTAACATAGCTACTCTCTCTTTCTTTTGATTAGCGTCAGCATGACGTAACCATCTCCATCCATTTATTTTTATTCTATATGGGTCCTTATATATAAAGTGGGTTTCTTATAGACAACATATAGTTGGGTCTTGGATTTTTTTTTCATCCTCCTCCCCTTTGGCAATCATGAGCTTATTCTCTGTATCTTTTTTTAAATTGATTTTAGAGAGAGAAGGGAGGAGGGGGAGAGAAACATTGATTTGTTATTCCACTTATTTATGCCCCCAGTGATTGATTCTTGTTTGTACCTTGACCAGGGACCGAACCTACAACCGTGGCGTATGAGTACAACGCTCTAACCAACTGAGCGAACCAGCCAGGGCCATTAGTTTTTTCTGAACTACTTGAAAGTTGCAAACATGACCTCTTTAGCTCTAAGCATTTCAGCATGCATCTCCCAAGAATAAGAACATTCTCCCACATAACCATGGTACCATTATTGTGCGTAAGTAATTCCCCAAAATCTTTCATATTTAGTCCTTGTTAAAATTTCCCCTATTACTACACATTTTTTAAGTCATGATCCAATTCATGCTTTGCATTTGGTTGTTGTTTTTATTCTCTTTGAATCTAGAACATTCTTTATACTTTTTTTTTCCTTGATAGGGACTTTGTGAAGACCAGGCCAGATATTTTGTAAAATATCCTGCATCCAAAATTTGCCTGATTATCCCTCATGGTGTTGTTCAGTTTGTTCCTCTATCCCATTTTTGTTGGAAACGGGAAGGTAAATCTAGAAGCTGAGCTGGATTTAAGTTATACATTTTTCACATTGTTATCTCCTGAATGATGCTATATACTTCATATTATATCCTACCAGCAGACACATACTGTGAGGTTGCCCCACTACTAGTGATGCTATGTCAGGTCACTCGGTTACAGTGATAACTGACACATTTTTCTGACACATTTTTCTGAGGTGTGCTTTCCCTTTGCAAATTGTTAATAGAAACAATCTGTGGAGCAATACTCTGGGACTGTGCAACACCTACACTCAGTAACCTTTTACCTAGCACCCACTGAATCATTTTTTTTTCCATTAGGAATTGCAGTATAGTTCCACTGAGTACTTTTTTTTATTTCAGTGGCTGTATTTTAAAATATTTTTCTAGTTTATTCACATATTGTTTTATCTTTTCCAATGATTTTTCTTTTTTATATCATTTTATTTTCAATCATAATTTTTTTATCCTTTTGTTTTTTTGTTTGTTTTTGGGGGGAAGGGAGGGAGAAGGAGTGGGAGACAAACATCAATGTAAGAGAGAAACATCAATCCGTTGCCTCTCTTAAGCGCCATGACCTGGACCAAACTTGCAACCTGGGCATGTGTCCTGACCAGGAATTGAACCCACAACCTTTTGCTTTGCAGGATGACCAACCAACTGAGCCACACTGGTCAGGGCATTGCTATCTTTTTTATATTAAACATACCAAATGTATAGACTTTGATTGTTCTATTACCAGTTTGAGGAGGGGAGGGCGTTGTTTTTCTCTCCCTCATAGTGGTGTGTCCATGGTAACATGCTATGGCTCCTGGTATATGGAAGTGTCCCTAATCCAATGGCTTAGTGCTTGCTATGGTTTAAGGGGTTCATTATTCTCAAACCATGGGCCTCTCTAGGGTCAACCCCCTTGCTGCTCTGACTTCTTTCTCCATTTTTGGCATAAAAACTCTCAACTTTGGGAACTTTGAATTTTCTGTGGGTTTTACTTGTTTGGGGACCACTTGATATTAATTTTTTTTAACTGTTACATAAATTAACCCATTTATTATTGGCTAGCAATGTTTCAAATCGTGGAGCTTCTACTGGTCTTTTAATTCCTTCAGTCTTCTGATGGCAGACTTGACTGTGACAGCGGAAGTGGTGTTGTAGGTCCAGGCACCGCCAGCGACCGTCTCCATGCAGGAGCCATGGTGCCAGATCCCCGCCGCTCGCCCCTTCATCTTGGTTTTGCCACAGAGGAGCGAGTGTACTTGGCGTGCTGGCTGATCTCAATCTTCTTCACCATTTTCCTGAGGAAGGCGCCATAACGGGTGCCATATTTACCGACGATTCCAACTTTCTTGGCGCATTTAGCCATTTTGCCACAAAGGAGTTCGGATCCCAAAAAGAACGATATTAATTTTTTTACTTCAAATTCCAGCAACAGCAGGGTATTTGAATGAGAAACAAGTTATGTGGGCTGGAGCTTTATCACCCATGCACAGTCAGGAGAAATTCACTGGGTCTTCCCAAAGTTGGGAAACTGGAAATAAGGCCCCCACAAAAACCTGTGTGCCCCGAGGGTTCCACACAGGTCTCGGAAAACAGCCGGCAGGTTTGCAACTGCCTGTGGAAAAAAGCAAAAAAGGTGGAGATGGGTCTGAATTTACATCACCCTCCAAACTCAGGAGGTATAGAAAATAGCCTGATGAACCTCCACGATTCATGTAAAAAATAAAATTGCTATAGTGTTACAAAGTACTCCTCTCCAGTCACCTCACTGTCTCTGCCAGGGGCAACTGCTCTCCTGAATGCTAGCATTTATCATTCTCAAGCATATCTTTATTCTTTTACTACATATGTATGTAACCCTAAACAATACCCCATTTCTCTCCATCATGGCTCTCACCCTCAATACTTCACCAAGAATGCCCAAGGGCACCCATGACTGAGGTGCTAGCAAATTTAAAGAATACTTCCATGTCCTCGTCTTAGCCGCCCTCTGTGCAGCTCTCCAGAGTTATTTTTTCCTTCACTTCTCTCGAGGCTTCCACTCCCTGGTTTTCCTCATCCCTCCAAACAACCCTAGTCTCAACTCCTTTGATCCCCTTCCTCTGCCCTATCTCAGAATGTCGGCATGCCCCACAGCTCATTTAGGGGTCTCCTCATCTCCATCTGTACTGTCTCCCTGGGATAGCTCTGTCATGTCCCAGACTAAACACTCTACACAAAATGACTGCCAAACCTCTGTCTCGGGCCTTGATCTTTCCGTGAGCTCCTACTCATACATTCAACTACTCCTTTGACATCTCTACTCTTAAGTCTTCTGGGCATCTGATTCAATATGACCGAAATGAAACCCTCGACCTGCTGTGTTAGGGTGGCCCATGATGCGGGCTGTGAAAGAATTTACAGAGAAGAAAGTGTAGAGAATAAAGTTTGTATTCACTCATCAAGGAGAGGAACAGGGACTTCCGGCCAAGATGGAGGCATAGGTGGACGCACCGGACCTCCACGCACAACCAAGATTGGAACAATAACAATTTAGAGGCAGAATAACACCCAGAACTGACAGAAAATTTATCTGAATGGAAGTCGGACAGCCAAGAAGTTGAAATAGACCCATTCATCCAGACCGGTAGGAGGGGTGGAGACAAGCAGACAGGCGCGGGTCGCTGCGTGCAGAGAACAGGGAGAACTGGGTGCATAAGGCAACCGGGGCCACCTAAGGCATCTGGGGCGAGCAAGATCACAGCAGGTGGACCCTGAGTACGCAAGCGGCAGCTGGTGGACCCAGTGAGGCAGAGATTGCGGAGCAGGGCAGAGTGTGCAACCCAGGGTCCCAGAGAAGGGACTGGGGTCCCAGGAGAACGGAGCTATCGCCATTGTTCGCCCCCGTCCCCACATACAACGTCACAATCTAGCGACTGGGGTGCCCAGCCCCGGTGAACACCTAAGGCTCCGCCCCTCACTGTAACAGGAGTGACCAGACAAAAAAAAGAGAGAGAGAGAGAGAGAGAGAGATGGCTCAAACAGAAGAACAAATCAGTGCCCCAGAACTCATCATTTTGAGCGGCCAAGAGATAGCTAACCTATCAGATGCATAGTTCAAAACACTAATGAACAGGATGCTCACAGAATTGGTTGATTTTGGTCGCAAATTAGATGAACAAATGCAGGTTACCATAAAAGAGATGAAGGAAGATGCACGGAGAACCAATAGTGATGGGAAGGAAACTGGGACTCAAAACAATAGAGTGGACCAGAAGGAAGAAAGAAACAACCAAACAGGAAAGAATGGAGAAATAAGAATTCAGAAAAATGAGGAGAAGCTTAGGAACCTCCAGGACATCTTTAAACATTCCAACATCCAAATTATAGGGGGACCAGAAGGGGAAGAGGAAGAGCAACAGATTGAAAATGCATTTGAACGAATAATAAAGGAGAACTTCCCCATTCTGGCAAAGGAAATAGACTTCCAGGAAGTCCAGGAAGCTCAGAGAGTCCCAAACAAGTTGGACCCAAGAAGAAACACACCAAGGCACATCATAATTATATTAGCCAAGGTAAAAATGAAGGAGAGAATCCTAGAAGCAGCAAGAGATAAGAAGACAGTAATCTACAAAGGAGTTCCCATCAGACTGTCAGCTGATTTCTCAAAAGAGACCTTACAGGCAAGAAGGGGCTGGAAAGAAATATTCCAAGTCATGAAAGGCAAGGACCTATATCCAAGATTACTCTATCCAGCAAAGCTTTCATTTAGAATGGAAGGGCAGGTAAAGTGCTTCTCAGATAAGGTCAAGTTAAAGGAGTTCATCATCACCAAGCCCTTATTATATGAAATGTTAAAGGGACTTATCTAAGAAAAGAAGATACAGAAAAAACATGTATAGTAAAATGACAGCAAACTCACAATTATTATCACACCTAAAGCAAAACCAAAAGAAACTAAGCAAACAACTAGAACAGGAACAGAACCACAGAAATGGAGATCACATGGAGGGTTAGCAACAGGGGGGTGGGAGGAGGAGAGAGGGGGAAAAGGTACAGAGAATAAGTAGCATAGATGGTAGGTAGAAAATAGACAGGGTGAGGGTAAGAATAGTATGGGAAATGTAGAAGCTAAAGAACTTATAAGTATGACACATGGACATGAACTAAAGGGGGGGAAGTGGGTGGGAGAGGGTGTGCAGGGTGGAGGGGAGTGAAGGGGGAAATGGGACAACTGTAATAGCATAATCAATAAAATATATTAAAAAAAAAAAAGAAAGGAGAGGAACTAGGTGTGGAGAGATACACCAGCATTGATCTGGAATGGGCTTTGAACTTTTATTGGATCCTAATTGGATTAAAAAAGGGTGAGGGGATTGCTGTTATGCGGCCCCTGGGCTGGGGCGGGGGGGGGGGGGGAATTGTGACAAGGGCTGCAGTTCAGCCCATGTTATCTTCCGCCTGTGGCTGTAGGGAGCGGTTAGTTCTGTTCTTGCTTCCAGTAATTTCCAGTCCTGGGGACAAACTCAGAAGAGTAAAATTGCGGTCATGTTCACCAAGATCACAGGCCTGCTAGGCAAATGGGGCCACAACAGCAAATGGGGCTGGCTTTGTCCTTTCAGACCCCTCTCCCCAACCTGTTTCCTTCACAGCTGCACTCCCCTACTTCAGGGAACGGTTCATTACCCACTCAGTGTCTCTAGTCAGAAACAAGGACTCATCCGTGATAGCCCCTTCTTCACCCCCACACCCAACCTGTCAACCTAAATAGCTTGCTTGGGTTACCAGAGACCAGGTTCATGTGGGAATAGCAGAGGAATTGCAATTTTGGAAACACGTGCTGTAGCAAGCAACAGGCCAGTCTGTGGAGGGAGGGACAGGATCTGTGTATAGACAAGGAGCACAAAGGGCAGGTTCAGCCCGAGTCCAAGCAGTAATTTCGCTAGCTTGAGGATGAGAAGAGATTCTTTTTATTTTGTTGTTGTTTATGCTGTTACAGTTGTCCCAATTTTTTCCCTCTTTGCCCCCCTCCACCCAGCCCACCCCCCCACGTCCATAGTCAACCCCCATACCATTGTCCAAGTCCATGGGTCTTTCACACATATTCTTTTTAAGATTTTATTTATTTATTTTTAGAAAGAGGGGAAGGGAGGGACAAAGAGGGGGAGAGAAATATCAGTGTGTGGTTGCCACACACCCCCAACCAGGGAATTGGCCCACAACCCAGGCATGTCAGGCATGTGCCCTGGATGGGAATCAAACCAAGGGATCTTTGGATTCACAGACCAGTGCTCTCAGTCCACTGAGCCACACCAGCCAGGGCTCATATATATTCTTGGGACAAATTCCTTCACTCTCTTTCAAAGAGTTCCCACCTCCCTCCTCCCCTGTTACCACTGTCAGTGTACTCCATTGATTCTATGCCTCTGGTTCTACTTTGCTCATTATTTTGTTCACTCGATTCTTCTTGTGAGATCCTATGAGGAAAGGTTCTTCTAGGTAGATGTTCACTGGTCGGGTGATAAGTCCCTCCATCTTCTGTAGTTCAGGCATTTATGGGAAATCAGTCTATCAGTTTTGTTTGTTTGTTTAGAGACAGGGGAAGAGGGAGAGAGAGAGAAACATTGATTTGTTGTTCCACTTAATTGTGCATTCAATGGTTGATTATTGTGTGTGCCTTGAAGGAAAGACGGAACACTCAACCTTGCCCTGTGGGGACAGCACTCGAACCAAGGGAGCCATCTGGCCAGAGAGTCCCTCAGTTCTTAAATTCCTTTCTTCCGAGGGCACGTGTGAGATTCTCCATTTCATATCCTCCTGTTTCATTTCAGATTGAAATCCTTTCACAAACCCGTCAGCAAGACCCATTCACTTCACTTTCCAAACGAGATGCACCTTGAATCCATTCTCTTAGCTACATTTCCACTGTCACTGCCCTAGGCTAGCAGGCACACTCTCTTGCCTGCTAAAAGGTCTCACTTCCAGTCTTGCTCCTTCAGATCAGTCCTCCACACAGCAGCAAGCCTGACACACAGAACTCAGATCTTACCACTCCTCTGCTTAAACTGCTATGACTTCCCATGAAAGACAAAATTATTACTAAAAGCTACAAGATGCTAAATAATGTCACTTCTCTCTCCCTCACCTGCTGCCTTCCAGTCACACTGGCGTCTTCCAAACCAGGTTTTCCTGTCTCAGAGCCTTTGCACATACCATTCTCAAGTCTTAGTCTGGAAGGCTCTCACCCCCCTGCCCTCCATTCTGTTACGGTCTGTCCCTTCTTGTTTTGTGGACTCAGGTTAAATATTGTTACTGGAAAGGGGGCCTTACCCTGAGCGGGTTTGCCTAGCACTGGCCAATAGCGTATGGGTTCTAGACTTGTGCAGGAAAGGTTTTACAGCACAAGTCCAGATGATATTTAGAGGGCGCTTTTTTTTTTAAGATTTCATTTATTTTTAGAGAGGGTAAGGAAGGAAGAGAAGAGAGGGAGAGAAACATCAATGTGTGGTTGCCCTTCTCACATCCCCTACTGGGGAGCTGGCCCACAACCCAGGCCTGTGCCCTAGACTGGGAATTGAACTGGTGACCATTTGGTTCACAGGCCAGTGCTCAATCCACTGAGCCAGGGCTGGAGGATGTTTGTTAAAGCTGGGGACAGTGAAACAAGGAAGGGCTTAGGATATTGGAAACAATAGGGGAACGTAAGTGGTGCTGCCTTGGCTGTCTGGAAATGTTATAGGAAAGAAATGAGCTTTGGTGGGGCTGCTTTAGCTCACTAAGAACTCAGAGAAGAGGGGGCATTGAGGACCGGGTCTGGGCTTAACCCAGGCAGAGCTGCTGCTGCCCATTGTTCCCAGGTTGCAATCCTTGTGGGGTCCCTTGGAATTGAACAGATGCACGCCTGAGGAGGGAGGGAAAGGCAGGCATGGGCATGCTCCTGAGAGGGGGAGCACCTACTGGGACCTTCCTTTTGAGGGTTTTTAAAAGCTGGGGGTTTGGGGGAGGACTCGGGGAAGAACAACAGAGTATTCATCAGCTTTATGCTGATGTGCCAAAGTGAGATTTATTCCCTTAATTTTATCTGTCCTTGGGTGTGGTTGACAAAGGACACTAATTGGATTCTGTTATCTAGCTTCCTCAGTAGGGTGATTTAAGCTACTTACCCTCTGGTTGGGGAGAAGAGTAAACCACTTACTCCCCAGGGTCCTTGGTTACAGAAGATAGGACTTTGCAATTTACTTGAAGACTACAAACTTCTTGTCTACCTGTCTGCTTACTCATCCCTCGGGTCCTGGCTTACTATCCTGTCTCAATACCACTTCAAAGATGTCTTTTATGGCCACTTTCCCTAAAGTAGGTTCCTCCATCACTGTATTCGATATTCCAGCTCTGTTGCACTCAGAGCACTTACCACAATTCATAACTTGTTATTTACTTCTTTTTTGTCCTCCGTTTATTAGAATATTAAGGAAAGTAAGAATTACTAAATCACCCTGGCTGGTGTGGGTCAGTGGATTGAGCACTGGTCTGCAAACCAAAAGGTCGCTGGTTCTGAAGCAGGAGACAGCATAGGAAGAACTCTGAGACTGCAATACTGTCACTGGCCAGCATTTATCACCCTGGTTGCCAGAAAACACCTTTTACCAATTAGGTAGAATAAATAGTAAACCAAGGCAGGAAGGAGGAAGGAGACAAGTCTCATACGCTAACTCAGCAGTCCTAAGCCTAGTCTGATAATCTTGCCAGGTGTTACATCACAAGAAACACTATATTAGCAAGCAAGCAAGAAAGTCCCTGAAATTCTATGTAACATTTCCACTATCTGGGAAAGCCTTGAAACTGTGCTTTCATCCCAAGGCCTGAATGTGGGAGAGGGTCCCTGGTGCCCAAAGAAAGCGCCCATAAAACAACTTTGGTTAATTGCCTACCTCTAGTCACTATCTGTCTTACGAGGGAGTCCCTGATGCTTACAGAAAGAGCCCATAAATAACTTTGGAAAGTGCCCCAAATTTTAATTAACTGCCTCCTGTCACGTATTTGTTTTACAACAAGATGACCAAATGGGGTCTGGAGCAAGATAAGAATTCGGGCTAGGAAACCCCCAGGAAAGCTAGTGCCACATTTACCCGTTAATCAATATCTAACTTTTTTCCCTCCTATCCCACCAACTATGTAAGTCCTGAGAACAAAGGACTCACTCTCTCTCTGTGGGGGCAGGGGCTCAGGGTGCTCTTGGCTCTCTGGCTACAGGGCCTCAGGCCACCTGGCCTCAGGCTGCCCAGGGGCTTGCCACCCTGGTCTTCAGCTGCTCTTGCTTTTCTCAACCTGCTTTGCCCTGAAACTTTCTCTTTCACGCCCTACTCTACCCAGTCCTGTTCTTTTCCACGGAAGTGAGCCATTAATAAACTGATTACATACTACTCGATTTGCTGATATGTAATTCTTTACATGGGGCAAAAAGAACCAGGTCTCTCCCGTCAGCAGTTCCATTCCCAGCTGGGGCACGTGCCTGGATCTCCCATCCGGGGCGTGTGAGAGGCACATGGGTGTTTCTTTCTCCCTGTTCCCCTCTCTAAAAATAAATAAAATCTTTATTTAAAAATGTCAAATTTAAAACTATCTCTAGCACTATGCCTAGCACGTGGCACGTGGTAGACACAATAAGAATCTAGTGAACCGGTGCCTTCCATCCACTTTAAACATAGTCCCGCCTGGAAAGTAACTCCGCAAGGGAGGAAACATGCCCCGCACTGTGCAAAGAAGGAACCCCAGTCAAGTTTCTAACTTGTCCGCGTTCACTGATCTAGTAACTGAAGGAGTCAGGATAGGAATCCACGTCCGTAGGTGCCCACAACCCTCACTCACACACCATACTAACGTTGCCCAGCTGGGGAGCACCCAACATTACAGAAGTACTGACGTGTAATGCACAGAACAAGCCTCCGCCACCAGGTCCAGGGCCTCGCGAGATTCCCAGCAGACCCTGCGCTCGGAGGTTTGGCCAGACGAGTGGGCGGTCCCAGGCGCCGGAAGTCCGACCGGAGACTACGTATCCCAAAAGGCTTGGCGGGGCGCCGCTGACTGGTGCAAGCGAGGCGGGCTACGGCGTGAGGACGTTCAGGGACGCTGGCGCGCGGGATTTAAACTGGGCGGTTTACGCGGCGTCAAAATTCCGTAGGATTAGCAGAGTTGTACCTTCTTGCCGTTTGGTGTGTTTTTTTCCGGCGCATCTGCGGACTGCGCAATGGAGTCGTCGCTTCAGGACCGCTTGTTCCCCGGTCTCGACATCAAGATCCAACGCAGTAATGGTGAGGGGTGGGGTCCCGAGGCCAGGGGGACCCGTGGGCTGAGAGACGACTGAAATTACTGCCCCTCCCCGAGCGGCAGGGCTCCGAGACACTGTTGGGGATTCCCCTCATCCCGCAGATCCCGGTTTCCGCACTGGCGATCGGTCTTCCCTACCCAGGGCCAGGGAGCTCTGCACTGGCGGTTGGTCCCCTTCCTGTCCCCTGGGAGTAGGCGGGGCTCCTCCGCGTCAAAGGACCTCCAAGGGGAGTTAGGATTGCTAGGTTAATTTTCCCTCTAAAATTCTCCCCTGGAACTGCCCTGGGCCTCTAGGGACCTCGGCTTCCTGGCCCCTCTACTCCTATAAATATTGTGCACCTGCAGTTTGTCAGGCACTGGGATTCAGAGTAACGAGACAGACCAGACCCCTGCTCTTCAGGAGCTCTCAGCGCTCTCTCGTTAAGCAGCTACCGCAGCTCTGGCAGCTCTAATTCCCGTGTCATTGGGAGAGCCAACAGGAGTGAGTGAGGGAGGGAAACATGAGGGCGCTAGAGCCTCGAAGCCGTGTTGAGGAGCAGTTCACCAAGGGCTAGAGTGACTCTTCTGTCCCAACATACCTTCAGCCTACTCTGTAGGCTCTCTTTTGAGTGGGGCTGAATGCTTATACCCTGCAACTCCTTTTTAAGACTTGTTCTCTGCCTGCCTCACTATGGGATGTTCTAAGTGTGAAGTGCCAGGACTACTGTTAAAAAGAAAGAAAGGCAGCTGTCTTTTCCTTCAGGTCAGCCTCACCTTGAGAGTCTCCGTGGGGTCCTAAAAGTGAAAAAGATGGGTAACTCTGGCCTTTTCATACTATAGGCTTAATTCACAGTGCCAGTATAAGGACTGTGGACCTGGAGAAAGCCTGTGTTTCGGTGGAATGGACAGAAGGAGGTGCCACAAAGGGCAAAGAGGTAGGTTCTACCTAAAAGATCTGTGTGAAAATGGAACTTGTGAGAACCTTGTTGTTGTTTTTTTTTTCTTTTTCAATTAGCCATGATTGCATCGCAGATAAACCTCATGGGCTGTCATACTGCCACCAAGAGCCTCGTTTTTGAGGCTGTGTTCTCCCTGATCTCAAACGTGGTCCTCTTTGGATGCACTGGCATTTTGTGTAGTAAAGCCTCTTCTAAATTGAAGCCAATCAACAGTTTCTGGTGTGTTTTTAGAAACCAAACTGCACATCATCCTAAAACCTTGCTCAGCCAAGCTAGCTTCCGAATGCCTGTGATAATTGTCTGGGGAGCAAAACTGATAATCTAGTTGAGAAGGGAAAAGTATGTTTCTGAAACACCAAATAACAGAAGGCAACTTGTGATAAATGGCACAGGTGAGTAGTTGCCAGAACGGCTCAGAGGTGGAACTCACTGAGGGTGAGCTGGCCTTGCGGGAGCCAGTGGGCAGGTTTAGCAGAGGGCCCTGCTGGGGATAAGCGGAGAAGCTGGCTTCAGGCAGTAGGGGCTCAGGATGCTGGGTCTTCATCTCTGGCACTTAAGATGATTGAGATTTTATTCTGTAGGCGGTGGGGTGCCTTGGAAGGGTTTTGAGGAGAGGAGAGCTGTGACTAAGACATTTATAGTTAGAGGTGTTGAGAGTGGTGAAGAGGCCACCAGGCTAGGAGCAAGAAAGCCTGGGTTCTGGCCGGTCACTGCCACTACTTGTGTGTCCTCAGGCATGTCTCTGCCCCTCTTAGAAATTCAGTTTTCTCATCTGTAAAATGAAGATGATAATATCTACCTCATAGGGTTTTTGTGAGGACTTATTCAACAAATCCTTTTGTACCATTTCCAAAATGCCAGGCAAGAGAAAACACAAAAACAAACAATCAAAAATGCCAGACAGCCGAGTGTGTTTGGTGCTGGGGTTAGACAGGTGAGTAAGACAAACCTGGACCCTCTTTCATGGAGCTTAGTGAGAGAACAGGTGTGAAGGGCTTGCTCAGCATAGTGCCTTATGGTAGGTGTACAGATACTAAGATGGTATATTTGAGAAGTAAAAGGATCGAATATTTTATATTATCTTCCCCTGAATCAAGAAGTTCCTAAAATTGCTTTCAACCAGCTGTGAGTTCCTTATGATTTGTTTTTGTTTTGTTGTTTAGAAATACAGCCCTTGGGTGTCCCTCCCGCTCAAATATTGTCTGTGGAATAAAGGCCAAACTTCTTTTGAGGCATTTGAAGCCTTTTCAAGGTTTGGTCCAATCAAGCTTTTTCTCTGTATCACACAAAGTATCCTGTGCCAGGGGCAAATGGGGCAGCTCCCCACTCTGAGACCATGCCTAGTGTCTTGCTGCCTTCACACTTCTTATTTCTTCCTTCTGGGATGTTCACCCTCATTCATCAATGCGCAAATCAGTTAATGTCAGAACTAGGATTAGGACACTGGTCTCCTATGCTGTTTACTCTCTCTGTAGTTTAGGGATTGGAAATGGGGGAAGGGTGTATGGTAGGGGTTTGTAATTGTCCAAGAAAAGTGGACAGAAACATAGTTACTGACATAGTTCTGTCTACCTTGTTACCTGTGCTGCTTTGGTTCCTAGCTCTTTGTGCATATGACTTCTCTCCTCCCTTTAGGATGTGAGCTCACTGGAGGCAAGGGTAACGATATGTGTATCTTAATGGATCTTTGAATACCTTCTTCCTTCTCCTTGCTTATGCAGAATAAATGTTTGAATGAGCCCATTAATAAGTAGGAGGTAAAGCTCTCACCCTGGGGTTTGCACCTGCTGTGAAGTATGCTGGTGAAGTTTGAGTGGTTCCTGGAGAGCTTCAGGACTCTGGTGATGTAAACCTAGAATTGTGACCTCATTGTAGGCATGAGCAGGACACTGTGACTGCAAAAGAAGTGTCTGGGCCAATTAAAAAATGTAGGTAGACTTAGGGTTAGGTAGCAGCACTTAGGAACTTGTGCCCACCCATAACATCCTGGAGGGCCACCCATTTTACCATCACTGGGACAGTTAGAACTTGTTTCCTCCTCCGTGTCAGCCAGCAAGAGGTGTTTGGGTCACTGTGCCCAGAGGGACCCCACTGCCCAGCATAACAGTGGAGGAGCCAGGCGGCCCAGATCTACCGTGGACTGCCTGCCTGTCTTCCTCGTCACCTCGTTCTCATCACTGACATCTACATTAGCTTGGAAATCAGAAAACAATATCATCTAGATGGTAAACCATGACTAAGAAATAAATATTTGTTTATAACTATTAGTACTTGGTGGAACTTAAGGTTGGTAAAGTCTGAATCTAGAGGTGGCCTTGGTTGCAGAGATGCAATTGGTTTGAGCAACCAATGTTGTTTCATTAAAACTTTTATTTGCTCCTTGCAGATTGATTTTGATGATGTGGCAGCAATAAACCCAGAACTCTTACAGCTTCTTCCCTTACACCCGAAGGATAACCTGCCCCTGCAGGTGAATGTAATGGTAGGTGCCCGATCTGGCTGCAGCCAGTGCTCCAGAGGATTCACTTGGCTTGATGGCTCTTTGCTGGGTTGTTTTCAGGGACTGCCTAGGCCTTCAGCACAGCACATGGGCTCTTGAGAATTGATAAGAGCCATATATTGTGGTGGTGTGTTTTATTTTTCAGAGACAAAAACGCAGATCAGTCAACTCCAAAATTCCCGCTCCAAAGGAAGGTAAATGGATTTCTACTGGCTTATTGTCATGGGGTTGTGCCCAGAATGGTTTTCCTAGGGCTCAGGCAGCTGTGAAGTAGACGCATTGCTCCAGTTTAGCGGGTGGCTTCTATGTGAGCAGAGTCCCGCTGTACCTTCCAGGCACTGTCCTCAGTGAGGAAGAGTCCAACCTACAAGGAGGAGAAAGTGGGGAGGTATTGGTCAAAGGGTACAAAGTTTCAGTTATGCAAGATAAATAAGTTCTAGGGACCTAATGTACAACGTAGGGCCTATGATGAACAATATTATATTTGTGTACTTAAAAATTTACTGTGGATCCTGTGTTAGTGTTCTTACCACAAAAGGAAAAAATAACCAAAACAGACGGAGCAGTAGGAAACCTTTGGAGGTGATGGGTAAGTTTATGGTATTGATTGTGATGATGGTTTCATGGATGCGCGTACTTACCTCCAAAACCATTAAGTTGTATACGTTAAATATCTACAGCTTTTGTATGTCAGTCATTCCTCAAAGCAGTTTTTAAAAAAAAATGAATCCCACCATTCAACCTACAGGTCTTAGGTCAACCTCTTGGGGACCTGGTGCATTTGGGAAATTTGCTGACTGGCCTAGAAGTCTTGGCTGTAGAATCCAGAGCAGTCATCAGCCATTGGCAGGCTTGTTTTCTTTCCTCAGGGGTGAGGTGGTGGACAGGCTGTGAGAAAAGCTAGCTCTGGGCTGTCTAGAAGTATAGTCGGTGGTGCTGTGGAGATCTGGAGGTGGAGTAGTGTGGGTGGAATTCCAGCGATGCCTCAGAGCCTAGGAGAAGGTTGCGCTTTCTCTGCAGACGTTGGAATCGACCTACTTTGACTACAATCGTCTGTGACCACAGTGGGTGGCTATAGTTTTCAGGGCCAGCTATTCCTGCATGGCCTACCCCAGTCCAGAGAATATCACTAACCTGAATAACCACTTGGCTGCAATTTCAGGTTCAAGGGTGAAAGGTCTAGGTCTAGGGTGAAAGGTGGCGCAGTTGTGAGCTTGGGCTGGGCACGAGTGACACGGCACTGGCCCTGTCTTGCTGGCCTGCAGGAGAGATGGGAGTGGCAGCGGCCTCACTCCACGTGCACAACCCCAAAGGACATTGCCACACAGCTCCTTGTAATGGAAAAAGACCTTTATAAAGGTGCATATTATCGGACAGTAGAGATGAAACACAAGATTACAAGTCTTTTGGGACAAAGGGAAGTTGTAATAATTCATGCTCTTTGCGAAAGACACGGATTATATAGAGCCATCAGATCAGCCTAAATTTAGGAGACTCAAATTCAGTACAAGTGGATCTCTGCCTATATGACACCACATGTTCTATTTCCAAATTTATGACTTCTTTTATTTTATCAGTGAATTGTTTCTCTCTTACAGAGGGAAACTGTATAGATGGTTAGAAGTTGGTAAGAATTCAAGTATAACTCATTTGTTTCAGTTAAGCATTCTTTTAAGATTCCAGAAAATCGAAGTAGCTGATTCCATGGGTTTCTGATGACGTGGCCCAGGTCGGCTCTGTAAAGCCCCCTGGAGCAGTGGTGAAAGCTTAAACTTTGGAATCTGGCAGTCCTGGGTTCATATCCTCGCGCTGACACTTAAAACTGAGTGACATTGGGCATGTTGCTTAATTCCTCTGAGCTTTATTGTTCCTTTCCCTCAGACAGAAGCACTGATGTTTACCTCCTAGTGTTGTTCTGAGGTATGGGCAGATTGCTGTAGAATAGTAGGTGCGGGATTAGGTCTATCTTTCTAGAAATGATTTCATATTGGCTGTAGGTCCGTCCCTTTCCTCAAGACAGATCTCCTTGCCCTCAGGAGCCCTCGGATCTGCAGAATGTGAACAAATTAGTTTTGGGGTCACTAGTACTTAGACTGATTTTTCCTTTCCTGGTGGTCTGGGCCCATCTCACCCTGTATAGCATCTTGGAGGGGTGCCCCATCAGCCCTCCTGATCGGGCCGCACTGATTGCCCCCTGGTTCCTCAGGTCTCCGAAGCCGCTCCACTCGCATGTCCACTGTCTCAGAGGGTCGCATCACCACTCAGGAAAATAATATGGAGGTGGAGCTGCCTGCACCCGCAAACCCCCGAAGGCACTTTTCAGTTCCCAGTGAGTAATGCATCTGTCTCCCCGGTTGAGGCCCTGGAGCAGCTCCTCCCACATTACCCTGAACCTGTTCCCGAATGACCTGAGATTTCTGCACTCCCCGGCATATGCCTTTTCTCCCCTGCCCCACAGCCCCAGCACCGAGAAAAATCTCTCTTTTTTTAAACTTTATTGAAACATAACATATAGTATATACAGAAAAGTGACATATCATTGAGTAGTTTTCTAACGCAGTCATATAACTAATACCCAGATCAAACTGCACTACCGGCACCCAAAAGCCCCCCAGGCCCCCTTCCAGTTGCTAAGCCCCCAACGGCGGAACCTGTAATCTTGACTTCTGGTAGCATAAATTAGCTTTTTCTCTTTGTGAACTTTATATATATGGAATTTAAAAAATATCTTTAGTTGTCAACTTTTATGAGACACGTAAAGTAGATGCAGACTGTGTAGGACACACAATCATTGCATCTTAACTACAGGGCCGGCAGAAGTGAGGCCTGCTCGGGTGTGGTTGGTAGGGTAATAATGTGGGTGAAATAATTTATAGTTTTAATTTGAACATTTCGCCTGAAATGTGTGGTGTGCTTGAATGTGATATTGTTATGTTACAGAATGACATGCTTACGGTTTTGTAATAAAAGGGGGCATTATTTGTGCCAGACCCTGTATGTCACATTCAGCTCTTACAAAATGAAGTAAACAAGAGGATCACAACCCAGTATGGGAAGTAATGAGTCGTCCTGGGTCGTATCTTTTGGGGTTGAGTTAATATGGTTACTTGTTGCCCAGGTTTCCATTATTGCTGGCTTTTCGGTCTTTGCTCCTGTTAACCATTTGGGTTCCAAGGCTGGTGAGAAGTCAGAAAGGCCTGGCCTAAGAAGCCATGCTTGGGTCAAGCCTAAGTAATTCAGGCCTTTAAAGGCTTTTCCCTTCATGGTGAAGCCCATACATACAGAGGTATGCAAACACCCTTTTAAAATTTTTTGACCCCAGGAGCCAGCCCCTGAAGAGATACTGGTGTGGTTCAGGGCATGGGCTGAGGCGAAGGGGAAAGCCCCAGCTCTGCCCACACTGCAGGGGCCTGAGCCCTTGCTGAGCTGGCAGCCAGCAGCCCTGCTGGCCCATGGCCCACTGGGGTTCAGCTGCGTACTGCTGCGGTAGCCTGCCTCCTCCAGTGACTCTTGTTCCCCACAGCTGGCCCTCCTAGGAACGCCTGCCCTGCGGTGGCTGAAACACCATTTCCGATGGTCAGCGAGGAGGTGGAAGAGCAAGTCCATTCCATTCAAGGCAGCTCTTCTGCAAACCCTGTGAGCTCAGGTAGACACGCAGAGCTGTCTGCTGCCCTGTTCCTAGTGCAGGACGAGAGTCACATCCTGTCTCAAACCTGGCCTGTCCTGGCACCTGAGTTCAAACTACATTTGTCACTTGGGTGTGCTTCCTTGTGGCCATGGAATCAACTATTCTCAAGAGGTGGTCCTGTCCCCTTAAGCTGGTAGAAGCCTCCTGATGTAATTGAGGTGTTGTCACAACTATAGTATCTTGGCTGACACCTGAAGAACAGCCCAGAATAACGTGACAACAAGCAGAAATGGTCTTACCTCTTCTGGTTGTTAAGAAAATGCCAAAGAGGTTTGGGGAGAGCTCAGGTTAGGCCTGGGGTACTCACTTTAGCAAATCTTTACTTTGTGGCTCTGGCCATCCCAAGAGTCACATCTGCTTCCTCTCCTTGCATTTGGTGATTTAAGCGCAAGGGTCTAGAGAAGGCCTTGTCCTGGGAAAGGCCCAGGACTCAGCACAGCAGCCAGAGAAGAACAGGCTGGCTGGCCTGGACAAGTAAAATCATGAGCCTTTCTCTCCCTAGTTCGGAGGAAATCATGTATTGTGAAGGAAATGGAAAAAATGAAGAACAAACGAGAAGAGAAGAGGGCCCAGAACTCTGAAATGAGAATGAAGCGAGCTCAGGTACCTTTCCTGGGAAGCTAGGGTTGGGGATTTCATGGGTATCTTTAACTGCAACATTAACAGCAATGCAGGTACAGTTGGGCCCCAGCATTACTGAGGCTCCAGTTCTGATACCCAGCAAGCTTAACAGGTGTCTCATCAGGATTCAGAGAACAAGTAAATCAAATCTTTTTCTGAGGGCCTTCCGATGGGGACCGTTCATGTGGATTGTCCAGTGGGCACACCCAGCACATAGTGCACCGGGCTGCTGGGCACAGGTGCCTGCTTTCCCCCGACTCCCTCCTTGTGTGTGGGTGGTGGACGTGCTGTGGTGCAGTTCCGGTTTGGAGCGTGTCCCTTTAGTTGAGTTAATGGCTCTGGGGAATCCTGGCCTAATCTCCTAAGATGGGGCACAGTGGCCCTCGCCCCAGTTCCCGGAGTGGTTTGGTGCATGCCTAGGCACCACTGGGCTCTCGGCCTGGAGCTGGGGCGGGAAGAAGTGAGATCATGTGGGAGTTTTGTCCACTCGGGTGGGCCGAGTACACGAGAAAAGGGGGTGCTTCTGCTTCGCACTGAGGTCTGACAGCACTTACACAGTCAGTTCCTTCTTGCTCTCATCTCAAACAGGAGTATGACAACAGCTTTCCAAACTGGGAATTTGCCCAGATGATTAAAGAATTTCGGGCTACTTTGGATTGCCATCCACTTAATATGACTGATCCTGTGAGTAAACCCCATTAAAAGACAAGAAACTTATCTTTAAAGGAGTGAACCGCACTCTCCCTCCTGAGAACACACCCACACCTTTTTTTCTCTCAGGTGTGCATCTCCAGAACTCTGAGGGACCCCACGAGACTTGCAGCCAGGGGAGCAATGGGCAGCGGCATCTTGTGCTGAGCTAACCCCTGGCCCTGTCTCCAAGGCCCCCTTTTCTCTGACTCCTCAGGGAGCCAAAGCAGCCCTGTCTGGGCTCTCTCGTTGCTGCTTCTGTCCTAAGCCCTTTCTGGTTTCGCTGTCCCCAGCTTCGATAAATGTACTCTCTAAATAAATAAACAAACAAAAAACGAAAAGCTGTGAGCCCTGGCTGGGCAGCTCAGTTGGTTAGAGCATCGTCCTGCTACGCCAAGGTTGCAGGTTTAATCCCTGGTCAGGGCACATATAAGAATCAACCGATGAATGCACCAATGAGTGTTTTTCTTTCTCCTCTCTTCTCTAAAATCAATAAATCGAAAATTTAAAGGTATGAGAGCATTGAGAAATCTTCACTCCCCCCTGGAGTTAGTGAGGCCTGGATGGGAGAGTCTGATCTTTTTTCTTTTTTTTCTTTTCAAATGCTTTATATATCTGTTTTTAGAGAGAAGGGAAGGAAGAGAGAAAGAAACATCAATTGATTGCCTCACGCATCCCCAACTGGGCACCTGGCCCCCAACCCAAGCATGTGTGCTGACTGGGAATCGAACCAGCAAACTTATGGTTCACGGGCTGGTGCTCAATCTACTGAGCCACACCAGCCAGGGTGAGAGTGTGATCTTTATAGACTGCCCTCCACTCTCACCCTGCTCACTTTCATAGGTTGGCCAAATTCCTACTAATAATCATGAAAGTGCTGAAGCCTGTAGACAGCAGAGTGAGAAGACTGGGGAAAAAATTCAGAGATACCTTCTGGTGCTCTTGAGTAACTAATGGGGAAGGCAGGGTCCTATTATTAGATCTTGGCCCCTAACTTGGCCAGATTAGGGATTGTGTGTGTTGGGGGGTGGGATGGGGAGGCGCTCTGGAGAAGGTTTCTTTAATATTGCCCTAACCTTTAATTGGTTGGTTGTCTCCTCTCATCCTCTTGAAGATCGAAGAGCATAGGATATGCGTTTGTGTTAGGAAACGCCCGCTGAATAAACAAGGTAAACTTCATTCAGCCAGAAAGATGCTTTGGAGTGGCTGAGGGTTCCTGTGTCCAGGGAGCATCCCCTGAAAATACTCTCCTCCTTCTGCAGAATTGGCCAAGAAAGAAATAGATGTGATTTCTGTTCCTAGCAAGTGTCTGCTCTTTGTACACGAGCCCAAGTTAAAAGTGGACTTAACAAAGTATCTGGAGAACCAGGCGTTCTGCTTTGACTTTGCATTTGATGAAACAGCTTCAAATGAAATCGTCTATAGGTGGGTCCCTTGGCTCTTTCCCCCACCCCCCGTCATCCCCTTTGGTCTTCTCCATGCAAGACGCTGTGGTAACACTGCTCACAGGCGTGCGGAGCTCTAAAGCCCTTCCTGGCCTTCTCTTGTGTTTTCTGTGGGTCAGCTATCACGTGGAGTCGGGTCTAGGCCTGGTTCCTGGGCTGCCGTATGCCAGTCTGCAGCTTTAGCAGCGCATCCTTGAATGGCTGAGAAGCGAGGTTACCCATTGCATTCTCTGAGGCTGGTCTGGGCAGGCTTCAGGGGTGCTTCCAGTGTCTCATGCAGCCTCCTCATTACCCACTCAGCAAACTCTAGGACTACTCTGTCTAATATAGCACCCACTAGCCTCATGTGGCTGTTGAATAAAACTTAAATAAAATTAAAAATTCAATTCTTAAGTCACATTTCAAGTTCTTGATAGCCACGTGTGGAAGTGGATACTGTTGGACAGCACAGACATGGAGTACTTGCATCACCACAGGACGTTCTACTCAATGACACTGCTCTAAACCAGAAGCTGACAAGCTTCTGGGCCATTCTTGGCTCAATTCCTTTTTATAGGACTCTCAAACTAAGAATGGTTTTTATGTCTTTAAAGGATTGTTTTAAAGCAATGTGACAGACCTGTGTGGCCCACAAAGCCTCCAATAGTTTAGACTCCTAAATATTTAGAGGGTTCCCTCTGATCCTTGTAGCCTGTCTTCTGCTGGGAGTCAGCTGCTGGGTTCAGGCTTCCATCTTCTGTCTCCAGAGTTAGCGGAGGGGCTGGCGGCTCAGAGTGGGGGCCATCAGCTTGCTCTTGGCAAGTCAGGCCGCCCTGCTTCAGTCAGCTAGGAGAATTTCGGATTTGTAAGTGGGGCTGGGGTCAGATTGGGGCCACTTTGCAGGAAAGGATTACTAGTGCTTGGAAGGAGGAATCGAGGACCCAGGAATTCTTCAGTGGAAGGGCAGCAGGACCATGTTCCAGGGTGCACATTTTGATCAGAGATGTACACTCTTCCCTATCCTTTCTCCTAGGTTCACAGCAAGGCCACTGGTACACACAATTTTCCAAGGTGGAAAAGCAACCTGTTTTGCATATGGTCAGACAGGAAGTGGCAAGACACACGTGAGTATTTAGGCATGGCTGGGCGTGAGTTTGCTCGCGGGGCAACAGGGTTTCTGAAAAAGAAGACAGTGAGTTTCTTGTAGAAATCCCCTCTGTGCAGAGGCCCCATCACCAGATAGGCTTGCTGCGCCAGGTGCAGAGAGAGGCCTTAGCAGGTCTAGCCTCCTGGCTCTGGTGCGGCCTGCGGTGGCAATGGAGCCAGTAGTGCTCTAGCCTAGGCAAGTGCCCTTTACCAAGGTCTTCTGCCCCTTTCCTTTGCAGACGATGGGTGGAAACCTCTATGGGAAAGCCCAGAATGCATCCAAAGGGATCTATGCGATGGCCTGTAAGTAGTGTGTTCTGCTGCAGTGGGGCTGGGCACAGAAAGCAGGCTGCTGACTTCATCCATGATCTCTCCCGTAGCCCACGACGTCTTCCTCCTGAAAAATCAGCCCCGTTACCGGAACCTGGGCCTGGAAGTCTATGTGACATTCTTTGAGATTTATAATGGGAAGGTACCTGCCAAGGGGACCCTGTTTATGCTGTTGGGACCCCTGAACTCTAAAACCTGAAATTGGCTAGAAATGGTAGAAGCCCAGCAATCTGTGAGCTGTGAAGCTTTTGGGCCACTCTGCCCTTCCAGGTCGGGGGAGGGGGTTACCTGATGGTGGGACCGAGCTCAGCAAGTGCGGCAGGGACACTCCTCAGAGCTCTTAGGTGGGAGGTTTTCCCCGTGTGTGCCCGTGCTCCCTCTGCCCGCCTCCTTCATAACTCCCTTTTCCCTTTGGTCACGTGTGTGTATTTTCACACTCACATTCATCCTTCCTTTCTCACTTCCAATCCCCATCTGTGTGTGAATAAATAAATACACACACACAACTCTGTTTTTGCAGAGTCGTCTGTCCCGCTTAGAGCAGGATCTAGATTGTAGTAACAGCTAATATTGATCATTAATATGACGTGTGCTAAGCACTATTCTAAGTGCTTGTTTCAATTCATTTTATTAATCACAACACCCTACAAGGAAGTATTACTGTCACTATTCTGCAGATGAGAAATAAGCCTAGAGTGAGTGGTTAAGGACTATCCAGGCTCACACAGCTAGTATAGTATCAGAGTTGCGTCACACTGAAGCAGCCCAGTTTAGAAACCACGCCCTCTGCTAGTCTACTCAGCTCATCCTCTGTGTGCCTTTCCCGCTGCCTGCCCTTGTCTGTACTCGGATAGTCCCTGCCGGAGGGAGGAGGCAGGTGGGGTGCCCAGTGCCTGATGGCCTTAGCCTTGCTCCCCTGCCTGGCACAGCTGTTCGACCTGCTCAACAAGAAGGCCAAGCTGCGCGTGCTGGAGGATGGGAAGCAGCAGGTGCAGGTGCTGGGGCTGCAGGAGCACCCGGTGAGCTGCGCTGACGACGTCATCAAGATGATTGACATAGGAAGTGCCTGCAGGTCAGAATTCTGGCGAGGGGAAGGGGCCACTGCCTAATGCCCAGTTCAGGTGACAGCTAGCCCTGAGCCTGCTGTGGTTCCACAGAGGCCCTCACCTTCTCCACCTTGGGGAGAGCTGCGAAGGCCTCTTCAGTACAGGGCCACAAAGAGGCTCATCAGGAGCAACTCGAAATGTCTTAAATGTAACCAAGGCAGGCTTTATTCCTGGACTCTTACCCCAGAGGCATGCTTCCTGACTTCTTTCTTTACCGTTCCCTCCCTCTGTGATGCGAGACAGGAGCTCTGGGTCTGTTCCAGGCTGGCAGTGCTGGGGCCACAGCTTCCGTGCAGAGGTGGGGGAGCACTCTTCGTCCAGGGCCCTGGGCGTGGTCCAGTGGAGTGCTGGGCAGCTCTCGGAGGCCCAGGGAGCAAGCTGGGCCCTCACGTTTTGGCAAATGGTTCATGACAACCCCTCCTTCCCTTTGTGCCTTGCAACAGAGGCAGTTCATCTTTCCCCGTGTTTTTAAGGGCCCGCAGGTCTGGCTAAGCCCCTAGCACAGAATCCAGTACTGTGGCCACCAGGAAAACTGACTAGGTCCAGAGCTGGAGGGAGAGCTTCTGCCCAGGGAAGGCAGAACAGAAAGATAAAGTTACAGGACTTCTTAGACTCTTGATCCGTGTCCCTCTCTAACAGAGGACTCACTGCTGTGGCCTGGGGCACCTTGGACCAGGTGCCATGGTGGCTGGCGACCGCAGGAGCTCATAGCCTTTCTTTGCCCTCCTTTACCATAGGACCTCGGGGCAGACATTTGCCAACTCCAACTCTTCCCGCTCCCATGCCTGCTTCCAGATTCTTCTTCGAGCCAAAGGGAGAGTGCATGGCAAGTTCTCTTTGGTGGATCTGGCAGGGAATGAACGAGGTGCGGACACTTCCAGTGCTGACCGGCAGACCCGCATGGAAGGCGCAGAAATCAACAAAAGTCTCCTGGCTCTGAAGGTAGAAGGGGCTAGCTAGAGGGGGCTGATCTGGGGGACAGCTGGTGGAGGGCAGAAGTGGGCAGCATGAGAGGAAGGAAGGGACCTCAGTTGCACCTGCTGCCCCACAGGAGTGCATCAGGGCCCTGGGACAGAACAAGGCTCACACCCCATTCCGCGAGAGCAAGCTGACACAGGTGCTGCGGGACTCCTTTATCGGGGAGAACTCAAGGACCTGTATGGTGAGTAGGGGAGCTTTTAGTCCTGTCCTAGGCAGAGGCCCGGTGCCCTTGGCTGTCTGGGTTTCTGGGCTCTAACTTGACTGAGTTTTACCCTCTGCCTTTCAGTACCAAGCTCCTCTTTGACTACCTCTATGTACCTGTAGTGTGTGTCTGTGCCACTCTGGGTTTGGGGGAGGTCATTCCTCCCTTACCTGGTGGGAAGGAAGCTACAGAATTCTGAAGGCAGACCTTTGGGGAAGCAAGAAAGGCAAGTCCTGGCTGTTGTGGCTTAGTGGATTGAGTGCCAGCCTGCAAACCAAAGGGTCACCGGTTCAATTCCCAGTCAGGGCACAAGCCTGCGTTGTGCACCAGGTCCCCAGTGTGGGGCATGTGAGAGGCAACCACACATTGTGTTTCTCTCCCTCTCTACCCCCCTTCCTCTTTCTCTAAATATAAAGAAATAAACATTTTAAAAAGAAAAGAAAGGGCTATAGCCTTGAATGGCTTTTTGTACCTTCCTTATTTTATCCATAAGCCTTTCTAGCTAGAGTCTGTCCTGCCTCCCCTCAAGGGAATACCCTCTCCCCTGTCTGCTGGGGAAGATAGGCATTTCTGACTAAGCTCTAAACCCTTCTCCCTGAGACACTATCCCTGAGACAGCCTGGGCAACTGAGGGTTCCAGTAGGAGCCACAGCACCTTAAGGTGTGACCTTGGTTTGAGGAATGGGTCACTGAAGAGATAAAGAAGGAGGGAGTAATAAGATGTGCCTTTAAAGGCAGGGAATCAATTTTTTAAAATATTTTTTATAATTTTAAAAATTACACTTAGAGAGAGGGAAGAACGGGGAGAATCAGAAGGAGAGAGAGATACCAGTTTGCTTTTCCACTTACTCATGTATTCATTGGTTGCTTCTTGTCTGCACCCTGACTAGGTATCAAACCTGTAACCTTGGCGTATCGGGATGATGCTCCAACCAACTGAGCTACCTGGCCAGGGGAAAAACCCATTTTTAAAGAGCTTTAATCTGTAGTGCCCATGGAGCAAGCTGCCTTGCACAGAATGGGTGCTAAATGAGCTCTCCCTTCAGTACCATGTGGGTTTCAGTAGCTTGGAGAGACTCCTCCTGGCAGCCTCTCCCCGTGGTCCCCAACCTCTCTCCCTTTCCCTACAGTCCCCAACCTTTAACCACCCATTCCCTCTTTTGCAGATTGCCATGATCTCACCAGGCATAAGCTCCTGTGAATACACTTTAAATACACTAAGATATGCAGACAGGTACCAGTACCTACGGCCAGGTGGGGCGGGGAACAGGGTGTGGGAGGAGGGAAATGAATGGCAGAGATGAAAGAGGGAAGAGATTCTGGGGTTAAGTGCCTGCTGTCTACTCTTCTGTGATTCAGTGAACCTGAGGCTCAGGAGTTTGGACATGATGCTAGGTCTGTCCCACACCTCTCCAGGCCCCAGTAGGGAGTCAGCATGCATGAGGGTCTTTTTCTAGACCAAAGGCAAAGCTGCCACTCCATCCCCTTGAAGCCTCAAGCCTGACAGTCTTAAGTGGCACAGCACTCTTGGTACAGCCAAGGAGGTTGCGATGGAATCTGAGACTTTCTTGTTTCCTCAGGGTCAAGGAGCTGAGCCCCCATGGTGGGCCCATTGGGGAGCAGCCAGTTCAGATGGAAATAGAAGAGACAGAAGCCAGCTCGAATGGCTCCCTGACCACAGACAATGTAAGGGGCAGGGTGGGGCCAAGCAGGACAGAACCATGGCCCGCTGAGATGGGAACTGGGCCATACTGTTGCATCTCTCCTTTCGGCCCCCTTAGTTTTCCAAGGAAGAAGAAGAAGAACTGTCTTCCCAGATGTCCAGCTTTAATGAAGCCATGACCCAGATCAGGGAGCTGGAGGAGAGGGCTGTGGAAGAGCTGAAGGAGATTATACAGGTGGGAAGCCAGCCTGGCCTGGCCTGGAAGGGACCAGATACCGCCCTGGCCCAGGCCTGCAGCTGCGCTCAGCACCATTCCTCGAATGTGACCTGGGCTTCGCTCCCACAGGTCTTCATGTTGGTGTGGCAAGAGGCAGCCCCTACCCCAGCATTCCCTAATTCTCCAACTGTGCATCCATCTGCTCTTAGGCAGCTAACACCACACCCTCTTCTTCAGCCTGGCACACGTAGGCTTTCCTCCGTCCTAGCCGGAGCTAGTCTCTCTTCGCCATGCTTCTGATTGGGGGTTTTGGAGGGTGGTTTATATGCAGGGACCTTGCTATTCGGTGAATGTTCAGTGAGTACGTTCTATATGCCAGCTCCTGTACTGAGGCCAAGGACCAAAACCATGAAGTATAGATAGTAGACCCTAAAATAAGACTTGTTGAGTCCTGATTCTCCAATTTACAAGCCGATTTCCTTGTGAAAGTCATTTAGCTTTACTAGGCCTCAAACCGAAGGGTCACCAGTTCGATTCCCAGTCAGGGCACATGCCTGGGTTGTAGGCCAGGTCCCCAGCAGGTTCCCAGTTAGGGGCATGCCAGAGGCAACCCATTGATGTATCTCTTGCGCATCGATGTTTCTCTCCCTCTTTTCCCCTCTAAAAATAAACAAATAAATAATAATAAATCTTTTTTAAAAATGGCCTTATGGTTCATGCCAGAGGCCCAGACTTCATTCTGAGGGCAGTGGATGCCTTTGAAGGAAGTTAAGTGGAGTGGTGCCATGGTCATATTAGAGCTTTGGGCACATCATTGTAGCCACAGTGTGGAGTCTGGTTTGGGGACATGGGGAGAGCGTGAAGAGAGGCAGTTGGGCGTTGAGAGCCATTAGGAGATCATTAGAAAGAGATATTGGTGCCTAGACTGAGTGTGGCAATGACCATGGGATTGGTGTAACAGCAAGAAATTCAAGAACCATTTAAACGGTGGACTTGGTAGGATTTGGGGACAAGAAAGGTGAAAGAATTAAGTTGTTGCTCAGATTTCTGGCTTGGGCTTCAAGACGGAGGACAGCATGCATTTGGCATAATAGACAGGGATAGGAGGAGGGGATAAAGGGACTAAATGGTAATGGGGGAAAAATACAATAAAATAAACATATGAAGAGATGGGGAAGAGTTTGGGGTGGGGAAGAGGATGGATTCAGTTTGGGGACTTCTGCAGAAGAGAGTCAGAAGGCAGGAGTGGGCCATACCTGGAGGAATGGACTTCTTGCCTAGGCATCTGCACTGAAGTAGGGCCTCAGGAATGACTTGCTAAATTGGCTTGGTCATTGTTTGAACTGACAAGGTCATCCCTGTGCCGTTGCAGCAAGGGCCAGGCTGGCTTGAGCTCTCTGAGATGACTGAACAGCCAGACTATGACCTAGAGACCTTTGTGAACAAAGTAGAGTCTGCCCTGGCCCAGCAAGCCAAGCACTTCTCAGCCCTGCAAGGTGGGTGCAGTTGGGTGGGATGCAGCGGGATGGGGCCTCTGCGGATGATGGCAGCTCTGCCCCAAGGGAATGGGGCCTCTGAGACACTCACTGACCCCGAGTGTACCACCTCCCATTCCTTCCAGATACCATCAAGGCCTTGCGTCTGGCCATGCAGCTGGAAGAGCAGGCCAGCAAACAAATGAGCAGCAAGAAACGGCCCCAGTGACGACTGCAAATAAAGATGCTTGGTTTCACGCCAGCCTTTCACCATCTAACCCCTCCCCCTCGAACTTTGGGCTCAGGTTCTGAGCTGGAACAGGCTTTGGTAAATGCCAAGTATTGGGGCATCAGGGCCGGACAGACGGGGAGGGCATCAGAGTGAGAGAGACGCTCCTTTTCCTC
The DNA here is from genome assembly GCF_019186645.2 of Phyllostomus hastatus. Lineage (NCBI taxonomy): Eukaryota > Metazoa > Chordata > Mammalia > Chiroptera > Phyllostomidae > Phyllostomus > Phyllostomus hastatus. Next base: position 30,349,160 of record NW_025334013.1, read on the forward strand.
AACTGGAGCCTTGAAGGGAGCAAAGATGGGAGAATGGGACTTTTAACTATCCAGTGTGGCCCTTCTCTCCCAGTGGGAAAGGCTGGTGGCACAGAGTTTTCCCTCGGTCAGCATTCTGCCTGTGTGGACTGGCCACTGGTAGAGGGCTCCCTGGGGTTGTCCTGGCTCTGGGCAGAGGCAAGGAGCCTTAGTTCCGTTCTGCTAGCTGTGGTCTGCCATCCACACCCTTGGTCTGGGCACTAATATGCCTTGTATTTTAGAAGTTTCTAGAACCTCTTCCTTGCTGTTTTTTGAGATCCAAGAGAATCTTGGCTTGTTTTCTGTGTTGTGTTTTTACATTGTGTCTAACAATAAAGAACCGGGGAAAAAATCAGTCTGTTGAGTGGCGTGTGGGAAGGGCCTGGGATATGACTGGACCCTCTGGAACTAAGGACACATTGCAATTCTGCGCAATGCTGGTTCTGTACTCTACCCAGGAGACCAAATCCACACCCGCAGTTAAGTGACATGTTGCAGACTCCAACCTTGGTCTTGTTCAGTGACGCTCACTCAGCCCCAGGTTCCGTCCTGGGAACGGGAGCTGTAAGCAGAAAGGAGATGATGCTCCGCCAGTTACGGTCTACTGAGCACCTGTTAGATTCTGTGGGGTTTTCAGCCTCTGTGAAGCTGGGGGTTCCCAGCTAGGCCAAAGACATTGGACCTCGTCTTCCAGCCCTTTGACCCTCAATAAAATAGTTTGACCCACCCCCTGCCCAAAAAAAAGATTCTGTGGGAACACTGAGAAGAAAGCACTTGGTGTGCTACACAAAAAAGGATTTCAATTTGTTCTTGAAATACAAGAAGTTTCCTGGGTAGATGGAGGGACCAAACATAGGGTTCAGACCGTTTGGGGGCTGTAGGAGTCCATATTCAGTGTCATGAAGCATGAATTATCCAATGTGCCACTAACACTTTTTGTCTCTGAGTCACACAACCCAATGTGTTTTAGAAAGGTCTCTTGCCCTGGCGTAGCTCAGTGGATTGAGCGCAGGCTGCAAACCAAAGCATCGCAGGTTGGATTCCCAGTCAGGGCACATGCCTGGTTTGCAGGCCACGGCCCCCAGTAACCGCATATTGATGTTTCTCTCTTTCTCCCTCCCTTGCCTCTTTAAAAATAAATAAAATCTTAAAAAAAGAAAAGAAAAGAAAGGTCTCAGGGAGATAGGTGGGGAGCAGGGGGCACGTGGGCTCCTGTAGAAACTCAGATGGGGGTGTCGAACAGATCCAAGTTGTGGCCCTCTAACCCTTGGCTACTTCATTTGTGAAACGGTATTCCCAACCTAATGGTGAGAGAATACATGAATTTGAGGTACCATTCAACAGCCAAATATAAGACCTGGATTCAGAAATTTAGCTGAATCAGATGTTTGACAGAAATGGCACCAGCTCTAAGGACATTTAAGCTTCCAGATAACCTAAACCTTCCCCTCATCTGTAAAATGTGGCCAGCATTACCAGCCTCACAGAAGTGAAAAGATGAAATGAAAGAATGCCACCAGCCCAAGCCTGACTACCTTCTCACCTGGATGACCATCTGAGTCCCTAACGTCTCCTGTTTGAACTCAACTCCAGTGACCTATTCTCCCCAACCAGCCAGAGGGATCTTTATGTTATTTCCTGCTTGGAACCCCTTAATAGCATCCCTCTGCACAAAGGATAGATTCTGAATACCACCCCCCCACACTCCCAACCCCAGCTGGCGTGGCTCAGTGGATTGGTGGTGCTCGCCAGCCTGCGCACCATAAAGTTACTGATTCAGTTCCCAGTCAGGGCACATGACTGTGTAGCAGGCCAGGTCCCCTGTTGGGGGCAGGCAAGAGGCAACCAATCAATGTATCTCCCACATCAATGTTTCTCTTCCTCTCTCCCCCTCTCTCTAAAAATAAATAAATCTTAAAAATTCTGAATGCCCCACTGTGGCATATTAGGCCCTGTCCAATCACTTCTCTATTGGTCCAGTGGGAACGTAATTTGGGCAGAACAGTTTGGAGGCTAAAAATCCAGCTTGTGAAACCACACTACAGAGTGGGATCCTAGCTCTGTGATTGCAGAACCTTCAGTGGGTTGTTTAACCTTTAGTGCTGTTTGTGAAGTGGGGATAACACTGGTACAGATTATGAATATCGAGTTAATACACATACAGCAGTAAGTACAATGTCACACTTAAGAAGTACTAGCCAGGCCCTAGCCTACCGGCCAAATATGCCAAGGTTGTGGGTTTGATCCCTGGTCAGGACACATACAAGAATCAACCAATGAATACATACATAGCTGACAGGAACAATAAATCAATGTTTTTTTTAAAAAGTGCTAGCTATTTAAGCACATAAGGACAAAGATTTTTGTTATATTTAATACTGTATCAACAATGTCTAAAACAAAGAGTAAGCACACAATATATGTTTTTGAATTAATGAATACACCCTACTACTCACTGTTCTCCAACCACACTGGCCTTTATTTCTGGAATATATCAGGGCTTTTTTTTTTAATGGCAGCTTTATTGAGATATTATTCACATACTATAAGATTCACCCTTTTGCCTTGGCTGGTATGGCTCAGTGGACTGAGCACTGGCCTGCAAACCAAAGGGTCGCCAGTATGATTCCCAGTCAGGACACAAGCCTGGGCTTCGGGCCAGGTCCCCAGTAAGGGCTCAAGAGAGGCAACCGCACGTTGACATTTCCCTCTCTTTCTTCCTCCCTTCCCTTCTCTCTAAAAATAAGTAAAACCTTAAAAAACACTCACTCTTTTAAAGTACACAGTTCAGTGGTTTTTAGTATACTTACTTATTTAATTGGGCAACTGCCCTGGCTGGTGTGGCTCAGTGGATTGAGTGCTGGTCCGCACACCGAAAGGTCACTGGTTTGATTCCTGGCCAGGGCACATGCCTGGGTTAGGTCCCCACTTGGGGGCATGCAAGTGGTAACCAGTATATCACACGTTAATATTTCTCTCCCTCTCTTTCTCCCTCTCTTCCCTTTTCTCTAAAAATAAATAAAATCTTTAATTGGGCAACCATCACCAATAATTCCAGAATGTTTTCATCACCCAAAAAAACCCCATGCCCATTAGCTTTCACCCCCAATTCCCTTTTCTCCCAGCCCTAGAAAACCACTGATCTCAGTTTTCTATGAATTTCTTTATTCTAGATATTTCATATAAATGGAATCATACAGAGTATGGTCTTTTGTATCTGGCCTCTTTCACTTAGCATGTGTCCCAAAGAATGGATCATGTAGCATGTGTAAGTACTTCATTTATTTTTGTGGTCAAATAATATTCCATTCTGTGGATATACCACCTTTCGTTTACTCATCAGTTGAACTTTTGGGGTTATTTCCATTTCAGCATTATGAATAAAGCTTTCAGGCTAGGAACATTCACGTTCAAGTTTTTAAGCATATGTTTTCAATTCTTGGGTATATTCAAGTCCTTTTCCCATTTTTAAACTGGATTGTCTTTATTGTTGATTTTTAAGAGCTCTATATATTCTGGATACTGGACCCTTAGCAAAGATATGATTTGCAAGTATTTCCCCTCATTCTGACCCTGGCTGAGTATCTCAGTTGGTTAGAGCGTTGCCCTGATGCACCGAGGTTGCAAATTCAATCTCCCAGTCAGGACACATACAAGAGGCAGCCAACCAATGCATACGTGAGTGGAACGAGTTGATGTTTCTCTCTAAAAATCAATGAAAAATAGATATAAATATTTTCCCTTATTTTATGGGTTGTCTTTCACTTCCTTGAGCATATCCTTTGAAGCACAAAAGCTTAATTAAAAAAGAAAAAAATTTTTTTACCTGGCTGGTGTAGCTCAATGGATTGAGCTCGGGCTGCAAACCAAAGTGTTGCAGGTTCGATTCCCAGTCAGGGCACATGCCAGGGTTGCAGGCCACAGCCTCCAGCAACCGCACATTGATTTCTCTCTCCCTTCCTTCCCTCTCTAAATAAATAAATAAATAAAATCTTTTAAAAAATGTAATACTTAAATTTTTTTAAAGATTTTATTTTTATTTATTTTTAGAGAGGGAAGGGAGGGAGAAAGAGAGAGAGAGAGAAACATCAATGTGTGAACCCAGGCACGTGCCCTGACTGGGAATCGAACCTGTGATGATTTGGTTCGCAGCCCGAGCTCAATCCACTGAGCTACACCAGCCAGGGCTCAAAAACAAACAAAAAAAAAGCTTAATTTTGACGAAGTTCAATTTACCTGTTTTCTATTGTTGCTTGTGCTTTTAGTGTCATATCTAAGAATCCATTGCCAAGTCCAAGGCTATGATGATTTATGTTTTCTTTCAAGAACTTTATGATCTTAGGTCATTGACTATTTTAACTTTTGGAGGTGATGTGAGGTAGGGGTCTGAATTCACTCTTTTGCATGTGGATATCCAGGTTTTCCAGCACCATTTGTTGATAAAACTATTATTTTCCCGTTGAATTGTCTTGGCACCCTTGTTGAAAATCAATTGACCATCTGTATATGGGCTGATTTCTGGGCTTCAAATGGTATTCTATTGGTCTATATGTCTATCTTTATGCCAATACTGAACTGTTTGGTTACCATAATGTGTAATGAATTTTGAAATCAAGAAGTGTGATCCCTCCAAGTTTGTTCTTTTTCAATATTGTTGTGGCTATTTGGGGCCCCTTGCAATTCCATATCAATTTGAAGATAAGCTTTTCCACTTCTGCAAGCAAGGCTGATGGGACTTTGATGGGGATTGCACTGAATGTGTAGATTGCTTTGGATAATATTGCCATCTTAACATTCACTCTTCCAACCCATGAACTCAAAATGTCTTTCCATTTATTTAGGTCTGCTTTAGTTAATTTCAACAGTGTTTATAGTTTTTCACCTCTGTGGTTAAATTTATTTCCTAGGTATTTTATTTTTCTGGATGCTATTGCAAAAAGAATTATTCTCCTTAGGTTCCTGTTCAGATTGTTCATTGCTGGTGTGTGGAAACACAGCTGATTTGTGTGTGTTGATCTTGCACCTTGCAACTCTGCTGAATTTATTAACTCGAACAGTTTTGTTTTTTGGTGGGGTTTTTTTTGTAGATTCTTTGGCATTTTTCTCTATATAGGACCATGCATTCTATAATAAAGATAGTTTGACTTCTTCCTTTCCGTTCCTTTTATTTTTTTTTGCCTAATTGCCTTGGATAGGATATCCAATACAATTTTGAATAGAAGTGGTGAGAATGGACATCCTTGTCTTGTTTCTGATCATTAAGGATGATACTGGCTGTGGAGTTTTTGTAGATGGCCTTTATCAGGTGCAGGAAGTTCACTTTTGCTTCTAATTTGTTGAGTATCTGTATCATGAAAGTATTAGATTTTGTCTATTTTTTTCCTGTATTTTGATTGATTTTCCTCTTTATTCCATCTATATGATATATACATTAATTGATTTTCAGATGTTAAACTAACCTTGCAAATCTGGGATAAATCCTACTTGCTTACGTGATAAAGCTTTTACTTACTGCTTGTGCAGAGCTTCAAGGTCAGCCACATCTCACTACTCTGAGGGCCTCTACAGGTCTTTCCTGGCTGGGCACATACTCAGCCCTGCATATGTATGCACGTGGCCTTCTATATTCCCGGGAATATTTTTGAGCTTTTCAAATGCCCTTATTGCCCTAGTTATTCTTTTTAAGTGTTTTTTTTTTTTTGTCAGTTTTATTAGCCCCAGCTAGTGATGCTGCCTCAGGCATCTGTGTTGCTCGTGTGTAGGCACCCAAAATACAATAGGAGTAGTATTAAGGTGACAGTGAGTCAGAATTTAAATCTTCTAGGCACAAGTTGGTAAGAACCAGAATTTACAGATAAGTTCAGTAAAGAGGGGTAGTGTTATGGTTGTAGAGCATAAAATATAAGGTTTGTGGGTTTTAGGGAAGACAGAGTAAGAATGGCATGAAATTGTCGATGAAGACCGTGGAGCACGCCTGTCTCACATCTGGAGAACGAGCGTGTCGCCGTGCTCCACTGAGGGGGCTGACAAGGAAGAGTCCTCTGAGAGGACCAGGTTTCTGTTAGAAGGCAAAGGAATCATTCAGAAAGCAAAATTTAGAGAAGGTTAAAGAGGATTTTTTTTTCTAACGAATGAAACAAGACATAATGAGATTTTAGGATATGGATGGTAAGAAATGTTTTTGTATACTGGGTATATACCTGTGCCCTGATTAGAATGTAGGTGATGGAGGTTGTTGGGGAGATAATTTTTTAAGGTGACTAATGAGAAAAGGACCAAAGGCCTAATATGATCAATGTCAATGGTCTCAGAGCAAACAGAATGGTGGCCAGCTAGGGTGTCAGAGGGGAGCAGGAGAGAGGTTCTCTCCAGGATCACATGGAGTCACACAGCCCCGATTCCTGGGTCTCCCAGTTCCTGGTAAGAATTTAGATTGTATTACAAACGTGCTGGAAAGCCAGGAGAAGGCTGAAGATACAGAAGAAAGAAGGGATCATGTTAGGAGAGTCCCTTCCAATGAATGGGACAGGATCTGGAGCCAAGAGTAAAAGGGCCTATTCATCAGGCAATTTATTCTTTAAAAACTGCCCTCTGCTCTGTGTTCCTCCTCAGCCATCACCCTAATTTTCTCCTCCTCTTTAAACTTCTTCAAAACATTATCTACATGTACTTTATTTTTAATTTCCCCATTTGAAGCTTTTGAAAAAAACTAATCACGTTTTTGTTCACTCCACTGCACAGAAACTACTCTTGCCAATGCCACTCAATAATCCAACAATCACTTTTAGTGTTCCTTTTTTAAAAAAAGATTTTATTTATTTTTAGATAGAAGGGGAGGGAGGGAGAAAAACATTGATCAGTTGCCACTTGCGCCCCGACCAGGAACTAAACCAGCAATGATGCCCACCTGAGCCACACCAGCCAAGGCTTAGTCTTCCTTTTAACTAGACATCACCATGGCCTGAGACCATGACATGACCCTCACCCTGTGCTGTCTGTCACACGAATTGCTCCTTGTGGCTTCTTTTCTCTATCTGGCCTTAAACATTGCCATTCCTTAAGCCTTGGACCTAGGCCTTCTTCTTATATTTCTTTTATTTCTAATTTGTTTTTCTACTTGCATAATCTTTTTTCAAAAGATCTTATTTATTTTTAGAGAGAGAGGAAGGGAAGGAGAAAGAGAGGGAAACATCAATGTGTGGTTGCCTCCCGCACACCCCTAACTGGAGACCTGACTGGGAATCGAACTGGCATGCCTTTGGTTCACAGGCCCACGCTCAATCCACTTTGCTACACCAGCCAGGGTTCTTCTTGCATTTCTTTATTTTATGGTAGAGGTTGGCACACTGCTGTGCATTGACTGGGCCCATGAACTGGGTGATTTTTATGTTTGTAAGTGTTTGAAAAAAATTCAAAAGCATATTTCATGACAAATCCCAGTATCCATAAAGTTTGATTGGAGCACAGCCATATCCATTGGTTTACCTTTGTCTATGGCTGTGACACAGACCCTACAGCCCACAAAACCTATTTACCCTTTATAAGAAGTTTGCCTTATGCTGTTTCCATATGTTACATTCATACTGGTAGCATTAATTACCATTTATATACCAATGAGTCCCAAAAATAACATCTGTCCAGATCTCTTATAAGGATAACCAGACAAACATTCAGCTGTCTGTTGTCAGAGAGGGGGAGAATTCCCCTCTTTTATCTTCTTTAGTTCTTATGGCTGGACTAACAACAAAAAAATGAAATTGATACAAGGCTAGACTAATAGAAGAAAAAGCAATTTAACATGTACACATGGGAGAATCACAATATGACATTCAGACAATAAAATGAGGCTCTGAAAAATGATCAAACCAAGCATCTTTTAACATTTTTTGGTAATAAATTTGTGAGAAACTGACAGGACAAAGGAAGTTAGTGCTAAGCTAGTCTTGGGTTTGGATGGTAAATTAGTAAAAGCCAATGATTATTCACACAGACTGTCCAGCTCTGAGTTGTTTAACTCTATCAACAACGGGCGTCTGTCAGATGCAGGAAGAACACCTTTCACTTGGGACTTCCCTGCATTCAAGTGAAAGTCCAGGTGCTCTTCTGCTTTGTCAAGTAGCTTTATTTTCTTTTTAAAATATTTTATTTATTTATTTATTTTTAGAGAGAGAGAAACATCAATGTGTGGTTGCCTCTCTCACGCCCCCTACTGGGGACCTGGCCCGCAACCAGGCACTTGCCCTGGGCTGGGAATCGAACCAGCAACCCTTTGGTTGCAAGCCCACGCTCAATCCACTGAGCTACACCAACCAGGGCTCAAGTAATTTTAATTAAAGTAACCAATATGCCATTATGTGATTGTTTGGGGGTGGCTTTTCTTGGGTCCCAGTATTCTCATTCCCACCTACACGAGTCCCCAAGATCTCAAAACATGTCCAGCACAACTCCAACCTTGGCCTACCAACCACACTTCAGTAAAAATGGCCCCAATATTCATCCAATTGATAACTGAGTTATCGGAAATCCTTGACACACCTTCTTCTCCTTAAACTCCTACATCCAATTTCTCACCAAATTCTTCCATCTCTATTGCCTTTCACCCTCTTCTAACGCATCCGCACCCACGTCTCTCATCCTGAGCTTCTGAAAAAGCTTCTAAAACGAGTCTCTTCACAGGATAAACAAAGCCAGTCTACTTCCCCTTGGTTGTGCCCTAGATGAGCCGTAAACCTCCAACAAAGCTTGCACAGCGCTTCCCAACCCAAGTTTTCGCTCTGATTTCAGAGCTCAGAGCAGCTTTTCAAGCCAGGGGGCCCTCGCGCGGCACGAAACTGTAGTCACTACAGGCGTCTCAGCGGCTTGGTCGCAAAAAACGTCGTAACTGCACGGCACTTTTAACGTGTAGGGCGGGACTGCGTTTTACAAACGGGACCGTGACTCCTTGCGTTCTCTCTTTCCAGCCGGCGCCAAGCCATGGGTGAGTTTCGCTCTGTGTTGGGGGCAGGGTAGAGGAGCGAGCTCAATCCGGCATCATCGTGCCTCGCAGTCAAGTTATCAGAGTCAGCGCCCCGACCCTCAGCAACGAACAGCCATGAGGATGGTTGTGCTTGGGTTTGAGCTGCCGAGGCTGGCGCTGGAGCCCGTAAGAGGGCCCGAGCCGGGGCAGCCGGCGTTACCAACCAACATGGCTGCCGCATTAAAGGGCGCGGGCTGGGTAGCACGCGTATGATGACACCTTAGTACTGCTGCAAAACCCCGAGTGTTCAGTGGGGAAGCCAACCTTGGAGAACTGAGCGTGCGGCCCGTCCTGCGCCGGGGTCTGGACCTGGCAAGGGCCGGCCCCGCGTCCCAGTGGTTAAAAGCTTCGATCCCTGATCCCCTCATACAGGCATCTCTCGGGACAACTGGCACAAGCGCCGCAAGACCGGGGGCAAGAGGAAGCCCTACCACAAGAAGCGAAAATATGAGCTGGGGCGCCCCGCCGCCAACACTAAGGTGCGTGAGGGCGCTCCAACTTCTGGAGGTCCCCCCTGCCGCTGGTCTCCGTGGTGCCGCAGTGCGCGTGGCTGTTGAATCTCCGCGGGGTCCGGGATTTTCGGGGACTGAGCCGCCTCTTCGCGTTCGCCTGCTGGGCGAGTGCTAAACGGACTGCGCGGGGACATGCTGTGTGTGTGTTGGGATTGAAGGGCGCCTGGAGGGACCGGGGTCCCCAAATTATAGGCAGAAATCTGGGGTCTTTATTGAGTGGACACTTGATTTATAGTGTTTGAAGCCAAGTTTTTTCCCCGTCTTGGAGGTAACTAGAGTGATGAAAAAAAATCCTTAGGCGTGGTGTGGCCGTCTTGGTCACCTGTGTGCCACATGCCAATGTTAGGACTTGTCATAGTTACACTGACTGTTTCCTCCACCCAGCCCAGGTTTCCTTCTCTCTCTCGTCGTACTCTCTCTCATAACCTAGTTCCTGTCTCCTTGTGTTTCCTAGATCGGCCCCCGGCGCATACACACAGTTCGGGTGCGAGGAGGCAACAAGAAGTACCGAGCCTTGAGGCTGGACGTGGGCAACTTCTCCTGGGGCTCAGAGTGTGCGTGAGGCCCCCTGTGGGAGTGGGTGGGAACTCAGCGCTTAAACCCTTCGAAGTCTCAATAAGTGCTTTCAGTGGGAAGGTCCATGGCCTCCACTGAGAAACAAGCTTCCTCAAACACCCTGAGACAGTAACCAGGGAGGGGGCTGAATCTAGAGACCATGAACATGTGGCTGTCAGCCACTACTGGAAAGATGAGCTGATGCCCTGTGGCTGAGTAAAGGCTTAGAGGAGGCCCTGTTACAGTTAGTGTGGTGGGGGGAAGGCCAGGCCAGTTGGCCTCTGGTTTACACGGCTTGATTCTGAACTTCTGTGAGCAGGTTGTACGCGCAAAACAAGGATTATTGATGTCGTCTACAATGCATCCAACAATGAACTGGTCCGAACCAAGACCCTAGTAAAGAACTGCATCGTGCTCATCGACAGCACACCGTACCGACAGTGGTACGAGTCCCACTATGCACTGCCCCTGGGCCGCAAGAAGGGGGCCAAGCTGGTACGTATTTGGGGAGTCAACCTTCCTGTAGGGGTTGGGGGGGGGGCCAACCTGATTCCAGCCTTCTTGTGATGAAAACTCTGTCCAGTTCTGCTACTGAAGGGAGAGAGATGAAAGCCATTAGTGCTGAGGAAGGCAGCAGGAGTTGGGGTGTGCAGGGTTCAAGGCTGTGGTGGTGTTCCTTCCTAAGCTAGGATTTGGAGACTCCCAGCTAACCCATCTGTGTCTCCTTTATTCAGACTCCTGAAGAGGAAGAGATTTTAAACAAAAAACGATCAAAGAAAATTCAGAAGAAATATGATGAAAGGAAAAAGAACGCCAAAATCAGCAGTCTCCTGGAGGAGCAGTTCCAGCAGGGCAAGCTTCTTGGTGAGATGGCCGTTGTGTTGGGGGGTGGGGTGGGGTGACAAGGTATGGTGTAACCTCTACATTTTATCCTTACCTTAGTCCTTGGGACTCCCAGCCATGTGGTCTAGAGGGCTCACTATGACATTAGTGATTCCAGTATACAAATTCAAATTGATGTTTGGTCAGCCCATCAGTGTGAAGCTAAAATAGGGGTAATGGGCATCTGCCTGAGTTTCGGCAGCAGCACTTTGAGAGGTCGGTGCCTAGGCTGGGGGACTGTCTCAGTGATGAAAACTTGTCCAGTTCTGCTACTGATTCCAAGTGACGATCACGTATATCTGAGGAGACAACAGGTTTCATGCCTGCCCCCAGGGTGCCTGAACCAGAGGGGTTTTCTTTAAGGGCACATGGGTATGGGTAGGGCTGAATTACTGTTTTGCTAAGGACCATATCCTCTCTTACAGCATGCATCGCTTCAAGACCAGGCCAGTGTGGCCGAGCAGATGGCTACGTGCTAGAAGGCAAGGAGCTGGAGTTCTATCTGAGGAAAATTAAGGCCCGGAAAGGGAAATAAATCCTCCTCCCTGCTTTCACATTAAAAAGAAAAGGCAGATTCCTCTAATAAAGGTGATCTGTGTTTTCTGTGTTGTGTGAATACTTAATCAGCATGCTGCAGACTACCCTAACCCCTTCCTCCTGAAGGCCAGGCCTGTTAGGTGGGCTGTGCCTTAACATACCATATTTTGCCATGTACAGTAAGAATGTGCATTACATGTGGGAAGTTACTGGTATGTAAAATTTCTTGTATGTTTTGTTTTGTAATTATGTTACGTAAAATTTCTACCATAGTTATCTTCAAAGATGCTAAAATTCCTTTTTGATACAAAAAACAGCGATCTTAAGTATAAACAATTTAACTAAAAATTTAAAATGAGGTTTTTCCCCCTGAGAGTTTGGGCCAGAAATGTGGGTGCACGTTACCCGGGGTGTAATAAGGTACTAGGGGGACCATTTCTCACCCCAAAGTGGGACAGGGATGTGGCATATAGGCCAAGTAGAGAGTATTGGGGCTCCCAGTGTTGGGGAGTTGAATGGACCTTGACTGAAGCAATGTTGCATCCAAAGTTGGCCCTTTTAGCCAGGGCTGTTGGCGGTTCAGTGGGTTGGGCATTGTCCTGCAGATCTAAAAGGTCATGGGCTCGATTCCAGGTCTGGGCACCTGCCTGGGCTGCCAGCCAGGTTCCACAGGAGGCATGTGAGAGGCAACCAATCCATGTTTCTCCCTTCCCTGTTCTCTAAAAATAAATCTTAAAAAATAAAGTTGGTTCTTTTAGATCTTCTGTGCCCTTTGGACCTTTTTTTTTTTTTTTTTAATTTAGTTTTCAACCTGGGCTCATGGGTAATTGAAATTCACTCCAAATTTCTGTGTTGTTGAAAGCAAGTTTTCTCTTGAGCCCCAGTCCCTTCCCTCTCACTAAAAAGTATGTGAGATTACCAGTGGCTCGTGCATCGCTAAATCGGAGGGGTCAGTTTTGTCTGCAGCTTGGCCACACTGTCTTTGTCGCCCTAGTGAGTTGTCCGACCACAGAATTTTAAGCTGCAGTCTTGTCCAAAATGTCTTTGCCTCCCCACCTGCCTCCCCCCCTTACCCTGGCATAAGTTTAGTCTGCTTGCGTCTTTTGCCCTCCTTAGACTGTAAAACCCAGGACCAGGGATACTTGGTTTCTGCTGTGTCTAGTGTCTGGAAGGTGCGTGGCGATACACCAGACACTCAAATATATGCTAAGTTAATGAGTTCTTGACTTGATCCAGTTTAAAGTTGATGGAAAGTACGAAATACATCTTTACAGCCAAATAAATGCAAAATCCAATTGGTTCCTCTTGGCTAAATTGCAGATTTATGCAAATAGTCAATTGGAAAAGGTGAACTAGAAAATGAACCCCCTTTTTGAGTACAAAAACAACTTAAGGACAAAAATAGCCCTAGCCCGTGGATGGCTCTGTTGGGGTGTCATCCCGTGCACCTAAAGGTTGTGGCTAGTTGATGTCTCTAAAATCAATCAACATCCTTGGGTGAGGATTTTAAAAAGTAATAAATCAACCCAACCCTCTAACTTTACCACTGGCTTCGGTGAGACCTGGCCCCTGCCTTCCCTCCAGCGAGGGTCTTCATAGCCACCTCAGCAGCTAATGTCTGTGGAGGGCTCTGTCAGGTATGTCAAAGCAACACTCGGCATTTTTGCCTTTTGGTGGGGGGGGCAGGTAGAGGGGCAGCTTGCCGTAAAGACCAGAAGACCTACTAGACAAATTCAGAAAGAGCTGCAAGCACTACTTTGCCTTTTCTAACTTGAGTTCTGCAAGGCACTGATCTTATTCCTCTTCCTCCCACTAAACCGTCAACAGGACCAGTAGTTTCTAAGAAGACTCCGCTGCTGTCACAGATGACCATTCTCGCCCTAGAGCAAGGCTACCTCCCCCTGTAAACCCAGCAAAAACCCTCAGGTACCCTCGCAGTGAAGGGCTGTGGAGAGGTGCTATCGTCCACATGCAGATTTGGCCCCTTGAGAGGTTCTGAAATGCCCAATATCCCGTGCTCGCCCAGCCTGGGAACCAGTATCATAATCCAGTCCACTGACAATGCTAGCGGCTGCACTCAACCTCCACCTAATCACTCCTGCCTTCCGAGGCCTGGCATTTGTCACCCTTTGGCCTTATGTTCGTTTTTGACATTCACCAATTTATTTAGGGGAGGCCGAGCTTAGAGGACGGGAACCTTACAGGAGCTCAGTTCAGCAATGAGTCCGATCTAGTGCCATGAGCTGTTTTCCAGAAGGTTCTCTTCCCATGAACCGAGTGCCATCAGCACTGTATCCCACCACAGATCGGACTGCAGCCTTCAGCCCTTCCACACCCTTCCCGCCCCCCCACCCCACCTGCCCCGCTGGGTTGGTGGGAGTGAGAAAGTCTAGCCTGGGTGGTGTGCGCCTGGCTGCCTTCACATCTGAGTTTAATCGGCCTCCAGGGCGGATCCCAAACCCTTATCTCCATCACCACCTAGGATGCCAATTCAACTCTAAACAATTGTGACTGCACAAGTAATATATTCTCACTGTAAGTAAAAAACTGAACATTACAGATAAAGCAAAACTGCCCAAAACACATTTTGATCCCTCTTCAGGGTAAGGTTATCAGGATAAGGTATATTCTGAACCTCTTATGTATGATTCAAACTGTGATCCCTGAACTCCAGTCCAGACCTAACAAATCAGAAACGCTGGCGTGCCACCTAGAACTTAACAAGCCTTCAGTAACGCCCAGGCTCCCTCCGGTCTGAGGATGGGCCTAGCCCTCCACTGCCGAGGAAATGACCCTGCACCTGGGCCGCAGTCCTGTCTGCTCGCCCCGTCTACTCTTCCGGTCTCACTTCCCCAAACCATCGTACCTTCTCCCGCCAAGGCGGATACATTCCCAGCCTTGGCTCAGGCCCTTCCCGCCATCTTCCTCTTTCAAAATCCGCCCCTTACTGCTCGGGCTCGGAGCAAACAGGAAGTGCCGCTGTACGCGAGCGGGGGCTCGGGACAGGCACTGCCCACCAAGCGGGCCGTGAGGGGCGGGAGCAGGTGGGACCGGGCCTGGGGGAGGCAGGCAGGACAGCCCGGCCTGGCTGCCTCTGCTCAGGGCTCCTGGGCCTGGTCCTCAGACCCCGCCGCCGCTTCGTGGTCGCCGCCCTCCTCGGCCCGGAGCGCAGCAGATGAGAGGTCCGGGGAGACCCTCGTGCGCCGCCGAAGTTCTGGAGGCCGACGTCGGGGTCAGGACGCTGGGCAACGGGGACCCTCAAAGCCAAGCCAGGGGGTGCATCCACGTGCGAGATCTGGTGGGGGTGGCGGCCCACGCTCCAGGCGGGAGGACTGGGCAAATGGGCTTCGGGGGCGCCCTGCGGGGTGCACCAGCTTTCCAGAGGGAGGCGGGAGGGACGGAGTCATTGGCTTCCCAAAGGGTGGGCGGGGACCTGTGGATCGCGCGCTGGTTCAAGTCCTGCCTCCTCCAGCGATGGCCACTCACCGCAGGCTGAAAGTGGATACTAGGAAGGAAGGCCTCACCGATTGGGCCACGGTCTCCACGTTGTAGGGCGGCAGCGTCTAGCCTCCTTCCCTTTATGGGTCCTTCTTCGCAGGAGGCAGTTTCTGCTACAAGTCGACCACAGAAAGCCGGGACGCCTGGAGTGGGCGGCGAGTCACAAAGATCCTCCTCTCCCCCATGCTGGGGCGCTGCCCCCAGACCCCTGCTCACCTACAAGTTGCGGTCAATGAGCTGATCGTTTTCAAATTCGTCGTCATCCTCATCCAAGAAGTTGATGATCTGTTCAGCGACCTGCAGGTTTTAAGACAGTTTTCTCCCCTATTCTCAGTCCCCAAAGTTGGGGTGGGCCCAGCAGAGCACGCTGGCATAACTACCTAATGTGCCCATCTTGAGCCACCAGCGTAGACGAAGAACCGCAGCAGAGTGATGAGAGGCACATACATGTCTAGGTCCCTGAACACTGGCCCCAGCTCCTGGCCAGGCTCCAGAGGCTTCCAAGGTTTGGCAGCCCCTGCCTCTGGCTCCACAAACTGGCGGCCAACCAGGGAGAGGGCAAAGAAGAAGTACACTGCTGTGGTTGCCACTTGGAGAAGGGGAAGCCTGGCTGAGTGGGATGTCCCTGTCCCTAGGGGCCTGTTGAGGGGTGTGGGGGGTCTCACAGGTGATGAAAACATGTAGCAAGGTGCAGCAGCACCAGAGAGAATGGGGTCCTTGTCATGGGTGTCTAGAGAGGCTTTGAGGATGAGCCCTTGGCTGTTCAGTGTCTCACTAGACTGACCTGGGGCAGGTACCATCTCTCATTCTTTTCAGTGTCTCACCAAGACTGGGAGGTGAGAGGCGGCCCCTTGGGGCAGACAAGAGGGGTGCTGATCCAGCCACAGTGAGACAGCATGCTGCGCTCAGCTCTGTGCTGGTTCGGCTCCTGGTGGAAGAGCAGGAAGAGGCAGTCAGTGACGGTGAGGAACGAACAATGGGAAAGAACAGGGGAGCCCGGCACAAACGAGGCCTGGCCAGGTCTGGAGGCTCATTCTATTCTCAGAGGTGTTACCAGGCTGGGGTGCCTGTGATGGAAAGCAGTTTAGCAAAGTAATTGTAGGTGCAGAACCTGGAGCCAGAATGTTTGAGAATGACTTCCAGCTTCCCTAATTATCTGTGTGACTTGGGCAAATTTCTTTTTCACTCTGTGCCTCAGTTTCCTCATCCTTAAAAGGGGGTGATAATAATAGTACCCATCTTAAGGATTTTGAGTGTTAAATGTGTTAATATAACACAGTGCTTCCAACAATATGCGATACATCGTTGATACCATGTAAGTGTTAAGGATTAAAATTATTATTCCAGTTTGCAAAGCTAGGGGAAGGAGGGCCGACTCACTCCCAGGAGGAAGCAGAGAGCAGTGCCATCATGGATTATCCCATCCCTCTGGGTCTGGGCTGCCAGGTTGGTGAGCCAGACCTGGGGTACCCAGTACTTGTTGAAGTCAGATTTTAGGCTCTCAAATTTTTCCCTCACTTTCTGAGACAAGGAACCTGCAGATAAAGTTTGTGGGGGACAGACTCTGCCTCTAAAAGCTGGGGCCCTGGAGCTCCCACCAGGGATCAGACCTCCCCTCCCAGTAGGCACTGAGGCACCTGCACCCACCACGCGCTCTGTGGTGGGGAGGCTCTGGAGCACCCAGATGCTGACAGAGTGCAGCAGGAGCGCTGACGCAGGGTCTTCACAGCAGACAAGGGTGTGGCACGGCTGGCAGCCTCGCTGGTCCAGGCTGTGCACCGTGGCCGAGATGATGCCCATCAGCTGGTCAGGCAGCGGGATGTTTGTATACTGTGCCCACCAGCAGTTTGCCATCAAGGTCACATAGGAACCTGGTTGCCCCCAAGGGTAGGGCGGATGGGAAGGGGAGATGGAAGGCCTGGGAATCAGCATACCTTGTCACTCAGCCAGAGCACCAGGTCCAGGCCACGGTGAACCAAGGCAGAGGGAAGTTCACATTTAGCTCCAGTGCCCTGCTTGCTGTCAGAAAGATAGACCTTTCTTCTGGTCCTAGCCTGACATACCGAGAGGAAGGAATGTAACTCTTCTCAGGTAGAGAAGGGGTGGTTCAAGGTCAGGTAATGGTTGACTCTGAGCCTTGCTTCCATGAGGATGAGAATGGAGTGTCATCTCTCTCCAGCTCCCCTCCAGTACCCAGAGGTTGGTGACGCCAGCCAGCAGGTGGCTTGAGCCTTGTCTGGGATGAGGGTCCATCAAGTGGTAGGTGAGTAGGAAGTCCTGAACTTGACATGCAGCTCCCGTCCCTTCTGGGCCTGCTCTGGTTGACCTCCGGGCTCTGCGGCTGGGGTAATTCTGACCCGCAGAGCTACCAACCCAACCCAAAGGCCAGGGAAGACAGTAAGGACGATACCAGGAAGAACTAGAGGGAGCCTTGTCAGGGACCAAGGATAAGGGGATGAGGTCTGCAGAGTGGTTGCATTATCCGGCCACCTGAGCATGCACATGTCTTATTTCTAGGTCAGCCACAGCCTGGGGAAAGTCAGGTGCAGGCCTGGGTTAGAGGGAGATGGGCAGCTTGGTCTCCCACAGACCAGCCCTGAGACCTCGCCCTCCCACCGGGAGGCGATGCTGAGCACAGCATACAGGACGATGAGGAGTAGGAACTCCTTGCAGAGGAGCTTGCAGGTGATTACCCTCCAGGGAGAAGCAGCCAAGAGGAGCCTCCAAAGCCAGCCTCTACCGCCCTGAGGGTATATGAAACCATCATGGCACCGGAGGCCTGGGGTAGGAGGTCTGCCCCCAGAGCTGTCCCTCTTCCCCAATAAGCCTTTTCTTTTAAGTTGTTGTTGTGTGTGTGTGTGTGTGTGTGTGTGTGAGAGAGAGAGAGAGAGAGAGAGAAACATCAATTTGTTGTTCCATTTATTTATGCATTGATTGGTTGATTCTTATACGTTCCTGACTCACATACGGTATCAAACTTGAAACCTTGGCGTATTGGGACAATGATCTAACCAGCTGAGCTATCTGGCCAGAGCCTCAAGCTTTCTTCTTGGCTTGCCTTCTCATGACCAAGCTTAGTGCCCCAGGCAACCTCCATTCAGCTCTGGTCGTCCACACCCAGCCTTCACCCTGGGTCACTAGATAAGGTGGGAGGAAGCTGCAGAGCAGGCCCAGCATGCCCGCATTCCCTCCAGAACTCAGTGGTGTGGGGATCACACCAGGATGGGGTGTCGAGCTGAGACCTAGGCCCTCTGGTACAAGAGCCTTCCCCAGGAAGGACTAAGAATAACCAGAAATTGAACCACTAAAGACAGGAGATTCATTTCTAGTCCAGACCCACCACTACCCCTGGGGGGTCTTGTTCTCGAAGCTGGTAGCTTGTCTCCAGTGGACTAGGACATTCTCACCACCACCACCACCACCCCCCGCACCTGCCTACCTGCTCTGGGCAGCAGCTTACGTTGAGGAAGGAGACCTGGGCTAGCCTTCCCCCTCCCCCTCAACACACAGACACACACTTAAGCACCTCCTGGGCTGGTTACATTTGACTGGACTGAGGCGGTCACTGATGGATTGAGGCTGTCGCCCAGCTTCCCCTGGCCCTAGGAGCCAGATGTGTCTCCCTAGATACGCCTGCAGGGCTGGGCTGGCCTTTGAGGGATGGAAATGCCATCTGAATTGACTCCACAGCTCACATAGGTGACACCATGTCCTTGAAGTCAGGATGATGGGGATTACTGTCCCACACTGGTCCAGGTGAGAAAACAGACACATGATAAATTGTTGCAGTCATAACAGCTGCTGATCACAGAGCCCTGACTAAGTGACAGGTACTGTGCCAGAGGCGCCACTACGTCACCCTCTTGTAGACTCCTCCTGGCAACTGTGTGAGGTAGGAATCATCCCCATTTCGCAGATGAGGCTCCAGGGGGTGAATAACTTGCCCCAAATCACGCAGCGCTGGGCCATGCTGGAGGTGAGATTCAAAGCTGGAGTCGGTGGACTTCAAAGGCTAGAATTGGCCCATCTGGGCCTAAACAAGGGTTCGAACCCTGGGGCCAGAGTCCCGTCATCAGCCTCACTGCCAGACTTCTAGCCCGTGCTCTGGGGGGCCTGGCCCAGCCCTTCCCTGTTCTCATTCCACGGGGCTGATGAGGCTGAAGATCTGGGACTCGGGCCTGGGGATGCAGCCCCTTCAGCCACGTGCAGCATCCTGACTTCTAGGGTGCCCGGGAGCTTCAATGGCATTTCTGCTACCAGGCTTCAGTTTCTTCATCTTTCTTTTCTTTTTTTAAAAAAAGATTTTATTTATATTTAGAGAGAGTGGTAGGGAAGGGGAAAGAGAGGGAGAGAAACATCATTGTGTGGTTGCCTCTCATGTGACCCCAACTGGGGACCTGGCCTGCAACCCAGGCATGCGCCCTGACCAGGAATCGAACCGGCGACAGTTTGGTTCACAGTCTGTGCTCAGTCCACTGAGCTACACCAGCCAGGCCTCTTCATCTTTTAAACAGAGGAAATAATGCCCGAGGCACCAGCTCTGTTGTCCACCCAGCGCAAGGTGTTGTCACCCACAGAAACCCAGGAGTGGTGGTCCTGCTTCTGACCTGTTTGGGGAGCTCCTTTCCCCACACTGTGAGCTGGTTCCCACACACAAGAGTTTCCTAAAGAAAGCCCCAGCTTGGAAGTCAGACACACCTGGGTTTAAATTTTAGCTCTCTGTAACCTTGTGCAAGTTGCCTAATCTCTCTGAATCTCAGTTTCCTCCTCCGCAAAACAGGATTAATAGCACCTTCCTCACAGGGCAACTGGGAGTATTCAAGGGAAGGATGCCCAGACAGAGCCCGGAGCCTTGCAGGCATTTGGCCCGAGCTGCTATCAGCTGTGATTGCCATGAAAAGCCAAATCCCTTTGGTTCTACCTGCTGGTCCACTGTTGCATCCCATAACCAGGCAATCCTTCAGAGAAGGAGAGAGGGAACTTTTCTCTGATGCCTCACCAGCCAGCGAGGGCCTGGTTTTTAAGCTGGATGCACAAGGCCCTCTGAGATGCTCCCATGTCATCTTTATCCTGCATCACCAGCCCCTGGTCCAGCTCCTTTTCACTGTTCCTTCACCATCCAGCTCAGAGCATTCTCTGGGAAGCCTGCTGTGACCTTCGCCCAGGGCACTCCTCAAAACCCTCTAGGTTTCCTCTCTCCTCTCGCAGCAGGTAACCCCACTGGTCTGTGATCTGTCTACAGGGAGATCTCCCCTCTGGCCTGAGAGACCCTTGAGGATAAGGGTCTGATTTATCTTGATAAAGCTGGAGAGGACTTGAAGATGGGCAGGTTTTCCTTTGTTTTTGTTTTTATTTTTTGTCCCTTTTAACTTTAAAGATGTCTGGTCCCCTCCCTCTTTTTTTCATAAAGGATTTCTTAAGTGAGCAAGGTCTAGAAACCTGAGGGCCTGATGAGTCATATTCTCCTTCCAGGGCCCAGGTGGGATGTCGATAGGAGGAGAGAGGAAGACGGGACCTGGGGAGGGCGACACACCAGCTCCTGGGCATCTGGCCATCATGGACACGCAGCCCTTTCCCCAGCTCTGATCTGGGGCTTTCCCCATAGCATTCTGAGCTGTTTACTACTCAAAGAGTTACTTGTACCTGGGAAGCCAGGCTCTGGGACTGGAGGCGCTCAGGGGCTTCTCTCTGACTGCGGTCCTTCAGGTCAACCCAGCTGGCTGCATTTTGATCTTCCACTGCCATCCCCATCTATGGCCCTCACACTTCTGCCTGTTACCAACTCTGGATCACTGGGCCCTCACACTTCTGCCTGTCACCAACTCTGGATCACTGGGCTGTGATTTCCCACAGAGCCTCCAGTATGTGCTCAGGACCTGAAGCCTCTGCCAGAGGGAAGGATTGACCCCCAGGCCTTATCTAGCCCCTTCCTCCTGAGTCCGCTCATCTCACTTCCCAGCCGCCGACGGGTCCCCTTCGGTTTATGGTCCAGGAGGGGAACCACTGCACTGTAAATCATCTGACCCACCCTTCTTTGTCTTTCTCCAGCTCTTGTCTCTCCTCTTGCCTGGCTCTGTCCCTTCTGCTCCTACCCACCTGTGCCCCTCTCCCCTCCTCACAGCCCAGAGCTGGACTTATGGCTTGGCAGATTACAGCATGGAGTCTGCAGCCAGACTGGTTGGTTTCAAACCCAGACTACACCATGCGCTACCTTTGTGACCTTGGGCAAACCATTTAACCTCCTGGAACTTAATTTCCCCATGGGGAAATGGGAAAGATAATACCTATCTCATAGAATTGTTGTGAATGTTAAACAAATCAATATTTACGAAGTGCTTCAAATAGCGAAGTGCATGGTGAGTCTAACGCTACTGAGGCTATAAGCACCTCCCTTCCCTCTGGTACCGCTTTCGCACGTCCACCTCTGCACCCACCAAGGACTGCCGTGAGGCCTCTGTTGCTCAGTCCAATAGCCCTTCCTGAGTCCTAGCCTACTTGGCATCTCTTATTCTTTAAACAGACAAAAAATGTTTAAGATTTTATTTATTTACTTCTTAGAGAGAGGGAAAGGGAGGAAGAAGGTGAGAGAAACATCAGTGTGTGAGAGGTACATCAATTGGTTGCCTCTCAGGCCCCCAACTGGGGAACTGGCTCGTAATCCAGGCATGAGCCTTGACTAGGAATCAAACTTGCAACCTTTTGGTTCACAGGCCATTGTTCAATCCACTGACCCACACCAGCCAGGGGAAAAAATAAATTTTTAAATTGATTTGAGAGAGAGGGAAACATTAATTTTTGTTGTTCTGCTTAGTTAAGCATTCGTTGGTTGATTCTTATATGTGCCCTGACTGGGGATCAAACCTAAAACCTTGACGTATCAGGAGGGCACTCTCACCAACTGAGTTACACCGCCAGGGCTTGCATCTCTCATTCTTGAAAGACTCCCCTGGTTTCCAAGACCTGACACTAGAAGAGATTCTTGAATCTGAGCTGCCCAGTGGGCAAGGAGCCTGGACTTGTGCTCACTAGGGGCGGAGGGCCTAACAGCGCCCTCTGGGGGATGGAGGTCCAGAGAGCTCAGTAAAATCTCAGCAGGGACCCCGTTGTGAGAGTCTCACAGGGAGAAGAAAGGGCACTATTAGTAAAAGAGACGTGGAGGCAGAGAGTACTGTGGGAGGACGGATGCAAGGACAGAGGACCAGTAACCCCTAGAAAAATCAGCGAACAGCAAATAGAGGAGTCAGACATCTTGGGTTCAGATCTTGGCTCTGCCCCTTGATAGCTACATGTGGCCTTAGGCAAGAAGCTTAACCCCTTGAATGTCAGTTTCCTCATCTGTGAAGATAATAATCACATCCACATCTTAAGGCTACTGTGAGCAGTCAATGAGATAAATGCTTAGCCCCAGTGCCTGGTGCACGGCAGGAGCATACAGTCTATTAAAGGTAGCCTGTGTTACACTGAGGGTGGAGGCACAGCAGGCTGCCAGGCCCTTCAGTTACTGTATCTAGGAGGCCCTCCTCCTGCCATCCTGGCTCCTGGAGGAGGGCTCAGGAACCTTGTTAACCTCCCAGGGGGAGGCGATAGGGAAGGGTAACAGAATGTGCCTGAATAATAGAACAGCCCCCAATATGCCATTTTTTGGCATGTTTGAGCTGTAGGCACTTGAAAAACGGCAACTGCAGAAAGAGGCTTTCCTTGAATTTCCCTTGTCTGCCTAACGACAGACCCTCCAAAAGGAACTCCACTGTCATAAATCCCCCTTCTGGGAGTGTCATCACGTATCACAGGAGAGGAGACAGAAAATCTAGATCACATCCAGACAAACTCTGTCAGAAGCTATCATGTCTCCCATCCACTGTCCTATGGGCCCACTCATCTTTCCTAGAAATCACTCACTCTACCCTAAGGGGCTTACGTTCTCCTTCCCCTTTCCTTATTAAGATGATGTTTAAATGAATTCTAAGCCACATGGGAGAATTGCTCATTTTTCCCTGGGTCTGTCTCATATATATATATAATACATGTGAATAAACTTGCTTGCTTTTCTTTTGTTAATCTGTCTTTTTTGCTGAAGAATCCCATCTGAAAAGCTACGAAGAGTAGAGGTAGTTTGGTCTCCTCTACAAAGTCCTAATGCACCCTGGAATTGTGACTGTTTCTGCAGACAGGCCCTTTAAAGATGGATGTCACCAAGTTCAGCTGAGGCCTTTCCTCAGGCCCTGACCTGATCCGACCAGTGTCTTTATCACAAGAAGAGCTTACGTCACAGAGAAAAAGATCAGGTGCAGTCAGAGGGAGAAGCCTGCATCTTTACTCTCAGAAGAAATGAACCTTGTCAATACCTTGATCTTAGACTTTTAGACTCTGAAACTGAGAAAATAAATTTCTGTTGCTTTAAGCCATCTAGTCTGTGGTATTTTGCTGTGGCAACCGTAGAAAACTAATACAAATAATTTTGCTTTATTTTTCAAAATAAAATTGCAATATCAAATATGCCTTTTCAAACTATACACGCCTCAGCCCCATTTCCCCTGTGGGCGTGTCCCAGCTGGTCCCAGCACTACCATCTCCCATGTGGAACATTGTGGACCTGTAGGACAAAGACCAAATTCCTGAGTCTGGCACTGAAGGCCTTCCTGCCTACCCGCATCTCCCACTCCCCCTCATCTGAGCTACTAGTACTGCTCCATATCTTGGGCATTTGGGTTCTCCCTTCAGTGGCTGCAAAGGGCAGGCTTAGAGCAGTAGGCCCTTGTGGGCTGATGGAGGGTTGAGTGGGATGGCTATGTGGAGGGAGGAAGAAATGGAGATAAGGCCAAAGCAGGGAGACCACCGAGGTGTGGTAGCTGTAACCCCAACCAGACAGACTGTGACCCAGAGTGGGGTGTGGGGGGAAGATGTAGTGAAGTAGATTTCAGAGATATTTGGGAGATAAAATTGATAGGAATTGGGTACTCAACACATGTGTGTTGACTTTCCTGACTATTCTTTCTCAAGTAGGCTCTTCAGTTACTCTTCTGTTTGCTCCCTTCATAACACTTTTCACAGCCTACAATTACCTTACTTATATATTTGTCTGTTGTATATTTCCATCAAGAAGATTGTAAATTAAAGGAGGGCTGTAACTTTGGCCAGTCTTTTAAAAAAGATTTTATTTTATTTATTTTTAGAGACTGAGGAAGGGAGGGAGGAAGAGAGGGAGAGAAACATCCATGTGGGAGAGAAACATCATCTGTTGCCTCTGGCGCGCCCCCTACTGGGGACCTGGCCCGTAACTCAGGCTTGTGCCCTGGCCGGGAATCGGGCAGGTGCTCAGTCCGCTGGACCAGGGCTTGACCAGTCTTATTCACATTGTGCTAGGCAATTAGCAAGTGCTCTTAATAAATCTTTGAGAACTGAATGACTTAGTAATTGATTGCATCATAGAATGAGGGCGGAAAGGTGAGCGGGACAAGGCCAGGAGGAGGCGTGTGACCCTCGGGCTTAGGACAAACACTCCAAGGAGTTAAGACCGCACCTCTCTCTGTCTCTGGCCCGGGGAAGGGTGGACATGGACCAGGGTTCTAGAAATCCAGATGGTCCCCGGACCGCTTGCTCAGCTGTCCATTGCTAGGTCTGAGAACATTCAATTCCTACTCTTCACCTTCTAGTCTGGCTGCTGATTCAGGACAGTGGGTGTTTTCAGGGAAAGGGTACAGGGGACCTCGCCGGAACCCTCGATCTGCCCTTCGAGTGTGAAAGTGGGTAGCGAAAGATGTGGCCCGGCTCATGGTAAAAAACTTGAATGTCAGGCCCTGTTTGACCCCAAAACTCAGCATGGCGGCCCCGGCCCCGCTCCGTTCCTCCCGCCCCCCTGCGCAAGCCCGGTTCGACTCGGGAGTGCGCAATTTCTCCCAGGTCCTAAAGAGGGCAGTATCGGGCTGGGCCTGGAGGCTCTGGCCAGGAACCCAAGCACTTAAAAGGGGAGTGTTGGTGACGCGCCCGGGTGAAAGTCAGTGGCGCCCTTGCCTCACCCCTCCCGGCTGGAACGCTGGTCCACTTAGTTGCTGGGGAAACTCCCCAGATGCCCAGAACCCACTCGGACTTCGGCATAAACCCCAAAGGATTGGAAAAGAAGTGGTCCCCCAGTGACCAGGGCGGGTGGATGGGGACGGAGCAACAGAGGGCCCCTATAGCAGGTGGAATCGGAATGGTGACTAGCAGTATGGCTGCGTGCTTAAGGCGTGAGCAGAAGGCTGGGCCTCGAGGTGGGTTGGGTGGGAGGAGGAGTTTCCTGATGACGTAAGGCATGGGGAGGGGTGTGGCTTCTCGGTGACTCGCCGCCAGGAAGAGGGCGGGCTCTCATGACGAGACTCCGGGGAGGGGGCAGGCGTTCATTGATAAAAACTCCGGCTCCCTCAGGCGCGAGTCCAGCGTAGCAAATCCAGGCAGCGCCACGCACCGCCCCGGCCGGGCGGAACCGAGAACGAGCCCGGCCCGCGCTGCGACGCACAGTCCGCATGGAGCCCGCGGCTGGCGTCCTGTCTCCGCGCCCCTTCCAGCGTGCGGCCTCTCCGCCGGCGCCCCCAGCCGGGCCCGGGCCGCCTCCTAGTGCCATGCCCGGACTTGAACTGGAGACGCTGGCGGGGCCGCCGGCACCAGACCCCGGGCGCCTTATCACGGACCCAGGCAGCGGCCGCACCTACTTCAAAGGCCGCCTGTTGGGCAAGGTGAGCGGGGGTAGTGTTAGCGAGGGTGAAGCGGGGCCGTTGCCGTCCTCTTTGCCCGCGCCGGGCGCGATGGGGGCGCTTGGGACCTCTGCGGGCCAGATCCGGCCTCTCTTGGAGCACCATGCCTGATGCCCCCTCCTCATAGGGGGGTTTTGCCCGTTGCTACGAAGCCACTGACACAGAGACCGGCAACGCCTACGCCGTCAAAGTCATCTCGCAGAGCCGCATCACCAAGCCGCATCAGCGCGAGAAGGTGGGCCTGGGCCCAGGCCCAGTAGACAAGGGGTGGCTTGGGGACTGTGGCGTGGGAGCCCTTGAAGGATGACAACCTCAAACCCCTATTGCAGATCCTAAATGAGATTGAGCTGCACCGCGGCCTGCAGCACCGCCACATCGTGCGTTTTTCGCACCACTTTGAGGATGCTGACAACATATACATTTTCTTGGAGCTCTGCAGCCGGAAGGTGAGGGGTGGTAATGCGAAGTGAGGGTAAAGGGGCCTTAAGATCCAAAGGGGGAGATCCTGCCTCTCCTTCATCCAGCCCAGGTGGTGGGAGGGCCTGGGAGGGTAAACGAGGGACTGAGACAGTGGCTCTCTGTAGTCTCTGGCCCACATCTGGAAGGCCCGGCACACCCTGTTGGAGCCAGAGGTGCGCTACTACCTGCGACAGATCCTTTCAGGACTCAAATACTTGCACCAGCGAGGCATCTTGCACCGAGATCTCAAGCTGGGTGAGACTTCTGGGCCCGCATGTTGGGGTGGGGGTGGGGGTGGGGGTGGGGATAAAGAGAGGAAGGAGTCTGACGCACCTCTCTGCCCCGTCCAGGAAATTTCTTTATCACTGAGAACATGGAACTGAAGATGGGGGATTTTGGGCTGGCCGCCCGGTTGGAGCCCCCAGAGCGTAGGAAGAAGTGAGTGTTTAAGGTGGGGGTGGGGTGGGGGTTGGCCACAGTCTGTGTGAGATACACATGACGTGCGCGGCAGACAGTATGTGGGAAGCGCGATGACTGCTGTGTGTGATAGATGGGCAGGGAATGATGGGCTGTCTGTGTATGGAGGTGGATGTGGCAGCCCGGGTCACGGGGACTGGTGGAGAGGCTGAGGTTCCTGAGGGTGTCTGAGCCCTCAAGACAGGTGGGGGTCTAAGGGTTCTTGGAGGCATATGACCAATCTTGTGTGTGGATGGGGGAAGGTGACATAAGCACTGTGTGTATGAGACAGACCGAGCATGTGGGAATGGCAGGTCATAACACCCTGTGTGTGTGTAAGAAGACCCTGCATGGCTGTGAGTGACACAGACAGCATGTGTGGCAGACGAGTGTTTATGGGGGAGCGACAGCTGCTGTTGAAGTGTGTATGTGGCACAGACCATAGGAGGCGGCGGCCTGGGTGGGTGTCTGGCAGACGGGAGTAGAGGAAGGGATCAGTGGTGGACCCTCACTGCCCGTGGAGGAGGAGACTGGGTTGGGGGCCAGGGCCTCTCCCTATCCTACAGAGCAGCTGAGCAGCTGGGCCAGGCGGGTGGGTGGGGACTCAGCTGCCATCCCCAGCGTCCATTGTCCCAGGACAAGCAGGAGTTCTCTGGCCCTTGGTGACAGGCAGCTGCTTTGTCTGGACTCACAGTGGGGGCAGGGACAGGGCTGGGGGGGGCTAGCTGGGCTGGGTCTGAGCCTTCCCTTCTCCTCCCTACCTCTTTCTAGGACCATCTGTGGCACCCCTAACTATGTGGCTCCAGAAGTGCTGCAGAGGCAGGGCCACGGCCCAGAGGCAGATGTGTGGTCCCTGGGCTGTGTCATGTGAGTCCCCAGTCATCTGCACACAGATGGGTGCGTGGGTGGGGCATACCTTCCACGTTATCCCTGAGCCCTTATCTCTGCCCCGCAGGTACACGCTGCTGTGTGGGAGCCCCCCCTTTGAGACAGTCGACCTGAAGGAGACATACCGCTGCATCAAACAGGTTCACTACACGCTCCCTGCCAGCCTCTCGCTTCCTGCCCGGCAGCTCCTGGCAGCCATCCTTCGAGCCTCGCCCCAGGACCGCCCCTCAATTGACCAGATCCTGCGCCATGACTTCTTTACTAAGGTCTGTGGCTTACCACACACCTGAGTCCCGTTTGCACATCCCTGGGTGACTGAATGGGGGCAGGTGGGGGGCCCCTGGGGCCTCTCTTCTGCTCACATGGCTCTACTCCTCAGGGCTACACCCCCGACCGGCTCCCTGTCAACAGCTGCGTGACAGTCCCAGACCTGACACCCCATAACCCAGCCAGGATTCTGTTTGTCAAAGTTACCAAGAGCCTCTTTGGCAGGAAGAAGAACAAAAGTGAGTTTGGGATGCCGGTGGTTTTGAGGGTACAGAGTGGCAGTGGGGGGCTTGTTCCATACACATACCTTGTGGAGGTGTGAGTGTGAGTGCCTGTGAGCCCCTGGGGAGAACGTGTGTTACACAGGCACTTACGTGTGCCAATCTGCATCATCCGTGTGGGAAGCAGGATTCTGAGGGTTATGTCTGCCCCGATCCAGATAAAAACCAACCCGAGGAGCGGGATGAGGTTTCCTGTTTGGTGAGTGGCCTCACCCGGACGTCCATCGGCCCTCAGGATGCCAGGCCTGAGGTGAGGTGCTCACATAAGCGGTGTTCCCCTGACTCACCCCCATCCCAGCAGCTGTGGGAAGCTCGGGATAAAAGAGCCTGGCGAAGCATCTAGCCCTGTGGCAGCCTAATTGGCTGTGTCTCATTAGCCAGGCAGGGGTGACCTGGGGTGACCTGGGGTGCCCTGGGTGCCTGGGCAGGGCTGGGCCATGGGCTCTCAAGGGTTTGGATTTCGGGGCCTGTCTCACTCTCCTGCCCTACCCAACCATCCAGGCTCCAGCAGCTTCCGGTCCAGCCCCCCTCAGCCTGGCAGAGACAGCACCTGAAGACAGCTCACCCCGTGGGACACTGGCGAGTAGCGGAGATGGTGAGCAGCCAGGAATATGAGAGGTGCTAGAGGTTGCTGGGGCTCAGACCAGGGACCAGAGGGAAGGAGAGGCAGAAGGACATGGCCTGTTCCTAGGGGACTAATGCCTAGTTCTGAGTAGCCTGTTCCCTTTAGGGTTTGAAGAAGGTCTGACTGTGGCCACCGTGGTGGAGTCAGCCCTGTGTGCCCTGAGAAACTGCCTGGCCTTCATGCCTCCAGGTAAGGCTGGGGTCTGGTATGAGTGAATAGTGGTGGGAATTCTTGGCTGGAGACCAGGGACAGGTCCTTACTCTCGCCTCTCCTATGGCAGCGGAACAGAACCCAGCTCCCCTGGCGCAGCCAGAGCCTCTGGTGTGGGTCAGCAAGTGGGTTGACTACTCAAACAAGTTCGGCTTTGGGTACCAGCTGTCTAGCCGCCGCGTGGCTGTGCTCTTCAACAACGGCACACACATGGCCCTGTCGGCCAATAGAAAGTAAGTGCTGTTATGGGGTGCCTTGCCTCCAGGCCATTGTACCTAATGGGGGTGCATCTTGGTGTGCTCTCCTGGCTCGGGACCGGGGGTCTCCCAGGGGAGGGGCCTCAGTGCAGGGCTCGCTCTGACCGCTGCCTGCTCTCCTCCAGGACTGTGCATTACAACCCCACCAGCACAAAGCACTTCTCCTTCTCTGTGGGTGCCGTGCCTCGGGCCCTGAAGCCTCAGTTGGGTGTTTTGCGGTATTTCGCTTCCTACATGGAGCAGCGCCT
Organism: Phyllostomus hastatus; assembly: GCF_019186645.2. Taxonomy (NCBI): domain Eukaryota; kingdom Metazoa; phylum Chordata; class Mammalia; order Chiroptera; family Phyllostomidae; genus Phyllostomus; species Phyllostomus hastatus. Next base: position 30,378,599 of record NW_025334013.1, read on the forward strand.
CATGAAGGTGTGTGCATCAAGGACTAGCACACCCTAGTCCCTTCCGGTTCCCCTTGGTGGAGGGGCGCGAACCTGAAGGCTGAACCTCTAAGGGAAATGTCAATGTGAGGGGCCTGACCCGTGTCAGACAAGTGACTTGTCCCTGCTCCCAGGGTGGAGACCTGCCCAGTGTGGAAGAAGTGGAGGTACCTGTCCCCCCACTTTTACTGCAGTGGGTCAAGACTGACCAGGCCCTACTCATGCTGTTCAGTGATGGCACTGTCCAGGTAAGAGCTCCTCTTGGAGTTGGGGGATGGAGGTCCGGGAGGCCCAGCACGGGGGGAGGAAACTGGACCTGGGGCCTATGCCCTCATCAGTGGCACCTTCCTGTGCACAGGTGAACTTCTATGGAGACCACACCAAGCTAATCCTCAGTGGCTGGGAGCCCCTCCTTGTGACTTTTGTTGCCCGCAATCGGAGCGCTTGTACTTACCTCGCATCCCACCTTCGGCAGCTGGGCTGTTCCCTAGACCTGCGGCAGCGACTCCGCTATGCTCTGCACCTGCTCCGGGACCGCTGCTCAGCCTAGGCCCAAGCCTGCAGAGCAGGCTGTGACCCAAGCTCTCAGGCCTGAGGTCTGTGCCTGGAAGGCTCTGGCCGTGCCTCTGTGGCCCTCCCTGTCCCTTTGGTGCCAGACTGGGGGCTCTGGGTCTAATACCCCAGGGAATCAGGGACCAGCTTTACTGGGGTTGGAGGCTGCCTGTCACAGCTGCCTCCTACCCCTTCTCCAAGAAAAGCCTGAGCCTTAGTCCCCAGCTAGGGGGCGTTATTTATGGACCACTTTTATTTATTGACAGACATTTATTTATTGGGATATGCACCCTAGGGAGGGCCTCCTCCTGGGATAATAAACCGTTTTTGCAGAACTTGATGCTTCCTCACTCATAGTAGAGCCCATGGACCGTGGCCACTGCAAAGAGTGAGGCGTTGGTGAAGGTGGCAGAGGCCAGGCCATCATGTGCTGCGTCCCAGAGCGAGCGGCTGACCACGTGCACACCCTGGCCGGTGCGCTGCCCCAGCACGACGCTGCACACCAGCTTGTAGCGCGGCGGGCTGAGCTCTCTCAGGCGGTTGTGCACCAGTTCGCACAGCTCACGAGCCAGCAGCCCGGCCTTGGTGTCAGAGTAGCATGTGTCTCGCAGTCCCACGGCCAGCGCCTCCTCCAGGGCACGTTGTGCTTGCGTGGCCTCCCAGCGCTCCCCGGGCGCTGGCTCAGTGCGATATGAGGGCGCCATCCTCCGGGGAAGTGCCAGGGGCAACCCCAAGAAGCTGACCCGTGAGCCTAAAGGAGGCACTGAGCCCAAGGATGGTCGCCGACCCCCAAGACCCATGCCTGGTCCAGCCAGCGAGTTGCGGCGGGAAAAGGAGGCGGCCAGACCGAGCATGGAGCCACGGCGGGAGGCTGGGCCCAGGCCTGCTGGTCGGGCCTCATCAATGCTGGGCAGGTGGCCTGGAGCCCGCACCAGTGACAGTTTCAACCCGAGGTCTTTGGCTGTCTCCTCCTCCTGGCGTCCCGGGGGCACAGGCCTGCCAGTCATCGACCTGCTGGCTGAAGACCCACACTGGGATTGGGTGGCTTTCACTTGTCATCTTTGAGTACCACCCAGTTGCTTACTCAGTAACAAGGGTGTTCACCCTCTAACTCCTTCTTACCTGTGTTTTTGAGATGGGTAAATCAAACAGTCCGGGGCTGAGTGGAGTCCCAGGTGCTTAGAGGGTTAAGGGCTGTTCGGGACACAAGCAAGAAGAGATGCTGCTTAGACTATCATCTTGGGCTAGTCCCTGTGCCCTGAGCTCCACTTTACCCTGGGTGCTGTAGAGGTTAGCTAATTAAGCTCCTTTTCTCCCTTCTGCCTGACTGCCAACAGAAGGGTAGACTGCCTTGTGCTTCAGCTTAAACAGTGGTGCTGCCAACCCCTAACCAGAAGGAGGGACAGACAGACCCAACTCCAACCCCACAGGTCCTTCTTGCCCTGTGGGTACTGAATGTGGACGCCTCACACCCCTACCTGTGCCTACATTGGTGGAAACCAACTTCTCTCCACAGCTGGCTGAGGCTGGAGGCAGATGACTCAGGAAGCTCCTTCCACCCTGTGCACTTGGCCTCTGGCCCTACCTCCAGAGTCAGTTCTGGGATGGCCGCCTTCTTCTCCCGAAACTCCCGCAGGCACCCTGAGTCACCTGCAGCCGTCGGCCTCCGGCTCTCGCAGCCTGGCTGGCCTGACCAGCAGGCGGGAGAATAAGGGCCCCTCGCCTGTGTTGTGGGGTTGCCAGGCAAGCACGCCTACCTCCCTAGGCCCCTCCCTGTGTCCTGGCTCTGGCTTAACCTGGGAGTGTTACTTCTGGGAGCACGTGCTGAGTGCGGGGTGCCTGAGTCATCAGGGGAAAGGGGACAACGGAGGTTTAGAGCCCAGGAACAGTGTCTACCATGACAAAGACACCTGAGGGAGCAGACATAGAACAGGCTCTGATCAGAAAGGTGTCCCCACTCCAGGGTTTTTAAGCCACTGTCCATTTCTCCCCATGAGAAGAATGGCTCTTCACTCTTCGCTTGAGCGTAAGTGCGAGGCCTGAGAGATGGGGAGACTTGAGGCCATGGGGGTGGCTGCTCAGGAATCAGGATCTGGGCCCACAGGAAGGAGCACATGGGGGCTCTCCAAGACTCCATCGGCTCTCCTTCAGTCTAAACAAGAACAAACATTTCCGCTCCCGGAGCCGAGCTAGGGTGGAGCTTGGCTGACTTCCTGAACTCAAGGCTGCCTTAGCACGGGGAGGGGGGTGGGGGGGCTGCGCTCTGCTCCACCAGGCTTCCAGGCTCCTGACTCCTGTGACCCAAGTACTCTGGGGCTTGTCCGCAACTTGTCACCTCTTGTGTCGCATCTCAGGGATGCCAGTGGCCATGACTCCTTTGTCAGAGGGTGACATCTCCTCACCTGAACCCTCTCTGGGAGAGACAGGACTGTCCCCTCCCAAATAAGCCCTGTCTGGGCCCTGAAAACTGTCCAGGGCTTTCCCTGGGTAATGGCCTCCTGCCTGTCTTGTGAAGTTGTCACGGGTTGCTGGGTGAGCACTCCTTTCCTGTCCCCTCCCTTGTGGAGGGGGTTTTCCCAGACCCAGCAAACCTGATCCTAACCCTGTGAGCATATGGGTGGAGGGACAGGAGGAGCAGGGAGTTTGAACTCTGAGCCCAGGAGAGGCAAGGGCCAGGTTGCTAAAACCCTCCGACTCTGCTTAGGCCCCTTCTGAGGTCTGAAGTTTTCTCTAGGCCTGTGGGAGTTGGGCGTGGCCTCCTCAGGCCAGGCTCCAGTTTCCTTGGAAACCCACAGGCTTCCCACCCTAGCAGTGCCTGGGCAGGCTCCCAGCTGGGGCCTCATTTGCAGCTAGCCTCTCCTCCCCGTCTAGTCAGCTCCACCTCAGCCTCTCTCGGTCCCCTCCTTGAGGCCCCATCCCCAAGCCCAGCCCCTGGTCTCCTCCACCAGCCTCTAATGCCTTCTTCAGGAACCTGGGAGTCTCCTGCCCCATCCCTAAACAGCTTCACTACAAACAGGCCTCCCAAGCTCCTGCCCCTCCCTCTCAGGCCTTTCCAGTCTCCTTGCCAACTGTGAGGCCTGGACTGGCCTCCAGTTCCTTCCCACCTGCCTCCTGCCACGTACCAACGACCACAGGCATACTAGGCTACTCCACCCACCTACTCCCCTGCCCCACCCCATCCATGGAGACCCAAGGACTGGTTGTGCATGGGGAGGCTGAGCCCTTTTCCACAGCACTCCGAAGCCTCGTCAACAACCGCCTATACAGGTGAGGGGGTTGGCGCTGACTATGGGTTTTCGATAGCTGGCCCCAGGAATGAGGAAGCCCTGGGTACAGAAGAGGAAGCCCTGGGTACAGAAGTTGACCTTGCTGAACTCAGAGTCCGTGACATCCTGAGAGCCAGGGGTTGAGGGCAGTGGGGGCTGCAGTCCAGTGACGGTGTGACCTCAGGCAAAGGCTTTCCGTTTTTTGGATCTTGGGCTCCTGGCAGAGAAGAGCCCTCCACCCCCTGGATCCTGAGAGATGGGATGTAACTTGAGTCCCGCCCTGGGGAGCCAGAGGAGCAGATGACCCTGCTCTGGGAACTGGGGATTCACAAGAGGAACAACGCTTAAGGGACTTAACCAACCTCAGACAGGGTGGAGGTGGTTCAAGGGTGCGCCTAGGGCTCACCGTCTGCCTAGGATGCAAGTGGTGTCTGATACCGGGGGTAGAGTATGGGAACAGAACTGGCAGGGAGAACTAGAGTGCAGCTTTCCGTCCTCGTGGCTCAGAGCTGGGCTCCTCTGCCAGGGCTGGCGACTCCCATAACCCTGCTGCTTTGGGGATGGCAGTCTGGTCTGAGTAGCGGGAACCCCAGGCCTTGGGTCGGGGACTAGGAGGCTCCAGAAAGTCAAGCTTCGTCTCCTGCCTCCTACTCACTGTGTTATCAGAAGCCTAGAGGCTAGGGCCGGAAGTGATCATGAAGATGGAAAATGTGGTCTGGCCTCTTGACGGTGCATTACTGCCACGTCTGTTTGCAGCCGATGCACTCTGTACCCCCATCCTCCCACCCCCTCCTGCCTGGAGGGACTGAAAAAGCTGAGTTTGCAGTCTGTGGAGGAGGAGCCAAGAAGAACTTCCCTCCCCCAGGACTCAGGCTGGGGAGGAGAGGGGCATGTGGGATGAATCTTGCATCAGCCCTGGTGTGCCCTCAGTGATCAAGCACAGCCACTTCCTCCGAGACTTAAGGGTTTGGGATTACCACCCAGTTTCATGGGGGAGAGACCCGAGATTCAAAGGCAGAAAGTCACTTGCCCTCGGTACGATAGAATGGAGCTGGGACTAGAACCTAGGCTTGTGTGTCCCCGACCTTCGGCTCGAAGGACTAAGCCCTGTCTCTCATATGACAGACAAGGAAACAAGGGCCCAGAATGGGTGAATGCAAAGCGCGGAGTTGCACCCTGGACTCCGGCCTCTTCTCCCTGGCTCTCTGCCCTTCTCTCCCACAGTGATGTTCGCTTTGTGGTCGGTCGAGAACGGCAGGAGGTGTTTGCCCACCGGTGCTTGTTGGCCTGTAGATGCAATTTTTTCCAGCGACTTCTGGGCCCAGAGCCAGGTCCTGGGGTGCCCAGCCCTGTGGTGCTAAGCACCGTACCAGCTGAGGCCTTCCTGGCAGTGCTGGAGTTCTTGTACACCAACAGTGTCAAGCTGCACCGCCATTCCGTAAGCCCGTTGGGCAGGGATGTGAGAGGGAGGGGTGGGCTGAGGGGTGGGCAAAACTCCCACTCCAACCACCTATTTTGCAGGTGCTGGAGGTGCTGACAGCGGCTGTGGAGTACGGGCTGGAGGAACTGAGAGAGGTGGGTTTGCGTGGTAGGCCCCTGCCTCAGTTCCTCCATTTCCCTTGCCTCTTATGGGCTCAGTTCATACCCTGCCTCACACCTATTCTGTCCTGGAGAAGAACATGTACCAATACAAGGAGAAGTACAGATATCTCTCTCTGTAAATAGGCATTTGTGTGTGCCTGTGTGCAAAAGGACATGTGCAGGCCTTGTGTGTGCTGTGAGGGCATAAGATATGTTCATGGCTGGGGCTGTAGACACCAAGATACCATTGATCCTCATTCTTCACAGAGAGATAGACACAGGAAAATGCTCCTGTGCGGGGGGCTGGGCTACACGGCGTCTTCAGTCTCCAGATTGACCTCCTTGAACCCAGTGGCGTAAGATGTGTGATAGATGAGGGTAAGTGGTGCTGAGACTCTACAGAGGGTCTCTCTCTCTCTCTAGTCTCACCACCAGGGAGAGAGGAGAGCAAGACTTCCTGGAGAAGGAAACATTTGTGTTGGATCAGGTAGAATGGGTAGGAGTTTGTTCAGAGGGGAAGTGGAAAGATGGCATTCTAGTCACAGAGGGACAAAAGGAGCTGGTGAGACCTTTAGTGTGGCTGGACTAAGACTGTGAGAGGAGGCAAGGGAGCGATGAGACTGGCGAGGGTGCCAGGGGCTGGTTCATGCAGGACTTTTGAAATTTGGACTTCTTCTACCCACAGGGTAGTGGAGATTCATTGGAAGTTTCCAGTAAGGGAGTGAGGGTTTGGACACTAAGGGGAAAGGGGACTGGGAGAGATGGGAAAGACCCGCCAGTCCTATAGGAATGGCGGTGGCAGCGGAAGCCCAGCGAAGCGCTTCATGGCTTTGCAGGAAGTGGAACGGGCATGACCCAGTGCGCTTCTGGGTGTGAGGGTGAGAGGATGCTGTCATGGATGAAACTCAAATTTCTAGTTGTGTTTTTGAGTGTCTTTAAGTCAGGAGAGGGGACAAGCAGAGGAAGCTAAGTGTCCCGAGTGAGAGGGAAAGTTTTGCATGGCTCTTATTTAGTCTGATTAGTGGTGAGTGTGCTAGAAGGTAGGCTGCCGGGCTTGGCTTGCCAAGACTGAGGGTCTGGTGGCTGCCTGTCTCCCCTGACCTGGGGCTGCTAGAAGCCTAGGTGGCTGACTGCTCCAAGCCTGCTCACTGCTTCTAGGGTGGAGTTGGGTCTGAGAATAAGGATACCTCAGCACAGCTCAGAATCGCTTCTGTTCCCAGATATGCCTGGAGTTTGTGGTTAAGGTGCTGGATGTGGAGCTGGTTTGCGAGGCCCTGCAGGTGGGTGTTGCTGGACGTGGCAGGTAGTCCCCAGTGCCTAGGGCTGGGCAGCATGGCCTCTCCTGTCCAACTTGATCTCCCTCATTTTGCTCCAGGTGGCTGTAACCTTTGGCCTGGGACCATTGCAGGAGCGTTGCATAGCCTTCATAGAGGCTCACAGCCAGGTACAGCTCCTCATTTTTGTACTCACAATCCCGCACACCTCATTCTGCTCCTCCCTGACCCATTCTTGGGCCCACAGGAGGCGCTTCGGACTCGCGGCTTCCTGGAGCTGTCAGCGTCCGCGTTGCTGCCCCTACTGCGCAGTGACAAGCTTTGTATGGACGAGGCTGATCTCATCCTGGCGGCCCGGAGTTGGGCGCGCGTGGGCGCGGTGAGCGGGACGAAGGGGAACTCGGGCTGAGGGTGCTGAAGGATCCGGCTGCAGGAAGCCGGCGAGTGGGCGGCGGGCAGCAGGCCAGGTGCCCCTGCTTGCCCAAGTCTCAGGGCTGGTGTTCACAGGCGGTGCTGGAGAGGCCCGTGGCCGAAGTAGCGGCCCCGATTGTGCGGGAGTTGAGACTGGCCCTGCTGGCACCGGCGGAGCTGAGCGCCCTGGAGGAGCAAAACCGGCGGGAGCCGCTCATCCCGGTGCGGACGTGAGGATCCAGGCTCAGATCTACTCAGCAGCATGGGGGAAAGGCGCGCGGGGGAGGGCGCCCCACAGTTGTGGGATGAGGCGGGTGGGGGCACTGGGGGACTCTATGGTGACCGGCTTTCCCCTGCAGGTGGAGCAGATCGTGGAAGCGTGGAAATGCCACGCTATGCGGAGAAGGGATGCGGCCCGAGGTGCCTCGTGCCGCCGCCGGAGGGGCACCCTGCCCCGGGAGCACCATCGCTTTCTGGACCTGCCCTTTAAGTGACCAAAGGCCAGGTCTTGCGAGGAAGTCTGGGCCTGTCTAAAACTACATCTCCCGACGTGCTCTGTCTTCGGAGCGGGCTTCCGTTCCCAGCATGCTGGGCGAGCGAGGCGCGGGAACGCCAGGCGCAGCGCTGTGTGGGTGGGGCCGAGGAGGAGGGGAGGGCGTGGCCTTGGCTTGGGCCTAACCTCCCGGCCTCGCTGAAAACCGAAGTAGTTTTCACTCGCACTCAACACTCGGTAGCGGGGCACTCTCGCCCGCCCCGTGTATTCTTATAACCATCTCATAGCTTTTCAGCTCAGCCCCTTCTATAATTTCACAGCTGCTCCGGAGATCGCGTTCTAAATGCCCCACGGAACCTCAGACTCGGTTCCAAATTGAGCTTCCTCTTCGTTCCCCAGTTCTGACCCCATGGTGTTGCTCATTTCCGTGGGTGCCCAAGCCAAGAAACCTAGATTTCATCCTGGCCTTATTCCTCGTCGCATCTGCTTCCCGTGTCCTCTACCGTCTAAGAAGGCTAGCCGAATATGCCAAGCCAAAACAAGCCGTTTTTGGTCTAAGGGTTATTTTAAGATGATTAGTTTGAGAAACAGGAGAAGCTCTGAAAATAGAGTACAAGTTACCCTTTTGTAAGGGAAATTTATATTTATAAAGGAAATCTCCGTTTGTAAGGCCGCCTCCCTCCCTCTTTGTGCCAGGAGAAGGATGAGGAACTCAGAATCATCTGTGGAGAGAAGCACCACTGAAATCTGCCTGACGAGCGTTACCCTTGTCTGCTGTGCTTTCTCTGGTTGGTGGCCCCGCACTTCTCTTGCTTTTGTCTTTAGCTGAGGATGGTATTTAAGCGGACATTTTAGGCCACTTTAGGGAGTTCTTAATTTTTTCCTGGGTATCTCCCATGTATACATGAAGTATACATGTTAATAAACTTCTGTTTTTCTCATTTGTTTTTTTATTTTATCATTTTTTTATTTTATTATTATTATTTTTTATTACAGGGATCTCAGCCAAGAGAAGAGCTTGGGGTAGAGGAACAATTATGTTTTCCTTCTTTACAAGATTTTTACAGCTGGTTCACCTCTTCCAGCCCCAGTTCTGTCAGTACTGTCCGTGGCAGGAATTACTACAAGGTTCTCATTATTCTCCCCCGCTTCATTCCAGCGCCCACCGCTCACCCCCCAACCATTTCCTACACTGTGGCTAGACTTAGCTGATAATACCAGTCTTCCTCCCTTTACTAAGTCTCCTAACGTCCCCATGGCCCTAATGACAAAATATAATCTATTTCACTTTCAGGGTGCTCAAAGTTTACTAGTGGCTGCAAATAGTAGCTTTTTTTCCCGTGAATTCATTGGTCCTGAAGGCACTAGTGCTCTGGGTCTGGATTTACTCTTCTGGTGACTGGAGACTCCCGTGCTACAGCTCCCAGTCATTGCACACCTTGTCCTCCTGAGGATCCGAGTCTCCCGGGAGAAAGGTCCCTGGAGGGGGTCCTTATTAGTTTTTGCTCAGTGACTGTCACTTAAAGTGCTCTGTAAGTGTTCATTTATGACTTTTTTTCTTATTTAAATGCTATTTTATTTCCTAAGGAGTTCAAAGGGCACAGAAACAGGGACAGGGCTTGCTCAAGGGAAAGATAAGCCTTTTACTAAAGAAGTCAATAGGCCTGGGGCATGAGCACCCACCGTGACTGGCCAGTTAGGGTTTTATGATCAGGTCACCCTGTGAGGTTAGTTTCAGTTAGATTTGTTATGCTGCCCCCTTTTTGCCCCCAATCCCTTTTGCTAAAAGTAAAGGTAGTGTTGGAGAGGAAAAAAGTTTCCTTTGCCCTTTTTAGGGTTCCTGGGTGGATCTGAAATTAAACAGACAAGGACATTAAGGGGAGAAAAAGCATATATATTTACTAAAGTTTTACACGGCATGGGAACTGAAGACTGGAAGAAAAGGTTAAACGTGAGTATTTTTATGCTAGGTTTGGTGAAGAGTGGACAGTTGCAGAGAACTATGACGGGTCAAAGAGTATGAGGTGAGTGTAACTGGTTAGGGTTCTTTTTGGAGTCCTTTTGTCTTTGGAGATCAGGACGACACCTTCTCTCCGGGTATGGGAAAGACTCCTCTCACCTGAGGATTTCATGCCCTATTGTTAGGGAGAAGGGAGTGGGGTGGGGTGGGGGTGTTCTCAAACAGTGAGTGGGGTCCTGCTGCCCGCAGACGCCCTCTAAGTGAAATTCTAGAGGCATCGTTTTGGTGATAAAGGAAAGGAGTCTTTATTCAAAAGCTTCACAATTTTGGATAACAGCTTTCCACATATGTTACTCATTTAAGCCTATGGATTAACACTAAACTCTTTAACTTTTTTTATGTTAAAAATTTTTTTTTAATATTTTCTTTTTTTTCCCTTTAAACATTAATGTGTGGGAGATACATCAATAGTTTGCCTCTTGCACACCCCCAACTGAGGACCTGGCCCAAAACCCAGGCATGTTCTCTGACTGGGAATTGAACTGGTAATCCTTTGGCTCATAAGCTGGCACTCAATCCACTGAGCCATACCAGCCAGGGCTGTTTTATTTCTTTTTAAAGATTTTATTTATTTGTGGTGTCAGGATGGCTGAGTGGTCTAAGGTGCTAGACTCAAGATTTTATTTATTTTTAGACAGAGGGGAAAGGAGGGAGAGAAACATCAGTGTGTGGTTGCCTCTCACATGCCCCCACTGGGGACCTGGCACACAACCCAGGCATGTGCCCTGACTGGGAATTGAACTGGCGACTGTTTGGTTCACAGGCCGGCACTCAATCCACTGAGCCACACCAGCCAGGGTTAAACTCTTCAACTGTTTCGTTACAACTTTAATCACATAAGCCTGTCAATTAAGGCTAAACTCTTTAACACCTAAATTCTATCATTTCCCCCTGTAAGTTTTAATTATCTTATTTCCAGAGGGTTAGTTTAAGAACTAAAACAACATAAGCTACAAAAGCTATACAATTTTGGAAGAATGGCAGGCTTCTGCCTCAGAGCTTGTCCCTTCTAGAACACCCAAGGGAGAATAACCCTGCCTCTGCCAGGCCAGCTCCTTCCTAGGCTGTGCCCCGAGTTTCTTTTCCTCTAAAATACCACCCAATGGGAAACACAGGCAGTGGCAGCAGGATCACCCAGGCATACTGGAGAGAGAGAGCCAGAGGGCCATGGGGCCAGGGAGCCAGGAAGCCAGGAAACCAGCAAACCAGCCTCTGCCCTGCTTTTTTCCATGCACCCTGGAAACATTCAGCTTCTCAGCCAATCCTGTCCTACCTAGACTGTTTACCATTGCCTCAGCAAACTCCTCCTAAGGTCCCTCCCTGTTCCTCTCCAGTGATCTGATTATATCTCTCTGTCTCACAGATAGGGTGGGGTGGGGTGGGGTGGTAGGGTGGGGTGGGGTGTAGTGGGGAGGTCAAAGTGATTTTCCTGTTTTCTCAAATTCCTTCAGTTTAAAATATTCAATATGCCAAAGTGCCAATCTTTAAAAAAAAAAAAAAGGTTTCATTTACTTTTAGAGGGGAAGGTAGGGAGAAAGAGAGGGAGAGAAACATCAATCTGTAAGAGATACATCGACGGGTTGCCACTTATAATCCCCCAACTAGAGACCTGGTCTGCAACCCAGGCATGTGCCCTGACTGGGAATTGAACTGGTGACTTTTCAGTTCACTGGCCAGTGCTCAGTCCACTAAACTACACCAGCCAAGGCCAGATTTGCATTTAAAAATGAATATGACTGTGCTCTGGCTGGTGTGGTTCAGTGGGTTGAGTGTCAGCTTGCGAACCCAACAGATCCATGTTTTTTTTTCTTCTCACATCAATGTTTCTCTCCCTCTCTCTGAAACAAATAAATGAATCTTGAAAAATAAAAAACAAATATAAAAATATGTAAATAAGTGAAAATGTTAAAAAAATAGTTTGGCAGAGGACTGGGAAGGACAGAGGGGGAAGGTCAGTCGGGTGGGGAGAACAGTTGAAAGAGAACAGTGTCAGGAGCCTATTGCGTGAACCCGCCAACAGAGCTCTTGGACTGCGGGGGTAAGAGTGGAGGAGGTAAAATGTATGAAGCAAAAAATGTGGGAGTTAGAGGGACTGGCAGATTTCTGCATGACTCAGAGGTCACCAGCTCTGAGACCTCAAAGTGTTTACAGCGTCCTGAAATAGTGTATAGATCAACAGCGTCAAACTCACTAAACTCACTTTCAGCCCCGGGGCCACATCAGCCTACCAGTTGCCTTGTATTTAGCAATCATGCAAGAGGCCAGTACAGAATACTGGGTAAAACAAAGTGCCATGAAGAATAAAAGGATGTGGAAAGCCAGGTTCAGCTTAGAGATCTTAAATTTGTCCTCTATGGTATAAGTGGGTTGAGCAAGTAATTCTTAGGATCTCTGCTATCTATCAGTGGCTGTAAAAATAACTTATTTAAGAAAACTAACATCTGTTTTTTAACTTCTACAAACTAGCCTCGTAAAACACAAGGCCTCAAAAAACTACTTCAAAACTCAGAATTGTTCCTCTCCACGGAAATCTTTAGTAAAAGGCGAAAGATTTATACGATCTGAAGAGAAACCAGAGTATGCCTTTCCGTTTGGGCTCGGAACCTGCCAGAGCGAGCCAACCCCAGCACACTTACGGCTGTTAGTGCCTGCGAGGTGCGCGCTCCCGGCCTCCTGTTTGAATGGACCACACGCTTCCAATAGCCAGTGTGCCCTGCAACAGTGGACAGATTCCCGTGGGGCTGGAACCCAAGCGCCGTGAACTGTTTCCGTGGTGCACCACGGGTATGCAAATCGCAGGCGGCTCCGGGCCGGTCTGTGACACCAGCTGCCCCCGCCGGGTGGCGCCGTGGGGACCCTGGGGCTACAGATCTCCCTCTCTTCTCTGCCGGTCCACCCGGGAACCCGTGCCCGGTTTGCCTGGAGAGGAAGGGCTTTTCTGTCATTGTTGGGGGCCGGGTACCTTGGGAGGGTGGGGTTAAGTCCCAATCTTTGAGGTTTGGTGCTGTTCTTCCATAACCGCAGGCGCTCCACAGTTCCAGGGACAGAAGTAGAGAGTGTCCAGCACCGCCAATCAGGGACCGAGGGATCACGTAGGCGGCATATCACCCCGCCCCCAAGGGGGTGGCATCAACTTTATTTATTTATTTATTTTAATAAAAAATTTTATTTATTTACCTCTAGAGAGAGGGGAAGGGAGGGAGAAAAACATCAGCGTGTGAGTGGTACATCAGTTAGTTGCCTCTCACACATCCCAAACACCCCAGCCTGGAACCTGGCCCACAACCCAGGCTCGTTCCCTGACTGGGAATTGAACTGGCAACCTTTCAATTCATAGGGCACCACTCAGTCCACTGAGCCACACCAGCCAGGACAGCATTCAGTTTATCTTGAAGGATAGTTCAGTCTAGGGGAGATGAAACAGTTTTCTAGCAGAGAGAATAGCAGAAGAGAAACTATGAGAGGTAAACAGTGAAAGTAATTCTTGTGCACAATGTGGCTTGTCAGGCAGGGCTCTGACACAGAGAGAGATGGGGTGAGAGCAGAGAACAAGTGGAGCTGGGCCTCGGCTTGGATTTTATCTTGTTAGTGATGGGCCGGGGTGAGAAGGTGTGGAAGTCAGCAGGCTGAGTTGCACAAGGTGCCACACAGGGTACGCTGCCTCACAGGCAGTGGGACTTGTTGTCCCAGAGACTGGTTGTGGTCAGTGCCCCAGAACTGACCATTCCTGGGGCGGTCGAGCTCCAACTGGCTGGAATCCCTTCAGCTGCTGCCATACCAGGACACACCCTTCATCCCATGTTTCAGGGTTTTCTCCCTAAGCATGCAATCAGAGCAAAAAACTTTCAACAAAGTTAACATCTACACAAACTACAAAAATAGAGAGCACTGCCCTGGTCAGTGTGGCTTAGCTGGTTAGAGTGTCTTCCCATGCACTGAAGGTCGCAGGTTTGATTCCTGGTCAGGGCACACGCCTAGGGTTCCACCACAGTCGGTGCATGTTGGTTGCTGTGCATTCTGGAGGCAACCAGTTGATTGGCATTTCTCTCTCTCTCTCTGAAACCAATAAATGTGTCCTCAGGTAAGGATTAAGGTTTGTTTTTTTTTTTTAAGATTTTATTTATTTATTTATTTTAGGGAGGGAAGGGAGGGAGAAAGAGAGAGAGAAACATCAATGTGCAGTTGCTGGGGACTGTGGCCTGCAACCCATGCGTGTGCTCTGACTGGGAATCGAACCTGCAACACTTTGGTTCGCAGCCCGAGCTCAATCCACTGAGCTACGCCAGCCAGGAGGATTAAGTTTTTTAAAATCTTTAGAAAAATAATTTTTTTGTGCCCTGGCTGGTGTGACTCAGTGGATGGAGCACCAACCCATGAATTGAAAGGTTGAGGTTCTAGTCCCAGTCAGGGTACATGCCTGGGTTTCAGGCTAGGCATGTAAGAGGCAACCTATCAATGTTTCTCTTCCTCCCTTCCCTGCTCTCTCTCTCTCTAAAAAAGACATTTTTTAAAATATAGAGAGCACTTCTGAGATGCCAGGTCATTTCTTACACAAAGGATTTCATCCCCTGCTGGTGTGGCTCTGTGGATAGAATGCTGACCTGCGAAGCGAAAGGTCAACAGTTCGATTCTCAGTCAAGGCCCATGCCTGGGTTGTGGGCCGGGTCCCCAGTTGGCAATGTGCGAGAGGCAACCCGATCAATGTGTCTCACACATTGATGTTTCTCTCCCTCTCTTTCTCTCTCCCTTCCTCTTTCTGTAAAAATTAACAAAATGAAAAAGGATTTCATTTAAAACCCTGAAAGAAAAAGATATATGACAGTCTCTGATCTTTCCATTTCACAGAGAATGACTTTCCAGGGCCGCTCAGTGGGTCAGTGGTGCCGTGGGCCGACAGCCTTTGCACGGTGCCAGCCTGATGGGCTCTGCTAGTGGCCCAAACACTACTGGACCCAAATCCAGCAGCTTCTGTCCCTTGGTCGTGTTGAACACACCCTGTACTTGAGGTTCCAATCCAACTGCATACTCACTTCTCTTAAAGTCTTTTTAGGAATTTTAGTGTTGATTCAGCTGCATTAGGCTTATTTAGTTATTTTTTCACTTTTGGTCGGAACATGATGATCTGGCCTTGCGTGTGATGGGTGAGGGGTGAGCAGGCGGAGCTCTCAGGGCAGCTGGAACCAGGGTGTGTGCATCAGTTGAGACCGAGCCCTGAATAGTTGGGGAAAGGCAATAATCCTGCCTCCCACTGGGTCGGTGCTGTGCTGCAGCCAGGGGTGTGGCCAGAGTCTTCAACACCTCTGTGCTGTGGGCTGTTCAACCTTCCCAGAACAAACAGCTTAAATGCTGTGGCTCACTGGTTGCTAACACAATTTCAGAACAGTTTTCCCCTCACCCCCACCCCCACCAGCCTCCCCAGGTCTCTGGCCAAACACGCCTCTGGGGCACCAGGCTGACCCTGACTCGAAGAGGCCTGTCTTGGAGGCTGGTCTGAGCATAAAACTCCTAAAGTGTTACCGGCACCTGCTGTCCGCACCTCTGCAACGGCCACTTGCCTGGTCTTCCGTTTCATGTCCCAGCTGTTTATGGCTGTGCCCCTCCACCCACACCCCCCATGCTGCCAAAACAGGAAGGTGGGCCATGAGTCTGGTGAAGTGTGCCGGGCTGGGTTAGGATGGCTCTGAAAGCCACGTAGTTGGTTTTCACAATAAAAACATTCATATCATTTTGTGTGCTAAGCATTTCACCCAGACCATTACCCAGTACATGACCACATGCTTGCTGAATATCGTCTTTACTTCTGGGTGAATTAACGAGAACTACAGTTATGTGACAACAGCTTAGAACACGGGGCCTGCCCCACTTAGGAACAGAGTGGCCCTAGGACCTTATGTCCTGACATTTCTACTTGCAAACTTCCAACACTGTCGGAAAGAAAAGCACCAAAGTCATTTGAGGTGAGTTCATATAGAATATATTTCACTCTTTAAAAATAAAACTTTGAGCATAGCTAACATCTGTACAAACTACAAAAATAAACATCTCCATATAAATAAGTTATGTGGTAGGAGGTGGGCAGGGGGACACAGCCTGCCCAGAGGTCACCGAGCAGTGGCGGGCCAGGACTGGCAAAGGTGCGAGAGGATCCCTCAGGCCTGGCCTGCTGGGGGCAGCGGTGTGGGGTGGGGTGGCGGGAGCAGGGCTGCACTGCAGCCCGAAGTGCTGGCTTTCACCCCTGCCCAGACACAGGGACAGGTACTCAGGGCCCGCTGTGGGCGGCTGCTCCTGGCCCGGAGGGTGTCGGTCCTCTAGGGTATCAGGGAGGTCAGTGACGGCCGAGTCAGGGCAGGGGTGTTGGCAGACGGGCAGCAGCAGCAGCAGAAGCAGAGCTCGCCAGGAGTCTGTCCTGCACCCAGTAACCCACCCCTTGCTTCCCAGTGACTCCATGTGGCCCACGCAGTCTCCATGCTTCTGCTGCTCTTTCACTCAGAGGCCAGACATGGTGCCCTGGAAGTGAGGTTGCTGGAATTGTTGGCAGCTGGTGTGGCAGCAGGGGACCAAGCAGGCTCATCGGAGGCTGGGTGGATGTAGGCGCCAGGCAGCGGGGGTGGGTGGAGGGCTATGGTCATGGAGGTAGTCACTCTGGCAAAGCTCTGGGGCAGGGTGGGGGGCAGCCCCCACCTAAGCCCTCCTGCTCGTGGAGCTGAGGGGTTCAGGACCTCCGGGCTCTCCTTGTACATCTGTACCACCTGGGGACAGACACCATCCCTAGTGAGCCCAGGGGCTGCTGGAGCCTCAGTCTCCTCCATCGCTTCCCTGGTGCATCGCCATGGTTGTTGGGAAGCCTGATGGGCCTCTAGCAGGATATGACAGCTGACAATGGACAGGGTGTCAAGGCCCAGGACAAACCGTGCACCTTGCACTGGACCCTGAAGGCTAAAGGCTAAAGTGGGTTCTATAAGGAAGCCTGGAGAACCCTGGCCGGGTAGCTCAGTTGGTTAGAGCGCTATCTTAAAATACTAAGGTTGCAGGTTCAATTCCTGGTCAGGGCACATACAAGAATCAATCAATGAATACACAAATAAGTGGAACAAATGGATGTTTCTGTCTGTCTCTCTCTCTCAGTAAATCTATTTTATAAAAAGAAGCCAGGAGAGATGAGGGGCAGGGGCACAGTGTCTGGGCAAAGGGGCAGGCTGCCACCTTTCTGTTGGTGCCACCTCATGGGGAGGATCCTTGTGAGTTGAGTCCTGTCTCTTGACCACTGAGGGCATTTTGTCCTGGCTCTATCCCTTGCCTGTCCCACCTCGTCCCTGGGCTAGGGAAGGAATGGTCACCTCTGGCGGGGGGCCCAGGATGGACAGCAGCACGGGCAGCAGCACGAGCCCGTGGAGGAGGCCCAGGAGCGTGAGCACTGTCAGCACCACGAAGAAGTACCTAGAAGGGGGTGGGAGGGCAGCTTGGGCAGGCTCTGAGGAGGGCATGGGCTGGCCCTGGCTCCCCGCCCGCAGCCCTCCCCTACCTTACGATGAAGTCAAAGTTGGAACCAGCAAGCATAAGCAGACCCAGCAGCGTGGAGACGGCCCCATCTGTCACCGGGGCGAAAGTGTGCTCTAGGGCCCGGGCGGCCCGCAGGTTCCGGCTGCCCTGGGCGGTCAGGAAGCCCTGGGGGAACAAAGTGGTCCTAGAGCTGCTCCTCGGCCAGCCACGGCCAACTCTCGTGTCCCCAACTTCTGTATATCTGTCCCCGAGGGTCCTCCATGCCTCGGCCCAAAGAAGGCCAGGTGAGCTGAGTTCCTGGACACTATCCAGGCAGCATGTGTGAGTCTGTGTAGAGCACCGTACAGATGTGTCTGACGAGACACAGAGCGGTGTCTAGAAGAGGCTGGCAAACCACAGCCTGTCACCTATTTTTGTAAATAAAGTTTTGTTTAAACAGCCACACCCACTCATTTCTGTGCTGTCTGTGGCTGCTTTGCTGCTACAGTAGCAGAGTCGCAGTAGACACTCGATGACAGCCAGCCCGAAGTGTTCACTCTTGGGCCCTTTACGGAGACAGTGAACTGTGCACCCTGGTCTGGGAGGATGGACAGTATAAAGTGCTAAGTTACTTCTCAGCGTGGCATTTAGAGGATTTTTATTCCTTGAACTTTTCTGCACGCCGCCCCCACCCGTATTGTTCTTGTGACCAGAATGGTAACAGGCCTGTCTGGGCAGAAAAAGAAGGGGGCCATTGGCGGGGTCTGGCCAGGTTTGTGCTGGTGCCTCCAGCTGCTCCGTGGCTCCCTCCGCCTCCCATGCCTCCTCTGGCCGCGCCTGCCTCCGTCCTCCGTCCCCTGTCCTGGCGGACGCCCTCCTTCACCCCCATGGCTGCCCGCTGCCTGCCCGCTGCTCTGACCCCCTTCATGGTGAAGCATCCGCAGGAATCTCCGGTTCCCACTTCCTCTCCTCCGTTCTGTCCTTACCCCGTTCTGGTCGGGTCTTTGTCCCTCCCTACTGAAATGGCTGCTTATTTATTTATTCATTCACCTGTTTAACACTACATTCTAGAATATAAGCCCCTTGAAGGTAAAGCCTGTATGTATTGCTCTTATGTCTCCAATTCTTAAACAGTTCCCAGCATGTAGCAGGGGCTGGATGAATATGTGTTGCCCACGGAGGCAGCTGGCCTGCCCCTCCCGCAGTGCCTATGCTCACCAGAGCCACGTGGACTGTGAACTCGACACCGATGCCCACAGAGGCCACGAGGATCACCACAGGGATGGCACTCAGCTTGATGCCCAGGAAACCCATGATGCCAAAGAGCTCCACGGTCATCAGCGCCAGGACCAGCACCTGGGAAGGGCAGTGCTCACACAGGGCTCCTGGGAGGAAGGATGATGGGACAGGCAGGGGAGGGTGGGGGAGCTCTGGGTCTCTCTGGTCCCAACCCTGCAGACTCACTATGAGGCCAGCGGCCCAGGGGTTGAGTAGCAGCAGGGCACAGACGAGAAAAGTGCAGACCAGCAGGATGCAGACGGCCAGCAGGAAGCAGCGCCGCAGGCCCAGGTACTGCTCCCAGAAGAGGAAGGGGGAGCCGCTGGGGTAGGCGCGCACCCCGGCCAGGCCTGCCTCTGCGCATGCTGCCCGGGCCCCCTCGATGGCCTCCACGAAATCCGAAGTCTTTTGGAGGCCATGCAGTAGGAAGGGGAACTGGGCAAACTCCAGGGGCTGGGCCGCCGGGACTGTGGAGGGGAGGGGGCGGCAAGGAGAGGGAAGGGTGGCCAGTGAGCACAGGGAGCGGCAGGCAGGGCCTCAGGGTAGGGGCCCAGGCCGAGGCTTTGCTGTCTCCCCCCGACTCACTGCGGAAGTTCTCCCCGGTGGTGTCGTACTTGTCATGCAGCCACTCGGGAGGCGGGGGGTAGAAGTTGGCCTGCGAGGCTGCCAGGCCCATGGGGTCACTGCTCACCCACATGGTCAGCCCCACGTAGAAGAGCTCGGGTGGAATCAGCCCCTCCTTGTCCACCAGCTTCTTCGTGGTCAGCTGCAGAGGCAGGGAGGGCTGAAGGCCTGGGCCTGTGAGGTCCAGCCCCCTCTGTGCGCCCTGACCCTCCCGGCCCTCTCCCAACCTGGCTGAAATCCAGCGGCTCCCGAGCGTCCCCGGTCTGGATGAGCAGCTTGTAGGCCAGGGCCCCGTCCTCAGAGCCGTTGCGGTACGAGTGGCGGGTGATGCGCCCAGAAGCCCAGTCCTGGTCAAATGCAGCCTGGATCTCTGGGGGTGAACAGGGTAGGGTGCTGTTAGCCTGGGGCCCCAGGGCACCTGCCTGTAGCAGCCCTCCCCCTGGTCTCCTCGCCTCCTACCCTGTAGCCAGCTGCGGTAATAGTGCAGCCAGGTGCGGGGCGCCTGAGTGGCGGGTGGGGGCAGCACGGCCTTGAGGGAGCTGAAGCGCTGGTGCAGATCAAAGAGCGCGCGTTGGGAGTGGGCGTAGTCAAAGCCACCCTGTGTCACCAGGGCCACCTCGTACAGGGAGAAGTACCTGAGCTGGGCGCTCAGGAAGGCATGCTCCTTGGTGCCCCGAGGCACCACATCTGTCAGGGCCAGCCCGTCCTGCACCAAGGTCGCTCCGTAGAGGCTCAGGCCCAACAGAGCCCCACAGAGTACCAGCACCACAGCCTGCGGGAGAGGACAACTCGGATGGAAGCCCAGGGATGCCCCCGGCCAGCAGATGCTGGGCCCGGCCCCCAGCCCATCTTGGGGCCCAGAGACACCTGAGCCTCTGCCCTGGCCCACCCCAGCCCCTCCAGGCGTGGGGTCTCACCTTGGCGTGTGACTGGAGCAGCAAGGGCGCAAACTGATAGCGGGCGAAATGGGCAAGGTTCCAGCGGGCACAGGGCGGAGACCTGCAGGCTGCCTTCTGCCTTGTCCCCTCCTCCTGGCCTAGAAGGTCCCGTGTGGACCCTCCTGGGCTGAAGAGCTCCGAGCTCAGTGGGTCAGAAGGTGGGGGCACCAGGTGGGCGTGGGGAGGCAGGCTGGTGACCACATGCTGGCTGCTGGCTTCGCAGTGGGCAAAGGCTTGGACAGTGGCAGTCAGATGGGCGATGCCCACTGGTACTGTCCTATCTGCCAGCTCCTGGGGCAGGATCTGAATCACTCGAGCAGAGCAGGGGCTGAAAAAGGCAGAGTGACAGAGTGATGGGTCTGTGCCTAGAAATGCCAGTGAGGGGACAGGAGGGGAGGGGGCCAAGGAAGGAAGGCCTGGTGGGGCGGTAGGCCTGGGGACAAGGGCAGCACCTGGAGAAGCAGCAGAGCACGTCCAGGCGCTGGCAGTGGCGCCTGTGCAGGTCCAGGCTGAGGACTGCTGGGAAGACAAGCATCACGGCTACAAAGTTGCAGCCAACCACGATGGCTGCCTGGGGGACGGACAGGAAGGGCGCAAAGGCTGGATGAACCACGTCCCCAGCTCCACGCCCACCCTGAGCCCGGGGCCCCTTTGTGAAGCCTCACCTGCAAGGAGAAGGCCCGTAGTGCGGGGATGGGGACCAGGGCGGCCATGAAGAAGGCAACCATGTTGTTGATGGATGTGAGCGCGACACTGGGGCCCGTGCGTTGCAGACACTCACCCGTGCGCTCCTGCCAGGACAGGGGAGGGGCCGTGAGGCTTCAAGGCAGAGTGAAGGGGAGGCTTGGGAACTTGGGACGGCAGAGGAGGGACCACGGCCACGCAGCAGCGCACGTGCATTGAGCGCCAAGTGCGTGCACGCACACTCGACTTGAAGTTTCTCGCCAATCCACTCATCAACCCTTGTGATACAAGCAGTTATTACGCCCAGTTACAGATGAGGAAACTGAGGCACAGGGAGGTTCATGACCACCCCTATGCTGAAGTCGGGAGGGCCCAGGCTGGAGAGTGAGGCCGTACCTGGAGAGGGGTCCCTGATGGAGCCTCTGTAAAGGCATGTGCCAGCAGGAATATGTCATCCACGCCGATGCCCAGTGCCAAGAAGGGCAGCACCTGGAGGGGCACAGGGGTGGGCAGCTGCAGGAACTGAGCAGCCAGAGCTGCAGGACCCTGCATCCACCCTACCTGGTGTACCTGGGTCGTGGCAGCATTGAAGGCGATGCCGAGCAGGGCGCAGAGCCCGAGGCCCGAGGCCACAGCCAGGGCCACCAGCAGCACCCCGGCGAGGCCCACGGCACCCTGGGACTGGGCACAGTCCCACCGCAGCATTGTCACACAGGCGTAGGCCAGCTGTGGGGAGAGAGGACACTGTCTTGGACGGGGGTCCCCGGGAAGGGACCGGGTGGCGCTGCGGGCAAGGTACCAGGACGGGACCCACCATGAGCAGATAGCCTCCCGCCACACGGGCGGCGCTGACTTCGGAGAACGCGTGCAGGAGGTCGTCCAGGGTGGTGGAGGAGAAGGCGTGGATCTGCTGGGACCCGTTCTCAGGCAGGGAGTCCTGCGCCAGCTGGAGAGATGGGGCGGGTCTGAGGCGTAGGAGGGGCGCGCGGCCTCGGGGCGTGGCGCTGCTCCGCCCACGCCCACACCGACCTGCACGAAGCGCCGCTGCCAGGCCTCCAGCACCGTGCCGGCCTGCTCCTCGCTCCAGCCGATGTCGTGTGTCTGGTAGTCACCCCGGAAGTGCTCGTACAGCTGGCGGGGGCTCATCAGCAGGAAGGTGCTCTGCAGGGCCTCTGCCCTGGAGAGGGGCAGGAGAACGTGTCCGAGCTTGCCTGAACGCCCAGCGCGGGGTGCGCTGGGGGCTTTGGACAGAGCTGCCTGGAGTCGGAGTGTGGGTGCCCAGTCTGGGGTCCCATTGCCGAGTCCCAGGGGAGGCCCTACCTCAGCAGCTGTCCTTGGGGGTCTCTGGCCATGCCTCCCAGCAGCAACTCCTCCTGCCAGTGCATGAACTTGTGGGAGAAGCCGTGGCAGCCCCCGCTCAATTCCTGAGCCACATTGGGAGCCTGGAGGGGGTCAGAGATGGGGCTTGTCACTCAAGGCCCTGGCTGTGGTCTTCCGGCTGGCACCTCCAGGAACCACGGAGCTCTGAGGGCCCCACGCGTAGATGACGGTGTCCTGAGCCGCTTTCTCATGCTTGAAGTGAACGGCAGAGGACAGGCCACAAGAGGGAGCAGGGGCCGGGGACGGAGTAATTTTGGTTGATTTTGGAAAAAGGTCCACATTCCCAGGGCCATGAAGACACTCAGGAAACTAGGTGTGATGCTCGAGTTCAGCTAATCTGTCCTTGGTCTCCCTGTGCACATCTGTTTTGGTGAAGTCCAGCCTTTCTGGGCTTAGAGAAGGACAAAGAGATTCCCGTGCCACCTGAGGGTCCCTTGGAAGAATGGACAGGTCCAGGCGTGCAACACGGTGCAGACAGGGTAATGATGTCCAGGAGATGGAGGGCAGGGCGAGGAGCAGAGGGGGCTCTCCTCCGTAACCCAGGGACACAGGAGGAGGGGGAGGGGCGGAGAGTAGCCTGGGCTGGGACCCACCTGCCTGCTGTCACGGTTGGGAGCAGTGGGCGGGCAGTGAGGGTCATCAGGGTTCAGACAGGGCCGCCCCACGTAGGCCTGGCCCACCTGTGCCTTGTCAAGCAGCTCCCGGAAGCCCTCAAGGGAGGCAAAGGGACCCAGCTCTTCCAGGAGCTGCTCGGGATCCAGGTTGGTCCACTGGATGTCAGGGCGGCCGCTGAGGGAGAGACCACGGCTGGTAAGGGTCAGGGATCAATCCCCACCCTCCGAACTGCTCCTAGGGGACCCATGCTGTACCCCACCCTCCTCTGTATGGAGGGTGGGTGAGGCCAAGCTTCCCGGAGCTCCAGGCCGCTCCAGCCAACCCAGTTGCTGCAGTGAGCTGTGGGCAGGTACAAGGGGCTGAGGGGGGTATCAGGAACAGGTGCAAAAGGCCCAGAAAAGACCCACCGGGGCTCTTCCCAAGCCTTCTACCCTTAGCTCTAATACACGACCACCTGGACACCTGCTTCTAATAGGTTTTCTCTCCGGCCTGGGCAACAGCTTAGCTGATTCTTTGCCAAGTGTCCCTGGCAAAGTCTCTTTCTGGGGATCTTTCTTCTCCTTTGCTCAAGATCTCTGTTTTGCTCTGTCCGATTCAGAAGGTCTGCCTTTCCCGCGGAGTGCAGGGACGGTGGCATGGAGAGAGCCCGGGGCCGCTCTGCTCTGACCCTGGTTTGGGGGGTCACTAGGCCCTCGGTGAGGTTTTGATCATCATCTTTAATCCCGCCCCTTTTCCACTGGGGAAGTCCCCGAACCCCACAAGGCAGGGCCCAGGGGCAGCTGCAGCGGCAGCGGCACTCACGGCAAGTAGGCAGAGCCCCCTTGGAGTTTGGCTCCCTCCCAGAAGCAGTCGAGCGGGGTGAGGATCACGCACGGGAACAGCTTCTCGATCATCTGCCAGGGATACCCCAGGCCACGTCAGTCCTGTCTCTGGGCTCTTTTCCCTATGACCTATGTAGGACGCCCTCTGCAACCCCCCACCCTGACCTTTAGCCTCCTGGAGTCTCTCTGAGCTCCCCCCACTGCAGAGAAGGTTCCACCTCCACCCTGTCTCAGAGGACAGCCCACGACACTCACCCGCTCAATCATGCCGTTTTCGATGAGGGGAACTCCTGACTTGTAGCAGATTTTGTTCAGATCCCAGGACCTGCAGCAGCCAGGGCGCAGGAGGTCAGCAGACGAGGGCGATTCCCACTCTGGCCCTGCCAGAGCATGCCTCGCCCCCAGCTGCTCAGGGGATCAGCCAGACTCACTTTCCATAGAGCGATACTTGCACTTTACTGGCGGTGAGGGCTGCCTGGAGGTGGAGGCGAAGTGCCTCGGGTGTGAGGACGTTCTCTCCCTCCTGGCGCGGGGTCTGTATCAACATCTGGGAGCTGTACGCAGCCTCCTCCCCCAGCTTCTCCTTGGTGTACTGCAGCTCCTGGCTCACCCGGCTGCCCGCTGCCGGAGCAGAGAGAGGGGAAGCTCAGGGGGAAGAGCCTTGGTGGGTCAGAGCTCTGGGGGCCCTGGGACCCTCACCCACGGACACCTCCCAGGCCAAGTGGGCCACACTGACTCCCCAGGCTCCAGTCCCTCCACACAGAACCTGGAGTTCTGCTGGGAAAGCCAGGGCCTCAGTGGTGTGGCTCTATGGAATTCTTGTGTGGTCTAAGATTTAAGCAGGAACCAGGCTGGCTAGGTTTGGGCCAAGTAACTTAAAAACTGAGAGATAAGCCCTGGCTGGTGTGGCTCAGTGGGTTGGGCGTTGTCCCTCGGACCGAAGGGTTGTGAGTTCATTTCCAGGTTGGGGCATATGCTTGGGTTGTGGGTACAGTCCCCGCTGGGGCACGTGTGGGAGGCAACTGGTTGGTTTCTCTCTCATGTTGATGTTTCTCTCCCTCTCTTTCTCTCTCCCTCTCTCTAAAACAATAAGCATATGTTCAGGTGATGATATAAAAAAAAAAACACACATGAGAGCAGTATGAGCTGGGCCAGGGCTGGGGCTATGGCTGCATCCTGGTAAGGGGGCTGTCGCTCGGTCTCGCTCTGCTCCGGTGGGGAGGACAAGAGGGACAGAGGGGGCCAACAGGGAGGCTGCCATGGTGAGGGTCTCCAAAAGGAACAGGCCTAGGGCTGGGGCTGGTTCCTAGTCTGGGTTGCCCCAGGCAGTGATTTACACCCTTTTACCCTTTTGTAAACTGCTCTGCCAAGAGGGTAGGTGTGGGAGGGCCTGGTCATTATGGGCCCCGCGGGGGCACAGGCGAGGGGGAGATCAGACGTCTCTCAGTGTGGTGCCTGCCATCCACATACTGCTTTCGCTCACGTGGGAAGTACCTGGAACCAGCTCGTGTGCCCTGGCAGAGGTGAGAGCAAAGTGGGCCGAGGGGAAGAACGGGCTGCAGGTCCCTTCCACCAGGCTCTCTGTCCAGACAACAGGGAGTCCCGGCGCGCCAGCCCTGCCTTAGCCTCCTTGATCTGAGCTTCCCCACGTCACTGGGGCAGGGTCACTGGGGCAGGGCTCGGGGGAGGCGAGGACGAGGACGCTGCGAGGGGATACCACCTGACTGGCCTGGGGGAGGGGGAGGGGCAGTGTCAAACCACCCGGAGGCTTTGTGGGCTTGGTCTGGTCTGAGACCCACTTCTGCCTCTCCCTGTTTGGGGCCCCTTCTTGTTGGTCCCTGCCACCCCTGGGGCCCACACACACGGCTTCTCTGAGTCCCAGCCCCACCTGAGATCATCATGCTCTCCAATCTTTTTTTCAAACCCACATAATCTCCTCACTCATGAGAGCTCCAAACCCTTGGTAACCCCCCAAAACAGGTTCACCTGTATGTTCACATCCCCCCCCACCCCAAATAACTTTGATAGCCCTCTCCTTGTGAATCCAGTGTCACACAGCCACCGGCCCACGTCCGTCTACTCTTTTTCTTCCTTCTCAGACTCCCACTGCTTTCCCAGCCCAGAGCTGCTGCGAGGAGGGGGGACCAAGATAAACTCCCCACAGTCAGGGTGTGCTGAGGGGAAGGAGGCGTGGGAGAAGGAAGGCATCCAGAGAAAGCTAATAAGAAAGCAGGAGGAAGAAATACTGACAACTTAAAACCCAACATCAGGGAGAACAAAGAATCCTGAATCCTGAAAAAAAAAATGAGAAACAGAAAAAGATGAACCTCTGCTGACAATGACGATGACAGACATGAGGACAGATGGACTGGGAGGTATTACACGGGCAGGAATAGACAGCTGGTGCGGGGGGAGCACGCAGGTTGTGTATACACCTGGCTTTGAGCCTGAGCTCTGATACTGTACTTGGGGCAAATTACTTAGTCTCCTTGACCCTCAGTTTCCTCATCTGTAAAATGAGGACAGTGCCTACCTTGGCAGAATTAGAATCAATGCAAAGTCCCTAGGAAATTTCCCAGCATGCAGTAGGCACAGATGTGGAGTGATTATTCAATAGTTGCTGGGACAGAAATGATATAATAGAAAAATGAGAAAGAACTGGAGAAAAAAAATAGCTGTGAGTGGGGAGGAAGTAGGAAAATGGGAGGAGACATCACACTGACATTTGTTAAAAACTTTGGAAGATGGAGACATAGGTAAACATGGCTCACACCCTCGCACAACCACAGCAAAATTATAAATAAACTGCAGAACAACTATCACTCAGAACCATCAGAAAATCAAGCTGTATGGAAGTTCAACTACTAAGGAGTTAAAGAAACCACATTCGTGCAGACAGGTAGGAGGGGTGGGGACCTGGAGATGTGGAGACGAGGAACAGGCCGTTCCCACACCCACATGTGGTGGATAAAAATTGGAGGGCAGGGGGCGGGTAATATCTTGGGAGTGAGGGATCCCAGGCCAGCACCAGACCACCCAGACAAGGGCTCCAGTGCCAGGAAGATAAGTCCCCATAACTTCTGTCTATAAAAACCAGTGGGGATTGGGTCAGTGGAAGAAACTGCAGGATTCTCAGGCATCTTCTTTTGAAGAACCTTCACGTGGACTTACTTCCTCTGGGTTCCAGCACTGGGGCAACAGCTTAAAAGGTTAGTGGCACATGGGGAGGAACTAAAGTGTCTGGCCAGCATCAGGGTAAGAGCTGGGGGAAGCTTCCTCCTGGACAGAACTGCAGGCAGTGGCCATTGTTCTTTTTCTGCACCCACACACAGAGCCACAGTGCAGTGGCACCATCTGAGGCCCCATCAACCTGACTGTCAGTTTGCCCCGCCTTGGCAATTATCTAAGGCCCTGCTCCATCCAACTTAAGGGCCCACCCAAGCTGTTAACAGTGGCTTTTCCATATGAGTGGCTTGGCTTGGTGTAGGCCTCAGACCTTCCTATATCTGCACAAACAAGCAACACTGGAGCCCAGTCACCCATACCTCTTGCTAAGTGGTTACCATACTAGCAGCAGCCATCTGCAGGTTGCTTTTTATACCAAGTGGCTCTTGAAAATAACACAAGTGGTGGCTGACCTTGGCCTGTACCACTTGGGAAACTCCAGAGCTTGTGCACCCAGTGGAAGTTACAGACCACGTCAGAGCACCATCACCCAATCACCTCCACAAGCCACAAAGGGAGGTGGTTGGTGGCCAGGGGTCATAGACAGTTCTACCACCTGACTGGACTGGGTAAACCCTCCCATTAACCTGGTGACAGCAGTCAAGACTCAACTACAAGAGGAGGAACTACTCAGCCCATATGGAGGGTGCACCTCAAGTACCCAGCTTGGGGATAGGGGAGGCTGTGCT
Organism: Phyllostomus hastatus; assembly: GCF_019186645.2. NCBI lineage: Eukaryota > Metazoa > Chordata > Mammalia > Chiroptera > Phyllostomidae > Phyllostomus > Phyllostomus hastatus. The sequence goes on from NW_025334013.1 coordinate 30,405,947, forward strand.
ACTAGACCCTACAGGACACCTACTACATTAGACCATGCTACAAAGACACAGAGTCATAGCAGCTCTATCTAATACATAGAAACAAACACAGGGAGGCTGCCAAAATGAGGAGACAAAGAAACATGGACCAAATGAAAAAACATCAAAAATCCAAAAAAAGAACTAAACAAAAGTGGAGATAAATAATCTATCAGTTGCAGAGTTAAAAACACTGGACATAAGGATGCTCAAGGAGCTTAGTATATATGTCAACACCATAAAAATGACCCAATCAGAAATGAAGGATACACTAACTGAAATAAAGAACAATTTACAGGGAATTAGCACAGTGGAGTGGATGAATCAAAATCAATGATTTGGAACATAAGGAAGCAAAAGACATCCAATTAGTATTGCAAGAAGAAAAAAAAAAAAGAAAAAACAAGAATAGTGTAAGGAGCCTCTGGGACAACTTCAAGTGTACCAATGTTTGCATCATAGGGGTGCCGGAAGGAAAAAAGAAAGAGCAAGAAATCGGAAAACTATTTGAAAAAATAATAAAAGAAAACTTCCCCTCTTCCAGCCAAGATGGAGGTACAGGTAGATATGCTTCTCTTCCTCACATGATCAAAAGAAGGATAACAACCAATTTCAAAACAAAAAAAAAACCCAGAACTGCCAGAAAATAAAACTGTACGGAAGTCCGACAACCAAGGAGTTAAAGAAACATTCATCCAGACTGGCAGCAGGGGCAGAGACATGAAGCTGGGGTGCGACAAGGTGAGGGGTGGTGGGCTGGGACATCCCACATCTGTGTGCAGATAAGTGGGGAGGAACAACTAGGGAGTGACACAGACTACACAACCCAACGTTCCAGTGCAGGAAACTAAAGCCTCAAAACCTCTGGTTGTAAACACCTGTGGGTGTTGCGGCAGTAAGAGAAACTCCTAGTTTCATAGGAGAGTCTGTTGGAGGGGCCCATGGGGTCCTAGAATGTATATAAGCCCACCCACCTGGGAATCAGCACCTGAAAGGGTACAATCTGGTTGTGGGCAGCAAGGGAGGAGACTGAAAGGGGGGACAGAGCCAAGCAAGCAGCATTGTTCCTTCTCGGACCTCTCCCCCACATACAGCACCACAACGTAGAGAAGTGGATTGCCCCACCCTGGTGAATACCTAAGGCTCTGCCCCTTACAACATAACAAGTGACAAAGAAAGAGACAAAGAAATATGGCCCAAATGAAAGGACAGATAAAAACTCCAGAAAAAGAACTAGGTGACGAGGAGATAGCCAACCTATCAGATGCAGGTAATCAGGATGCTCAGATAAATGATTGAGTACGGCTGCAAAATAGAGGAAAAAGTGAAGGCTATGCAAAGTGAAATAAAGAAAAATATATAGGGAACCAACAGTGAAGGGAAGGAAACTGGACTCAAATCAAAGATTTGGAACAGAAGGAAGAAATAAACATTCAATTGGGCAGAATGAAGAAACAATTAAAAAAAATGAGGAGAGGCTTAGGAACCTCTGAGACAACTTTAAATGTTCTAACACCCAAATCATAGAGGTGCCAGAAGGAAAAGAGGAAGAACAAGAAATTTAAAATTTATTTGAAAATATAATGAAGGAAAACATCCCCAATCTGGCAAAGGAAATAGACATGCAAGTCCAGGAAGCTCAGAGAGTCCCAAAGAAGTTGGATTCAAGGAGAAACACACTAAGACACATCATAATTAAATTACCCAAGATTAAAAGTAAGGAGAGAATCTTAAAAGCAGCAGGAGGAAAGGGGACAGTTACCTACAAAGGAGTTCCTACTAGACTATCAACTGATTTCTCAAAAGAAATTTTGCAGGCAAGAAAGGGCTGGAAAGAAATATTCAACTTCATGAAAGGCAAGGACCTACAACCTAGCTTACTCTATCCAGCAAAACTTTCATTTAGAATGGAAGGGCAGATAAAGTGTTTTCCAGATAAGGTCAAGTTAAAGGAGTTTATCGTCATCAAACTCTTATTGTATGAAGTATTCAAGGGACTCATCTAAGAAAAAGAAGATGATTAAAACTATGAACAGTAAAATGACAACAAACTCACAACTATCAACAACTGAACCTAAAAACAAAAACAAACTAAGCAAACAACTAGAACAGGAACAGAATCACAGAAATAGAGATTACATGGAGGGTTATCAGCAGAAAGGGGACAGGGATAGAAAGGAGTAAAAAGGTGCAGGGAATAAGAAGCATAATTGGTAGGCACAAAATAGATGGGGTGGGGGGGCAGTTAGGAATAGTACAGGAAATGAAGAAGCCAAAGAACTTACATGTGCTATCCATTGACATGAACGAAGGAGGGGAATGCTGGTGGGCAGAGGGGTGCAGAGCGAGGGGGATAAATGGGAGAAAAAAATGCAACAAATGTAACAACATAATCAATAAAATATACTAAAAAAAGAAAACGTCCCTAATTTGGTAAAGGAAACACACATGCAAGTCCAGGAAGCACAAGGAGTCCCAAATAAGATGGACGCAAAAAGTCCAAGACACATCTTAATTAAAATGCCAAAAGTTAAAGAATCTAAAAAGCAGCAAGAGAAAAGCAGACAGTTACCTAAAAAGGAGTTCCCATAAGACTGTCAGCTGATTTATCAAAAGAAGCTTTGCAGACTAGAAGGGACTGGGAAGACGTATTCAAAGTGATGAAAAGCAAGGACCTACATCCTAGATTATTCTATCCAGCAAAGCTATCATTTAGAATTGAAAGGCAGATAAAGTGCTTCCCAGACAAGAAAAAACTAAAGGAGTTCACCATCACCAAACCACTATTGTATGAAATGTTAAAGGGACTTATTTAAGAAAAAGATCAAAACTATGAACAAAAAAATGGCAATAAATGGATATCTGTCAATGATTGAATCTAAAAACAAACTAAGCAAACAAGAAGAACAGAGACAGAATCATGGATCTGGAGAGCATTTTGACTTTTTGGTTCACAAGCCAGCACTCAATCCACTGAGCCACACCAGCCAGGGGCTGGAGAGCTATTTGATGGTTGCTAGGTGGGAGGAGGGTGTAGGGGAATGGGTGAAGAGGTGAGGGGATTAAGAAGTACAAATAGGTAGTTACAGAATAGCCACGGGGATGTAAGGTACAGTACAGGAAAGGGAGTACCAAAGAACATATATGCATGACCCACGGACATGAACAATGGTGTGGGGATTGCCTGAGGGATAAGGGGTGCTGGGTAGAGGAGGGGCAAAAGGGGAAAAATTGTGACAACGGTAAAAGCATAATCAATTAAACAAACAAACAAAAACCCTTTAATGCCTAGATCTGACCAGGTAGCTCAGTTGCTTAGAGCACTGTCCCAATACGCCAAGGTTCCGGGTCTGATCCCCGGTCAGGGCACATATAATAATCAACCAATGAATGCATGGATGGGCGGAATAAGAAATCGATGTTTCTCTCTCTCTAAAATCAATAAACAAAGATTAAAATACCCCAAACTTTAATGCCTACAAAGGTGAGAATATAACTGTTAGCCAGCATGTAAAAAGAGCACACCTTATAGGTAATTCTATAAATGTAAATGAAAAGAGCAACAAATTGCTATCTATCTAATTAGCAAAAATAAAAAACTGACGGCACTCGCTGCTGGCTACAGCAGTGCATCCGGCCCACCATGGGAGTGTATTTGGTCCAGTGCTTGGGGAAAGGCAATGCTGCAGTGCGGATCGGAAAATGTTCATCTTCGGTCTAGAAATTCCACCTGTGAGGGCCCGTGAGCTACTGTAGGGTCTCGGGCTGCCGCAGAGGGAAATGGGAGCAGGCTCAGGCAGAGAAGTGAGATGACCTGACTTTTTCATCACTAACAACATATTCTGGAGCAAGTTGTGGATGATGAGTGGCAGTTGGCCAGGGGATGGAATCGGGAAAAGCCGTTCTGCACCAAGGCGCGCAGGGAAGTGTCGAAGGCTAGGCACTGCTGGACTGCTGACACAGAGGCTCAGGCAGTGCTGCAGACGCCATGCAGAGTCAGGACATGGGAGGCCTAGGAAGTGTGCAAAGAAGCTGGGACTTGATTCCCGAGAGTCCCCCAAACCTAGTAGAAAGCGGTGGAAGGACTCTTCATGGGGCCTGCCTTGGCAAGATTTAGGTACGCCACAGAAGGGCAGTGTGGAGGCAGACTTGAAGGTGAGGGGCACAGAGGATCAGTCACCTCTCTAAGGGACCTTGATTTCCTTGGCCATCCTCTGAAAGGCCTTGTGATTCAGGGCAGCTGGGCCCCTCCGACCAGTCTCAGAAGCCATCGCAGTAATTCCACTGCCTTTGCGCAGTGAAGGACTTAGGCCTAGGGTGCTACCGGTTCTTGCCAAAGTGACCATATGGGAAGTCAGTAGGGGACTTCCGGTCAATTTTCCCTTACATTTAAAAATGGATATGAGAGAGAGAGGACTTTTTTTTTCCTGCCACTGAAGCAGCCATGACAAGGAGGTGATAAGCCTGAGGACAAAAGCCCAACACGCTGAAGGAGGCAGAGGAGAAGGCTGGCAAGGACCTGGGTCCATGCTGACATCCCTAGTTGCTGAACTGACCATTCTGGAGCTGGTCTGCTATCTGCTGCCAGATGTCCTGTCACAGAGGATAATGAACCCGTCTTCTCCCTCCCTCCCTCCCCTCTCACGGGGCTAACAGCAGTCTAAATGATACAATCAGAGGTGTGTTGCCAGAGGGTGAAAAAGGCTTCCACTAGAGCAATGGCCACGGAAGTGGGAAGGAGGGTCTGTTACAAGAGAAGTGAAGGAGGAAGAAACTGCTGGTTTAGTAACCAGCTAGGTGAGCAAGGAGAACTGAGGCTCACCTCCAAGGTTTCAGAGAGAAATTCTGGGTGTTCGAGTAGATGGTGGTTCCACTGGCCGCTGGTGTGGGGCCACGCCCTGCCTTCAGACAGCATGGCTACATGGCTTTCATCATCAGGGACAGCTCCCGTTTCAACCACGTCTGTCCCTGTTTCTGTAAGTGCTGGTCAGGCTCTATGTCGTGGTTTTTATTTGAACAATCCACCTCTGAGCCCTTTAGCTTCAGTCACACTCCAGCTCTCACCAGGACAGCTGGAGAGGGGACCCTGAACTCTGGTCCAGAACTCTGATAGCCAAGGTCGGGCTTCTTCCTTTGCTTTCTGGATTAGCAAAATGGAAAGGAAGAGACCGTACCTTTCCATCTTCACCTTGGTCAGCTCCTCCTTGCCTAGGGCATTGCTGGGAGAAGCCTCAACTACAGAAGTACAGACAAAAGATCAGGTCAAGATCATTGCTTTTACCTCACCCCCAGCCCTGGCCAATACACACCAGAACGGTGTTCTGAAATAAAGGAAAGAGTCCTAAGAATTGTCTACGATGCTCTTACACCACTCTCCCACAAATAACAGCAAAAATCTGGTGGGATCCAGACTGCTCTGTGTGGGAGTGTAGGAGAGAGGATGAAACATCGAGGTTCAAGCAGCGCGGAGATGAGGAAGATCTGGGGAATGGAGAAGAAGGAAGAGGGGGAGACAGCTTCTATTGTGGCAGGAAATCCCAGAGTAATTTAGGACCACCCAGGCGGCAGTGCCGTGGGTGGGGATGTGTATGTGCGTGCGCGCACTTGTGTGTCCTGGGGCGGGAGGCAGACAGGCAGGCGCAGAGAAACATCTGCTCTGGACCCCAGGGCTGGCCGAGTGTGTGTGTGAGAGCCTGCAGAGGGCCGGGGGTAGGGTGGGGACGGGGTGTGGGAGCCCAACAGGCAGGCAGGCGGGCGGGCAGGCAGGCAGGCGGGCAGGGAGGCTCCAAGAAACATCTGCTCTGGATCCCGGAGCTTGCCAGCATTTGAAACAACTCAAGGGTGTGAGACTCTAACCTGAGCCCTGCCCTTGGGTGTGGGCCAGGGCTGGGGCAGTTTTGAGGAGCCCACAAATGCAAATGTTTGGGCAACAATGGAGGGGAGCTTGAGTCTGTAAAGGGCTGCCATGTGAAACCGGCCCGGGAGAGGGCTATGCCGAAAGTGTTCATAAGAAACGGTTTTCATCTCCTTCTTCCCTTAGGAAGTGAGGACTTGGTCCCACTGGACCCTGCTGTTGCTTCAAAGTGCAGATTCACTCATGTCTGCAGGGGCCTCTCTCTCTGGGGCCCTGCTGGCTGACTCACTCGGCTTCCCCAGGCCTCCATTTCTAACTTTTCTGGGTCTCCTGGTCAGATGTGATTGCTCCCTGCCTTCTCTTATCCAACACAATCATATTCTGCTTTGGGTTATATTGTATATTACATTTCAGCCCACATTTTACTTTCCTTGCTACTAAAAGAGGGGTCTTTTCTAGTCACCTTTGCACATCCTGCCATGAAGCTCAAAAATTCACAGACAAGGTGGGCAATGCACGCTGAACGCACACAGAGATCACCATTCGGTGCACCTCTTCTTGGGGCTCCATCCCCTGCACGTGTCTGTTCACGGGTATGGGCGGGAGCAGTGCTCCCAGATGCCCAGGTCCCAGTGGGCAGGTGCCCCCTCCAGACCCAGAGCCGAGCCCACCTGAACTCAGTAGCCAGCTCCTCGCCCTGTTCTTGCCTTGGGCTCGCCATACCCAAGCAGCCATGGTCAGGGCCCACAACTCACCTTCCACCCAGAGCTGCTCTAGGTCTGTCTCAATGACGGCCACGCGGAGACCCAGTACCAGGGCCCCAAAGGCCAACAGTCCCAGGAAGAGCACTTTGCCACAGTGCCTCTGGATCCTGCAGCCCAGAGAGAAGAGCAGGCCCTGGAAGTAGGCGCGGAGCCAGAGCGGAGCCTTTAGGCTCCCAGCTAGGATCTGGGATAGAAAGAGAAGGGTCAGTGGGCATTACTGCAACAAGGCATGACATCCTTCTTCCCTTTTCTCCCCAGGTACACCCTCTGCCAAGCCCTAGCGTCTTGGTTTCTGGATGCAGGCCAGGGAGGACCTACAGAGACGCAGGGCCAAACCTGGAATAAGATTTAACTTCATTCCCTGTCCTCCCACCCAATACACACCTGAGGAGGCAGAAACCTGTGTTCTGAGAGTAGGACACATACACACACACCTGTTCTCAGGTGGACAGAAATGAACCCACAGACACTCTCAGCGGTCAGGTGCAGAAGAAACACACACACACACACACACACACACACACACACACACAGCACACCTTTCCCAGGCAGACAGTAACACAAGGCGCTTAGAGACAATCCACCTTGCATAGGCCTGAGTGACAGACGGTGTCCCCAGACCCGGTCCTAAGCTTCCTTCTTCTGGCTTCTCCTCTACTCACCTGGGGTGCTGTGGATCTAGCTGGGGGTGTGTAGTCTGGGGGCAGCCCCCCGAGGGGCGGTGGCCCAGCCATGCTGGCGGAGATGGGGGGCCTGAGCACCCCCAACCCGCGTTATCTGGAAGCCCCCATAGGCTGGCCTGAAGCCCTTGGGGCGCTGGGTGGCTCAGGCACGGAGCATGGGTGAGGGTCGGGTGCCGGCGTCCGCGGTGGCTGTGACCTGGAGGAGTGCAAGGCAGTGCGGGCCGGGGCAGGCAGCAGCCGAACGAGTGAGTTCCGCGTGCCCGCAGGGCTACCAGCGGCCGGCAGGCGAAGTCCGGCGTGGATGGAGGCTGCGACCGCAGTGCCGGGAAGGCGTCTGCAGCCCCAGAAAAAGGGAGAGGGCAGAGGCGACGCTCTCCCATTGGCTGAGGGGCCCGAAAATTACCCGGATCCGCTGCTAGGCAACGGCGCTGCGGGGGGCAGTACAGGCGACCACCCAGGCAGGGCCACCCCTAGCCTCGCCTCCCCGCCCGCTCGGAGGCCCTCGGGGGAGGAAGAGGGAGGGAGATCCCGGAGAGGCACGGAGCTGGCCAAGTGTAAGTCAGGAAAGGCCAAAGCTGAGAAAGGGTATCTGCTGGCCCACCCAGCCAAGACCCAAACCCTCCTTTTCCCTCTTCTCTGCCTGCACCCTTGCCCCATTCAGTCCACTCTCTTCACTGAGGCCAGTCATCTCTAACATGCAAATCTGCTAACTCCAAAACACAAACGCACTTGGAACACAGCAATCAGCATGATCTAACTAAAGCCTCATCTCCCACAGTTTCTTCACACCCACTCAGTGTTTCTTCCAGCCCAGCAGACCCACATGTAATGTCCTAAATGCACCATATTACGCCTTGCTTTTTTCTTCCTACAGGTCTTGGCTCTTTCATTTCAGCAGGCAATCTTCAAAACTGAACGCACATCGACCACCCCTCTTTGAAGCATTCCTTGATTCACACCTCCCTCCTGAGTTTGCTTCTTCCTGTGCTCCTTATCGCACTCAATGGCTGTATTTATTATTGCATTTATGACAATTTATGCACTTGAGAGTCTGCCCCCCTCACTGGAAAATAAATAGATACTCCGTAATTGTTGAGTAACTGAGAGTTGAAGAAACCAGGGTGAAAAGGACTGGAAACAGGCAAGGGTCCCTTCATTAAACTTTTGTCACCTACTCCGTCTGAGCATGCTGCTTCTGCCAGGTTCCTGACTGATTATCTCTGAGGGGCAAAGGAGGGTAAAATCAATATTCTAAAGTTTGGGAAAAAGAATCTCCAATACATTCATTACTCTAATACAACTACTATTAATTCCAGCCAATTTCTCGGTCAGTTCTTCTAGACTTGTTTATCATTGCATCATAAATATTTCATGTTACTACATAGTCTTTGTATCAATCATTTGGAGACTGTCCTTAGGACAGATTCCCAGAAGTGGGGGTGTTGGGTCAAAAAGTAGTACATTCTTATGGCTCTTGCAACAGATTGCCAAGTTGCTTTTTGAAAACTTGGGTCCATTACTGTCAGCTCCAGAGCCTCAGTCCTAGGAGAAAGGAATGTTTTAGGTTGAGGGGTGAGTGCCTGACAGGTTTGCTGCTTCCACTGGTCCATTCATGCAGCAAAACGTGCCTGTGGAGCAACTAATACGTGCATGATGCTGTTGGCCAAGTAGTAACTACACATGCACTGCATGTGCATAGCACTTTGTGCCTCCCCGTTAGAGAGCAGTGGGTCCCGTTGTGGATAAAAAGTGCACCCTCAGCAATTCTCTGGAAATAGAAATCACCTCTAAACTAAGGCGTATGGGCTGCTAGACTGCTCTTGGGGCTACAGCCAAAGACAGGCATGGCTGGGTGTCATCAGGACTGCAAATGGAGAGAATCTGCTACAAGTAGCTCTTGAGACCTGTCCCTTCTTATCAGATTCTATAAGACATAAAGTCCCTGGAGAATGGATTTGTAATTGCCTGGGCCTTGGGCAGACTCAGCTTCTACCGCAGGCCCATCATTTGTAACAACTGTGGTCAAGTCCAGGACGTCTCCGGATGCTTCCGGGGTAGGGCCTGCCTGCTGAGAAAACTTTTTGCCTTGTAGGTCAAAGACCAGAGTGGGAGGAATTGATCTGTAGTTCTAACCATTGCAACCCAGGGCCTAGTGCTCTCTGGCTGCTCCAAGCTCCAAAATTGCCTTTCTTTTCCCTGACAAAGTGATTTCCTGAGTGCAGCTGAGCTGACCTCAGCCAGGGAGAGCTAGAGACACAGACCCCAGGGAATGGGAAGGGAAGTGGAAGCTCCTCTTTTCTCTCTACCAGCAGCCTGCTTCACTGTCACTTCGACTGCACCTAGGTATGTGTTTTGGGCCCAAACTAGAGAAGTTGTACAAAGAATAACAAGAGAAAAGCAATCTAATTAAATACCTTATCAGCAAGGAGTAAGTATAATTACTGATTAATGAAACAAACATCTCTTTGGATAGGGATGTCCAGCCTGCTGCTCACAGGCTGCATGTGGCTCAGGATGGCTGTGATTGCAGCCCAACACAAAATTGTAAAGTTACTTAAAGCATTCTGAGATTTTTTTTTGCGATTAAGTGTCACAATGTATTTAATGTGTGGCCCAAGACAACTCTCTTCTTCCAGGGCAGCCCAGAGACGCCAAAATGCTGGACACCCTTGTTAGGGTTTCTTATATATGTCCCACCCCTTTGCTAAACCCTCTGAGGTTGCAGAGTGCCTGTTTTTCAGAAGTTCATAGCTTAAGGGAGAGAACAGAGGCCACGGGGAAACTGGGATACACAAGGAGGGCTCCAGAAATTGAGGAATTGGATTGGAGAGGTGGGATGATAACTGAATGTAGCAGAAGATGTGATTCAAGGTACGCATCTTTACTGGCTGTGAGATCTTGGGCAAGTCACATAATCTTTGACATTGATATAAAGATTAAATGAGATAATATCTATGGTTGAGGAACAGTGCCAGGAAAAGGGAGGTTGGTCTCTCTCTCTCTCACACACACAACTCACACATACTCTCTCTCTCTCTCAATCTGGGTAAAGTGACCAGCCTGGCTGTGGGGTGGGGTCCATGGGTGAGGAGCCAGGGCAGGCCTGTCTTCCCCACACTCCCCCAGGTTTCTCACTCATCACGCTTTGGGCTAGTTTTTGGCACCTGAGCCAGGTAGAGTCAATGACCCTGAGATATGAAGGGGCCCCGGCAGTCCCTACCGTCACCCACTAAGTTTAGGGGCCAAGTCTGGCAATGTATGCCCCTTCCCCACTGACAGCATTAGGTCAATAGTTTATGTCAAGTCTCCAGTGCCAGAGGCTACAACCAGAGATCAGAGAGTGCCCTGCACCTTGAGGGTGGGGTAAGAAGAGAGGCTAAGAATCATAGCAGAATCTCCCCACTTATCCATTGCAAAGGCTGTGACGCAATCCTTCTGGGTGGTGGCAGACGGCTCAGGTCGAGGACAGGTCATCCTGGCCTCCAGCAGAACACACTCTGCCCAGCCTCTTTTCCTCCCTGTCAGCTCCATCAGAGCTGTTTTCTAGACCTTCTGTCTGGGTGGTCCCTCCCACACCCCTCTCCCCGCTCCTCAAACACATTTAACTATTTAGAAAGCAGCATAAGAAGGCCTGGCTTATGTTCCTCCTTAGGGGCAGGGGTGGCTATGGAGAGAGAAAGTATGCTCTCTGCAATTCTCTGGAACAGAAACAGCTCCTGAACTAGGCCAAGTACTGCTCTCGGGGCTCCATTCAGGCCCTGGACTGCTCTCGGGGCTCCAGCTACAGACGATTCCCTCTCACTCCTCTGTGGGAGGGAGTGAGACAGGAAGAGTGTTGTGGTGAAGGACTGAGAAGTTTAGCCTCTGGCCTTGGGAAAATGCTTGGAGGGCAACCTTGGCAGTCAGTTCCCTTAGAACCTCAGGGAGCTCTTGTCAGGAGGTCGGGGTGAGGTGGTGGTGGAGGAGAAATTCCTAGAGTGGTAGCCATCAAATTCTGTCTGACCTGGTGAGCTCCCAGGACCCTGTTCCTCCACACCTCCCCAGAGTCCCCCTGATCTGTCACTGAAGGCCCCCTTCTTCCTCTCTGCCACCTCCACCTCCATCGGAGCGTCACGGATAAGGGGCTGGGCAGATCCCATCAATACTTTTCCTGTCTGGCCCTGCTGGCTTCTGTCCCACAGAGAGGTAGCCAGCCTGTGAATATTCAGTTGTGCACTCTATTTCAGACATACCCAAACCCTCTGTAGCTGCTGCCAAAAGAAAACAAAAACTGTCCCTGCCTTCTGGCAGACAAATAGAGCAAAAAGAAGAGAAATCAAAGCATCTCGGGCAACCAGCCAGGCCTGCAATTATTAGAGACAATAGCAGCAGTGTCCTGAGCTGGGGGCTGCTCTCAGCTGGGACTCAAACTCAGCAAGGCCTTCCTGGGGGAATCTTGCCTTGTCTGTCTCCCCCAGTTCTCGTCTGTTTCCTGGTGAAGGGGCTGCTTATAGGCTTGTGCAAAGGAAGGAAGAGGTTTTTCCTCTACTTACTGTAAGGGGTTCTAAGGGCTCAGTGGGAAAGATCAAGAAGAGGTATGGGAAACCCCTGAGACAGTTTAACCAATCCCTTCTCCTCCCTCAAACCTACCTAACTCCATCCCCTTTCTGTGGTCAAGGAGCAGTCTTCTGGTCTCTTGGGCTACCCAGACCTCAAGGGCAAGAAAACTCTGGGAGCAAGGTGACAAGACCTGAGAATAGAAAGGGCCTTTGAAAGTTACCCAGTCCAGCCCTGGCAGAGTGGCTCAGTTGGTTGGACCGTTGACCCGATATGCCAAGGTTGTGGGTTCAATCCCTGGTCAGGGCACATACAAGAAGCAACCAATGAATACATAAATAAGTGGAACAACAACAAATTGGTATTACTCTCTCTCCCGGGTTCAGTCCAACTATCCCGTCCACAGATGGGGGAAACTCGGGGCAGAGGAGAGACGGTGACCTGGCCAAAGCCAAACCGCACTGCAAGGGCAGGTCTTCTTCCATCCAGGCCAGGACTGCCTGCAGCCTCATCTGGACCCCACAGACTTAATTTCAGTGCCTTGGGTACCACCCTAGCTCTTCATTCCCACCTCCACTGCAGTCCTATTCAACCAGTTCTGCTGGGCCATCTCAGCTCCTGTCTGATCAGAACAAACTTTCAGGGACCTTGTTCTGACCAGTGGAAGAAGGTGGAGCTTTAGAGCTCCCGCGACGGCAGGTGGAGGTGGGCGGCCCCCGGGGAAGGCGTGCTCCCCTGCTCACTCAGTCTCTCGCTCATTCAGTGAGAGCAGCACTGAGATGCAGGCGAGATCGCTCAAATGAACTTGAGACTTCAGATTTCTGAAGTAATGTAGAAACCAGTACTTTTCTAATTGCTGCCACCCACAGTGAGCACATCAAGAGAAACCTTCACTTTGTTAGCTCTGGGTGGTGAAACCTCACCCCAGGAAGCACTTTCATCTTCCACCGAACTCCTACAGGTTGTACAAGCAGTGCAGGGACGGCAGGAGCAGAGTGCACATGTGTTCGGGAGTGGGGGGTAAAGGGAAGGTGGATAGGACTCTAGAAGAGCGGTGAGTATGGAAATCCCATTTCTCAATGACCTGAGCAGGAGAGTCTGTATAATTAAGGCATAAAGAAAGAAATACAGCTGGAGAAGAGTCAGAAAGAACTGCAAACCATGATGGAAGTTCCAGGCTGAACAGACCACGCTAAGAGGAGGTGGGAAGGGGTCTGGCTTCTCAGATCATCGCTTTCTTTTATTGCTCTTGCTCCACTAAAGCCGGTGAGGATATACTTGATGGCCAGGGAAGGGCTGCCTTCTGCTTGCTTTAAGAGTCTCCGAGGGGCAGTAGTTGAACCACAGAAAGCGGCTACAGACTGGGAGGGTGGGGGAGGATGGCAGGAGTTAGAGGGTGAGGCTGGGGTGGGGTGATGGCAGGGGCCGGGGATCAGTGTGGCAGGTATAGAGGCAGAGCATTAAGTCCCAGGCTGAGGCTCAGGGCCAGGCTGCCCCAAACCGGTAGCAGCACAGGGAGCATGACATGCAGAGGTGGCACTGCCAGTGGTAGGCTTATGGGCCAGGGACTGAAGTACTTTCAGATCCTTCCAGGTGGGATATGCTTTTATGGACTAGGGCTAGACCAGCCAGGCTGAAAGTTGCCCTATGAGGAGCTTTACCATTGGACAGCCGCTGCCCGCGCCCAGTAACTTCGGTACACGGGAGGTAGGCCACTGCGTCCTAGTTTGTCCCCCACATTGGATCTAGATGGTGTTACCACGTGACTGATGGACACACAGTACGTCTCCCTGGAGGCCCCCTGACATGGGGTGTGGCACTACTCCGTAGTCTCCAGCATGCCTTTGGGAGCCCTTCTTTATTGGGAAATAAATACAGAGTCCAACAGATGGGCCAGCCGACACCTGTGGTTCTGGGGGCCAAGAGGAAGGCGTCTGACTTGCTCAGAACTCAGATTTCCATGAGCTGGTCATTTCCCACGATCACCTCATTCACTCGTTTGGCTATAAAAGAAAAGGAAAAGGTCATTTGAAAACTGTCAGCAAAAGATGTCATTTCAAACCCAATTACTTCTAATCCTTTGTTTATAAACATTTATTCCTCTCCTGGGTGGCTCTGCTCTTGAGAAGCTCTTGGCAACACAGCTTGCCAAAGGGAGTACAGGAGAGACAGTATCTTCCGCACGGCTGGGGGGACTGACTCTGTACACCTGGCTTTTGGGGAGATTTCACACAGGCGGGGAACCGGAGCTGGGTCTTAAATGATGAGTAGGGTTTTTTCAGGCAGCGTATCAAAGGGAAGGCATTCTGGGCTATTAGAACAACACGAGCGCCGTGGCTGGGCCGCTCAATTGGTAGAACATCGGCCCAATGCCAAGGCTGCGGGTTGGATCCCCCGGGTCAGGGCGCACATGAGAAGCAATCAATGAATGCCTGAGTGGAACAACAAATCGGTGTTTCTCTCTCTCTCTCTAAAGTCAATAACAATAATAAAAAAAGAACATGAGCAAAAACATAAAGATGTATGAAAGGGCAACATGAAATACTGTGCTGTGGCTTGGGGATAGGAAATGAGGGAAAAGAGCGAGGACAAATGAGACTAAGTGGTTACACAAAGACATCCGAAGGGAAAAGGGAGATGCCTCACACGTAACATGGAAATAATAGTGCTGACTGCACAGGGTTGTGTGAGGGTTCAACGAGTTAAAGAATCACTGGGTGCTCGATGCATAGGGGCTGCTATTATTTTTGTCAAGTTCAAACTCACATGACCCTCCGTGACCTGGCTCTTGTCCCCCTCCTCTTTAGCTCCACCTTCCACCATTCTCCATTTGCACCTAAAGCCATGCTGTTTTATAGCTCTAGACCGCAGCACATGCGGCTCCACCATGCCTTTCTCCCCCAGCACAATCTACCCTAAATGCCCTAATCGAGCACCTCCACTATGGGACGTCTTCCCTTTTGAACTGTGTTCTGCTTTGTGAAAACATACTGCCTAATACACACCTCTGTCTCTACATCATTATATCACTCTCTCCTACTTCAGTGAGGCTCTTGAGGGCAGGGGCAGTGCATTTATGGTTGCACCCCAGTGTTCAGCACAGCCACCGGCACACGAAAGATCTCAGAGACTCGGGGTGACGGTTATTATATAAGTAGAGAGCTACAGCTGACAGGAGGTGGAAGTTGGTGGAGTAGAGAAGTTCAGGAAATTATGAAGCAGAAGGGTTGGATGTTTTACTAATGAATGTATTTAAGTTGTCTGCAATGTTTGGAAAAGAAAGAGGGAGGGAAGAGGAATGCTGTGAACCCTCGATATATTTAAAGGAATGCCCTGGGAGCTGACTAGTGATGTGATGAAAGGTGAGAAGAGGGTTAGCTTTCAAGGAACAAGACCTACAGAAAGGAGGCAGGGAACCAATGGAAAGGGACAGGGGAAGCAGGAGTGTCAGGTCTATTTCTTGTCTACAGATATGGGGCAGGTGCAAGAGAGGAGTGTTTCAGGATTCTGTTGGGTTGACCAGCCGGCTGAAATGTCTTCTTCCTGGAGCAGCTTCCCACGGCCTCTAGAGGTCTAGTACTTTTCTTGCCACACTTGGGGGCTTGAGGGTGACCTGAATGGGTGGGGCAGATGTTTTGGCATTCCTGAGGCTCTACCTCAGTCTCAGAAGGCTCTGCTGCAGCAAAATGAACACCTGTGGTGACAGGATCCAGTCTGACATTGAGAGGTGTTTGGGTGGGCTCATACGGCCCACAGCCGGAGCCTCCTTCTGCTCTGTCACCAGAAAGGGGGCTTCTCACTGAATCTTTGGAGACCTTGAGATTTCAGACATGTCTTCTGTTCTGCTCACTTTTCTAGTTTTGCTTTTTTGCTACATCTCCCTTGTACCCTATATTCCAGATTTTCCAAATGATTTCCAGTTTCCAACACATTAGGTACTTGCTTACTTACATGGTTCCCCTTTGCTTGAGAGATTTTTCCCTTTTGTATATTCGGCAAATAGCCAAAAATTTCAAGATTTACCCTTAATTTCTTCCATTAAGATTGTGTTCTTGACCCTTGTGCCAAGAACTGACCAATTTTTATTTTATGCTCTAAACCCCGATACCTATGATATCTGTGAGACTTTACTTTTTTCTTTACTCATCTGTCTCTCTAAACAGGTTGTGAGCAGCTGGACAGCAAGAGGGACGCCTTACTCACTTTTATACATGCCCTACTAGAGCCTAGAATATGGTAGGCAGTAACTCTTTGTTGAATGTTTGGGTGTTTTGGGGGTTAAGTGAGAGCACAGATACAGGGAAAGAAGCATATATAACAAAGAAGGCATCCAATCTCCTTCTTAAAGGGATTATAATGGACACATCTCGTGCATTAGGGCAACGGTGCCTGGGGATCCAGAATCCGCAGGCTTATTTCTCTCACTTTCTCCATGGGAAGAGAAAGCTAGGTCTACGTCTTTCACGTTTGCTGTATGGCACCTCAGCAGAGAGAGGCAATCTCATGTAAGGAGAAAGAGATAGGAAAGAGAGGAAGAAAAAGTGACAAGGCAGGAGAGGAAAGAGCTTCTGAGTCATCAAGACTTGAGTTCGAATTAGACTTTGAGCAAACTATTCCACGCCTTTGAGCTTTAATTTCTTCACAAAGTTGTGGGGGTTCAGTAAAATAAGTGCTGTAAAGAGCGCAGTGTGGTGGCTGGATAAGTACTCAACAGAGATTACAGCAAGGGCTGGCGCTGGCCTGTGTCCTCTTGCCCGGGGAAGTGCTCCTTTTCACGCTTCAGGGCCATCTCCTTCCTCTCTGGGGAGAGGAATGGGGAGGAGGCCCGGACAGCTCAGGCTGCCAAATCCCCTCGGGCTGCGCTGGGCTGGAGCGTGACTGTCAGTCAGGCTCCACCCTTGAGATAAGACTGACCAGAAAAGAACAAAGGAAATACTTTTCTGGTTAGCTTCCCAGGGCACCTCCAAAAGCTCTACTTTATCTTTTTCCCTATGAAGCCATGAGTCAGCCTCATCCTGTCCTCTCTAGACCCTGACATTTGCTCTTTCTTCATCCAGTCTCTTCTTAGTCTCCAGGGACACTGGGCTGTTCTGAAGACAGTACCAGTTCCAACTATGGTTCTTCTTGACCCTCAGAGCTCCAGACCAGAAGGGCCAATGCGGTGCCCGGCTGGGGCAGATGATGCTTTCCTGTGCTCTGCCAGGTTCCAAAAACACCCGAGCCTTCACTGGCCTGCCCTCCCTACTCTTCTCTGCCCTCTGGTCTGCTGTTGGCCTGGGGATGGGAGAAAACTCACTATATCTGGTATATTGGAGGTAGATGTATTTTCATGAAGATTCAGTAAGGAGTGGGGGGAGTCTGGAGGGGAGTGACAAACAGTTCTAGTTCTGTGCCAGGGTTGGAAGAAGGCTCCAACAGACACGCTGGAAAAGTTCTGGGCTAGAATCAGGCTGGGAAAGATCTTAAAGGTGAGAGCACAAGGGAGGATGGTAAGTTGGGGAAAACACAACGGGACAGAAGGGAATGACAAGTCACACATGATAAGCTGCACTTTCGGGAAGCTGGGAAGGATTCCGGGCAGCCCGGGCTTGACCCACGCACCCATCAGGTCTACTTTCATGGCCAAAAGACTGACCCCTCTGGTGCCAGGAGGGAGATGCAAGTTCCCTTGCTGACAGTGATACGAGACTCAGATGAAGCGTCCAATTAGAGTCTCCCAGATATTGACTTTGTTGGCTGTGGCTTTTCTATTGGCTTGAGCAGGAGGTCAAATTCAGTTACCAGGGTTTTTGCCAGAGATCTCATTAACTGAGCCTGATGTGGTCGAGTGAGAAAAGCCAGAACTGTCAGAGGTGGCTGGTTCTGCTGGTAGAGTCAGAATATGGTA
The DNA here is from genome assembly GCF_019186645.2 of Phyllostomus hastatus. Taxonomy (NCBI): domain Eukaryota; kingdom Metazoa; phylum Chordata; class Mammalia; order Chiroptera; family Phyllostomidae; genus Phyllostomus; species Phyllostomus hastatus. The sequence goes on from NW_025334013.1 coordinate 30,423,689, forward strand.
GAAAGGCCTACACTGGATTACGAGAGTCACATTTTTGGGATAAGAGACTGCTGTGGATACGGTGACTCTGTGGTATGCAAGTGACTGGACTTTGGAGAGGGACAGAATTGCTTCTGAGGATGAATGTTTTTTCCTGGAATCACTCTATGAGAGGAAGACTGACTGGGGACTGTGCCCTCTCTTTGCTAGTGAAGACCTGAGCTGCTTGATGTTTGTCTGGGTCATCCTTAGGAACTGGTTTTGAGTGCTACACCGATGACTAGGAGTTTGCTTTATCCACATGGCTCAGCCTCAGAGAAAAGTGATGGTGGGAACAGGTGACAGGCCAGAAGAGCTTGTAGCAGGAAGGTGCTGACTACTGCACTGGGTGCACGGGGCCCTCAGTACAGAGGACGGAGCCAGGAGTGTTGGGCTTCTGTAGTTCACTAGAGAACTTCCCAGGCCACCTCTCCTTCAGGAGGACCATTAAGGGGTCTTCCTGCTAAAAATAATGGGCACATAGTGTTCGAGCCAGAAAGCCCAGGAGCTACTTGAAGCCCAGCCCTGTGCTCCCTGGTGGGAGAGGCTGTGCCTCAAACCCTCAGTTTGAGGTGCTCTTGCAAAGTAAAAGGGAGCAGCGCCATTACTGTGTTGGAAATGGGGAAGAGAAGAAGCAGAAACTGAAATTCCAGGTTCCAGCAGGCAAGAAAGGAGGGACCTTTAGGGCGCTGGCAAATGGAGTTCACTCACTCAAATAAGCCTATGGAGTAAACGCTTTTAAAAACAACAAAAGGAAGCAGCTCCTGGCTCCAGGAGGGACGAAAGAAATAAGCAGTGGGGGATGTCTCTGCTTTTCGAGGGGCAGGAGATAGTTTACCAAGACAAAGAGGCAGGAAGGAGGTGGAAGAAACACTGTGTGGGGGTCACAAGCCCAAACAGAAGAGAACAAAGGACAGAGAAATACAATGAGGCAGGGAAGGCAAGGATAACAAAGCAGCTCCACAGACCAGCTGAACAGCTGCTTTTGAAACAGTGGGGACCCCTTCCAAGGCCTTCCATGGAGTCGGAGAAAGGGCTGGGGGGTTCTGAATCCTGTTTTTAAGAAACTACCAATAGGATCCAGCTACCCAAGAAACAAGTTTCTTTGCAGCCTCAGGGTAGGCCTTGGTGAGCTCATACGTTGAACAGGAGGAAAGAGCTAAGGCCTGAGGTTCCTTAAGATCAGAAAGAGCTTGGGCATGGAGGCCAAATACGTATTTTCCTATGGTCTTGGAAAGATGGACTAAAAGGAGAAACGGGGTATCACTGATCAAATTCTGCTGGGCAAGCCAGGAGTGGCTTCTTCCTTTGGTCTGCTTAAAGGATATTTGGCAATACTTGGGCTGAAGGCCCATTTTTGTCACCTACGAGCTCTGTACCTTGGGTAAATTTTAACTTTTCAAAGTCTGTTTCCACTTCACCAAATGGGTCAGTAATCAATCCCAGGTAGAGGGCTTCCACCAGAATCCAGTAAGACAGTGTACGTGAAAACATCTTAAAGCTGTAAGCAACAGTTGAAAGCCAACAGCATTCCAGGAGGACAGTGCCATCCATGCCTCCAGCGTCCCCGCCCTCTCACTGAGGCTCATACCCTCAGCTTGCACGTGACCACAGCAGAAAGTGCTCACAGCTGGTGCGTTGCTGCTGACCAACACTCCTGCTCAAGTGTTCTCAGGTAAGACGCTGGGCGGAGTCTGTCTGCCAGTAATTACACGAAAAATACCAGTCTTCCTTGAAGCTAGGGCATGAGCACATGACACTGGCTTGACCTATCAGGTGCTGCACCTCAAACCTTGGGTTGGGAACTGCTGATACAAAGAAGCAGGAAGCAGAGAGAATCCACTCTGGGGTTGCTGGTGGTTGGAGAAGTGCGAGCTGTTCAGTGTTTGGTGGGAATGGCAGCAGTGTCTTCACCAGAATGGCTTGGGGTAGAAATCCTGGCTGTAACTCCTTTTCTTTCTTTCTTTTTTAAGATTTTGTTTATTTATTTTTAGAGAGGGGGAAGGGAGAGAGAAAGAGAGAGAGGGGAACACAGATGTTCAAGAGCAACATTGATCAGTTGCCTCTCATGTGTCCCAACCAGGGACCTGGTCTGCAACCCAGGCATGCACCCTGACTGGGAGTTGAACCAGCAACCTTTAAGTTTGCAGGACAATGCTCAACACACTGAGTTACACCAGTCAGGCTATAATTTATTTTCTAAGCTTGATTCTGCAGCCATTATAGAGCTGTGAGCTAGCATCTTTTCAATGATGTCTTTTTCAGCTTAAATCAGAGTGAGGTTATGATGCTTGTAACAAAGAACCTTATTGGTAAACTGATGACACCCAGGAAAGGCCTTTCAGAAATGACAATTCTCACATGTAGAGGAAGAAAGCGCTTGGAATGTGAATAGAAAGGCAGCGAGGAGGAGGGTTGTACCCAGTCTCAAGAAGAGAAGTAAGAGAGAAGGCTGGTTTCAGGCCAGGGTCACATCTCCCTGGTTCAGTTATCAGTGTTGCATGTGGTTCTTTTATTGGCAGAAGTTTAGGAAAAAAGCAAGGAGAGATCTCATGATAATTGCAACTATCTCCTGGAGTCCTTTCTGCCCTGAATTTCCCCACACTACGCTTTATGGATCCAAATCATTCATTCATCTCATGCCCCCGCCCCTCCCCAGCATCTACTGTAAACCAGGACCTGCTCTGAGAGCTAGGGATACAAATTAGAATAAGTCAATCTTTGCCCTTGAAGACCTTAGTCTAGTAGGGAAGGCAGACTCATAGATTATTGCCATAACTTGTGAAAGTACTTTAATAAAGGTATGGACAACGTGCAGGGATGCAGAAGAGGAAGGAATGCTCAGTGTGGCTGCAGGGGGTCAGGGGACGAGTCAGGGAAGGCTCTGCAGAGAGGAGAACACTTGAGCAGAGTCTTCAAGAAAGGACTCCAGGGAGGGAAGGGGCACATGCACAGGCACGGAGAGGCACAACCGCTCAGTGTGTGCCAGGGACTCTAAGCCCGTTGGCGTGCTGCAGGAGTTGTGTGTGCTCCTCACCACATTTAACTGTGTTTAATTCTCCTAAAAATCAAGATTGGTATTATTGTCTCAATTTTTCTAGTTTTGAAAACCTGAGGCCTAGAGATTAAAAATTTAACCTCGTCCTGACTGGTGTGGCTGAGTTGGCTAGCTGTCGTCTGCAAAGTGAAAGGTCATGGGTTTGATTTCCAGTTAGGGAACATGCCTAGGTTGTGGGTTTGGTCCCAGGTCAGGGCATGAATGGGAGGCAATCGATCAATTTTTCTCTCTCACATTGATGATTCTCTCCCTGTCTTTCTCCCTCCCTGCCCCTTTCTCTAAAAATAAATATTTTAAAAGTTTAAAAAATTTAACCTGGTGCACATCTATTGAATTGCACAGCTGAGATGTGAACCCAGGTCTGTTTGATTCTAAAGCTCAAAAGCGGAGTGTGCGACTTCATAAAGGGAAAGGAGGAAAACATGAAGAAGGCCTTTATTTATTGGGGAGAAGGAAAACGATGTGGCTTCTACCAGTACAGAATTGGTGGGGTTCATTCCTTCAGCAACTCTCTTGCTCCACTCTATTTTAGGTTTAGGAATAATCTCAAAAGGAATGAACTGTTCTTATTGGTCTTGAGCTTTGCCCGTTTTTTAGCTAAAAAACATGCAGCCAGATTATGGGCCATTCAAATTTCCCCAGCCTAGCAGGGACACCCTGATGCTTGTATGTCTCTCAAGCATTATATACTCCTTCTACAGCTATACAGCAGAGTGAGCTAACAGCACAGCTCATAACATCACCTCTTAGGGGCTGAGAATGGCTCTGAGTGGGTGGTTTTCGAAGAAATTGCTAACCTCTTCCAAGCCAGGAGTCTGTGGGACCACCTCCCTGAACTGTCACACCAGGTCAGACGATGCGCGCACGGACTTCACAGGGCCAGAGCCTCTGTTAGGTCACTGGCCCTTCTCTTCCCTATCCAAGAGTCCTTGCAAACTATTAGTGCCCAGCAGGGCCATTCGACCTTTTTGGTATGTTTTAAACTTTTGGATAGTAAGAATACATACATATATGAGCTTCTCTATAAGATAAATTCCTAAAAATGGAAATAAGTCAAATTTAAACAATTTGACAATGATGTCGATCCCCCTGCAAGAGTAACCCATTGGTTCATGTTCTTCCCTGCAGTGCATGCATGTGTTTGAGCCCTAACCCTCACCAGCACCGAGTACTACCTGTGCCAGAGTGACAGGTAAAGCATGGCATCTGTGATTGCAGTTTGGGTTTTGTTTACCTTTGGCTTCAATCCTCTGGCCATTTCCAATTAGGCAGTCCTTGATGTCTGCTCCCTTCTCGATCACAGCGTTGTTGCAGATGACACTACCCCAGATGTTGCATCTGTAACACAGTAGTAGCTAAGTTAGGGAGTGCTCGGCTCCATCACCATGTTCACCACTGTGGGCTGGGGGTGCTGGCTTCTCCACAGGCGAGGAACAGCCAGTCAGTTCAGTTAATGGTTACAGGCCTGAAGTATCACTAGAAGACAGAAGGGCTCAGCTGGGTCGAGGAAAGACCTGGCTTTAGGGAAATCCACAGCGTGGATATGCTCATGGTGACCTTTCTCCCAACAGCCTGAAAAGAGCAGACACTCTGGTTTCAGATCTTTAGGCACTCCAGACCTAAATTCCATCTGCCCTTTCCTCCTTTAGCTGGGGGCGGAAGCTGGTGCTGGTCCCCAGGCTGACCTGTCCCTCCTGCCCCTCACCTGGGAATATATGCCAAATTTCATTGACAGCTCAGGTCCTGTGAATCTTCCTAGGAGGTCAGCTGTGGAAATAATGGGTGCCCTGCAGCTCTCAAAACAGACTGTGGTTAAAACCATATTCACTGAGAGAAAAAGGATGCCTTTCAAACTATCTGCATGCCCTATGAAAGACCACTCCAGGCCCTAAAGCCACACTCCCACAAGCAGTACTGTTGGCTCTTAACATTTAAATGTGTTTAAGGAGTATCTTCCTGGCTCTTAAAGTCTGGTGGGTGAGAGGAAAGAGAGATTTTGAAAATCTTCTCTAGCACTTACTGCATACCTATTTTATGCCAGATACTATGCTAAATATTCCATGTATATTACAGGAGTGACTTACAAATCTAGCCATTTCATCAGAAAAATCACCTGGGTAATGTTAAAAATAGCAAAAAAAAAAAAAAAACACCCCATTCTCGATGTGCTGGCCCCCATCAACCTTTTGGTAGGTCTAGGATGAAGGGCCTTATGTAATTAATTAGGAAAAAATAGTTTCCTACCTGGCTGGTGTGGCTCAGCGGATTGAGTGCTGGCCTGTGAACCAAATGGGTCTGATTCCCAGTCAGGGCACATGCCTGGGTTGCAGGACAGGTCCCCAGCAGGGGACGCACAAGAGGCAACCACACATTGACATTTCCCTCTCTCCCTCCCTTCCCCTCGCTCTAAAAATAGATAAATAAAATCTTAAAAAACAAAAGCTTCCTAGATGATTATGGGAGTATGATTTTTACCTCTGATGTAATAGAAATAACCACATTTTATAGATAAGGCAACAAAGAATTTACCTAAACCACTTAAACCATTTATATAAAACCACGTAACTGCCAAGTAGCAGATTCAATTCTAGGTCTGCCTGACTCCAGAATCCATACATTTAACTAAAATACCATACAAATAAATAGGGGAGAAAAGGCTGGAGGAAGCCTGGAACTGCCAAGCTGCTTTGCAGAGCTGAGATGGCTCTGGAAGGAGCCTTAACAAGATGATATTCAGTGTCCTAAAGAGTCAGGGTCAGATGGAGGGAGGAAGGAGGTGAGTAAGAAGGGTGTGAGCTTCCATGTAAACAAAACAAAACAAAACAAAACAAACACAACAGCCCTGGCCAGTGTGGCTCAGCTGGTTGGGTGTCGTCCCACAAAACGAAAGGTTGCCAATTTGAGTCCCAGTCAGGGCACACATCTGGGTTGTGGGTTCGGTCCCCAGTCAGGACATGTACAAGAAGCAGCTGATCAACATTTCTCTCTCATACTGATGTTTCTCTCCCTCTTTCTCCTTCCCTTTCCCTCTATGTAAAAAATAAATAATTAAAAAAAATTTTCCCCCCAAGAATGAAAAAAACAAGACACCGACTGAGGAAAAATCCTCAGGCAACCTAGGAGGCTGGGGGATGGAGAAGGGACATTCCAAGGGCTAAAATTATTGATGTGCAGCCTATTAAAAAAGATTCTCCTAAATGCCAAAACTTTAGTAAAATGCCAGAAACAAAACAAAACAAAAAAAACCCTACCCCAAAACACCCCAAACAAACAAACACACAAACAAACAAACAACCCAACTAGAGCTTTATGGCATTCCAGAATCTTTGTTCATGTCTATCCTTCCCTGCTGGAAAGCAGTAAAAGGCCAAAGCCACAGCACCTCTGTTGTATGGGCTAGAGATGGGCAGAGACAGCGTTAGTTAGTTAGTTTGTTTGTTTTTTGCTCAAACACAGGATATACTCACTAGGTGGACATTAAGGGACCTTCCAGAGCTTTCCAACCTGCCCTCTGCCTTAGGCAAAGCAGTCCAGTCAGAAGTCAGAGTGGTTCCTGCTCCCTGGGGAAAATTCTCCCCAGCAGAATAGTAAGGAAGTATAGACAACTTCAGATACACAGGCTCCTGGGACACAGCAGGCTTGCAGCTGGCTACCAGTGTGTCACTGAAAAGTCTCCTTTCTTTTTCCAAGGGGAAATGGGGGGATGCTTCCTGCTCAGCAGTTTTAAGGGCCCATGAAAGCACGCTCTGGAGCTAGGAAAGTATAAACACAGTCAGCAGACAAAAAACAGTCAACAGAAACTCAAGCAGCCATAATTAGAGACTACTAACTGGCTATTCTGGAATCTGGGATGTGAGTGGGAACCATTTCTGGAAGGAGGAGGCTGGAACGACTGGGGTCAGAGTCCCATAGCAATGGATAGCCTGGGTTCTCCTTATGTCTAGCAGGTCGGACCGAGGTCTTCAGAACCTCCCATGTTGCTTTTCTTTTCTATTGTAATGCCCTCTAAGACACATAAACCTCTACTGTACAGTCTGCAGACGTGATAGGGAAAAAGAGGGTTGACTGATGGGAAGCTGGGGGCTCTCCTGAGGGCCGGGCAAAGGCTCTGAGATGAACACCTGACAACATGCTCAGTGAGAGGGAAGCTCTTTTCTCCCACTTGTTCCTTCAACTGCTCCCCATAACCACTGCTGCAGTCACAAGTCACCTCCACTAGCACAGCTGAGGCACTTTGAAAAAACTTCAAGCCAATACACCTTCCCCTCTGTCCAGAAGGAAACTCCAAGATAAGGACTTTACTGAAAGTGTTGTGTGTGCTCACGCTGGAGGGGAAGGACAGAGACCACTGTATCACACAAGTCTGCAGGCTGCCAGTGCGCAGTAAGGCCTTTTCTGCTCACGCTAATAGCGGGAGGGGAGGTCGCTTCCTGTGTCCTGTAACTCCAGGAAAGAACGGACCCCAGTGCCAGGACCACAGTTTTTGCCTCTAGTTTTAACTCTCAGCTTGATACTAAGGAGCCTGCTGTGCTAATGCCTGATTGTGTGCTTTAAGGAGCTGCTCAGAGACAGCTAAGATGAATGGTGCTTGGGTCCTTGTTTCTCCTCGGTGGGCCTAACTTTTAAGCAAAGCTGTAGGTCTTGGTAAATTGCCCTGGAAACCCTAATGCGTAAGTGGAGTGGAGGCCATGAGGAAACACAGAGGTCTTCAGTAAGATCTCACTGCTCAGCCAGGAGCACCGGGCTGCAAGCCGGACTCACGGCATGGAGAAGGTAGGGGCCCTGACCTGGGAAGCAAGAGTGCTTCCAGATTCTTGCTCCTCTTCTGGCTCCGGTCAGGACTTCCTCCAGTTTATTCCAGGAGGAAAGGGAACTCACGTAAATCTAGTGTCTAACACTTCTTCATTGCACAAAACACTTTATATCCACAGGTAACTTAATCTTTTTAGCAAACCTGTGGGGATAGTGGTATTTATTCTAATTTTTGGAGAAAATCGAGGCTCACGGAGGTTAAGCAATGTACCTGAGACTACACAGTGGTGACTCTACTGTGTCACGGGCTTCTGCCTCAGGTGTTGACTCGGCAGTACTGGCAAGGAGCCAGGAAGCTTCTCAGTAACCGAGGACAGGCCGGTTCTTCTCTGAGGGTAAGTTGGCAGGCTTTCTAAACTCACTCACAACCTTTTCTACACATGTGACAAAACATCTGACTCACTGCTGCAGCCCGAGATTATGGCTGAGTCATCTGTATCTTTCCAGATGCCAAGGCCTCTTAACCTTACCTCAGCGATTTTCAACCTTTCTCATCCCATGGCATACATAAACTAATTAAGTAGAATTCAGCAGCACACTAAAAAATATATTTTTTGTCAATGTGACAAAAAAAGCATAATTGTGACTGATTTATAAAAAAAAAAAAAGTAACTTGCTTACCCTTTTTGTTCCCAAGTGACTTGTAAAAAATCAGGTGCCTATACTTGTATATAAGGATTTCTGGTACCAAGAATTAACCAATCAGATGCAATCTTATGCAACATGACCAATAAGATGCTATTGTATGATCTATATATTCATGATTCAAGACAGGGCATTCACACCAGACGGCCATTCTTGTTTTTGGTTGTCATTTTTTTTTATTTGACAATCTAAAGGAGAAGCGGTCAGTGCCCCTGACTAAATAGGCAGGTATTGCATGTTTTAAGAATTTTTGCAGCACACTGGTTGACAATCGCTGCTCTAGATGAAGTACCATATATTATTGTTAACAAAAGATTTCAGACATAGCAAAGTCTAGAGAACATAAAGAACATCTGTGGACCCACCAAACAGCTCAAGAAACAAACACTGCAACCTGCTGTGCATCTTTCTTGGTCCCCCTCGCCCCTCCTCCTACCTGAGCCAACCACTGTGTGACTCTGGTGTTCACCGCTCTGAAGCACTCCCGCTGCACCCGGGGGAGGTGCGTCCAACCTCCCGTGCGCCACACAGGCCTGTACTTCCGCAGATCTGCGCCCCCCTCGCCCTTCCTCGAGTGCACCGCCATCCACCCTGTTTCCTCAACCAGAAACCTGGCCTTCACCCACCAACTGTCCTCTCCCTTACCCCTTATATCTCCTCCTTGCTCATTCTCTGTCAGTCTCCTTAGACCTCACTTCTTACATCTAAAATTGCTGGTGTTTTCCAAGATTTTGTGTTAGTTTCTTTTCTTTTAATGCCACACGCTATCCCTCAGTGATCTTACTTACTCCTACACTTTCAGTTACCACCTCTATGCCAACTATTCCCAAATCTGCACTTTCCCTGGTAAACAGAATCTCCACGGATTTTTGAAGCCAGGTGTTGTGTGGGCTCCTCTTCCCAGCTCTGATGCTCTGGACTGGGAGCTCTGCTTGGGGTTGAGACCCCATGCTCCCTGGTCAGGGGAAGGAGGGTGGTTTGCAGCTGAGATAGCCCTCTGGATTCTCAGCCGTCACAGGTGGGTGTGGGGCCAGCTCTTCCCTCGGCCCTTCCTACCAGTCCAGATGCGGCTTCTTCCGTAAATCCCTGGCTATAAGATTTTTGTCAACTAGTCTATTTAGTGGTCATTCTGGTTGATTGTTGTATACTCTGCCGTCATCTTGGACCCCCCCCACCCTCTATTTTTCTTTTAGCCAGGATGATTTCAGTAGTCCTCCTGCCTCTGTGTGCACCCTCTTCAGATCCTCCTCCACACTGGAGCCAAAACAATCTTCATAAAATGTGGATTTAATCATGTTATTACCTATTAAAGTCCTTAGGGGATTGTCTATGATTTGGTCTTTGTCCATCTCTACAGCCTTGTTTCCTGTGTATTCTTTCTTCTTTGAATCATATATTACAGTCATTATGAATTGTTTATGACTCTTTTATGTAACAAATACGTATACATCAAGTTCCTGTAGGTCCTCAGGATATAACTGTGAAACAGGAAGATCAGGTACTTCCATTCTCAGGCTAACATTTTCCTTGTGAGAGACAGGGAAACAAGATAAGACCAGAAGGTAAAAATGATGTGACAGAGAACGCTGGGGCAGATTCCTGCTGGGAAGGCAGTCAGCAAAGCCTCTCCTTAGATGGTGAAATCTTTCTGAGCTATCGAAATGGGGAGATGTTTCTAAAATAAAAAATGTTATCACATTTTTAATTTCCTAGAGTTCTTTTTCTGTTCTTTGAAACGACAAGTTGCTTGAAAGTGTCTTTCTCTTCCTGCAGAGCCTTTGTGTCCTCCAAGCTGCTTCTCCCACCCTCACCCCGGCAGCTGTGAGAGGCAGTTCAGCTGTCACCAGCCTTGCAGTCTCTCCTTGTGCTTCTCTCCTGTCGGGTCCCGGGCTCAGAAATCCACAGATGTCCGAGCTACAGTTAATCTCAGCCGACCCAGCCTTGTGGTTCTCTAAGTTTGTTCTACAGATCTGCTTCACATCCTATAGGAAGGGTAAGTTCCCCTTCCCCACTGTATTCCAAAGCACCGTGGTTTTAGCAGTTTTAAATATTGAGTTTTTGCATAAGATTTATTTTAAGAAAAAGTCTGAAAACCACTGATTTGGTAATATCCTTCCATCGCCTAAGCTTGCTTTTTACACAAGGACGTATCTGAGGTCCATGCAGAGGGAGAATCCTACTAGACATCCCTCGGGTTTTCTTCCTCCAAGTAACGGCTGTTCACAAACAAGGTTGAGGACACTGTGGGATCTCAAAATGGGGGAATATTCTCCATAACTTGTAACAGAGAAGCTCTCCCTCAACACAGTGTGTGGCCTACACATCCACTCCTCTCAGGCCTCCGCCTTCTTCAGGGCTGCTCTGGACAATGAGGTAAGGGACGGTGACCCTTAGATGTTGGTACAGTGCCATGCCAGCGCTGCCAGTGGCTCACGGCTGTGCCATCCCTTCAGGCAGGACATCAAAGCAAGAGAGGGCAGTTTCTTCCAGGACCACAGTGGTCGTAAGTGTGAGAAGCCACTGGAAATGCTTTTGGAGACCATTTCATTATGGAATGAAAACTAAGACCTCAAAGGACTAGGAACTATTCCTGCTTCCATCTTTTTCCCTTTCTCCCCTTCCCCAGGCTGTACTAGTCCCCAAAGCCTCTGAGGGTACCAGGGGCCTTGCCTCAAGTGGGTCCCAGGGGAAACATACCCTTCCTCCACAGTGACTGAGTTCATAAGAAGGCAGTTGGTGATAGTCACTCTGTCTCTGATGACACAGGATGAACCGATGACCGAGCACTTAATGGATGATTTCTCTCCAACCCGGGCATCCGGCCCGATGAGGCAGTCAGCTCCAACCTGCAAAAGGCAAAGGTAAAACCCTGCCCATTCATCTCAGCCAACTGCCAAGTAGCGCCCCAGACCCCTTGAGCTGGGGTCTAATAGGATGTTTTCCTAGAGACACTCCAGGAAGAGGGGCCATCATCAGTGTTTCTCAGGGTCACAAGGTTACAAAATATCTCTGGAACCAATTCAAACTTACACACGCACGCATATGGGCATACAGATGTGCTTTCTTGCAGAGAGTGCTCAAGTCAGGGTAAGAAGAGGGAGAGACATGGAAAACTCCTGCATCTGCGTCTAAAACCCGGGACTGTAATGGACCTTCCTTGTAGGGTTTGTGTAGCTGGGGTCAGCACCTGTCCAGGCAGATGCTAGAGTGCCTGGGCTAGAAAATGAAATTTTATAACCAGAACCCAGTCGGGATTTCCCTGGGACTAATGAGGTTCCGGGTTCACGAGCCCAATCCAGCTTCACCAGGATAAGCCTCAGCGCAGCCAGAGGTTGTCCTGTACCCGCCCTGCCCAAGCTGGTACTTACCAAGTGTTTGTTGACAATCTGGGCTGATGAGTGGACCAGTGATTCCTCGGGACAGAGAACAGGTAGCAATTTGGGCACCTTGAGGAGAGAGGTTTGGTCATTAAAGAAAGACCAGAAAACACTTAGAAGCACCTTAGGTAGAACCCAAGGCCAGTCAGAGATGTGGGGAGTGTCCAGCCACAGCTTCCTGTCTGGAAGAGGCAGAGCAGGAGGCTGCTCATTTCCCCTAGGACAAGGATTAGATAGGAAGCAGCTTCTAGATGGTCTTACCCTCGGTTTCCTAGCTAAAAGTATCCTCCCTGAAGTAAGGCCACATCCCGCAGCTGGGAGGTGGGGAGATGGGAGAAGGGCCCTAATGAGGGCAAGGGGAGTCCTGAGTCTTGACCACAGTACCCGAGGTTCCTGCTCACCTCCCGGACCATTGTGGCCATGCGTGAGGCGGGACCGAGAGCAATGTTAGAGGAATTCTGTAACCAGGACAGACCTGGAGGAAGCGTCCATGTCCTTCACCAGCCAAGAGAAAGTGCTGAAGGGGAAGTTCCCACATTCTCTCTCCAGGATGAAGAAACTGACAGGGTTAGGAGTATGGACAGTCTTCACTCTGGACCCTTTAAGAAGGCACAGGTAGTGTGCCTGCCTGAGCTCTCCAGCATGGGCAGAATGATATGATATCCTGTGTGGTGGTCACAATGGCTGAGGCTGGCCTTGCTGGGGCTGGCTACACTGGCAATGTGAACGCTAACCCCTGTCCCTGTCTCCGGGTTCTCCTCTATTACACTTCGACCAAGGCCATTCAGGCCTGTCTGCTGCACAGCCCGCGCTGGCACTTCAGAGGCTACTTCTCCAGCCTCGGGCTGTCCACGGACCTGTTTCTGACTGTTCTGACAGGCTCTAGTTATAGAATTGAAGAAAGAGAACACAAAGTCAAATTAAGGAAGCTTTCCAACAGCTCTGACTCCAAATTGGGGCTCACTTTATCCAGGACTGCCCTGAGCGAACATGGGACCAGCCATGATTTTTCATAAACTCTCTGGCCTGGATTCCCTTGGTCCTAGAGCCCATCCAGGTTGAGGCCAGCTTGGGGTCTGGGGCTACACCCACTGTGTGGCGTGGGTCCTGAACATTCCTGAGCTAGGTTTCTTCAGGGACTCAATCCAGTCCCGGTCTCCAACATCTTCCATCGCTTTCCCTCACCACCCCCACCCGGCTCCCCAGCTTACACCTGCATGGACAGCTTTCACAGGCTTCCGCCAGGAACCGCGTCCACGGCTGACCTCCACACCAGCTCACCCCTGCTGTCCTCGGATGCCGCTCATTTGTCTTTCCCTATTTTCATTTCACCCTTTACTGCTCTGCGTTTCCCTTCCACGGTCTCGTCATCCTTCTCTCCTAAAACCTTCCTCCTGTGCCTGCTACACACAGTAAAGCGCTCCCTGCACCCCGGCCCCTTCGCTGTCCCCTCTGCATCCCTTAACCAAGCTAAGACCTGGCTTGTCTTTCCCAGCACTGCTTCCCCTTCACAGAAGCTACTCATTCTCTGGGTCCCACAAACCTTGGGGTTAAAAAAGGGGGTTGGCAAGGCTCCTTACTCTCTCATGCTGTTTCCAGATTTTTCTCTCTCACAGACATTTCTTCCTTGAGGCTTTGCCACCTGGCTACTCTATACTCTTGTTCCTTCACCTTCTTAGGAAAGCCACCTCTGTGTGCCTGTGTCTACCTCGTCATGGTAATGATAATGCAGTATTTAAATGTCTGTTTATGAAGGACTGTAGAGATCCCCGTGCTGAGCAGAATACAGGAAAGCTACTGAACCCAGAGGCCATGAAGTAGCCTTCCTGGAGGTCTCAGCCTTTCCCTGGAGTCACAGCGGCTCTGCCTCTGTGGACCAGGCCCTCTGCTCCCACTTTTGCCGTACCTGGGTACCCCAAGGGTCTCTCCTGACATTTCACATTTTTCTTAACCTTAGGAATGAAAGGGATTCTGAACAGGTCATTGTCTACCTAATGAAGAAATAAGACAAAAGGTTTAGTCTGGCCCTGGCCGGGTGGCTCAGTTGGTTGGAGCACCGTCCCATACACCAAAAGGTCGTGGGTTCGATTCCTGGTCAGAGCACATGCCTATGTTGAGTTTGATCCTGCATTGGGGTGTGATCGATGTTTCTCTTTCATATCAATGTTTCTTTCTCTGTCTTTCTCTATCTGTCTGCCTCTCTTTCTCCCTTCCTCTCTCTCTAAAATCAATAAACATATCCTTGGGTGAGGATTTAAAAGAGAAAAGACTCAGTCTGTTTTTAGGGAAGAAGCTCACATGATTTCTCCTTTAAGCCCATCCTCTCACCTGTCTGTTTGCTTCTATGTAGAGTCCCAGGGTGCTCAGTCGAAGGCAGAGCCCTTCTTTCATGATATGGACATAGCAGCGCACCTGTGACCTGGACAAGTCTTCCCCCTTGTCTCCTCGACAGGCATTCCAGCAGCCATCATAGGGAGTAAAGGTCAGTGTGTTGTCCTCTTTTATAAAACTGTAAATATCTTCAGAACAAACATCAAACCAAGCAAGTGAATGAGAGAGATGACAGAGAGGATACAGACTCAGTGAGTTTTTATTTATTTATTTTTAGAGCAAGGGGAAGGGAGGGGGAAAGAGAGGGAGAGACACATCAATGTGTAGTTGCCTCTCATATGCCCCCTACTGGGGACCCGGCTCGCAACCCAGGCATGTGCCCTGACTGGGAATCAAACCAGTGACCCTTTGGTTTGCAGACTAGCACTCAATTAACTGAGCCACACCAGCCAGGGCTGATTCAGTAAGTTCTGAAAGAGGTTACACCTCACACCTCTCCCGCTGGAACTCACTCATGCAGCTTTGACCCTGGGGAAATCCCAGTAAAACCTGAGACTAAGTAAAATTAAAAGAGTCAATGTGCTTTCTTGTATGTTTGAAATATTGTATAATACAAAAATGCTTAAAGCCCTGGCTGGTGTAACTCAGTGGATTGAGTGCAGGCCTGTGAACCAAAGGGTTGTTGGTTTGATTCCCAGTCAGGGCACTTGCCTGGGTTGCAGGACAGGTCCCCCATGGGGGGAGCATGAGAGGCAACCACACATTGATGTTTCTCTCCCTCTCTTTCTCCTTCCCTTCCCCTCTCTCTAAAAATAAATAAATAAAATATTTAAAAAAATATTTTAAATTTTTAAAACAAAACAAAACAAAATAGGCAAAACAAAATAGGTGACTCTTGTAAATCATGAAGTAATCCAAGCAAGTGCCCAGACTTTAGCGACCTGCCATACTGTGGGGCCAGAAACAGCAAAGAAGAGCTGGGCTCTAGTTTCCCCACTCTTACAATAATCATTTGGGATCTTTTATTTTATGATGAGAAAACTAAGGTTCAGAAGACTGGGTACACCAAAAAGCAACCTAAATCTACCTACATATCACAACTGAGACAAACTGGGGAGTATGTTGTCTAAGGTCAAATAAAATGTGTTTTGGAAAAAAAAAAGAAGACTTAAGTAGCCTCCCTCAGATCTCAGAGCTAATAATTCATTTCATAAATATATACTTTTAGACAGGGATATGAGAGCAAACAAGACAGACCCACCCCTACACCCTGGAAAGGAGACCCCTGGTTGTATACCCTTCTTCCCTGGACAGAGGAGGCTGAGTTTGGTCAGGAGTGGGGCTGCCCAGAGCCTAGAAAACAGGGGAACTGCGAAGTGCGGGGCGGAGCTTAAAGTTAAAATGGTCCAGTGAGGAACACAGTCCAACCAGGGCAATGAACCAGAGAATGAACCTGAGGCATGATTAGCCTGCCTCCGAAGAGCACCGTGACAGGATCTGCTCGAGCCAGCTCACCCAGGGCTCAGGAAGTGGCGTCAGCGAGCCCGTCCTGCCCAGTGCTAGACACAACTCTGTTGCCTCGAGACAGGCATCTTGGGCTGGGCTAAGCTGCCCAGCCACTCTTCCCAAAGGCGCGGCTACCCCGACCTTATTGTACCAGCCCAAGCACTAACCTAAGGGCTTTAGCTCCTTTTTCTTTAGGTCCTCCTCTTTTTCTTCTTGTCCTTGTTGTGAGGAAGCTGAGGAAAACTGTTTTCTTACTAGGTACGGAATCAGTTCACTCCGGATGGAAGTGATTGACCTAGGAAGAAAGAATGGTCAAATATGAGACACCTGACTGTCTGGTCCTAGGGGGCTCTAAAACTCTGGCATCCAAGGGAAAGCCAAATTCCTTCCTGTTGTGACACCTGGGGACTGCCAGAGATGAAAGGTGGCATGAACTTGGCAGTTCTGGAGAAGCAGTGGATCTAAGTTCTCTACCAGCTTCAGGCTGCAGGAAGGAGGGCAGTGCACTGAATCTGGGACTCCCTTCCCATGATCTATGCAGAAAAGTCTTTCACAAAGCACCACCCACATGGCACGTGTGTGAGTGCATGTGTGTGCTTTAACATGGTGCCTTGACTCTTAACTGGCGACAACCCACGAGAAGACAGAATGCTCTGATCTTCTGAGAAAAGTTGTCTAAAAATCTTTTTTTTTAACTTTTTAAAAAAGATTTTATTTATTTATTTCTAGAGAGGGAAGGGAGGGAGAAAGAGAGAGAGAGAGACATCAATGTGCAGTTGCTGGGGGTCATGGCCTGCAACCCAGGCATGTATCCTGACTGGGAATCGAACCTGGGACACTTTGGTTCACAGCCCGCACTCAATCCACTGAGCTATGCCAGCCAGGGCTTAAAAATCTTTCTCCATAAAGGCCTTACTTATCTTGTCAGCTTAGTCCTTAGTATTGTGTGTATATCCATGTACATATGTATATATATTTTAAAAGATTTTATTTATTTTTAGAGAGAGGGGAAGGGAGGAGGAAAGAGAGGGAGGGAAACATCGATGTGTGATAGAAACGTCCATTGATGCCTCTCGCCCCAGACTGGGAATCAAACCGGTGACCTTTCACTTTATGGGACAATGCTCAACCAACTGACCCACGCTGGTCAGGGCAGTACTGTATATATTTTTTTGTTGGTATTATAAAAGGTATCTTTTAAACAATTATTTTCTTCTTGTTGGTTATAGAAATACAGCTTATTCTCTATTTTGATTTTATAGCCAACTGTTACGCTAAAAAATCTTATTAATTCTAGCAATTTATCTGTAGATTCTGACAATCACTCCAACTATGAAAACAACAATTTTCTTCCTTCATTTTTTAAAAATTATTTTATTGTTGTTCAATTACAGTTGTGTGTATTTTCTCCCTACTTTTCTTTTTTAAAAAAGATTTTAGTTGTATTTATTTATTTTTAGAGATTTTATTTATTTTTACACAAAGGGAAAGGGAGGGAGAAAGAGAGAGGGAAACAACCATGTGTGGTTGCCTCTCGTGCACCCCGCACCGGGACCTGGCCCACAACCCAGGCAAGTGCCCTGACTGCGAATCGAACTGGCGACCCTTTGGTTCACAGGCCCATACTCAATCTACTAAGCCACACCAGCCAGGGCTCTTTCTTCCTTTCTAATCTCTCTACATTTTATTTTCCCTGTTTTACTGTATTGGCTAGGACCTCCACTATAATGCTGAATAGAAATGCAGACAGCAGTCATCTTTATTTGTTCTTGATTTCAAAAAGAATTCTTCTAATATTTTATCACTTAGACCGATGATTGTTGTTGTTACTTTTTTCATTATCACAGGTACCATTTATTGATTGTCTTCTTTGTGTAGATATTGGTCTTCATGCTTTATAGCTAATAGTTGGCACATGTTATAGGCCTTTTTGTATAGTCCCTTTATCAGATTAAGAAAGTTCTCTTTTATTTCTAATTTGTTATGAACTTTCATCAATTAATAGGTATTGAATTTTATTAAAATATATTTTTGCATCTAAGGAGCTCATATTTTTTCTTTTAATCTGTTTGATGATGACTTTTTTCTAATAATAACAGCTGTGTTATTCAAAGACTGTAGGCAAGACTTCTGCTCTCTACTTCCTCACAGTAGAGAGACTATGGGAGATTCTTTTATTCTTTATGCAAATCATCAATTTCTACAATTTTAGGCCATTCTTAGGTTTTCTGTCTCTCACTTTTTCTTAGCTCCTATGAAACTATTCTCCTGGTGTGATTCAAATTCTGTAAATTTAAAATCCATTTTAATGACTAAGTACTTCCGTGCAGATGTCATTGTTCCATGGACTTGAGTGGGCGCCCCCACATCACCACAGCTGTACTCATTTACCAGTGACTATCACAGAATATCTAGAACAAAGTGAACTTCAATTTACTTTCATGTAATCAGATTAGCCTAGGACAGCAATTTTCAACCTTTTTCATCTCATGGCACATATAAATTACTCAAATTCTGTAGCACACCAAAAAAAATTTTTTGCTGACCTGACCATAAAAAAGATATAATTTTGATTCATTCACACTGGACGGCTATTGTTGTGTTGGCTGTTGTCATTTTTAAATTTGTCAATCTAAGGAAAAAGGTCAGTGGCCCTGACTAAAATAGTCAGGTATTGCATGTTTTAAAAATTTTTGTGGCTCACCAGTGTGCCTCTTGCGGCACACGAGTTGAAAATTGCTGGTTAGGACAGTACTCAGAAAATAAGGTCAACAATCAATGTGTAAAGAGCTTCCAGAGGCAAAAAAATTCCAACACTATTTTTACATTACATTACAAGCAATAACTAACTTTGGCTGAGAACTTGAGAGCTGTTCTTCATTTGGGCTTTTTGGGGTTTAAATGATTAGGAATCTGTAATGGGGAAGAAGAGGCCCGATCCTTAGTCCAGTGAATATGCTTTTGATTTATACTGAGCAAAAGAAATGAAAGCACAGAGGGGTGAGAGACTAGCGCATAATTTTTAATTTTCTCTCTCACACTGCGACCTTGTGAGAATTTTAAATCACTAGTTAATTTATTTAGCATTTAACAAGCATCTATTAATATGCTAGTAACTGCTCTGGGCCTGGGAAATATACAGTTTCTGACTTTAAATAATTCATAATCCAGTGGACAGTAGCCTGATTCTGAATTTAAGGAGAAGGGCAGAAGGAGGTGAGGCTAATTAAGTAGTAATGAGCCAGATCATGGAAGCCTTTTACAGTAGTTTTCAAGCAGAAAAATGACAAAATCAGTTTTATTTCTTAGTCAGATAATTCTGGTAGCAGTGGAAATAGACCTGAAAAAAGGAGAATGAAGTCAGGGAGACCAGTAACAAGACTCTAAAAACAGCCCTATAAACCTGATTGCTAATGCATATTCCCCAATGCACAGCTCTGCAGGCTGACACGACCACACAGATGGAGTGTAGGTAGGAAGGCAAGACAGGGGCAGAGGCTGAGGAGGGTAAGCAAAATTATGAACCCTGGAGCTACACAGTTCATGGTTTTTGTCATTTTTTAAAGGATCAAGTCAAACATCTTTGAAAAATTCTGTGTAAGCTGGAAGCTCTTGTATTGAATTTCAATGTGATTTTTCTTCTGATCATTTGATGGAGATTAAAAATTTCCATATGAATACAAAGAATGAAACATTTACTCTTAGCTCATTTTCTCTTCTTTTAATGCACCAAACCAGTGTTTGTAGCAAATGTTCCTTGGCCCCCTCTGGTAGAAACAAGTCAGTTCCCTTTGAAGAAATGACAAAGCAAGGCCAGCTGGGGGATTTCAGAGGCATGACATTTACATTATGGGCCAAACAGAACCGTCACTGCAAGAGGCAAGCCCCGGCACACAGCCCCTTTAGGCAGAGCCCTTTCAGGAGATCAGGCAGTGGTATGAGGAGAGGACATGAAGCAGTCTGGCCAGTTCCCACCTCCCTCTGCTGGCACTCGACATCAGGCCAGGCCCCATAATGCAACTGGCTTAGCAGCATAATGAAGGCCAAAATGACTCTTCCGGTTTCCTGCTCAAAGTGGAGCCAGCTCAAGGCTGTGCTAATAAGTGGGACAGGCCACTGAGAAGCACTGTGAACATCCTGACCTTGGGGTTGAAGACCAACAGCTGACCCTCCCAATGCCCCTGGCCTGGGCCACTCACTTTCTCCCTTCGCTCCTATACACAGCCTTCCCCAAAACTCCTGCCTCATGATATTGGAAGCTCCTAAGAAAAAAGACATCGCAAAGGAGAACAACAGACTTGACCACTAGCAGTAAACAAACAACTCCACCAAATTAAAAGACAAAATAACTGCTATAAATAGGACAAAAGGTCAATATCCTAAATAGATATAAATGTTCAAAAAATATGCAAATATTTTTTAAGAAATAAAAGTTAAAACAAGCTCTAATTTCTAACCCCCAATCGAATTAGCAGATTTAAAATAATTCTCATTACTAATAAGAGAGCTTTGAGATAGTTATTCTCATGTAAAGGGAGTCAGAGGGTAAACTGGTAAAATATTTTCTGAAAAGTAATTGGAATACATAGCAAAGAGTGGAAGAATACTCTTTTTTTACTTAGTCAACTGCTGAAATCCTCATCTCTTTTTTCGCTGCTTCCATACCAAATTACTGCTGCCGTTGAAATGGTCACTACATCTCCTTTCCTCCCATTCACCAAACAGACAGGGGTGGCAACTGTAGGATGGCAGTTGTTCTTTTGGAAAATAACACAATAATTAATAATAAATAATACTACAAGAATAAACTGTGTTTCACACACAACTATAAACCGACTTTTGCTCATTCCTGTATATTGAATGCCTTATCAATCCTGGTAGGTATCTAATTTCAAAGAATTTTTGTGGAAGAATTAATGTGTAAAAATCTTAAAAAGGCACAGGGCAGAATATGTTAACTTTCACATGTGAAAGGTAACAAAGGATTGCTATGCCATCTCTTCTTGAAGTTGCAACTTGTAGATTTATTGTTCTTTTCCATGCCTAAAGATAAGTCATCATTCCATAACCAGATTATTATAAATAACTCCAATTTACCTTGAAGGAGTCTCTTTCCCATCCACAATCATCTGTGTTCCCCTGCCAAGTTATATCATTGCTCATTCTACATGGGACTACGCTGTTTACAGAGCTGTACTCCCTGCTCAGCTTTCAGGGCCTTCCACATGCTGTTCCCTCTGACCTCCAACCTATTCAATCCCATCTCCCACAGCTTTGGACAAGACCTCCACTATTCCAGCCAGGAATAAAGAATCCCCTTGAGTACTATTCAAATATATCCTTCTGTGTCCTTACTTTTTCCTAGTATGTTACAATTGATCAATATTCAATATATTGAAATGTTGGGAATAATGCCTTTATTCCCAAAAACTCCGAGAAGGGTAAATGCAGAAAGAAAGATAAGATTCTCCTGAACAGATCTGGAGATGGGGAGGCAGTCTGAGTTGAGGCTGTGCATTATTCTCCATTACAACAGTTCTGAGGAAGTCCTGTTTGGCAGAGCTTCTGGCTCGAAGCCACAGAATCACAATTCAGGCTTGTCCTCAAGGGACACACCACTGCACTACACTTGCCAGGTGTGGGAACAGCCTCTGGCGGTGGCCAAGTGAGCTACAAAGGAGCTAGTATCCTGGTATCCAGAAATGAAAAGTTGTAACCCCACTTGGTAGTATTAAGGAGGCTTTGTTAGTTTTTTTTAGGAGTTATAATGGTATTAAAGTCTTTGTTTAAAAGTAAAAAATACTGTTTATGTTTTAGAGATACATACTGAAATATTTACAGATAATTACAACCGAAATTATTACAGATGAAATTATATCATAATGACTAGCTTTAAGATAATCTGGTGTGACAGTGGGTAGGTGGGTAGTAGCATAGACAAAACAAGACTGACCATGAACTGATAATCGCTGAAGCTGTGGGATGGATTCATGGAGTTCATTACGTTACTTTCTCTACTTTTGTATTTGTGTGAAATTTTCCATAGTAAATAGTTAAAAAAACAACAACCCCATGATCTCTACTATTGCATTCCTTTCCAGCACATCAAGGACAGAGCCTATTTCATAAGACTTCAAATTCATTTGGGAATAAAAAAATAAACCCTTTAACGGCCAAGAGTAATTTCATTTTCAGAATACGGGTAGCCCAGACTAGTAACTGGCAAACGGGTCCTGGATCACTCTCATCTCGGCAGTATGTTTCCTGGCTGTTTAAGAAGCCAAAGTCTCTACAATCCACTGTGGCGCTCGGCTGTAAGTTCCATGAGGGCTGGCCATGCTGCGTATTCACCGTTGATCCTACCATTGGTCTAGCACAGCGCCTGCCTCATAACAGGTGCTTCATAAGCTATCTGTTGATCGAATGAAAAAACAGAATAGTAAGCCAGAAGAGAGCAGGCAAATAGTGTCCTGGGAGGAAAAGCAGAGAAACAACAATCCCTGTGAAAGTGGGGAGTCCAAATGGTTTGCTTTACCATTGGCTATACATGGGCCTTCCTATAGGGTTTTAGCAGGTGTTGTACAGGATGAGGGTTAGGATGCTGTACAAAATGTCATATAGGGCACAGCAGAACAATTCTCTTTCTCCTCCATAGCCAAGTGCATCAGCTAAGGGCACGCTGGCATTTGCACTCAGGTTTTCTGCCTTCCTCCCGCAGCCGATCTGAGGAAACTCGCTGCGGCGGCACACCATGCTGCCTGCTTTCCGGCCCTCCAGTGCTTAGGGTTCAGGGGCGACACGGATTCAGCAGCCATCAGGGGGACTAGCTGCTCCTCTTCTTACCCACACACTTATTTAATCTTTCCCACCTGTTCCTCTGGGGACTCAAGGTGCATTTTCTATCAAAAATCCTTGAGATCAAGAGCAAAAGGAGGTTTTCCCTCTGAAAACCCAAATCCTGTGATTTTCCAGATACAACCTCTGGGAATTATTAAAGCCCACAGTTCTGTTCTCAAAGCAGAATCAGAAAAGTACTAAAATTTTATTCTCTGCATTCATGCATGTTCACTCAGTAAGGTGGACTTCTTTTCCAAAATTGGAGGGAAACTAGCCCTTCTTTTTCTGCACCTCTGGGGCAATTCTCCTGGCCCTCTGCTGAGAGGGCCCATCAATGGTATAATTGCCGAGGGAAGGACATCTGCTGGGAGACAAATAGTGCTAGGGCTGGAAAGCTCACCCTTGCAGAAGAAAGTAAGAACAGCCTGGAACTGTGCAGAAAGAGGAATCATAGGTTACTATTAGTTTTATAAAAATATCTTTCTGATTCATTATAACAGAGGTCCCAAAAATATAAGCGGGGGACTCTGTGGTACAGACAAAAATCACAGTATGCTGATAACATGATTTCATTTCTAGAACAAAGGTGACAACAAATTGTGTTATTTTATAAACTGGTTACCTAACATTATCAAGGTTTAAAACTGTAAACTAAGTCACACGGTTAACTTAGGCACTGTGGCTCCGACTCTATCTCTTTCTTACTCATTTTCCATAAGGAAGTCCACAACGTATTTTTTCATGCAGTAGAGATGGGCGTCCACGAGGCCTGTGTGGAAACGTATTCTAGGGTGCCTGCAAAAAAGAGAAGACAGAAGGCGCTCACAATCAGGTAAGCAAGGGTTCTATCCTGTTGTTAGGCTGCAGGCATCAGAAAGCCTGTAAGAGCCATGCTGCCTACACCCCACTCCGAGGAGACCGAGATGGTGGACACCAGCTCTGATCCAACCCCCGAAAAGGTCTTCTCTTTACAGAAACCCTACTTCACAATTTATGAGGATTTTAGGCTTCTAAGGCATTAAACCAAAATCCATAAGCCACCAAATCACCCACAAGCCACCTTCTATTCTATCACTCTTACCCACAAATCCTGTCACCAACCTTTTCCGCTTCCACTCCCACTGCTCCACTTCCTGCAGGCCATACTGTAGCCCTGCTTTCCTCCAGGATTTGGCATGCATTACGCTATTTTCACAGAAGATGCAGTAAAATTCTATGAATATTCTCTAATTCCCACTCTTATTTATTTATTCATCAGGACTTTGCCCAGTTATACTTCCTCCAGGAAACCTTCACCCAAGTGTGCACCCTCACATTTATGCCCACCTAGATCAGATAGCTTGCACACTAAGATAACGGCCTATTTACCCGTCTCTCATCCACGAGACTGAAAATTCCCCTGGGGGCAGAGACTTATTTTTATAGACTGGGCACTTAGCATTGTATCTCACACGGAGTAAGTATTTATAAATAGTTGTTGAATAAGCAAACACATGAATAAATGAGGTCAAATTAAGACATCTGACCCTGGCTGGTGTAGCTCACTGGATTAAGTGTGGGCCTGTGAACCAAAAAGTCGATGGTTGGATTCTCGGTTGGGGCACATGCCTGGGATGTAGGCTGGGTCCCCAGTGGAGGCATGAGGGAGGCAACCAGTTGATGTATTTCTCATGTATCAGTGTTTCTCTCCCTTTCTTTCTCTCTCCCTTCCCATTTCTCTAAAAATAAATAAATAAAGGTTTTATTTTTTTTAGAGAGATGGGACAGGAAGGAGAATGAGAGGGAGAGAAACATCAATATGTGGTTGCCTCTCACATACCCACTACTGTGGACCTGGCCCAAAACCCAGGCATGTGCCCTCACTGGGAATTGAACCGGTGACCCTTTGGTTTGCAGCCTATACTCAATCCACTGAGCTACACCAGCCAGGGCTAAAAAATCTTTAAAAAAATAAAACAAAAAGTTGCACTCTCCTGCTTAGTCCCTTGGTTTACAAATTCCTTGAAACATTCAACACATCTATATTCATTTAATCCTCACAACTACCTCATGAAATAGATATATTATTCTCATTTTTATAGCAGAGGTCAACTTATATCAAATAGCCAGGAAAGGAATGAATTAAAAGTCTGAATAATCATCTTCTACACTGTTATCAATCTCTAGCATATATGTGCTAACATTCTTGTAGCATTTTATAGTTTATAAATTTTTTCCAACTTTTTATTCTCATCCCGATAAAGTAGGTAAAACAAATTCTTCCATTTTTAAGAATGTTCCAAAAATTTAGTTAGAATATTCAAGGCTAGAGATTTAGCTACAAATATGAAATACAATGAAGAAATAGAGATGGGAAATTCAGAGATTTTTTTCTTTCATATGATTGGGAAACTAATGGCATTTAAGTTGCCAAAAGGTGGTTTCTTTATTTCACTTCATTAGTTTCACATGATATGAGAAATAAGGATTGATGTTTTAAAACAAAACAAAATAAACAAACCCCCCAAAACCACAAAGAGTACCAGTAAAATCTGGGTTACTGGCTGATTGTTCTGAGTCAGAGAGGTTTGATTTGTATAACATAAAGTATGAAATTAGTAAATAGATGTGAATAAGATAATTAGAAATACTTGTAATTTTACATTAGTAAAATAATTTAAAACATAACTTTTTCCAACCACAGAAAAAGTCCATTACAATTAAAAAATATGTGACAAATTTGTTGGAATCCTTTCAATGATAAAAAGTTCAGGAAAATGGTATAAAAGTCTGTGAGTTGATTGTGAAGCTCCCACAGGTTTTTTTTCTTTTCTTCAACTAACATAAAAATAATTTAAAAAATGCTTTTAAAATGGTCTATTATTAAAAGGGAAAAGGAAAAAGAAGTGGAGAAGAAAAGAGAATGAATGATCTTAGAAGAGATCTGAAATAGACAAAGATACAAAAGACCAGGAAATCTAGGATGACATAAGCCATCAGGAACATAATAAATATCTTTGGGTTATTTTATTTATTTATTTGTCTCACCCAAGGACAGTTTTTCATTGCTTTTAGAGAGAGTGGGAGGGAGAGAGGGAAACATTCATGAGAGAGAGAAGCATTGATTGGTTGCCTCCCATTCGCAGTCAGACTAGGGTATCTGTGCCCGGACCAGGAATTGAACCTGCAACCTTTTGGTTAGGGGACCACACTCTAACCAACTGAGCCACACTGGCCAGGGCTCTTGGGGTTATTTTTATAGATCTATTTTTATTTTTATTTTTCAAATACAGTTTACATTCAATATTATTTTATATTAGTTCCAGGTATACAGTATAGTGGTTAGACAATCATGTACTTTACAAAGCGGTCCCCCCAATATTTCAAGTACTCACCTGGCACCGTACATAGTTATTACAATATTATTGACTATATTTCCTATGTTGTACTTTATATCCTCATGACTATTACTATTTTGTGACTACCGATTTGTACTTCTTAATCCCTTCACCTTTTTCACCCAGCCCTCCAAGCCTTCTCTCCTCTGGCAATCATTAGTCTAAACCTATTTTTGAAAGAGTAAGTTGTAGAATTTAGAATTAGAATTTGTAATGTTTATTTATTTATTTAAAGATGTTTATTGATTTTAGAAAGAGAGGAAGGGGGTGAGAAAGAGAGAAACATCAATGTAAGAAACGTTGATTGGTTGCCCCTCATATGCTCCCCGACTGGGGACCAAACCCCGCGACCTGGGCATGTGCCCTGACTAGTACTCGGACCCCCGACCTTTTGGTGTGCGGAACGATGCTCCCACTAACCAAGCCACCTGGCCAGGGCAAATTCGTAACATTTAAAACTTTTAGGAAAATAAAGCATGTTTTTATTATCTCAAAAACAGGGATACCAATTTTTAAGGCAAGTAACAAAACCAATAGGTGAAATAATTATGATGATTATAAATACTTACTAGTAATATTATTTTGCAATAAACAAGGAATGCATTTATGAAATAGATACTGGAAAAGATCCAAGGATATGCATTTACTGTGTAGCCACAAAGATCACTGGCTGTTAAAGCATCTTCAAGAGAGCCCTTAGTCTGTGTAACAGACCTGTCTATACCTGCCTCAGTCACCAGGCAGAGTTCTGGCTTTGAGAGCACTCACAACCAATGGTACAGGAGCACCCATGTCTGTGCACTCCATTGCCGGAGTGAAGACTTCATTCCGAGCTCAGCAGGGGCAGACTTCTCAGGTGGCATGGCTTGCCTGGCAGGCATTAGCCCCACAGCCTCATCTTAGGGGAAACATTCAATCTTTCAGTATTAACTATAATCTTATCTATAGTTTTGTGTAGATGTCTTTTATCAGGTTGAGGAGGTTCCCTTCTATTCTTTGTTGAGGGTTTTTATCATAAATGGGTGGTAGATTTTGTTAAATGTTTTTTTGTGACTATTGAGATAATCATGTGAGTATTTTCAATTTTTTTTATTTTAAAGATTTTATTTATTTGTTTTTAGACAGAGGGGAAGGGTAGGAGAAAGAGAGGGTGAGAAACACCAATGTGTGGTTGTCTCTCACATACCCCCTACTGCAGACCTGACCCGCAACCCAGGCTTGTGCCCTGATTGTCAATCAAACCAGTGACTCTCTGGTTTGCAGGCTGATGCTCAAGCCACTGAGCCACACCAGCCAGGCCTAATCGTGTGTTTTTATCTTTCATTCTATTAATATGGCATATTCCATTAATTGATTTCCAGATGTTAAACTGGCTTTGCATCCCTGGGATAAACTTCACTCATGGTGTAAAATTTCTTTTATATGTTGCTGAATTCAATTTGCTAATATTGTGATGAACATTTTTTCACCTATATTCATGAAGGATTATTGGTCTTGTGGGGTTTTTTTTTGTCTAGGTTTGGCATTAGAGTTATACTGGCTTCATAGAATAAGTTGAAAGTATTCCCTCCTCTTTCAGTTTCTGGAAGACTTTGTAAAGAATCATTATTTCTTTAAATGTTTGATAAACTCATTAAAGAAGCCAGCTGGGCCTGGTTTTACTGTATTGGAAGAGTTTCAATTACTAATTTCATCCCATTACTTGTTATAGGTCTCAGATTTTCTATTGCGTTGGCCAAAAGTCCATATGATTTTTTTCCATAAAAGACACATTTTTCATTTTCACCAATAACTTTATAGATTTGGATATTTTAAGTATGTTGGCTATCTCCTGCTATTGGCTTCTAGTGAGTAGAGGCCAGGGGTGATGCTAAATATCTTCTAATGAATAAGATAGCCCCACAACAAGGAATTATTTGCCCAAATGTGAATAGTAACAAGAAACTTCAGAAACCACTTTTAACATGTTTGATTAGCCACAGCATCTTCTCCATACACCTCACAACTGTTTTTTTTGCATTTAGTTGCACTTTTACCTTTCTTGAAATAATAAGTCATAGTATGACAAAAATGTTGTGTATCTTCTTCCTTTTTCAATATTAAAATGGCTGCACAAAAATTCACTAATTTTGATAATTTTTTAAAAATGCATGCTAATGTGACAGCTGTCACAATACAATCTAACAAAATTGTTTGGAATGAAGTTAAAGACAACTAAGCACTACTAGATCCACCATATGGAAAAAACATAATGGATTTTTTTGGCAACCCATTATTTCTTCTTGAGTCACTTGAGTCATTCAGGATGTAGCACATGATCTTTGTGGCTCAGCCTGTACCACACTGATTAATCCAGGGCTCCCCTCTGGTCTGAACACTCATCTCTTTTCAGTATACCATATGTGTAAACCCTAACTCTACACTTTAATTGATTCTAGTTACTTAAGGGAAGGAAGAAGGAAGGGAACCAACATTAGTTGAATAGTTTTTGTGTGCCAGGCATTTTGCAAGGTGCTTTCACGTATACTAATCTTCATAACATCTCTGTCTTCATTTTAAAGACTTAAGTAACTTTTCTAGGACATAGAAGCAGATAGTGGTAGTACTGGAATTAAAACCTAGTCCCGCCCTGGCTGGCATAGCTCAGTGGATTGAGCGAGGGCTGCGAACCAAAGTGTCGCAGGTTCGATTCCCAGTCAGGGTACATGTCTGGGTTGCAGGCCATGATCCCCAGCAACCGCACATTGATGTTTCTCTCTCTCTCTCTTTCTCCCTCCCTTCCCTCTCTAAAAATAAATAAATAAAATCTTAAAAACAAACAAACAAACAAACAAACACACACCCTAGTCCTGTGCCCCTGATCAGTGTGGCTCAGTTGGTTAGGCGTCATCTGTGGTGCAAAGGGTCACCAGTTTGATTCCCATTTGAGGCACATGCTTGGTTCTCTCTCACATTGGTGTTTCTCTCCCTCTCTCCCTCCCTTCCCCTCTCTCTCTAAAATAAATAAAATCTTAAAAAGCAAGTGCCTTAATGATAATCATATATTCAATACATAAGTGAACCAATAAAAAAAATGATAATTAAAAAAGAAAAACCTAGGTATGTGTAATTAAAACTTTTCTACCACCTCCCCATCTTTCAAGCAACTTCTTTCTTTTCTTCACATACAACCCTAGGAGCTCTATACAGATGAAACCCTGCTCCAAATAGTCTGACATCTAAATTTGGTGCAAAGAAGGTAAAATGCTTAGTTGGGATAAAAAAAATCCGTTTTTGTACTTGATCCCTCACTGAATACCCTACTTAGGAGTTTATTAGCCACTAGTATTGTTCAGAAAGTAATCTGCTAAAGTATGGGGTTCTCAGCAGTGACCCACTTCCTAGTTTCCTCCTACATTCTCAGAGAGCAGGAAAACAGATATTAGATGTTCCCAGCTCCTCAGCCATGGTCCTTGCTACTGGTAGCTAAAGGGGCTGGAGGCTGTCCAGGGCCAGTTGCCCTTGGCGATTCCCCACGGAGGAGATGGTACGCACACTGTAATCCCGGATGCTCGCACCTCCTACTGGATGGTGAAGAAGGTGTCGGTGTTCGAGCACGGGAAAGAGTGGCCTGTGCGAGGTTGTGAGGGGAGGTGACCAGAGCTGTATAGCAGAGGATTTGGAGACTACATCATGTTGCCTCCAGCACCAGCATTTCTCTGTCCTGTGACCAATGTGAGTCACAGGAACTTCTTAAGTAACAAAAGTAATGAGGCAGAGGCATGGAAAATATGACTTTTATATTGGTATGGCATTGGTTATAAGCTCCAGCATTATCATTGGAGGGAATTTCATTAAAAAAAAAAAAAAGGTCTTCCGCAACTTGCTAGAAAAGGCTCTATGAGAGCAGGTCAAGGTGGCCATGTGTATCTTAAGGAATGGTTGTGGTGGCTGGGCTTCTATCACAGGGCAGATGAGGTGGCCAATTTCGCACCAGCCACCCTAGTAGTGACTGATCGGAGCTCTTAGCACCCCAGTGAGTGCCATTCTTTCTTCACACTTTCTAAAAGAAAGACTTAATCTTCTTGGGAAACCTGAATGTTTGCTAAGTATTCTAGGCTCTATAGTTATGGTCACTCATGTTCCAAAAGAAGAGGAAATCAAGTCTTTACATGAAATGTCTCACAAGCTCAAGGATCCAGGTTTTGTGGTCATTGTGTCCCTGATACCGATTTTTGGGGTGAGACCGCAGCACGGACAGATGGACATTCCTGTGCACATAACAATCTGTTCTGTGATGGGACTGTTTTTGGTCTCCTGGTTAAGGGCCTGGGCTTTGCTATCAAAGAGTTGTTTGCTGGCAAGCCTGTGCTGCGACACCCTGTGGTCTGGACTCTACTGCTGAACCCCACAGTCTGTGTGAGCAAGCAAGTCAATTACCTGAACAGGGCCCTGAACATTTTTAGCATTTCCATCCTGGCTCCAGTCTACTCTGTACTCCCTACAACATCAGTTTTAACTTGTTCAGCTATTCTTTTGATGATGTCATTAGTACTTTGAGTGGCTTCTATACAATCATTGTGGAAATATTCTTGTTGCGTGCCCTAATTTATTTTTTAAAGATTTTATTTATTTATTTTTAGAGATGGGGAAAGGGAGGTAGAAAGAGAGGGAGAAAAACAATGCGTGAGAGGAACATCGATCAGTTGCCTCTCACACATACCAGGCCTAAAACCCAGGCATGTGCCTTGACTGGGAATCAAACCAGCAACTTTTCATTTCATGAGACAAAGCTCAACCAACTGGGCCATCTGGTCAGGGCTTGTTGCATGCCTTTAAAGATGCTAGCTTTAATCTACCAAGTTTTTCTCTGTTTTTTCGAAAAGACAAGAAAGCAATGAATGGGAGCAATCTTGCTAATATGTATGAAATTGTAAATAGTAATGAAGAAAGTTTAACCTCTGGAATTGAATAGCACACTGGTGAGAATATCTCCTGAAGAAATGGAAATCTGACAGCTTTTTAAGAAAGATGAAATTAGAAGATTAATCTAATTGTTGTTATAAAGTGAATTTGAGTATGAAAAAGCATTATTCTTGCTTTGGCTGGTGTGGCTTAGCTGGTTGGAGCATCCTTCCATAAACAGAAAGGCCGCAGGTTTGATTTCCAGTCAGGGCACAAGCCTAGGCTAAAGGTTTGATCACTGGTCAGAGCAAGTGCAAGAGGCAACCAATCAATGTTTCCCCCCACCTCCCTTCCCCTCTTCTCTTTAAAATCAATAAGCATGTTCTTGGGTAAGGATTCGAAAAAAAAGTCTACAGTTATACCCCTCCCTAGCCCACATCCCTTTAAAATTTTTTTAATCCTCACCTGAGTATATGTTTTTATTGATGAGGGACTGAGAAAGAGAGAGAGAGAGACAGAGAGACAGAGAGAGAGAGAGAGAGAGAGAGAGAGAGAGAGAGAGAGAGAGAGAGAGAGAGATATCAACTGGTTGCCTCCCATATGCGCTCTGACCAAGGATCAATCCTGCAACCTAGGGATGTGCTCTGACTGGGGATCAAATCTATAACTTTCTGGTGTACAGGATGATGCTCCAGCTAACCAACCCACCTGGCCGGGGTGTTCCATGTCCCCTTATAAAGTGACTTAGCAGCTCCTCCAGTCAAGAGGTAGAGTTTATTTTCCCACCCCATGAATCTGGGCTGTCCTTGAACTGCTGACCAAAAGAATGGGTAGGAACGATGCTGCTTCAGCCCCTTCTCCAATACACAAGATTAAAAGGTCTCACTCAGCTCTGCCCACAAAAAACTCTGTGCCGGAGTACATGGAATCCCAAGGTGATACTCGGGCTCCATTAATGTCCTTTTCCAACAAATGTACTGGGCTCTGACTATGTTAGACCATAGAGTTATAAAGACAAATAAAAGACAATCACTATCCTCATAGAACTTACAGTCCAGAGCAATCAAGGGTTATAGATGTTATCTAGAAATCTCTACAGTATATAGGTGAACACAAAGGAAGGAGGACCAACTCTCAAGCTTGCCTAGTGAGAAAAGGGTCAGAAAAGTCTCACAGAGAAGTGCTATATGAGCCAAGTCTTGACAGAAGAGCAGGTATTTAGCCAGGGAGAAAAGGGTAACTCTGGCTGGAGGTGCTAGGAATGGTGAAAGCAAAAGGACAGTGGTGTAAGCAGGGTGTAGGGGAAAGAAGCAGTAGAAAACCAAGTCGAAAATTCTGGAGAGTGCAGAAAAAACTGATGGAGCAAGCTACCAGGGGAGGCAGAGGAAAATGGGGTAAGAGACATAATAGGAGGACAGAAACTCACTCCTCTAAGGCAAGGGAAAAGGAACTGACGGAAGGCCTGAGTAAAGATAAAGTCACGGGTAAGGGTAGTATGCTAGGGGAAGGAGTAGCTCAGAGTTAGGGTTTTCTTGCAGGAGGAGGCAGGGTCGTTTTCTGAGAGAGGAAAGTGGTAATGGTTGAGAACAGCTGCAGAGAGAAGGTGGAAGGTGGGTCAGGCCAGGTGTAGGAAAGCAGAGTGGTCTGAAGCCTCAGCTAAGATTGGAACCATGAATTTATAGTGGTGTCAATTCATAACATTGCATAATATTTCTCAGGAAGTCTTTATTCTTTTTTAAAGATGTTATCTATCTATCTATCTATCTATCTATCTATCTATCTATCTATCTGTCTGTCTGTCTATTTAGAGAGATGGGGCGGGAGGGAGAAAAAGGGAGAGAAACATCGATGTGTGAGAGATACATCGGTCAGTTGCCTCATGCATGCCCCCAACTGGGGACGTGGCCTGCATCCCAGGCATGTGCCCTGACTGGGAATCTAAACGGTGACCTCTCAGTTTGCAGGCTGGCACTCGATCCACTGAGCCGCACCAGCCAGGGCTCTCATGAAGTCTTTAATAGAACAGATGTAGAAGTAGACAAGATAGATGTTAGAGTAATCCAAAATTGAAGTTTATGAGGGCAGATACAGCAAAAGGACAAAGGGTGAAGATAGGGAGGGAAATGTCTGAAGTAATATACCATAAGGTCTAGACTGGATAAAAAAAATTAAGTAGAAACAGACAGAGGAGGGGTAGGGAGGGAGGGAGGGTTGGTGAGGGACTGAAAGATATAATGGGACTGAAATGAAGGAAACACAATTCTTGGTAAAGATAGCAGATTAAACACAGGCATAAAGCCCTATTCCTTTTTTTTTTTTTTTATAGCTACTTACTTGCTTAATTCCCTATTCCTTTTGAAAGCTCATTAAAGTGACAGTAAAGGGTGTTGTTATTTTTAACAAGGCATAACCCCCAAGGACAAAGATGAGGAACAGAGAGGAGAGCAACAACATTTTGAAAGCTGGAAGTCAGAAGGATGATGTAACAGATTTAGCCCATTAAAGAAAGCTGAAATCTGAGCCAGTCAAAAGGAAAGCTGAGTGGCAACCTCACTTGTACAGCAGAAGCCCTGAAATGATCAGGAACTAGCTTAGGGAAAAGGTTTAAGGATGCTGACATGGGAGTTCATTTGCAAATAACCTATCCGTACGACTTTATAGGAGTGAGAGTCAAAAGTATAGGAAAGTAAGAATACGCTGGACAAGACTGGGAAAGGTTCTGAATCCTGACTCCTACAAGTCCCTCTGCACTCCTCCCCCGCAAAACTGCAGAATTAGAGAAGTACTTTAGCAATTCATGGCTGGTTTGCAGTAATGGGGATACTAATTTAGATAAATAGTATTTCAAGACTTTCCATACCATTGGGAAAATATTCAAGAGTGTAAACCCATTTTTCACCATCTCGTCATCCCAGAAATACAGATCTGGCCATGATCTTTGATGTCTGAGTCAAGTCCCTGTCTTCCCAAATATAAATGTCTAAACTTTCCGAGATGAACGTGTGAACATTTTATTCCATTTTAAAGATATCCTTTAAAAGCTTGCTCTGATTTTTCATTACTCTTCCAGTAAAACAAAACCAAAAAAAAAACCAAAAAAACCCCTTGACTAGTATTCAAAAGAAAACAACATAACATTGGAGAAAAGCTCCATGATTTTCTAATTAAATATTTGGCACAAATACCTTTTACTTATGAATTATTAAAAACAGATGTCTTTCAGAAATAAAATAGGAATTTTAGAGCTGGGGGGTTCTTTAAAGAACTAAGTCAACTTTAGTTGGGAAAACTGAGGTTCAGAGAAGCAAAGTGATTTGGTTAAAGTTGTATAACTGGTTTGTCTCAAGACTAAATTCTAAGTTCTCTGGACTTGAATTTCCAGTACTATCTTCTTTCTACCAGCAACATTCTTTTCTACTACATGTAATGCCTCTCCCAAGTCAGTAATGGATCAATTCAACATCTGGGGAAGCTTTTCTGCTTTCTCTAAATGCACGGAGGTAGTAAGAATCTGGGTCCCTTAGAGTCAAGTTGTAGCCATGCTTCCTGATGACTAGAGAGCTTGTGGGGGAGACTGCCTCTATACTGAACTGCAGGCTTAGCAGGACTCCTACTCCAACAAGGGTCTAACACTATCTTGCTTTCCAGGACAAAACATGCCTGGGGCGCAACAAAACAGAACATTATCTTGCAGTAAAGCAAACACTTCATCGTTTCTCAAGAAAGGGAGAAAAACGGATATAAATTCCATCATCATTGTCCTTTCCTCCTACAACCACTCTAAAAGTAAAATAACAACAACAACAACAACAACAAATCTTTAAAACAAGAGGTGCCTGACTCTCCCAGATGTATACACAAAGGCCTTTTTTCAAGAGAACTTTGGTGTTTGCCCAATAGGAGCTAAACCCCAAATTTGGGAATTCAGCTAAAAAGAGGACAGAAAGTATTGGATTCTCATATTCAAAAGTATTTAAAAATCCGAATCTTATTAGCCTTTACCTACCATCTCACCGAGGCCAGGGGGAGCACGATACCTCAGAAGGGTCATGGAATGTGGTGGAAGAACATTTTATTGCTCATTTATCCAGCCTGCTGCCCTAGTATAACTATACTTCAGAGATCCTGAATCACCGGCGTGTAGATTACAAATCAGAAAAACTGAGAGAAAATACCTGCCAACAACTAAAAATGCAACCCAGTCGTAGGAACTGGTAGAACTGGTCTTCATGGCCCCAGTGCTTACCCCAGGCCCTGAGCTCAACTGCTCCAAGGAAAAAATACACCTCCATCTGCTCTTCATTTTCACCTTACCTTGTTTATGTCCATCTTTTTTTCTCCCATCATGCCCAAGCCTTGCTCTTTTTGGCAGGCACTGGGATTAAGACATTTACTAACAGCTCACCGTATGGAGTCACTAGTTCCCAGGAAGGTTAAAAGAGAAAGCAGGAGACAGTCTCCACCTTCTAGTTCTTATGGAAACATGACTAATTTCTAAAAACTTACTGTCTAAGCCTGATGACTCTAATACAGAGCAAAGCATACACATCAGAGCTTGATAGATGCGTGAGTAAGGTCCCTTGTGCCGCATAATAGATAATCACAATTAGTTCTTTCTGTATTTCAAAGGACACAATCCCTTTACTCTTTGAAGTCTTGTGAATTTAACAACACTGTGATACTTTGCAGGTTTTATACTTTAAACCTATCTTGCTTACTGCTATTAGATTGCCTTTCCAGAATCCTGAGTTTGAACCATCATTTCCCTCCTCAAAAAGTCTTTAATAATTTCCTGGTATTCAAGGCTTTCTGTACCAACTTACTTCTCCATCCTTATCTGCTAGTGCTCCCTGAAACGAGCCTTCCTTTGGGGCCACACTGTTCCTGAACAAGTCTTGCACACTCTGTCTCCACACTTTGCTCACAGTGTTCTCCCCACATAGTATTCAGCTTCCCATGTCTCTCTCCATATCTGATCCAAATCCATCCTTCAAGTTTAAATTATTCTACTAATTTTCCTGACCATCTCAGTCCCTAGAGAGCGATACCTCCACTGAAGTTTGAGAACTGTTGGCCATAATTGTTCAGTATCCTGATATTTTGCTATTGTTTGTTAATCTTTTTATGCATACTGTTATCTTCCACCAAGGCTAATAAACTCTCTGATACAGTTTCCTGCATCAAGTATCCCCTTAAATACTACAGAGTGGTCTGATCAGAGGGGGAATTTGATAGACATTTGCCAGCTAAACAATGTGTTCCTGAAAAGTAGAAAGCGTGAACTAGTGAAAAAGGCCCAGCTCTGTCCCTAACTAGATACATGACATGGAACAAACCTCTCTTACTCGGCTTTCTGTATTATTATCTGAAGCATAAGGGACTGAACTAAATGACCTTCTAACTGTGGCATTCTATGATTCTAAAATATCTACAAATAAGAACATATTTTCAATACATTAAGGGATATTATTTAATTGCATCTTATGGGTAGCTCTCGTAAACTACAAATAAATCCTCTCCTTCCGAAAATTTGATTTCGATCAATGGATTTAGAAAAAAAGAAAAAAATCATAATAAAACCCTTACTTTTTCCTCCAAATTAATTCCAGATCCAGTCAGCTATATCCTGACTGCTGTAAGAAGCAAGCTGTGTTGACAAGGTCCCATCATAGCTGCTCTTTATGGGGTGGGGGCAGAGGGGAGAATTTCAGTGGGCTAGCAAACTACAGCCTGTCAGCTGGATGGCCCTGATGCCTTTTTTTGTAGATCAAGTTTTATTGGAACACAGCCACATTCATTTGTAATATATCTAAAGATGCTTTTGTGCTATAACAGCAGGGTTAAATAAATGCAGCAGAGGCAATATGGTCTGCAAAGTCTAAAATATTTACTATTTACCCTTTACGGAAAGAGTTTGCCAATCCTTGTCCTATACTCCAACATTCATCACAAAGAGCCAAAGCCCTAGATTACAGACCCTAAACCACACCTGGTCACTAGGTCACTTCCCAGTCATTCATTCAACAAATATTTACTGGGATTTCTCATTTCTAACTAAATCCTCATTCAATTTCTTCTTCTGTAAAATGGCATATAATAGTGTCTACTTCACAAGGTTATTGTAAAGATTATGATAAAGGCTTTAGCCTTTGATACAATGCCTGGCATAAAATTTGAAAAATGACAGCTGCCGTCAGCAGCATCAGCACCACCACCATCATCCTTTCCTGATGTCCTAGGAAAAGCAGGCTCCTCTGAGGGCCATGACCACCTGAGTGAAAGGAGAGAACCCTAACATCCCTGAGGCTTGACTTCATGGTAGGAAAGAGCTTTATTGTAACAGCACTCAGGATGGTGCTGTCACAGAACCATGTGAGTCAAGAACCATAAAAATATAGTCAACAACAGAACCATAAGAATACAGGGAATGCTCTATTGACATGAAATGGCAGTTGACCCCATAGTTCTCTGACACCAGAGATATCAAGAACTCAATATATTTTCCAGAATTTATCAGGAAGACAAATATGATTTGAATTTATAAATACCTCTCTTGAGAACTTAAGAGTTTGCTTGCAGCCCCAAACACAAAGCAACAACATGAAAAGACAAAATGACATTTCTGACCTGGAGGCTGGGGTATAGAGTGGTGTAGAAAGTGAAGGATCTTGAGATGCTTAGATTATGCTACATTATCTTGGTGGGCCCAATGTAAGAGAGACAAATAGTCAACTAAGTACTTTTTGTCATTTAATTCCCCAGAATCACCGGCCTTAAGTGCTCAGATGGTAACCACATCATTAAGCCTGACTGTAACACACAAATCTAGTGGGCTGCCATCTGAGTTCTTGAAGTTTTATTTGGTCCTGCAGGTGTGACTATGAAATTAGATAGGAGTTGCCTACACTAGTTGGAGCCCTCTCCTTCCCCGATGGATATGGCCTGCAGCTCTTAGAGAATGAGAATCAGCATTCAAGCAGAAGTTTCAGGTGCTGGATCCACTTGTATTACTACTTCCACTTACCCTTGGAGAGCTGGAAAATTGCTTTGCACTCTGATAAAACAAGTGGCTATCTCTTTATCAAATACATAGAGCAGCACTACTGGACTACAAATTCTGAGAAGTTGAACAGGAGTATTTAGTGCAATGGTTTTCAATCTTGGTACAACAGAATCGACCAAGAAGCTTTTTAAAAATGCCTGTACTATGCCAGATCAGACTTCTAGTCGATTTGGAGGTGTAGGTAAATGTGGCTCCCTTCCTCACACAACCACAGCACAATTAATTACAGCTCAGCTACAGAACAATTGTCACTCAAAACTGTCAGAAAATCAAGCTGTATGGAAGTCCAACAATGAGGGAATTAAAGAAACCACATTCATCCAGATGGGTAGGAAGGGCGGAGACATGG
The DNA here is from genome assembly GCF_019186645.2 of Phyllostomus hastatus. NCBI lineage: Eukaryota > Metazoa > Chordata > Mammalia > Chiroptera > Phyllostomidae > Phyllostomus > Phyllostomus hastatus. The sequence goes on from NW_025334013.1 coordinate 30,461,946, forward strand.
AACAGGCTGGTCCCAAACCCATGTGTGGTGGATATAAATCAGAGGGATATCTCGGGGGCAAGGACCCTAGCCCCACACCAGACCACCCAGCCTAGGGTTCCAGTGCCAGGCAGGTAAGTCCCCGTATCGTCTGGCTGTAAAAACCAGCAAGGTTGGGTTGGCAGAACAAACTGTGGGGTTCTCAGGCATCAACTCAGAATTACTCAAACTCACTCCTGTGGGGCTCCAGCACCAGGGCAGAACCTTGAAGGACACCAATGGCATATATGGAGGAACTGAAGTGTCCTGCATCAGGATGAGAGCCAGGGGGACAGCTTCCTCCCACACAGAACTGCAGACAGTGGGTGGCATTGTTCCTTTTTTGAGCCCTTCCCCACACAGAGCCACAGTGAAGCAGCACGATATCTTAGTCTCCATCAACTTGACTCACATGGTAAGCCCTGCCCTGATGATTACCTAAGGCTCCACCCCATCAAACTTATGGGCCCACCCAAACTGGGAACAGTGGCTTTTCCCGATGAATGGCTGGGCTAGGCACAGGCTTCAGACCTTCCTAAATTCACTCAAAAAGCAACAGCTGAGACTAGCCACCTATATCTCTTGTTGAGTGGCCCCAGGCCCGGCACTAGCAGCAGCCATCTGCAGATGGCTTTATAGCTTATGCCAGGGGGCTCCAGACAGAACACAGGTGGAGGCTGACGTTGGCCTGCACCACCCAGAAAACTCCAGGAATGGCAAACTGAGAGGACAGTTACAGACCACAGTGGAACACCATCACCCAACCACCTCTACAAACCATGGAGGGAGATGGTTGGTGCCCAGGGGTCACAGCCAGTCCTACCAGCTGACTGGACTGGGTAAATCCCTCCCATTGATCTGCTGGCAGCAATCAAGACTCAACTACAAGAGGAGGAGCTACTCAGCCCATATGGAGGGTGAACCTCAAGTGTCCAGCATGGGGGTAGGGGAGGCTGTGCCACTGGATCCTACAGGACACCTACTATATTAGACCATGCTACCAAGACAGGGAGTCAAAGCAGCTCTACCTAATACATAGAAACAAACACAGGGAGGTTGTCAAAACAAAGAGACAAAGAAATATGGCTCAAATGAAAGAAGAGAATAAAACTCCAGAAAAAGAACTAAACAAAATGGAGATAAGTAATCTATCAGATGTGGAGCTCAAAATACTGGTTATACTGGTTATAAGGGTGCTCAAGAAACTTACTATGTACATCAACACCATAAAAATGATCCAATCAGAAATGAAGGAGACACTAACTGAAATAAAAAACAATTTACAGGGAATCAACACTGGTGTGGATAAAGCTGAGAATCAAATCAATGATTTGGAACATTAGGAAGCAAAAGACATCCAATCAGTACAGCAAGAAGAAAAAAGAATCCAAAAATATCAAGGACAGTGTAAAGAGCCTCAGGAAAATTTCAAGCATACCAACCTTCACATCATAGGGGTGCTAGAAAGGGCAAGAAATTGGAAACTTGTTTTACTTTAAAGTATATTTTATTGATTATGTACTTACAGTTGCCCCATTTTTTTTCTCCTCTTTATTCCCCTCTGCCCTGTAACATCCCTTTCCTCCAGCATTCCCTGCCCCTTAGTTCATGTCCATGAGTAGTACATATAAGTTCTTTGGCTTCTCTATTTCCTGTACTATTCTTAACCTCCCCATCTATTATGGACCTAGCAATTAAGCTTCTTATTCCCTTTACCTTTTCCCTCATTCTCCCCTCTCCCCCTCCCCACTGATAACCCTCCATGTGATCTCTAGTTCTGTGATTCTGTTCCTGTTCTAGTTGTTTGCTTTGTTTTTGCTTTGTTTTGCTTTAGGTTCGGTTGTTGATAGTTGTGAGTTTGTTGCCATTTTACTGTTCATAGTTTTGATCTTTTCTTTTTTAAAAGTATATTTGATTGATTATGTTATTACAGTTGTCCCATTTTTTCCCTCCCCTTTATTCCCCTCTGCCCTGTACCCCCACTCCCACCAGCATTCTCCTGCTTAGTTCATGTCCATGGATCATACATATAAATTCTCTGGCTTCTCCATTCTCTATACTACTCTTAACCTCGCCCTGCCTATTTTGTACCTCCTATTCGTGCTTCTTATTTCCCATACCCTTTCTCCCATTCTCCCCTCTCCCCCTCCCCACTGATAACCCTCCATGTGATCTCCATTTCTGTGATCCTGTTCCTGTTCTAGTTGTTTGCTTAGTTTTGTTTTTTTTTTAGGTTCAGTTGTTGATAGTTGTGAGTTTGTTGTCATTTTACTGTTCATAATTTTGATATTTTTTTTCTTAGATAAGTCCCATTAACATTTCATATAATAAGGGCTTGGTGATGAAGAACTTCTTTAACTTGACCTTATCTGGGAAGCACTTTATCTACACTTCCATTCTAAATGATAGCTTTGCTAGATAAAGCAATCTTGGATGTAGGTCCTTGCCTTTCATGATTTCAGATACTTCTTTCCAGCCCCTTTTTGCCTGTAAGGTTTCTTTTGAGAAATCAGCTGATAGCCTTATGGGACCTCCTTCGTCCTTTTTCTCTTGCTGCTTTTAAGATTCTCCTCTTATCTTTAATCTTGGGTAATCTAATTATGATGTGCCTTGGTGTACTCCTCTTTGGATCCAACTTCTTTGGGGCTCTCTGAGTTTCCTAGACTTTTATATCTATTTCCTTTGCCAGATTGGGGAAGTTCTCCATTATTTTTCCAACTAAGTTTTCAATTTCTTGCTCTTCCTCTTCTCCTTCTGGCAGCCCCATGATTTGGATGGTGGAACATTTAAAGTTGTCTCAGAGGTTCCTAAGCCTCTCTTCATTTTTTTGAATTGTTTCTTCATTCTGTTCTGGTTGAATGTTTATTTCTTCCTTTTGTTCCAAATTGTTAATTTGAGTCCCAGGGGAACCTATTTGAACCTATTAGGGAACCTATATGTTCCCTAATTTGGTGACAGAAATAGACATGCAAGTCCAGGAAACACGGAGAGTCCCAAACAAGATGGACACAAAGAGGACCACACCAAGACACTGCATAATTAAAATGCTAAAGGTTAAAGATAAATAATCTTAAAACTAGCAAAAGTAGTTAGTTACCAACAGGGCAGCTTCCATAAGATGGTCAGCTGATTTCTCAAAAGTAACTTTGAAGGCTATAAGGGATTGGCAAGAAATATTCAAAGTCAAGCAAGGACCTACAACCTAGATTACTCTGTCCAGCAAAGCTATCATTTAGAATCAAAGGGCATATAAAGTGCTTCCCAGATAAGTTATAGCTAAAGGAGTTTATCATCACCAAACCATTATTATATGAAATGTTGAAGGGACTAATTTAAGAAAAAGAAGATCAAAACAATGAGCATTAAAATGGTAATAAATATATAACTATCAACAATTGAACCTAAAAACAAACTAAGCAAACAAGTAGAACAGAAACAGAATCATAGATATGGAGAACATTGGGATGGTGGCCAGTTGGGAGGGGGAAGGGGGAATGGAGGAAAAGGTGAGGGTATTAAGAAGTACACATTGGTAGTTACAGAATAGGCAGGGGGATGTTAAGAGCAAGTATATGAAACAGAGTTGCCAAAGAACTTACATGCATGACCCATGGACATGAACAAAGGGGGCAGGATCACTGGAAGGAGTGGGGATTGCTGGGTGGAAGGAAGCAAAGGGGGTAAAACTGGGACAACTGTAATAGCATAATTAATTTTAAAAACTTTAAAAAATGCCTGTACTATTATAGACCAATTAAATAAGAATCTCTAGGGATGGGGCTCAAGCATCAGAATTTTAAAAAAATACTCCCCAGTGTTGAAAACTATTGGCCTTGTGAGAAGCACAGGCAAGAAATCAATGCTTATATCAGGGAAGAGCTGGAAAGACTCTGACTGAATGGATATACATCTTTGGTACATGCTCAGTCAGGATTTGCAAGAGGCACAAGTGTTATTAGATGACATTCACAGTATTTATGCACACAGAGGCCAACGCAGCAGATGTGCTTCAGAAAAAGGAAATAATCTAATCATCCAGGCAGTTTATTTCATAATTGAAAGAATGATTCCTCCAAAGGTGAGAAGAGTTGCTTTACCAGGCAGTGGCAAATTAATTCCACTTCCCAGAATTAATTAACTGGTACTACTTCATAATAAGTGTTTGAGGGTTTTTTTTCCTTGTAATAAGAAAGATCACATTTGTTGTATGACTATTATGGTTTCTCTACTGCTGAATTCTTTATTTTGATCCTATTCTGCCTTCATAGTCAAGTCTCTTTTTTTCTCTTTCCTCAATTAGGTCTCAGATGCCATATTCTTGAGTCCTTCATGTTTGAGAATGTCTCCCCCGCCCCATATCTGAATGATGTCTTCATTATTTACAACATTCTTCAATGCTAGTTCCTGAGGACTCTGTGATATTGTTTCTATTAATGAATGCTGTAAAGGACTTTTCTTTCCATGTGATTAGCTTTTTGCCTCTGGATGCTTGAAAAATTCTTTTTTTTATCCCTAAAGTTTAATAAGTTAACTAGGAAGCATGTGGCCAGATTTTCTTAGAATATACTATACTCTTAAAATTTGCAGATTTTTACTTGATCCAGGAAATGTTATTGTATTATGTCTTTTTTTAATTCTAAAAATTAAATTGAAGTTATAATATGCACTAGTAAGTAGTTTCTCAAGGCTTACAATGAAAAATTTCAGTCCTCCATTCCCTCTTCTCCCTATTTTGTTACCCAGAAGCACCCACTTTCAATTCTTTTTTTTTTTTTTTAAGATTTTATTTAATTTCAGAGAGAGGAGAGGGAGGGAGAAAGGGAGGGAGAGAAACATCGATGTATGAGAGAAACAACGATTGGTTGCCTCTTGTTTGCCCCCAAAAGGAGACCTGGCCAGCAACCCAGGCATGTGCCCTAGAGGGAACTGAACCAGAGACCTTTCGGTTCACAGGCCAGCGCTCAGTCTACTGAACCACACTAGCCAGGGCTCAATTCTTTTAGCAGATCCATTTAGTATATATATTTCTAATACCATTCTTTTTTTTCTTTTTTTTTTTTAAATTTTAATTGTTGTTCAAGTACAGTTTTCTGTCTTTTAGTCCCATCCCAACCAACCCCCTCTAATACCATTCTTACAATGATATTTCTTCGGTTTACCACTTCAGATATAACCTGTTGATTTCCCACTATGGAAGATGAGGATTTGACTTTCTGTCATTACCAGCCTTGCCCTTACCATATACATCCATGCTTTGTAACTTCTACCTTCCCAGTATTATTGTTTCATTATTTTGGTTAGCTCAATAATCAAAGTTTAAGTTATTATGACTTTAGCTTTAGTTACTAGCTATTAACTATGAAAGAGGAAGTTTATCTCTTTTTTTCCCTCATGCCTCCAACACACTGACCTTCCCTTCCATCATACCAAAGTAATTATATCATAATTTTGGTTAGATTGATTACATTATTTTGTACATATAAACATTAGTAACAGCTGAGCCATTCAGTAACTAATGATTAGTTTCTTCCTGCATATTTTTGTTTTTGAATTGGCATTACTGTCTTCTCATTTCTTAGTTTTTAATAGATAATTATCAATAATTCACTCCTAAACCACCAAGTGCTTAAAACTCCTTTCAAAATATTGAGACACATCAAATATTTTTTCATTTTCATCAGAAAAAAAATGATCATCTTGAAGAAATTGTTCCCATAGCTTTGTGATCTATTCCAATTTTCTCTGGTTGCATATACGTATACTGGGTGCACAGGTGTTACCCTGGAACCTGCCTTCATCATCATCCTGAGGATTCTTTTCCCTATATCCTATGTCTTTCCCTTTCTTAGTTTATGCCAGAGTTTTGGTGTTATATACCCTCCTGGAGCTTTCTGAAACAGATGCATGGAAAGCAAATGTCTGAAAAGTTCTTAGCCTACTCTCATACTTGATTGATAGTTTGACTAGATATAGATTTAGGAATTTTGAAAGTGTTCCCCCCATTGTTTCATAGTTTCTAGTGTTACTATTAAGAAGTGCAAAGCTGCTTTGCCTAGTGTGGCTCAGTGGATTGGGTGCCAGCCTGTGAACCAAAGGGTTGCTGGTTCGAACCCAGTCAGGGCACATGCCTGGGTTGCGGACCAGGTCCCCAGTTGAGGGCATGTGAGAGGCAATCACACTGATGTTTCTCTCCCTCTCTTTCTCTTTCCCTTCCCCACTCTCTAAAAATAAATAAATACATTCTCAAAAATAAAAGTTCAAATCTATTTTAATTCCTTAATATATCATATTCCCCCCTGCCATCTAGAAGCTTATAGGATCTTCTTTTTGTTATGAAAGTTACATTTCAAAATGACAACCATGATATATTTCTTTTCATGGGTTTTGTTGGGTGCTGTTTCTTTCAGTCTAAAAACCCAGCTTCTTTCATTCTGAAAAAAAAATTTTTTTTCAGATGAATTGATTGGTATCTTCCCCCTTCATTTTCTCTGTTCTTTCTGGAACCTTCTGTTAGACCTCCTTGAGTGTTCCTTTAATTTTCTTATCATTTCTCTATTTTTCATCAATTTGTTGTTTTATTTTGCTTTATGAAAAAAATTTCAAAAAATTTCTTCCAACCTAAATGCATTTTAGTACCAGCATTTTCTTGCTCTTTAAATGCTTCTTTTAAAAGATAACACTCTGCTTTTGGGTTCATGAATGACATATTCTCTCATCTCTCAATGAGAGCAAGCGTTTTGCTGTGTTTTGTTCACTGCTGTATTCCTAACTCCTAAAATAGTGGAACTCAGCTGGCTCAAATATTAATAATAAATCTTTCTGAATGTTACTTATTTTGACATTTTCTTCTCTTTATATAATATGTTTCCCTTGAAGTTGATTAAAAAGTTTTTTTTAAAAGATTTTATTTATTTATTTTTAGAGAGGGAAGAGAGGAAGATAGAGAGAAACATCAATGTGCGGTTGCTGGAGGTTATGGCTTGCAACCCAGGCATGTACCCTGGCTGGGAATCGAACCTGGGACACTTTGGTTCCCAGCCCGAGCTCAATCCACTGAGCTACACCAGCCAGGGCTGATTAAAAAGTTTTTAGTGAGAGGAAGGAAGAGAGAGAGCAAGAGACAGAGAGAGAAACATCAATTGGCTGTCTCTTACATGTGCCCCCACTGGGGATCGAACCTGCAACCTTTTGTTGTACAGGATGATGCTCCAACTAACAGACACACTGGCAAGGGCCAAGTTGATTTTTTTTCCCCCTACTAATTTATTGTTGTTTTGTTTTTCCTGTTTATTTGTTCTGGCCTCTAGGTCTGGTAATTCTTGTGGGTTTTTTGGTCCAGGTGTAAGAGTGGCACAATGAATATCTGACTGGGAGCGGTGAACATGTGGTGGGCTTTTTCAACTTTGAAATTTAATGTTGAAATGTCTGTATCTTTAGGTCTTTCCTCTCAGACTGTTTGATACCACAGAGAATTGTCTTCTGTCCTTGCTTGACAAGCACAGTCCTGGCTGCTAGTACTGAGGAGCCATGTGGGAGAAGGACACCTAGGACCTCAGAACATAAGGTTGGATTAACCCTCATTTTTTTGCGCGGTACCTCCAACCTCATCTATGTCTGGGGTTCTAATCCAGAGATCCTCTATTTTACCCTTTTCTGAGATTAATCTCCAGTCTCTTGCTAGAGTTGTGGGGTTTGAAGGAGGAAACCTGAAGATCTACTTTTTGGACAAGCTTTCAAGTAACCCTACTTTTTGCCTCACTTCCAGATGTGCGTTGGTGCTGCCGAACCCTGACTCACACGAGTTTTATGGGGCACATCATGCTGCATCTCCGCTCCCCTCTCTGCTGGCTCAGCGTTCAGCTTTCTCAGGCACGTTCCATCGTCCTGTTTCCTTCTTCCAAACTTTGGTTACTGCTGTTTCCTTTTTCATCTCCTTCAGCCTTCTGGATTTATAGCTTTCTAAAGTCCCTTTCCCTGGCCAGATAGTTCAGTTGGTTAGAGTGTCATCCCAATACTCCAAGATTGCATACAAGAGTCAACCAGTGAATGCGTAAGTAAGTGGAACAACAATCGACGTTTCTCTTTCCCCTCTTTCTCTCTCTCTAAAATCAATAAAAAATTATAAACAAATAAATAAATTAAAAAATCCCTTTACTGTTGTTTTAGTGGGTTTCAGAAGTGATCAGATTTACTAGTTCTTCTATCTTTAAATTAAAATCCTTAAATTAAATTACTTTACCAAGACCTTTACTTTACCTTAAATTAAATTACTTTACCAATTACTTTACAAAGATGAATACATCTTTGGCCACAGGGTCAGTTCTCTATTTCAGAGACATTAATGATATTGAATTATCTTTATCTTTTATTTCAATTAGATTCTCTGTAACTTTGAATCATTTTGTTTTTCATCAAAATCAGTGACTATCTCAAACCTTTCCTTTATAATTTTTAGTGGTATCTATTATTCTGTTGTTATTTTAAAATTTATTTGTTAATTCTGTAATTAAGTTATTTGGCCTCTTCTATTTTTAGTTCTATATACTCTTATCTCATTTTGTTGTTTTATCATCTCATTATTGAAATTTTACTTATTAAATCCACATTTTAATGAATTATTTTACAGTTGTAGAGTTGCATAGTTGTAAAAAATTCTATTCATTGAGTTGTTTTTTTCAGGACAGGTTCTTTGCTTTTTAAAGAGCATTCCTCTTGCTTTCATTTTGTTTGCTCTGTGTTTGCACAGGGACATGCTGATTCTTTTGGTTCTGTTTGTGCTTGTTCCATTTGTTTTGATATAATATAGATGAACTCTTGTCTCTCATATTCCTGTGTCTGAGACCACCATCATATGAGTGCTGGTTATTTTGCATTATATGGACTTTTCTGTGGCTGCAGGGAATGATGTAAGTGGGAGAGATGGAAGGGACCTTGTCAACACATTGAAGGTACAGCAGAGCCTTCGTTAGAGGTTTATCCTTCCTGAGATTCTGTTATATGTTCTTATTCCATCCCACATAATTAAGGTTATATTCCATTCAGATGAAGGGATAAGTCTCCAGTGTTGTATTATTTCACCTATTCATTGTTTAGGTTTAGATCTTTTGTTTCTGTTACAGAGTCAGCCTAAAGTTCATTTTGCCTGCTTTATCATTTATTCCCCAGCAGCTTTCCCATTGCTTCTCAGTCAGAAGATAAAGGTCCAGTCTGTTTTTCTCCAGCTGTAGAGCTATTAGTGAGAATTTACAGGGTTTCAATAATACATTAGTATGGCTTCTGGGGAGTGGTGGTGGGGTGGAGTTGGGAACTTAGCTTTATTCCCTCCTGTTACTTACTATATATAATCTTGTTTCTTCTCTTGGTCACCAAGTTTTATGCTTTATTACATTTAATTATCCTACTTTGTTTGCTGCTGTTGAAATTTCTGTAAGTGTTTTTATAAATTTATTTTTCACACTTTATTTGGAACTAGTAGTTGAAAGTTCTGTGATGCAATCTGAAACAGCCATTTTAATCCAGAAGTGATATTATGGGTATGTTTTTCAAGAGTTGTTTATTTGTTTAGCAACAATAATAATAATGTCTACTATTTTTTGTCACTTACACTTATTTTTACAGATGAAATAACCAGGGCTCTAATATAGAACTGTAATCTACAGGGGTAGGTAATTGGGCCAGTTGAAGCTAGTTTAACTTCCTTTTCATTAAAATATATATTCTGAAGTGTGTCTTCTACCTCTGTTGTGCTGGATAGCAAAAATAAAAAGGTATTTTTCTGTCCCAACTTACTCCTCTCACATTCATTTCATCCAGGCTTTAACATTTATTAGGCATTCCTATCTATTTGCATCAGCCAGTAAAATGCTGAGTATGGCAGCTTCTGATTTAAAAAAGTCTACACTGGGCAACCACTCAGTAAATGCTGATTGGAGAAAACGTGACTGCACTGCCTGTCAAAAAAAAAAAAAAAAAAAAAAAAAGTCCTGGCTGGTGTGGCTCAGTGGATTGAGCACTGGCCTTCGAACCAAAGGGTAGCTGGTTCGATTCCCAGTCAGGGCACATGCCTGGGTTGCAGGCCAGGTCCCCAGTAGGGGGCACATGAGAGGCAACCACACATTGATGTTTCTCTCCCTCTCTCCTTCCCTTCCCCTCTGTCTAAAAAAAATAACATAAAATCTTTGAAAAATAGAAAATAAAAGTCTGGGTGAGGATGTGGAGAAATCGGAGCCCTTTTGTACTGTTGGTAGGAATGTAAAATGGTACAACTACTATGGGAAACAGTATGGAGTTTCCTCAAAAAATTACAAATAGAACGATCATATGATCCAACAATCCCACTCCTAGGAATATATCCAGAAGAACTCAAAGCAGGATCTCAAAGGGATATTTGCACACCATGTTCACAATACCAAGCGGTAGAAGTAACTCAAATGTCCATCAACAGATGAATGAATAAGGAAAATGTTGTACAGGGTTTCCAGTCAAGATGGTGGAGAAAGAACCTGGTTGGGTAGCAGTTGGTTAGAGCATTGTGCCGATACACCAAGGTTGTGGGTTTGATCCCCAATCAGGGCACATATAAGAGTCAACCAAAGAATGCATAGATAATTAAAAAAAAGATAATGTAGTAGGTAAATGCAGTACTTGCATCCTCCCATAACCACATCAAAGTAACAGCTAAACTACAAAACAACCATCATTGAGAACAGCCTGAAATCTAGCTGAACAGAAGTCCTGTAACTAAGGATACACGGAAGAATCCATGTTGAGACTAGCAGGAGAGACAGAGATGTGGAACAGGCTGGCCCCACACCCACACGTTGTGGTTAAAAACTGGGAGAGATATCTTGGCCGCAGAGGGCCCTGCTGAGGAGTGAGGAGTCCCAGCCCCACACCAGCACCCCAGGCCCAGAGTTCCTGTGGTGGGAAGACAAGCCCTCGCTGTGAAAACCAGTGATGATTGTGACTAAGTGAGACGGAGAGCTGCTGAAGCCCCCTGTGTTCCTCTTAAAGGGCCTGTGCACAGACATACTCAGACTCACTTGCTCTGAGCTCCAGTGCTGGAGTAGCTGCTCAAAAAGCACCAGGGACATAAAAGAGGCACTGAATTATCCGGCTTCAGGGCCAGGGCTGGAGAGGTGGCTTTCTCCCAGAAAGAAGTGCTGCCGATGGTGTAGGTAAATGCAGTACTTGCATCCTCCCTTTGCCAGCCATTCCTTAGCAGCACAGGCAGGCAGGCACCACATCCGAGTCTCCATCCACCTGGCTAACATTGTTCTCCCCATCTGGGTTAGATGAGACCTCCACCCCATTCCACTTGTGCTCCCCACCAAAGCTGTTTCCAGTGGCTTTTCCATACAAATGACATGTCTTGGCTCACGTTGCAGGTTATTCTGAAATCTCTCAAAGGTTCACAAGCAGCATCTGGCTTTGGCATGCTCTGTAGCTCTTGCTAAGCAGCCCCAGGCCTGGTACTAGGGGCAGCTGGCCTTGGTTTGCAGCTTAGCCTCTCTCAGCTACTTCCAGCCCAGCACAAGGGACAGCCAACTACAGATCACTTTATAGCTCATGCTGGGTAGCCCCAAGCAGAGCACAGGTGGCAGTTAACCTTGGCCTGCGCCTCGTGGGAGGCCCCAGAGCTAGCTCACACCTGGTAGATAGCTTTAGACCATGGTGGACCACCACACAACCACCTCCATGAGAAACACCATCAAGAGGTAGACTCATCAGGCACCAGAACTCTGCTGAAGTAAGTCCTGCTCTGTGGGATGGGCCCCTGTACAGTACAACTTCTGCTGTGGTCATGGCAAGTCCTCACAGCCAATTAGCCTGGGGATAAATCTTTCCCACTGATGTGCCAACAGCAATCATGGCTCAACTACAACAGGAGGGTGCACACAGCTCATACGGGGGGCACACCTAGAGTGTCCAGCTTGACAACTGGAGAGGTTGTGCTACATAAGGCCACTCTACCAAGATCAGGAGATGTAGTAGCTCTACCTAATACACAGAAACAAACATAGGGAGGCAGCCAAAATCAGGAGACAAAGAAACATGTTCCAAATGAAAGAACAGAATAAAACTCCAGAAAAAGAAATAAACAATTGGAGATAAGCTATCTACCAGATATAGAGTTCAAAACACTAATTATAAGGATGCTCAGTGATCTCAGTGAGAGCTTCAACAAAAAGACAGGAAACATAAAAGTGGAGTTAGAAAACATAGAAAAGAACCAGTCAAAAATTAAGAATACAGTAACTAAAATGATGAATACATTATAAGGAACCGACAGTAGAAAAGATGAAGCAGTGGATCAAATCAGCAATTTGAAAGATAAAGAAGCAGAAAACACCCAATCAAAATGGCAAAAAGAAAAAAAGAATCCAATAAAATTAGGATAGTATAAGCAGCCTCTGGGAGAACTTCAAGTGTATCTCGACAGTCATATCTTGGAGGAGCTGGGAGAAGACAGAGAAGGTAAAAAACTGAAAACCTATGTGAAAAAATGATGGCAAACTTCCCTAACCTGGTAAAGGAAATATACATGTAAATTCAGGAAGTGCAGTGAGTCCCAAACAGGATGGACGGAATGAGGCCCACATGAAGACACATCATAATTAAAATACCAGAGGTTAACGACAAAGAATCTCAAAAGCAGCAAGTGACCTACAATGGAGCTTGCATAAGACTGTCAGCTGATTCCTCAACAGAAACTGGAGGACATAAGAGATTGTCAGGAAATATTCCAAGTGATGAAAAGCAAGGACCTACAACCAAAATTATTCTACCCAGCAAGGCAATAATTTAGGATCAAAGGACAGATAAAGAACTTCTCAGACAAGAAAAAGCCACAGAACTGGCTAAGATGGAGGCACAGGTAGATATGATTCAACTCCTTGCACAGCCAAAAGAAGGAAACAACCAATTTAAAAATAAAAAACAACCAGAACTGCCACATAATCGAACTGTATGGAAGTCTGACAACCAAGAAGTTAAAAAAGAAACATTCATCCAAACTGGCAGGAGGGGCAAAGATGGGTAGCATGGGCTGAGAGGACATGTGGCAAGGTGGCAACAGACACATGGGGTGGTCTGACATTCACGTGTGGATAAACTGGGAGGAACAACTAGGGAGTGAGACAGACCAAGCAACCTCGAGTTCTAGTGCAGGCAAAATAAAGCCTCAGAACCTCTGGCTATAAAGACCTGCAGGGGTTGTGGCAGTGGTTGAAACTGCCAGTCTCTTGAAAGCAGGGCAAGAGCCAAACAAGTGGTATTGTTCCTTCTCTGACTCTTCCCCCATATAAGCACCACAATGTAGCCAGGTGGGTTGTCCCGCCCTGGAGAATACTTAAGGCTCCACCTCTTAGAATATAACAGGTGTGCTGAGACAAAAGAAATATGGCCCAAATGAAAGAACAGATAAAAACTCCTGAAAAATAACTAAGCAAGAGGAGGAGATAGCCAACCTATCAGATGCAGAGTTGACAACACGAGTAATCACAATGCTCACAGAAATGATTGAGTATGGCTACAAAATAAAGGAAGAAGTGAAGGCTATACAAAGTGAAATAAAGAAAAATATACAGGAAATCAACAGTGAAGGGAAGGAAACTGGGACTCAAGTTGATGATTTGGAACAAAAGGAAGAAATGAACATTCAACTGGAACAGAATGAAGAAACAATTAAAAAACAAAATGAGGAGAGGCTTAGGAACCTCTGAGACAACTTTAAATGTTCCAACATTTGAATCATAGGGGTGACAGAAGGAGAAGAGGAAGAGCAAGAAACTTAAAACTTATTTGAAAATATAATGAAGAGCCCTGGCTGGCGTAGCTCAGTGGATTAAGCGCGGGCTGCAAACCAAAGTGTTGCAGGTTCGATTCCCAGTCAGGGTACAGGCCTGGGTTGCAGGCCATAACCCCCAGCAACCGCACATTGATGTTTCTCTCTCTCTCTCTCTCTCTCCCTCCCTTCCCTCTCTAAAAATAAATAAATAAAATCTTGAAAAAAAATATATAATGAAGAAATATTTCCCCAGTCTGGCAAAGGAAATAGACATACAAGTCTAGGAAGCACAGAGAATCCCTCTTTGGGAAGTTGGACCCAAAGAGGAATACACCAAGACACATTATAATTAAATTACCCAAGATTAAAAGTAAAGAGAGAATCTTAAAAGCAGTGAGAGAAAAGGAGACAGTTAACTACAAAGGAATTCCAATAAGGCTATCAGCTGATTTCTCAAAAGAAACCTTGCAGGCAAGAAGGGGCTGGAAAGAAGTATTCCAAGTCATGAAAAGGCAAAAACCTACATCCAAGAATATTCTATCTAGCAAAGCTATCATTTAGAATGGAAGGGTAGACTAAGTGCTTCCCAGATAAGGTCAAGTTAAAGGAGTTCATCATCACCAAGTCCTTATTATATGAAATGTTAAAGGGACTTACCTAAGAAAAAGATAATCAAAACTATGAATAGTAAAATTGCAGCAAACTCACAACTATCAACAACTGAACCTAAAAAAAAACAAAAACAAAAACAAACTATAGGAACAGAATCACAGAAATGGAGATCACATGGAGGGTTATCAGTGGGAAGGGGGCGAGAATAGGGGAAAAGGTACATGGAATAAAAAGCAATAATGGTAGGTACAAAATAGACAGGGGGAGGTTAAGAATAGTATAAGGAATGGAAAAGCCTAGGAACTTACATGTATGACCCATAGACATGAACTAAGGGGGAGGAATGAGGGTGGGAGGATAGGTGCAGGACAGAGGGGAATAAAGGGGGGGGGATGGGACAACTGTAATAGCATACTCCATAAAATACGTTTTAAAAAAAACAACTGAACCTAAAATAAAACAAAAACAAACTATGCAAACAACAAGAACGGGAACAGAACCACAGTAATGGAGATTACATGGAGGGATATCAACAGGGAGGGGGCAGGGGAGAATGGGGTAAAAGGTACAGGGAATAAAAAGCATAATTGGTAGGTAGAAAATAGACAGGGGGAGGTCAGGAATAGTACAGGAAATGGAGAAGTTAAAGAACTTAACATGTACAACCCATGGACATGAACTACAGGGGGGAATGCTGAAGAGAGTTGGGGTACAGGGTAGAGGATGATAAAGGGGAGAAAGAAACGGGACAACTGTACTAGCAATAATCAATAAAATATACTTAAAAAAGAAAAAGAAGAAGCCAAAGGAGGTCATCACCACCACACCTATATTACCAGAAAGTTCAGGAGTCTTCTATTTGAAGAAGAAGAAAAAAAGATCAATGCCCTGGGTGATATGACTCAGTGGCCTGTGAACCAAAGGGCTGCTGGTTTGATTCACGGTCAGGGCACATGCCGGGTGTGGGCCAGGCCCCGTCCTGGTTGGGGGTGTGTGAGAGGCAGCCAATTGAAGTTTCTCTTGCATATCAATGTTTCTCTCCCTCTCTTTCTCCTTCCCTTCCCTCTTTCTTAAAAGTGAATAAAATCTTAAAAAAAAAGAAAAGAAAAAAGATAAAAAATATGAATAATAAAATAGCAATAAATACATATCTAAATGAAAATGGATTAAATGCTCCAATCAAAAGACATGCAGTGACTACTTGGATAACAAAATGAGTTCCTTACATGTGCTGTGTACAAGACTCACTTCAGATCAAAAGACACACACAGACTGACAGTAAAGGCATAGAAAAAGATATTCCATGAAAATAGAAATTAAAAAAAAATCTGGGGTAGCAATACTGATACCAGGCAAAACAGACTTTAAAGCAAGGGCTATAACAAGAGATGAAGAAGGACCCAGCAATTCCACTTCCGTGTATTTAGCTGAAGAAACCCAAAACACTAAATCATATGCATCCATATGTTCACTGCAGCATTATTTACAATAACCAGGATTGTAACCAGGTTATTTGCATTATTTACAATAACCAGGATGGAGGCCACCTAAGTGTCCATCAACAGATAAATGGACACACGAAGAAGTGGTGCATATATACAATGGAATATGACTCAGCCATTAAAAAAGATCAAAGAAACCTTGCCATCTGCAACAACATGGATGGACCTAGAAGGTAATGTGCTGAGTGGAATAAGTCAGACAGAGAAAGACAAATGCCAGGTTATTTCACATACATATATGGAATCTAAAAGACAAAATAAACAGACAAGCAGCACAGAAACAGACTCATAGATACGGAGAACATTTTGACGGCTGCCAGATGGGAGGGGCGTTAGAGGAATGGGTGAAGAAGGTGACAGAATTAAGAAGTGCAAATTGGTAGTTACAGAAGAGTCACAGGGATGTAAAGTACAGCATAGGGAATACAGTCAATAATACTGTAATAACTATGTATGGTGTCAGATGGGTACTAAGTTTGTCAAGGTGATCACTTCATAAATTATGTAAAAGTCTAATCACTGGGTTGTAGACCTGAAACTAATATACTATTGTACATCAACTGTAATTGAAAAATTTAAAAAAGTACTTAAAATATTTTTAAAATGTAGACATACATAGAATATTATGCAGCCTTAAAAAGGAAGGAAATTCTGACATGTGCTACAACACAGACAAACCTTGAAGAAATTACACAAAGGGAAGCAAGTCACAAAAAGACAAATACTTTATGATTCCACTTATATGAAGTATCTAAAGTAGTCAAAACCACAGAAACAGGAAACTGAATAGTATTTACCAGGGGCTGAGGAAGGAAGAAGGACAGTTGTTGAATAGATATAGAACTTTAAAACTGCAAGATGAAAAAGTTGTGGAGATCTGTTTCACAACCATGTGAATATACTTAGCACGACTGAAATGTCCATTAAAATGGTTAAGACAGTACATTTTATGCTGTGAGTTTAGCACAACGTTTTTTTAAAAGGAAGCTCTGTAGCACTGTCAGAAAAGCAGTCCTGCCCCCTGGTCTCCCCACAGCTGCTCTGCCGCACCCCAGTGCAGGATTTGACTCTACCTTGGCAAGAAAAGACACCGGGAAAAGCTAAGCTTATGTGGTGGAGAAAAGCCTCCATTCCATCTCATGGGAAAACATTCGCATACTTTTGTTAATTTCACACAGTATAATCTAGTTTTCATTCCCTCTTTCCCATCCACTGGGTGGTTTTATTTTGTTTTAAGACAAGAAGAATTGCCAAGAAGAAAAACCCTAGGGCTTACTTCTGCAGGATGGATCCCTTAATGACCAGCTCTTCATCCAAGTCCGCTTCATTAACCATAAAGAGCAGCCTCTTTCCTGTGCTGTCCACTCCAATGAAGTCACGCTGCTCCACTGAATCATACAAAAGAAGGAAAATCAAACAAAGACATTTGCCCTGCTTGTATGACTACGTCAGGGAACAGGGTACCTGCTCACGTTTCTCTCAGAACCAAATACAAGACTGAGTGTTGTGCAGCACATACTCATTACAATGTTTAAAAGACAGGTAGTCAAATTTTTTTTTATTGCTCTAAAGGATATTATTAGGTTAACCGTGAATTTTGAATAAGTTCTGTAGATTAAAGTTTCGTGTCAATGTAATTTCCTATTTTAA
Source organism: Phyllostomus hastatus (assembly GCF_019186645.2). NCBI lineage: Eukaryota > Metazoa > Chordata > Mammalia > Chiroptera > Phyllostomidae > Phyllostomus > Phyllostomus hastatus. The sequence goes on from NW_025334013.1 coordinate 30,479,517, forward strand.
GGGACTGTCCATTTTGATCAGGGGGGTGGAGGGTGAGGAGAAATGATATATATGTTTTTAAAGGTAAAAGGAATGATGCCTGCACCTTCTTCTCAAATAGCTCAGAAAAATAATAATTGTGTGTACATTGTATATGTGTATGGTATATATTGAATACAGATTATAAGAGAGAATGATAAAGCAATTAACATTTGGGGAATTTGGGTGAAGGATATATAAGTTCTTTATATTATTCTTGTAACAATTTTATAAATTTGATATGATTTAAAAAATAAAAAGTTAAGGAGGTAATGGGTATGTTAATTAGTTTGACTGTGGTAATCACTTCACAATGTCTACATATATCAAAATATCACCTTGTACACCTTGAATATATGTAATTTTTGTTTGTGAAAAATAAAGAAAGAAATAAAAACTTTTTAAAAAGAGGGGCAGTCAAGAGACTAAGGGACAGTTAAGAAACTAAGTAGATGAATCACAGGCCTGGTGCATGGTATAGAAAGTACAGCTCTCACTGGTGTGGCTCAGTGGGCTGGGTGTTGTCCCGCAAACCAAAGAGTCACTGGTTTGATTCCCTGTCAGGGCACATGCCTGCTCTGAGGGCCAAGCCCCCTGTTGAGGGCATGTGAGACTCAACCAGTAGATGTTTCTCTCACACATTGATGCTTCTCTCCCTCCCTTACCTTCTCTCTAAAGATAAAGAAATATATTTTTAAAACATTAAACAAAAAAAAAGAAAGTACAAGGAATTCTTTCTTTGCAAATAATCACCTAGGTCTGCTCACTGTGAAAATGGGAATAACATTATTTAAGGTCATCTACACTCAACCAACATTAACTATGTGTCTACTATGCATGACATCTGATGCTGTTTGTGGGTACACTCAAAGAAAACAAGGCACATATTCACTGAAGGTACGGTTACCTGACAGATGGTAATTTTGCAGGCTGTCCTATTATTGCTCTTTCACGGGTTATATTTCTTTACCCCAACCACATTATAAGCTCTTCAGAGGCAACCATTTTTGGCCACTTAACAAAATCTGCTCAGATCCACATAGTCTCTATCTATAGCTACCAAAAGCATTTTCACAGAGGCAGCGTAGCATATAAGTAAGAAGAGCGCCTTTGAGGCCAGACCACTTGGGTATGAACACCACTTACTAGCTGCATGTCTTTAAGCAAGATACTAAACCTCTGTTTCTCAGTTTCATCTGTAAAATGGGGATAACCATAAGCTCGTTATAAGGACTAAATAAGGTAATAATGCTCTTACTTGATTCTCACAAAAAATCAAATAAAGCTATGATTTAATACCTCTCTGGAAGGAGAAAGTGAAAGTTGAACTTGAGGAAAAATATTATCTCTAAAGATGAATTGATCTGTCTCCTACTGACAGGCAATGACTTCCATATAATTAATACGCTTCCCTGTCGGCTTCAGGCCTCTATACCCAGAACCAAATGTACTACTGAAGTGTATAATGAGTTTAGCTCAGCAGCTAAAGCATCCATTTCTTCAGATGGCTTCTAGTCATCTGATCATATGCAGTGTCTGAATCTGAATAGGGAGAAGCTATCATAAAAATTATGTTATTTTTTCAAAATCTAAGATTGGTAAACTCCAAAGAAGGAAGGGTAAATATGCCAATTTGAAAGTAAGTTTTACAGAGATTTTCAACCAAAACTAAAAAGTGCGGAGAATTTCAAATGCCACAGAGCAGCTTTGATATATATCAATTCATTCATCCATCACATGGAAACCTGAGAACATCGTCTGCAAAGGTCTGATTATGAGCCAATATTTTAGAAAGAAACACAGAGATGTTATTTTTGGATATGATCTGTAGTGCTTACCCTGTCCAAGTCCTCAGGCCCACAAAAACCTTGAATTACTGAATGTCCTGGGAGCAATAATTTTCAACAAGTTGGTTTTTTAGTTATGGTGCACTTCAGTCACATGCCCCTCACTCTCAGGTCCCACTTCTTGTATTTGCTTTTTTGTAGCTACCATAGTAACTGAGACCTTAGAATATGATAGAAATTATAGGGACTTGGAAAGGTTTCTGTTTTGCTTTAACAAAGTGAATTCCACTTTGAGAGCAGAGCAAGTAACATTAGAACATTCATCCTATAAAGGACCACACAAATAAGGTTAAGAAAGCAGTTAAAACTATGAAGTTCCATTTTTAAAAAATTCTGTCGTATTCAACTACTGATATTTTCTCTCCTTCTTTTACCCTTCTGTTTCCTTTATAGTCATTTACTTGTCCATTCATTCATTCAACTACTAAATATCTCTGTGCGCCTCCCCTATGACAGGCGTTATGTCTGGAGTGGGAATTCCACCTCATTTTGAGACCAGTAGATCCTGATGCCACAACTAGACAAAGATGTTATGAGAAAGGAAAATGACAGGCATTTTCACTTTTTATATAAATACAAGGATTCCAAACAAAATATTAGCAAATCAAAACTAATAGTGTACATGGTAGACTTAAAAGGATAACAAATTTGTTGTACCTCTTCCCTTAAAGGAAGTTCTAGAATGTAAAATGGTATAGTATGGTGGGAAAACAGTATGGTAGGTTCTCAGAAAATTAAAAAATAAAATTAACCATATGATCCAACAATACCACTTTGGGTATACACCCCCCAAAAAATGAAAGCAGTGTTATTTATTTATTTATTTATTTATTTATTTATTTATTTTATTTTCAGAGAGGGGAAGGGAGGGAGAGAAACATCACTGTGTGGTTGCCTCTCACACACTCCCATCTGGGGACCTGACCCGCAACCCAGGCATGAGCCCTGACTGGGAATCAAACTGGCAGCCCTTTGGTTCACAGGCTGGCACTCAATCCACTCAGCCACACCAGCCAGGGCAAAGCAAGGTTTTGAAGAAGTATTTGTACTCCCATGTTCATAGCAGCATTATTCACAATAATTAAAATGTGGAGGCAACCCAAGTGTACATTGATGGATTAATGGATAAGCAAATGTAGACACATACAATATTATTCAGCCTTAAAAAGGAAGGACATTCTGCAGTATGCTACAACATGAACTCTGAGGACATTATACTAAGTGAAATAAGCCAGTGACAAAAAAAAACAACAACAAATACTGTATGGTTTTATTTATACATGATACTTAAAGTAGTCAAAATTATACAGACAGAAAGTAGAATGGGAGGGAGAGGAAAGTGGTGAGTTATTATTTAATGGATAGAGAGGCTGTCAAGGAGGGGAAAATAAGGAGTTATTGTTTCATGGGTATAGAATGTCAGCTTTACAAGATGCAAAAAGTTATGAAGATGGATGGTAGTGATTGTTGCATAACATTATACATGCATTTAGCATCACTGAACTATACACTTAAATAACCGTGGTAAATTTTGTTATGTATATTTTACCACAACAATTTTTGAAGGAAAAAAACTGCTCACAGGGGAAAAAGAAAAAAGAGGTTAGCTTTAGTAGCCCATCCTTTATATCTAGATCTAGGCTGGCCTAGCAACTAACTTTGACTAAAGAATGCAGAAGAAGTGACACAGTGTGAGTTCTGAGTTTAGGCTTCAAGAGACCTTATAGTTTCTTCTCATATGGTTATAACCTGCTGCTGCCACCATGTGAACAAGCCTAGGCTGGCCCCAAAGAGACTAGATGGAAAGAGAAACTCAGCTGTCACAGCTGAGGCCCTAAACATATTAGTGAGTCCAGCTATAGTGAGTAAGCTCTAAGAATAGTTGCCTCCCGATATTCATACCCCTCTGCATCCTCTCCCCTTGAGTATGGGCAGGCCTAGTGACTTGCTCGTAATCAAAAGAATATGGCAAAAGTGATTAGATGTTACTGTCATGATTAGGTCACATAAGTTTGAACTGCTGTCTTGGTAGAAGGTTCTCTCCTTGCTAGCTTTGATACAGCAAGTAGCTATGTGGAGAGGCTGCAGTAATTTTTTATTTTAAAGATATTTTGCTTATCTACTTTTAGAACAAGGCGAAGGGAGAGAGATAGAGAGGGAGAGAACATCAATGTGTGAGAGATATATCGATTGGTGGCCTTTCACACGCCCCCAAGTGGGGACCTGGCCTGCAACTGAGGCATGTGCAGACTGGGAATCGAACTGGCGACCCTTTGGTTTGTAGGTTGGCACTCAATCCATTAAGTCACACCAGCCAGGGATGATTTTTTAAAAAATGAGGACAGCTTCCAGCTAACAGCTAGCTAGAAACTGAGATTCTCAGTCCAACCATCCTTAGGGAACTGAAATTTTGCCACTAAACTAGTAAGCTTAGGAGAAGTCCTTTCCTACTTGAGCCTTCAGACGAGACCTCAGGTCTGGATAACACCCTGATTTCATACCTGTGAAAGAGTCCTGGATTATTGCATCACTCTTTAAAGTATGGACATATTAAAACCTTGGTAAAAATGAAAACTAAACTTAAAAAAAGAAAGCCCAGGCTATGGAATCAGAAGGCATGGATTTGAGTTCTGTTTTTGCCACTTACCACTGATGTGATCTTGGGCAACTATCCACAACATGCTATTAGGCCATAAAAGGATATAAAAACTTGGTAAATAACAAAACTATTTAGGTCCATTCACTGGATTTTAGCTTAAGAGCAAATCTTGATTATCTCTGTTTCCCATATAGGGCTTAGCATAGATTTTACATATATTATGTCCTAAAGGCAATGACTATACCAAAATGTAATGCATTTGTAGGTCAGGGGTCGGATTTCATACCCACTACCCTGTTTGCACATAAGTAAATTACTTACCTCCTTCTTTTCAAATACGGTGTTTTAAAATATATTTTCCTGTAACTGAGATATGAAATTGTTCCCTGTATTTTGCACATGCTCCTATTATTGTACTTATGACACTGTGACTGATGGTTTCTAGGCGCATTTGGACTTCTGTATACTGTTCCCTCAATCATGAGAATTTCAGTTTTGAATATGCAGGGATTTCAAGTCACTTCTGTTGGATATAATTACAAAAAAAGGGCAGGGGAGAGAGTGGTAACTGAGAAGGGAAAATAGATCAAGAAGAAGCCCAAACAGAAGCAGAAGGTTTTATGTTTGTTTGTTTTCTACAGTACAGCTCTGAGAAAAATGAAGGGAGCTGACGCAAAAGAAACCTAGGCTAGGAACTGCCTACCAGCATTTGTTTAGTGCAGAGTGAACTAAGCTGATTGAGAGGTGATAGCCAAGTGACAGCTTTCACCCGTGTGATTCAGAAGTGCACTAGTATATACTGATTCTAGCCTGGATCAAGAGTATATAACTCTGAAAACTGGAGAGGAATTTGAGAAATACTGCTACAGTAAACTGGGTTAAATAAAAGTTTTCTAGAATTCCTCCATTTCAAATATCCCAAGAGACACAGTGCTACTGCATAGATAACAGTCAATAATTTGTGTCATAAAATCATAATAGTATAAAACATTTGCACAGAGGAACATACCAAAAAGATAAGCCCCTTCATAAATGTTATCTACAATAAAGCAAAATAAATATACTACCTTCTCATCAAAATTGAGGAAAAATGGAAATCTAGAAGTTTCTAACAAGCAAGAGATGGTAAATGGGAGTTAATGATTTTTATACATCATTGCAAGTTTAAGATAGATATGTATTATAGTATCTATCTGACGCTATGCTCTGATATACATTGATATTCTCTTTGTATAATGTATTATTTTTACTGTTTGATTTTTATGACTATAAAAATTACATATATGAGGCCTTGGCCAGGTGGCTCAGTTGGTTGGAGCATTGTCCTACATACCAAAAGGTTGTGGGTTCAATCCCCCGTTAGGGCACATACGAAAGACAACCCCTTGATATTTCTCTCTCATATTGATGTTTCGCCCCCGCCCCCATATCAATCAACATATCCTTGGATGAGGATTTTTAAAAGATTGCATATATGATATTTCTCAAAAGCCCTATGATTAGGGAGGGTATAATGAACATTTGTCTGTCTACCCCTTAGAGTAGAGATATGTTTTCTTTTTCCTTTTTCACTTATATGGGCCTTGGTACTTATGTGTTTGGTATAACACATACCAAGTAACTGTGTTAAACTGATCTCTTGACCCACCTGTTCAATAAGTAATATTAAGCGATGGTGGAACAATGGCTAAATACTGACAAGTGGCTGATTTTATATTTGTTATGGTGCCCAATGCTGCAAAAATCAGTAAATAGGATCGGCCAGAGTTTACATACCCCATTTCCCTGCACAGCTTAGCTGGGTTTCTGGGTCCCTCTTATACCTCTAAGTCATCCAATTTTCCTCTGAGAAGTTGATACCTAAAAAAACCTTTTTGAATCACCAGTAAAATTTACATGTGGTCCTTCCAAAGAGTCAGGCTGCCACTGTTAGTTTCCCTACAGACTTAAAAGCTACTATGCAAACAAAAACATTTTGATACTTGGTGGTCTTTAAAGGATTGCCATTTTACATAAAATATTTTAAAATCTCCTTTAAAAACAACAATGCCCTTGCTGGTGTGGCTCAGTGGACTGAGTGCCAACCTGAGAACCAAAAGGTCACTGGTGTAACTCCCAGTCAGGGCACATGCCTGGGTCTCGGGCCAGGCCCCTAGTTGTGGGTGTGCTAGAGACAACTGATTGATGTATCACTCACACATCAATGTTTCTCTCCCTTTCTTTCTCCCTCCCTCCCCTTCTCTCTAGAAAGAAATAAAATCTTTTTTAATTTTTTAAAATATATTTTATTGGTTATGCTATTACAGTTGTCCTATTTTCCCTCAATCATTCCCCTCCAGCCTGCACACCCTTTCCCACCAACATTCCTCCCCCTTAGTTCATGTCCATGTGTCATACTTGTAAATTCTTTAGCTTCTACATTTCCCATACTATTCTTACCCTCCCCTTGTCTATTTTCTACCTACCATCTATGCTACTTATTCTCTGTACCTTTTCCCCCTCTCTCTTCCTCCCACCTCCATGTGATCTCCATTCCTGTGGTTCTGTTCCTGTTCTAGTTGTTTGCTTAGTTTGTTTTTGTTTTAGGTCTGATTGTTAATAATTGTGAGTTTGCTGTCATTTTACTATACATGTTTTTTATCTTCTTTTTCTTAGATAAGTCCCATTAACATTTCATATAATAAGGGCTTGGTGATGATAACTCCCTTCACTTGACCTTATCTGAGAAGCACTTTATCTGCCCTTCCATTCTAAATGAAAGCTTTGTTGGATAGAGCAATCTTGGATGTAGGTCCTTGCCTTTCATGACTTGGAATACTTCTTTCCAGCCCCTTCTTGCCTGTAAGGTCTCTTTTGAGAAATCAGCTGACAGTCTGATGGGAACTCCTTTGTAGGTAACTGTCTCCTTATCTCTTGCTGCTTCTAGGATTCTCTCCTTCATTTTAATCTTGGCTAATGTAATTATGATGTGCCTTGGTGTGTTCCTCCTTGGGTCCAACTTCTTTGGGACTCTCTGAGCTTCCTGGACTTCTTGGAAGTCTATTTCCTTTGCCAGATTGGGGAAGTCCTCCTTTATTATTTGTTCAAATAACTTTTCCACTTGTTGCTCTTCCTCTTCCCCTTTTGGTACCCCTATAATTCGGATGTTGGAATGTTTAAAGATGTCCTAGAGGTTCCTAAGTCTCTCCTCATTTTTTTGAATTCTTGTTTCTTCCTTCTTTTCTGTTTGGTTGTTTCTTTCTTCCTTCTGGTCCATTCCATTGATATGAGTCCCAGTTTCCTTCCCATCACTATTGGTTCCCTGTGCATTTTCCTTTATTTCACTTAGCATAGCCTTCATTTTTTCATCTAATTTGCGACCAAATTCAACCCATTCTGTGAGCATCCTGATCACCAGTGCTTTGAATTGTGCATCTGATAGGTTGTCTATCTCTTTGTCGCTTAGCTGTATTATTTCTGGGGCTTTGATCTGTTCTTTCCTTTGGGCCATTTTTTTTTTTGTCTTGATGTGTCTGTTAGGTAGTGGGGGGCAGAGCCTTAGGTGTTCACCAGGGTGGGTTAACCCAGTCCCTGGGTTGTGACACTGTTTGTGGGGGAGGGGTCCAAGAGGGAACAATGGTGCCTGCTCCACTCCCTGCCGGATCTCAGTCACTTTCCCTGCTTCCCTCAAGCGAACTGGGCCTTTCTGGTGATGATTCCCGTGTGGGTGGGCTTGTGTACGTTCTAGGCCCCTGTGGGTCTCTCCAATGAACTCTCCCGTGAGGCTGAGAGTTGCTCCTGGCACCTCAACCTCCACATGTGTTTTCAATTGGTGTTTTGAGGCTTTATTGCCTCGCACTGGGACCCTGGGTTGCGAGGTCTGTCTTGCTTTCCAGTTTTGCCTGGTTTACCTGCGCAGCCAGGTCCACCAGCCACCTCGTGTGCTAGGTCCCTCCACAACCCACCGCCTCACTGGGTCTGTCCGCTGCCACCTGTGTGCCCAGGTCCACCACCCACCACTTTTTTTGCTGCAACCCCTCTCCGCCCGGCTGCACGGCTCTGGCCCTCCTTCCAGTCTGGATAAATATGTCTACTTTAACTCCTTGGTTGTCGGAGTTCCATACAGTTCAATTTTCTGTCAGTACCGGTTGTTTTTTTGTTCTAAATTTTTGTTGTCCTTATTTTGGTTGTGCAAGGAGGCACAGTGTGTCTACTTATGCCTCCATCTTGGCCAGAAGTCCGAAAGAAATAAAATCTTAAATGAATGAATGAATGAATGAATGAATAAAAGGATGTATGTGATTTGTTAGGCTACAGGACCAATTACTTCCCATAGGGGTATTTCTAAAATATATGTGAAAATGATAATGATAATATTCCTAATGATAATAGGAATAGCGATTACAATTTTTTAAGCAACTACTATGTTTCAAGGAGTAAATGGAATGCTTTACAAACATCTTATTTCTCACAAAGAAATCCTGAAAGGATTCAGTTGCGCTTTACAGCTAGAGAAAATGAAGCTCAGGATGTTTAGATAATTTTCCCAATATCACACTGTTTTGGGGCATTGAAACTTACACAGTCTGAACTCGAGAGCCTGCGCTCTTAACAGCTATGCTACAGCAGTATGAAAACATGCTACAGCATGCTTTCAAAATCTTGAAAACATTTCTAAATATAAATCAATAGACAATGTAGTATCAGTCTGAAAAATCATTATAAATTCGTGCTCTTACAATACCCATGCAAGAATCAAACTACTGCTCAGACTCACGGTTTTAGGATTTAAAGCGCTAGGGCTTAAATCTACTTTCCCTGACCTGAAGGGCAATAAGAGCTGCTGTCATAGGCAGATCCTCATCCATTCAATAATATCTACTGACTGCTCCCCATGGGCCATATGCTGGGAATAAAAATGAACCAAACAGATAGGACCCTGCTCTCCCAGAGGTTACAGTCCAGCAGAGGAGGGAGTAAATAAGAGGGCAGGGCCAGCACGTGTAGTCAAATAAGAAGATATAATTTCACATCAGAGGGTCGAGGCAGGCCTGTCTCAGAAAATAAGTGGAGGGTAGACTGGAGTCAGAGTGCTTATGTTGTGGGAGGAGAGCGGACAGAGAGCATTTGAGGCAAATAAAAACATGTGTAAGGGCCTGAAGCAGAAAAAAACCAGCCCTCAAATCCCGACATGATTTGATCCGGCTGCCCTCAGCATCCACATCCACAAAACTGCTGAGAAGAAAGTGGCCAGGTGGGGGCAGGTGGCTCCCGAAACATCAAGCTATAACCGTACTCCTGTACGTCAGTGATTGGGATTTGAAAACCCTGGACCTAGGGGATCTAGACTATTAAACACACTATGGGAAAGAGGGGACTGCTGGCTCTTCTGGCACACAACAGCAGCCAAGGAGCAGAGTAAATGTATAGTCTGAGAAATTTAGGGTTCTTTAAAAAAGTGCTTATCACTAAAATGCATAGTATCCATGGGGGAAATTCATAACTCAGATATTTAGGTGAATCTGTCTTCAAATAAAATAAAATATAGAAAATGAGAAGTTCAAAATTTCATATTATGAAATATCTTAAAAAAAGCTTTTATTTATTTATTTTTAGAATAAGGGGGAGGGAGGGAGAGAGAAACAGAGGGAAAGAGACATTGATGCAAGAGAGAAACATTGATTGGTTGCCTCTCACATGGGCCCCAACCAGGAACTGAACCCGCAACCCAGGCCTGCGCCCCAGCAGGGAATCCAACCGGCAACCTTGCCTTGTGGGATGGTGACCAACTGAGTCACACCGGGTAAGGCTAAAAAAAAACTTTTTAAAACACAAATCTAATTATGACATCCTCTTGTTAAAATTCCTCAATAACTCTTCACTGTTTTGGGGATAAAGTTCAAACTCTTTAGTATGATTCCTGTTTCCTCTCTACTCCCATTTCCTGCTTTCCTGCCCTCCAAGCTCACATTCTAGCTAAACAGCAAGTTACCAGCACACATCATACTTTTCTTTTTCTTTTTTTAAAGATTTTATTTATTTATTTTTAGAAAGATGGGAAGGGAGGGAGAAAGAGAGGGAGAGAAACACCAATGGACAAGCCTCCTGCATGCCCCGATCTGGAGACCCAGCCCGCACCCAGGCATGTGTCCTGACCAGGAATCGAACCTGCGACCTTCCAGCTCCCAGGCTGGGGCTCAGTCCACTGAGCCACACCATCCAAGGCTACATCGTACTTTTTCAAAGAGACTAGAAGAGCCAGCTTAAAGGAACTTCTACTGGCCAAATTGTGAAAACTTAAGCATTAAAACATTTTAAAATGGATGGGCAGACAGACAATAGTTACAGTTTATGTAAAATAAAATTGTAAAAAGCTATGCATTTATAATGATATTTAAAGAGATAAAAGCTAATGTGAAATGTACTAAAATGTTCTAATACCAAGAAGAGTAACTCTAATGGGGTATTTGATTTTTAAATTATTATAAATAGAGAAGTACATAAAAATTTCATATTTATAAAATATACAACTGTCTATAAAGTCTGGATATACAGTTGTTTCTATCTGGCTGAATACAGGGAATTATGAGTAAGCAAACCAGACCTTGCAAAAGTAGAAAATATATCAAGAACAAAAGGAATGACTGACATGAGGATTATACATAATAATAAGGTAAAAAGAGGATCCAACAATTAATCTGCACCAGTGATCACAAAAAGCAACTAGAAAGAAGTTTTAATGCTATAATACAAAATCATAAGTTAACCAAATGCTCTGAAGAAGAGAGCTAAAAGTACAGACTAATTACTCAAATCCTGTGAAAGCTCTAGGTGGCTCTATTAAGAGGAGGATAGTAAGACATCATACTTAGCTTCCAGCAATTGTAAGAGACTGCATCAATATGTAATAATGACAAGACAATGGGTTACATAATGCTGGATAAGCAAAATCTAAAAAACTCATCATTCCCGGGGAAAACTCCAGGGTAAAAATACATCAGTCCAGGGAAAATTAAAACCTACATATACAAAAAGTGTGATCTGACATATTTTTGGCCATAAATTCAGTTTTTAAAAGTAACCCAGTCACAGAATCAGTGGAATATGCTGGGGAAAGCAATCAGACACTATGCCTTAACTAAAATTAACAACTGGTCAATAACCCAAATTCTATGAGTGATCCAGAGTATTATTCCTGCTCTTTTTGGTCTGTTAAGATTACTATAACTCTATGAAGATTAAAAAAAAAGATTAACTTACTACTAGAACCTTAGGAAAATATAAAAACACAAATATGTTGTAATCCTAAGAAGACAAAGTATGATTAATGACTATCTTGTTTGTTTAGGGTGATTAGACTATTGAAAAGAATCAATCATACTAATTTATAACAGTAAATTTAATCACTTAAAGGTATCTAATTCAATTTTCAAACTTCAAACATTTTTAAAAATTCAATTTTAAATTAAATTTTTTTGTTTCTTACAAAACATTTTTGTTTCTTACAAAACAAAAATGTTCTTACAAAAACATTTACATTTTTTTGTTTCTTAGGTATATGCATTTGAGCCTTAAACACAATGCAAACAGTTAAAAATTTTTTTTTTAAGATTTTATTTATTTATTTTTAGAGAGGGGAAGGGAGGGAGAAAGAGGGAGAGAAACACCAATGTGTGGTTGTCTGTTGTGCACCCCCTACTGGGGACCTGGCCTGCAACCCAGGCATGTTCCCTGACTGGGAATAGAACCAGTGACCCTTTGGTCCACAGGCTGGCACTCAATCCACTGAACCACACCAGCCAGGGCACAAATAGTTTTGAGTACTTTGTTCTGCATACAAAAGCCTCTTGGACCTTACAGAATCTGATCAATAGTTATAAACCCCTTCAAGTCAGCAACTGTGTCTCATTAGACTTTATGTCAGCAACTGTTGGCACAGTGCCTGCACTGCAGTCAGTTTTCAATAAATGTTTCTTAAGAGAAAGTATGAATGACAAGAATAATGATTAAAACCCAATAAACAAATCAAACTTTGGTTTCCTTACCTGCTTTTTTTTTCCCCTTTTGACCTGGAACTGGTTCTAAGCCATCTTGACCTTTCCTCATTAACATGGCAAGTGATGCATCATGAGCTCTGAACAGGTCCACAACCTCGTGTAAGGCAACATCTGTTATTAGATCACAGCTCAGGACCAGAACATCTGTCTGTCGAGTGGAGAAGGGGAAAATCAGTATCACAAAGGACCAAGGATCATCACAGGATAAAATACAATGGCTTAGACCTATTTTATAGTAGCAAAATAAGTAAAATAAATGGGGTTGTTCTAATTGAACTGTACTGGGGGAGGGTTTGGAACTTCTACCTCCCCTTTGTGTAGGTGCCTTACTCCGGCCATTCCTGAGTCATCTCCGGCATCTTGACCTCTTGGAAACAGAGTCTGAAAACCTCCACATTGTCTCTTCCCATGACTGTGGAATTAATGACCTTAGATTTATGCATCCCTTTACAATGTGAAAAGCATTTTCACATAGTTTGATTATTTGACATGGTTATGTTAAAAAGTGTCCAATTTGTGCATGATTCTATACTGTAATTTATCCTGCAATGACTTGCATGATCCCCAGGAAATAACAGAATGAATATAACATAATGCCTTCTTCTTTGGGAAATCAATCTAGCTGGCAAACAATTACAGTACAACCTCAGGTATACAGAAAAGCACTCATTTAATCCTGATAATAATACCATGGGGATGAAACTGTTACTATTATTAGCCCCCATTTTTATGGATAAGAAATATGAGGCCTACTTATCACAGTGTCTGGCACATAATAGGCATTTAGTAAATTATTTGACGAATGAATAAATCAATGCAGTAAAAAAGATTTTCTCATGTGGTAGACCTTTTGGCTGCAAATCTAGTGTTCAGATTAATTACAATAATAACTAATAATGGTAATTAACATTTATTGAATGGATATCATTGACCAGGAATTGTAATAACACTTTGTATGCATTATCTCCATCTTTCGAATTCTATGCTTAAGCACTATTATTATTTGTACTTCACAGTCTGTGAAACAGTTTAACAGTAGTTATGTAACTAAGATCTAACAACTAGCAATGACTATTCCTTTAACTAAAAAATCTGCACTTCTGAACAGTGTTTAAAGAAACAGGGCTGACCCTTGAATAATGTAGGGGTTAGGGGAGGCTGGCGCCTGCTTCCCCCACATAGTCAAAACGCATGTATAACTTTTGACGCCCCCCAAACTTAACTATTAACAGCCTACTGTTGACTGGAAGCCTTACTGATAACATCATCAATTAACACATACTTTGTATGTTACATGCATTATATAGTGTTTTCTTATAAAGTAAGCTAAAGAAAGTAAAATATTATTAAGAAAATCATGAGGAAGAGGAAATAAATTTACAGTACTGTACATATTTTTTAAAAACTCATGTAAAAGTGAACCCGTGCAGTTCAAATCATGTTGAGTCACCTGTATAGCTTTGCTGGTTTGAAGACACGTTTAAAAGAGGTTCTAGTCCTTATTCGGTACCAAACAGATCTGAATTTAGATCTTAGATACCCTTAAGTTTTGGTCCGTCTACTACCCAATACTGCAGGTCTAGGTATCAGTAGATGCATCATATTGGGTTGGCCAAAAAGTTTGTTTTTTTCTGTAAGATGGCTCTAGTAGTGCTTATTTGTCTTTAACTTTATTTGAAACAATTTTGTTAGATTGTATGCTGATAGATGTCATATCAGTGTGCATTTAAAAAAACTTATCAAAATTGGTGAATTTTTGTGTAAGCATTTTAATATTGAAGATGGAAGAAAATAAGCAACATTTTCAGCATATTATACCTTATTTTTTTCAGAAAGGTAAAAATGCAAATGAAATGCAAAAAAAGATTTGTGCAGTGCATGGAGAAGGTGCTGTGACTGATCAACTGTGTCAAAAGTGGTGTGTGAAGTATTATACTGGAGACTTCTCGCTGGACGATGCTCCAGGGTCAGGTAGACCAGCTGAAGTTGACAGTGATCAAATTGAGAGATTAATTGAAAACAATCAGTGCTATACCACACGGGAGATAGCTGACATACTCAAAATATCCAAATCAATAAAGTTATTAGTGGAAATGAAAAATGTGTCTCTTAGTTTATGGAAGAAACTAAATGGACTTTTTAGCCAACCCAAGATTTTAAGAGTAACCTTGAAAAACTAAAAATGTATCAGTAAGATGATGAAGATGGTGAAAACGCTAGAAAACATGAGAGTTGAAAGAACATAAGTTGTTTAGTAGGGAAAAAAAGATTGTACAAGAGGGGACCCCAAAAAACCCCCAGGAAATATCTTCTGGAGGGCGGGCCCCTGTAGCACAGGCTTTCTCCCCTAGGTGAGTGTTCTAGGAGCCCCTCTGTATCAGTGTACCAGCCAGCGTTGTTGGGAGAGGCTACACTTAGCTTCAGTGAATTTTTTTTGAAAACTCTTCCAACACATTTGCCCATTTCATGATGGGTGATTTAGGAGTGCACCCATGCACACCACGCTGAGTGTTCAGCAGTTTTTGACCAAAAACAGATCATCCCCACGCCCCACCCTCCCTATTCACCTGGTCTCGCCCTGAGCTTTTGTTTCCCCTGCCAGAAAAAGTCCTCAAAGGGAAACATTTTGCTGATGTGCAAGAGGTGAAACAAAAGAACCACAGAAGCATTAAAAAGCATCAAAACTGACGAGCTCAAAAACTGTTCTGAGTAGTGGAAAAAACATCTGGATAGGTGTCTTGCATTAAACGGAGAGTACTTTGAAGGTGACTGAAATTTAAACATGTGAGATTAAATACACATTTTTTAATAAAGAATTTCCGTTTTGGGGGTTCCCCCTCATATGTGTGGCTGACAGTGGGTAGGACAAGAAATAGGGGTTGGAATTAGGAAAGAAAGAAATGCCCTGGCTAGTGTGTCTGAGCTGGCTGGAGTGATGTCCTGTAAACCGAAAGGTTGTGGGTTTGATTCCTGGTCAGAGCACATGCCTAGGTTGCGGATTCAGTCCAGCTGGGGCATGTGCAACAGGCAACTGATCAATGTTTCTCTCTCACAACGAGGTTTCTCTCCCTTTCTCTCTCTCCCCTTCTTTTTCCTTCTATTTAAAATCAACAAGCATGTCCTCAAGTGAGGATTAAAAAAAAAAAGGAAAGAGATAATAGCACTCTTCAAACACTTCACTGTCTTAAGGAAGGATCAAATTAGTTGAAAAGCAAAACTAAGAACAAGTAGGTAAAACATGAACAGAAGTATTTTTGATTTCCATATTAACTTATGTCTGTCAATCAGAACTAGTAAAAAAGAATAATTTTGTAAGGTAATGAATCATTAGAAATGTTCAGGCAGAACTGGATTATTGTTTGTAGCAATTCATTTATCTAACATTTACTGAACACTCACTCTAGGCTGAGACAGGTCCTACTCTGGAACTTGGAGGAAACTTGGCCTGTGTGTGTTAGTGTGCCATCCAGTTGGCTCAGACTCCTGGGGACCCTGTGAACGAGTGGCGTCCACAAGGGCCCGTCCTCAACAGTCCTGCTCAGCTCCTCTGGACTCATGCCTGTGGCTTCCTTCACGGAGTCAGTCCGTCTCACGTTTGGTCTTCCTCTTTCCTGCTGCCTTCTGTTTTCCCCAGCCTTTTCCTTACATCCCTGCCTTTTCATGGTGAGCCTGAGGAAGGACAGCTTCGGTTTTGTTGTTTTTGTCTCCAGCCATGTTTCAGGTTTCATTTGCTCTAGGACCTTCTTGTCTGTCTTTATGGTGGTCCAGGGGATTATCCACAGAGCTCTCCTTCTAGCTCCATGTTTCACATGAATTACTTTTTTTTCCCTTCTTCACTGGCCAACTTTTCATCCACATGTAGTAACTGGGAGTATGAGGGTATAGGATCTTAGCCTTGGTTTCTAATGTCGCATCTATACTTTTGGTGATCTTTCTTGGACTAGAAAGTATTAAATGTGGCTGGCTAAGGAAAGCTACTTATATCTGAAACAAATTTCTACCTATACATTCTGCCATTATATTTTATAAGTGCAAAAAACAAAAGTCCAAAAACAGTCAACTGGAAAACAAATTCCTTAGGTTGTAACTTAAACCAACTACATCAGTGTTTCTCAGTAGCACACCTACAGGTTCCAGAGGTGCCTCAGAGAAGGGCTGGTTCCTACTCCCCTTCCTGGGTCAATCGAGGCAGCTCCTCTCTTATTGATTTCATTGTCTGGGCTTCTGTGTGAGTGTTGATTTGGAAAACAGGTTCTGCTACTTTTAAAAGTCTGAGAAACACTGGACTAAATTATCCCAGGCTTAAGAATAAAGTATCTGTATTCATAGAAATTTTTGCAAGTGGGTCCAACTTTTGTAAGATTTTAATCTAAATCAAGACTCCTGCTTTGGGTGGGAAAATGGATGATTTCAACTCACATTCCACCACAGCAAAATGTCATTCGTGTTTGCTCAAAAAGTGAGGCTCCATGATTTGAATGCCTTGTCTTGCTGCCTGCAATTTCTTATTCTGAAGACACATGCTCCTAAACTTAGGATGAGATCATGTCCTGATAACCCCATCATAAGTTGAAAACATCATTAAATTGAATATGCACTTAATACACTTAACCTACCGAGCACCATAGTTTAGCCTAGCCTACTTTAAACTTGCTCAGAGCACAATACCCCAAAAATGCTGGTAACACAGTCCCTTTGCAGAGTATCGGTCGTTGACCCTTGTGACTGGGCACCCGGCTGGGAGCTGGGGCTCACTGATGCTGCCCAGCATCATGGGAGATGCATATTGCCAGCCCAGGAAAAGATCAAAATTCAAAATCTGAAGTACAGTTTTTACTGAATGCAAATTGCTTTAACACTATTATTGTAAAATCAAAAATCGTAAGTGAAACCATCGTTAAGTCAGGGACTGTCTGTACACAATCTGTACCAGAACCATCCTTTCTTTCCTACATATAACTCATTATTTACAGCCTAAACAATTCCTTTTGAAGACCTTATATTAAGATTAAGAAGTTCAAATTTGGATTTTTCCCTACCATTCAGCTTCTCTTTTAATTTTTTGGGGGGGGATTTTAACTCTGAGCAAAAAAAAAAAAGTCCCTATGAACATTTTTTTAGGGAAAAAATTTTTCTGTGCTCACTATCCAGGAGCCACCAAGCGTTAACAAATCAGCCCACACACATGCACTCGAGGGAAGAAACGGCCTGCAGAATCCTGCTTCTTCCAACAATGCTTAGAAAGACAGGGAGCTGGGCCACTGCTAAAGACATGCAGAAGCTGCCTCGTTTCATTACAATGACAATGACAGTTTGCTGAGGCAAAAAATATTTCTATTTTCCTAAGTTTCTCTAATAAGATGACTGATGTTTGCAAGCTGACTATTCTTCAATAAATTCAATTTTTAAGTACATTCCAAAGTGAAGAAAATGACCCCCATGCAGATGCCTCTGAAGTGGTATCATCAGTGTTGTCTTGGAAAATAAATGCTTTTATCATTCAGTATCTGCAAAAAAATAAATCTGTCAGTATAGTGAATGCCAAACAAGTCCTGCATAATTGTGAACAGTCAGCAGCCTCATTTTTTCCTTTGCTTTCAGGTGACTTTTTGCTAAACTGAATGCAAAATGCCCAAGGAACACAAGGAACAGGCCCCTCCTCCAGATGTCTGGTAGCCATCTGTTCCCTGTGAAAAGAAAGGCATCAGTCTGAAGGTCAGGGTCTGGGATACAGATGGAGGTGCTATGCACCAGGCATCTCATGCCTCTGTTCCCAGAGAATGCACCATATAAGACTCACTGAGACCAAACACATTCCCATCCTCTGTGGAACTACACTTCCAGGGGAAAGTCTCTGCTACCTGATCAATGTACGTTGTTTCCAAAGCTGGGTATCCTGGAAGAAGAAACAAAAGTCTGAAAGGAAAACTGGCCCTGGTCAGGTGGCTCAGTCAGTTGGAGCCTTGTCTCCTACACCAAAAAGCTGTGGGTTTGATTTCCAGGCAGGGCACATACCTAGGTTGCAGGTTTGATCCCTGGTTGGGGTGCATATGGGAGGTAACTAGTTGATGTTTCCCTCTCTCTCTCTTTCCCCCTTCCTCTATCTCTAAAATCAATAAATATTACCTTGGGTGAGGATTAAAAAGAAAAAGAAAAACTAAATCAACTTCACATCTTTTTTCAACCAATGTGCCACAAGAATTTTAAGACATTCAATACCTGACTATTTAGTCAGGGGCACTGATCTCCTTTCCCTTAGATTGTCAATAAAAAAATGACATAGCCAACACAACAATAGCTTTCTGGTGTGAACGAATCTAAATTATACGTATTTCTTGTAATATCAGCAAAAATATATTTTTTGGGTATGCTATGGAATTTTAGTAGTTTGTGTGTGCCATGACATGAAAAGGGTTGAAATTGCTATTATGTGGTATAAGAGAAAGAAAATAAGTGACTATTGTTTTGATTTTTGTTCTAAAAATGTAAAGCCCACTCTAGAAATGCAAATGTTCTTCCACTAACTGGAGCCCAGAGAGAAAAGCTGAAAAACTCTTTAGAGCCAAAAGTATTTCTGATCATGTGTGACCACCAGCAATGAATAAACATAGACTGGAGTGTAAAGCAACTGTACAGTGTATCTGAAATGCAATTAACTTGAAAGTGCTCCGGACACACCCGCCCTGAGCTGCCTGTGTTTGGGGGACGGCTCCCTTTCTACCACCAAGAGTATGCCTGTTCTTCCTCGAGGCCGACTGGAATCCCTGCAGACCACCCCACTTGCTATTTTAACAGTCCTCCGAGTGCCTTATCCCAAGCCTACTCCTCTAGAGGAGCCAGGGCAATGTCAAGAGGAGCAAAACACATAGCTGTAAAGGACAGCAAATGTGTATGTTTTTGACAAAGTAGAAAGGTCTTCAAGGGAAGGTGAAACATAGCACTTTAGTGCTTGGGGACAAACCAAGACACCCAGGAATTCAAAACCCAAACTGCTGTCAGTTAGTCTTGGCTAAAGCAAACAAATTAAACTTGGAAAACCCAATTACCAAGCCATGGTAAAGCCCAGACATCTTTCATTACAAGAATACTTTCAATCAAGCCAAAACCACTGAGTAAAACTAGAAGAAAAAAAACAAAAGTTAAATTAGAAAACCGGATGCGTGTGTGTGTGGTGGCAATGGTGGGGAGGGAGGAGGAGAGAGCTACTGGGAATAGCCTCTTTTCTTTTCCTGGCAGCTGTTCCATGACAGATTGTTATAAATAACCCAATCTGGCAAATGATTTCCTGCAGCAAGGAGAAAGGAAAACATACTTACTCCCCTGGAAAAAACTGTCAGGGCAAGGTAACTAACATGCTTTAACCCACCCAGCACTTCCACAAACACTGGCTATGACCCAGATCACTGCCCGGTCCTCCACCCCTGCCCATATGGAACTGATGAATTCAGTCATTCGGTTATGGCTACGAATGGTCACATTGCGCACTTGTCTGTGCGGTCCAACCCCGACCCAATCCCCACGAGTAGTTTGGGTGCTTTAACAAACACCAGTGGCTGACTGCAAAGGAGACTTCACCATGACCGTGCTCAATTTTGGTTGAAAATGCTTGGAGAAGATTCCCAGTCTGCAGTCCTCCAAGTGTACAGCAAAGAGCCACCTGCCATTTTGTTTTTACTGAGTTTGAAGCGTTAGGTGCAGGATGGAATGACCAATTCAGTCTGTAAGAATTGTGATAATCTTTAGATTGAGAGCTGAATATCCTTCCTCTGATCCTTAGCTTAATCACAGTGTCACCACCATCCAGGATCTGAAGTCAGAAATCTGGCCACTGTCCAGGACTGATGTCTTCCCTCTCTTGCCCACCCCACACCCACCATCTCCCTGGTCCCCAAGTCCCCCTCTTTTGTCTCTACTGCACTACCTTAGTTCAGGCCTCGAGCTATCTCCCCAGTCTTAACTCGTCTCTCTATCGCTTCAGTTTTCTCTTATTTTAACACATACTCCAATTCCACCACATTTATTTCATTCCCATGTTTAAATACAGCCTGAAATAGTGTTCTCCAGTGTGGGGGGAGGTGAAGAAGGTGAAGGAGGGGAAAATAACAAAAAATAAAGCAAAAGAAATTTTTTCCAAACATAAAAAAATGTTGAATACATCCACTTATTCCTGCTTATTTTTAAAATGGATTTTAAAATATAATATATGGATTATAATCTAACATATGGATTATAAATGATATAATATGCTCTTTATATAACACAAAAGAAAAGACAGAATTAAAAGAACTAGAATTCTAATATTTTCCTCTGGTAGTCCATCCCACACACCCCCTGTCTTTGAGAACACCCCATTTTGGAGATCACTGCTCTATGGGACTGACTTCAAATTCCTTGGCATGACTTTTAGAGTCTTCATGTCCTGAATGGTGTGGCTCAGTTGACTGGAACATCATCCCGTAACTGAAAAGCTTCAGGTTCGACTCCAAGTCAGGTTTAATCTCCAGTCAGGGTGCCTATGAGAAGGCAACAAATGGATCTCACTCTCTCTCTCTCTCTCTTTCTCTCTCTCTCTCAAGCAATGAAAAAAAATGTCCTTGGGTGAGAATTTAAAAAAAAGGGTCTTCAAAATATGGCTCCACCCAACTAATTCAGCCTTCTCTTCCACAATTACCCTTCCATGCAGCTCATGTTAACTGCCAAGAATGCATGCCCTTATCTCTCTTTCCACCCCACTACACATTCATCCATCAAGACTCACATCTTGTCACAGATATTATAAAGGGTAGAGCCAATATATTATCTTCTCTAGAGATGAAGTCTTTTCGGATCCATTACAGACCTTAAACCGCTAAATTTGATTACGTGGTTTCTTTCCTATCTAGACTTGGAGCTTCATAAGGAGCTCTTTTCACTTTGGATCCCAGAGTTCAACCTAGTGCTGGCAAACAAGAATCAGTAAATATTAGCACTCTTCCTATTATCCTTCTCCTTGTTTGAATTGACTCAAAGATTAAAATATCCAATTTTAGCCCTGGCTGGTGTGGCTCAGTGGATTGAGCACCAACCTGCAAACCACAGGGTCACTGGTTCAATTCCCAGTCATGTGCCTGGGTTGCGGGTCAGGTCCCCAGTGGGGGGCGCTCGAGAGGCAACTGATGTTTTTCTGTCTCCCTCCCTTCCCCTCTGCCTAAAAATAAATAAAACTCATTTATTTTTCTTTAAAAAACAAAATTTATTTATTTTTCTTTTAAAATAAAATAAAATATCCAATTTTAGGTATTTAAAAATAGCATGCTTTCTGACAGAGCTGAGCCCCCTTTGAAGAGACTGTGACTGTTCAGAGTTAGGAGAGGACCACAAAGGTACTGACTTTGCCGCTCCCTAAAGCAATGAGGCAGGGAGCAAGCCTGCTGCTTCCAAAGAAGAAAAAGGCAGAGGTGTCTGAAAGGAAAGAAATCAGATGCAACTGTCGTGGAGGGCCTGGCCAGATTTATACTTTTAAAATGGAGGCTCATCATTTATAGTTCTAAAGTTTTCCTTTTCAAATCAAGAACAAATAAAGGAATTTACTCATGTTTCCTGTGTGAAGCTAAGAAAAAACTGAAAATGTGCTAATTTCTAATTCTGTTAAACGAGTTCTCTACAAAAATGCTGGTCACTTCCCTTCCAGGATGTAGACAGATATCTACAATAGTTTTAATTTCCAAATGCACTGATATTAATAGAGAAATAACACAGTCTTATCAAATCATTCACTTTGAAATATTATCTAAATTTATATTAAATTGTTTCATTCTTTTTCTTTTGGTCAGATACAAATGTGCCACAGGACAAAAATATTATTGTCCCATTTCAAGATCATGGAACATGGCTTACAATTACATTATGTTTTCTGTCTTTATATTATGTTTTAGTTTTAACTATATCCTTGAGTATGACCAGGAAATACTGTCCAGTTTACCTGGAAACCAGAAGGCTTAGGAGATCAGCAGAGGGTTGATAGGGGCTGTGACAAAGGGAAGTTTATAAAACACAAGAAAGTCCACTAACGAGTTAAAAAAAACTAAACTAAAATCAGGATTTTATCAGCCCCCGAAAGCAACTTCTAAGATTAGGTATGTCTTCTTTTACTATTAATTTCACTTATGACTTTAAATAAGTCACTCCCTCTTTGGGCCTCAGTTTCTTCATCTACTAGATTAGAGGGATGCACTATCTCTGAAGTCATTTATGGCATAAAACTGTATGATTTTAACAGTCAAGCTATTTTTCAATTTTTATCTAGAACCACACTCTGGGTTCAGTGGCATTAATAAGGATGGCAACCCTTTAAGTTCTGACTTTCTCACCCACTTTGGGAATCATCATGAAAAATTAAACCATGTCAAGTATCATTTTGATACTCAGCACATTTAATTAAATCAATTCTTTCAAAAATAATAATCCATGTATGGCATGTATGGCAATCCTCAGTTAATCAGAGAAGTCAGGCACAAAAATCCATAACCAGCTAACCATCCTGTGACTATCCAAGTTCATTCATTGAAGGATGCATCTCTAGCTCTGGCTGGTGTGGCTTGGTGGATTGAGCGCTGGCCTAAGAACCAAAGGGTCGCAAGTTCGATTCCCAGTCAGGGCACATGCTTGGGTTGTGGGCCAGGTTCCCAGTGGAAGGCATGAGAGACAACCACCACTGATGTTTCTCTCCCTCTTTTTATCTCTTCCTTCCTTTCTGTCTAAAAATAAATAAATAAGTGTTTAAAAAGAAAAAAAAAGGACGTGTCTCTAAATATATTTTCAGCAACAATCCATAAAGATTTCAGTTTGGAGCCAGTGGTACACTACCTGCCATCATCAGCTCAACTGGTTCTCTAAGGCTATGGTATCTTTGAAGGCAAAAACAATTAACTTAAAACTGGACAGCATTTTACTGTTTACAAAGCTCTTACACATACTTTATTTCATTTAATTCTCACATGATTCTACAACATCTACAAGGGGAGACCCCCAAAAAACCAGAATTATCTTCCAGAGGGCAGGCCCCTTGTAGTACAGTCTTCCCCAGCCAGGTGAGTGTTCCAGGAACCCATCTGTATCAGTGCACCCACCAGCTAGCGTTGTTCACCTTGTTGTGAGAGACTGCGTCCGGCTTCAGCTAAGTTTTCTGAAGACTCTTTCAATGCATTTCCCCTTTTCATGATGGGTGACTTATAAGCACACCTGCCTACACCTGCTGAGTGTTCAGCAGTTTCTGACCAAAAAAAGGCATGACCCCTGTGCCCCACCCACCCTATTCCCCTGATTTCTCCCTAAGTGACTTTTTTTGTTTCCCCCAAATGAAAAGCAGGCTCAAAGGGAAAAGTTTTGCCAATGGGGAAGAGGTGAAACAGAAAACAGCAGAAGCACTAAAAGGCATCAAAATCGACAAATTCAAAAACCATTCTGAGCAGTGGAAAAAATGTCTCGATAGGTATATTGCATCAAATGGAGAGTAGTTTGAAGATGACTAAAGTTTAAATATGTAAGAAAAAATGTACCATTTTTATAAATAAATTCTGGGTATTTTTGGGTCCCCCTCCGTGTATAATAACATCCATTTTATAGACAAGAAATAGAGGCTCAGAAATACTATGTGATCTGCCCCTTTGCCATCACATAGCCTTTTAAACACACACACACTCCCCAGTGGTGATGCTAAATGCATCTAGGCCCTCTTTAAATGCACTCACGTCACATTTAAACTTGGTCAGGCACCTTACTATTTAAAACCAAATCACAGTTTACTCTTTCCAGCTGGCACTGAGCCACGGGCATCTCTCAGGACAACTGGCACAAGCGCTGCAAGACCGGGGACAAGAGAAAGCCCTACCACATGAAGCAAAAATATGAGTTGGGACACCCCGCCGCCAACACTAAGTCTGGCCCCCCAGCACGCACACACAGTTTGGTGCACTGAGGCTGGATGTGGGCAACATCTCCTGGGGCTCGAGTGTTATGAACCCAAAACAAAGATGACTGATGTCATCTAAAATGCATCCAGCATTGAACGGGCCCACGCTAAGACCCTAGTAAAGAACTGCATCATGCTCATTGACAGCACACTGTACTGACAGTGGTACGAGTCCCACTATGCACTGCCGCCGGGCTACAAGGAGGGGACCAAGTGGACTCCTGAGGAGGAAGAGATTTTCAATTAAAAAGAAAAAAAGATCAGAGAAAATTCAGAAGGAATATGATGGAAGGGAAAAAACATGCCAAAAGCAGCAGTCTTCTCCAGGAGCAGTTCCAGCAGGGCAAGCTTCTCACATGCATCACTTCAAGACAGGGCCAGTGTGGCCGAGGGCAAGGGGCTGGAGGAAAATCCAGGTCCAGAGAGGCAAATAAATCCTACTCCCTCCTTTCTTAGGTCATGTAATAAAGTGTTTACTCTAAATAAATAAACAAACGAATAATAGTTGATAAAAAAACTAGTAGATTGTATTTAAAAAGTAACTTATATATGATACCTGAAAGTTATAAAGTACTATTTTATTATAACTTTGCTTTATTGAAATTAATAAATCTCTTGTGATAATGGCCTCCAGATCATAGATGTAATAACACCACTGTGAGTTGCACCGTTCGAGTCAGGTGTCTGAGTAAGAGGAGCCAGAGGAGTCAGAGGAGGTTACAAGGATGCTGAAGGATCTGAAAGTAATGGCAGCCAGGGATCCTCCACTCAGTCAGGAGAAGAGAACAACTTGGGGGCCCAAGAAGGAAGCTGCCACAGGAAGAGAAAGATAATGTGTTTTGATTGCTCAAGGACAAAATCTGATGAAAAGGTAGAAATTTTAGAGGGGCACTGATAAGTACAACATCACAAAGAATTTTCTAATGCTAGAACCTCACGAGAAATCCCCGCTGGAGGTTTTCAAACACAGCCTCACGTAATCTTCATGGGCCACACTCAAGAACAGATTCCTGTGGAGGGTAAAATATTAGATTAAACATTTTCTTAAATCTTTTCTAATTCTGAGGTCCTTAGAGTCTATCACTCTTGATTTTTAACAACACCCAAGAAACTTGGATATTTTCTCTGTCCTTCTTACTGTCTTCCAACAAAAGGGGCCAGAGGTGAGTAGGTGACCTCCTTGTTTCTCATGATCACTTCCAGGCCATTCTCTCAGTCTGAGACCTCAGCTTGTTGGAAGCACATGACAACAGACAAAAGGTTCCATTCTTTCTTATTGTAGTCAGCTACTGAACTCCTTGTCACCCCTTCTCCTTTAGAGACTGTAAGAGTTTTAAGTAAAAACAACAGATTGAAGATACACAATGATATTTTCCCCTCTCAAAGCATCACTGAAATAATAGTAAATGGATTTTTTTAAATGGGCATAAACCCACAAAAATACAAAGAATGGGAGAGGAGACAGCATTAAAAAATGACTCCTAAGTCAGCTGTAGGAAAACTGAGAACCAACTCAACTTACACCTGGTCCCTCAAAAGGCTCAGAAACGCTGGGGAGGGGGGGAGTAGTTAAAATAAATAAGGCTGGTTGAAAGATCCCTCTTTTCTATTCTATGCAACCCAGCTACTGCACTGGTCCCACCCTGCCAGAGGGATAAGAGGGTAAAGCAGAGGATATCTGGACCGAGAAAGCATAATCACCGTTGGGAGTAGGATACGGGATGCAACTTACTGAAAAAAGGAAACTTAAAGTGCATAAAGGCATCTGAGATACCCCTGACCCCCACTCATTTCCTTGAATGCCAGCAGTCAGGCCTGCACCTTTCAGAAAGGAGAATTTAATAGTTGTCTTTGAGGAATCTGAAAATCCAAGAGAAAAAACCCTAAAGAGGTAGATATAAGAGATAGTCCCAAAACAGTCCAACCACACTACCCTATCACCGTACTATGAAACTCATAGTCAGCATACCCCATCCATAGATAAAACTTGAGCAAAAAGATAAAGGAAGAAAAATATGACAGAAAAGATAAGAAAATTAAAGTGCCAGTCTAAGAAACCCATTATCAGAGTAAGTTTCCAGGAGGAAAAAAAAAAAACCCAAACAGATAAGAATCGCCAACAAACTGATTCTTTACAATATCCCTAAATTAAAGGACATGGATATCCAGACTGAAAGGGCCCAGTGAGTGGAGGGCTCACAGGGAGAAAACAGATTCACATCATCATGACATTTCAGAACACTTGGGACAAATAGGAAGATGCTATAGATTTCCAAGAAAAAGTTGGTCCCAATCAAAAGATTCGCAGTCACAAAAGCTCAGGACTTCTCAACAACACTGAAAACCAAAGACAATAGAGCAATGCTTTCAAAATGCTTAGTTATCATCTTTTCAACTGAGAACTCTATATCTGGTCAAATTATCCATCAAGTATGAGCCTGGAATAGAGATTTTTCAGGCATGCCAGGTCTCGAAACTTTAGCTTCTTTAAAAATTTTATCAGGAACCTCTAGTATGTTTTCCATAACAACGAGGGAGAAACCAAGGAAAAGAAAAATGTGAGTTCTAGGAAACGGGACATCAAATGGAAGACACTGATGGTGAAGGGTGATGACATAATGACAACTGTGTACCAGGCACAGAAAGCAATCACTACAGACTGAATCATATCAGGGCTCTGGGAGAACTTCTTTAGGAAGATGAAATTGATAGGATAGCTGCTGAGTCTAAATATCTCAAGAGGATTAGACAACTAGTAAAAACGTTGGTGTTGAATTTTCACCTAGTGCTTGTCCCATAGTCTTGTGCAGGGAAGTGATGATGTAATAGATAATTTTAATCTGCTGTGCAAGTACAAAGAACTGGTACCTAATCTAATCTTAGAAAATCAGAGAAGGCTTGTTGGAGCAGATAATGCCCAAGTTAAGAGCTGAAAAAAGGTGGGGTAGCTACTGGTTATTTCAAAGAACTCCCTGGCCACAATGACAGAATTCTTACTGACTTCGCAGAAACTGTATGGTCCATCCCACTAGTCAGGCTGTAGTGTTACCTAATGATTCAGAGGTAGGACAAGGGGGTCTGAGAAAGAATTTTCAAAAATCTAAGTCATGTGGGCTGCTTGTCACTCAAAGATAAAGAGAGTCTGTGACGACAACATATGGCTTTCTCCCATAATTTACAGCTATCAAATTTCCCCTCTACCCTGTGGCCCTTCACTCCATAAAAGTGTTCTTATAGACCAAGGACAGAAGGGACTCAAAAGAATTGGGCTCACACAGAGCTTGCAAGTTATCTGGCTACCAAATGCAGTATAGGGCTGCAGAAACCCCATTCAAAGACCAGAGTCCCAACAAGTTGCAGTCTGTGAGAGGTTAAGATGAAAACATTTCAAGCACGGCCATACATATGCTTGGTAAGTACAGTCAATAGGAAACGCCATTGAGATTTACGGGAGGAAATTAAAGTTCAAAAATTCCCTCATTGAACTTGTTAACTTGTTTCTGCTGTACCTGCTGGGCTCTGTGCTGTGCCACCAGGAGGCTTAAAGAAAGCGTCATCGGGAATCCATGAGGCCCTCCTAGGCAACAACAGCCCACCAAAGCAGTCATAAGAAAAAAGCTGCCACTTAAAAAAGTCTTCAAGCAAGTTGGGACCAAGTTCTCAGATCTTCACTTGACCAAATTACACCCCTTTTCAAGCAGAGAGAAATCTGCCAAAAACAAGTCTCCGGGCAAAATGAAAGGTTCCAGGAAAGAAGAGAGAGATTTGTAATTTGATAAAGACATCAAACATTCAACTGAAAAGAACTTGCACTTAGCTTTTTGAACATCTAAAAATAGCATGTATGCTCAATCTTTCTAATAAGCTGTCTCTGGGATGGGGATTTCATGGGCATAGTTTGTTCTCTGTTGTAGCATGTTAGCTGTTTCATGAGAGAGATAACAATAGTCCTTTCCCCACATCAAAGGACTTAAATAACTAAACCTCTACCTAATGTGTTGGTATCATTATCCCTATTTTCTTGCTTGTGAAACTGAGGCAAAGGATAAATGAGGCTTGCCTGAGGTCAAAGAGAGATTCCTGTCTAAATAGAAAATTATTAGCTCTGTAACTTCTAAGAGAAGCCATGAGACCTACAATATAAAGTAAGTGCTTTAAATACATCACATAAATCAATTATAGATTTAGTCTGTGGAGGTCTCTTAATGTACCTCACTAACCTATTTTCAAAACACTTATCTAAAAAATAATCAGATTATTTCTAAAGCACAAAAATGGCACCAATGGCCAATTACCTGAGCCAATCAGAGGAGCATTGAATGTGGGTCAGGTTCAATGTCCAAGGAGTCAGCCAGCTTTGCTTTATGTGCTGACTGCATCCTTGCTTCTTGCCTAAGAAGAGTTCTTGCTTGAAAAGAGCCAGGCTTCTTGCCCATACGGTTCTAGACAGGATAGTCTTCCCACAACAATGGATCTCCCTCCACTTAGGGAAAGGTATCAACAAACAGCAGCTGCCCACTTGCAAGGCAAGGATACTACATAGTTTCCTGAGTCTTGTTAGGAGATATGCTAATTAAAAACTGTTTTTATACAAAAAATATTTGATTAAGAGTTCTATAACCACTGAATTGCATACTTTAATAAAGTTCTATGTACAGGGTGGGGCAAAAGTAGGTTTACAGTTGTTCATAAGGAAAATAATATGGCCCTGGCTGGTGTGGCTCAGTGCATTGAGTGCATGCCTGCAAAGTGAAAGGTCGCTGGTTCAACTCCTGGTCAGGGCACATGCCTGGGTTGCGGGCCAGGTCCCCAGGTGGGGTATGTGAGAGGCAAACAACTGATGTTTTTCTCCCTCCCTTCCCTTCTTGTTGAAAATAAATAAATAAAATATTTTTAAAAATAATAATACACAAATAAACACTACATTTTACGTACTCACAACTATAAGTCTACTTTTGCCCCACTCTGTATACACACAGCTATCATTATGTCCACAAAGAAATTCTATAAACATGAACCCCAATCTCACAAAGAGAAGAAAAAAAGTAATTTTGAAATGTTAGACCAATGAGATCTGTTTTAAAGCCAAGGGTCTAGAATTAGAGTAGATAATAAAGAATACTGATGCTTGTCTTTTGGAGGCAACCTGATAGAATGAAAAACCCAAAGGCACTTGAGATGCACAAATGCATCTCATAACCCATGGCTAGGTTTTTGCTGAGGCTCAACACCTAAGTGGGTGTGGGAATTTGGGGAAGCTTATTTAAACTCTGTAGTGTCAGGTTTCTCAACTGCAAAATAGAGTAATACGTGCTACCTTTTAAGGTTTCTGTGTGGGGGTTAAAAATCTATAGGCCACACACACACAGTAAATATGAAAAATCTCCCTTATGATCTCCAGAGCAAACATTCCAGAAACTCCAAGGAAAATAAAATTTACATCCTCATAATCGGCTAACAAATGAACTCCCTACTTCAGGGTAATCTCTAAGAACAGGAACTAATGTTCTGAAATAAATCAATTAATTTCTCAAATGTACGCATTTATAAAGCTTTTGCAAATTTAAGTATCCTTAGAAGTGCTCAAATGGCTATAGGCAGAGATCTTGTGTGAATAATCAGCTAATCAGCTAATTAGCTGATTATTTTCTCCCTCACTGCAAAGCAGGTCTCTAATGCTTTTCGATTTGATTTTTCATTTGCCTTTCTCTTCTCCTCAAGATGTTCAACTTCTAAAAGAAGATCAAATTACACCTTAAATGTATAGAATTCAGGCTGCCGCAACTCAGAAAGAAAACACTACCAATGAAGTTATTTAATTGATATGTTTTCTTTTTTGGTATGTATCAAAGCACACAGACTGAGGTAAAAGTTTTAAAGATATATGCTTACACTTTCTGAGGTCTTCACTTGACACTATTTGAAGCTAAAAATATCTCATCATACCTCAGCTTTGTGATTCTTTAACTGTTCAAGTACAGGATCTACCAATGTTTTTATGCTTTTTCTAGAACTATCATATCCTCTTCACACTAAGAATATGTGTCCCTACATATCGCTCTAGCATCACAAATTCTAATTCTCCCTATAAGACTCAATTAGAAAGTGACATTCATGAAGCAGTCCTCCAAAAAGCAGATCCAAGCTGTGTTTCCTTATACTCCTCTAGAGGGCGCATGGTACTCTTCTAACTCTTCTTTACTGTGTCCCGAACCCACTCCACTCCTGCACTCTCAGCTAAGAATTCAATGTCCACTGAGACATGTGCCATCTGGCTACACCTAGCTGACATTATCCTACTAATCCCTTGATTACTCAATGCATTTACTGAGACTTTGTCACCTAATGTATGGTCTGTCTTTCCACCTGAACTCCAGGCAAGTTACTCAAGCTCTCTGAACCCTACCCTTCTCATCTGTAAAATGTATACAAAGATAGTACTTACTTGAGTGTGGTCAAAGGATTAAATAAAATAATGTACATGAAGTGTTTAGCATGTAGGCCTCTGGTGTTGGAAAAGTGGTGAACTAAGAAACCCAAAATTCTGTTAAAAACACCTAAAAACTTTGAATAAGGTATAAAACATTGCAAATATAGTCAAACTTTCAAGAAAGAATGGGAAAATATCAAGTGCCAGAACTGAAGAAGGAAGTGAAGACTGAGCTGAAACTGTGGCTACCCTAACTGGGATTTTTTTTTTAAGTCACTGTTTTTTTTTTTTAAGATTTTATTTATTTCTTAGAGAGGGAAGGGAGGGAGAAAGAGAGAGAGAAAGAGAGAGAGAATGAGAGAGAAAGAGAGACGGGGGGAGAGAAACATCAATGTGCGGTTGCTGGGGGCCATGGCCTGCAACCCAGACATGTGCCCTGACTGGGAATCGAACCTGTGACACTTTGGTTCACAGCCCGCGCTCAATCCACAGAGCTACACCAGCCAGGGCTAAATGGGATTTTTAAAGGCTGCATTGAGCCAAAAGATGTGGTTTGAATTTGGTACAAAGCAGGCAGTCTGAATTGAGACCCTACATAAATGAGACCTCAGAGAACTTTGGAGGAAACAAAAATCTACCTATAGCATAGGGAGTCATCAAAGAGGTTTGTCTCTGGGCTCAGAACACAAAACTCTAGAGAATATTATTTCTAACCCACAATTCTATATAAAGATAAGTTATCATTCAATAAAAAGATAGAATAAAACATTTTTAAACATGCAAGTTCTCAAAATATTCACCTTCTGTGCTCTCTCTTTGAGAAGCCAATAAAGTTTGGGTTCCTTTGAAATGAGGAAGTAAACCAAGAAAGAGCAAAACATGGGATCCAGGAACCTGGGCGTCTGACACAGGAGAGAGAAGGGAATTTCCAGAATAATAATGGCAAAGAGCAGTGTCAGGATGACAGCTCCACAAAAGCCTAGAGAGTAACCGCAGAGGGATTTGAAGAGAGAATGGATAGCTTTGGGGAAGGGGGACTGTTTTCTCCTGGCTTCTTTGATCAAAACAGTCTTTTTTTTTGCTTTTAAAGATTTTATTTATTTATTTTTAGAGAGGGAAGGGAGAGAGGGAGATAGAGAGAAACATCAATGTGCGGTTGCTGGGGGTCATGGCCTGCAACCCAGGCATATACCCTGACTGGGAATCGAACCTGCGACACTTTGGTTCACAGCCCGCACAAAACAGTCTTTTTTTATAAAACCATTTCACTGACATATGTACATGATTGCCTTATAAAAAGCTGTACATATGGAAATCAGAATTCTTTAATGAAATGTCTGATTTCAGATGTGGATACAATGCAATAGGAAGTTCACATATGAAATATTATTGCCAAAAATGTTGAAACTAAATGTAGTAAACATTTAGATCCAAACTCTAGTTTACATGAAAATACTGGGAAAAACAAACAAGTTAAATGACATCAGAAGAAAACAATTGTACATAGCAAAGATGTGGAAGGCTCTACAGGAAGAATAACCTGTTTTCTTTGAAAAGTCAGTGGCACAAGGAAAAAGTGTGGGTGGAGGGGAAACTGTTCTAGAGTAAAAGAGATTAAACAGACATAATCAAATGCAATGTGTGGACCTTTAAAAAAATACTATTTGCAAAAACAACAAAGCTAGAAAGTATCTTCTAATAAATTTGGCACGAAATGTGTAAGATACTTTTATAGGGAATTATTCAACTTTATTTTAAAACAAAAACAGTCTTAATAAGGAGAGCTATGTTATGGTCAAGAAATAGAAAGACTCAGTATTATTAAACGTCAACTTTCCCAAATTAATCTAAAAATCACTGTCATTCCAATCAAAAACCAATTAAGATTTTTCATGGCTGGTACTAAAATTCATATGTCAAAAGTGAACAATAGCGAAGATAACTTGAAGGAGAAGTAGTAATAAGGTGAGGTGAATCTATGGTGATTACAATAGGGTGCTGGTGAAGGAAATGACAGCTAGACCAGTGCAACAGAATAATAAGCTTAGAAATAGTCCCGTGTGTATGTGGAGCTTAGCAAAAAAACAGGGAAGACAAATTATTCAATAAATAGTATTAGGATAACCAACTATTCATTTGGAAAAAAAAAGATAAAATTAAATATCTATCTCATATCATATACAAATAGAAATACTAGTTTAAAGATCCAAATATGAAAAGCAAAATTCAAAAGCTTTTAGCTGGCAGGAGTCTATCTTTATGGCATTTTAAAGAAAGACACAAAAAGCACCAACCATAACGTAAAACTGTATTAGTCTTTTGACTGATATAGCTAACCACACAAAAAAAGTTAAAACTCCTGTCTGACAAAAGATACTATAAACAAAGAGAAAAGAGAGATGACAGACTGGGGGGGAATCTATAACCTATATAACTGACATAGGATTAGTATACAGAATATATAGAGCATATGGATATTAGTGAGAAAGAGACAAACAACCCAAACAAAAAATGAGCAAAGGATATACACAGGAAATTCAGTGAAAGGGAAAATACTCAACATAACTAGCAAAAAATCCTCACTTTCACAAGTAATCAAGGAAATGCAAAATTAAACCAAAAATAAGGTGCCATTTCACACCCATCACATTAATGAAAATTTAGAAATCTGAGAGCAGGTCCTGGCCAAGTAGCTCAGTTAGTTAGAGCATTGAACTAATAAACCAAGGTTGTGGGTTTCATCCCTGGTCAGGGCACATATAAGAATCGATCAATGAATGCATAAATAAGTGGAACAACAAATCAAGGTTTCTCTCTCCCTAAAATCAATACATTGAAAAAAAAGTTAAAAAGAAAAGTCTGAGGACACCAGCTGCGAGAACACCAGCTGTTAGTGAGGACAGGGAGACACCAGAACTCTGATTCATACTAATGGTGGGAGTGTAGACTAGTATGACTACTTAGGAGAGCAATTTCCCAATATTTATCTAGTAAAATTGGATGCACATACCTTACAACCCACACATCCCTTCTAAGTGTCTACCCTCACAAAAAAAGCACAAAGAAACTGGCACAAGGATGTTCACTATCCATAGCACTACATGTAATGAAAGAAATGAAAGCAACCTAAGTGTCCCACAGCAGAGGAATGGATACATTCTCACCCAGAAGCCAGATCCAGTCTGGAGAGATTAGCTCTGGAAGAAGAGTTCCCACCAAATTCATGCCGGAAGAAGAGAATGTCCATCAAGCCCTTAGCCACATCTCATCCTTCCCAGCTTCATTCCGCCTCCTCTCCAGTGGATACAAATGCTGACTTTGCCCATATCCCTGATCAATGCAAACTGCAAACCTGTCTTCTTCTCTATACCTAGACACTTGTATAACGGTGAAAGTGAGGGGGAACACCCCCAACTCTGCTAACTGTAGTGATTATAAATTGATACTCTTCAACCTCAGCTACAACCCTCATGTGGCCTAGATCTCCTTGCAGTGTCTGCATTCAGCTCTCTCTCACTGTCCAGTGGAAGCTCTAAGCCTTCATATCCCTGTGGGTACCAGTCCCGCCACTGTCCTCTTTACATTCTCGGCAGACAACTCAGCCTTTACTTCATTAAGAATGTAGAGGACTCAGGAGTGAATTATTTTATTTCTTTCTCTTCTTCCTGATCAGCATCTGAGCTTTTCTCTCATTTCAGTGGAAGATGGAGCCTTCCCACTCCCCAAAGCTGTTCCATTTCTTCCTTCTTGTCTCCTCGTCATCCATCAGTTATTTCCTTTCCTCTGTACTTTTTACTGGTCCTCTTGCTCCCTTATAACAATGTTCAAGTTGCTTAAAATATTCTCATAGTATAAGAAATTAATAATGGTGGTTGCTAATAGGAAGAACTGGGTGGCTGGTGGACAGGGAAGGAAGGGTACCATTTTATTGTAAACCTTTTTGATTTTTGAATGAAATGTATGTATTAGGTATTATTTATCTGTTATTTTAAAATATCTATGGTCATTAGTGTTTCTCTTTTTTAAAAAAATATCTTTATGACAAACAGAAAGGATCTAAAACTGCAGTTTCTGGAAGAACCTTGCTGGTTTTGTCCCTCTCTATGAACTTGGCCTTGGCCTCCCATCAGGACTTGTGTTTTAGAGCAGGGTCTCTGAAGATGTCCTTGTTGATGACAGTTTTGTCCAAGGGAATGCCCACACACTACCCTGTGGACATGCGGTGACTGTAGTTATAAACTTTCACAAAAGATTTGGTCTTTAACCTCTTTGCAATTTTCTTCTTGCCCGTGGCAGCTGTCACTTGTGGGGGACAGCAGTCAACTCCAGCCCCCAGAGCAAGGCTGTAGCGGCAGTCTGAGGTGTCATCATCAATGTTCTTCACGATGACCACAAATTGTGTCCAGAGTTGGTGTGTCTGGCCAGGACCAGTACCACCCTCCCACATGTCGTTAACTTGCCCATTTTGACAGCAGCCACTCAGGCCTAGAGACCTTGGTGTTTCTCTGAACTCTTCCAGAGGGTCTTCTCTGCCTGTCTATTATGTATTGGTGTTTCTTCAGGCCCTTTGTACTCTGTCCTGTCCTTTATTTACTCTACCCATTCTTGGGGGGAAGCTGATGGCTTTTAGACCTATATTTCTACCTCAGATCTTCTTCCTGAATTCTACGTAAGTTTATCAACTACCTGCCAGGTATCTGACTTGCGGCTTATTCTTAAATAGGTTTAAAACAAATCTCACCTTTTATTTGTTTATCTATCAATTTATTTGTTTACTCAGTCAGCCATCATTCATTTACCTACCCCAAAAATATTTATACAGCATTCTGATCCCTAATAAATTCTGCTCTGAGCACAGCTTCTACAATGAATGAGATAAAAACATTAACCCTCCAGGTCCTTACAACTATTAATATTTAAAGTGGCTGGTCTAATCCTTTACTCTCCTTTGGGTTCTCTCATTTGAAATAAAAAAATTGTTCCTTCGGACTGTAATTCTATTCCCATCTAGCAGGAGATAGGAAAGCAGGTATATAATAGGAATTACAATACAATATTATATAAAAACGCTGACAGTAAGGATAAGCACAGGGGTGCCTACGGAACAATTAAGAGGGGCAATCAATCAGCCTCGGAGGCTAAGAAAGGCTTCTAGAGGCAGCACAGACAAATCCTGAAAGATGACGAATAAGACATTCTGTGGGCCCATCTTTTTTTTCTTTTTTCTTTCTTTTTTTTTTTTTAAAAGAGAGGGAAAAGCGAGGAGAAAGAGAGGGAAAGAAACATCAATGTGTGGTTGCCTCTCACGAGCCCCCTACAGGGGACCTGGCCTGCAGCCCAGGCATGTGCCCCAAACTGGGAATCGAACTGACGACCCCTTGGTTCATAGGCCTGCACTCAATCCACTGAGTTACGCCAGCCAGGGCCCATCTTTTTATTCCAGCAGTTTCTCTGGCAATCAGCTAGTATCCTGATAGTATTTCACTCTGTTCACCAGTTGCCTTTCATTTTCTGCTCTCAGATTTCTAGCAATGGGCCACCAAGAGGGATTTCTGTGCAAATACCCACAACCACTCTGGCACACATGCAAATCTTAAGTGAAGAAATTTATATGCACGGGGCAACCTTTGACCAGTGGGGAAAGAAAGTCGTAAATAAATACTCCTCTTTTCCCAGCCTTGGACAATTACTCTGAGGTACATTTTATCTGGCCCCTTAGAAAATCTCCAGTGGAATTGCGCCTCAGTTTCTCAGAGTGGTAACCAAGTACATAACACATACTTTCCCCTTTCCCCTATATTGCTCTTTCCAAATCCCACTCCCGTTCCTTAGGATCACTTCGAAAATAAACTACCTGTACATATACCTTTATCTCAGGTTTTGCTTTTTGTAAATACAGGCTAAGACAGAACATCAGGAAATAGTTATTTAGGTAGGAATAGAGGGAACTGAATGTATTCCAGATAGATGTACAAGTAGCAAAATTTATGAAATAGCAAAGGCGTAGTATATTTAGTGAGCTAAATGTAGTTACACATCTTATTATTCCTATAAACCTGCTTCTTGCCCTGGGCGGTATGGCTCAGTGGATTGAGCACTGGCCTGTGAAAGAGGTGGCCGGTTTAATTCCCAGTCAGGGCACATGCCTCCTGGGTTGTGGGCCAGGTCCCCAATTAGGGGACATGAGAGGCAACCACACATTGATGTTTCTCTCCCTCTTTTTCTCCCTCCCTTCTCCTCTGAAAATTAATAAATAAAAAATCTTAAAAAAAAACCCTGTTCCTCGTTTTGTGGCCTCTGAATTTGTGAATGTCACCACCATCCATCCATTTGCTCTTGTTAGAAGCCCCAGACGTCATGCTTGACCCCTGCCCCCTTTCTTTATCCTCCCATATCCAATAAGTAGCCACAAAGTTCTCCCAAATGTTCTCCAATTTGTTCTCGTCTCTCCATTACCACCACCATTGCGCTGGTTTGGCCCTTCACTATTTCTCACAGGATTTCTTACGATAGTTTCCCTGTGATCTCTCTGGCTCTCCTCACTCATGCAGTGACATTTCTAAAATATTAACCTGCTAATAATCCTTCAAAGTATTCCTACAGGATAAAGTAATATTCTATCCCTACCTGTATCCCAGACTGTATGGCATACTATGATAGTTACAGAGCATAGGCTTTGATGTAAGAGATCCAGGTTCAATCACTAACTTCCATCAAACTCTCCTAAGGCTTAGTCCCCTTCTCTGTTCTCAGTGAGGTCTGAAGGGACCGGAGCAGTCTATGAACTTCGGAAACTGGCAAATCAATACTCACCTTCAAAATGAAGCCATGCACCGAGGAGCAACCACTGGGAGCAGAATCCAAATGAAGTAGGATGGGAACAATCAGTGCACAGAAAAGAGAAAGGTCGGATACAAGGGAGATAATGGAGCACAGGAGGAAGATCTCAGAAGAGGGAGCTCTAGAGCTATGAAACTACAAAAGCTGTCCCGACTCTCCCCTTCTAAAAATTTAGAAAATTTAATTTCAGGTAGAAATTAGCAATATAAAAGGATTACACTCACATTCAATAAAAAGTTGTCAAAAATATATAATAATAAAGGTTAGAATAGCATCTAACAATGAAGCACGTCATAAAGACATTCACAGAACAGATTAAATCTGTAGCTTAATATTCCAAAATAATCTACAATAAGAAAATGACATATGTGAAAGACAACATGAATCTGAATTAGAAAAGTCAGATATGAGATGACAGGATTTAAGAAAGAAATAAAAATAAAAGAAAAAATCTTTTCAGAAATATGGCTAAACTAGAAAAAAACCCCAACTTATAAATAATGCCTTAAGGGAAACAGAATATAGAAGAGGAAAAAATCCTAAAGTTAAGAAAGAAATAGATACTTAAAAAGTTAATAAAATTAAAAAGAAATGAGACAAACAAGGCTCTTGTCCTCTTGGAGCACACATTCTGGAGGATGTCTGTTGAGTGACGGGGGAAAGGAGGCGGCTTGTGTTAGGGAAGAACCTAGCTATTTTATTGTGTTTATTTATTTATTTTTAGAGAGAGGGAAAGGGAGGGGGAAAGAGAGGGAGAGAAACATCAGTGTGTGGTTGCCTCTCGCATGTCCCCTACCAGGGACCTGGCCTGCAACCCAGACATGTGCCAGGGCCTCAGGAATTGAACCAGCAACCCTTTGGTTCGCAGGCCAGCACTAAGTCCACTGAGCCTCACCAGCTGGGGTGGTTTTACTTTGTTCTTAATGGCTATTTAGGATTCTATTTATACTCCTCCACAGACTGGTTTTGTTGGCTTCTGCTGCAGGCTGGAGTGCAAGCTGATGTGAAGCCGGGATTTCAGGAGCCACTGGTACAGAAGAAACCATGAAGAGACAGCAAAGATAGCAAGCAGAGACTTGCAAGTCAAAGTCACAGCTTGAGAAGAAGGCACAGAGGTAGGATCATATGTAAAGGGTACTGTGTAAATGATGTGGAAACAAAGAGTTAATGGAGAAAAAGAAATGAGACTGTGCCTAATGACTTAATGAGAATTCTGATCTTAGGTGCAAGGGGAAGTCCTATACCAGGGAGTAAATGATCCAAACCATAGGAGGTAGTAACTTCGGAGTAAAGTGTCCTTTTGGCAGTCACTTTACTCTCCTCCTCAGCCCTCCCTAATAATACTTGCCACTATTACTTCTCAAGCATCTAAGAGTTATAGGAATTCATTTGCATGTGGCTCCTAGCATCTCTCTCCAGTTTCAGGCTAGGGTAACAATAACATTTCTAAGATTTACAAATTAGGGAACAATGAAGGTTCATACTTCCATCCTGAACTTTTAGACAATAGTTAAAACAGCCTCTGGGAAGACCACTAAACACCCTAGGTTTCTTGGTAAACCTGGCATCTAGCCTGTGAAAGAACAGAATTCTCATTTCATTATCGTAATGAAACACCCCATATTTTCCGTGAAGAAATAAGCAGCTGCTCTCCAGAAAGTACCATACCCCACGTTACACTATTAAAATCTCCAGCCTAATCAGAAGCACCGACTTGAGTGAAAGCTTGGAAAATGAAAAGGGAAGCCAAAAAATACACAGAAATGTCCGTATATACTGCACTGGAGGCCCTGGCTAGAGCAGTAACACAGTAAACAGAAACAAAAAGTGTGAAGATTAAACAGGAAGATGTAATACTTTTTATTTGCAGGCAACATGATGGTGTATATGGAAAATCCTAAATCTACAATTTTACATGTCACAGGGTGTTCACAATGTCAATATACAAAAATCAGTCATATGTCGGTACAAGCAATAAATGGCTGAAAAATAAAATAAAAAATACCAGTTACAAATCATTAAAAATGCTCACCTAGGAATAATTTACCAAGAGATGTTCAAAATGTCTAAAATGAAAGTTATAAAACACTATTGAAAGAAATTAAAGGAAAGCTAAATAAAGAGATGTTCAAGAATTGGAAGAGTCAATATTAAGATGTCAATTCTCCCCAAATAGATTCATACATTCAATGCAATTGCAAAAAAAATTCCCCCAATTTTTTTTGGAGAAACTGAGAAACTAATTCTAAAATTTATATGGAAAACTGCCAGTCAAGATGGAGGCATAGGTAGATACACTCTGCTTCCTCACACAACCAAAAGAAGGACAACAACAAATTTAAAAACAAAGCCAACCAGAACTGCCAGAAAATCGAATTGTATGGAAGTCCAACAATCAAGGAGTTAAAGAAGAAACATTCATCCAGACTGGTATGAGGGGCAAAGACTGGAAGCCTGGGCAGAGAGGAAGCAACAAGGCGGCGGCTGGGGGGACCCAGAGGGGTGAGATGGTGGCTGGAAAACCAAAGGTCCCACATTTGTGTGTGGATAAACTGGGAGGAACAACTGGGGAACAAGAGAGATCACGCCACCCAGGGTTCCAGTGTGGGAAACTAAAGCCTCAAAACCTCTGGCTGAAAAACCTGTAGGGGTTGCAGTGGTGGGAGAAACTCCTAGTCTCACAGGAGAGTTTGTTGGAGAGATCCATGAGGTCCTAGAATGTACTCAAACGCATCCACCCAGGAATCAGCACTAGATGGGCCAAATTTGCTTGTGGGGAGCAGGGGAAGTGAAAGCCATCCAAAAGCCAAGCAAGTGGCATTGTTCCCTCTCAGACCCATTAGCCCCACAGCATCACAATGCAGCGACATGTGTTGCCCCACCCTGGTGAATACCTAAGGCTCTACCCCTTACAATGTAATAGGTGTGCCAAGATAAAGAAATATGGCCCAAATGAAAGAACAGATCGAAACTCCAGAAAAAGAACTAAGTAACGAGGACACAGACAACCTATTAGATGCAGAGTCCAAAACACCAGTAATCAGGATGCTCACAGACATGATTGAGTACAGTCACAAAATAAAGGAAGAAGTGAAGGCTATGAAAAGTGAAATAAAGAAAAATATACAAGGAACCAACAGTGAAGGGAAGAAAACTGGAACTCAAATCAATGATTTGGAACAAAAGAAAGAAATAAATATTCAACCAGAACAGAATGAAGAAACAAGAATTAAAAACAAACAAACAAACAAAACAAGGAAAGGCTTAGGAACCTCTGGGACAACTTTAAAAATTCCAACATCTAAATCATAGGGTGCCAGAAAGAGAGAGGAAGAGCAATAAATTTAAAACTTATTTGAAAATATAATGAAGGAGAGCTCACCTAATCTGGCAAAGGAAATAGACTTCCAGGAAGTCCAGGAAGCTCAGAGTCCCAAACAAGTTGGACCCAAGGAAGCACACACCAAGGCACATCATAATTACATTACCCAAGATTAAAGATAGAGAATCTTAAGAGTGGCAAGAGAAAAGGAGACAGTTATCTACAAAGGAGGTCCCATCAGACTGTCAGCTGATTTCTCAAAAGAAACCTTACAGACACGAAGGTGCTGGAAAGAAGTATTCCAAGTCATGAAAGGCAAGGACCTACATCCAAGATTACTCCATGCAGTAAAGCTTTCATTTAGAATGGGAGGGCAGATAAAGTGCTTCCCAGATAAGGTCAAGTTAAAGGAGCTCATCATCACCAAGCCCTTATTATATGAAATGTTAACTTACCTAGGAAAAAGAAGATGATCAAA
Source organism: Phyllostomus hastatus (assembly GCF_019186645.2). Lineage (NCBI taxonomy): Eukaryota > Metazoa > Chordata > Mammalia > Chiroptera > Phyllostomidae > Phyllostomus > Phyllostomus hastatus. The sequence continues at coordinate 30,521,037 of NW_025334013.1, forward strand.
ACTATGAATAGTAAAATGGTAACAAACTCGCAACTATCAACAACTGAATCTAAAAAACAAAAACTAAGCAAACAACTAGAACAGTAATAAAATCACAGAAATGGAGATCACATGGAGAGTTATCAGTGGGGAGTGGGAGGGAAGAGAATAGGGGAAAAATACAGGGAATAAGAAGCATAAATAGTAGGTACAAAATAGACAGGGGAAGGTCAAGAATAGTACGGGAAATGGAGAAGCCAAAGAACTTATATGTACAACCCATGGACATGAACCAAGCGAGGGAGGGAATGTTGGTGGGAGGTGAAGTGAAGGGCATAGGGGGATAAAGGGGAAAAAAATGAGACCACTGTAATAGTATGATCAATAAAATATACTTAAAAATAAAATTTGTATGGGAAGTCAAAGGACCTATAAATTGCCAAGACAATCTTAAAGGACCAAAGCTGGTAGATTTACACGACCTGATTTCAAGACCCACTGTAAAGTTAAAATATTCAAGTCATTATTCAATGTGGCACTGAAGCAAAGGCAGACAAGTAGACCAACGGAACAAAACAGGACAGAAATAGACTACACATATATGGTCAAACTCAATGGGAAAAGGAAAGTCTTTTTAACAAATGGTGCTAGAACAGCCAAATTTCCATATACAATAAAGTAAACCTTTATCTCTACCTCACACCACATATAAAATTAAGTCAAGATGGGTTACAGATCTAAATATAAAAGCTAAACCTATAACATTTTTAGAAGTAAACATATATGTTCACAGGTTGGGATAATCAAAGATTTCTTAAGACAAAAAAAAAGTTAATCATAAAAGAAAACACTCAGTAATCTGGGTGTCATCAAAAGATATTATTAAAAAGTGGGGAAAAAAGCCTCAAACTGGCAGAAAATATTAGTAACACACATCCGACAAAAGGCTTTGCATGCATCTAGAATACATAAAGAATTTCTATAATCAATAATAAAAAGGTAAATAACTCATTTAAAAATTAGGCCAATGCCTCAAACAGATACCCTATGAAGATATACAAATGGCCAATGAACATGAAAAGGTGGTCAGCATCATTACTGCAAGGGAAATGTAAATTAGAACCACAATGAAATACTACTATATATATATACCTGCTAGAATGAAATTAAGGAGAATAAAATTAAGGAGATTGACAACAGTGAGTATGGATAAAGATGTGAAGCAAATGCAACTCATATATTCTTGATGGAAGTGTGAGACAGTATTGTACAACCACTTGGAAAACAATTGGCAGTTCTAATAAAGTAAACCCTACAACCTAGAATACTTCACAAACAGAACAATATTCGTAATAGCTTTGTACTAAATACCCAAAATTAGAAACAATCCAAGCAACCATCAACAGGAAAATGGGTAAAGAGTGTTATATTTATTCAACAGAATATTATTCAGCAATACAAAAGAACAAACTAGTTATACCTGCAATATGAATGAATCTGAAAAATACGTTGAACAAAAGAAACCAGAATAAAATTGTATGATTCCATTTATATCTAGTTGATAAACAAGCAAAATTAATATATGGTGATAGAAATCAGAATAGCAGTTGACTCTATAAAGGTGTGGGACTGACTAAAAAGAAACACAAAGGAAATTTCAGAGGTGACAGAAATGCCCTAGATTTGGGTAATGGTAAACTGGATGTATATATTTGTCTAAACTCATTGAACTGCATACTTCTTAATATCTGTGTATATTGTACTACGTGTAAATTATTCCCCAATAAAGGGGAACGGAGGTCATGCACATTTCTGCATTACTTTTTTGTTGCTTAGTGCACAGGCAGGTTGAATATATTAATACATCTGTTTGAAGTCACCAGAAATAGCAGAAGAAAGTCTGCCCCCCAATTCAAATAGGATGGCAACATTATCACACAGACTGAATTCTTTCTAAAGGTCATCAATTTTAGAACAATTTATGATGGATCTTTCTCAGTTTGTGGGCCACTGGCCATTGGGGAGACTGCATCCTCATACCCATATGCCCTTGTTAGTTTTTTAATCACAAGAGATCAAAAATTTAAGTATTATCAAGTGAGGGGATCTAGAATTTTTTAAGTTTCTCTGTACTTCTTTCCAGTTAATTTGTCATTTGCAGTTATATCACCATATAATAATTTTAAAAATTATATCACTATATAATAATGTGGCTCATCCTTGAACTTCATATAAATAGAATCTTTTAAAATAAATTTTAAGTACTTTTTTATAAAGATGTATAATTACTTTAAAATATTGGAAACCAGTGACTGTGACAACTAAATGTTTAAATCTTCACTAGTAATTAAATTAAACTAAAACCAGCTGAAGAGATGGGCAACAAAGTGTGTGGTGCAAGAATGTACTTTTTGAAAAGCACTGTAAACTATAATGCACTGGAGAAATATAAGATGACATTTATCTTCAATGAGCAATAAAAAACAAGAAACAGTGTTTCACCTTAAGTTTTGGATATATGTGGCGCAGAGAATCTGCAGTTCCCTTGTCGGCTTCATCAGGAATACACACAATATCTAGCTTCATTTTCATCTTGAATTCTGCAGACAGAGCCTTTTGGACATCTCTGGTTGTAACAACAATGACTTCTATAGCACAAAAGAGAAAGAAAAACACAAAATCTCTCATTCATTTAGATAACAGTTTGACTATTTCAAATTAGATTTGGTATTTCTAACAGTTAATATTATTGAGCCTTTTCACATATTTTCTTACAGTTCTTAGAACAACCTCTCAGTTTACAAATGAGGAAACGTGGGCTGTAAGTTGTGTGGCTTAGTTCAGCGTCACACAACTAGTAACAGTGGATTCAAGGTAAAACTCAGGTCTGTCTGATTAGAGCCCACACTTTAATATATGACATGATACTTCTTGGCGTAAACAATTCAGAAGAGCATTCATCAAAATATATCCCATTTTAACTCTTCATTCACTACAGAGTAAGAGCTATCACCACTTCCCACCAGGTAGCCTTTACTGCTTCACCAAGGAATAACAATGAACTCTAGTAAGTGATCCCCGTAACAGATGTCTTTACCCGTGTAGCTATTTGTCACAGATGTTTGGTAGGGTATGTAATCTGCGGTAACATAACACATGTTGCTGATATCTGAAGATTGAATTTTATCATCTCTAAAGTGGAACAATTTCTACTTGTTCCATGATACTGCTCCAGGTCGTAATTATCTCTCCCTTTCACTGTAACCATTCTTTTCTATTTTCTTCTCTTCTTTATTCCTCTTTCTTTTTCAAATCATTTAACCTTCCTTCTTTGATTTTCTCTTCTTTCTTCCTCTCCCCACTCTGCCTTCTCTCAGTCACTAACTCACTCATTCATTCATCCAGTAAATACAAATACATTTAATATGTAAAGGACAAACAGGCGCTGGGAATTCAGAAATGAATTCATCATGGTTCCTATTTTAAAGAAATGTAACATGAAGAAACTAGACATGGAAATGGTTAAGGAAGGTTTCATGGAAGAGATGGCATTTAAGGTAAGCCATGATGAATTTAAGTACAAAAAAATTTCTTTAGTACATACTGTATGTAAAATGCTGATGTTACAAAGATAAATGAGACACAGTAACTGCTCTCGAAGAGATCTGTCTGCCATGCTGCTAACTACAGCATAAAGCAGGCCTTGAGGGTACTAAGATAGATGAAGTGTGATGGAAGCATAGAAGACAGGGTAATCATGCTGTTTGGGATTTCAAAGAGAAGGTGACATGTCCATGGGTTGGAGAGAACATTTAGGTAAAGTGGATAGAGTGAAAGGAGTAACTTAGCAAATACGGCACAGTCAGTCTAATAGTTGGACCAAGACACCTTTGTATGGAGAGAGACAAAAGCTAAGGGCTATGTTAACTTCTTTAGAACCATGAACAATATGAAAAGAGCAAACACAGACATGAGTATTAAACTCTAGAGTCCTATGTTAAAAAGGCATGCTCCAGCCCTGGCTGGTGTGGCTCAGTGGGTTGAGCACTGGACTGTGAACCAAAAGGTCACTGGTTCAATTCCTGGTCAGGGCACATGCCTGGGTTGTGGGTCAGGTCCCCACTTGGCAGCATGTGAGAGGAACCAATGTATCTCTTACACATCAGTGTTTCTCTCCCTCTTTTCCTCTCCCTTCTCCTCTAAGGAAATAAAAAATAAATACAATCTTAAAAAAAAAGAAAAAAAGAAAGCATACTCCAATTTCTGAGTGAGCCTCAGTGAGAGTAATTTTCTATGTAGTAGATATTAAAATGCCACAGATACCACAGTAGATACTACAAAATGCCACCTCCAAGCAGAACTAAAGATATATATATATATATATATCTTCACTATATATATATATAGTGAAAAAAAGGCAGATGACAAATCCTAAGGAGTAATTAAAGGAAGTTAGGAGATTTTAAAGTATATTAAGGTGTGTCCTTCACCCATGAGATTGAACTCTAAAGAAAATCTCGCGTAAAACATAATCTCTTACTGTCAATGTCATGTAGACTACTGCAAAGAAATGGGACTTCCAGCAAGATGGAGGCATAGGTGGACGCACCGTACCTCCACGTACAACCAAGATTAGAACAACAACAATTTAGAGCTAGAATAACACACAGAACTGACAGAGAATTTATCTGAATGGAAGTCGGACAGCCAAGAAGTTGAAGTAGACCCATTCACCCAGACAGGTAGGCAAAGCGGAGCCAGGCGGGTGCGGGTCGGCATCGGTGCGCAGTGATCGGGGAGAACTCGGCGCGAACTGGGAGCGAACTTGGCGTGAGCCATCCGGGGCGCGCAAGATCGCAGTGGTGTGAGTGCGCAAGCGGAGGCTGGCGAACCCAGTGAAGCAGCGATTGTGGACCAGGGCAGAGCCCACAACCCAGGATCCCAGAGAAGGGACTGTGTTCCCGGGAGAACGGAACTACCGCCATTGTTCCCTCCCGCCCCCGCACCCATCCCCACATACAACGTCACAATCTAGCGACTGGGGTGCCCAGCCCAGGTAAACACCTAAGGCTCTGCCCCTCACCGTAACAAGAGCAACCAGACCAAAAAGAGAGAGAGAGACAAGGAGAGACATGTTTCCAACAGAAGAACAGATCAGTCCCCCAGGACTCATCCTTTTGAGCGACCAAGAAATAGCCAATCTATCAGATGCACAGTTCAAAACACTGGTGATCAGAAAGCTCACGGAATTGGTTGATTTTGGGCGCAAATTAGATGAAAAGATGCAGGTCACCATAAAAGAGATGAAGGAAGATACACAGAGGAGACCCAATAGTGAAGGGAAGGAAACTGGGACTCAAAACAATACAGTGAACCAGAAGGAAAATAGAAACAACCAAGCAGGAAAGCATGAAGAAATAAGAATTCAAAAAAAATGAGGAGAAGCTTAGGAACCTCAAGGACATCTTTAAACGTTCCAACATCTGAATTATAGGGGTACCAGAAGGGGAAGGGGAAAAACAACAGATTCAGCACGTAGTTGAACAAATAATAAAGGAGAACTTCCCCAATCTGACAAAGGAAATAGTCTTCCAAGAAATCCAGGAAGCTCAGAGAGCCCCAAAGAAGTTGGACCCAAGAAGAAACACACCAAGGCACATCATAATTACATTAGCCAAGGTAAAAACGAAGGAGAGAATCCTAGAAGCAGCAAGAGATAAGGGGACAGTCACCTACAAAGGAGTTCCCATCAGACTGTCAGCTGATTTCTCCAAAGAGGCCTTACAGGCAAGAAGGGGCTGGAAAGAAATATTCCAAGTCATGAAAGACAAGGACCTACATCCCAGATTGCTCTATCCAGCAAAGCTTTCATTTAGAATGGAAGGGCAGATAAAGTGCTTCTCAGATAAGATCAAGTTAAAGGGGTTCATCACCACCAAGCCCTTATTTTATGAAATGTTAAAGGGACTTATCTAAGAAAAGAAGATAAGGAAAAAACCTGTATAGTAAAATGACAGCAAACTCACAATTATTAACAACCACACCTAAAGCAAAACCAAAAGAAACTAAGCAAACAACTAGAACAGGAACAGAACCACAGAAATGGAGATCACATACATGGAGGGTTAGCAACAGGGGAGTGGGAGGAGGAGAGAGGGGGAAAAGGTACAGAGAATAAGTAGCATAGAATGTAGGCTGAAAATAGATAGGGGGAGAGTAAGAATACTATGGGAAATGTAGAAGCTAAAGAACTCATAGGTATGACACATGGACATGAACTAAAGGGGAGGATATGTGTGGGAGAGGGTGTACAGGGTGGAGGGGAGTGAAGGGGGGAAAATGGGACAACTGTCCCATTTTAGCATAATCAATAAAATATATTAAAAAAAAAAAGAAAAAAAAAAGAAATGTTATGGGTCTGCCCAGGAAGGCAATCTCACAGTGGAATGGAATGGAATCTCACACATCCAGTGTGATCACTGGATCACAGACAGGGCCCCAGAATCTAGCACCACCTCCATGTGGTCCTCTGATTTGTTATCTCTTATTATAGGACAACTCAAACTCATTGTGGCCAAAGCTGAATTCATTCTCTTCATTCAAACCTGTTCCTTGTCTCTTATTCCCTTTCCTAGCTCATGGCATCACCTCGTTACCCAAGCAAAAAGTAGAGGGAACTCCCTTGTTTTTCTATTTCCCCTCCTCTTCATCATCAACTTTTTCAAATGTACCCTCTTCTCCATCCTTAATATTACGTCTTTAGTTCAGGCCCTCTCCATTGCTGGTGTGGACTTCTGTGACAATCTCCTAGCTCATCTCCCTGCTGGTAGTCTTGACTCCCTCAAATCCATCCCTCATATAGCTTCCAAAGCAATTCTTTAAAAAAGTAAATCTAAGTTATGAAGTTTATTACCATAATGTTCATAATATTCCCTAATTTTTTTAATGTCTGTGAGGATCTATAGTTATGTTTCCTCTCTCATTCCTGTTATTAGTAATATGTCTCCTCTTTTTTTGTACATCAGTCTACCTAAATATTTAATAATTTTATTGATTTTTCTGTAATGCTTTTGTTTTCGATTTCATTTATTTCTGCTCTCATCTTTTTAAAAATTTTCTTCCTAGTTATTTGGGTTTCATTTGCTCCTCTTTTTCTAGTTTCTGAAAGCAAAACTTTGATGATAATTTGAGATATTTTTCTTTTCTAATATAGTGCTTAATGCTATATATTTTCCTCTACACAGCTTTCCTCTACACTACATCCCTTAAATTTTAATACAGTGCATTTCATTTCCAGTAAATGAAAAATATTTTCTAATTTCCCTCTGATTTCTTCTTTAACATACGGAAACACTTTATTGTGTTGATATGGAAACATATTATGTTGAAGTGTGTGATTTAATCTCCAAATACTTAGGGATTCTCTTGCTATCTTTCTGTTATCAATGCCTAATTTAAATCTGCCATGGTTTTTTATAAGAATATACTCTGTGCCCTGGCTCACGTAGCTCAGTGGACTGAGCGCGGGCTGCGAACCAAAGGGTCGCAGGTTTGATTCCCGGTCGGGGCGCGTGCCTGGGTTGCAGGCCAGGTCCATAGTGAGGGTCCATGTGAGAGGCAACCACACATAATGTTTCTCTTCCTCTCTCCTTCCCTTCCCCTCTCTCTAAAAATAAATAAATACTTAAAAAAAAAAAAGAATATACTTTGTATGATTCTAATCCTTATAAATTTGAGACTTGTTTTATTTCCAAAAATATAGTCTATCTTGGTAAAAGTACTTGAAAAGAATGTACATTCTGGGACTTCCGGCCAAGATGGAGGCATAGGTAGCCACACTGTGCCTCCTCACACAACCAAAATAAGGACGACAACAACAATTTAGAAACAAAATAACAACCAGAACTGCCAGAAAATTGAACTGTATGGAAGTCCCACAGCCAAGGAGTTAAAATAAACACATTCATCCAGACATGTAGGAGGGGCGGAGTAGGGCTGCAGGGCAGAGAGGACTTGTGGCAAAAAAAAGCTGTGGCACTGGGTGCGCAAGGCAGCAGCCGAGAAACCCCGAGCGTACAAGACCACAGCGGACAGACCCTGGGTTCGGGGTGGCAACGGGCAGACCCAGCGAGGTGGCAATTGTGAAGCAGGGCATGGTGTGCAGGGCAGCTGGCTGACCTGGCAGTCCTCCATTCACACGCACAGATAAACCAAACAAAACTGGGGAGCAAGACAAGCCGAGAGCGCCAGGGTCCCAGCGTGGGGAAATAAAGCCCCAAAACACCAACTGAAAACACTTGTGGGGGTTGAGGGGCCAGGAGCAACTCCCAGCCTCACAGGAGTTTGTTGGAGAGACCCACAGGGGCCTAGAACGTACACAAGCCCAACCACATGGGAATCAGCACCAGAAGGGCCCAGTTTGCTTGGGGGAAGCGGCAGAAGTTACTGAAATCCGGCAGGGAGAGGAGCAAGCGCCATTGTTCCCTCTCTGACCCCTCCCCCCCACACAGTCTCACAATGCGGAGACATGGGTTGCCCCGCCTTGGTGAATACATAAGGCTCTGCCCCCCACTACATAACAGGCACATCAAGACAAACGGAAGAATACATCAAAGCTCCAGAGCACAATCAACTAAGCAATGAAGAGATAGTCAACCTATCAGATGCACAGTTCAAAGCACTGGTAATCAGGATGATCACAGATTTGGTTACAAATTAAATGAAAAAAATGAAGGCTACGCTAAGTGAACTAAAGGCAAATGTTCCCACCAACAGTGATGGGAAGGAAACTGGGACTCAAATCAACGGAGTGGGCCAGGAGGAAGAAAGAAACAACCAAACAGAAAAGAAGGAAGAAACAAGAATTCAAAAAAATGAGGAGAGGCTTAGGAACCTCCAGGACATCTTTAAACGTTCCAACATCCGAATTATAGGGGTACCAGAAGGAGAAGAGGAAGAGCAACAAGTGGAAAAGTTATTTGAACAAACAATAAAGGAGAACTTCCCCAATCTGGCAAAGGAAATAGACTTCCAGGAAGCCCAGGAAGCTCAGAGAGTCCCAAAGAAGTTGGACCCAAGGAGGAACACACCTGGGAACATCATAATTACATTAGCCAAGATTAAAATGAAGGAGAGAATCCTAGAAGCAGCAAGAGATAAGGAGACAGTTACCTACAAAGGAGTTCCCATCAGACTGTCAGCTGATTTCTCAAAAGAGACCTTACAGGCAAGAAGGGGCTGGAAAGAAGTATTCCAAGTCATGAAAGCAAGGACCTACATCCAAGATTGCTCTATCCAGCAAAGCTTTCATTTAGAATGGAAGGGCAGATAAAGTGCTTCTCAGATAAGGCCAAGTTAAAGGAGTTCATCATCACCAAGCTCTTATTATATGAAATGTTAAAGGGACTTATCTAAGAAAAAGGAGATAAAAAACCTGTATAGTAAAATGACAGCAAACTCACAATTATTAACAACCACACCTAAAACAAAAACAAAAACAAACTAAGCAATCAGCTAGAACAGGAACAGAACCACAGAAATGGAGATCACATGGAGGGTTAGCAACAGGGGAGTGGGAGGAGGAGAGAGGGGGGAAAAGGTACAGAGAATAAGTAGCGTAGATGGTAGGTAGAAAATAGATAGGGGGTGGGCAAGAATAGTATGGGAAATGTAGAAGCTAAAGAACTTATGACACATGGACATGAACTAAACGGGGGGAATGTGGGTGGGAGGGGGTGTGCAGGGTGGAGGGGAATAAAGGGGGGGAAATGGGACAACTACAATAGCATAATCAATAAAATATATTTTTAAAAAAGAATGTACATTCTGTTTTATTAGATGAAACGTTCTATAAATGTCAATTAGGTCAAGTTGTAGAAAATCCTAAGGAATCTACAAAAATGCTGTAAAAATTGATAAATGTATTGAGTTGCAGTTTAAAAAGTCAGTATCTGGCCCTGGCTGGCGTAGCTCAGTGGATTGAGCATGGGCTGTGAACCAGTGTTGCAGGTTTGATTCCCAGTCAGGGCACATGCCTGGGTTGCAGGCCATGGCCCCCAGCAACTGCACATTGATGTTTCTCTCTCTCTCTTTCTCCCTCCCTTCCCTCTCTAAAAAATAAATAAAAAATAAAAAAATCTTTAAAAAAAAGTCAGTATTTTTAATAACTATTTTTATATAATAAAAACAAACAACTGGAAATTAGAATATAACTATTACTATTTACATTGGCATCACAAATATAAACTACTTACAGATAAATTTAATTAAATATGTGTAAATCCTACACACAGAAAACTATAAAATCACTGCAATTACAGCAGACATAAGAAAGTGGAGAGATGTTGCATGCTCATGGATCGGAAGACTAAGTATTGTTACGATATGAATTCTCTTCCTATTAGTTTCTGGATGCAATTCAATCACAATGAAAATCTCAGCAACACTTTTTGTAAAAACTGATGAGCTAATTCTAAAACTTACATAAAGATGTAAAAGATACAAAATAGCTAAAGTGTGAATCTAACCACATTAGACTTTTATTTAAGCCTTTCACTGGTTTCCCACTGCTTTCAGAAAAAATCTATATCCCTCAGCACGGAAGACAAGGCCCTTTAGCATGGCCCCTGCTTATCTCTCTCATGACATCTATCCTCCCTTCTGCTTGACATCACAGCCACACAGAAGGACTAGCAGTTGCCAGAACGTGCTGTGCTGATCATGAGTCTGCATCTCTTCCTATCATTTCTTCTTCACAGAATGTTCTCTCCTCACTTGTCAATCCGATCATCTACTTTTCAAGACTTAACTCAAGGGTCAGCTATTCTGTGAAGAGTTCCCTTAATCCCTCAAGGAGAAGCAGCAACTTCCTTTGTATTTCCAAGCACTTATAATGAACCTCTGTTATAACATTTACCATGTTACACAATAATATTGTATTCTTTGAGAACTTTCACATTGAATTAACTTCCTTCATAATCTTTTTTTAAAAAGATTTTGTTTATTTATTTTTAGAGAGAAGAGAGGAAGGGAAGGAGAAAAAGAGGGAGAGAAACACTGATGTGCAAGAAATACATCAATTGGTTGCCTCTTGCATGCCCTCAATTGGGGACCTGGCCCACAACCCAGGCATGTGCCCCGACTAGGAACTGAACCAGCAACCTTTTGGTTTGCAGGCCAGCCTTCGATATACTGAGCCACACCAGCCAGGACTCTCTATTTATATGTATATCTCTCCATTAGACTTTAAGGTCTAAAGAAGATCAGGAGCTGAGCTATCTTTTCAATTCTGTACCCCAGTGCTTAATATAATATTATTTGGCACATATAGATTCACAGTAAGTACTGTCTATGAGGCACCTGCATTCCTACTATGTTCTTTCTGATATCCTTACAAGGTTCATTTTAGGTCGTTGTGGAGACCGGTTCTAAAACAGTACCAGTGCTATTTTCTCAACCTTTTTCACACAGCAACAGAGTACTCCTATGTTTCTAATTTAAAGAGACCAGCCTCCAGCCAACACTGGGTCCTAGCCTTCTCTCATTCATCCTCCCTCACCCTCATAAAACTGACAAATCATTGGGATCAAACACCCTAAAAGTTTTATGAGTCCATCTCATTGACACAGCTCACCTTCAAATCCAACACGCTCAAGCAGGTTCAGTGGGTACCAAATTAAAGGTTTGTTCCCCACTGGAAGCAGAGGTTTGGGAATGCTGGAAGTCAGATCTGTCATCCGGGATCCCCCTCCAACTGCCATGACCACTGCTTGAAATTCCATGTTTACAAACTACAATCACAGAGAAAAATAATTAATGGGAAAAAAGTAACAAAAATCAGAGCATATACAATACTAATGCAATCTCTATTTAGGTTATTGATATCCACCATGTCAAATGCATCGCTTCCAACTCCAATAACCAGATAAGAACGGCTCCTTAGCTACAGCATAAACATCACCTTTATCATATTCTCTTACCATAGGGGGGTGGGGAGGAAGTAGGTTTAGAGTTGTTTGTATGGAATATAATACAATAACTTATAAATTATAATACAAGAATCAACTGTGTGTTTTGTGTACTCACAACTGTAAACCTACTTTTTTTCACCCTGTATACTTGTGCACTCTAAGCTCCAGGCTGGGGAGATGGGCTAGAGGAAGGACATGAATTTTAAAAATCTGGCCCTTGCCCTTGAGCTGCTTACAATTTATCTGAAGACAAATTCAGTAAATTACAATATGCTATCATTAGTGCCACCACAGAGATATATCCAAGATACAGTAGGCAAATACTGAAGGTAACACCTAAGTCTTCCTAGAAAAGACAGGGAAGGCTGTATAGGAAGGTAAGACTTGAGCTGACTCTTGACGAAGTAATAGTTTACCGAGTGTGCTTCTGATTCAATTCTTATTCCTAGAAAATGTTTAAAATTCCTGGCTAAAATTAACAGCACACTACAACCATATTAGGTCTCTGAAAAGTATGAAATGACTTAAATTCCTCCAATAATTTAGCCAACTACTCCCATCTTCTCATTACCCCCAACTATAAATATTAAACATACATGTAAGCTTGCATCTGGATCTAGATTTGAAGAGCCCAGTTGCAGAAACAAACCAAATTAATTTCTTTTTTCAAATTTAAGGAAACTATTTGACCTTCAAAAGAATCTCTTGCCCTGTCTGGTGTGGCTTAGTGGACTGAGCACCAGCCTGGGAAGCAAGGGGTCACTGGTTTGATTCCCAGTCACGGCACATGCCTGGGTTGCAGGCCAGGACCTCAGTAGGGGATGTGAGAGAGGTAACCACACATCAATGTTTCTCTCTCTCTCTTTCTCCCACCCATTTCCTCTGTCTAAAACTAAATAAATAAAATCTTTAAAAAAAGAAAGAATCTCTTTACATGAGCTACCACAGAAGAGAAGCACAGTAAAAGTCATAATTCCTTACTGATTAAAAATAAAAGTACCCTTTGACTTACAACAAATGGTATAACCTTTTTAATACGAGCGTGAAATGCATTTCAGAAAAAGAATTTATTTAACATCAAACTGGCAAATAATATTGCACCTTTACCATAATTATAACCAGTCCTGGGCCCCTCACATCAATATCTTAACTGCGGCGCTTATATTCATACACCCAAAGGACTAAGAGAAGGCCATTGAGCAATATCCACACAAAGATACAGTAATCAAATGGCTGCCTCTCACATGGTCCCCAGCTGGGGACCGAACCCACAGCCCAAGCATGCGCCCTGACCAGGAATCGAATCCAGGACCCTTAGGTTTATGAAATGACTCTCCAACCAAGTGAGCCATACCAGCCAAGGCAGAGATACTATAATTTTGATTGCAGCAAGCCTGACCTCAGATTGGAATTTAACTTCAATTTGGCACCATATAACTTCCATCACATCTGATGTTACTCAGAAAACAGCACTGGACCTTCCAGAGTCAAAAGACCTGAGTCTTGAGTTCTTCATTTTCTAAGTGAGGATAATTACAGTTTCTGCTTCACAGAGCTGTTGTGAACAGTAAATGAGTTAAGCTATGCAGAGCACACAAAATAAGTCAACCCCACAGCAAGCACTATAAAAGTGTTTGATATTATTAGACAGAGGCTAGATCACGGAAAGCCTTCTTTGCCAACTGAACCATGCTGTTGCATAATTCTGGTCTCTGTATTACCATTCTTGCTTCCTAGGTACCTTTCTCCTGTGCCTAGTAATCACCTATTAAACTTTTAAGACTCAGTTCTAACAATCATTATGCCTAAAAAAGCCATTCCTAATCCTTCCCACCCTCCTGGTAGAAGCAACTCCTTCCCCCTTGGGTGCTTGCACTCTGCCATGTACAGATCATCTCTGCCTTTACAGTCTCTGACGCCCATGTCTTTAAATGCCTATTTCCCCCGTGTTCCTTGAAGGCAGGGACTGTATTTGTTATTACTGTATTTGCAGTACCTAACACAATTCTCAACAGATGCCAGACGTTCAGTGTTTGTGGAATGAGTACTTGTGAACTTCACGAAAACCCCGTGTAAGAGTCCAGCTCAAACATGTACAGACGAGACATTAGAACCCAAGCCAGGGGGATGAGTTCCCTGCTCTCAATGAGACTCTGGGTGATAATCACGAACATAACTAGTCACAATACCATGCAGACTGTCAAATGCCTCAATGTCACCACCATGACTCTAAGTGATGGGAATCGAGGAGACGAGTTTCTCGTTAGCCTCTCCAGTTTAAAAGAGGGAGGTCACGGCATCTCAGACATGCCTTCATCATAGCACTCATTGCATTCTCCTTTTGTAAACTGGTAAGATACAAACAATGTGTTCAAAATCATAATTGATCTCTCGTGTGGGCCTTATTTATTCCGTTTTTATATCTCATTGTCTTGCAGCTAAACAACTAAAAATAGGCAAAATAAAGAATGAAGAGCTGAAGTGGAAAGAGTTCAGAGACTGCGCTAAGGGCGTCTGGTCCTCACTCGCTGTGACTTCGAGCAGATCCTCTCCTCTCTGAAACTATTTCTCCATCTGTTGCACAAGGTGGTTGGCTCGGATTCTCCCCAAGTTCTCTTCTAGTTCGGACACTTGGTTCCCTGGCCGAGTTGCTCGCTCAGCGACTCAAGCGGGCGACTCTGGGACACTGCACCCTCCTGCAACCCCGCAGGCCCTCCTTGGCCAGGCTCGAGGACCCGCCTCCCTCATACGACGACGTGGAGCCCGGCGGCCACCACAGTACTGCCCACCCCCGTCAGCCAGCTAGAAGGCAGCCTGGAAGCGCGGAAGACGAAGCTTTACCTCGGCTCCTGGCTCGCTGCTGCTGCTCCTAGCACTCCCCACGCCGCCTCCGACTGACAGTCCAAAGGCGCAGGCGCGAGATGACCGAGCCGATCGATGGGCCGCAAGAGCAGGCTGGCGGGGAAGGGACAAGCGCCGAGCGGTAGATCGAGGACCAGAAACTGTTGCACCTCCTGAAGGAAAGAAGGCGGGGCCGTCCTTGCTCCTCATTCACAAATTTCTAAAACGCCTGGGTTGTACCTGCTAGGGCAAGGCTCCTGGAACCCAGATTGGAAAAAGTCACAGTCTTCTTTCCAGGAGTAAATTCTCCTTCTAGGACCTGGTTCCGACTACCACTCTGTGAAATGAGAGCTCATTTGGGAACCGCAGTTTTGAGCTATCCTGTGGAGAAATTGAAACGGGATGTGGAGACAAACGGAGAAGTCCCCCATTATCCTGGCTTGGGGGATGGAAAAGCATACCCTGCGTCCTGAGAGGCAGGAGCCTCCTGGAGACAAGGGGAGTTCAGTGTGAATATTTAAACTAAGCAAGGCACCCATTCGTCACTCTTGGCCAGGAGGTTTGAAAGGGTGCAGAAAGAGCACCACAGGCAGCTATGAGGAGGTGCCCGTGGGGTTTTGGATTAAGAATTGGAGAACACGGAGACGTGGCTGATGGCGCTGGGGATTGAGGAACCTGCCGGGCCAAGTACGGATTACTGGGGGAAGTGGGGGAATTCTGAACTGAGACCCGGGGAATGCTGGGCTGCAGACTTCTGTTTTGTTTTCCCTGAAAAAACGGGACCTCTGATTGGCATATTCTGAAAACTGGCCTGATTTGAGAAAAGGGAGGCCAGAGTGTGGGGGGAGGGGGCGAGGAGGGGAGAGGTAGTGGGTATTTTAAAGGGAGTGGGACTTAATTGCAGAATTCCATCATTATTTTAAATCTGTGTAGTTTTGAAATAAGCAATTCCTTTCCTTTTTACCAATTTGGCATTGGGAGTCTTGGTGGCAGGCAGTAGAGCCATACCTCTGTTCCAGAATTGAATAGGCTGGTGTTCTGTAACAAAATCACCAAAAGCCTTTGCAGGCCAGATCTTTCTATGTCCATAATGCCCAGTGTGGTGACTCACGTGGGCTTTTTAAAAATATACTTTATTGGTTATGCTATTACAGTTGTCCCATTTTCCCCCTTCACTCCCCTGCACCCTGCACATCCTCTCCCACACACACTCCCCCCTTTAGTACATGTCCATGTGTCATAAGTTCTTTAGCTTCTCCATTTCCCATACTATTATTGCCTTCCCCCTATCTATTTTCTACCTACCATCTACGCTACTTATTCTCTGCACATTTCCCCCCCCTCTCTCCTTCTCCCACTCCCCTGTTGCTAACCCTCCATGTGATCTCCATTTCTGTGGTTCTGTTCCTGTTCTAGCTGATTGCTTAGTTTGTTTTTGTTTTTGTTTTAGGTGTGGTTGTTAATAATTGTGAGTTTGCTGTCATTTTACTATACAGGTTTTTTATCTTCTTTTTCTTAGATAAGTCCCTTTAACATTTCATATAATAAGAGCTTGGTGATGATGAACTCCTTTAACTTGACCTTATCTGAGAAGCACTTTATCTGCCATTCTCAATGAAAACTTTGCTGGATAGAGCAATCTGGGATGTAGGTCCTTGCCTTTCATGACTTGGAATATTTCTTTCCAGCCCCTTCTTGCCTGTAAGGTCTCTTTTGAGAAATCAGCTGACAGTCTGATGGGAACTCCTTTGTAGGTAACTGTCTCCTTATCTCTTCTGCTTCTAGGATTCCCTCCTTCATTTTAATCTTGGCTAATGTAATTATGATGTGCCTTGGTGTGTTCCTCCTTGGGCTTAACTTCTTTGGGGCTCTCTGAGCTTCCTGGACTTCCTAGAAGTCTATTTCCTTTGCCAGATTGGGGAAGTTTTCCTTTATTGTTTGTTCAAATAACTTTTCCACTTGTTGCTCTTCCTCTTCTCCTTCTGGTACCCCTATAATTCGGATGTTGGAACGTTTAAAGATGTCCTGGAGGTTCCTAAGCCTCTCCTCATTTTTTTGAATTCTTGTTTCTTCCTTCTTTTCTGTTTGGTTGTTTCTTTCTTCCTCCTGGTCCACTCCATTGATTTGAGTCCCAGTTTCCTTCCCATCACTATTGGTTCCCTGTGCATTTTTCTTTATTTCACTTAGAACATAGCCTTCATTTTTTCATCTAATTTGCAACCAAATTCAACCAATTCTGTGAGCATCCTGATTACCAGTGTTTTGAACTGTGTATCTAATAGGTTGGCTATCTCTTCATCACTTAGTTGTATTTTTTCTGGAGCTTTGATCTGTTCTTTCATTTTGGCCATCTTTTTTTTGTCTTGTCGCGCCTGTTACGTTAAGGTAGGGGCGGAGCCTTAGGTGTTCACCAGGGCAGGGCAACCCACGAGGCTGCATTGTGACGCTATGTGTAGGGGAGGGGTCAGAGAGGGAACAATGGCGCTTGCTCCGCTCCCCGCTGGATTTCAGTAACTTCTGCCGCTTCCCCCAAGCAAACTGGGCCCTTCTGGTGATGATTCCTGTATGGGTAGGCTTGTGTACATTCTAGGCCCCTGTGGGTCTCTCCAACAAACTCTCCTGTGAGGCTGAGAGTTGCTCCTGGTACCTCAACCCCCACAGGTGTTTTTAATCGGTGTTCTGAGGTTTTATTTCCTCGCACTGGGACCCTGGGTTGCAAGGTCTGTCTCACTCCCCAGTTTCGCCTGGTTTATCTGTGTGCAAATGTGGGACTACCTGGTTCTGCAAGCCACCTTGTGCACCGCGACCCTCCACAATCTGCTGCCTCGCTGGGTCCGCCCACTGCCGCCTTGCATGCCCGGGGTCCACCAGCCACCGATTTTTTTTTTTGGCCGCCACCCCTCCCTGCCCAGCCACCCGACTGCGCCCCTCCTACCTGTCTGGATGAATGTGTCTATTTTAACTCCTTGGTTGTTGGAGTTCCATAGAGTTCAGTTTTCTGTCAGTATTGGTTGTTTTTTGTTTCTAAATTTTTTGTTGTCCTTATTTTGTTTGTGCGAGGAGGCACAGTGTGTCTACCTACGCCTCCATCTTGGCTGGAAGTGACACGTGGGCTTTCTGAACCAGCCTATTATAGTACGGAAAAAATCCACATTTAGCCATTAAAACAGTGGGGGTTGGGTGGAGGGAGAGTTAGTGAAGACCTAAATGAGTCAGTTATACTGAACAGAACAATGGCTTGAAGAGACCAAGTTAAGTGGAGATAGATCTCCAGTAGAAGCCTGGCAAGCAGACTAGCCAGCAAGTTCGAAGGCCATGAAGAGAGACTGCATGTTCAAAGAACACCAAAGAGGCCAATGTGACCGAAGGGAAGTAAGCCAATGGAAAAGTAAATAATGGCACAGGAGGTTAGAGAGGCAATGGGGGAGAAGGTGAAGAGTTCAGGTCCTGTGGGTCTTGTAGGCCATTGTGAGAACCTTGAATTAAGTAGAGGAGGGACATAATATGACAGGTTTTGGAAGGATCACTGTGCTGTATTAATAGACTCTGGAAGCAGGGAGACCACTTAAGAGGCTGCAACTGCATGAAAGGCCACAAACACCTGAGTCTAGACAACTCTAACAGTTTGAGATTGTGAGATGTAGTAAAATAATTGTTTTAAGCAGTGAGTTTTGGGTGGTTTGTTAAGTTGCAGTAGACACTGCAAAAATGGTCTTTCTCTCTTTCTCACATATTCCTACAATTTTCCAATCCTTTGGAAGCTTTCTCTTTTTATATCTGTCTCTTAAATGTTGAGTTGCTTTAGCACCCTGCCAGTTAGGAGGCAGAGTCATTCCACAGTATTTATTGAGTGCCTAATATGCTGGAGATACAGCATTCAATAAGAAAGACAGGTCTTATAATTTTCCCCAGACTTTTGGCCAGAAGAATAGAAACTCAGCTTTGGTCCTACTAAAAAGAAAGACCTGAGGCCATACCCATAAAACCAGCCTCATCCCTGCACTGCCTCCCCTTCACTTTATAATGCTTGTGATAAGTTATTGAATAATTATTTTAACTCAATTATAACACAGTTTGTTGGTAAAAGCAAGCTATGGAGTGGTTGATTTGGCCACGAGAGGCCTAAAATTTGACTTCTCTTTCCTTTGGAAGCAAGATTCTCGTTCTCCTTGGTATAAGCTCAAGCAAGCAGAAGCCTTTGGAATTATACTTCTGAGGTAAGAACTAGTTATAAAATAAGAACAACATTCTTCAGTGTCACTAATCATCAGAGAAATGCAAATTAAAACCACAATGAGATATCACCTCCCCTGTCAAAATGGCCATCATCTATAAATCTATAAACAGTCCTGACCGTGTGGTTCAGTGGGTTGGGCATCATTCTGCAAAGTGAAAGGTCACTGGTTTGATTCCCAGTCAGGGCACATGCCTGAGTTGTGGGCATGTGAGAGGCAACCGATTGATGTTTCTCTTTCTTTTTCCCTTCCCCTCTCCCTGAAAATAAATGAAATTTTAAAATATATAAATAAATAAACATGTATTGATGAGAATGCAGAGAAGAGGGAACCCTGATGCACTGTTGGTGGAAATGCAGATTGGTGCAGCCACTGTGGTTGGGGTTTCCATAAAAAAGTAAAAATGAACTGCCTTATGACCCAGTGACTCTACTTCTGGTAATATATCCAAAGAATCCCACAACCCTAATTCAAAAGAATATATGCACCTGTGTGTTCATTGTAGCATTATTTACAGTAGCCAAGATTTGGAAGCAGCCCAAATGTCCATTATTAGATGAGTGGATAAAAAAGCTTTAGGACATTTACACAATGAAATACTACTCAGCTGTAAAAAAGGAGGAAATCTTACCCTTTGCGACAGCATGGATGGACCTGGAGAGTATTATGCTAAGTGAAATAAGCCAGTCAGAGAAAGATGAATACCATATGATTTCACTTACATGTATATAATTTAATGAACAAAATAAACTAACAGAAACAGACTCATAGATACAGAGAACAGACTGACAGCTATCAGAGGGGAGGGGGTGGGGGACGGGGTGAAAAAGGTGAAGGGATTACACAAAAACAAAGCAAATACCCCCTCACAGACAGCAGTATGATAATTACCAGAGGGAAAGTGGAGTAGGGGAAGGAGAAGAGGGTGAGGGGGAGATAAATGGTGATTGATGGAAAGAGATTTGACTTGGGGTGGTGAACACAATATAATACACAGATGATGTGTTATGGAATTGCACCCCTGAAACCTATATAATTTTATTAAACAATGTCACTCTAATAAATTCCATTTAAAAACTAGAATTGGATCACATTATAAAGTATAAAAATAAAAAAGAACAGTATTCAATCCCACATCTAGTGTTTGTTTTAACTGCTCATGCTTAAACTAGCAAATGTTTTCAGAGAACTAGAGGACTTTCTTCTCTAGTTGAGGAAGAGCAGTTGAAGGATTGCTTCATTTAAACTCACTTTAAATTATTCCCTTAGGGCAGTGGTTCTTAAACTTTTGGATCTCTGGACCCTTTCCACTGTTAAAAATTATTGGGACCCAATAAGTTTAAATGGATTATATTTATTGATAGTTGCCATGTTAAAAATTCAGACAAATTATAAAAACAATTCATTTTAAAAATAAAACTAAAACTGCTACACGGTAACACAAGTGACATTTTCATGAAAACATACCACTATGTTTTCAAAATAGAACATTTACTGAGAAGAATGTCATGGTTTTATCCTTACTTAAAAAAATTTTTTAACCTTCACCTGAGGACATTTTTTCACTGCTTTTAGAGAGAGAGGCAGGAGAGGAAGGGAGAAACATTGATGCAAGAGAGAAGCATCAATTGGTTGCCTCCTGTATGCACCTGGACTGGGGACCCTACACACCAGGACAGGGGATCAAACCCGCAACCTACATATGTGCTCTGACCAGGAATCAAACCCAAACCCTTTCAGTTCCTAGATGATGTTCCACCTGATTAAGCCACATGGGTCAGGGTTGGTTTTGCTTTTACAGATCTCTTTAATGTCTGACTAAGCAGAGAACAGTTGGATTTTCCTATAAGTTCTGGTATATTGCTTTGGGTGAATTATGTGATGAAAACCTGACCTCACACAGATAGGTAATGGAAAAGAAAGCTATTTTAGTAGGTTTGTCAGGTAGTTGTAAGTATTCTCTGATACAACACCAAAACTCAATACATGGTAGTTTGTAAAGATGAGTTGCAATTTAGGATCATTATATTAATGAACATTTTACACTATTGTATAACACTCTTACTCTGAGTGGACATTTTATTCATGCATGGTTTTGCAACTTGATGCACTGATCATTTGTAAAATACTGGCTCACTGAGTTATGCAGATCTTCCCAATGTTGATTCATTCCACAGTATTTTTAAAATCGCATTTGTTAATATCACCAGTAATCTCATCAGGAAAATCCTTAAATGTTGGAAAGCTGGCAACCTTCTAAGGACAGATACAAGTTTTCCAAACTTCTGATTTTCTTCCGAAAGTTCAAACATTATCATTGTCAACAACTATTGTTAGTGGTATTCCTTGAAGTGACTGGCTTACTTTATTGTGATAGTTTGTTGGCCATAGTTTGTCAATTGTTCTTTCAAGTAAATAGAATGTTCTATGAAAAAAGCCATAGTTCTCAAATCAAACGATCACACAAGTGCTCCTTCTGGAGACAATCATCATACTCCTTTAGTATGCACATACATGTTAACATGCATACTTCCCATTTCATCACATGGGGTACTAAGAAGATGTGTACCCAAGGACCAAGATGTAGTGAAATTATTTGATTGCTTTGTCAAAGGCATTCTTAAGTGAAACTTATTTAGCTTTATTATTGTTTTTATTGCAAGTGTGTGGCAGGAAGAGTACCATGACTATCAGTAATTTGGTATCACAGCTTTGATTCATGCCAAAGCACCAGCAGTTTCTACCCATCACTGCATTTGCACCATCAGTGTAAATATCAATACAAGGACAGAGGCAAACCGTGTTTTGGTATTATCACGAATATAGTCTTGACCTGACAGATACCCTGAAAGTGTCTTGGGGACTCCACAGAGCCCACTGTAAGAACTGCTGCCCTAGGGACTCCTTCCTTCTGTCCCCTGCTGTTTCCGGTACTCACACTGCAGCACTTGCCACAAAGAACTGTCGTTCCTTTTCCATGTCCTCTGCTACATGGGACCCTTGGAGGACAAAGTCTGTATCTTACTTGCTGTTCTCTCAAGGAAAGGACAGCTCCCAGCACAGGACCTGGGACATGCTAAGTAAATAATAGTGAATGAATTTGAAACTTTTCATAAATCTTCCCTTGGCCTTCCATTTGGTGGTGGGAAAACGGGGCTGAGGGCCAGGGTCAGTGATACCTCTTCACCGCAATATTCCTTCTTAGGAAATCAACCCATATTATTATCTCTCATGCCTAACCTTATGCTTATTGTATTTATTAGTCACATGGGAAGTACTTAATAAATGTTCATTGAACACAAGATATCCCCTATGTTTGTTTCCTGCTTGCATTTCTTCTGGACCAGGACATTTGTGTGTATGTGTCTGTATGTGGTGGGGGAATAATTTAAGAAACTCAAGCTCTAGCCCTGGCTGGGTGGCTCATCCCATATACCAAAAATTTGTGGGTTTGATTCCAAATCAGGGCACATACCTAGGTTGTGGGTTCTATACCCTTTTGGGGTGTATGTGAGAAGCAACTTATTGATGTTTCTTTCTCACATTGATGCTTTTCTCCCCCCGCCCCCCCAGACCAATGAAAATATCCTTGGGTGAGGATAAAACAACAACAGCAACAAGTCAAGCTCTAAAGATCTCTTTGAACTGTGGGAGACAAAAGAAACCTTTCAAAGGGCCTTGGCCCAGAAACTCTTCCCATGGTCTGCCTGCAAGAGGTCTCTCTTTGGGAATTTGCTGGCCATGTCACAATATTCATCCACTCCATTTGGCTGTGGATTTATCAATGGGGCAAGGAGTCATTATTTTTAGAGGGCAAGTAAAAGATAAAAATGAGAAAAAGAAACTACTTTGGCAACCAACTGCAAGTACTAAAATATGTGTTTTATTTCTGTACACAGGGCCAGCGGTTGCCCAACAGATTCATGGTAAGTTAGAGAGCAAGTGGCCCTGCAGCATTGACATGGAGTGCTCGGGAAGATCCTTCATTAGTCAGGACTTGACTGTTTCAAGCACACGGAATTTTCATTGTTGGTGGTTTTAAAGGTCAGAATCTAAATATTTATGCTCTAAACCAGTGATTTTCAACTTTTTTTCCATCTCACAGAACACATAACTTACTAAAATTCCATGGCACACCATGAAATGTATACTATTTTTTGCTGATGTGACAAAAAAGAGGTATCATTTTGATTTATTCACACTGGACGGCTATTATTGTGTTGGCTGTTGTCATTTTTTTTTTATTTGACAACCTAAGGGTTTAAAGAAGTCAGTGCCCCTGACTAAGTAGTTGGGTATTGCATATTTAAAAAATTCTTGCCCAGGCAGGGTGGCTTAGTTGGCTGGAGCATCATCCCATATACCAAAAAAGGTTGTGGGTTTGATCCTCAGTCGGGGGTTGGGGCGCATACGAGAGGCAACTGATGGATGTTTCTCACATTGATGTTTCTGCCTGTCTGTCTCTCTCTAAAATCAATAAACACATCTTTGGGTGAACATTAAAAAAAGTATTGTGGCACACAAGTTGAAAGTTGTTGCTCTAAACTAATGGGTCAATTTTAAACATAAGTAATTTAATCAGTTTGCTGATTTTTCCCACCCTTATTGAAAACAAAACTTTGCAAATGGCTTATTTTCCTTGTTTTTCAATTCGAAAGTATGGTTTATGGGCCACTGTTCACTTATTTATTGAACAACGATTTACTGAGTGACTACTAAGTGTCAAGGACAGTTTTAGGCTCTTGGGCTTTATTAGTGAACAAAAAAAGACCCAGCTCTCATCCTAACAGGCAGAGGCAGCAGAAATTATGAAGCAGTGTAAATAACAGAATAAACTGTTCGGTAGATTAAAGGTGGTAAGTGCTGTGGGAGTAAGGAAAAGTGGGCAGGGGGAGGAACAGAGAGAGGGTGGACACCACACTGACCGCTATAAAGTCCTGGAGTTTAATAAAGGCTATCGAAACTTGGGACACGTATCTCATCTAAATTTTTCTACAACTTTCTCATAAATTTAGAAGCAAATACAAAAGGGACAGGTGACATCAGTGAAAATGGTGGTCCTCCAAAAATTCTCTCCTCCCTAGAGCCATGAAAATACTGTCAAAACTACCAGAATCAACTTTTTTAGATGTTCACCATGAGCAGTGAGTTATGTTGCTTCCTTCAGTCTGCTGGTGATAGTCACCACGCATCTCCAGTTCATACGCAGACAGCAAAGAATGTGGTTGTACTGCTTTCCTGTCTCCCGTGATAAACCCATGTGACATTTAAAAACAAAGAATAATTGAGAATTGTCCAACAAAATGAAAGTGCAGCAAAAAAAGAAAAGGTGATCATGCTGGATGTAAAATTCAGATTGAACATAAATGAAGTAACAGGAGAAAGAGCCGGTCGTGGGGGTGCTCTGGACACCACCATCACCGAAGAGTAGATCCGCAGCCAGAGGAACGGAGCGAGGGCAACCTTATCTGCAGAAATGAGGAAAGTGCTTGTGATAAAAAGATGAAGCCGTCGCAGGGGAAGTGACGCCAGCAAAAAACTTCACGCTAAGGGAATGCTCAGAGATAGTTCCTGGCGTTGAAAGCACAGAGAATAACATGCTGGGAGCTGATCCGAATTTAAAAAGAGCACGACAGTTCAGCGAGGCGGACGGAAGACGCTTCATGTCATCAGAGAAGAAAAAAGAGGCAAGCACTGTTTGAACTGTTCTCGGTAAGTTTTTTACAAAGAAAACATCGAATTCTCCATTTTTCTAAATGCTTCAGATTACAATGTACTAAATAAATATTAGTTTTATTATCTTTTCAGTTCCTTATACATTAATAATGGACAGCGAGAGAGTTTTTAATGTTGACAAAAAATTGTAAAGGTCACAGAACAATGGTAATCTCTATCACCGGTTATTAGGATCTCTGTTTGGTGTCAACCTGCTGGGTCATTTTTACAGTTTTGGCATTACTGTACTGTGCAAAATGAGGGTTCCTTGTACATAAAAATTCAGCATCGAGTGGTAACTATGTGAAGAGGTCAGCATTTCAAATCAATGGTGAGAGGATGGGTATTTGAAAAAAAGGAAGCCGAGGACACTGGTTAATAGCAAGGACACCGTAAAACCAGGATTGAACACAGGAAAGCTGACTCTCGAGAATTTGCTCTTAACTAATGCACTACATTGCCTTCCTGTGGTATATATCCAATAAATGGTTTCTTCCATAAAGATTCTGAATTCATAAAAATTAAAAACTTGTACATTAGGAAAGAATATATATGAACTTAAACGGCAGACATATACATATGGGAAAACATATACAACAGCGACACAAAAAAGTGAACGTAGAGGTTTCAGCACCTAAATTACCATGATCAGCAGACTTTGCAGCTGGCAGACCACCGTCCAATCTCTGGCTTCATCAATTATGTATTATTTATGAGACCTAGGGCAAGTCACTTACTGCACCTTTGCTCTCGGTTTCTCATCTGGAAATGGGCATAATAATAGTATTTACTTCATAGGGTTGCTCAGAAGGTAAAACAAGATAACAGATGCATAGCTCTTAGCACAGTGCCTTGTCTTGGTACCTGTTGTTTTAGTGCTATGTAAAGAGTGTCATAAATCAATGAGAAAAGTAAAATCAAACCAACAGAAAAATGGACAAAAACATATAAAGGGTAGTTTATAAAGAAGAAAAACATTTGCTCAATACAGTAAGTAATCAAAGCATTGAAGATTAAATCATTCATACTATTTTCAGCACAATAAAAGATCAGAATATTTTTAAGTGTTAATACCCAAGATAGAAGTTTAGGAAACAGATACTAAAGGGAGTGAAAATCGATACCTCCTGGCAATTTGGCAGTTTGATGAAGTGATTTTATGAATAAACAGTATCAAAATTCCTCACAATATAATGCATGTGGTCGATAAAAATGGCCTCAGCAACCATCATTTCCTGCTTGGATCACTCCCTGCTTCCAGTCTCCTCCCAGTTCATTCCCAACACAACTGCCAAAGCCAAATCTGACCATGCTTCTCCCTTGCTTGATGCCCCCTTGGCTCCTCACTGCAAAACCCTGAAGTGGCCCTCCAAGGCGGAAGTCCCTTCTCTCCTCCTTCACAACTCAGTGACGTGGGACTTGATGCCCTTCTCCACTGGCCTTTGTGCCGGTTGTTCTCCATCAGGATTTGGCATGCATCGAAAGTCCAGCTGGTTAGAATCATCCCGTTCTGTCCTCTAACAATACCCTTCACTTCTCCTTTGGAGTTCTCACACACACGTTATTAAATGTTGTTTATGCCAGTATTTGTTTACTGTCTCTCCCATTGGAATCTCGAGAGGGTAAGAATTGTCTCCTTAGCCACCATTTGATTTATTGCACCTGGTATGGTGCCTAAATAGGTGCTCGATGCAGTCACTGAATGAATGGGTGAATGATTAAATGAATAGCATGCTACAAAATACGAGTGCAAATCTAGCTTGTTAAAAGAGGGACTAGAAACTCCTGTGGCTGGTAACAGACACAGAAACGCACTGCCTCCAGCAAGTTGGCGCTGGCCAGGTCTTTCCCAGAAAAGGGGAAGGCGCGCTGGGATGGCAGAGACGTGGGGGCGGGAGCTTGCTGGAAAGAGCAGAGCTGAGTGGGAGCCGTGGCAGGGCACGCCCTAGAGGACCGCATGGGGAAGCGTTGGGAGCGACCCAGTGCTTGCCACTCTCCTAGGGACCCCTTGTGGGGGTGACTGACGACTGTGACAGTGAGGGGACTGTGTTCGTACTTCTGTCACGGGGTGCTTGTTCTTCAAGACTGCACCTTAGCTGTGCAGCAGCTGGAGGCATAGTGGGGGTGGATAGCCATGATGCTGCCGCCTCCTCTTCTGTCAAAATCCGGACCTGGGTGGTTTATCAGCCACCTCAGGCTTTGCCCTTCCTCCCCGATACCAAATTCTTCTGCCTACTTGGCTCCTGAAGGAGGCCTCCCATCTCCCAAATCGCCACACCCACCCCAGACGATGCCAGGCCACCTTTTCCCCCCTCTTCTGGGTAGCGGGGTCCTTGCTTCCCTGCTCAGCTCCAGGCTTAATGTTTGCCACTAAGAAGCCCACCACTCCCACCTGACAGACATTTCCTTGGCTCCCGGCAGGACCATGAAGACCTGGAAAAGCCTTCTCTACCACCACTCAGGAGACCAATAAAGACATACTAAAGGAATGAATTCAGCCATTTATTCAACTTTCCCATGTGCAAAACATTTTTTGGTGGAGTGTCATGGAGGCCCTGAAGGGAGGGAAACGTGGGGCAGGGACATGCATACAGCCTAGAGGTAGGTTTAATTTAAAATCTAGGCTTTATTTTAGAGTTGGGTACAGAGGAGCTATTGAAGATTTCAGAGAGGAAATAACTAGCCATACTTGTGCAGAACCTTGGGAGTGGGACAGAAGAAGCGGAGTTGGGCTGGCAGTAATGCAGAAGTGACTGATGTGGGGCGCTAGTGGCAGTGAAGATTTAATGTTGAGCAGATGTAGGTTCTGGCCCAGGGAAGGGCAGTGGCACTTGTCAGCTGAGACTATGTGGGAGGAAGGGAGGAGGGAGTTCACATCGTGGGTATGGAGGGAGAGGAAGAAAAGACCAGTAAATGAGGGAGGGGTGCTCAGTTGTCGCTTTATTCCTGGGGCAGGTGACTAAGGAGAAAGACCATCATCACTTGCTATTCATCCCTGACACCTTGTCTGGGGAGGAGCCTCCACCATCCTACATAGTTTTTAGTTTTGAGTCCAGGCTGAACCAGAGAAAAGTTGAAAAAAAAAAAAAAAAAGAGGAGCCAAAATTTGAAGCAATGTCTTGGTGGGTAAAGAGTTAGAAGGCTTCCTTCAAGTAACTCAGGCCTGGCAGCTTACACTGGGCTTGTGGAAGGTTCCCTCTCACAAAGGCTAAGTAACACCAGAAGCAAGCCCCAGCAGGCGTAGGCTCGGCATCTGCGGGGCTGAGTCACCAGTGGCAGCCTGCCGCCCCTACTGTAACCCCGCGTGGGGGCTTTTTCTGAGTGTGTCAGCTCAAGCCCAGAACAGGAGTGCAGACCCCAGCTGGTCTACGTGAGGTGTCTCGCCCCAGGCAAGGCTGAGCAGGATACTGCTGACCCAGGGCTGCCCCCTGGCGCCGACTCACTCCTCCCAAGGGCTCATGTCGGTGTCGATGGCCACGCAGTTGTAAGCTGCATAGCGGAGCTTCTCTTCGCACACTTTGGCACTGCGATGGAGTGGGGGTGGAGGCGGGGAGTTGGTCAGTATCAGGTACAGAGGCCCTCCCCATCACTACCAGGGGCGATGGGCTCCAATTAGTACAGTTCCGCACTTCATCCACCCTAGCACATCACCTTTCTCCTGCTCCCCACTCTGGGCTCGAACCTAGGAAACCCACCTGGCATAATGCGGTAGGAAGAGGGTACTGGAGCAGGTGGAAGACTCGGGCAGCGCGTCTGTGGTCTCGCCGCTGGAGGTGTGGAGTGGCCACAGGTCAGAAAGAATTACAGGGGCACAGGGCAGGGGTCTGACATGTTTTTGTGTGGGGGGCTGGCCCGCTTTGGACCTGGCCTCCGCACTCACCCCAGCTTGTCCGGGTAGATGTAGATCCGCGCAGGCAGCCGGCTGCGGCCTGTGACAAAGCGCAGGAAGCGACTACGGTCCTCTGGGTGAAAAGGAAATCAGTGTCCACACTTCCAGCCTGACTCCGAGGCCCACAAGTGGAGTCAGCCCCAGGTATCACTCTGCCCTCTCCCACTGACCATTGGTGAAGTTGTTCAGTGCCTCCCAGAAATACTGCACCCGTGTGTCAGACGGCTCGAAGTCCTCAAACCGGGCTGGTGGTGACAGAGCCAGAATTCATTCTCATGTCCGACAGACACAGCGTTTAAGCTCCACCCTTGTGCTGCCCCGCCCCGCCCCACACTCACTGAGCTTGCGCAGAGCGTCCACAGTGACCTCTGGGTCCCCGCACACCTTCTTCTCTAACTCTTGCCAGGTCAGCAAGTCCAGCACAGCCTGCGGCACCACCTTCAGCAGACCTGTCTGCATGGCTGCCACCTGGTGGGGAGGGAAAGGCCTGGCTGGGGAAGAGGGCACAACTCGGAGCTCCGTGTGTGGTGGGGCTACTAGGCCTCCACTCAAGGAGATAATGCTGGACACGTTCTTTGCTCAGCACTGGGGTATCTTGGTACTCCACTGATTAGCAGGAATGTGGGGCAGAGGGATGGTGGGGGCCGGAATTCTTGGGATTGGGCGCTGGTGTCCTGTCCAGGTGGGCTTTGGCTACTAGAAGTTGTCCAAAGTTCTCTGTTCTTCTGGCCCCTGGGCAGTACCTGCTCCTTGCTCTCCTCTAGCCGTGCCTTCTGCACCAGCTCGATGAAACGGGAACGATCCTCATACTCCACCACAATGCCTGCACCCCCGGGGATCAGCTCTACCACCTGCTGGTCACTGAGCACTGTGGTGAATGTTAGCTCCTTCCCAAATTTGAACTCAAACGTCTCCTTGTCCATTCCTTCCATCACTTCCAGAAGTTTTACCTAGGGGTTAGAGAGAGGCAGGAAGGTCAGTTTTTCATTGTGGGAACAGTCCTTGTTCTTCCTCAAGGTACTCACAGGGAAGCAGGACAGACAGCCAGGCAAGGACGCCCCCATGCAGGACCATGGGGGAAGTGAGGGGATCAGCACAAGGGCTTTGAAAGCATCAAGGCTGCAGGTAATGAGGCTTGGAGGCCAGGGAAGGCATCCTGGAGGGAACAGCCTCTACACTGAGACCCAAAGGATGGCTGGGACTTGGTTGGGCTGTAAGGAATTCAAGAGAGAGGATTTGGGGAAAAGGTGGAAAGAACAGGAGACCTAAGGAATCTGGCTGGAACCTGAATGTGAACCACACAGACGTGGGCCAAGTAGCGCTTTCTGGGTTCTGCATTTTGTCTTGAGCCCAAGGCAGAGCCATTGAAGGGTTAATGAGGAGTGTGAACTGAATTACTGTGGCTGCTGGAGATCAGCTGGTAAGAACAGATAGGGACACTGGCTTTGTAGCTGGCGATTGGGTCAGAAAGGAAGGCGGCCTGAGCCAGGGGTGCAGTAGTGAGATGGGAAAAACAGACTCCAGAAGGAGGTGTGACAGAGTGAAGGAGGTGAGGAGGAAAGAGGAGTGAAGAATGAGCCTGAGGGGCTTGGCAGGGCAAAGGGTGGGTGGCAGTGCCATTCGGAGACAGGGAGCTCTAGAGAGCAGCAGACTGGGGACACCGAGCGTGTGCTGAACTTGAGGCGCCATCGCAGGGCAGATGTCCGGCTGGCAGGTGCACGTAGGGCTCCGGGCTTCGAAGACAGGCTGGGGCTGGAGGTGAAGATTTAGGAGTCACCAGAACATGGACAGTAGTGGAAGCCACCGGAGAAGATGTGATCGAAGAGGGAGCATGTATGTGGCGAGAGGAGGTTCGGGACAGCCCTGGGGTGCAGAACCATCAGCGGCTGGGCACGGGAAACGCTGCCTCCAAGCCCTGCTCACCAGCACGGAGTCCACGGCGGGGAAGTCCTTGCTCCAGCTCACTTCCTCACCAGAAAGCTGCTTCCACACGAAACCAGGCAGAGCCAGGACCTGTGGGACAAGTGTTCACTCATGTCTTCTCATCCTGAGCTGCCCAGGCTTGGCTGGTCCTTCTTCCTTTCAGGACCCAGGGCTGGTCTGAGGGAGGGCAGACTAGGCTACTCACCAGGAACTCCTTACCCCGAAGGGCAGCCCCCATCAGCTGTCCAATCCACTCGTACTTGGCAAAGTCTCGGCAGGAGGGGTTGGGCACATACATGTCCCGGGCCTCGCCTGTGCCATTGCCCTGCCCCGAGACAGAGCTGTCAGCACAGCATGGGATGGACCTACTTTGTTCCCTGAATGGCCTTCCTGGGGGTCTGAGTGATCCCTCCGAATGCACCACGGCTCCCCGTCCCCTGTGTGCCCAGAGGCTGCCCAGGGCAACTCAGACCCTCTGCCCCCTCTCTAGCTCAGCCTGGTACCTGCGAGGCTTGAGGAGACAAAACAGCAGAAACAATGTGGGAGGCAGGAGTGGGAGATTACCTGGTTGGCTGTGCGCACAAAGAAGGGCAGAGGCACAGGGGTGTCTGACGAGCTAGGACACAGCTCTTCTGACATGTCCGCCAGGCTATCCCGGAAACCACCCCCTGAAACGACAGGGAGATGCCCTCAGCTGGCGCAATCGAGAGCTCCGGTCCATGTGATGGGGTTAATAAAGCAGGTCCCCTAGCTTGGTTGTTAGCTGGTAACCCGAGAAGCCTCTGCCACTCTAACTAGGGCAGGATGCTTATTACCCTCCTTCAGGGCCTCACCTTGGTCAATAATGCCTTCTGCAATGAATTTACACTCCCACCACTGGTCATAGCGCATGGGCCACCTGTAAATAGGGGTGGACCTCTGTCATCCTGCTGGGCCAGGGCTCTGAACAATTCCCCAGCCCAGACACCAGCCAGGAGTGGCGCTACAGAGGGGTAATGATGAGGGGTGCCCCGGGCAGCGTGTGGATGTACGTGTGTACATGTCTGCTCTGAGAAAGTCCCTTACCCTGAGGCCATACCTGTAGTCCAGGGGCTTTTCATACTTGTCAGAGGGTTTGAGGCCTTCATAAACCTGGGGCGGGGGAAAGAGGAGGGAGTTGCAGCAAAGTCTGTGACGCAACTGGCTCTACTCTGGCCCAAGGACCTTGCTCGGGCCCCTTTTGGCCCAGCCTCCTAAGCCCCTTACTGACCCTCCCTCAGTACGACCCCAGGGAGTCCAGACCTGGGTAAAGACAGCATTCTTGCAGGAAGGGTCCCTTAAGGGGCAGGCACGGTGTTCCATGGCAAGGCGCCGGTTGATGTACAGGCGTGGCATAAAGCTGGGCTTGCTGCTCTCGGAATCACGCAGGCACTGGGCCACAAGGCCTGGCCGCTGGTGTGACAACAGCAGGAACTGCTTCACTTGCTGGTGAGAAAAGGTGGCCAGAGCAGGACTGGTAGGCAGTCAGCCTCTGTCCAAACCCTGGAAGCCTCCTCTATGTCTGGACCCAACTCCACCATTCCAGTCCAAGCCTAGTCCATCCCTGTCCTTGCCCCAGACCCTCCCTTAGGCCAGCCACCAGGGGGAGCTTTCTAAAACAAAAATATCCACCTTTGTCATTACCTGACTTAAAACCCTTCCAATGCATCCACTGACCTGGGATAAAGTCCCTGCTTCACAGCCCACCTCACAGTGCCCTCTGCTACCAGGGCCTGCTTCCCGCCCACCCCCTCCGGGCTTCATCGCCATTCCACAATCACGTCATCTAGATGCTCCTAGTACGCCACTCTCATGTCATCTGGAGTTGCTATAACTCCCATATGTACCTTTTATGCAACTTGTCCTGTCCATACTGTCACCTTTCCTCCCCCAGCCCTTGTGGATTTCACACACTATCTGAGGGTTAGCACCCCAAAGGCTGGGTTCTGACTATTCACGTCCAGCTTTCTGCAGCCAGAACCCAGCAAAGGTCAAGGCCTAGGGCAGGTTTTAAGAACTCTCTGCCGAACAGTGAACAATAGCATGAGCAGAAAGGGGGAGCCCACTGCCAAGACCAGCACTGGCTGGACCAGACTCACCTTAATCTCACTGAAAGTGCCCAGCGTGTGGTCCCAGGCAGGTACCAGGTGGTGTAGGACGCTGTCTAGGATCTTTATGAATCTGGGGTGGGTGGGTAAAAGCAACTGCAGCTAAAGTGTTTGGCAGGGATGTAATACCCCCTCAGTCACCAACACACAGGTACAGGAGCAACCAGCGCCCAGGGGCTACTCTGACACTTGAAGTTGAACAGCTTACAGTATAAGTCCTTGGGGATCTCCTCCACATATACATACAAAGCTCAGGACAGGGGAAAGGGAAAACTGGCAAGTCCAGGACCACAGTTACCTCTGCAGGAGAACAGCTCTGCGGTACAGTACTTCTGGGTCAGTGCCTTCCAGGCGCGGATATCGCACCAGGCTGGTGGGCTGGAACAGGTCTGCATTCAACCCCAGCTCCCGCTGTCTTGAGGACTTGATCTTGACCCCTCGAAGGCGCACATCAATCCCATCATCTGGGGGAAAAGTCAGAGTGAGGTCACTTCCTGTGCCTGTTGCCTCCTTGGCCCTCAGGGGGAGAATGTCTCCTTAGTGCTTAGTCTTTTGTCCCTAGACCCTTGGGATCTTTGAGATCCCCTTCTGCTCTATTTCTGATTATTATATTCTGTGTTGGTTCTTCCATCCACCACTATAACTGTTGTAATGCCTGAGGGTGCCAACTCAGTTCCTCTTCCTGGTGAGCCTAAAAATCTCTATGGCTTTAAATCACGTCTATACCTGGTAGCTTCCTCCTGGCTCAGGCCCCAAAGGTTCAAATCCTGGAGTTAGTTTAGCTATCACCTTCATCTCAACTCCAAGCCCATCCCCTTTTCTTCCGGGGCATGCCAGCTAGCCCCACTCCAGATAATGGGGCTCCCTTTCCCTCCTTATAGCCTTAAGCCTCACCTCGGCATTCGACGATGCGGATCTCAATGATTGGCAGGTGGACAGTCATGTCCTCTAGGACACAGACATCCCCGATCAGGGTCCTGAGGAGACAGATGTGAAGCACTGTGGATATCTCTTGCCTTCAGGGACTGCTGGGATCTCACCCAACTTTCCAAGCTGGGCCAGGCCCCATTGCTAGGATCATGCCCCACCTCCCACCCAGGCCAGCTTGCTCACTCGTCAATGCTCACGTCACTCAGCTTCTTCAGGTTGTCCCCTTCACCCCCATAGACCACCACTCGCTTAGGCATAAAGTTGTCATCTGTGGTATCAACTGTGATTAGCAGTTTCCTAGGGGATCAGAGTAAGCACATGGGTCTCTGTACACTCACAGACATGTGGTTCACCCACCTGTCCTATTAGAGCCCACTCACTTGACAATGGTGCCCTTTTTCATGGTAAGCCGCACCCAGTGCTGGCACTGGGACCCATCACTTTCCCAGTAGGTGTCTGCATTGCTGTCTGTCAGGCAGGACACATTGAACTCCTCCTGGGGAGGGGTAGAGAGGTGGAATCAGTGTTCACCGCCCCCTCACCCCCATTCCCTGTGCTGGGAGTGTGGCTTTGGGTCAGAGAGCATGAGAGAAAACAGTGGATCTGTATTAAGTAGCTGGAATTATCTAAGGGTTCCTATAAGATTTCCAAGATGGTGGGGGCTGGACTGAGTCTGGCCTGTGGGGATTCAGGTTTAGCCCCCATCTAGAGGTGCGGGTTCTGGATCTAGCAAGATGTGACTACCTCTTGCTTGAGGTGGGAGGAGTCCCAGCACCCACCGTGTAGGAGGAAACGTCTATGCTCTCCACATACTGCTTCACGCTACCCAGGTTCTCATCCTCCTTGCCCAGGTGGTCGTACAAGAAATGGATCAGGTCCTCGTCGCACTCGTAGGTCCACGTCGGGGGCACATAGCTAAGCAACCCCAAGTCCCTAATTAGGTCGGTTCCAGACCTGGAGCTCCTTCCTCCCCGTCCCACCCAAGCTCACTCACAGTAGCCTTTGTACAGCTTCCGTGTATGCCTCGGCTGCCTGAGGCCTCGATCCCAGGCGATGTGAGTATGTAAGGTCTACCACCTGTTCCCACCTGTGGGCAGAGAGTGTGGGGGCGGAGTGTAATGGGGGAGACATCAGCAGGCAGCAGGACTACCTGCCCAAGGCTTGGAACCTTATTCAGAGCTCTATCTGCTCCAAACTACACCAGCAGAAGCCCCACCCTGGCTCCTTCAGGCCCCGCCCTTTCCTGTTCTGAACCCGGCCTTCCTTCGGTAACCCACCTAATGGGCGGCGCCAGACTACTTTTTCACTCCTTGGGGCCCCAGCCGACTGATAGTGAGCCCCTTCCCTCCAAGTGCAGGACCTGAGCAGTGGACGGTAGTCCACTCCAAAGAGTTGTTGCTGTCGCTGGAGGTGGTCGGGAGTATCTATGGGTACAAGGCGGGCCCCGCCTTCTGCCGGGCGGCACACCAGCAGCCAGCCTTCCTCCAGCCCGCAGTCGCCCAGGTGCTCCGCCAGTTGCTCCTGCAGGGATGGGTCAGATGGGGGCAGGTGTCAGGGAACTGCCCATGTTCAGGGGCCTGCCCTGCCCAGCCCAAGGCAAAGGGCACCGAATGCAATGCCACCTCAATATAGGGAAGGGAGGGGAACAGCCAGGGGCTTCCCAGGCCCCGAGAGTCTTTTGCGGGGCCCAGGGCAAGCCAGGGCGCACCTTAGTCAGCTTCACCCACAGCCCGTGGCCGTTGCACAGCTCCTCGCCGGTGGTGCGCACGCAAGAGCCGCGCCGCAGTTCGATGCTGTTGCGGGCAGCGCGTAGGGACCCGGAGCCGGTACCGGGGGCCGTGCTCGCAGCTCCCACGCGGAGCCCCAGGCCCTCCGCCTCCCACACCGGCAGCAACACACGCGACGGTCCCGCCGGGTCCTTGTAGAGCTTGTACAGAACCTCGCGCGGCACGAAAGCCAGCGCTGCCGGGAGCGGCTGTCCTGCGCGGAGGCTCCGCGCTGCCTCCGCCAGGAAGCGTATTCGACCCAACAGCTGCCGTGGGGTCTCTAGAGCCGCGCCCGGGCCGGGGCCTGCCATGGCGACGTGGCAGAGGGTAGCCCAGGGGCGACCCAGCCCTCGGAGCAGCGGCCGGGAAGGCAGACAGAGCTTCTCACTGAGCTTCCCACTGAGCTCTGCCCTGCCTCCGGCCAGCCTTCGCCGTAAGTTCTGGACTAAGCGCACCTGCCGCTGTATTGCCCTCTGTACACGGATCCTCAAGCATGTTACCCACCTCTGAGCCTCCCACTCAGCCAAACAGACCCAGGTTCAGTAGTTTCTACCCGATCAATCTCCCCTTTGCTGTCCCTATTTCTACTACCATTTTATCTCCACGGCTACCACCCTTATTCAAGCCACCATCCTATCCAGGATGGATCGTTGCAACCCCATTTTTCTGGTCCTGTGGCCTCCTGTTTTACCTTCTTGCTAACAAGTCATACTACTATACAACCAGAAGAATCTTTAAAAATTTTCTGAACATCCTCTTGGGCTCCCTATCCTAGAGACAGTGCGACTAAAATATTTGGGAGAATAACCTCCTCCCCAGCCCTTGACACTGACTGGAGCCTTGAGTCACTCACGTTTGATCCTGGTTGTTAATCCAAATCCCAGGATACTACTAGTGGTCATTATCCACTGTCTCCCTGTAATTCTGAACCAAAAGAGAGGAGAGGTCTAGATGGGAAGGGAGGAAGCAAAAAAGATCGACAGGAGCAGTTGGTGAAGAACAACCATGGAAGAAAAGGAAACTGTCCCCTTCTCCCATTTAAAAAAAGATTTTATTTAAATATAATTTACATACCATTCAATTCACCCATTTAAACTGTACAATTCAATGGCTTCTGATATATTACATTAATTAAATAATTTTTTAAATTAATTGATTTTAGAGCAAGAGAGGAAAAGGAGTGAGAGAGAGAGAGAAGCATTGATTTGTTGTGCAACTCACTTATGCATTCACTGGTTGCTTTGTGTATGTGCCCTGACTTGGGATGGAACCCACAACCTTGGCATATGGAGATGAGATGCTCTAATTGATTGAGCTACCAGGCCAGGGCCCATATTACATTAATTTTAAAAATTGTGATAGAATGTATATAACAAAAGTTGCCATTTTAATACATTTTAAGTGCACAATGATATATTTTCAAAACTTTTTCATCACCCCAAACAAAAACTCTGTACCCTCTAAGCAATTAACTCCTCATTGCTTCCTCCTTGGCTCTTGGTAAACAAACTGTAATCTACTTTCTGCCTTATGAATTTGCCTACTCTAGAGTTTTCATGTGAGTGGGACCTTACAACATTTGTCCTTTGTGTCTTATTCACTAAGCATAATGTTACAAAAATGTAGCATGTATCAGAACTTAAATTCCTTATGGCTAAATAATATTCTATTGTATGTATATACAACATTTTGTTTATCTGGCCAGCTGTTGATGGACACTTGGGTGGAAACTCTGTTTTGATATAGTTTTCAAATAATTGAAGTTATCAATAAATTAATATGAAATGATCCCATGTAATTTTGACAGTTTTCCATTTTTTTCTCACTAGAAAATTGGAACACAGTTCTCTTTCCTTCTCTTCAAGCTATATGTATGCTCTAACGCTGCTACAGGACAAAGTGAACCAATGCACCTCACAAGGGGCCCGCATGACCTAAACTCCGTAGACATTCCTAGCCTCTTTAATTCCACCCGATTGACCTCCTGGGTTTCATAACAAAAGCCGTTTGCTCTTTAGCCTCTTTGCTTTACACATGCTGTTCCCTTTGCTTGGAATACCCCCACTGCTTTGCCCTGTTTAAGTGAGAAGCCCTTGCTAGTTGCTTCTAGCTTTTTCCTCTGAAAACATTGTGATTGCCGATTTCTCTTTTTCCCCATCAGTCTGTAGCTCCTTAAAGGAAGAGGCTATCTTATTCACCAATTACTTCTGTACCTATTATAGGCTCTTAGTAGTTAATAGAAATATTTAATGATTTCAGATTCCTGTATAGTTTGGTTCCATAATCCACTGTATGCCTAGCTGGCCAGGCATCAGACCGTTAGAAACATGGACAGTGGGAGTGAAAGTGAGACCTTAGGCTGAGACTTCGGGATTCCTAGTCCATCAGAGAATGGCAAATTCCCCAAGTCACGGTAAAGGGTAATTTAGAGGGAAGTTACTTTTTTTTTTTTTTTTAGCTGCGTCGCTACACTTGACTTTATGGTTAAGTGAGGCCGGGAGTCCCCTACGCAGCGGCCGGGGCTGCCGGGTAGCTGTAGCTATAGTCAGGTCATGTGACTTTCAATATGGC
The DNA here is from genome assembly GCF_019186645.2 of Phyllostomus hastatus. Classification (NCBI taxonomy): domain Eukaryota; kingdom Metazoa; phylum Chordata; class Mammalia; order Chiroptera; family Phyllostomidae; genus Phyllostomus; species Phyllostomus hastatus. The sequence continues at coordinate 30,558,981 of NW_025334013.1, forward strand.
TACCACCTTGACTCAGTCCAGGGAGGGGCGGAGTTTGGGGCGGGGCCTGCTCAGACACAGGTTGAAGTTGGATTGGGTCGAAGTTACAGACATCTTACCATGGAGGCGAACGGGCTCGGGTGAGTTCTCTGCATCATGCGCGGTCCGGCCATCGAGGCATCTGACTTGGGTCTTCCACCTGAGGGATCTGTCCCTCTACCCCCTTCCCTGGACAGTCCTGGGAATCAGTGTCCGCGGTCAACCTCAACCAGAGTCCGGAATCCCAAAAATCCTCCAACCATGGATTCCTGAGACCATCCCAGCATCCGCCTAGCCGGGACTGCGACCCCCAGACCTTCATTTAGGGGATACTCCTAGGACTTTCTAATCCTCAGTTAGGACCCCTATTGCTGGACCATCAACTCTGAGCCCTCCTTGGACTAGCCCCCAGAGCTGGAACTAGCCCACTTATACTCCCCTGTTCCTGTGATTTTCTGACCCTGAGACCCTCCAACTATCCTTTTGGGGTTTCCCCCGCCCCACTTCGCCAGTCTTTCCAGTGGCTTTGAACTTGGGGAAGCTGGGACTGGGGTAGGGTAGAGGCCCCAGCACGGCCCCTTGTCGTCTTGTGCACCACCTGATAGGCAGAGAGGAGGTGAAGTGGGCCGGGAGCCACAGCTTGGGAGCTGTTCTGGTGAAGGCAGATAACGGTGCTGGACTGAATCCGCCTTAGGACCTCGGCCTTCCCCACCTTTCAGCTTAGCTTACTGACACCAACCTCCCACCTCTGACCCCCATGTCCAGGCCCCAGGGCTTTCCAGAGCTGAAGAATGACACATTCCTACGAGCAGCTTGGGGAGAAGAGACAGACTACACTCCAGTTTGGTGCATGCGGCAGGCAGGCCGCTACTTACCAGGTCAGGGTCAGGGCCTGGGAATCTAGGTAAAACTGTGGAGGGCAAAAAGTTTGGCGGGGGCACAGGGGAGAGCTGTTCAAGGTTCTCCAAGGCTGAGCCCTGCCTCTTCTCTCCGGTCGACAGAGTTTAGGGAAGCTCGGGCTGTCCAGGACTTTTTCAGTACCTGTCGATCTCCAGAGGCCTGTTGTGAACTGACTCTGCAGGTGAGGGGCCCACAAAAGAGGGGAGGGATTTATGTCCTCCGCTCACTATGTAGCAATCTGTCTTCTATTCCCTGTAGCCACTGCGTCGCTTCCCTCTGGATGCTGCCATCATCTTCTCCGACATCCTTGTTGTACCCCAGGTACCCACTCAAACCTGATTCTGGAATGGATGAAACAGGGAGTAGACAGTGAGGCTCAAGATGGACACTTATCCTCACTGGACATGGGGAAAACAGGCTGGAAGAGATGGTTTGGCTGAGGTTCACTCTCCTTTTCCTCTTTCCTGGTATGGGCTGAACAGAGCCTCTCTCCTGGAGTTACAGGTTGGGAACACAGATGTTTTCTTCCCCTTCAGGCACTGGGCATGGAGGTGACCATGGTGCCTGGCAAAGGCCCCAGCTTCCCAGAGCCATTAAGAGAGGAGCGGGATTTAGAGCGCCTCCGGGATCCAGCAACAGTGGCCTCTGAGCTGGCCTATGTATTCCAGGCCATCACCCTCACTCGACAACGGCTGGGTGGACGTGTGCCCCTGATTGGCTTTGCTGGTGCCCCGGTAATGTGGAACAGGGCAGGTACTCGGGCATGGGGAAATCACTCTGGTAGGTCTGGTGTAGACAAGGAAAGGAAGTGTCAGACTTCTACACCTGTGACATTCTCTTTGTATCCTTTTGCAGTGGACTCTGATGACATACATGATTGAGGGTGGCAGCTCAAGCACCATGGCTCAGGCCAAGCGCTGGCTTTACCAGAGACCAAAGGCCAGTCACCAGCTGCTTCGCATCCTTACTGATGCGCTGGTACCATATCTGGTGGGACAAGTGGTTGCTGGTGCCCAGGTGAGTCCTGAGGGAGAGACAGATAGGCTGGGGTGTAGCACATAAGGACCAGAATCAACGCAGGTCCCTATATCTGAGAGGGTAGGTGTCTTAATGCCAGGCATGAAAGAAGTTTGGCTTGCAGTGATCTGGCCAGAGCAGCTGAGTGCACCCTGACACTGGCAGGGGCGCTAATGTTTTGTGTGTTCAAAGACCAAAGCTAGCACTGGGACCTGGAGGAAAAGACAAAACTTTTTGACTGGAACTGGGTGTATAGGTGCAGGCAGTATCAAGGGTTCACGTCACTTGGGGAATGATGGAGGCACATTCTGTGTGTGGGCCTGAGATACTTCCTTTTTGTGTGTTAAATGTGCCTCTTCACCACCACCTCACCGTAGGCACTGCAGCTCTTTGAGTCCCACGCGGGGCATCTTGGCCCCCAGCTCTTCAATAAGTTCGCGCTGCCCTACATCCGTGAAGTGGCCAAGCGAGTAAAGGCCAGGCTGCAGGAGGCAGGCCTGGCACCGGTGCCCATGGTAAGAATGGGGGAGGATGAGTGAAGAAGGTGTGACTGGAACTTTCAGGGTAAGTCCTGCATGGAATGAAGTGACCACTGAAGGGCAGCAAAGGTACAGCTAAGATAATAGTAAGTTAGTAGGCAGAGCAAAGGCCCTCTGTAGCCTCAGGAATCTGCCCTTGTTTTCCCCAGATTATCTTTGCTAAGGATGGACATTTTGCTCTGGAGGAGCTGGCTCAGGCTGGCTATGAGGTGGTTGGGCTTGACTGGACAGTGACCCCAGAGAAAGCCCGGTGAGTAACGGAGTGGGAGGTAGAGGGGGTGCAGCTGCCATATGTGCCGTCACTAGAACGTAGCATCAACTCTGCTTCCAGGGAGCGTGTGGGGAAGAGCGTGACGTTGCAGGGCAACCTGGACCCGTGCGCCCTGTATGCATCTGAGGTAACAACCAGGGCCCCTGGGTGTGTCTGCGAGTGTGTCTCTGTGCACTGCACGGCGGTAGATGTGGTTGTATTCTTGTGTGTTTTCATGTCTGCCTGTCCCCTCTACCCTACACACACCATGCGAACTTTAGGAAGACAGGAATTTCTTTTTGTTGTTGTGTTTTCACAGTGCCTGGCCCATCCTAGGCATCCAATATTTTTTGGATTAATGACTGAATGAATTATAAAAACTAGAATCACACCTACATATATGTGTGTCACTATTATGTATAAGGAGGACAGAGGTTGCTGGCCCTTCCAGCAGCCAATGCCCTGTTGGTCCCCAGGAGGAGATTGGGCGGCTGGTGCAGCAGATGCTGGATGACTTTGGGCCACAGCGCTACATTGCCAACCTGGGCCATGGACTGTACCCTGACATGGACCCAGAGCACGTGGGGGCCTTTGTAGATGCTGTGCACAAATACTCACGTGTACTTCGACGGAAGTGAGCATACATTCTTTTCCCCTCAAGTTCCACCAACACAGAATGTTGTTTCCAGGAGAATAAAAGTCCCAGAGCTGGAGTCTAGCATGTGGTTTTGTTTACCTGTGCCCTTATCTTCAGTTCCTCCTTAGCCTCTGCTCCCTCCCCCGGGGCTTCCTTCTGCACCCTTCCCAAAGCCGTGGAACTCAGGTACCGGACTATGTGCCATAGGGCTTAATGTCAGGGCCCTCACCCCCATTGTGTCCTCAGTTCTCCAAGACCCAGAGCAACCTAACAGCTGGAGCTGTGACATTTGCCGAGATTTGGGTCCCCACAGCTTATGAGGTCAGAGTGACAGGGCTTCGTGTCTGAGGAGGTAGATCAGAGAGGGGCACAGGAATGGCTAGAGTATTTCAGAGAGGCCTTCAAGGAAGATGGAATCTAGGTAAGCAGGGAGAAGCTGAGAAGCGTTTAGCTTTGATACCGAAAGATACCAGAGAGGGGAGGACATGAAGACTGTGAGCCAGGGTGCTTGGGAGCAGAGCCTTAGACCTGCGTCGCTGAGGTGGGAAGGCCTCTGATGCCAGAGGTCCCGATGGTGCTCAGGGTGGTTCTGCGTACCCTCTAATTTTCTCAGGATCTTGGAGTTTCTGGCCATTATGATGGCATCTGCTTCCTGGGACAAGGCTCTGAGCTGCCTGTGAGCTCCGGAGAGGGGTCTGGTGTGGCAGGAAATCTTCCTTGTCATTGCACATCTCACACCACTAGAAACCCACTGCAGTCTAGACCCCAATAGCTCCCTGTCCCAGCCAGGGCGATGCAGAAGAGAGAGAAGGGCCCCATTTATTGAGAGAACACAATTTCTGTTTTCACAGAAATGATCTTTTCTGTGATCCGTGATTTATTTATAGAAAAGCACTCTGAGTTCACATACTTGCTAAAAAATGGCAATCATGATACAGAAATGGGAGTGGCTTTTTTTTTAAACCAACCTACTGGGCCGAGAGGTTGTAGGGGCCCATGGCTGAACAGTGAGACTTCATTAGCCACAAACAGCAAATACAACTTCCTGGTTAGTGTGGAGGGAGAAAAAGGTGACACAACCAGTTTGTCAAAGAAAGGAAAATAAAGCAGACAGGTCCTTAGTTCACACTCTAGCTATTCCACCCTTTCCCTATCACACCCCACCCCCTACTCAGGAACTAAAACCTAGAACAGTCAACACCAAGACACTGGCATCCAAATGACTTTTGAATGCCCTTGCTACCTTCTATGGGAATTCCAGGCTGAGCACAGGGCAGGAAGGTAACAGGAACATCATACACTGGAGGTCAGCCAGGGCTAAGACAGAGGTTGCCCACTAGGGCTAGAAACTAGTCAGAAAGGGAAAGGCCAAATGCATCCCAGCCCCAGCCTCCGAATCAGTAATCAATGGGACTGTGACAAAGCTTGAGGTAGCGAGGCGGGGGAAGAAAGCAAGTACAGGGTGAGAAGAGAACTGTGGAGCTGAAGATGCCACTCTTAAGGTAGAGGGAGACGTGCTTAGAAGCTTGTTTGGCGACAGAATAAAGGAGGCACAGAGACGGGGAACATATTTAGCTGGTGAGAGAGACTAAGAGGAACTGGGAAGGGATCTGGCAAAAAGAGAAGAGCCACATTTATGCAGATCCTCAAGCATGAATTCACAGATATACCTACACGTTGAAATATACAGAGTTACACGTGTAATGACAGAACAATGGAGAGCAGGCGTACACACAAACATGTTCATACACTTGCACTCCTGTGTGCCCATACACTAAACATGCAACAAACATGAACACACACACATAAGTATTCTTACATATTCACAAATGTGTGTGCCCTCACACAAAAACCCAGAGTCCAGCACACAGACATGTATTCACACAGATACATATATGTGCATGTACAGGCACACACAGATACATCTAAGCATACAGACATATGTACTTAGCCATACAGATATATACACATACATAATTAGAGATGAAACCAGACACTCTTTAACACAAAGGCGACCACAGCAAATGAATACTATGAGCTCAGTGGCCTCCCAGACCTTCACCTTCTCCCTGCACTTGTTTCCCAGGAGCTCAGCAGGCTCCTAGAGGCTGTGTGAAGCAGGAGCAAGAGCTTCAGTGTCTCATGGCTTCATGCAGCGAAAGTCTAAGTCCAGTCCTGGCCCTGCCCCTCACCCACCGTGGAGCTACAGGTGCCCCGTCTGTAGGCTGGGGTTTCTGCATAGACTAGACTTGGGATTTATTCTAACTGGCCATTTTTCTTCCTTCCACCCTCACTCTTCCACTGCCAACAGCATATACTCTGCAAAGAAAACCTGAGAAATGGTGTGAGTCTCCTCAGAAAACAGGCCTATCTTCCTACCCACAGCTGTTTCAAGTACCCATCAAATTAGAACCAGAGTTATAAATAGTTATAACTTTATAATGTAATTGGCAACACATATACTATAATATTTACAGTACCATAAATGTTTCTGTTTCTCTGGTTAAGCAATCCCTGAGACGGAACAGTGTTCAGTGTTTGCCAACGGAGAGGGGGCCAATGCCCAGGACACACGCAGGATACAGGAGTGTGAGGTGGCATGTTGTAAGGTTTCTGATTGATCTGCAGGACCCAGCTCCTCCAGGAACAGTGGGCTATGTGAGAATCTTGCCAAGGCAGGCATATTGGCTACAGTCGGACTCTCCCCATGCTCAGCCCTGTGGCCTGTGGTTCAGCCACAGGTGCTTCGAGTCCTCTCAGGGTGGACAAATGTTTCAGTGTCCTTGGCCTGACCTGATGGTACCTGGGAGCCCAGGCTGCCCCAGCAGTGAGCTGTCTGCTTTCTCAGCCAAAGCGTTCTCTCACCAGCAGCATCAGCTTCTTCTTGCCTTTGTAGATTTGTTTGAGGTTGTCGATGAACTGGGCAAACTGCAGGTGGCCATCTTGCGGCAGCAGGAAGGTCTCCCGAGCCTTGCTCAGAAACTCGATAAACTCTCCATAGTGGCGAGGGCTGATGTGTGTCAGGCGTGAGTGTGTAGTGTTGATGTAGGCATTGATGGTGGCGTCCAGCAGCTGGCGCAGTGGAGCTTTGTCAGTGGACATAAGCTTCCCAGAGCTGCGGCGCCCAGGGATGCCAGCCAGGCCCGGCGCAGTCACGGTGCAGCGCCGCAGGATGTCCGACAGCACTGTGGCACAGTGCACGCTCTTCACCACCAGGGGAATGAGGGCCGCCAGCTCATTCTTGCCCAGAGAGTGGCTAAGGGCGCATGCCCAGAGCACATCATTGATGGCTGGATGGGTGTCCTGGTTGTAGGCCAGGTTGAGATGGCTCATGGCCAGCGAGGCCAGCTTGAAGGCACGTAGCGGGTAGCCACGGAGCTCCATGTAGCGGGCGATGGTGAACAGCTGTGAATGGGTCATGCCCCCAGCAGCAGCGTCAATGGCGATCTGGTAGGCTGCCTCAAAGGCGATGTGGTCTTTTTCACAGAGTGTAAGGGCTGACAGGGCACAGCTCTGCGGATCCTTCATAGCACACTGCAGGGCCAGCGTGCGAGCACAGCTAGCTAGCTCCTCCCGCTGTGGATAGTCAAGACTGAGGCGCAGGATAGTGGTGTGGGACACGGCTGTGGCAGCCACAATGCTAGTAGCCTCGGTGGGGGTGAAGAGTGTGTACCAGCTCTGCAAGATGCTCACCAGGGCCCGCACACCTGTCAGGGAGAGCCTGAGCTCAGCCGTGGCCATCCGGGTCCCGATCCAGGTCTGCCCAGATTACCAACTGGGGTCAGAACTTGGCCTGCAGAGATGAGTTCTCCTTTCTCCTCCACAGCCTTGAGATGATCTGAGGCAAACCAGGGAATGGGGAGCATCCCGGATGGCCAGACCCTGTTTGGGGTCTCTTCCCATCCCTTCCTTCCCCAGGTCAGAGGACTGAAGGTCTCTGCAGGTGCTCTTATCCCCTCACAAGGATGGAGCAGCAGAGCCTGCGGTTTGCCTGCCCCGAGGCAGGGGTTGCAGATCTGCCTGGGCGTTCTAGCTGAAGTGGGGCCTCTCAGGGTAGAGTCTTGTGCTGGGGCTTTGGACTCTAGATGGGGTCCTGAGCCTCCAAGTTGTTTGGGGTTTCTCAGAAGTACGGACAGGGACTGGGACCAAACCACCAGGTCAACTACCTCACAGGGGTGCACTTGAGTACTGATGGTTGAAAATTCATTCTCTCGGATGTCTCTGATTAGAAAGTCAAAGTGCTGTTGACATCAGGGTATAGTCCAAGCAGAAAGCAGAGCTTGGACTGACTGAACAGAGGCCCCCTTCTACCAGTAGCCCTGTCCTTTCTCAGGCCATCAGTAACAGGAATATGAGAGCTCTAATGGTCTGTTGTCTTGTCACAAGAGTAGGGCCCAGGAATCCTTTACCCTGGGGGCAGAGGGAGGTAGGAGACTCACCCACTTCTGTAGCACACGTCACCAACCACCGCACCATCTCCCGGCGCCTCCAGTTAAGGGTTGATAAGGTCATCCTCATCACCTGGGCAAAAAAAGGGGCATTACCAGTAAGTTAAGCATAACTGGTATGAACCCCCTCTCCCTACTTCCCCTTGCCATTTCTTTATGAAACAAGTATTTATTGGTGCTTTACATGACCATTTCTCCCAATAAGGACAGGCAGGTTCATTACATTTCAGTCCCACACTTCCTACAAATCAGACAGAAGGCTTCACTGATGACCTCTAACAAATAAAGCCCTTACTTACCACGCCATGCTTGACTTCAAGGAGTGGGGTGGGGAGATGATGGGGTCCCCATGGAGCCTAAAGCTATGTTGCTTCTGGACTTAACTTCAAAATGGGGCCCAATTTATAGAGTTCTTATCTTGTGCCTAGGCTAGAAGTTGTACTGTGGGGACACAGAATGAACCAGACCTGGCCTATGTCCAGACCCCCTGGGGTTGTATCTTCCATCAATTACCGCCAGGCCAGAAGCCTAAAGCTGGGATGGCCCACTCCTCCGTACCTGCAACCCCAGCTCCAGGGCCACATTAAGCAGGGTGCTGTCAGCACTACTGTCCGTGGGGGTGGCAATCTTGAATGCATCTTGGGCCAGTTTGAAGATGAGGGAGGAAGAATGGATGTGCTTCTGTATTGCTTCCAGGATTGTTCGGAGCCTCAGAGTATCCCCTATAGGTACCAAGAAAAGGGGCAGGGACAAGGTCTTCTTTAAAGCTTCCCTGAATGGTCCACCAATCACAACAGGTACTGGCTGAAATGGCTGCTATCAATTCACTGAATGCTCCTGAATGCTACCATCCCTTCTGGATGATCAAGTGCTATCTCCACTGAACCCACAGGACACTGCTTCCTTCCCCATCACCCACGTGAATTCACTTCTTTTCACCTTTTCGTCTGCTTCTATCCCTCGCTCTCTTTAGGTCTCAGAAATAATTTTCATGAACACCTGAGTTTTGAGAGCTACTTATACAGAAGACAGGGAGCCACAGTATTGCCAAAAAAGTATGCCAGTCCCACTGTTTGCCTCCTTGGAGCAAAAAGAACATGGGTCACTATTTCCTATTCAGTAGGCAAGAATTCTAAACAAAGTACTAGGGCACAGAGTAGGGAATACACCACAGGAAAGGCATCTGTGCCATTAGAAGTGAAGGCCACTGTATGAAGGCAGTATGGTATGTGAAAGATTGGCATATCTTATAGAGGAGTAAATGTTAAGTAAATATAGAACGAAAAGTAGGTCTTATGTTTTCTAGAATTATAGTGGTAAGAAATAGGCTTTGGAATGAAATACATTGGAAATTTCAGCCCTTTTACCAGTTACTTCATCTATAAAATAGAAACTATATCTTTTAGGGTTGTTGTGGGAGTTATATATAATTTGTATATAGGTAATATTTTATGATTCTAGTTTTACTAAAAAGAAATAAGGCCCTGGCTGGGTAGCTTGGTTGGAGCATTATCTCATATACCAAAAAGTTAGGGGTTCAGTCCCACTCAAGACACATACCTAGCTTGTGGGTTCAATCCCCCCATTGGGGTGCATATGGGAGGCAACCAATCAGTGTTTCTCTCTCACACTGATGTTTCTCTTTCTTCTCTCTAAAATCAATAAACATATCCTCCGGTGATGATTAAAAAAAAAGCTAAGTAGCATAGTGTGTATAGTGTGTTATGTGCATCCATATGAGTAGATAATCTCCAGGAATATTTATTTATTTATTTATTATTGATTTACTTTTAGAGAGAGAGGAAGGGAGGAAGAAAGGGAGAAAAACATCAATGAGTGGTTGCCTCTTGCGCACCCCCTACTGGGGACCTGACCTGCAACCCAGGCATGTGCCCTAAGACTCAAACCTGCGACCTTTGGTTTGCAGGCTGGCACTCAATCCACTGAGCCACACCAGCCAGGACTCCAGGAATATTTATATGAATGTCTTAGTAGTAGTTATCTTTGGATATCAGGATTATGGAAGAAATTACCTTTTTTCTTTTCTTTTTGATTCCAGAGAGAAAAGGGAGGGGGAGCAGAAAGAGAGAGAGACAGAAACAGAGACAGAGAAAGAGAGAGACACAGAGAAACACATCGGATATGAGAGAAACATCAATCAGCTGCCTTCCAAATATGCCCTGACAAGGGGCTGAACCTACAACCTACGTATGTGACCTGACCGGGGATTGAACCTGTAATCTTTTGGTTTACAGGACGATGCTCCAGCCAACTGAGCCACACTAGCCAGGGTGAGATTACCTTTTTTCTTCTATTATCTTTAAAAACAGTTTTGTTTTTTTTTTTAATTAATAGACTTTGGCCTTGCCCTGACCAGTGTGACTCAGTTGGCTGGGAGTTATTCTGCAGAACAAAAGGTCATGGGTTTGATTCTCTGTCAAGGTACATGCTTGGGTTGCAGGTTCAGTTCCTGGTCTGGGCTGTACAAGGAGCAACCAATCAATGTTTCTCTTCCTCTTTTTTCCCCTCCCTTCCTCTCTCTGTAAAAATAATTAAAATCTTTTAAAAAATAGACTTTGGCTCTGGCTGGTGTGGCTCAGATAGTTGGAACATCATCCTGTAAATTGAAAGGTTGTGGGTTTGAATATTGGTTAGGGCACATGCCTAGGTTGTGGGTTTGTCCCCTGTTGGAGTGTGTTTGGGTGGTGGCCCATCAATGTTTCTCTCACATCAAGGTTTTTCTCTCTCTCTTTCCCTTCCTCTCACTCTAAAAGCAATGAAAAAAATGTCCTCAGATGAGGATAAAAAATTTAATACTTTTTTTCAAAGTAGTTACAGGTATATAGAAAATTAAGCATACAGTACAGAGAGTTCCCATATATCCCATCTCCTTACTTCCAGTTTCCTCTATTATTAACATTTTACATGAGTGTGATATATTTGATGGGTCAACACTCATACGTTATTAACTACAGCCCATAGTTTTGTTAGGGTCCATTGTGGTTATACAGGTCTATGGTTTTTACAAATGCACAGTACCATGGATCCCCCATTACTGTATCATACAGAATAGATTCATTGCTTTAAAAACCTGTGCTACACCTACCTATTCATCCCTCTCTTCATTCTTCCTGTGACTACTGGTCTTTTCACTGTCCATAGTTTTACCAAGTACAATGCCATAAACTTAGAATTACAGTATGTAACATTTTCAGCCTGGCTTCTTTCACTAAGCAATATCCATTTAAAGTTCTCCATGTCTTTTTGTGGTTTGATAGCTCATTTCTTTTTATTGGTAAATACTATTCCACTGTATGGATCTATCAGTTTTTTTATCCATTCACTTTTTGAAGGACACCTGGTTGCTTCCAGTTTTGGATGATTATAAAAAAGATGTTGCAAACATCTGTGTGCAAGTTTTTGTGTGGACACAGGTTTTCAACTTATTTTGGTAAATACCCAAGAGAACAATTTCAGGATTATATGATAATACTATATTTAGCTTTGAAAAAAACTGCAAAACTGCCTTCCAAACTGGCTTCACCTTTTGCATCCCCAACAATGAGAGTTCCCGTTGCTCCACAGCCTCACCTGTGCTTGGTGCTGCCTGGGTTTTGGTAAGCTCTTCTAATAGGTATGTGGTGGTATCTCACTTTTGTTTTCTTTTCCCTAAACACAATATGCTGAGCATTTTTCATGTGCTTGTTTGCCACCTGTGTGTCTTGTTTGGTGAGACATCTGTTCATGTCTCTGACCCATTTTAAAATTCAGTTGTTTGTTTTCTTGTTAAGTTTTAAGTGTTATTTGTATATTTGGGATACAAATCTTCTATCAGGTAAGTGTTTTACAAATATTTTCTCCCAGTCTGTGGTTTATCATTTCAGTTTCTTAACAGTATTTTTCATTGAGCAGAAGTTTTTCATTTTAATGAAGTCCTATTTATCAATTTTTTCTTTTGTGGATTGCATTTTTGGCATCTAAAAAGTCATTGCCGAACTCAAAGTCACCTCGATTTTTCTGTTATTTTCTGTTAAGTTTCAGCTCTGCATTTTACTTTATGTCACTGATCCATTCTGAGTTAATTTTTATAAAAGGTGTAAGGTCAGTGTCTGTATTCATTTTTTTGCATGCGGATGTCCTGTTTTTCCAGTACCACTTGTTGAACAGACTATTCTTTGCTCCTTTGTCAAAGATCAGTTGACCATATTTGTGTGGGTCTATTTCTGAGCTCTCTATTCTGTTCCATTTAACTATTTGTCTGTTCTCTGGCCAATACCACACTATCTTGATTATAACAGCTTTACGATAAGTCTTAAAGTTGGGTGGTGTTAAGTTCTCCAACTTTGTTCTTTAATATTGTGTTGGCTATTCTAGGTATTTTGTTTTTCCATGTAAACTTTAGAAAGAGTTTGTCAATACCCACAAAATATCATGGGATTTTGATTGAGGTTGTATTGATCTATAGATCAAGTTGGGAAAACTGATATGAAAATATTGAGTCTTCCTCTCTATGGACATGAACTACTTATTTAGATTTTCTTTTGTCTCTTATCAAAGTTTTATATTTTCTTAATATAGATATTGTGTGTACATATTTTGTTAGATTTATTCCTAAACCCTTTTCTTGGGTGCTAATGTAAATGGTATTGTTTTTAACTTCAAATCTAAATTGTTCGCTGTTGGTATATAGGAAAGCAGTGGACTTTTCTATCTTAACCTTGTGTGCTTGATATAATCACTTATAAACAGTTCCAATTTACTGTTAATTCCTTGAGATTTTCTACATAATCGTGTCATTTGCAAGCAAAGACAGTTTTATTTCTTCCTTTCTAATCTGAATAATTTCCTTTCTTGTCTTATTGCTTTAGCTAGAATTTCCAGTATGATACTGAATGGGAGTGGTAAGAGAGGACATTTTTATCTCATATATGATTTTCAAGGGAGCACCTAGTTTCTCTCCATTAAGTATGGTGGTAGTTACAGGTTCTTTGTAGTTGTTCTTTATAAAGCTGAGTGTCTGCTCTACTCCTATTTGCTGAGGTTTTATTTTTAAATAATGGATTTAAAAAATCCACATCTGGATTTGGTCAAATCATTTTCTTGCATCTACTTACATAATCATATGATCTTTCTTTTTTAGGCTGTGGATATGATGGATTACCTCACTTTTCAAGTACTTGAACCAGCTTTCCATCTCTGAAATAAATCCCACTTGGTCATGGTGTATACTTTTTTTATACTTTGTTGGATCCAATTAGCTAACATTTTATTTAAGAGTTTCACATTTATTTACATGAGTGATATCGGTCTGTAGTTTTCCTTTCTTGTATTATTTTTACCTGCTTTTGGTTTACCAGTAATGCTGGCCTCACCAGATGACTTCAGAGGTGTTCTCTCTGTTTCTGTTTTCTGGGAAGAGATTATAGAGAATTGGTATCCTTTTTCCCCATAAATATTTGATAGAACTCACCAGTGAATTCATCTGGGCCAAGTACTTTCTGTTTGAAAAATAATTGAGTCAATTTCTGTAATACAGATCAGCCTAATCAGATTTATTTCTACATCTGTGAGTTTTATTAGATTGTGTTTTTTCAAAGTTGTGAACATACAGTTGTTCATAATTTTCCTTTATTGTCCTTCTACTGACCATAGGATCAGTAATGATAGCCTGCCTCTCTCTCTCTCTCCTTTCTTTCTTTTGTTTAAAATAAATCCTCACCCAAGGATATGTTTACTGATATTTAGAAGGAGAGGAGAGAGAGAACCATCAATGTGAGAAACATCAGTTGGTTGCCTCCTGTACATGCCCTAACTGGGGATAGAACCCAAAACAGGTATGTACCCTGACCAGGAACTGATGTGCAACCTGTTGGTGCACAGGACGACACTCCAACCAATCAGTCACCCAGCCAGGGCTCCCTCTCTCAGTTATTTATTTATTTATTCTTTCGTTTACTGGTTAGTTGGGTAGAGGTTTATCAAATTTAATGGTCCTGCCCTGGCTGGTGTAGCTCATTGGATTGAGCATGGGCTGTGAACCAAAGTGTCGCAGGTTCGATTCCCAGTCAGGGTACATGCCTGGGTTGCAGGCCATGACCCCCAGCAACCGCACATTGATGTTTCTCTCTCTCTCTCTTTCTCCCTCTCTTCCTTCTCTACAAATAAATAAATAAATAAAATCTTTAAAAAAATTCAATGTACTTCTAAAAAAATTTAATGGTCCTTTCAAAGAAGCAGTATTTGCTTTCACTGGTTTTCTCTATATTTTTCCTATTTTAAATTTCACTGATTTCTGCTCTAATTTTTTTTATTTTTTTAAATATATTTTATTGATTATGCTATTACAGTTGTCCCATTTTCCCCCTTCACTCCCCTCTACCATGTACCCCCTCTCCCACACATATCCCCCCCTTTAGTTCATGTCCATGTGTCATACTTATGACTTCTTTAGCTTCTACATTTCCCATACTATTCTTACCCTCCCCCTATCTATTTTCAACCTACATTCTATGCTACTTATTCTCTGTTCCTTTTCCCCCTCTCTCCTCCTCCCACTCCCCTGTTGCTAACCCTCCATGTGATCTTCATTTCTGTGGCTCTGTTCCTGTTCTAGTTGTTTGCTTAGTTTCTTTTGGTTTTGCTTTAGGTCTGGTTGTTCATAATTGTGAGTTTGCTGTCCTTTTACTATATGTGTCTTTTCTTTATCTTCTTTTCTTAGATAAGTCCCTTTAGCATTTCATAAAATAAGGGCTTGGTGATGATGAACTCCTTTAACTTGACCTTATCTGAGGAGCACTTTATCTTCCCTTCCATTCTAAATGAGAGCTTTGCTGGATAGAGCAATCTGGGATGTAGGTCCTTGTCTTTCATGACTTGGAATATTTCTTTCCAGCCCCTTCTTGCCTGCAAGGTCTCTTTTGAGAAATCAGCTGACAGTCTGATGGGAACTCCTTTGTAGGTGACTGTCCCCTTATCTCTTGCTGCTTCTAGGATTCTCTCCTTCGTTTTTACCTTGGCTAATGTAATTATGATGTGCCTTGGTGTGTTTCTTCTTGGGTCCAACTTCTTTGGGGCTCTCTCAGCTTCTTGGATTTCTTGGAAGACTGTTCTCTTTGCCAGATTGGGGAAGTTCTCCTTTATTATTTGTTCAAATATGTGCTCAATCTGTTGCTTTTCTCCTTCCCATTCTGGTACCCCTATAATTTGGATGTTGGAACGTTTAAAGGTGTCCTGGATGCTCTTAAGCTTTTCCTCAATTTTTTGAATTCTTATTTCATCATGCTTTCCTGCTTGGTTGATTCTATCTTCCTTCTGGTCCACTGTATTGTTTTGAGACTCAGATTCCTTCCTTTCACTATTGGCTCTCCTCCGCATATCTTCCTGCATCTCTTTTATGGTAACCTGCATCCTTTCATCTAAATTGCGCCCAAAATCAGCCAATTTCGTGAGCTTTCTGATCACCAGTGTTTTGAACTGTGCATCTGATAGATTGGCTATTTCTTGGTCGCTCAAAAGGATGAGTCCTGGGGGACTGATCTGTTCTGTTGGAAACATATCTTATGTCTTTCCCTGTCTCTCCTTTTTTTTTTTTTCCTGGTCTGGTCGCTCCTGTTATGGTGGGGGGTGGAGCCTTAGTTGTTCACCGGGGCTGGGCACCCCAGTCGCTAGATTGTAACGTTATATGTGGGGGCGGGAGCGGGGACAGGAGGGAACAATGGTGGTAGTTCTGTTCTCCTGGGCTCAGACTCTTCTCTGGGATCCTGGGCTGCGAGCTCTGCCCTGGTCCACAATCGCCGCCTCACTGGGTCCGCGAGCCACAGCTTGCGTACTCAGGGATCACCGCTGCATTCTTGCACCCCGGATGGCTGTCGAGCTGATTTTGCGCCAAGTTTTCCCCGACCTCCGCGCGCCGCCAACCCGCACCAGCCCTGCACCCGCCCAGCTCGTCGTCTCCTACCAGTCTGGATGTACGGGTCTACTTCAACTTCTTGGCTGTCCACTTCCATTCAGATAAATCCTCTATCAGTTCTGAGTGTTATTCTATCTGTAAATTATTGTTGTTCTAATCTTGGTTGTGCGAGGAGGCACGGTGCGTCCACCTAGGCCTCCGTCTTGCCGGAAGTCTCCTAGGTTGACATTTTTTTAATAAAGTATTCTCCCCCCCCCCCCCACTATCTTCTGGCTTACACAGCTTCCAAGAGATACATTGATCTGTTGCCTCTTGCATGCCTCCAACCGGGGACCTGGCCTGCAACCCGGGCATGTGCTCTGACTGGGAATCAAACCTGCAACCTTTCAGTTTGCAGGCTGTCCCCCAATCCACTGAGCCACACCAGCCAGGGCTTATCCTTGTCATTTGTCCTTTGTATGTAATGTGTCTTTTATTTCCTCTAGGTGCTTTTAAGTGAGAGTTTCTTTTTTTTTTTATCACTGGTTTTAAGCAATTTGTTTATGATGTGCCTTGGTATATTGCCTGCCCCCCGCCACCCCGCCATATCTTGTGCTTGAGATTGAGCATCTTGATCTGCAGTCATCCTTACCATCCTACTCGGAATCTGACACTCCATGCCAGGCCACTGCCACCACCACTCGCTGCATAGATGCCTATTATCGAATTTGTTGAGGTTTACCAATAAGATTGGTAAAACAATCTTATCCCAGGGTAATTTTAATTTGTATTTCTCAAGTGAAGCCAAGCATTTTAATTGCTTATGTCATCTATATCCTTTTTTTTCTGTAAACTGCCTAATTATAGCTTTTGTTCAATTTTTGTACTATTTTATTGATCGTTTCTATATTGCTCCATCTGTATCTTTTACCTTTTCTAAAATGAGCATGCATTTTTTGGGCAGTAAGATACCATATAAAGTTACTTTATAAAAAAAATGCTTTGACCTCTGGCTGGTGTGTCTCAGTGGACTGAGTGCTGGCCTGTGAACCAGAAGGTCACCACTTTGATTCCCAGTAGTGGCACATGCCTGGGTTGTGGGCCAGGTCCCCCACTGGGGGCATGAGGAAGGCAAATGATTGATGTTTCTGTCCCTCTCTTTCTCCTTCCCTTCCCCTCTCTATAAAAATAAATAAAAATCTAAAAAACATTTTTAAATGCTTTAAAAAATCCATATTATTACCTGGTATCAGAAAAACATTTACAGTTCATGGTAGCTAGTATTTTATTATAACTTCTCAGTGGTTTATTTTCATTTTGCTTTGCGGTGAAACCTCCATAGTTAACAGGGAGTATGTGAGTTTGAAAGCCTGAGAGTCACATTGGCTGCCTATCTTTTGACCAGGGCCTTGGGAAAAGCGCCAGCTGTCGTATCTGTAGAGAGATCTGCAGCTCCGTCGTAGTCATCACTTCACCGAATCTCCCAATGGCCATGGGAGGTTGATAGGTCATTGACAGTGATCCCCATGTTATAGCTTTTGAACCTGAGGCTTGGAAAGGTAAAGTGATTTTATCATATGGATGCTTAGATTTAGAAGTTTCCTTAAAAATGATCTCGTTCTGTGTATTCAGGGTCTTATAATCATTAAATAGGGCAAAACTCTGGACTGAACCCAAGTGCTCATTCTCAATGCGGCAATCAAAGTGAGGATCCCTATCAGTCTAAGAGGTCAAGGGAGGGCAATCAGCTTCCCTTCTTTAGGAGACTGCAGGCCAAGCCCATGACAGGGCCATGACGTGGCTGGCACAGTGGGGGGTGCTGAAGGCTAGGATCTATCTGTGCTCACCTTTGGCAGCAGTCAGCATGGTGGAGGCCAGTTCACACTGCTGTGATTCCAAGTGTCCAAGTGTGAACCAGCGAGGGTAACGGCTGGGCACCACAGACACCACATGGTGAGGGTGGGAAGTGTCGCCTGGAGAAACTGAGTTTTCTAGAACAGGTAACCTAGAAGATCCAGGAAGAGTCATTAGCCACCATTCAGATCCTTGCCATTCTGAGCCGTCTTAGAAAAGCTTGTTTTTGCAGGGAAATAAGTGAGCAGGAAAGGGTTAACTAAGAACTTTGAAGATTTTAAAATTTGGGGTACTGTACTTTATACGAGGTGAGTGCTTGGGTACTTGTAGAACTCAAGCTGAACAGTCACTGCAAATGTATCTGAAAGGCAGTTCAAGAGCCATAAGATTATTTTTTTTAAGTATAAGGAATGTATGCCAAAGAATCCTGAGCAGCTCTTTTCTGATTGAGGTGAGAAGCTCCCTCAACCTTATGGTCTAACTAAAAATTCTTCTGTACGGTCTGCTGCATCCTTGAGGTCCACCTGCTTAAACCAAGGATCCTATTCTAGTTTGGGAACAAGATGCCCACAGCTCATTGTTCTCACATCTTGGTATAGAAAGACTTATTTCTGTCTCCCCCATGTATCTGGTGACTGTTCCTGGGAGCCATGGCTCAGCTGAGCTATGGAAGGGCTCAAACCCCTTCTCAGGCTGTCTAATTGGCCCAAGAACAGAAATACTCAGGTCATGGGTGTTCCATATCTACTAAAAACTGAGGAGCTCCCTCAGATGACCCACCAAGAGTAGTCAGGGAGCCAAGTGGGTCACCAGCAACGCAACCCAGATAGAAATTCTAGATCAGATGAAAATGTCTAAGCCATTTTAGGGCAGGCTTGGTGGCAGGTCCAATGGAATAGACAAAGAAGGAATGTGATACAAGTGAGATAAACAAAGAAAAAGAGCACCAACGACTTCTGCTTTGATGGAGGCAACTGGGCTGGGAAAGGGCTACCTACCTCATGGCACGTAGGGCTAATTTGTAAGACAGGTCTGGATCATGAGGCAGCAGAGCTGAGAACAAATACTTGGCAAAGGTATGCATGGGAACACTCTCTCGGTGAATGACTTCTCCCAGACCACTGAAGGGGCCTCCTGTAGGAAGAAGATAAGCCAGCCAACTATTTATCTGTATGCTTCTATTTGCCAGCCTAGACTTGAGCCCTAGGATCCCACACGTTTGCTAGCCATGGGAACCTTCAGCACACTTTAATGGCAAAAATGTTTCTGTACCCATGCTCTGTTATTGCAGAAGGTCCCCCAGAGTCATAGGTTAAAGACACTGTGACAATAGCCCCTTCTCTACTTACCTTCCAGTAGTAAGATGCACTGTTTCTGCAGTGTTAGCACTAGTGTATCGTCCAGCTGCAGCTCCTGGAGTCGACTCAGGAGCTGTTCCTCATTACGGCACACCTTGTCCTGTGCGTAGAGGCCTTCAGGCATCACCCTCTGTTGACCCATACCCATCAGAGCAACTTCCAAGGCCAGTGACAGGTAGGACTCACCGCTGTTTGGGCAGCCTGCTGCCATGGGTACATGCTGGTACACAGGGGGTCTGCTTTCATTCATATCTGAGGGCAACAGGTCACCAGATTCCTTAAGTCAGGCCCCATGGATTCATCTGCTTGTCTCTCCCTCCCACTTTGGCATTCAGCTTGGTCAACAGTTGTAACAGGGAAGCTGAGTCAGAATCCCATAGCAGTAAGAAAAATATACTGAACAAAGTTTACACAGAGCCACAAAGACTCCCAGCTCCTTCCTAATATATGGCTGGGCCAGTTGAAGATGGGGAAGTATAAACATCTTATACCAATCTTTTGATAGCACATTATGTAATACCATAATTATTTGTTTTTGTGTCTCTTTCACTAGAGTGTGAGCATCTTAAAGGCAAAAGACTTATTTTCTAGATATTTCCAGGGCCTGGTGTATGGAAGGAGTTAAGTATATGTCCGTGGTGAATAAATCCCAAGTGCAACCTCAGGCTTTGCAGATGCATCACCTTGCAGATGAAATAGACCAAAGATGATGATACCCTTTTAAGGGATAAGAAGGAAGGTAATGGCAGCCCTAGCTTGGATTGGGGCCGCCCCTTGTATCTCTACCAAGATAAATCTGACTCCACCCAGCTAAACTGTTACTTCTATAACACAACTTTTTGTTATTATTACTTTATATGGTCCACCTCTGGGTTCAAAGTTTCAGGAAAAAAGCACAGGTTTAAAAGTCAAAGTTTTGGTTTCTTTCCTTTTCCCTTTCATTCACCTGGTAAGTATTTATGGAAGACTATTAATGGGAGGTATTACACTAAGTGCTGGGATCACAAAGATAAGTCAGTCATAATTTCTACTTTCAAGGTATTGACAGCCTAATAAGAGATAGTCACTTGTAAACAAAGTGAAATGCAGTGTGCTAAATACTATAATAGGTGCATATATACAATATAGTAATGGCATAAATGAGAGAAGAATCAATTCTGTCTCTAGTCCTTGCTACTTTGAGACTCCCTTGAGTTCCCTTCTATTTCTCATTTATAAAATTGGTACAAAATCATCATGAGAAAGAAAGGAAAAATGAAATTATACAATTGCAAGGGATACACACACTCTTGATAGAAGCAAGGTTTTCCCTACCAGACTGCTCCAAGAATTTGGCCTCTGACTCCTGAAGTATCTCTACCCCTTGCTTCCCTTGGACCATACTCCTCAGGGATTCATGGGAAGTGAGAGGAGCAAAGGAAGGTGGCAAGGTAAAATGTGAGAGTAGGAGACAGCTAGTTCACAGGGTGGGAAAGAAAGGTAAGAAAGAGAGGAAGACTAAGGAAATCAGGTATAGTTTCGATGAGGAAAAAAACCTACAGGAGGGGCAGAATACATGCAGCAGGAAGGAGAGTGTTATGGACAATTCTGGCTTGCGTCAGGCTGACCCCCATACCTGACACTTCCAGATAGCTATCATCATTCAGGCGACAGGCCTCAGTTAAAGTAAGAAATAGGCAGCCAATAGGATCCAGGGGGTGACCCACCCAGCCTTCCAGGTTTGTGATGGTTGTGGTTCCTCTTTGCAACAGTTCTGGAAACAAGCAGGTCAAAGTTTTAGAGAGTGATGGAGACACATGGTTCTTTGTCCCTGCCTGAGTCTCCTCATAGTCTCTTTCAGGACTTGGCCCTGAGACTCAGAGAAAGTTTCCCTCACTGTCTTACCTTGGGTTGATAGGACTGGTCATAGGCTTATCAGCCAGCCACGAGGACTTGTGGTCTACATTTAGGTTATCTGCTGGCACAACATAAGTAGATACAGCTTTACAGTTTTAAAAGGGTCTTCTCATGTCAGGTCTTAGTGGGTCTTCCAACAGTCCTCTGAGGGAGGCATGCTGGCATTATTATTCCCATTTTACAGACAAAGATTCACAGAGGTAAAGTGAGGCATTCCACATAACAGGTAGAATGATCTGGAATCCACTAGACTCTGCCACACCATCAAACTTAGTGAAAATTAAGTAATACACCTTGCAGTCCCTGAGGATCCTCATCAGCCATAGCCTAAGGAGTTAAGATGGCTCCTAAGGGCCTAAGAGTTAGTATGGTTCCTAATCATTGTACCTTTCTTCTGATGCTTGTAGATTTCCAGCTGCCGTTGTTGCTGCAACCTCAGAGTATTGATAATGGCCACTGCGAGTCTGAGGGCTTCTTTTGGATAACCATGGGAACGCAGGGCATCAACCCGAGCACAGGCTGTAGGCACATGTTCTACCAGAAGAAAATATTTTGTTTGAGTTATCTTTTCAAATCAGGAAGACTCATGCTTGAGGAAGAGAGTTTGTGCCCTGTTCAGTTCCTCAAATTCAACCTCACATCTATGGTGTACCAGAAACTAGATTCTATCTTTTAAGGATATAAAGTTGAGTAAGTCACAAGTATTACCTTTAAAGAGCTGCCTTGAAGCCTCAGGATGTAGTGTAGAAAGGGACACACAACTAGGATAATGAAATGTACCTCTTTGTGAACATGTACTATTAGAACCTAGTGGAGATAGCAACTAACTGCTGAAAGGGAGAGGCCTCATTCATTTATTAATCCTACATTTTCTGAGAACCTATCATATTCCAGGTAGTATATGGGCAAACAAAGTACAAACACAAATAAGAAATGGTCAGTTCCTTCAAAAAGCTTAAAAATGTTACATAAGCAGACCATATAAAACAGTAAAAAAGAAATGACATAATAGAAATATATACAGAGAGAAAATAATATTTGAGCTGCACTTTTTGGACAAGATTTTAAACAGGTAGACAAATAGGGAAACACATTCCTGGCAAAGGGAATATATAAGCAAAGGCATACAAGTAAAAGTATAAAAAGTATTCTACATAGCATCTTCAGAGTATGACAAATAGTTCTGTGTAGGGAGTTGGCTATATGGCTAGAATAGCCTAGAAAGGAAGAATCTAGAATGTAAAGAGCTTCAAATGCCATACTAAGGAGTTTGGGCTTACTTTAGGGATAATGGAGGACTACAAAAGGCTGTAACAGGCAAGTGATTATAATGAGATTTATGGTTTATTTCATAATTTCTTTTAGATGTGGTATAGGCAAACATGGTACTTGCCTCCTTCTACAATCACACAAAATTACAACTAACCTACAGAACAACCACCATTCAGAACCACCTAAAACTGAGCTGAATGAAAGACTAACAACTAGAAAACTAAAGAAAAAGCCACATGAGACTGGTAGGAAGGTGGAGATGTGGAACAGACTGGTCTCACACCCAAGTGTGGCAGATAAAAATCGGGAGGTATATCTTGGTTGCAGAGGTCTCTCCTGAGGAGCACAGGATTTCAGGCCCAAACTAGCTCCTCCCAGCCCTGAAACCCTCCTCCAAGGGTTTCAGTGCTGGGAAAAAAAAAAGTCCCCATAACTTCTGGCTGTAAAAATCAGCAGGGAATGAGGCTGCATGAGATGGAAGCTACTGGATCCCAGGCAGTTCCTCTTAAAGGGCCCATGAGCAGACTAATTTGGACTCACTCCCTCTGAGCTCCAGTGTGTAGACAGCAGCTTGAAAGGAACCAGAGACACAGGGGGAGAAAATGAATTGTCTGGCATCAGGGCAAGAGCTAGGAGGCAGCCTTCTCCTAGAGAGAAGTGCTGGCAGCAGCCACTGTTCCTTTTCTGAGACCTCTCCTCAGAGAGCTGGCAGGTGGGTGCCATACCTGAGACTCCATCAATCTGGCTCACATTGTTTGCCCTACCCTGGTGGTTCCCTGAGACCCTGTCACATCCAATTTATGGATTTTTTGCCCACCACAGCTGCCTCCAATAGCTTTTCCATGCAAATGGAAAAACCTCCCAAAAGGGCCCCTGAGCCAGCACACCCAGTAGACGGCTTCAGACCACATTGAGGCACCACCTAGCCACCTCCACAAGTGACATACTCAAGGGGTGGACTCTGTAGCAACCAGAGTCCTGCTGAAGTAAGTCCAACTCTGTGGGGTGGGTCCCAGCACATATCACCCTCCACAGCGGTTGAAGGTCAATGGTCAGAGCCAGTCCTTGCAGCTGATCAGCCTCAGGGTAAATGCCTTCCATTGATGTGCCAACAGCAATCAAGGCTCAACTTAAAGAGGATGGTGTACACAGCCCAAATAGGGGGGCACACCTGGAGTGCACAGCTTGAGTGAGTGAGGAGGCTCTGTCGCTGGACTCTACAGGATACCTTCTGTATTAGGCCACACTACCAAATCCAGGAAGTGTAGCAACTCTACCTGATACATAGAAACAAACACAGGGAGGCTGCCAAAATGAGGAGACAAAGAAGCATGTCTTAAATGAAAGAATAGAACAAAGCTCAGAAAAAGAACTAATCAAAATGGAGATAAGCAATCTAACAGATGCAGAGGTCAAAACACTAGTTATAAGGATACTCAAGGAACTTAGTGAGGACCTCAATGGCATAAAAGAGATCCAGCCAGAAATGAAGAATACACTAATTGAAATAAAGAACAATTTATAGGGAAACAACAGTAGAGTGGATGAAGCTGAGAATCAAATCAATGATTTGGAACATAAGGAAGCAAAAACAACCAATCAGAACAGAAAAAAAAAATGAGGATAGTGTAAGGAGCCTCTGGGACAACTTCAAGTATTCTAAAATCCACATCATGGTGATGCCTGAAGAAGAGAGAGAGCAAGAAATTGGAAATCTATTTGAAAAAATAATGACAGAAAACTTCCTTAACCTGGTGAAGGAAACAGACATACAAGTCCAGGAAGTGTAGAGTCCCAAATGACATGAACCCAAAGAGGCCCACATCAAGACACATCATAATTAAAATGTAAAAGTTAGAGATAAAGAGAGAATTTTAAAAGCACAAAGAGAAAAAACAGGTAGTTACTTACAAGGGAGCTCCTATAAGACTCAGCTGATTTCTGAACATAAACATTGCAGGCCAGAAGGGATTGGCAAGAAGTATTCGAAGTGATGAAAAGCAAGGACCTACAGCCAAGATTACTCTACCCAGCAAAGCCATCATTTAGAATCAAAGGACAGATAAAGAGCTTCTCAGACAAGAAAAAGCTAAAGGATTTCATCACCACCAAACCAGTATTATATGAAATGTTAAAGGGACTTATTGAAGGAAAAAAACAGATCAAATATATAAATAATAAAATGGAAATGAATATGTATCTTTCAATAATTGAATATAGAAAAAAACAAAATAGATGAACAAGCAAAACAAACTCACAGATATAGAGAAAATTTTGATGGTTGTCAGATGGAATGGGGCTTGGGGGATTGGTGAAAAAGGTGAAGGGATTAAGAAGTACAAATGGATTGCTGCAGAATAGTCATGGGGATGTAAAGTACAGCATGGGGATGTATGGTGTCAATGAATGTGAGATTTTATGAGGATGATCACTTAGTAGGTTATGTAATGTCTAATCACCAGGGTGTACACCTGAAACTAACATAATAATGTATGTCAACTGCAATTCAAAATAAAACTTTAAAAATTATAGAAATAACTGCAGAAAATTAGAAAACAGATAAGCAAAATATAAAATAAACATGAGAAATAAGGATTATTCTTTAAAAAGCTTTTATTTATTTATTCTTAGAGAGAAGGGAAAGGAGGAAGAGTGAGAAAAATATCGATCAGCTGCCTCTTGCACATGCGTCAAAGGGGACTGGCCTGCAACCCAGGCATGTGCCCTACCTGTGACCTTATACTCTGTGGGATGACACCCAACTGACCCACACCTGTCAGGGCCAGAAATAAGCATTTCCACTTTTATCTATATATATCCAGATTTTTCTATTCAATTTTAATTATAATGGGATGATATTATAATTATTTAAAAAATATTTTATATACTCTTTATTATACTTTTTTTTTAGATTTTATTTATTTATTTTTAGAGAGGGAAGGGAGGGAGAAAGAGAGAGAGAAACATCAATGTGCGGTTGCTGGGGGCCGTGGCCTGCAACCCAGGCATGTGCCCTGACTGGGAATCGAACCTGTGATGCTTTGGTTCACAGACCACGCTCAATCCACTGAGCTACGCCAGCCAGGGGTATTTTTTTATAACTGGGTTTTCCCACTTCACACAATGTAAATATTTTTCCATGTCATTAAATGTACTTCTATAACACTAAAAATGTTTACATGTTACTCCACTGGCTGTGTACTGCCCACTGAGTCAATCAATCAGTCCTCTATTGTCAGATATTAGATTATTTCCAATTTTTGTCATCTGTGCATTA
The DNA here is from genome assembly GCF_019186645.2 of Phyllostomus hastatus. NCBI lineage: Eukaryota > Metazoa > Chordata > Mammalia > Chiroptera > Phyllostomidae > Phyllostomus > Phyllostomus hastatus. The sequence goes on from NW_025334013.1 coordinate 30,584,335, forward strand.
TTTACAACCATGCTCTAAGAAACCCCTTAGGTATATGCATATTTTTAAGTAGTTATAGCCGAGGTTAAATTCCTAGGTGAAGAATTCCTGGATCAAAAGGTATGAATATATTTTAAAGGCTTTGGTAAGTGCTGCCGAAATATCCTTCAGGAAGGCTGTAAGCATTTAACACTCCTACTAGTAGTATGAGAGTACCTATCTCCATGCAACCTCTTCCAACCAAAAAGTAATAATCTTTATTTTTAAAATCCTTGACCATTTGACAGGCAAAACTGATAATTCAATTATTGTTTAGATTAGTGAACTGTATCTTTTATCATAATCTTGTTAAAATTATATAAGTGTTATATCAGAGAAGAGGAAAGATAATCAAAGGGAACTTCAGGTAGTGACTCACAGTGAGTTGGCCGAGGCTTTCATGAGAGAGACAGGGACATATCCAGATTCAGCAAGATTTCAAGAAAGACAAAATAATGGGTTGAGGCATAGAGGTAGGGAATTAGGAACAGATAATAAAATATATATCATTACTGTAAAACTCAGAAGATGAATATATTTAATAATGTCTATTTTGTAATGAGCATCCTGTGATAAAGTCAAGAATAGATTGACAGAAGGCCAGAGGATGGTTTAAACTGACAATAGAGCAGCTTTATTCTGCTCTGATGAAGGAAGAAAGGAGAGGTGGGAAGAAGATTGGTGATAGATGCAGATTGTGCCCTAGTTATTAGCACCAGGTAATTTGTGTCAAACATACTGCCTTTTTAGCAAAACATAATTTCAAAGCTAATTATAATGTTGCTCAGTAACTGTTGACTAAGAAAGCCTATGAACTGATGTCTAATGGTTTTGGTACTACTCTTTGAGTACTACCTTTCAACTCCCAAAATTTAGGATACAGAAAATAAATTCCTCTTTTTGAGATTATTGTACCTCAGCTGAGTACAAAAGCCAAAGGCTTAGGCTTCACATAAGTACTGAGGCCCGAGTCAAGGCCCCAAAGATTTTCATGAAGACTGTCCAAATTATACTTGTGTTGCTGGTACCAATGCAGATGGCTCATTCAGGCCCAGAGTTGAAGCTGGGTTCCAAAAGTCTTAGAGTAGAGGAGGGGTACACTTACCAAGCCACAATGGCTGGCCTTGGGAATTAAAGAGCAGTCTCTCACTTTCCTGCTGACAGGCAGGAGCTACATATATATCGCTGTTAATTATTCGCTGTAGGTGGCTGTCTTGCCAATGCAATTCACGGCCCTCGATGGCTCTAGTAAACACTGTTCGTCTTGGTCTGGGTAAGGAGTCTGGGGAAAGAAAGAAATGCAGCAGTTTAATGATAGGCAATCTGAAACTCTAACTCCTGTCTTCAGGGTGGGACAGTGGGTTAGTGAGAGCAGCCACTCTGCCATCTGTCTGAGTGTGTGTTGTGATTTGTTGTGATACTTGTTTACTGGACAGCTTTTAGTGTGTCTTTGCCCTCTATGGAAAGATCTTTTCTACAGAGATCTATGGCTGTCTTTGTGCTTCTTACAGAAAAGCAGTATCTCCTAGGACCCAGAGCCACATTGAAGAGAGGAGGAACAGTGGTGTTCAGCTGCTCAATTACCAGGATACAAACTGCATTTATAGAAGTCAGAGGAAGAAAGAAGTAGTCAGGTAATTAATCTAGTCAATCCAGAGCCTGTCCCATTTACAGCATGACCCTTATCAGACTGAGGACTTCCATGAAATTCATATTAAAAGCTGAAAAAAAAAAAAAGAAGAGCTGAAGCCCTGTGTATTCTGGTATCTTTACCACACTGATAACTGCAGGCTTACAGCCTTGTTCTGCAATAAGAAAATCTGATGCTGACAAAAGACTAATTAACTTCTTTTCTCATTAGAGTCTTACCATGCCATTTCTCTTCCAGAAAAAAGCTGCAGGGAAATCATAAAACAGACAAGTGAGGCTCAAGTCTTAGGAATAGTGGGCAGAAAGATCAAGTAGAAGATACACCGTCATAAACTGTAGCTATAGGAAGACTCATGGAAATGACATTTAAGGAAATATAAAAAAAGCACAAAAGATTATTTAATTAGCTCCCTGCCAAATTAAGGGCAGCTGAACCTATTTTAGGATAAAGAACTAAAGTACTGTACAGATGTTTCCAGAGATGCCTAAATAAAGTGAGCATCTACTGAGCCTGTGCAAAATAATTGGGAGAGAAAGTCAGAAGATTCAGACTGAATATGAAAGAAATTAACATGTTCATCCACTAAGCAAAAGTCCTTGGATTCTGGTCATCTCTTCAGAATTTGATATATTTCACAGAGTATGGGCTCAGAGACTTAAGAAAGAATAACACTGACAGTATTTACTGAAATTGCTTCTCCTTCATGTTGTCCCTCAGTAGAAGCATAAGGATCCTTCTACAGCCTGCAGTCTAAGCCCCTGTCCTGCTGAAGAGAGAGTCCACTGTGGATCCACTGAGACCACAGTAGGGGTTAGGCTCCCAATATGTTTTAGAATTCATTAAATTAGCAAAAACCGAGTGCCTACCACATAGAATAAACTGTTCTAGGTGCTAAAGATAAAGTCCCTGCCTTTAGGGATCTTTATGTTCAAATGGGAAGAGATGTATAAATGAATATATATCAGATGGTTATAAATACTATAGAAAAGATGAGAGCAGAGTTATGGAGAAAGGCAAGATGGTGTTAGGTGGGGGTAATTGTTTTGTATAGACTGGTCTCAATAAGGTAGCATTTGAACAGAGACCTGAAGGAACTAAAGGCAAGACATGGCTAAGGGAAGAGCATTCCGGGCAAAAGGAACAGCAAGTGCTAAGATCCTGAGGTGGTTAAATATCTGGAGGGTTTGAGGGCAGCAAAGAGGTCAGTGTACTTGGAATGGAATGAGCAAGCAAGGAAATTATAGGAGATCAGGCTAGATAGATACTAGGCAGCCAGATCATGAGGGCATTGCAGGCCATGTGTGAGAAATGACCTTGGCTTTCTGAGTAAGATGAGAAGCCACTGGAGGGCTTTGAACTGTTGAAGATGTATGATGTAACTTGCATTTTAAAAGGCTAACTGAAAGCAGTATTGAGAACAGACTATAAGGCAGAAGGGCAGATGCAGGAGGAGCTATTAGGAGACCACTTCAATAATTTGTGAAATATGATGGTAACTTGGCCAGAGTAATAAACAGTGGGGATGATGACAGTAGAGGGATTCTTGATATATTCTGAAAATAAAGGCAATAGGATTCACTCATGGATTAGATCTGGGGTGAGAGAAAAAGGGAAAAATTAAGTATGGCTCCCAGGTTTTTAAGACACACCTGCCATATTAGAGACAGGAAAGACTGCAGGAAGAGCAGGTTTGGGTGGGAATTGAGGGGTTTAGAAATCCTACTGAATGCCTATATATCTAAGTAGAGAAAATGAAAGGCCAATGAACATAAAGCCTGGAGATGAGAGGAAAACTCTAAGCAGTAGGTATAAATTTGGGAATTGTTAGTATATTGATGATTATTAAAACAATGCAATGATGGTGGATAAAAATTCAGGAGGGAAATCTCAGGAGCGAGGAGTCCAAGCTACACACCAGGGCCTCCAGAGTTCCAGGGCCAGGTAGATTAGTCCCCATAACTACTGGCTGCAAAAGTCAGTGAGAACTGAGTTGGTGGAAGAAACTTCTGAAGTCCCAAGCAGTTCTTCTTAAAGAACCTACACATGGACTTACTCAGACTCACTCCCTCTGAGCTCCAGCAGCAGGAAGCAGAGCAGCCTGAAAGGCACCAGAGGCATACAGGGAGAAACTAAAGAGTCTGGCATCAAGGTGAGAGCTGGTAGGCTGCTTTCTCCCAGACAGAAAGTCAGGCAGAGGCCATTGTTCCTTTTCTGAACCCTCTCTCTACAGAGCCACAAAACCAGCAGGCAGGTGCCATATATGAGACTCATCGATCTGGCTAACACTGTTTGCCCCACCTTGGAGATCCCCTCAGACTCTGACCTACCCAACTTATAGGCCCACCCAAGCTGTTAACAGTGACTTTTCCTTCTGAATGGCTGGTGTTGGCTAATGCATCATATCTTCCTAAATCCTATCAAACAAGCAATAGCCAGACTCAGTGAGCTCCCAGCTCCTGTACTTGTTAAGCAGCCTCAGATCCAGCACTAGCAGTAGCCAGCCTAGATTCACAGCTTGGCTTCTCCTGGGAACATCCAAGCCCAGCACAACTAACAGCCATCTCAGATTGTTTTATAGCTCATGAATGTGTGGCTCTGGGTAAAACACAGGTGGTGGTTGACATTGGCCTGCACCACCCAGTAAACTCAAGAGCCTGCACACTCAGTGGATAGCTACAGGTCACATCTGAGCACCACTACCCTTGCCCCTGCACAGCTGATCCTCCATGGTGGCTGTAGGTTGGTAGTCAGAGGTCATAGCCAGGCCTTGAAGCTGACTGGCCTGGGTAAAGCCCTCCCATTGACCTGTCAACAACAACCAAGGCTCAACTCTAAGGGGAGGGTGTATTCAACCCACATGGAGGGTGTACGCTGAGTACCCAGCTTGGGGGATAGGGGAGGCTTTGCCACTGGACCCTACAGGACACCTACTACATTAGGCCACACTAATGAGACAAGAGGTCTCTATGAGACATATAAGCTCTACCTAATACATAAGAACAAACACAGGGAGGCTGCCAAAATGAGGAGACAAAGAAACATGGCCTAAATTTAAGAATAGATCAAAACTCCAGAAAAAGAACTGAACAAAATGGACATAAGCAATCTATTAGATGCAGGGTGTAAAACACTAGTTATAAGGATGCTTAAAGAACTTGGTGAGTACCTCAACAGCATAAAAAAGATCCATTCGGTAATGAAGGATACACTAACTGAAATAAAGAGCAATTTATAGGGAAACAACAGTAGAGTGGATGAAGCTGAGAGCTGAATCAATGATTTGGAACATAAGGAAGCAAAAAACAACCAATTAGAACAAGAAGAAAAAATAATCCAAAAAATCAAGGAGAATGTAAGCAGCCTCTGGGACAACTTCAAGCATTCCAACATTTGCATCATAGGGATGCCAGAAGGAAAAGAGAAAGGGTAAGAAATTGGATATCTATTTGAACAAATAATGAAGTAAAACTTCCCTAAATTGGTGAATAGACATGCAAGTCCAGGAAGCACAGAGAATCCCAATCAAGTTGGATCCAGAGAGGACCACACCAAGACACATCATAATTAAAATGCCAAGTGTTAAAGATAAAGAGAGAGTCTTAAAAGTAGCAAGAAAAAAGCAGTTAGCTACTTACAGGGGAATTCCTCTAAGACTGTCAGCTGATTTCTCAAAAGAAACTTTGCAGGCTAGAAGGGACTGGCAAGAAATATTCAAAGTGATGAAAAGCAGGGCCTTACAGCCAATATTGTTCTACAAAGAAACATGTTTCAGCAAAGATATCATTAGAATTGAAGGGCAGATAGAGAACTTCCCAGATAAGAAAAAAACTAAAGGAATTCATCATCACCAAACCATTACTGCAGACATGTTAAAGGAACTTATTTAAGATAAAGGAGAATATCCAAATTATGAACAATAAAATGGCAAAAAAATTACATACCAACAATTGAATCTAAAAAACAAACTAAGCACACAAGAAGAACAGAGGCAGAAACATGGATATGGAGAGGGTTTTGATGTTTGCCACATGGTAGGGGCGTGTGGGGGGATGGGTGAGAGGTGAGGGGATTAAGAATTACAAATTGGTAGTTACAGAATAGCCATAGGGATGTAAAGTACACTATAGGAAATGGAGTACCAAAGAACTTATTTGCATGACCAATAAACATGAACAAAGGTGTGGGTATTACGTGAGGGAGTTGGGGGTGTTGAATGGAGGGGGGGGAAGGGGGAAAAATGGGATAGCTATAATAGCTTAATCAATAAAATATAATTAAAAAATAAAACAAGGCAATGAAATAAGTACAGAAGGAAAAGAAGAATGGTTTGATGACTGAGCCCTGAGCACTCTAGCATATTAGGCGGGTGGGAGGAGACAGTAAAAAAGACTGAGGAGGAGGAGCCAATGAAGTAAGAGAGTAGTGTCTTGTAAATAAGATGAAAAAGGTGTTTTCAGGAATTAGAGATCAATTGTGACAAATACTGCTTATTGGTCAAGTAAAATTATGACTGAGAATCATCCAGCAGGTTTAGCAATGGTTGTTAACGTTAGTGACCAGTACAAGAGCTGTTTTAGTAGTGGGGGGATAGTAGCCTGACTAGAGTTAGTTCAAGAGAGATTAAGAACAGAAGAGATAGAGATGGTAAATACATACTATTTTAAAAATAATTTTTCTTAATTCTACCACTATTTCTACTACCTCAGAAAAACAGGTAGGTAGCCAGAGAGGCATGTGGGGCCACAAGTATTTTTTGTTTTATTTTGGGAGGAGAGATAAAACAATGTGCTTGTATGCTCACAGGAATAATCCACAAAAATGTATAATGCAGGAGAGAGAGGAAAGAATTATGGAATGATATCTTGGATAAAAAGGAATAGGATCATTAAAAATAGTGGAAGAAGCACAGTAGATTGGCATAGACTGAGGCATATGTGGTGATATAATTATGGAAATTCTGTTCTGATTGCTTCTATATTCTCAGCGAATAAGAAGCTAAACTATCAGGGAGGAAAGAGAGGAATATAAAAAGTTTTAGTGAAAAGATGGTAGAAAATAGAAATTTAGAAGAGTGAAACAAGGCATAGACTAGGGAAATGCACTGGATGTCCAGTCTACACAGTACTACATATACTTTTAAGATTAGTGGTCCTAAGCTTAATTTTAAGATCAGTTATCATGGTTGTATTTCTCTCTACCATGTTTAGCTTTGCAGGTGTGATCACCGAGTAATCAGACAGTTAGACTGAACTACTAACATTAGGAATGTAACAGAGGGAAAGGGGGAACTAAGTATGTATGCAAGGGAATAATTATAATGATGCACCAAGGAATCTAACCTGGATAGGGAGGAAAACGAAGCTGCAAGAGAATGAGAAAATAATAGGATCAAAATTCCTAGTGGGTCAAAGAATTACCAGAAAGGGAAACTAAAGCAAAAAAGCTAGTGA